>NW_024609857.1:77921436-79299699 GCF_016920785.2 Ixodes scapularis
ACACACTGAAGCGCCAATGTTGGCGGCCGCCTGTCTACACTGGTCTGCTCGGACCAAGAAAAGACGAGGAACGCCAAGGAAATCCCTTCCCTGGCAGTTCCGTGGCATACCGGTGCCCGGGAAATACGGTGAGACGCCAGGCTGGCAGTTCACCGAATTCCCTGGGCGGTCCCGGTCCAGTCTACTACGGCCAAGGCCCCATCCTGGCCCCAGCTAGCCCAAGCAAGTGTGCTGCTTGGGGAGTGACCTCTGAAACCATATCGTTGTAATTTATTAAGAAGAATTTTATGGTCTACGGTATCAAATGCCTTTTTAATATCTAAGAATACACCGATACTAATGTTATTGTCATTTAAGGACTCATTTATTTTCTGAGAGAGAGAGATAACAGCACTAGCAGTTGACTTATTTGGACGGAATTCATGTTGATGCGGGGTGATAATATTGTATTTTTCTAAAAATCATTGACTGCAGTTTATAACAACAAATATTACTATTATAAATACGCTTTAAACAAAAAGGCTCAAAGTAAAGCGAAAACAGTAATGGCGAAAGCGGGCAACTTTGCCTTACAGAATTCATAACTTTCATACCTACGGCGACTCCCTTATTTACAATCAAACTAGTCGTGCAATTTGTATACGCCATCTTTACGCCCTCGAGAGGAACAGAGCCTACGTTCGTATGCTACAGAACACTAAAGAGTACCTCATGCGAAACGCGATCGAACGCTTTTTCCAGGTCGAGCTGCAGCATCGCCACTCGTCAAGAAAAAGCATCACAGCACTCTACGACAGATCTGGCCACGTGAATATTTTTAGCGATAGTGCTCCCTTTAATACCGCACGTCTGGTGCGGTCCAACAATACATTGAATCACGGATTCTAACCGTCTAGCCAGAGCTTTCATAAAAACTTTGTAATCCACATTGGTTAAACTAATGTGTCTATACGATGATACAGGCAGAAGCTTTACTAGATCTTCAGACTTGATAATAAGCACAGTGTGCGCCCCTTGACAACGAGGGCGGCAACAAGTGAATTTCGTAGGCCTTGGCCAAAAGCGTATGCAGTGCAACTGCTGCCTCACTTTTAAAGGTTTGTAGAAAACTGCCCCAAGGCCATCCGGCCCGGTAGTCATGCCGGGACTTAATTCGTCGATAGCTTTTTCAATTTCTTCAATAGTGATTGGCACTTCCAAGCTTTCGCAAATCTGTTGATCCAGTTGCGGCATCAATGACAAAAAAAAAATGACCGGATCTACACGTGGTGAATGATGTTGATTGGGGCGAAGCTCTGGTGGTATTGATGATGTGGGAAAACAAACTCCGATGTGAACTTGATTTCGCCCCCCTACCAGTGCGTGTGTGTTTGCGTGTGTGTGCGCGCGTCTCAGATCCTGCGGCGCCCCAGAGAACCGCCAGCTGGGGCGCGTGCCGCGGCCACGGGTATCGGAGCCTGAGCAACGAAGAAGTTATGTGCGTCCGTTCCCAGACGGAGCGACTCCCTCCACCAAGCGGAGAGAAGATCGGGGGAGGAGGAAGGCGTCGGCTTTCCGGTGCTTGAAAAATACAGAGGCAGTCTAATAAACCATCATCACGAGAGAGCTGGTCGCCTCCTGTCTATCTAAAATGAGCGCCGTTATAGAGCGACATATGATACTGATTTTATTGTTCTTAGGTAGTGCTGATGGTGCTGATTTGTTTTTTTTTATTGCTCATATGTATGTTGAGTTCCGGGTTGCGTTTCGACTTCATTACTTCTGCTAATTATGGTCGGTGAAATGCACAGCCAGTGGTTCTTCTAGCGGATCAGCTTAGATTCGCTAGAAGCCGTGGGAACGCATACCCACCGCTTAAGTCGACAGTCCATGTCAGAAAAAGAATGTGTGGTATGGAACGTGGTTATATACGCATTTTAGCATTTGATTGCAGCGCCCTCTTGTCTATAAACGTTGAGCCAATGCACGCAGAGTTTAACGCGATTATATACTCATTTGACCGCAGCGCCCTCTCCTGTATAGACGTTGAGCGGCTACATGCAACGTTTCATCCATGACAGAAACCCCAGCACATCTCAGAGCTCCCTACTCGTCCCGCAGTCGTGGCCGTGTGGTTAAGGCGATGGACTAGAAATTAATTGAAGTCTCTCCGCACAGGTTCGAGTCCTTATCACTGCGCAAACATTTTTGCTTTTTATGTGAGCACGAACGGACGGACGGACGGACAAGGCTAGACTTCTAAGGAGCTTCGCCCCTAAAAACAAGTTTTATAACCAGTATCGAAAGGGGCACTGTTCCATAGCAGATTGCGATAATGTTCTACAAACGCCTTTTCAATCACATTCTTACCGCGTGTTAGAGTGGCGCCGTAACTTATCTGTTGGTTTTTTTTTTTTTTTTTTTCGTTGCGTTTTGCATATCGTTTTTCGTCGCTAAGCGAGCGCTTCGTCGGGCTTCCTCCCATTAAATACCTTTCACTACGCGCCCGCGCATAGCCCCTCTGTACTTTTCAGCATCGATAATTTCCAATTGACTTTTGATATCTCTTATTTCTTTCGCGAACTCGCCAGGTTTCTTGCCTTCTTCGGCTATGAACATGTTTAACTTGCGCCGAAAATCATTCTCTCTGATCTTTTTGTGATGAGGTATGACGGAACACCTATCAATGGCGATTATTTTGACGTCCTCTTTAAACAATTTCCACCTTTTCCTCCACTTTGTATGGTAATTCACACTTAAATTTCTGAAGAAAAAAACGCTTTGTCAAGCCTCGTATAGCTATTACCTTGAAGATGGGTGTACTGAACCCTTCCTTTAGATGCACAAACAGTGACGTCCTCAAACGTATTTCCTGCAATAATTGCATTTAAAGAAAAGGCACTGGAATCTCGAAAACGCACTTCATTCGCTCTACCCTATGGAGAGCAAACACAATTAAAATCGCCAAGAAAAATAACGACCCTGTTACGACTAAAACAGGTTTCGATACTTAAAAAAAAAAAAAAAAAAAAAAAAAAAGCTTTACGCTTACTTTCTCGGTTTGGCGCCTAAATACAAATAACCTTCCGCCCAATTTTACAAAATGAAAAATCACAATACACACGGCGTCCAAAGGAACACGAACGTACGGCCGTTTCTACAACACCTACTAATCGGTGAATAAATAAACGACTACCGCCGGAAAAACCAACCGTGTGCGAAACGTTTATATTGAAAAAAGCCAGAAAGGGTAGCACCATAGGTCCGTCTGTTCATGGCTTTCGACTTTCGCCTCCTGCACCGCGATTATGTCAAGATCAAGCTCGGCAAACAGGCGGCTTAACTGGCATTGCCGGCGTCTCGCTGAAAGGCCACGCACGTTAAGCGTGGCGAATAGTGGGGCAGACTCTAGTCTAACGGTCATTAAAAATAAAAGGGACGGACTGTATGGCGCTTACCTCGAGTCGGGCGGCCTTCTCCTCTGACTTGTCACACACCTTCCTAGACTTTCTCGCCACCACCGAGACCGTCGCCTTTCCTACGCTTTCATGGGGGTGGCTTGGCACCACTGACTACACCTGCAGCAACGTTCGGAACGGTGCCGGTCTGTCTCAACCTTGTGGGTGCCGTCTTGGCAGGCGGCGGCTCCTTGATCGCTGCCTCTGGGTCAGCGCCGTCGTCATCCCGAGTCCGCTTTGCGGCGGGCTCCGGTGTCACGGCCGTCTCTGTGGGCGTCGCTTGGTTGTTCAGGGGAGGCGTCGTCGCACGTGCCGGCTGCCTTGACTCCAGGCCTCGACGCCTCAAAAGGCTGAACGTCCGGAGACTCGGCCTGGCTCGCCGTCCCAGCACCAGGGGCCACGTTGACCGCGGACGTGGCCTTGTCGCCCTCGGGTGCCGCCATTGCTCTCCGCGTTGGCGCCGTCCCGGTGTCCGGACCCGCGTCGGCCTCCTCCATGAGAACCTCGGATTTCTTCTCGCCTCCCACAAGGCCCACGGTCGCCACGTAGGTTCTTACGCACTGCGTGCCGTCGTGGCCGAACTGTCGCCAGACGTTGCACTTGGGGTCCCGGCACTACTTGCGGATGTGCCCCGTCCGCTGACACCGCAGGCAGAGCGGCGCTCTGCGCGGCACGACAACGAGGGTGAGCTCACCGGCGAGGCGCAGCTGGTGCGGGATGTCGTGGGTAGTCACGGCCCCCTTCAGGTTGTGGGGATAAAAGGGTAGATCACGTATCTTTTACGTCCGGAGATCGGTCCGGTACTCAAAAGGGAAATGCGATGCCCGTCCCACCGCGCGGCCGACGGCTACCAGCGAGGGCGGTCACCGCGCCGGGTTCGGCCAACGCCATGCCAACAACGATGATCCCGCTATCCAATAGCGCTTATTGAGTACCAGGGGTCCCCAACAAGACACTGCGGTCAAGCGAGTCGTGGACACAATGTGCCCGCAGCGCCCGCCGACCTGAGAGCCAGAGGTGTAATTGCGAGCGGAATCATCGCCGGTCGGACGAGCTCACGCCGCTACCCGTCGTCGCAGGAGTTCGGGGCCAGGGCTCTCGGCAGACGGATGCCCACAGGTAATGGGGACGCCGACTGTCAGAGCAAGGGGAATCACTAGCGTGGAGCCATCGCCGGTCGGACGAGCTCGCGCCGCGACTCGACCCATCGCCCGGAGTCCAATCCACGACTCCCCGACCACAGGGCCGTCCACTCGGAGGGCAGGCCCGACTCTCCCTTGCGCGATCTTCCTGGTCCGCCCGAAACGGGAGACGCGCGGAGGAGTGCGAGAGAGTAAGCCAGCAAGGTGGCGCACTCTCTCTTACACGATACGGGACGAGCCAGCTCGAAGCCAGACAGCTCCGGCCGGCACGTCCACGGCTTACGCCTTCTCGGGGGAAAGAAACCAGTGAATCCCACAAGGTGCAACACCGCCGTCCGCGTCATGGTGCTGACGCTATGGCAGCCGCCAATGTGCCACCACTCCCTGGAGACGTCCAGGGCCTTGCCGTAAGGCGCCAAGGCTACCCTCACATTGTCGTCGGCGACGTTAAAAAGCAGCCAATGGAGCTTGAGGCGCACGTCCCTGTTGCCCGGGTCGACAAAGATGCACCGTCGCCCCTTGACTACGAGCACTGACTCCGCCAGTATCTTCTTGGACCCCTCGGTATTCTTAAAGGTGACGGCCCAGGCGTGATTCATTTGATACGCTTCGAGGGCGCCAACCTCGGGGAGTAGTCCTAAACGAGCCAGTGCGTCGCGAAAGTCTTCGGCCCGGTACGGACGTCCCTTAGCAGCCGCATGTAAAAAAAACCGTATTTACCACGAGTGACCCGGTGGGCAGCGAAGGCAGGATGACAGCATAATCCTTATCTCCAACGTTCCAGATACCGCGTCCCGGATGGGTCGCCGAAACTGCTCCGTCGGAGCCAGACATTCCGCGTCCGATCGCTTCTGCTGCCGGAAGTGGGTTCGGCCACGTACGCGGTCGCTCAGCGACGCGCCCATTCTATCTTTAGTTGGGAACTGGGGTGTCCTCAATACTTTCCCTGGTGAGACGCGGTAGCCCAAATTTCAAACTTTTAACGAAGATGTTAAAACAGTCCAACCATTACCACTTTGAGAACGGTTTTCTCAAAAAATAAGTTATCTTGAAGTATTTGCCATAGTACCAGGATGGGCTCGAAGGCTCTTTATTTTATATTCCGCCATCAGTTTGGGACTAAAATGTTCTCAAGATAATCCCTGGTGAGGCTCGACTGCCAAACATCTAAAAGATAAACGAATTCATTTAAACTTTAGACAAGCTTTTTTCGAAAATGACTAATTTTGAAGGATTACCTACTGTAGGGGCAATTTCATCACATTAAACTTTTATTTTTTGTCCTAAATGTAACTGCTCATTTTATTGGCGAAAACGTTGCACTTAACGAAAAGTGGGTATGCATATAGGCGTAAAAAGTCAAGTGCGTAAAACCAATAATCTGACATTCCATCTTCAGATATGTGCTGTATACTATCAAGCACTATTAAAGAGTAACTGCAAAGAAAAAAGTTTTTTTTTTTAACAGCCTAATTGGGACAAGCTTGTCAAAATACAATTTTTCCGCGAGAAAAAAAATTACAGCAATATTTATTACTTGAGACTGATTGCGGCTATTTCGCCCGTTTTAAATCGCGCGCCGCGAAGTTGGGATTCCGTGACGTTGAATCCCAATTGGCAGCTGTACTGCTCATTGGCTAAGAGTTGGATTGACAGCTTAGATCTTGGTTGTTAAACCTTTGTTGTATGTTGCAATTTTTGTTTGAGCGGCATATTTTTACGTTTAAAGAAGAACCCATGTGATGAGAGTTATTATTCTTTACAAAAAGTTTACAAGACGGGCACTTCCGTTTCGATTCATACCATAAGAAACAAAAGCTTCGCCATTCTTTCATGACCGCCGAAGTCTCCGCTACCGCCTGTCTCGCCTATCTCGACTAATCGTTTCGCCGAAGTGATCAGTGTTTCGTGCTGACCCAGGTGCTTGAGTGAGACTTCTTGAAGTGATGTAGTGTGTGTTTAGCAGCTGTCGCAGGTGTTAGTGATAGGAAGCGATGCGGAGTCTTGGCTTTCATAGCGCGGTTCTTTCGTTTTCCTCTTTGCTTGCTTACCGTGTTTCGTTTTGTTTTGTTTTGTCTTTTTGCGCTTGCGCGTGCAAATGCTCATTTTGTGGAGATGTCAGATGGGTGATCTCGGCAGCGAGCCTTCCAGCAGCTATGTCGCCCCGAAAGGAATGCTATTTGGCTGGAAGCAATCGAGCGTTCGCGTAGCGATAAACGTGTCCAGTTACGTTCTTGTCACATCGCTCCGGAGACCGTCGAGATTCGCACCGGGTGCCCCGGGTGCATCGAACGTCCGCGACCAGACACAGCTGTTACGTAAAAAACCTGGCACAGCCAGGTGATTACGTATTAGTTGTCCGCAGAAGGCCTCGGACGTTCGAATTCTGCGTTAGCCGACAGATATTTTTCTCGGCTTTCGAACCATCTTACGTAAATTGTTTGAATGAATATGCACTGTTATCGTAAATCTTGGCTTGTGATCGCGGCTTTGTAGATTATCGTATTCGTTTTGCTGGAGAGACGCAAACGACGGGCACAACAAAATCGGTTGCATATTCCGCATACCTTGCGAAAGCACTTCCCCAGTCACCTTGCGAAAAGCGCGAAACACGGAGTCCGCCCCGTCCCGACTTCCCAGTCTTTTAACTGGTTTAGAGCGCTTTGTACCCGATAGTAGGTATGTCTACTGAAACTTGAAAGTAGGAGCAGTGCAAGAAAGCAAAGAGACAAAGTTCACAAAGCTTGCTCGCCCTCCCCAATTTCTGAACTTTCAAGTGGTTGTACCGTAATAAGTGCACAACGCCTCTTCCCAAAATAACAAAAAAAAGCACTATGTTCACTATGTAAACAATGGTCTCAGTTCATGCATCTCTGGGCAAGTCGGAAATCTTGCCCAAATTTTGAGCGCAACACGTCGCTATACAAACGCAGTCCAACACGAAGCATAAAAACGGCAGATTTAGGACAACAATTCGGTTCAATTAAAACGCCCGCAGCTTTTTACTCACGGTATGCGTCGGGAATCTTCCACATTTCGAAACGGAACGAAGGAAGATTTACTTTTAAAAACGCTCGCTGCGTGTTCCCGGACCAGTTTGACTGGATCAGCTGACGACGACGGGACTGAACCCGTTTAACCTCAACCCCCCAACAGCCAATTTGCGCTCCGTGTTGGGTGTCTACTTCCAAGCACTGCACCACACACACCACGAACGCTTCAGTTTTTTGTCGCATCGCCTTGTTGCACCAAACAGAACGAGATCGCCGAAGTCAATGTAGCGCTCTCGTGAACGTTGGCTTGTGGTTGCACACTCGTGGACCCTGTGACTCCCTCCGCTTTCAAAGCACACACGACGATTACGAATGATACTTTCTGTCTTCCGGGAACATCACAGGGGCACTTCTCCGGTCACGTCTTCGCTATGTGCTCGCAAACCCCGCAGCTTTTCGTGTACCGCCAAACCAAAACAATAGAGAGTATTAGCTTACCGCCTACCGGGCGACCGGGGGGTTACCGCGACCGTCACTGCAGAACTGCGCATGCGCCAATTATGCCACGCTACTCGGTTTACCGCGTTTACCGTCAATGGCGACTGCCGGGCATCGGCTCCGACGGCCGGCGTAGACTAATCACTTACTGTTTTGGAATGGCGGGGGAGGCGTCTAGAAACAATCGTCGCACCACATAACATGGGAAAGGGCAAGTGAAGCGGCTCTGGTTGGCCTATAAAGGCTTTCGCCTACCCGAGGTCCATAGCAAAAATCCGGGCTTCCATGGCTGCCGGACAGGCCAGTTGAATAGATGGATGGTAACTGCTATGCCCCTTGTTTCGGGCGGCAACCTGAGCCACCTAGCCGACATTAGAGACTGGTGCTGATGGCAATGGAGCTGCGAATGCAAACAAGCAGCGTACAGGATGATGCTGTTTGCTTGCATTCGTGGGAGAACGGTGGCCGAGTCATTCCATTTTCGAACGCGCGAGCGCACGGAGGTGAAATCATGAGCTCCGAAGGAGCGGCGATAACGGCCCTCGCCGGCCGCGGCGATACTGTTTTTCCCGGCTCAAGTGAGTACAGGTTTTTGTTGCCCCAGCTTCCATCAGGTGATTCAATGAAGAAAGCGGTCGTCCTTCACTGCGACATGGCCGGGAGGCCATACAGGATTGAGGATTTCCGGCAACCGCTCGACGAACTGGGGGTCCTCAGGGAGGTAGCCGGAATTGGGGCGTACCAGATGTCCCATGTCTGGCTGCTTGACCTGAGGACCGACGCGGCCAAGCTCAACCTGGTGAACGCAGGGCGGCTCGCTGTCAAAGGACGCACCTGCATCGTCGTGGACCCCTCCAGGCAAGAGGTGCGCATCAAGCTGCACTGGGTGGCGTTCGACGTGTCGAACGACACCATTCGCAAGGCTTTCTCGGAGTACGGCGAGGTGAAGGACGTCGCGTCCGATCGCTGGAAGGTGCCGGGCTTCGAGGGAGCCGAGTCTACCACCCGGATAGTGCGGCTGGTACTCCGGGAGGGTGTCAACCTTGACCGCCTCCCCCATCAGCTGCGCTTAGGAGGCGGCTTGGTATTGGTCGTCGTGCCTGGGAGGGCCCCAGTATGCCTCCGGTGCCGTAGGACGGGGCATATACGTCGAGACTGCCGGGCTCCCAGGTGCTCCGAGTGCCGCGCCTATGGCCACGAGCGTGACGACTGTGTCCGCTCCTACGCCCGAGCCGTGGGACGAGGAGTCAACGAAGACCACGTCGACGACATGATGGACGAGGAAGAGGCGGAGAGAGCGGCCGCGCCCGTGAAAACCCAGGCCGAACAAGCCAAGAGCGACGACGCTTCCGGCACCTCCCCCGAAGTGAACAACACCGTGCTGCCGGACAAGCCGTCGACTACGGCTCATGCAGATCCACCTGCAGTCGAGCGCTCGACGGTGCCTCCAACAGGGAGCGCCGGCGGGGCAGCTGGTGCTTCGCCATTGCCAGACGAGGTCTCCATCACGCCAGAGATGGACGTCGAGCTGGGCTCTGCGAAGCGTAGGCTCGAAGACGTCACGGACACACCTGGTCAGGAACTTCGGCTGCGTCAGCTCGAGCGCAGGTGGAGAATGGTGTCGGGCGGGAGCGGAGTGGATGGCCACCAGCGGTCCGGCGCAGACCGAGGAGGACCACGCGACAAACTGTCGCAGTGAACGGCAGTGTAGGCGGGTTGGTCCTCACTAACCCATGGTCTCCTTACAAAGTCCTGTCCGAGTAGCGACCCTTAATGTCCGAGGCCTCTCAGATCGCAGGAGGCAGAGGCAACTCTGCCGTCTAGCAGTCGAACAGGACCTCGACATCATCGCTGTGCAGGAGACCAAGGTCAAGAGTGAGGACCAGACCAACTTCATGGTTAGACCTTTTTCGGCGCGTTACGAAGTGTGTGTTAGTCACGCGGTTGGGTCGTCAGCGGGCTGTTTGTTGTTAGTGCGCCAGAGTTTGGGTGCAACAGTCGAGGCGGTGACGACATGTGATTCATGGCGCTTTGTTGTATGTGATTTTTCTCTTTCATCGTATGATTGGAGGGTCATTTGTGTGTACCCCTCCAATAGGGTTGATGAGCGGCGGGAGCTTTTTGATTTCATGCATCAGTATTGCAAAAGTGATCGCCTTATTATTTTTCTTGGCAATTTCAATTGCGTCTGCTCTGCTGGGGACAAGTCCAGCTCAACGCCCTATCGCGATTTAAGCACCGAGAGCCTTCTGAGGTTAATCAACGAGTCCGGCTTTGATGACGTCGGTTAATGTTTGAGGAATGGCCGCGAAATCCAGTACACCCATTTCCAAGGGTCGAGTCACGCCCGTCTAGATAGAGCGTACGTTTCTTTAGATTTGATACCATTATGTTTTGAATATCGCGTGCACCCTGTTTCCTTTAGTGATCACTGTCTAGTTTCCTTTTGTATGCGTAGTAAATCCCAAGCGAGGAAAGTCTTCAGCTGGGAATTATGGAAATTGAACGGGAAACTGTTGCAGGATGACGTTTTCACTGCCGAAGTGCAGGCCGCAGTTGAAACACTAGAGAGCCAGAAAAAATTAGGGTATGGTGTGAGATGGGAGCTTTTTAAGCAGGAAATAAAAATGAAAGCGTTAGAGCGGGCAGGCGTACTTAAAAGCACTGAAAGGAGCAACGAAATGTTATTGCGTACTAATTTGCGGATACTGCTAAAGGAAGAGACTAAAATGCCTGGGGCATACAAAGATGATATTTCTTGTGTGAAAGATAAACTCGAGATTCTAGATCGGGAACGATATTGTGGGGCGATTGTTAGAGCCAGAGCCGAAAGATGGTCAACAGGCGAAGCGCCAACTAAGCGTGCGCTGAGCCTCGAGAAAAGATATGCTCGGCGTAACGAGATAGCGGGGGTAGAGAGGAACGGATCACTTACGACCGATAAGGAAGAAATCGAACTCGCATTTTTCGAGTATTACAGTAGATTATTTGCGTCCTGTCGAGTAGATGTCCAGCTTTTTAAACATGAATTTTTGGGTTTCATGCCGCGCATAGATGACGAAACGAAAGAATTACTAGAATCGACCATCAGCGTAGAGGAAGTGGTCTTTGCAATAGAAGCCCTAAACCCGGGAAAGTCCCCTGGCCCAGACGGCCTAAGTACAGTTTTTTATAAGACTCAGAAGCACGAGATTGCAGCAGTCCTAGCCAAGGTATTCAATGAAGCATATGATTTGAATATGTTGCCTCCATCTTTTATGTCGTCGCACACAGTGTTAATTCCCAAAACAGATGACGCAGTTAAGTTGCAGCACGTCACAGCATATCGGCCGATCAGTCTGACTAATGTCGACTACAAAATTTTAATGAAGATCTTAGCAAGGAGATTGCAATCTGTAATATCGGAAATAGTGGGGCCCCATCAAACTTGCGGCATTAAAGGAAGGACTATTTGCACCAACATCCACAAAGCACGCAGTGTTCTGGAGTGTTGCGACGCAATGCGTACTTGCGTTGCGATGCTCCAGGTAGATTTGGAAAAGGCTTTTGATCGCGTGCCTCACGACCTGCTTTTAACCATTCTCGATCATGTAAACGTCGGCGCTGTTATCCGTGAAGGTGTCAGCATGGCGTACAACGGTTGCTCGACGAGACTTATGGTGAACAAGTCGGTTGGAAAACGTATAAAAGTGAATCGATCCGTCCGCCAAGGGTGTCCTTTGTCACCACTTTTTTTTTGCATTTACATAGAATCCCTTTGCATTAGTATTTTTAAAAACAGTACTATCAGTGGTTTTCAGCTTCATGCGACCGAAGTTAAAGTGTTAGCGTATGCTGATGATATTGCAGTGTTTTGTTCCAACCGCGAGAGTATTGTTCAAGTCGTTCACACGCTTAAACGTTATTGCGAAGTCAGTGGCAGCTCTGTTAACTGGGCCAAGTGCCTGGGATTTTGGCATGGAGAGTGGAGCTCTACTCCTAGTTCGTTTGCCAACATGCAGTGGGTGACCACCCCCGTAAAATATTTGGGCGTGCCTCTAGAAAATTATCGCGATAGCGAACCCTATTGGCGACGGCAGGTAATGGAGCTTCGCGAAAGAGTAGAAAAAAGTCGGAGGTATGATCTGTCTATTTTTGCACGGGCCACAGTTTGCAATTTGTTTTTTTGTCAGCAAACAGTGGTACGTTCTACAAGTTTTGCATTGTTCGCGGGTAAATGTGCAGAAATTGCACCGGGTATTTGCAGTGTTTATTTGGGGTTCCACGTGGGAGCGATCGAGTAGGACAAATCTTTTCCGGCGCGTACGCAATGGGGGCTTAGTTTGACGCATTTGTTTTTACGTCAGGTTGTTAATCGGTTCATGTATTTTCGGGACATAAGTGACCCCTTTTTGCGCACTGTTTGTCAACTGAGAGTTGCAAGCGGGTTGCCTGAGTTGATTGTTTCCACGTCATCAATGTCGGGTGGTATTCACGGATATTTAAAGGAAGTCGTTGCCTCATGTAAATTTCTGTTATCTCGTTTTTCAGTTGAGTATTTGAGTGAGGTTCCTCGGAAAAGATTGTATAAGGCTGTGTGCGATACTGTGTTTCCTGTACCTCTATACAGAGCCTTATACTGTGCAGGCCTAGGGCAAGATGTCTTGAAGCGCGTTAAGCGTATGGTGGTGCCCGCAGGCACCAACACTTTCTTCTTTACATTACATTCAGGTACACTGCCGGTCAAGACATGGCTAAACGAGAGGGGACTTTTTGTACCGTGGGGGGATCACTGCTTTTTATGCAAGAAGCCAGAGACGGTCGAGCACGTGTTTCTTGAGTGCTGGGATGGGGTCTTCTTCTGGGACGTCCTCCAACGTACCCTGAAGAAGGACCTCCCCCTGGATGCGCATGGAATCCGTTATCTATCGGTTAAAAACGAGGAAGGTTTTCCCTTTGACCTGGTTATGCTGTTGGGTCTGCACAGTATTTGGAAGTCCCGAATGGCTCTACACAACGCTGACAATAATGTACGGGAGGCGCGGGAATATTTTCGTGAAAGTGTATCTTTGTTAGTTGAAGTCAACAGAGCACAGAAGTGCGAGCCTGAGTGGCTTCCGCGCATTGAGGCACTTTTGTCCATGAAACAATTTTAGCCTCCGACGCCAGTCACTTCGGACTGGTTTAGTTTAGCCTTGCCCTGCTTCCTATGGTTTGAGCGATATGCCTGCTTATTTGACAATGTAAAAAAACCCGGCAATAAAGAAAAAAAAAAAAGAACGGTGGCCGAGTGGGCTAACGCACCACAGCTCGGAGCACGTGTAGCGAAAGCTCGCGCTGCAGAACTCAGAGCACTGGGTTCAAATCCCCGTCCCTGCCCGGTTCGATCTGGACGAGCATCGTACCGGCTGCGTTCGTATAACCATGACTGGTGGTGCACGTTAAAGACTCCAGGTTTTCGGTCGTACCGCACTGGCCACACTGCCCATCTACAGCGAAGAAACAGTATCGCCAAATTCAGGCAGACTAACCTCGCGCTGTGTCAATATTCACACAACGACCAATTTCACTTTTTCTTTTGGCTTGCATTCGTTCCAATAAGCTTTCTATTCATTTGCGCGCTCCAATAAATTAACAGTTGCCACAAATCTCTTCAGGTAACCGCATGTTTTTTGTTTTGTTTTTTTATCACAGGGAACAAACAAATATATGAAAGAAAAGTAGAGGATCCAACATTACATTGCAATTTCTTAGCAAGCTAGCCAAGACTAGACTGCAGCGTCTTAGCGATCATGGCAATGGCGCGTAGTGAGAAGGTAGTATGTGGCCCTGCGCCTGTTTTTTGAGAATGCGTTTCAGCGCGTCCGATGATATATGTCTTTTGCAAGAGGCCGTCAATGCAGCACCATTTTCCAACCGGGCGAAGTGGTGCGAGGTAGCCGCGAACGTAAGTTCGGCCACCGGCAAAGATTTCACACCGCGCGGCGTGATGGAACGACTAGACCTCCTGCTGACCTATTTCCTTCGGGAGGAAATGCACAATCTCCGAAAGTAAGTGGATCCTCGATTTGCTACGTAATAGAGTATTATCACTTGCTAATAAGTGTTGGCGCTCTTGACTCAGGTCCGGCACAGAGGAACAATACTCTGAGAAAGAGAGACTCCTGCAAGATGTCGCAGAGCTTGCGCGGGAGCTGGGATACAAGCCCAAAACGGTCCTCAGGAAAAGGACCTTGTGCGCTCCAAGGAAAGTCTCGGCGCAACCACGTGCTCCTGCGCGAGACTCCGCTAAGGCGGCGAGAGACGTCGCCGCTCTGGAAGGGTTCAATGCCGCGACCCCAAATGACGCCGCTGAAGGTGGGGAAGTTATCTGACAAGTGGGCACGTGGTCCATGGTTTACTTCTGTCTACTTTATGAAGTACATTCCGCCAATTTATATACTCCTCAAATAAGATTTGAGTAAAACCCTAAATCATTATTGGCATTTCTATCCTTGCGTGTTTTAAACGAGGTATACAGCAGGGGTGATTGCTAGAAGCTAAATGTACAGCTAATAGGCTCAGCTGTCCACAACATTTTTTTTCCTTATCGGTATTGCGGTGTCCAAGCCACCCCCATCTACATAAAGATTACGTCACGATGCGCAGCTGTATCATTGGTTTTGCTAAAGCTACTTTTTTTCACTTGAGTTATTACGAGTCTTTTGTTGTCTCCCTACAGAGATGTTAAAGAAATATAATAGACCTGGTAATCACATCGATCTCATTAGTTACTGTGCCATGGGCGATATGTTGTCCCATGTGCATTAATCATGTTTCTAAACCCAGGCGAGAACAGTTCGGGACTTGGTGCGACAGCATCTGCAGCAGACTTGCTGGAGCAGATATACAATGTGGCAGAACACCAGGATGCTGTAGAGGAGCCAGCAAATCTTAGCCAAAGCATGTCCAGCTCTCAATCCTCTCTCGACGAGCAAAGACCCAGCACACCTCATTTAGCCCCACCAAGAGGTTAGTAAGAATCACGCTTTATTGGCTGCGTGAGGAAATCCTCTGTACTAGGTTAAAATCGTTCCAATATAGCGATCTTTGAAGGAACCATAAAGCAATTTTCAAATTTGTTCGGAATGGTTGCACAAAGAAAATCTGACTAATATTTCTGTGCCACGTTCAGAAAAAGTCCTTCATTCAAAAAAATTTTTACTGTGAACTTATTGAAATCCTGCTTTCGGGAAAGCACTTTGGGGCTGATGATGAAATGAAACAGTCTTTACATCTCAATCGAGACACGGGACAGCACGCCTTTCGACTTGTAAAACACAAATGATTTTATTCCTGTTAAGTTTCGAGTTGCCGGGCCGCCGGAAGGGAAGAGAGGGACCGCAGGAAAGGGCAGTGTTGTGGGAAGGAGCTGGCCTCCACACACGGTCGAAGTTTTTAGGCCACTGTCTGTGTCGTTGACGTCGCCAACTCAGACGCTAGGAAAGCCGCTTTTCTCACCGACAACACAGGCGAAGGCGACGAAATCTTGTTACGTGCCTCCTTCAATGCTGTACGCTTCGATATTTTCCTGCGCATAACAATGCGCTTTGCTGGCTCCTCATCCAGAAACTGTGCAAATATTCCCATTTCATCAGGCTGCTGCATCTCCTGTGTACTGTCTGGTTTCTTTCTTTATGGCACTTTATTATGTAGAGGCAGGTGTTAACTTCTCCTATTATAATATTCTATGCGAGGGTTATAAGTAAAAAGGTAATTGATATATTGTGTTAAATATTGGAAACAACTCAATTTTTCAATTTCCTCATATCTCCGGCAACATTTATAATGGATTACCGTTGCTACATTCCGTATTAAAATTTTTTCTTGTTTATAATGGCAATGAACCATGTGAGCAATGCCCCTAAGCATCTGTATGCATGGTGTCTGGTAGCAGTTGGCCTCTAGCTACTTAGAGAAGCCTTTAAACAGAATGTAGTGTGGTCTTTGTAATTGTTTCTTGTTTTCTGCAGGAATGCAGAGACAAAATGCGGCCACACTAAGCTACTTACGCCTTCGTGGGAAGCGAGAATTGGACATCGAGAACAGGCGGCTCGCACTTGAGGAAAAAAGGCTTGCATTTGAAATGCAGCAACATGAAGACGAAATGCTCAAAAAGGAATGCAAAAGACTAGCCAAGGAAGAGGAGAAAAAAACGGCTGCGGCGCTCCAGGATGGCCAGCTCAAGCTCATTCAAACATTAATAGCAAAGCTGGATAAACAATAAAGCAACTAGAAAACCGTACTTATCTTTATCGCAAGGGAGACAAAGTGTCTGGTAATTACATCGACTCAGCCTTTTATTGAAACAATCTATACTACATATCGAAACAGAATGGCCAAAACCAGCAGGGGCGGATCAGGGTTTCTTTCCAAGAGGGGGTCAGGCCAGGGGGCGGAGGGAGAGAGCATGCTTACACACGGCCGAATATATGGCCCTAACTAAGACGTACGTGCTATCTCATTATGCCATTGTCCAATGTAATTGCAGGAGTGAAGATTGTGTTCGACTGCATTCAGCAAATCTCATTAAGAGTGACTTCCGGCTGCAAATTCAAAATTTTAGAGAGGGCAGGACATCCTGACTCCCCCGTGTGTCCGCCCTCTAGAGCCAGTAACAAAGCAATAAAACGGTAGAGGTGCTGAAGAGTTTGCGACAGTTAATCATGGCGACAGTTCCCCAAGATGGAAATATTTTAGAAGGATGCAGAAAAGAGGACATAATAGCTCTGCACCTTCTGAGGATGTTATTCTGTCCTTTCTGAATCCTTACAATATATATTGCAGTCTAGGGAACACTGATTGATTCATTATTTTATTAATTATCACCCTTAAATGTCCACGGGGTGCTTTACATAGGGGGAGGGGGCAAAACTCGCATGTAAATTGAAACAGAAACACACAAACTAGGATAGCAAACACACAAAAAAATTAGAACAAATTCAGAAAATGAAAGCAGCTCAAAGAGAACTTTCGATTTACATACGTAGAAACACAGCGTTACATGCCGCGCAAAATGGAAACAGCGGACCTGAAGTAGAATTGAAACTAGAAAGAAAGGAACACTTGGTGTCCTATGCTATACATTTACATGCAAGTGCATCTATATACACCAAACGTAACATGAAGTTTACGAATCAAGGGAAAGGGGCACAAGGTAATCATCAAGGGCGGGTCCCTCGACCTCAAAGAAGTTAGACACTTGACTGCCGTATAGGCATGTGTGACAATTTGACAGTAGGGTGGCAACCTTATACATGCGCCCAAGTCTTTGACGCGACATTTTCTGGTTCTTGTGGAAATCCACAAAAGCAAAATCTGCGGCCACCTTCCCAAACCCCCACTCGACCGCCTGGCAGACTGTACTCATCCTCTTGTTAAAGAGAGCTTCGTGCGGCAGTAGGCGGGAGCCTCCAAATGGCTTGAGAAGGAGAGGCCGCAGTGGGTACGCTGGGTCCCCGTAGATGACGTATCTTTCCCCGTGGTTGATGGCTTGCAAGTTGTCATAAAGGGCGGTGTCTTTGAGGATACCTGAAATTGGTTATTTGCATACTTTTATTGGCACTGAACATCCAAGACCAAGGCCTCTCTTACATTTAGGAGCTACCTTAGGAGCTTCTTAAAAAAATGGAAAGTGAAACTCCTATTCTCTGATATCCCGTGGAATTGTTCTACTTCATCATTTGAGCTGTGTAAAACCATTCTTTTGTCATATACTGCTTTAGTTTCTTTAGGAATGGAGGACTACACCCATTCTCAAATTTGTGTTCGTTGAATGGAAAGCTGTATACTGCGGGACAGGGCCTGCGCTGTATTGCGACTCCCACCAAATAAATATGGTACAGCGATGAACCCCATCGGCCTGGTTCCTTGGATACAACGCTTATATCGTGTTCAAAGTAGGTTTCAGCCCTTCATGCCATGTAGCTGGATGCTTATGAGTAATACTGTGGACAATGCTTGCTATTTAGATATTTGTCTACTACAGCGCGAACGAACGAACAATGCTAAGGTAACCTAGAACTAGCTGCGCACACTCGCATAGGGTCGGTTGTTATTGTAACCTCGTGCAAAAAAAAATGTGCATGGAAAGCATCAACGAAAATCTGAGCACAAAGAAGACACTTGCCTGCGTCATGTCGTCGCCCATTAAAAGGGCCATCTAATTGGCAGATGATGCCGTTGGCAGACATCAGTGCTTGATATTTCTGCACGTGGTGCCGCTTGTGTCCGGGGAAATGCTCCTGTTGCCCCACCGACGGCCGGCAGATATGTCGGGCAGTGCCGTCGATGAAGCCCCAGCAGTTCTTTAACGGCGCACCTCTCGCATGCACCGCCTGCAAAACATCGCCCGGAAATTAAGGTTGACAGATGCACAGCGCAAACACCTGCAAAAGGCCGGCGTATTCTCACCTCGGACAGCTTCTTGAGGCAGGGCACGTCAAGCCACTTGTGGTTCGTCATGTCTGATAGCAGATGTCCAAACTGGTATTCTATATGCGCCATGACAGTGCTTAATACGCTCGAAATGACCGAGCTATGCCGACCGAACGTTCTTTCTAAATCGCAAAGGCGATTGGGGTACGCCAGCCTTCGCAGGGTCATGCACAGCGCCTCGTACCCCGGAACCCTCACTCGCTGGGCGCTTTTCACCTCGGCTGGAATTTTTAGAGCTGCCACCAGATCTTCTAAATCCATTTTTTTCAAATCTAAAGCTCCTTTTGAACGTCCACTCGTCCATGTTCGGAACATCTACAAATCCGTGCTGCCCAATGTTGCGTCTGGGGACAGGCTCTGATTGAACAGAATATATCGCTTCAATCTTCGGCCACGTTAGCTCATTTAACAGTAAAATGTCGCCCAACACGCTGTAGCGCACCATCACACCCGTGGAAGGAGCCGATGATCCGAACCGAGGCTGCCGCAGGTTACCTTCGACAGCACCACGTTGCACCACGGGCAAGGTGAGCACACGAGACGGCTTCGGCTAGCCCTCGACGGATGCGTTTGGCTTGAGGCGCGACCAGTATCCAACAGCTTAGCTGACAAATTAAGTTACTTGGTCGTATACCAAGGAAGTACCACTATAACTACTCGTAATGAGGAAAATATTTTTTAAAAGTGGCTTTTTATGCGGCATTTGTCCAAATAAATGTACCGCTTTAAAAACGAACCACGCCGGTATTCACTATCATCATCATGACTTTTTCCAGCCGTTGGAGAAAGAAGAAACTTCCATAGGCGCGGTCAGGCGCGGTTACGGTATGCTAAAACGTTCTTTACCCGCTACGCTCTCGGTCCGGTACCGGCTCGATGGTCGCGGTCGCGGTAACCCCGGCGGTCGCCCGGTACGCGGTAAGCTAAAACTCTCTAATTCCGGCGCCATATTTAGCGTGCGTTGTTGGCGTTGTTGCCAGATCTTACCGGAAATCGAGGCGCTGCGTCGTTTAACTCATCAGCCAAGTCAACAAAAAAGAGAAAATCCAAGAGTGAGGGGCGGGGCGTAGTTCTCCTCCGCGGGGATCGAAAGAGGGGGAGTTTCAATTGTGGAGATGTTCTTACTCCGACTAAATTACGTCCTGTGATATTGCCAAAAAAATTATTTTTTTCGCGGAATATTTGTTTTGTGACATGCTTGTTCCAATTAGGCTGTTTAAAAAAAACACTTTTTTTCTTTGCGCTTACCCTTTAATAACAGGTTTTATGTTTTATACTAACTCACAACACAGTTATACGTGAATGTGCCTAACTAAATAGCAATAGAAGTCAACTATAAGAACTATAAAAATGCGTGCCATGATTGCTGCGAAATTGTTTAGAAGTTGTGATGTACTTCCTTGGACGCAGTATCGCCACGCAATGGTAACGAAGAATAATAAAGTTATCAGTATGTTGCCACCGCAAGACACTCATTATGTCGTCTGTTTTTTGTTTTATTTTTGAAGTTAGTTCTCTTCACTCGGCACAAACTCCGCTTTGGCGGGAATTCGCTCATGGCGTAAAAGTTAAAGTTGAATACGCCACGTGGAACGGAAAAGTGAACTACACGCGCTTACCGCAAATTTCTGGACATCGTAACCTTAGCCGGCGCCGAAGAGAGGTTGATTTATACCTTTGGGAACCAAGTCGTAACGCCCGAACGTCGCCTTGCTGCGTGCATGCCGGCACATATTTTACGCCGAACTATAAACGTGCCTTAAGAGTCGCTGAAGCAGCTCGTCGTAGTTCAGTCGTTAAAAATTTTAACTTGCCTAAATAATCTGCATAAGACTGACTGACGCGGAATGCATATTGTTTTGCTGTCTGTACCTCTAACTTAACCTACAGGGGCGGTCGCGACTTCGACATCACGTCGGCGAAGAGCTTTTACTCTAGTCTTGTTGGATTTCCTCCAGCCCCAGCCAGATATATTACGGGTTTCACAAGACTTAAGTAGATAAGCCTCTGATATATTTCAAGTCCAGCCACAGAAAAATAGATGCAATCATATTTAGGAGGCCTTAGGAATTTGAGAATTTCCATTGCAATTTCAGTAAAGTTATCTTAAGGTGACCTGTTCTCGCTTCGGGAGCCAGCTTAATGCGAAATTTATGTACGTCTTTATTGTACGGGGTAAAATATTATTTCTGCGCACTTACGTCATTTCTGTACGCGTAATACAAAATAATGTTATGCAGCGGGGTTATAAGAAGGAAAATAAATATGTACTATTTGTATATTGTGGGATGTTGCTAGCTACCAACTAACACAGGTACCGATAGAGTAACCAAAGGGTTGTCTCAACAGCGGCGATATCTCAAAGGAGACGTCAAACCTACACTGTTAGCGAAAATGTAATATTTCGCCTGTTTACACCCCATTTTCACTCGTTAGCATATTTTTACACGCTCTGCTAGTGATAAATCGTCAAAAAATTACTTGGGGTAGTAAAAATTGGTGTTTCGGTTTCGGTTTACACGACTAGGCGTGTAAGCAACACTGAAAACACCCCAGCCCAACACCCCAAAACGTCGAGCGCCATGTTGCTTCTGCCTTGAAGCGGTACGGCGGACGTAGCAGCCGAAGGTGAGTGTTTGATTTTTTTTTATCAAGTTTGTATAGAATGTAGCACGTCTCAGATTTTTATTACATGACATTCAAGAAGGTTAGATTTCCTTCGAGCAAGCCGGCTCAGGCGTTAAGCCCGATTCACACAACCGGCGTTTAGCCACCCCGTTGATTGGAAACGACTCGACTGCTCGCCGGTTCTTTTGCGCGAGCTTTCGCTCGGGCGCTGTGAACCCTATGAACTGTGGTGCTCAAAGCTAGCACAATTAGGCACGGCTAGCGTCCCGGTGGAAGCTGCAGAGAGCGGAAACCGAAGACACCGTCGCATAAGAGTGGCGAAGCCGCGATCCTGCGCTGATCGTTGTCCCGCCGCTCTCTCCGGCAATATCGACACTTCGCTGCTGGGTGTCTCGTATTTCGACGTTTTAGAGAAACTTGGCATTGGCAAGCGCGAGGAGTCTCTATATCGTTTTCTCCGTCGCCTGCGTGGAGGAAACACGGTGGCGATAGAAACATATGCTCATGCAGTCAGTCAACTTGGACAATCCCCCTGTTCCCTCAATCCTATCGCATTCTTTGACTGCGTTTGTGACAACAACGTTTCCCCAGTGTGATACACACTGGGTTGTGCATTGCATGTAGCCCTGAGGGAATACTTCGCCGGAGACACCAGCACATTAGTTTCATTGGTAAGGTGACCTGCCACTAACGTGTTTGGCAAATGAAGCGATCACGGGTAAGTAGAAATGCAAACAATGTTGAATGAATAATAAGGTAGTTGTAGCCAGAGCCTGCCAGTTGAAATCAACCTTTAACAATATAGTCTGCAATAACTTTTTTTTTTTGCACTTAGGATTGCAATTTTAAACACAAAGCCACTCCACATAGCTGTCGAAAATCGTGTAAACAACAGCAGTCATCGTCCCCGGTTCGGATGAGCGAAGCCTTAGCTTGATGAATAGAATGGCGGTCTATACTTCTTGGTTGTTTCAATCACAACCTCGCACAGCTGAACAGACAAACAAATCAAGGAAATATATCCCGCGCTGGCTTGCAAATCACAGCACACAAGCAGGGTACATAGCAGAGCAGAAAACACTGGCAATGAGCACACGGAGGCATGCAGCTTCCTTTCTTTTTCCCTCGGCGAATGATTGGTTTGCTGCAGCATTCCGTAAGCACGTCGACATTCAAAAGTTGAGCCTGATCTGTCTTGCAGTGCCTTGCGGAACGGCAAGTATCGCCCACCATTCCACAAGGCACTGCAGGACTCGCAAATGTGTGAACAGTGCTTTGCAATAAAGGCCATGATCGGGCAGCAGGTGCCCATCTAAAGACATTTAATATTGATTGGCATTCAACTAACCTTTGGGCTTCATCACGTAGCAAGCATGGGTGAGGTATAATTCAAGAACATTTAATGTTCGACGAGTTTAATACGTTGTGGTGCTTTCCCATCTGTTTCGGTGTCACGGAGTGGGGTTCAAATTAATAAAAATAATTCAATGATCCACTCTGAGAATAAACGAGAAATTACGGGAAAAGAACAAGAGAGCTAAGTTCGACCATTGACTAGCGCTAGGTCCACGCCTGGTGTATAATCAGTAGAGAAAGATGATGACACAGGGAGGATAAGCAAACAAAAGATTAGATTTAATAAAGTGAAAAACTAAGCTGTACACGGCAATAGAGCACTCAACACAAACCACACTCCAGCTCAAAGCTATGGAGCCCTGCGAGCCAGAAACTAATACTAAAAAGACTCGACGCTCATAAAACCGGAATAAGCCAACAAAACAGTGACGAAAACCCGACACTAACAACGAGAGCAAACCGAGATGGAGCTCGAACGTTACCTCTACACACATGGGATGATCCCCCAAAAGAGTCGCGACAGAAAGTAGCACTGTGTAAAAATCTTCCCAACATTCAACAATTCATACTTCAGAGCCAGAGAATGCAGTAGACAAGTCCTAGAAAACCAGGCTTAGCTTTCTGGTAGGTGCCGAGTCCAGAGCAGTCCGTAGTCTGGAGTTGTCGGCCGAAGAACGGCGTCTCGAAGTCCAGCGGTCCAATTAGAGGCTTGATGAGGTCGACACCGCGCACCACACAGCCACACACGCTTCAGCACAACAAACTCAAACACTTGTCCGACAGGCAGGGCAGAGGCCAAAAATTACACGTTCCAAGACTCATCTGCAGGGAGTAACCGCGTTGAGTAGCGACCCGGCCACCTCTGGGGTTGGAATACCTTCTTTGTTCCCGAACCCCCTTTTATAGGCTCGTCTACCGACCAACCTCCCATTTCCCCGCCTTTCGGGTCAGTCAACTTTCAAGAAAAACAAAGCTACGCAGCAACGACCCAAATGGCAAAACCTATTACATTTTTCGGACAACCAAACATATGTGCCCATCCATTCCCCCGTACGAGTCCAAAAACATCAATTATCGCCGATACATAGAACACGACACGCGGCAGACTGAGCAAAGCCGCCGCCGTCAAAAAGCGCGCTAGCCAGCGTAAACATCTTTGTATCCCGGCGGCGTCCCTGCATGTCAAATCGGCACCATACGCGAGCCAGCATACGCACCCCTCCGTCTGCGAGGTCAAAGCCACAAACTGTGACCTGGGATGATCTACGTCGCCCGTTAACAAAAACCCATTCCGCAAACGAGCAAATTCGTTGGGGACTTAGAAAGGAACTACGACGGGACGAACTGAGATTAAAAGTGGCACCACACTCCCCCTTTTTGACCGTACCAACACTTAAAGTGGTCCAAAAAAAATATCATAAAAGTATTTAAAAAAATGAAGAGAAGCCTGAATTTGTGACACCCGGTTTCTCCATCCTGTGTTTTTTTTGTGCTTTTTCTATTACGAAGCGAGACATTATTCCAGCCGTAGGCACCAGATGTAATTCCCGTCTGCGACCATAAGATTATAGGATCCTAACTGCCGGCAGCTAAGTGTCAATTACATCCGGCTTGTGCATACAGTGCAACATCTTTTGCTATTCAGCCGATCATCACTTTACAGCCTGGGTATCTGTTCATGTAAACGACAGTAGTGCTACATGTTAAACAGCTCTAAAGCGATAGCGCAAACTCACATCTCATTATCTTTTAGCTGAATAAATTGTTTGTTTGGTTATGCTTGTTATCCAATTTTTGTTTTAAATTTAATTTTCTCATATAAACACCTTACATTATAGAAAAAAAATCTTTTTATAGTACGGAGGTGTCCATATTAAGAAGACATGACTGTATCATCTTTGAAACTAGTTTGCCACAGCCAGTGTTATAATATGTATTGATTTTTTATGCAGTGCCTGCCTTTCCTTGCTCCTTGTGAGGACGACTGAGAAAGCGACTTTGCGCCACAACGACGGATGGCAAGTGTCCCAAGTGTCGTCACCTATAGTGGTCATGTGCTATGTGATCGCAGCATTGTAAGCCGACCGTGGAGCACTTTCAAAAGGGAACTTTCGCCATGTGCACAGTATGGCCGTGTACAATACGGGGCACGTACAGTCAGAAGAATTATGAGAGGGAACATGCGGGCGCGTGTCACTTGGTACAGGCAGAGCAGCCTAGCAAGTGTCATGCTTGTGCACTGAGGGGCCCTGGTTTGAAGAGCCGAGGCAGAAGTTTTAGCGGCGGTGTCACCGCCCTGGCGGCTTGTCGCCGAGGCAGAAACGGGGTTAGCTAGCTTTGCTCGTGGCTGGCTTTGTGTAGTGTGTGTAGACCGGGAACGTAGGCTTATGAACTTCGGCAACAAGAATACTACACGGCTTTGGTGTTTTGGTATGAGCAACAAACGTGACACTATCTGCTACGACTAGCTACGACCACCCACCGCAGCGGTGAAGGCATCCAAGAAGCAGAACCTGTGTATTACGCCGTTGCCGTAACCCAACAGTGCTCATTTGTCATGGAGGGCTTTCCGCCCAGAGACTTTGCTCGTCACTGAGTGTTATTTCCCGTGTTTCTCTTTGTGTGCGCAGTGGCTGGACGGGCCTCATACAGCAGTTCTTCAGTCTCAAAGGTGACTAAAAGTTGAGGGTGGATGGACTTGCAGCAATCCCCTCGGTTGGTGCGTGTGACAGAACCTTTGTACGGCATCATCGGGAGGATGCTGTTGTGAGTTAGCAAGTTGTCCAATTGTATGTTCATTATGCTAATATTTGAAAAAGCTTGTTTAAAAGGATGCTGGACCAAAATTTGGATTTCATAAAATAAGGCCGCGGAAGCTTTGAATGGGAGCTCTACAAACTCTGGAACATCACTCATACATTAATATCTCAAGCGGATGGCCGTATTCTTGGAAAGGAAAGGGCACAATCAAACAAGAAATGTGACATCATACTTCTCCTGGTACACTTTAGAATGAGGGGAAGCGGCCTCGCTTCTCTCATTCCCGCTTCGGTTCACCAGCTTAAGGGGATGAAGCCTAGAGGAGAGGGAATGAGAATCGCGACATCACATGTCTCGTCGGCCTTGTTGAATCCCACATGTTTCCAAAAATACGGCCATCCGTTAGAAATAATGCTCTATGTGTGTGGTTTTGGGGGTTTTGCAGCGTCCCGCCTACCGCCCCAGTGTTGTTTTGCAAGCTTCGAATTTCGGTTAAGCATACCTTTTAATATGAATAATTGTGTCACCAGAATGTTAGAACATGTCAGTTCTACACAGCTACTCTCAAACATTTTCGAGTGGTCTCGCCTGCCAGATTCAAAGGGGGGGGGGGGGGGAGGGCAACATGTACATGTTTTTATGTCTACAGCACAAATAGTTCCTATCATGCACTCTAAATAGCTGTCAATCGACAGACTGGGTAAAAGAGTGAGCACAAACAAGTCCAACTGCCAACAATGCTGTCCATGGCGAATCTTGGACACCATGTCTTACGTTATGTGGCCTCAGCGGTCTTTCTATAGTTCTTTTCATTGTTGCCGGTAGAGCAGCTACCGATAGGGGGGGTTGCGAGGACGTCAACTTTGAAATGCAGTTTCTTCACATAATGTTTCCACTTTGGGAAGTTTCTACACATATACCTTGAAGTCGCTATTGTACGGATGAAACAACTTTGTAAGAGTGTCTATGAAAACTCGGGCAGGGTTCTCTTTAACGTGCCTGACTTACAACAAGGCTGTCCAACTTGAGAAATTTCATTGGCGGGAAGCTTATTTTCATATAAGAATGGTGTACTTCTTCACAGCGCTGTATGTATCCAACAGAAACTCCAGATGTGTTCAATAAAAGTAGCATTTGCTAATATTGTGTTTTCTGTGTATCTGATGCACTAGGTTGTATTTGTTTTGAACGCTTGCTACGTTTAGGCTATAAAAAATAGTCTAAATTTTATGCCGACAAGCTTATTGAAAAAGAAGTGTTCGGTCTGAATAAAAGATTCCAGAAATTACACTAAAATAAATTGCTACTTGGGGTAGCAAAAATGGTGTTTTACAGTCGACTCATTATTTCAAACTCCAGGGCCCGTTTGCTTGAAGCGCTAACCGGGGCTGAAGTTAGCCGCAGTACCTAGGAGAGGGATTTTCAAATCGCGTGACTGGCTCGGTAGGGATGCGGGGAAGCGTGGCGGTGCCCCGGTGAGTGAGCGCCGCACGCTTTGGAACTAATATGTCGTTGTAGCTGCAATACCGGGCGCGTTAGTCAGCAACGAATGGTGCAGGAGGCTTTCGCTTTGCCTTACCTCACTTCATCACAAAGCATGAGCAAGGCTCTTGCCGCATTTTTTAGATAGTCTTTCGACTCTGGCCATTCCTAAGCCTAAATGAATGTGGTACTTGTCGGCTTAGCAACATCTTTGGAAAGCGGATTGTCTTGACTCTATCGGTCAGGTATTTATTGCACACAAAAGCAAACAGCATCCCTAGAGACCTTTTTCTAAATTACCCAAGCATCGAGAAGAACGCTGGAAGTATAATTCTGCGGTCCGCGCGCACTGGCCTTCCTCTTATAAAAGATTCGAAGTAAATAATCATAATAAATATTTGACCAACGCATGTGGAAGACAAAATTTGTTTTAGACTTTTTGCTTTAGAACAGTTACTACCTCAGACGCCAGCACGTGCAACGCGTGTAACTACACTTGTAGCATGCACCTCGGTGCTTGGGAAATTTAGAGAAAGGTCTAATATGGTCTATTGGGACGCTGTCTGCTTTTGTGTGCTATTAATACCCGGCCGATTGAGTCAAGGCAATCCACTTTCCAAAGACATTGCCATGCTAACATTTATCGCGTTCATTTAGGCTTAGGAATGGCCAGAATCGAAAGACTGTCTAAAAAATGCGGCGAGGTCATATGCTCATGCTTTGCGATTTAAATGAGGTAAGGCAAAGCGAAAGCCTCTGGCACCATTCATTGCTGACTAACGCGCCCAATATTGCAGCGAAAACGACATATTAGTTTCAAAGCGAGCACCGCTCACTCACCGGGGCACCGCCATGTTTCCCTGCATTCCTGCCGAGCCAGTCACGTGATTTCAAAATCCCTCTCCTAGGTACTGCGGTTAACTTTAGCCGCGGTTAGCGCTTGAGCAAACGGGAGCTGGAAGCCACACACTTTAGTTTGAAATATCAGAAGATTGAATTATCAAAATTCATCTAAATATTGTCACGAATAAAAACATACTTCTTTATTAAACTTAAAATCAGTGTGTAATGCGCCGAACTTGTGCTGAGAAACATAAATTAAAGACTTTTGATGGTGTCGAAAGGACTACTGCCTCAAGCAGCCAAGCGAAGGTACTTTTGTAAGCGCGTGGGTATCTAAAAGTTTCTGAGCTCGAACAAAAAAAATTTAGAGTCGTCTCATCATTCCAGTCACGCAAACAAAAGAAAGAAGGACATGCGCTGGCGGGGTCAGCGGCATGTGAGTCGATCACGCTGCTGACTCGGCTATTTGCACATGGCATTACTCCCCTCTTGTGAAAGACTCGTCTTTATGCAACACAAAATTAAATTGACAGCTTAAACAAGACTAGGTAAAAATACAGAGTCTCGTAAATAGCAGATTTTCACAGTCCTACCGAGCATACCTAGTTCAGTTGAGTCGGAAGACGTGAATCGCCTACGGGTCGCAGAGGGCAGCTTGACAATGTTGATGTGCCATTGGCCAACGACTTACAACTTAGGTCTCATGTAGCGAATAACCTTGAGGTCGAAGCACCACTTTAACAGTTCCTTGCTGCGACGATGAATTGGTGTTTAGATTCGCAGTGGGTAGCCAGGCTGAAACTGGGCGTCGTGGTGACAAAGATTGTAGCAGTCATCGTCAGGAAGTTGTGGCTTGCATCAAAATGCGACCAAGCTGGCAAACTTCCTCCGTTCGTTGAGTGTCATACCAGGCGTCGTCGTCCTGTTCGTCTTCGTGACAGATACCACACTTGCCGTAGGTATTGTCATCGGGTTCATCATCAAGGTCGCCGTCAAGTTTGTAGTCGTGGTTGTCGTTAAAGGGCAACTCCGGACCATACTTTCAATTTTGGGATTATGACTGTTTTTAGTGCAGTCAGCGTCCCTGAATTGCAAGGTGTAATTTTTTCCTCGTTATTGTGCATAGTTTTAAAGATATGGACGCCTCAAAGTTTTGTTTGGGGCACGGTCAACAAAACCGAAACTAGCCGCTCGAGGCCCTGGCAGCACTAGAAATCAGCCACTATGTGAACGTGACGTCAGTATCGTTCTCGTTCAACGAGTACGCAGGTTGATCAGCAGCTACTTCTGTTGCGCTAGCTGTCTAAAGGTAGGAGGTAAGCTGATTTTATTTTAATTCTGTATATGTGGTAGATATCCAGCACATGTAGGAAGAGTTAGTGCGTATACCCAAAAGCTAGTGACTGGAAAACCCGTAAACTCGTACAGTGCCGTACTCGGCGGCCGCTGCCGCCGTGCATGTGCCATGCCGTACTTGTCGCTAGTATACCCAAAAGGTAGTGACTGGAAAACGAGTGAACTCGTTCAGTACCGTACTCAGCGGCTGTCGCCGTTTGTGCAGTCTTCCGTACTCTGTCGCTAGGCCTAAATTGTCATCGGGGCTCCGTGGATGGAGCGGCGTTGCTCTACGACGCGCTGCCAGTGAAGTACAGTACTGGGGGCCCTCTCGCTTTTGCGCTGCGGGTCAGTAACAGACACGAAGCTTTGAGGCTTTCCGGCACGGGCTGCTGCGTTAGGGCTGTACATGTCTGTTTTTGCATTCTTTTTTCCTTGGGCACGTAAAAGCCAAAGTCCACTCGTCGAACAGCGTTTACCCACACCTTCAATTTCTGGTACGTTGGAAACTTGTGAAAAAGCACCTCCGGGTTGTGCAGCGGGTTGTTTGAGCAGCCCACAGCACTACAAGTTCTACTCGGCATCCTTCGAGGAACAGCTGGGCAGTCTTGGGCGCTACGAGTTGCTCGCTAAAACCAGTCTTTGAGTCCTCACAAGCAAATAAACAAAAGGCTATACCGAAGCTACACGGGCTACAGATAAAAGCAATGGCTAAACATGACAATCACAAGTCCAAGTAGCAGTGGTAGCGGCTCAAAGAAGCGTACTCCGCGTAACGCTTGGAGGAAAAAAAGAACGATACTGACGTCACGGCCCAATGTTGCTTTAGTGATCGGCAACCCGCTAGCCGACCGCTAAGGTGCAGCGGCTCGCGGCGGGTCACATTTTTATTATCGGCATTAGTTGAGAATGCGGCATCCCACGGACGTAATATTTTGGCTGGGGTCGTATTTTGTGTCACTACAGCCATACCAGTAATTTCTTTAATTTCGAGTTTTGGCCGGAGTTGCCCTTTAAAGTCATCGTCCGGATTGTCCTTGGATAACTGTCAAAGCCGTAGTCGGGATCGTCTTTTATGAAATTGTTTGAGTCTTCGCCTGGGTCATCATCAGTGTCGTCATCAGTCTCGTCACCACGGTTGAAGACTGTTTGTCATCGAGGCCGTTGTTAGGTTGGTTATTGACATTGTAGCCGGGTTTGGTCTTTGGAGTTGTCGTCCGTTTCATCATCAGCGTAGAAGTCGTCATGATGTTTTCGTCTAAGTGTGGTAGCCAGGGGCTTTGTCAAGTTCATTGTCCGGGTCGCTTCCGAGGCCATAGTTGAGGTCGTCGTTGGTGTCAGAGTTGGAGTCGTCCTCGGATGATTTCAAGGACGTCGCCTTCACGATCGTCGTCTTCAGAGTTATCGTGTTCACAGATGGTACGCTTTATGGGCATAGACTGCGTTACCCTGCACATCCACCAATATGTCATGAACAAAAACAAACTTGATTAATAAAACTTCAGATCAATGTTAAATGCAGCGAACTTGTGCCGAGAAACATAAAGTAACAAAGACCGCACATACTTTGACAGCGACAAAAGGACGACTGACTCGAGCAGCCATGCGAAGCTCTTTTTGTAAACCCGTAGGTATCTAGAAGGTTCCGAGCTCGAACAAACAAGACTCTCGAGTCATCTCAAACATTCTAGGCGTGCAAACAAACAAAAGATTCCCCATTCCACCCAACTCCATTGCAGAGAATTGGAATTTTCTAATACTAATTCCATTCCTTTGAACTCCTGGAAAGGAAAAACTGGGCCCATTCCCACTCCTGGAATGGCTGAACTGCTGCATTCCATTCCTCTCAATCCCTCCCAGTTGTGAAAATGGCACTTGACAGCTAGTACTAAGTTACCGGAAAATAACGTCGGCGTAAAGCTGGCGTTGTGAAATGCGTAGACAACTGCAAAATTCAAAACCCTACCTGCAATCATTGATTTTACTAGGTTGAGCTTTGGTCTCGCATAGCACTAGTGGCAATTGGTATGGGGGCACTGCAGATATTGATCGCACCACCAGGTGTAAAAGCCTCGTAACAGAGAGGAAAACTAAGTCGCCCATCTTTTCCACAAAAGAACCATATATGTCCTCCACTTTTACGAGATACATAATAAGTGAGGAGTCACGTGTATTAACGAAGTGCGGGCGGTGTGACATTGTCCCTGCCTGGTGGCCTGCAACTGGTGCTGTAATCACACATGGTCCCAACAGCCTTATGGTTGCATCTCGCAGCACCAGGAACGACACTTTGGCTGTGTTCCAAATCTTACCCAAATAGATCCGAGTTACTCCGGTGGGTCGTGTCACGTGACAACACAGATTGAAAAGTGCTGGGCACGGGTAGTTTTTGGAACGCTGAGGTACAAAACCCTTACCCTGGATTAAGATCGAGTAAATTGCCCTTCTCAGCCTACAACTCTACAGTTTGGGTTGCTTCACTGGGGTTGCCACTTTCATCCTCGAAGGAACATAAGCAGTCAGATAACCAAACCGTCAGTTACCTAAGTGCAATAATGCCGTTTCGAAAGCCCCTTTGACGGCATCTAAGCAGCTCGCATTAGAACAAAGCCTATTCCATTCCTACTCTATTCTGGGCAAAATGTAACTACTAATTTCATTCCCATTCCATTCCAGTGCTGCCACCATTTTATTTGCATTCGATTCCAGGGTTGTGGAAGTGCGGAATCGGTCCAACTCTGGAGTGGCAACTCCTCAGCACTGGTAATAGTCACCAAGGCACCCAGTTCAGTGTGAATGCTGTCCTCACAGCCCATCCAAAGCTGTTATTACTGTAACAAACTCCAGTACGACGAAGTAGTTGAATTCGGAAGCCTGTTGTGCAGATTTGTACCTTGCATTGTTTCCGGTATTTTTTATTCCTTTTGTATTTTATAATGGACAACAACCGTTGTAATCTCAGTATTGTTGCCAAACCTGAAGGTTTTATCATCGGTGCACTTTTAAATAAATACATATATGCCACAGCCGCAGCTCAGCGATGAGCACTTACACTGCGACTTAGGTGTTTTGTAAGTATTCATTTTGATTGCGCGATAATCATGTTTGTCTTCTGTTAGAATTAAAAAAACCAAAACAATATTCAACATGATGGATAATTTTGGACACCCGCGGCATGTGTGATCTGAGCATTTGTTCTTTTCATCTGAAGTGTGTCTCTTGCTTACTACCTATAGAGTATACGATGTTGTGGACGGAAAAAATGCTGCGACCGACTCCGAGCAATAAAAACATTCTGTTTATTCTCATGTCGTTGAGCTCGTGGTGACGAGTATGAGTAGCACTGTCATCTTTGGCGATGCCAAGGCTGAACCGATAGACTGCCGCAGAGCTATCGCCCTCAGCTCTGCACTGTGAGGAATGGCACGATTTTGTTGAAGTGATTGCGGCTCCAGAGAGGTGTCGTTGCTGTTGACATGTACCGCAAGCAGGATGACATACTAGAGAGCAGGAAAGAGAGCGTTTGGAAGCCGTGCATGGTAGTTGACGCCGAGGTCAGGAAATGAGGCAGCAGACGGGGGAAATCGACCCTGTCGTGCTTTCAGTCCGGCTCGATCAGTTTGGAGTGTACAGCCTCGGACTGAAAGGGGGATGCCGGCCGACTGCGGGGCCGATGCAACATCCCCTAAGATGAGGAACCGAACTGAGAGCGAATGCCTGACATGGCAACGATGAGGAGACACTGGTCGGCTAGCAACATGCCTTGTGAACAAACAGTGTGAAGATGTCGATGAATATTCACTTGCCAAGCCGGTGGGGCAAGCAAGGTGGTCGCAGCCCATTGCTGGGAGATGCCGGTGCTAGATGCGACAGAGCAGAGGTGGTTGCGGAGGCGCTGCAGATGTGGAGGCTGAGAAAGTTGAATATGTGCCTACTGCATTTTCGTCCGAAAAGGCAGAGCCATTGCCGTGCCCTTGGCTACGAAGAACATTCCCCTGGATAGCAGGTGCTCGGAGTCAATCATCATGTCCAGGTCACCAATCTGTAGCACTTTCGATCTTGAGGACGGAAGAGACGGTGCAACAGACTCTGAGTTTAACTGTGAAAACATTCTCTTTATTCTCGTACCGTCAAGCTCGTTCCGACGAGTAGCTTGCTTTTATACACTGCAATCATTAGCATTATAGTTGATCTAAGTATTTTGCAACACTATTAATACGGCAGATTGGGCGAGTTGGTACGGCATAATTACGAACCAGCGCACTGGTAGACCAGTTACTCAAAATCCAAATACACAAAAATATACACTCGCACAGCACTGATGTGAGTTTTTTGTGTTTGGATTTTTGGTAACTGTCTACCTGTGCGCTGGTTCGTAATATTGCAACACTGCCGTCTTTAGGCGGTGTGGAGGCTGAACCGATGGACCGCCAGAGGCCCATATCTGTATCTGTTTCATATACTGAATGCCTTTTTGCACGGCTCTGTGTTTACTTTTGTCTTCCAGATTTTTACTGCTCACTTGTTTTTTTAATTTTATTTAGAGGATACTACTGGCCATTGAAGGCCCAAGTAGGAGTGGGGTACAACAAATGCATTCACACACCGACAACAACAAACAAATAACACAACATTAAGAGGTTTACAACAACTAACCAGCAAATATACAGGATATATATATTTAAAAGGGGGGGGGGGGTGTGGCACAGCATGCATCAAGCAGCATGTAATTCAATCATTTGTAATAATAGATGTGAAATTTAAAACTCATATTTAAGATTGAACATTATCAAACAAATGTGAATTTAATTAAGCTATACATTTTATATAGACTGTTACTTTTTATACAATTTTGTCTAGATTTGTCAGGATACAATCTGCAAGTATGCATAAAGTAACTGGAAAGTTGAAAGAAGCAAATTAGAGATTGCAAAACCTACTTCTCAATAGATATTTTTTTCCCAAAGTATTTACGTGATAGTGCAGCTGAAATAAGGCTCCTTTTTCAGTTTTTTTTATTTGAAACATCTTAAAAATACAATGTTTTCTAAGATTTTTTTTTATTATTATGCTTGGAAAATTAAGTTACCGATTATGTTCGGTTTATTCTAAACTATTTATATGAAATTCCAGAGTGATTTTGTGCATAACAGTGGCTAGATAAGGTTTTCATAATTTCTTATAAAACAAACTGACTAGTTTCTCTTTAGTGACCGTTTCGCCAAGGTGACAGCAGAACAAGTAACGGATCCCGACGTCAAACTGCAGGAATTTGAGATATATGTTTTCTTAGCGAATGCATGCACGCCACTATTGTGACATATTTGAATATCCTTATCGCTTGCTTGGGCTCAGCGGGTAATGCAGGTCGGCACTAGCGTGAGTATAAAGGCTGAACTGCATAAAGCGATTTAGCGAGCGACGGCGACAGCGACGAGTCAGCGACGTATTACGAAAATTTCTTACTATCGCTCGTCGCGTCACTCGGTTTTTGGATTTCTAGAAAACATCGTTCCGCTTTCATGCGGCTTGCGTCGTCGCGCGAGTGACCGAGCGTCAGCGAAGCGGGTCGCCGTCGCTGTTCTCGTCGCTCGCAAAATCGTTTACATTCGGTTTAGACTTCACGCTGTCAATAATATCGACTCGAGCGCGCATAATTTCATTTCCACGGGAGCGCGTGTAAATCAAACCCTAAACCAAGACGGGGGCTGCAGCCAGCAGCTTTGAGAGCGTCATACAATGGATTATAGTTTGACAGAAGCAAGCACACACTTCGCTAGCGCATTCCAGCCTTGAGCGCTCGAACTTCCGAAAACGAAACCAGATTTTGCTACATTTTGGCTTGCTCGAAACATTTTTTTTTAAATATAGGGTGTCTTTTAGCTATAGTCTAGACTAAGAGAAATGTGTACCTTCCCAAATTATATTTATGTCGCCGTACTATGTAAGTAATAATTGTGTAATATCGTTACGTTCATATAAAATACGGGGGGTGTCACCGGACCTTCGTCTGAAACAAAAAGTCTGCTATATATACCGAGCGGGTTTCTGTGACAATTGAGTAGGAGTGTCGGGTTGTTAGTGTCTCTGTTCGTTGTTTGTGTATGTAGATGCTTGTATGTTGATCTTGTGGTATGTGCTGTGATGTGTGTGTTCGTATGCTGCCGTCCGTGTTCGAGCGTGTCACTTCCACAAATTCCGAAATGTCCTTCATTTTTGTAGTTTTCCGCATACTCACTAGGTGGCGCAAGCAGCCGCCCAATTTTATTTTAGCTTTGTTTGTACGTAGTCCATTTATGTGTAAGGAACCACACTACATAGCTAGTCTAGTCGGAAAGTAACCGCGTGTTTAAATGGCGCATAGCGCCGGCGTTCAGTTCGTCTTCGTTCGCTGGCCGTTTCGGTAGCCGATTCGTACCCGGAAAGCCGCAAAATTTGCGTACACACGAGATATGAGTGGATACGTCGAAACGTCGCGTACAACTTTGCTCGCGGTAAAGAGGTGAGCGGGTGAGCGGGACATCGGTAACGCCGGTCAGGTAGGGTCGGGTGGGGTCGGTGTCGGAGCTATTCGTCGTCGCTCGCGGCAAACGGGCTTTTTCAATAAAGTTCATGTCTGTGGTCGCGAAAAGATAACTGCTGTGGAAATTACCCGGCGTCGGTGACAATGCAACCGGCTTGAGGCCTGGACGATCGGCTGAACCGCCACGCGAACGAGACCTGCTCGATGGGGAAACATGCTGCTGGATGCAGTCGATGGTCGCTCCCACTGTCGCGTAATCGCCGTAATGGATACGGCGTCGGCGCTTGGGGGTGAATGCTTGCGGTAGTTCAGCACGTATGGACGATTACGAACGAACACGTGCAAACTACGCTTTCGCTGCGGCGAAAAGCCGTGTAAAGCGCTGGGCCTCGCTCGCAGAACCCGTCTTGCGTCAAACGGCCGCCATTGTAAAAAAAACACCCCTAGACGTGTGATCGCAGAACGAAGTACACGTTCAAAGATGTTCATTTTACACGAGACCTCGGGTGCAAACGAAATACACCGAGCCTCGCGTGTAAAACGAACACCATTTGGGGAGTCCGCCCTGGGACAACGGTTTACACGTCCAGGGGTGTACTTTTTCGCTGTGTGTGTAGTAGCGCGCGGTCCCCACATCTCCGCAGTAATATAGACAAAATTTAGGGCTATATTACGGCGGGTCGGTTCGAATAATTACCTCCGTCGGTGCCAATGATCGACTACCTTGTCTCGCTCTCTCGAATATAGCGGAAGAGAAGACACACGTACCACACTGTTAGCAAGTCCCGTGTATTTGGCGAGTATTTGGGGTGAAAAACACGCTATTTACACAAATTACCATAATTTTACACGATCAGTAACGGATAATTCGTTCAGAAATCATGCGAGGTTGTAAAAAACGTGTTTTGGTTCGGTCATACACGCATAACCGTGTAGCCGACCTCGATAACACGCATCGCCCCCGGCGACGACCGCGGCATTGCCGGCTGTCGAAGCACCGGAATGCTTGGGGACACACCTAGAAAGGACCGTCGAGACAAATGCCGCGGAAAGAAACATGTCTCGGAGACAGATATGCACCAAAAGCAATTGCGCCATGTCGCAGGACGTTGGCGTAACCCGCGCTTACCGTGCTTGCCGCCATTTTCTGGTCGATGGCAATGCGGCTTCCCTCATGTCGCCTATGTTTGTATTTAGCTTAGGGGTCTTAATAATAGTTTCTTACACACCACAAATAAAGTCATGGGTCTAATTATTCGATCCAAACAGTTAAAATAGATATAAAAAGCGTGTCCTCGATGTGAACACGTGATATTGCACTTGGTTTCGTTTTTGCTTCAGCTGCAAGCGATCTGGCCACGCCGAAAGCGCAACGCCGATGTACGCTGGAAGCAAGAGCCGGTTGGCATTCGTTGTTTTTGTTTGACCGGAGAAAATCTGGCAAGTATGGCAAGTACGCATGGCGCCGCTATTGTTTTGGTTTGACGGGACGCGAGAAGCTTCGCATCGAGCTTCGGAGTTTCCGAGCACATAGTGAAGACGTGACCGGAGAAGTGCCCCTGTGATGTTCCCGGAAGACGGAAAGTACCATTCGTAATCGTCGTGTGTGCTTTGAAAGCGAAGGGAGTCACAGGGTCCACGATTGCGCAACCACAAGCCAAGGTTCACGACGGCGCGGCGTTGACTTCGGCGATCTCGTTCTGGTTTGGTGCAACAGGGCGATGCGAAAAAGAGCTGAAACGTTCGTCGTGTGTGGTGCGGTGTTTTGTATTCCGGGTCTGTTTGAACCGCACTTTTAACACGGAGCGCAGATTGTTTGTTGCGGAGTGGAGGTTCAACGGGTACAGTCCCGTCGTCGTCAGCGGGTCCGGTCCAGCTGGTCCGGGAGGACGCAGCGAGCGGTTTTAAAAGTAAATCTTTCTTCGTTCCGTTTTAAACTGTGAAGATATCCCGACACATACCGTGAGTAAAAAGCAGCGGGCGTTTTCAACAAAAATACGTCGTTTTAATTGAATAATGGACTCCGGATTGTTGTCTTAAATCTGCCGTTTTTATGCTTCGTGTTGGACTGCGTTTGCACTGCGACGTACACCGCTCGAGTAGATGATTCGGTCCTGCAACGAGTTTGTTGCGCCAATCATGGGGCGTCAATAAATTAGGGCAAGGTTTCCTACCTGCCCACAGATGGATGTACTGAGACCATTTTTTACGTAGTGAACGTAGTGCTTTTTCTTTATTTTGGGAAGAGGCGTTGGAGCATTTATTATGGTAAAATCACTTGAGAGTTGAGAAATTGGAAAGCGAGCAAGCTTTCCCAACTTTGTCGCTTTCTCTCTTTTACTGCCCTGTTTCAGTTTCAGTAGGCATATCTACTAGCAGGTACAAACTGCTCTAAAGCAGTTAAAAAACGAGAAGCTTAGGACGGTGCGGACTCCGCGTTTCGCGCTTTTCCCAAGGTGACGGGGTAAATGCTTTTGTGAGGTATGCCGAATATGCAAGCGATTTTGTTATGCCCGTCGTTTGCGTCTCTCCAGCAAAACGAATAAAAGGATCTACTACAAAGGCGCAATCACAAGCCAAGATTTACAATAGCAGTGCGTTTGCTTCGGTGATCCCTGTAGCTGTATTTTATCCTGCTCTCTGCAACACCGTGTCATGACGAAGAGCTGGAACGGTAACGGTTTGTGCTGGCCTCCCGGTTGACAGAAACCCGCGTCGCCCACATCGGCACCGAGTGCGCTTGGGCTGTTGATGCTCAAGCCTTTCATCCGCGGCTTGTCGCCAGCTCATCCTTCTGCTCAACGGTGAGGAAGGGCGAGAGTAGCCTCGGAAGTGAATGTAAATCCTCGTTCATTCAGTTATCCGGTGTCAAAGTGTGGAAGATGTCCAACGTGTACTGAGGGCGGGAACTACGAGCGTTTTGCCTTGCTTTTCTAACTGAAACCACACCAACGAGATAACTGCCTTGCGTACTCCAAAATGACGGAAGCAATCAGTTTCAACAGGTCGAGTACGTCACCGGGGATGTAGGCGAGACGGCGCACACTGTTTAAACGCTTGCAGTATCCACGAGTGGTACCAGGAAAGCGACGTCAACAGAGAAGGAGCTCGCGATTCAGCATAATGCAGTGCTACAGGCCCGTGTATCTTCAAAGTTCGGGGTGGTGGCAGTATAAAAAAGAAGAGGCATCAGCGCCTCACAGCAGTGTTTACGAATAACACCGGTCACAAACTCCCGAGCCCCACCGCTCCACTCGACACCGACACGACATACGACAACAAACTGCATCAAAATGCCCCTAAAGTGAAGGCGTCTGCTCCCGTACTGCAACTAGTGGAAGTGAAGTGTTGGGCGGATGTCCTTCACAAAAATATATAAAAAATGCTTTGCGGAAGGATCATTTTCATTTATTATTGTATACGTAATGACAAAATCCCAATAATTTGTTTTCCTATCTGACTCAAGCTAGTCGGAATGCTCCTAACACTGGTCAAGCAAGAAAATAACAAAAATTTGAACTTTTTCATGACCGGTTTAAGATTTATTGTTAAAGTATCGTTATTAATTGCAACGGACTAACATTATAGATTTCGCCTCCACACTTCTTAAATGCAAACAGTTCTAACACACTGCTGTCCATTGCGCCGTGTTTTGTGTATTCTATAAATCTGTAATGGTCAGCGACCAAAGAGCTCACCCGCACATGTCAAGCTTATATGCGCCGCGGGGAGAAATGGTTATTGAGTAGGAAGTGTCGGGCGTTGTGTCGTTGTTGTGTTTGTGTACATGTCGGTGCTGTGTAGCATGTGGTACTGGTTTGCCTGCGTTGTATGTAGGGTTGCTCTCTAGTCGTGGTCGTTCGCAGTGTTAACAGACTCGTCTTTTTTTTTTAAATACAGGCTGCTAGAAATCTCGATAGGTGGCGCAAGTTACCGCCCGATTTTAAATAGTTTTCTCAAGTTATTTATCCATGTGAGTTCGGCATTCGTTTTTTTGTCCAGCCGCTCGTTAAGCTACCGACGCCGCCGACCGCCGACGACGCACGTACAGTACGTACCTTTGCACGTAGGTACGTCCGCCGCTTGGAGACTTTACTGTGTATAAAATGATGATGATGATGATGATTAGGAGTTTATTGGCGCAGCAGCAACGAGGGCCATAATGCGCCAAACTTAACGTATTTAGAGCATATTATAACAAAAGTTTACTTTGAGGCTACATATTTACAAATGGTATAAATATCCAGTTTGTTTTAAAAAGTCTAAGACACGGCTGAATGGAACTAAAGGTTTATCACCAAGCAAAAAATAGGGATGAAATGGGAGATGATCCCTAAAAAGTTTGAGAAAACATGATTGACGGAGTGGTTGATGGGACGAACAATGCCACAAAATGTGCAACACGGTCAGAAGCTCTCCACAATGTTCACATAGTGCAACATCCTCACCACGAAGCAGATACTGATGTGTCACACAGGAGTGACCTATTCTTAGACGGCATAGAAGAACCTCCACACGACGTTCCCTGTTGTAAGAGCTCTCCCAAACGCCCAGAACGGGCTTGATAATGTGAAGTTTGTTGTTGCTCTCTGTATCCCATTCCAGCTGCCATTTGAGAAAAATAGATTTTCTCAGAAGTGGTTTCAAGTCTTGGTAAGGTAAGCAATTGAATGTTATAGACGAGCCTTGGGCAGACACGGCCAATTTATCCGCCTCCTCATTGCCCAAAATCCCAACGTGGCTTGGCACCCAGCAAAACTTAATGTCCCGACCGCGTCGCAGGGCGCTATTGATCTTACCATGTAGATGTTGTGCAAGGCAATTCTTTGTGGGCATCAGGGAGGACACAGCCAATAAGGCACTTTGTGAGTCGACAAAAATTACAGCTTTCATAATACTATTGTCGAGTATATGTTCGACCACTAGTAAAATAGCATAAAGCTCTGCAGTGAAAATGCTTGCCCTAGAGTCAACTTGTGTGGCTTTACTGTAGGAGGCGGAATAGAAAGCACACCCTACAAAAGACGACGATTTGGACCCATCTGTATAAAACTCCAGGTAGTCTGCATATTTTTGTTGCAAGGAGAGGAACTCCTGCCGGAGGATTTGTGGTGAAATGACCCTCTTACTGTATTTTGCAAGTGACCAGTCACAGAAAATCGGCAGAACATCCCATGGAGCAACCCTATGAGTGTTTTTAAGCAAGGGAATCTCATGGAGGGGGATATTAAAAGATTGACAAGTACTTTGCAAACGGAGGCTTAATGGTCTAGCAATGCTCGGCTTGTTTTCGAAAAGCTGTGAACTTCTGGAAGCATGAAGGGCACTGTAAGAGGGATGCTTTGGATTTGAAAGTACTTTGTAAGCATAAGAGACGCTGAGGTACTGCCTCCGTTTCTCAAGGGACATTTGATGCGTATCAGCATACAAACTCTTCACAGGAGATGGGCGAAATGCACCTGTAGAAAGTCGTAGTCCAAAGTGGTGTACTGGGTCAAGCATCTTAAGAGTGGATGGCCGCGCTGACCCATATACTACTGCACCATAGTCGAAACGGGATCGAACTAAGGAGTTATACAGTCGTAGAAGACAGCGCCTATCAGCACCCCACGACATATGCGATAGCACTTTTAGGATGCTTGATGACATCAAGCATTTCCGTTTCAAATTCTTCAGATGGGGTACAAAGGTAAGTTTCTTGTCAAAAATAACACCCAACAATTTGTGTTTTTGTTGGACTGATATCTCAATGCTATTAAGATGCAAGGAAGGATCACGAGACAATCCCCGGCGTAATGAAAAAGGAACACAGACTGTTTTTTCAGGAGAAACTTTGAAGCCGTTTTCGTCTGCCCACTTACACATTCTATTGATTGTAAGCTGCAATTGTCTTTCACAACTGGAGAGGTTACAGGAAGACACAGATATTTGCACATCATCCACATATAAAGAGTAATTTACTGATGATGGCATAACCTTAGCTAGACTGTTAATCTTTACAGCAAAGAGGGTAACGCTCAACACTCCTCCTTGAGGAACACCATTTTCTTGAGAAAAAACATCTGAAAGTGTGGAGCCCAATCGAACTTGAAAGGTTCTTTCGCTGAGAAAGTTCTGTATGCACTGAAGCCTGCGGCCCCGTACATCACAGTTGTACAAGTCACTAAGTATTCCATACCTCCATGTGGTATCATATGCTTTGTGTAAATCAAAAAAACACCGAGACACAATGCTGCGGTGTACAAATGCCTCACGTATAGCGGTCTCTAGGCGAACCAAATGATCGGTGGTCGCTCGTCCCTCCCGAAAGCCGCACTGGTTTATATCAAAAAAATTCTCAGTCTCTAAGAAATGGACAAGACGACGATTCACAAGCCGCTCATAAGCCTTCCCTAAGCAACTTGTGAGTGCGATGGGACGATAGCTCGTAGGAATGGAAGGGTCTTTCCCAGGTTTCAAAAAAGGGATTATGTGGGCATGTTTCCAGCAACGAGGAAAGGCAGCAGCTTGCCATAGATGATTAAAGAAAGTTAACAGACCGTTCATAGATTCAGGGGACAGTTTCCTCAACATTTCATAGTGCAGTCTGTCTGGCCCTGGTGCAGACTGCTTCTTTGCACCAAGAGCGACTTTGAGTTCACACATTGTGAATGGTCTATTGTAAAAAAATTAACCTCTCTCCAACATCGAGATGGGCTGCTTTTCAACAGTCGACTGGAACTTCTTGAATTTTTCGCTAAAATTAGAGGAGCTACTAATAAGATGGAAATGCTCCCCAAGAACATTTACTTGATCTTTCAGCGATACAGAGGGGGAAGAAAACAGAGGAGTTCGGAAAGATTGGTAATCTCCTCGAACTTTCCGCAGGCGATCCCAAACTTCTTTAGCTGGGATAAAGCTATTTAGAGAAGATATATATTTTTCCCATGATGTCCTCTTTGCCTGTTTCCGTGTCCAACGTGCCTTGGCCCTACATTTTTTTAAATTCAATCAGGTTCAAAGCAGTGGGATAACGGCGAAATATACCCCATGCCTTGTTCTGTCTCCTGCGAGTGACTGTGCAGTCCTCATTCCACCAGGGTTTGCATCTCCGGGGTAGGACGCCGGATGTTTCCAGAATAGAAGATGCAGCAGCATTAATTAGACATTCAGTGACAAACACCGTCGCCTCGTCGGGGGACATACTGCGAAAAAGCGATGGATCCAGTACGGCATTTAAACCAAAAAGAGTCCAGTCAGCCTTCTCTAATTTCCACTTTGGAAGGCGGGTCGAATGCGAAGGAAGGGGTATTGAACTTTCTAAAAATATGGCGAAATGATCGCTGCCAAATGGATTATCTAAAACCTTCCATGAAAAGCATGGAAGTAAAGCTGATGATGATATGGAAAGGTCTATTGATGTAAAGGTGTTATGAGCAGCACTAAAAAACGTTGGCTCCTTTTTATTCAGAAGACAGAGCCCGGAGGATAATAAAGGTCGTTCTAAAACTCCACCACGGGAATCCTGACGAACACTACCCCACAGAGGGTGGTGAGCGTTAAAATCACCTAGAATTAAAAAAGGCTTAAGCAGCTGATCTATGAGTCCTTGTAGCTCGTGGAGCTGCAGTGGAACGTTGGGTGGCAGGTGGAGAGAGACGAGGGTGACGAGTCGGTCAAGGAGAACGCGAACTGCTACTGCCTCGAGTGGTGTTTGTAGAGGAACCTGAGCACACACAACCCCGCTCTGCACTACAACTGCGACACCTCCAGAAGGGCTAGGAGAAAGGCGATCCTTCCTAAAAACCTGGTGCCCGCGTAAGACCTGTGTGTGTTTGTCGCTCAGATGGGTTTCCTGCAAACAGAGTGCCACAGGACGAAGCTCACCGAGAAAAAAATTAACGTCATCAATATTACGAAGAAGGCCGCGACAGTTCCACTGCATGATACCTAATTGTTTAGTCATAGCAGTGCTAAAATTAAAATAAACTTCAAGTTATAAACTGCAAAAATGGGCAAAAAACACGTTACTAGGGTTTAAAATCAATTTTTACGCGCGGAGCGTTTTTCTTTTTCGCGCAGTCATTCTGCTTCCCACTAGAGGTAGTGGGAGCAGCGAGGGAGGACTCCGATCCCGAGAGGATAGCCTCGTCGTCGGATCTGAGCCCACACTCTTCCATGGGCTCTTCCGGTGGTGTCGTCAGCTGACCCTTAGGGGCCAACTGCTTCGACGTTTCACCGGGCTTCCTCGGGGCAGTGGTTCGGGGTGGTTGGCCCCGGCCGCGGGGGAACACAGAGGCAGGGGGGGGCCATCCCCTGCTCGGGGGTGGATGCTGGCGAGCCAGCACCCTTCCTGGGCTTGGGACATCGTGCCGCTGGCACCGTCCCTGCGGGTTTCGGTGGGGACTCCGACGAGACCTGCAGATCGTCCGGAGACGTCTGTGTTCCCGCCGATGCCATTACTGGCCGTGCAGGTCCCCTACGCACGACCTCGGCATATCCGCCTTTTGCCAAGAAAAAAAATCGTTTTTTGGCCTCATGGTAGGGAATATTTTCCTTTGCCTTTAAAGTGAGAATTTCTTTCTCTTGCTTCCATAATGGACAGGAGCGAGAGTATGCCGGGTGAGGACCGTCACAGTTGGCACATTTCGGATGGTTATCGCAGGTGTCAGCGGCATGCTCTCTGCTGGAGCACTTGGCGCAAGTGTCGGCTCCCCGACAGCTCCGCGACCCATGGCCAAACCGTTGGCATTTGAAGCATCTCTGAGGGTTCGGCACATAGGGCCGTACACGGCACTGTAGATATCCTGCCTTCAGAGTTTCAGGTAGTGTGGTAGAGTCAAAGGTCAAGATGACGTGTTTGGTTTTTCTTTCAACACCATCTCGGCGGATGGTGATGCGGCGCGCAACTACAACCCCTTGACCAGAAAGGCCCTCAACAATTTCTGCCTCGGATGTTTCAAGCAGGTCATCCTCAGAGATAACTCCCTGTACGGTGTTTAGCTTGCGGTGAGGTGTTACGCTAACTTTGTAGTCTGCGACGGCATTCAAAGCTAGGAGAGCTTCACTTTGTTGTTTTGTATTCATTTCCACAAGAAGGTCACCCGATGCCATCTTTTTTGCATTAAACTTCATTCCAATAATACCTTCAAGAACTTTTGATACCAGAAAAGGGGATAACTTTGCAAGTGGCTTTTCGTCTTCTGAATGTAGTACAAGAAACTTCGGGAATTTTAGAAATTCAACACGTTTTGCGGGAATGTCTTTTGCTTCGGTGCGGACCCTTTTCAGGGCCCGATCAGTAGATTTTTGCCTGGAACCCATAAAGATGGGAGGAAAGTTCAGTGCCCGGGTGCACCGCCCACCACGGAGCCCAACAAGGGGGTAGGTAATGTGCCATAGCAAGAGGGCTTGGCTGACACAATTACGCTACCAGTGCTGCCCGGGCACTATACCCTAGTGTGGTTGCAGGGATAGGTCCTGTTTCCACTCAAGGTTGGCCCTTGCCGCCTAAGAAGGTGAAAAAGGAAGGAAGAGAATGTAGAAGAAAAGAGAAAGAGGTGGGAGGAAAAGTGGAAGAAGGAAGAAGAGGGTAGAGGAGGCAACTGACTGAATCATCCTGGTCGGGCCAAGCCAGGACACCCGTCTACGAGAAGCAGAGGTCAAAGCGGTGTATTGCCTCGCCCGGGGGGCCCCGGGGGGTCCAAACATACCCCGGGCTCAGCTCAACCACCAGGGTCCCCTTTCCCCGGACACGGGTTAAGCCACGCAGAGCCAGGCGTGGGTGGGTAAACCCACATGGCTCGGGGTTCGCGGTGGCGCCACTCACCAAGCACCTACCAAGGCAGGTGCCCCCTGCGTGCAGGTATGGTGGCCCGCGTGGCTGGGGTCCGTGGTGGCGCTAATCACCAAGCACCTAACACCGAAGGTGTAGGCGCCCCCTGCGGGGTACTGTGTATAAAAGGCATCGAACGAGAACTAACGCGCCCTGTGTGCTTTCAATTCGGGTGAAAGGCGCGCGGCTCGCTGGGCTCGTCTCTCGCCTGTTCTCGGCGGCTGGGCGCCATGTTTCATAAGGAACACGCTCGAAACGTGTTTTGCTGAAGGCAGACACGGTGTAGCGTGTGAAGTTTACACAGCACCTCATGTGTAGACGAAAAACACAGATAGCTGCGTGTAAAACGAACACGTTTCGACGTGTCCGCTATGGGACAACGGTTTACACGTCTGGGTGAGTTATTTTTGCTAACAGTGCAGAGTAAGGACAGAGTCCAAGAGCATTTATTAACATACTCTTCTATATGAACTACAATGTCCCCATCCAAAATGCCCCCCGCGCCGGCAAGGTAAGAAAAGGTCCTTACCTGGCCAGACGCGGGGTTCCGGAGAGCCAAGACCGGGGAAGCATCGGAGAAGTCGCCGACACACGTCCTATCTCTTTCGCGGTCACCCGGACGAGTCCTTTTCCCGAAAGCGGGAAAACAAGAAGCGAAACCTCCTCACCTGTCAGCAGTGATCCGCATCCGATCGGGGGAACGGAAATCGGTCCCCCCGGGAGAGAGTGAGAGGAGCGCCCCCCAAGCCAGGCGGCCCTCCGCCTTACGAACAGGTCGGAGCTGACGGCGAAGGCGGCCGAGCGTTCGGACCCGCGGCCATTATCGCAGCCATCGGGGAAAGAAGACCAGAAGAATCCCCACATCCCCCCGTCCTTAAGACGGTAGGTGGGTCTCAATAAAGAATAAAAGAGGCCCACCTGCTCTCATAAAATAATATATCTCTCTGCGCACCCCCAACAAATACACGCGACACCCAGCGCGCGTCTTCACAGTGTCCGTCGTCAACAGCTCACGCACCAGGCCGAAGAAAAGGAAAGTTCCAGTTCCAAGCACTTGACAGCCGCCGCCACAGCACGGCAGAGCATCACAGGCACCGCGCTGACGCCGCTGGACCCAGGTGTCGCGGTACGAGCTGGCCTGCAGTGGGGGGCAGCCAGGCCGTCGTGAAGGCGGCAGCACCAAAAAAGACCGACGACCGCCGCCCACCAATGGAGACCAGCTGGGGAAGTCCCAGACACGCTGCCCGGGGGGTTCGGCGCCATCTCGGCCGCAGGGGGCTGGTGAAGGGGGGGTGGACGACCTCGGAGCAGACCTGCGAAGTCGTTTTGCGCCAGCAGCCAACACGCCCAGAGCCGTCCGTAGACCTCCCGAAAGGGAAGAAAGGGCGCCGCCGCCTCCAAACGAGGGGACGCGCGCAACCGACGCTCGCCTGCCTCAGGCCGCAAAGGCGGCAAAACGGGAAGGGCTCAAACGACAAACAAAAACCACAAAAAAGGTGGCCAGTTTGTCAACGGTGACAGGAACATGCCAGAGTGACCCGATTAGACACCGGAAGAAGAAGCCATAAAAAGAGGGCCCCTCCGTTCGAAACGCGTCCACATACCAAGCAAACTAATTGAGTTCGCTTAATGTGGGCCCCGGGGAGAGAGCTTCTAGGAAAAACGCCGAGTTCTCAATCCTTTGCGCAGGCAGCTAACACAGAGGCTGCCCACACTACCCAGTTTTATAGTTACCGGAAGAGTCCGTTGACTATAAGTGGCCAAAAGCAGATAACAGTCTGCAGCTGGCCCGTCTTCGGAAGTCGAGGTAAGGGATATGGGGACTTCGAAGGGGCGGATAGAAAGAAACCGTCATGCATGCGCGCCTGCGAGCGGGGAAGATGCAAGTTCCCGCGCAAAATAGCCGCCATCTTGCTCCTCAGGGAGGAAGACAAAAGGGGCCGCAGCTCACACGCTCAAACCTGCTAGTTTCGCCAACCATTTGAGCTAGCTATGCTTACCGAGGCTACAAAAAACATGTCTTGCACACGATAGCTTGATCAAGGGCTCACAACCGTGTGGACCCTTCTTTTGAGGCAAGGCCAGGTTTCAGAGCAACGTAACTGCTAAGAGTCTTAGAGTCGCTCTTCCACCTGGATCTCGCGAGTCTGACAGATATCGCCAAAGGGCGCTCTGGCTACATGGCGCCTGGGTTTCAGAGCAACATAACCTCCGAAAGTCTTAGAGTCACGTCCACCCAGATACTGTCGAAGTGCGCCTCAGACCGCGTAGCGCCACCACCATGAACGCAAAACTAGTGTCGTTCTTGGAAAACAACAACAGGCTGCAGGAGTACGTTGGCATCAAGCAGATACAAATCTGTCCCGAAGAAAACCCTCCGCGGCCACTGCAATCCCAGCAGTGAATACAGTGCGCGCGTCAACAGTGTGCAAACTGCTTCTCGACGCCGACGGTTACGCGGCCCGGCTCCCGGAGCCCGTCAGTAGCAGTACCAGCTACTTATCGACGTTACTGGCAGGCGTACCGTCCGAATCTGAATGAGTGTCCGCGACTACTCCGAGTCAAAGAAAACGAATATTTACATTCCCAGATTGCACTGCTGATAACCCAAATACACACAGGTGAAGGGTTCGCCTCAAGCACGGAGAACAAAGGGTCTCCCGCAACAACGAATGTTGCTTGTCGCACGCCAATTCAAAACAGGAACGCGCGTACGAATCACACTGCGCTCGCTCAAAGGAGTGGCACTGCGGGTTGCCGACTCGGCATTAATCGCTCAACCATAAGTGGCGAGATCAGGGCGCTCGTGGTACGGGGCGATCAAAGGCAAGGAATGCGGGCAAATAGGCCGGACAAAGGGACGGAGGCCGGGAGCGACGACCACGATAAAAGAAGCCGTGGCCCCACGTTGGGCGCCATTTTATGTGGGACGTTGCTAGCTACCGACTAACACAGGTACCGATATAGAGTAACCAAAGGGTTGTCTCAACAGCGGCGATATCTCAAAGGAGACGTCAAACCTAGTAGCGCGCGGTCCCCACATCTCCGCAGTAATATAGGCAACGTTTAGGGCTACATTACCGCGGGTCGGTTCGATTAATTACCTCCGTCGGTGCCAATGATCGACTACCTTGTCTCACTCTCTCGAATATAGCGGAAGAGAAGACACACGTACCAGAGTAAGGACAGAGTCCAAGAGCATTTATTAACATACTCTTCTATACGAACTACAATGTCCCCATCCAAAATGCCCCCCGCGCCGGCAAGGTAAGAAAGGGTCCTTACCTGGCCAGACGCGGGGTTCCGGAGAGCCAAGACCGGGGAAGCATCGGAGAAGTCGCCGGCACACGTCCTATCTCTTTCGCGGTCACCCGGACGAGTCCTTTTCCCGAAAGCGGGTAAACAAGAAGTGAAACCTCCTCGCCTGTCAGCAGTGATCCGCATCCGAGCGGGGGAACGGGAATCGGTCCCCCCGGGAGAGAGTGAGAGGAGAGCCCCCCAAGCCAGGCGGCCCTCCGCCTCACGAACAGGTCGGAGCTCACGGCGAAGGCGGCCGAGCGTTCCGACCCGCGGCCATTATCGCAGCCATCGGGGAAGGGAGACCAGAAGAATCCCCACAATATTAACTGCCTTCGTAACAGCTCGCACCTTGGGCACAAGATTCCAAACTGTAGTTTGTCTCAAGCCACAGTTCTATCCTTACCTCATTTGCTGAGGTGAGAATAAATACGACGGCAATGTAGAACCCACTTGAAGCACCTTTCGGAAGATTATAAATTTATATAAAACATGTCTTTTTCTGCAATATAATAGTCAAAATTTTCGAATATGTACAAGGCAGCTAAGAAAGTGTATGCGATATCTCAAAGTAAGATTCCTTCTCACAAAAGAAAGAAAAGTTTTAAAATCACTTACATTTTGAAACTGAAATAGTATATCCAAATATCTGCGCACAGCGTGACAATAAAGACAGAGTATGATAGCCAATTTCTTGTTTCGTCTTGCAGAAATATCAAGAAAGGGGCCTTCGCAATAATGGAGCGCACACGCTCATCGATTCGCAAGGTGGTTCTCTGTGATGTCCTCAAACCTGGAGTGCTCCCAGAGGAACACAGGGAAATCTTCGATGTTGTTCTCTCCTGTAATTGCCTGGAATGTGTCGCGGCTGACCTAGATTCTTTTCAGAGTGTGGTTAAAAATGTAGGGTCACTTGTGAAATGTGGTGGTCTGCTGGTTCTGGCTGGCATCGGTGGCATGGGCGACTACTACATGGGAAACAAAGACTTTCCTATGGTGAACCTCACCGAAGATGTGCTGAAAAGCTCAGTGACAGATGCCGGATTTCGAATCAAAACATTCTATGCCGAAATTGTTGGCGGTATGGGGAGCGCTGACGCATTCGTGTTTGTTCTAGCGGCCCACAATAAAGAATGAGTCGGGTTGCAGTGCCGTGCGCTACCTTGTGTGGCGGTCCTCTCTTGACCGCTTCTCCGTCCTAGCCTAACATATATGGAAGTACAAATAAATTTGTAATACTTGCTTGATAAATTAGAGTAAGCAGACGTTATAAGTGATTCGATTAGTACAAAAAATTGTTTACTTGTTAATCGATACGCCGTATAACAGAAAAAGCCTATCATTTTGTAGTGTAAGGAGACACTGGTGCACACTTTGTGCTGCATACAAAAAAAATAATCTTAAAATGAATGCAGTAACTACTAGTGCGCAGTAAAATTGTTTAGCAAGAACAACCTTTCGCTCTGTTGAAAAAGGAAGTTATGTTCCTTTTCGGCGTTTTCCCTGAGTTACAGGTCCTTTGCATACTTTGACCGAAAGCTTTATCATATGTACTACCCACTTGCTACCGAACAAGCAAATACGCCAAAGAGGTACATACGTACGCCGAAGAGGCACATGCGTGGAGCGCAATGTCTGCGATGTAGCGCCCATTGACAGATATACAATTCGTTGAAGAAAATATGAGCGAGAACAAAATATTCCAACATGGCAGGTATAATGGTAAAACGAAATACAAAGTTTTTCAGGTTTACGCAAACAATTAACGAAGGGCATCTTGCACGTCGAAGGGAAGAGAAAGTATTAATTTACAGCACCTTTTTTTTCCTTTTGACGTGGAGACCAAAGCTTATTTCGACGGCGTCTCCTTCCCGATAAGGTTTCGTCAGCCGGCTTGCTGCGAAGAATAATTTCTACTTTGGAGTCTGACAGAAGGCACGGCCAATGTTTTGCTTTTTGCATGACTGTGTTAGGGTAGACGCTGTTAGAAAACCTGGCCATTTTGAAGGGAAAATTAGAGTTCTATCAATAATCAGCAACAATGCCGACACAGCAACGGGCCATTCTCGCAGGGCGAAGTTTTAAGGAGAATATTAAAGAGTGACGTGAAGGCTTTCTCAAAAGCTTCGTGCATATGTGAGAAAGATGAGATTAAAAAAAAAAACTCCTAGTTAAAGTTGTAAACGGCTTGCTTGCCGAGGCCTTACGGACGGGTCACATATTACAGAAAGCGGATTTTTATCTCGACCAGAAACGTGCCGCCATAGCACAACTTACCGTGAATTTTCCGTATAGTCGGCTACTGTCATAACCAATAAAAATTAAAAAAGGTTAAACTCGGAAAGAGAAACGAAGAAAAACAATGTCCCTTCATCAGTCAGCCTGGAAACGTAAGCGAATGACGGGCTGGTAACCCCAGGTTGAGATGGCCGTTGTGTGCTACAATCAAAGGACAGAACGAGCGGGTTGGAATGGATAATTAAACTTGTCCGTCCTTTCCGTTTTCTTCCTCAACCTTAACTACTATCAAATTTATTGGATTGTCTTAGGGCGTTCACCCAAAACAAAAGTTTATTTTCTGGCAGAATAAACACTTCTCCGGTCAATTTGTTCAAGATTCCCCTCGTCTCCACAAAACCCACGCGAGATAAGGCAGGCCGATGACATACGTTTATATGACGCAAGCAAGAATTGATGAGGTAGTGTCACGTGATGCACCGACCGCGGATGAAAATCGCGATTTGACCTCTAGTGTTAACTGCAGATGTATCACCATCTCAATGCAAGCGGAATGCCCTAGCGGGGCGTATGTTATACTTGTGAACATAATCTCCTACAATTTCCGCCTGCCAACGTGTTTGCGACCGAGTGTAGAGATCTTTGTGGGAAGTTACAAATTTGGTGACCATGTGGCACTCGGGCCCATTTTGCATGGCGTCCTCCTGCATGCAATATTTCGTGATATAGGTTGCAGCTTCTCTTGTGCTGCATAAAGAAAATAGAAAAAAACAAACAAAAAAAAAAAAAAACATAATCCACCGGACGGTGTTTGAAGTGCCTTCTGTGTCTGCACGGGATCCTTGCTGCACGAGCCCGAAAATCGTCAGCAGAATTGCACCATCTGAAACAGGCTTGAGTTTCGCTGCTGTCGCGACATTAGCAGAGCCGTTTATATACTCCAGCACGCTATGTACCAACGAGCAAGCGCTTGCCCACACTAGGTGTGGACACTTTTCATGCGTAGGAACGAAAATCGCGCAAGACGAAGCTCCTGCGCATGCGCAGTAGTGACAGCAGCGCCACGGCGGTGGTTTGACGTCAGGAAGGAGAGTTGTAGAAGAGAAAGTGTTCGAACACTAGTTGGAATCACCGACACGAAAGAAAAAAAAAAAAAAAGCATTCGCCGAGCGCGGGTAGGGCAACGCGTTCAGAAAACACAGCTCCTGAACAATCAGAAATACAAAGCAATTTTCTATCGCAGTTAGTGAGGAAAATGTGCAAGCTCATCTTGATAACTCCGTCATGACTGAAGTTTAGGATTCGAACTGGTAGTAAATGAAGGAAACTGCTCACATGCATACCTCTGCAAATTCATTCATGAACTCGCTCATTCACCTTCAATCGCAGTCACGGCGTGAAGCCGGGAACACATTTGCGAAAAAAAGCCGAATTTTGTGCGAAAACCGCACACGAAAATCGCACGGCAGCTAGGCTCCTCCCCTTTTCCGAAAATCGGGAGCGGTTCGAAAGATCTGCAGCGCCAGATATTTTCGCACGGCGCCTCCGAATTCGGGGCGGAGGAGCTCGGTGAGCGAAAGCCCGGAACAGGACGGAACGAAAAGATACGATCGGCTCGCAACATGGCGGCTCACGCAGCTTCGGAAGCAGCGCAGGCAACATCGTATGCCATCCGTGCGTTCTCAACTCAGCCTTCGTAGAAAACCCCTTCTGTCACTATCAAAGGGTGGTGGTACAAAGGCTCGCGTGGCATTGAACGAGGTTTTAATAGCTGAAGTTTTTAAGAGGCGCGAAATATGGGACGCCAGTTTGTCAGAGTACCGCACAGCCTCCTGAAGTCGGAGCACGAAAACCGCAGTGCATTGCGATTTTCGCGCCGCGCATTCCACCTCATGTGGCTCGTCTTCCGAAAATCGCAAGCTACGATTTTCGCAGCCTCCGATTTCTCTCCGATTTTCGGTTCGTTTTTTCGCAAATGTGTTCCCGCCTTCAATCTGAATGGCTCTGAATTAATTCTTGAATTTGAAAAAAATCATGATGTGATGGTGAATGACTTTGTGAATTTGAATGAATTCGTGATATGATGCTGAATGAATTCGTGAGTTTGAATGAATTCGTGATGTGATGGTAAATGAAGTCGTGAAGTCGTGATGTGATGGTGAATGACTTCGTGAATTTAAAGGAATTCGTGATGTGATGGTGAATGAAGTCGTGATGTGATGGTGAATGACTTTGCGAATTTGAATGAATTCGTGATGTGATTTTGAATGAAGTCGTGATGTGATGGTGAATGACTTTGTGAATTTGAATGAATTTGTAATGTGATGTTGAATAAAGTCGTGATGTGATGGTGAATGACTTCGTGAATTTGAATGAACTTTTGATGTGTTGTGATTGTGAAGGACTTCGTGAAGTTAATAGAATTCATTGTGATGCTAATGACTCAATGAATTCGTGACGTGATGGTGAATGGCTCGTGAACACGATGAATTCGTGATGTGCGTGGCTCGTGAACTTCATAAGTTCGTGATGGGATCGAAGTAATACCGTGAACTTAATTCTGGACGTGATAGTGAGTACGGTTAAGAATTCAGAATAGGTGGAAAACATGTTACGCAGGTGCTTGCTTGCTTGCGGGTTGTGTTCACCCTTCACCGCAAACAACAGGGACCCATTTGACTTTTAGCGGTTTGGGCATGAGTTTCGCTGCGTAGCCGTGCGCGCCTCAGCGCGGTAGCCCTTGGTCGAGCACTTTCGTAGTAACAGCTGTTTATAAGGGACGTGCGGTGGCAGTGGCCATGAAGGGGAAGGGGGGGGGGGAGGAGGGGAAGGAGGCTAGTCGTTTTATTTGGCACTTGACATTTAATTTTGCCGTTGTTCTGGGCGGTTCCTCGTGAATCAATGGAGCTCCTTGCCGACCTTGTCCTTTCGTGTCTCGGGGCATATGGTCCGGAATGCCTGAAGGCTTTCGCTCTGCCGTTTCGCTCGTGAGTCGTGTGTGGCGCATCCGCGCTGTCCGCGGGCACTATAGTAGCAGCAGGCGCCGCTTCATCCACGCGGCGCAGCCATATATCGTTTCAAAAGAGACGAAGTCGAAGCCGACGTCACGAGCAGTCGTACCTCATCCGGCGCCGAGACCATATCACGCGACCTGCCGGTTCTGCGCGGCATTGGCTGGGTTGGCGCTCTATCAATGTGCTTTGTGTTACGCGCACTCGAAATACCCCACTTTCCCGGCGGAGTCAGGTTCTGATTTTAAGTGGCTGACACAAAAAGGCGCCACAGTCCTATTTCGCAAGAACTGCGAACTCGTGAGCCGTGAAGTCAAATTTAGTCAGAATGAACCTCAATGACTTCATGAATTATGGGGAATTCAACGTGATGGTGAATTCCGGTGAATTCGTGTTGACCGTGATGGTGAATAACTTTGTGAAGTGATGGTGAATTCGGATGACTTCGTGAAGTATGGTGAATTCGGATGAACTCTTGAAGTGATGGCGAATTCGTCGGATGAATTCATGATGTGATAGTGAATTCCGATGAATTTATGATGGTGAATTCCGATGAATTCGTGGTGATGGTGAATGACTTCGGGAATTGGTGATGTGATGGTGAATGACTTCGGGAATTGGTGATGTGATGGTGAATGACTCCGTGAATTCGAAGGCGGTGGTGATGTGATGGGCATGAATTCTTGGCGCGGTTGAACGCCGTGATGTGAAGGGGATGAATTCTCGGCGGAGTTTGAAAGCCGTGATGTGAAGGGAATGAAGTTTTGGCGCGGTTGAACGCCGGGATGTGAAGGGCCGTGACTTTGGAAGGTTGGAGTACCTTGTGATGTGAATGCGAATGAATTTGGAGACGTGATTTTGTTTGTGATGTGATGCTGAATGAAGGGGCTCTAAAATGCCGACCTATGCTCACATGATATCGAAGTCACAGGGTGTATTTACTTTTGAGAAAGGGGGCGGGATGCGGCTTCCGCCTGCCGACGCGCACGGAGCGAATTTTTAAATTGCGCTTAATTCACGCGATTACATAAATTTCAGTGCAAAAATTATTTTGTTTCCGTCGCGCAAGCTAACCATGGACTTCCTAACTTACATTTTTATTTCGAGCCAGTTATAACCGCGTAAATAATACGTTTTTTTTTTCTTTCTGACAGAGCCTCACTTTATTGACTCAGCTCTCTCTCTTTTTTTCTTTCCCTTACTGCACAGCTTTCGTTGAGAGTTTAGTCGCTTTTAGTCAAGCACGTTCAAAATAAAAATAAAAACGAGGGCTCCATTGCAATATTGTAAAGCGACAAACCTCCATATCTGGTGACAGCCCGCCAAAAAACGTCCGATGCTTTATTTGATGGCACTCCCTCATATGCAGTATGAAGTGAAGGGAAGTAAATAAAATATACGAAACAACAACAAAAAGTATAAATGTGCAAAACACAAGATTGTCCTACTTTTCGAATACAAACCCGCGTTGAGTGCCGAGGCGTTCCCAAGAACCTTTTACGACACCTAGAAAAAAGGATATCAAAGCGCAATACGCTGTCTCGGTTCTTTGTTTTATCAATATTTATTTCGAAGTGTTTTTAGCTCAAAGACGTATGACTCGCATTCTTGCCAGCATGAGGTGCTGCCACTATTCTCTTCAATTTCCCAGGAAGCTCATAAAATGAAAGGTGCGTAAGCAAAGCTACTCTATCAAACAGATTTTCTAGATTTTTTGAGAACACCTAGATTCATATCACATAAACCCATAAGAGGATTTTAAAGCTTTATGCCCCGAATGATAAAAAAAAATCCTGGTTATTTATGTTGTCTTATTTGGTTTCCTGGATATATGCGTAGCGCAAAATTGAGTAACACGAATAACTAAACGGATATTGCCTAAAAGTTATATAATTTAATTTTTTAAATTTTATTTTACATATTGAGAATGAACGTAAGATTTCAGCTATATTATATATTAAGATATAAAGTGATTTCGCGATTTTTAATATTCCGATGAATAATTGAACTCAGGTACGGAACCGTTTTGCTTTTACGAAGATGCCTCTAATCCCAGTGGCTACCATTCTAATAAGCTGGATAAAATTACCAAATTCTCTTGATAATCCTAAATTCGATGAACGTTTTTTTTTCTTTTTCTTTTTTTTTGTTTTTTTTTTTTGTTTAAGGAAATAGTTGTGTTGGGCCGTTTGGACTATAAGCGATTTTTTTTAACTGGCGAAATTATTAAATATTTTATTAATTTCACTATAAAAGTCAAAATTCGTGCAATGTTTTTACTGTCTCTGTGGTCAGTTCAGTTAACATGGATATAGAAGTAATTGCTACTTTACATGGTGTTTAGTTCATGATACATGTGCTCTTGTCTATAGTCTTTTAGTATCAAGCACCAACGGCAGCTGGATTCATTCACAACCAACCCAAACACTTCATGCACAGTTTGACTTGACCTACTTAAATCGGTGCATAAAACGCCTATCCGGCTGTTGTGCTTGCCCAACGAGCACAGTTATCTAGAAACGTGTTTGAATTTTCGTCTGTAAATTGAGGGTTCTAAAAGGGCCCTGCAAGGACGTTTTGGCTAGTTTTTAATTTGCACCGAACCTGAGCGCACTGAACGTAGTAACTTAATGAAACTTTTCTTTTCTCAAATTTTGCTTTAGTTTAAAGGTTATAGGCAAATTAGAATTACAAGAACAAGCAAAAAATAACCTCCTTCATGACGTCGTAAGTCCTGGCTTGAGTGGCCGTGAACTAGAGGAGGGGTAGTGAGCTCATCAAGCGCTCACGGCTGCCGCACTCCGTGTCGACGGCTCGAGAGGGCGCCACGAAAGCATGTGTTGGATCGGCTGTATGAAGCGAGCGGTCAAGGTGGCTCGCATTGCATTTGCTGCGCGATTAAAGACTAATTTAGCATAGCACATCATTGGCCACAAACGCAAGTAAAAACGGGGTAAAGATCAGCTCAGAACGGAGCCACTTCGCGCTGCCATACCGCCAAATGTCCTAACCGCCAGGCAAGCCCGCGCCGAAGGTGTTTAGAACGCTCGGAACCGATCGGATCCTCAAACCGGTAGACGACGGCAGCGCCGCCGCGTACATCCGGGACCTTTCTATGCTTCGCGTTCATCGGTACTTCATCCCACTATCCCTTTCTAGTATGCACCTTTTTTTCCGCCACTTGGTGGCGGGGATGTCGACGGGTCATTTCTTGTTTCCGTACTCTATAAAATGCATTTGTTTTTTTTTTCTGATCTGGAATACTGAACAAAAAATAGTTTCATACATAATTGAAACGGTTCGCGCCACTTATATTTTGCATTTCTACTAAAAAGAAGCTTTTAGCGGCTCTGACCAGTAGTAAGCCCAGGACCGAAGACGTCACATTTTGCGCGCTTTCGGTACCGCGGGTCGCCCTCGTCGGTGGAGGAGGTTTCCGCGTCGTTCGGTTAAAATATGACGCACTGATATTTAGTTACTCTCTCCGTGCCCGCTGGCTTGCCCGAGCCCCGAGCCCCAAGAGACGTGGAATCCGCAAAAAAAGTAGACGCTTAAATATGATTGCAGGGCCCCTTTAAAACCCAGAAGCCCACTCAGGGAAAAACATAACCCACTTCGGCCAGAATGTGGGTATATTTTGGCCCTAATTTGCCAAAGAAATCCTAAATTTAGGTTTCACTTCTGGTAATTTGACTGTCGTCTGGCATCTTTGGGATTGCATCGCCAAAAAACTGACAGAGTTAGGCTTCACTCCTGATTGTTCGGTTTTAATGTGGCAACTTCAGGCCAAAATTGCTGCCAACTGGTGCGAGATTTAGGCCTAAATGGTATTCGACGGTTCATACGTGGCACCTATGACTCAAGTCTGGCACTTCGGCAATCATGTGGCGAGTCAGAGAAAATCACAGAAGCGTACACCAAAAGTATTTTGACACTAACCAACGCTTTTGAGCAAATCTGGATTAGGTATAACTAATAAGCCCCTATAATTTCCAAGCTTGTGCCAGGCTATGCATTTCTCCGGCGTTCTACTGGGGTGGTGTCCTGCATCTTGTGTATTGTATGTATGTATTTGTAAAACTGAACAAAAGCTTGACAGTAACAATTATTTGATATTGGATGTAAATTTAACTGCCAAAAATAACAAAACATTAAGAAGTTACACGTATATTGTAGTTTCAAACGGAATTCAAAGGTTTCTATCGAAATATTTACATGCATACGCCAAAATAAAATATATTACACTTGGACAATGTCGGCGGAGATGTTCCCATAATAAAAATATCTTGCCTCACGAGTAACGTAACGTCGTTTGTTAAAGTTTGTAACGATGCAACTTTATACTTTATTTATAAAATAACAATTTGCTACTCTCTCGGAATTATTATAAGTAAATACATTTTGAGAGTGGCACAGTTAAATAAGTACCGCACGCAGCACGACTTCACCTGTTTATAGTCGGTTACAAGTCAAGAAGGTAGGAGAAGCTCCTCCCACAAGTGTGATGCGCCCGTTTCAAATCCCTCCGCAGTCGAAAGAAGAGTTCACTGGAAACGCTCCTTGTTCCGTTTCAATGGATTCCCACTTGTCTCCGATCCCACTTTTTAAGAAAGCGACCTTTGTATTCATCGGAGAGGGAACCGAGCCCCTGAAGGCAGCCTTTGTATCCATCGGGGGGGGAAGCTAATCCCCGAAAGTCGCATTTGTTTCCGTCGGTGGGGCAGAACTCTAATCTCCCTCTCGTGGCTTCCACAGTGCTAAGTCAGATTCAAAAAATAAAGCAAATATGTACAGAAAGGCAAGACCCTCCTCGCGCGTTGGCCGCAACGTCACGGAAACGGTGGGACGCTATTGGATGCGGAGGTGGCGGAGGGATATGTGATTCCCTTTGAGGGGCATTTGCCGCTACCTTCTTGACCTGTAACTGACTATAGAATATTCACTGGGGATGGAAATTTTTTGTTGCACATCATAGAAGAACCAGATATTGGCCTGACCTAAGTATTTCTGGTTATAAATACGTATGCCTACTAGCTTATTCTGCTAAAAAATTGGCTTAGTCGATTAGAGCACCTCTCGCGGCCCAGCCGGTTGAGATGTCGACCGCAAAGAGCAGAGCAAACTCAAAGGCCGTTTCATTATTACAGTTGTTTTCTTCAAGGGGGGCTTGTTTGAGTTTCTGTGTTGTCTGGCTCTTCTATGTTGCTATGCAAGAGGTCTAGTATTTTCTGTGACTATATAATATCTTCAGTAGTAATTTCGAGAAAAAATGTATGCCCTATTTTTTATACTCTTATAAAAAGCTTGTTGACCACGCGGTTAGTCCTTTAGGCCTTTTGAGCTCTTTATGTTAAATACTTTGGGTATTTGCTCAATAAAGAGCGAAGTCATGTATTCCATTTCGGTTTACTTGATGCACCGTATCTGATTTAGAACTTTCCTGACTACAAAATTGAATTTTCCCGTGTGGAATTCGGTCACCAAAAGGTAGAAAGTAATGTTTGTTTGGTGTACTAGCTTGCTCGATATATATGAGGATAACAGGTTTTAAAAAATAATCACAGATGCTTTTTGCATAGTTTCCTCTATAGGGTACAGATACGCGCAAAGAGATGTCTGTATTGTTTAAGTTTAAAACAATCTTCCTCACAGCTTCTTTGAAGGCTTTCATATCAACATAACAACAGCTTGGGGAAAATCTAGATACCTAAAACTTTAATAATATTACGGGTAAAATAATTAAGGTGGTAATTTATACTTTTTTAAAAATGAAAGTTGTGTTTCAGTACTGTGCAAGGATTGATAATGCTTCACCGGCATTTTTAGATGTATTTTAATAAAATATATTATTAGTAGAACCCAGAATCCTCGTATTGCATTTCTATATCTTCGTGACTTTCCCGGCGTAAAAAGTACGTTATCTATTGATTCGTACAACCTTCCACACATTCTAAATGTTCAAGATGTACATATATTAGGTGCAAAATAAAACGTTAACACCCTCATCAAAGAGTGGCGTTACCGCTATGCATTAAATATGGTTAAAGATGAGAAACTTTTTTTTTTCCCTGAACTGCTTGAAACGATGCCCAAAACGACAATTTGTACAAGAACCATCAATTATTATAACGTATTCTGTCACTTTTGAGCGTCAATTAACGTTCAAAAGAGCTTGATAGAATTAAAGATTATAGAAGAATTTCATATTCATGGCTATCTTTTTCTAGAAAGAGATACAATGTTTGCTTGAGTGAGATAGTGCAAAGGCTTCGGACACCGCCGTTAACGCTTATCGCGTCGCTTTCACTGAGGTCTTGCTGGAACGAAAGAGTTTAGAGCTAGGATGCGAAGAGCATGTACTGGTCAAGTTAGAGTAGCCATTTTATGAACAGGCACTACACTGCGCTCCCATTGTAAAAGAGGGCGTGCAACTATGAGTGCACCCTTGGGCTATCAGGGGCCAAAGCACCATTAAAGCGAAGTTTTAGTTTGATAACCTCTGAAGTGAGTAATCACGAACATTCAGGCGTAGAATTTTCTAGCCCGCGTTACTACTTACGACAAAGTTATCTTTGTGAAGCGTCAAATATGAATTTAATAATGGAAGCCCACGTTTTATTGCATTTTAAGTCTCTGCAGTACTTTAAGTGTGTCTTACCAATAAAGTGTTCAAATCGATTTATATATTAGCTAATCGGGATAGTTTTACGTCCTCTGCGGTGGTCCTGGGGAAGCATCGTTCCGTGAAATATACGATAGAATTCCATGTGACGCCGAGAATTTTTAATGTTTAAAAGATCGCAGGTTACAATAAAAGCTGTCTTTGCTTTTCTGGTCATGTTTGGTATACAATATAATATGAATCCGAATAACTTCACCCCAGTGGTCTTTGGATATTTTAATTCCGTCTATGTTTTTGTCACATTCGAGGACTTCTGGAATGGAAGAATGTAGATTGAGGTACGCCTAGAAGCGATCCAGAAAAAATTAAATATGACTGACACCCAAAAATTCTTACATTTGTTGATTGGTGCTGCAGCCTTTCCACAAATTTAAAAAAAATGTACCATATAAAAAACACAAAATGAATTTTATCTTTCGCAAAAAGAATATTTATTTTAAATAAATGAAATTTTTGTACTGCAGGACTTCTGGTATTTCACTTGATTGTGTGGCGCCACGTTTCGTTCGCGTAATATTTGTCAGCAATTTGCATTTTTGTAGTTTAGTGCTGTTAACTCAGACATGTACAAGTTACAAAAAAAGAAGATAAGCTACGTGGTTTTGATCTCAAAAGTAATGAGTCTTGTAGAAATTTCTCAAATGGGATTTAACTGAGTGAACTACTACCTACCGCAACAAGTAGCCAATTGCTTACAAAGTTAATTTGTATTTAATTTTAGTAAGAAAAATATACAGGTTTTGTTCCGTTTGAAAAATCCCGGTAGACTAATAACAAGAGTGCCATTTTCTCTCTTGCGTTTTTACCGAAATATATCATTAGCGCGAAGGTGTCTTCCTGTCAAAGCTATTGCTTAACTCTTCTCTTTCTGCGTTCCTTAGTGTTCCATTATACATTTTCTTTTGGTAGATAATGAACTACGGATATAGTGTTTCTGTCTTGAGGTTTCACACAATGTGAGCTTGGTGTCGCAAATGGCGTTTGCTGGATTATTGTTTTTTTATTTAAGAAAATTGGGGAATTATTAAGGTTCCTTGAACGATCTTCGATTTTAGGAAGACTTGCATATTTTGAGTTCTGAAAGAAAAGGACAGCGCAAAAAGGTTACATCACGAAAAACAGAAGCGCCACACCAAATTAGGCGCGGCTGCTGCATTTTGATGCCTACTTTGGTTGAGGATGCAGTTTGCAATTGCCACACTACCTGTAGTAAGTGAGAGTCCACACCTGGTAGGAAAAGTTGGGGGGAACGAGAGACTGGCCGTTTTTCCAAACGCGTGAAGTGGTTCCCTTCGTGAGCTTAGGGGCACAAAGAACGCCAGTTTCAGGAGCTAATCCCGCGGCTCTTCAGCCCCTCTGGAAGACGCGCCCGAGACACATTCGCGTTTTCTGTCCAGCTCCAACGGTAGTCGACGCACACGGCAAAGCTTACAGAGCCATGTAAAAATAACCTTCTCTCTGAATTGTCTTGACTTGAATTCTTCCCCTTGATTTCGAATATAAGCTGATGTAACATCTTATCCATTTTCATGCTGAATGTTAATGAGCAGATCTATCACTAAATTGTGAAAGTAATTTGTAATTTGAGTAGAAGTTACTCAATAAAGTATTTACAGCAAACTTATAATTTTCGAAATAAAATTTTATTTGAAAGCTACTAAATTAAGCAGAAGAGCACTTCAATTACAGTAACTTGACTGGAATAGTTGAACTACGTAAACTTCTAGGTTGACAAATTCAAGACAGGAACTATTTTGAAACTAACACATCCCTACTGAAAAAAACCATTTGGCGCCTATATGAAAATAAACGGGTTCATACCGGTAACAGTTTAACCATACCGGTCACCAGTTTGTCAAAGGGGTCGCCCGTATGGCTCAAAGGGGTCACCCGTATGAGCCATAACGGTCACCTATTTGGACAAACAGGTCACTCCTTTGGCAAACGGGTCGCTCGTCTGGGCAAATGGGTCGCTCGTTTGGGCAAATGGGTGACTCGTTTGGGCAAAGTTGTCGCACGTTTGCTCAAACCGGTGACCACGTTGCAAACTGCACCGGTTTAATCAAACGGCTCTCCGGAGCCCGTTTGATACTGAACGTACAGATCGGCGGCGTGGGCAAGCCTAGCGTTTCAGCCGTGGCAGCCAATGTTTCCGAAGGCTGGGAGCGCCGGTTCATCGATTTCAGATCGTCCGCGTAATGCAAGTAATTATATTTATATTTCAATTGCGCTGATGTTCGCTTATACTGCAACTAAAACTAACATATATTTTTGTTGCTGTTGTTTTACGTAAACACGCGACGTTGGTAAGCCGATATTTTTGACAGAACTTTAAAACTTTGTCCATCTTTGTTGCCTCAATTTACTTATTCAGCTCGAATCTCTCTCGCAGACGACGCGACCGCGTGAAAGAATGTACGTCTAGACTCCGTTTCACTTTAATTCAAGACGCAGCGAAGGTACCACGCGTACACGCGGGTGCAAGAACATCGAGCATTGCGAGAGCACGCCCGCCGTTGCAGCTGTCAAACTACGAGATCGCGCTGAGTACTTCGCTCGGGCGCAAGCCGAGCTTCTGGCCGGCCCGCCGCCATTTCCGAAATTCAAGCGTGCTAAAATGCGCGCGCGCACGCGCGCGTGTTTTTTTTTTTTTTTTAGGTTACAAAAACACATCTTTCTGGAATGCCTGGGGAGAGGGAGACGGGCTATCCCCAAATACCCCTCGTAAAGTATTTGCTATCCCTGTGGTCCTCGCCCCCTCCCTCCTCTCTTGTCACCCGTCACGTGACCCGCACCCGCGCGCGAGCTACACGCTGATAAGCATCGAGATCCGGAAGGGTGCGCCTAGCAGCCGGTTTTTTCTTTGTCTACTTGTTGTCAGTTCCAGCTCGAACTTAGCGCGTCCACCTGCTTCGATCTGTCGCCTAACCCTGCGGTCTTATTAGGATGTCTCTCGACAACGTATTGGATGTGCACCAAAGCTATCAGTGTTCGAAAAGTCCTACGTCTATATCGGCAACAAGCGATTCTTCGAAAAAGTCAGGAATTCCTGCGGTTTGGTTGGGTTCGGCAACTGACACTTGTGCGCCACATCGTGTTGAAACTTCCAAGAAGCCGTTCCCTCTCATTTGTGTTTGTGTGGTTGTCCTGCTTTGACCGTGTCGACAACTATCACGGATTATATCTTTCAAGTCCGCTATTTTTATGGTAAGTGCACTGCAACCTACTTCTTGGCAACGATTGACCGTTCTTCTACTCGTACTCTTCCAGATTATTTATATAATTATGCAGCCACTATTCTCGCGGCAGCCGGGCGAGTAATTTCCCGGAAGTCTACCTTCATAGTCTAGAATTACCTCGGTTCTTGTTTGGTTTGCTATCTTCTCAGTTGTATAAAAGCTTAGAGTGCCTCTCACATTTCACAGATCGCTTGCACGTTTGTTCTTGTCTACAGAAGACGTAATAAACTTTGAGGAGAATTGAAAACAATCTTTTGTGTCTGTTTTCCTGTCCATTTGCAAGCACCTACGTGAGCACATTTGTTCTGCGTGTTTCCTCCATGTTTAAATAGGTTATGAGTTTCGGAACGTCTTAAAAAAGTTTAAGATAACCAACCTACCAGACGATCCCCGTTTAGGGCTAGCGCATAATTTACCGATTCGAGTGGCACGTTCAAACGTGTGGTCACGTGCAAGGTCGAACGGGCACCTGTATCAAACGGGCACCCGTATCAAACGGCTACCTGTATCAAATGGGTACCGTTTCGAGCGGGTACCGTTTCAAACGGCTACCCGTATCCCATAATCACGTTTGATCCAAACGGGTCGACAAGTTTGAACCCGTTTGATTTACCAGTTTGCCACCCGTTTGAATTTCAAATGGTTTTTTTCAGTAGGGATGCTTTTCATATTTTAAGTTGTTTTAAAGGCCGGCTACCGCCAAAGGACGCAACTGTCCCTCAATTCCGTAGTAGAGACTTCCTCTTTCCATTAAGAAATAAGAAGTCCCTTCTCTTTTTTTTTTTGCGGGAGGAGCTCAAAAACCCACTTCTTCGGGGAGAGAAGGATAGGAGAGCACGAGAGGGAATGGAGAGAAGAAAACAGAATGTTCCTTTTTCTTCATGGCAGAAGACGTGAATGTAGGCCCGCCTTCAAGTTGTGTCTAATTAATTTTTGTGATCTTCTTGTGCCAATCCTCAGATGTTGGGATCCATACGAAGACAGAAAAAGCAAAGTTATTTGCGTATGCACATTTTATGATATTATAGTGTGATTCTCGCTCAAATTTGATAGAACGTAACAAAATTCAATTTGATAAGTTATATAAAAAAGAAAAACAAACTACGGGGTCTCATCTTCCTAAATGCAGGTTTTGGTAGTTCATTGAATTGCAAGGCCTTCATATTTGTCTTTCGAAGTTTTTCTTACGCATTAGACACATGACCCTAGGATAAAATTTCAAACTATGGATTTCCAAGCTTTTGTGTCATGCCTACGGCTTAGATAGACACCTGCTTATTCAAACATTGAATACCGGGACCCTGGCAAATGTTATAGCATAATTTTTTACTACGCTTACAAGCGTTATTATTATTTTTAATGAAGTGTATAAACAGCTATACTCTTCCACAATTAGGTGGCAAAAGAAAAAAATGTGTGCTCATTCAGGTGAGTTTGCCATTTTCTTACGCCATGGGTAATGGAAAACCTGGTACCAATTGCTTTACAAATCGCTTTAAAATATTAAACCACGCCCTTTATTGTACGTCTTCCTTACTCTCAATAAACGTAAAATAATTGTTAATATTAAAAAAAATACACACGACCCACTTTTGTGCAACGTCATCCCTCCAAGCACATAGGTATCGATAAAATTCAATCGGATAAAAAAGTAAAAACAAAACTATTAATCTTGCAGCAATTTAGGTTTTTAATATGTCTTCAAGGTATGTACACGTATAAAGATTACTACAGCCAACATAATGTCATAGAAATGTGTCATATTTTATTCTGCAAGCACCACGTTTGCAATCACTACTGACAAAGACGTGCAAGAATGCTGTGCAGCCGTTATTTATTTTCGTCTTGTAATGCGCTTATACTAGATATCGATCCGCTCAAAAATGTAATCTATCGAAAGATTCAAGAAATCTCATGTTCACGCGCGTCTGCTGAAATCCGCCTTTGGCACCACGGGTCATTCATCTTACTTTACGTCAGTCGCCAACAGAGAGTGTACGTACCTTCTACGCATTAGCTTTTTTTCTGTAATACAAGCAATCCGCGCGCACAATTCCGTTTAGGCTTAGCCAACATAACATTTCAGAAGACGCCTGGTTTTTGTTATTCTTTTTAACGCAGGCTATATGTTTAGAAATGCAAGAAAACGCGATATAGCACATGTCCACGAGTAGAAAAATGAAATAGGCTTGGTGGACATTCCAAAATTCGCTAGGTGTTTCCAAACGTTAGCAGTTAGTTAAACACCGATGTGTGTCAACATTGACAACTGTAATTACGTCACACACCAACACCCGCAATTTAAAAGTTAATTAACCTATTTTACATAATTAATGAACTCTTTGGGGCGGTTATCTGCGATTCAGTTTCCACTTACACCTATGAATAAGCAATTAAGTGAGCAATAATTAACATATCCCCCCTGTAAAAATATGTACCAAATAAAACAAACCAAAATATATAGGAGGTGTTCATTTTAATAGATATGACTTCTTATAAGATGTTATTTGATAACACTTTTTAACCAGCTACTTTAATATTAAAAAAATTGTAAAAAAGGGAAGAACAGTTTAACCAGGTTGCTCAGTTTGACCAACGAACACTAACAGACGACAAGGGGTTAATTACCTGCAGGGCATACAAAGCAAGAATGACACATACCTTTCTTTATTTTATTCCCAGTGGAAGCCATCTTCATTGGTATACGATTTTTTTATATCTAGAAAAACATTATAAGGCAGCACAAAATGCATGCCCGGACTATGGCCAAGGCTATAGTGGCCGGTCAGTTTCTGGCTGGCCGATGGCTGGTCAAAATGCTCGGCCCAACGTTGGTTATGGTCTTCGGCCAGTGACTAGCAGTCACCGGCTACCAGAGGCCAGCCAATGACATTTGGCCAGGCATCGGCCACTTGAGCAGTTTCTTGTCATTGGCCGCTGACCTGTGACCGAGTACTGCCCGCTGACCTTTGACCGGGCACTGGTTGCTGACCGGGCACTGGCCGCTGACCTTTGACCGGGCACTGGCCGCTGACCTTTGACCGGGAACTGGCCACTGACCTTTGACCGGGCACTGGCCGCTGACCTGTAACCGGGCACCGCCCGCTGACCTTTCGTGCTGAATGTGTCTCACACTGCCTTTCCACACATTCAATCTGCTGCTGTTCATAGAGCAGCTAAATGGAGCATCTAGCTACTCTAACCGATCACAGGGACTAGAACTTAATATTCATTACGATCGATGTGAGCACCGTTTGCGAAAAAAAAGGACAACTCTTCGTTTGGGATCTGCAAATAATGAATTTCGGGTTCGAAGCAAATTCAAGGAGAATAGTGCTTTTTGCCGAATATTTTTTAATTTAATGTATAAGAGTTCTTGCGCCTTTCTCCACGCCGTTTACTACTGTTAAACCATGCTTAAACGAAAATTCAGCTGGACTCACGAAGGATGTTCCTAATTGCCCACTTATGATCTCTGTTAAATTTAATCAAGCTATATTTATAGACTGTAGCCTCAGAACGTCCAGTGCTTACATTTGGATAGCAAGTAAATGACAGATTTTACATAAAAATAAAACCTATAAAGGATCCCAGCCATACCTAATTGAGGGTATTTATAAATCTTCTTATATGAAAATATTTTCTTAAATTATGAATTCAAAAGAAGAGCACAAATAATGACGACAGGTTTTTAGAACGTCTAGTATACCCTTGCATAATAGCCACAGTTAAATTTTGAAGATTTTACTGTCATGTAATTCAATTCAATTTCAATTCAATTTTTATTCTCAGATCATGTCATACAAGATAAAGAGCTGGCCCACAAAAGCCCCAGGCAGCACAAGGTGTTGGGCCAATATTGAAAGAGCATTGGCAAAAAAAGGTCCAATGATGGTCCACTTTAGCCAATCTGCACCCAATATTGTCTATGCCATTATATAGCATCTTCAGTGATGGCCCAGCTTCTCCAATGACCAACCAATATTGGAAGCACATTGGCATAAAATGGACAATCTTGGCCTGTCAGTTCCATTCACTTGCGAATATTGGATGAACACTGGCAAAACATAGACAATGTTGGCCTGACAGTTCTATTGGCTTACGAATATTGAATGAACACTGGCATAAAATGGACAATGTTGGCCTGTCAGTTCCATTGGGTCGCGAATATTGGATGAACACTGGTATAAAATGGGCAATCTTGGCCTGTCAGTTCCATTGGCTTGTGAATATTGGATGAATAGTGGCGTAAACCGGACAATGTTGGCCTGTCAGTTCCATTGGCTCGCGAATATTGGATGAACACTGGTATAAAATGGGCAATCTTGGCCTGTCAGTTCCATTGGCTTCCGAATATTCGATGAATACTGGCGTAAACCGGACAATGTCCCCTTTGAGTACCCTTGGCTTGCTAACATTGGATGAACACTGAAATAAAATGGTCAACGTTGGCCTGTCCATGCCGTTGGCATTCCAAAATTTGATGGGGACTGAAAATGGACACTGTTAGCTTGACTGCAGCATTGGCTTGCCAACGTTGGATAAACACGAGCTTATAATGGTTACTGTTATCTTGTTAGTACCATTCGCTCATCGCCATTTCAAAAACACAGTGGCATATAATGGTCAAAGTGTGTTAGTCTCACAACACCTTTTGCTTAATAGTGGAAGCATGTTGAAATAGGCTGGTATTGGTAAATATCGTTTTACCTCAACAAGTTGAAATTACTCGAGCGATTGTCAATTTAATGTTATTTTTTCAAAGCGCGATTCAGGTGCTTTTCTGCAAAGTAAACAAAACAATAACAACGTACAGAACTAAATGGCGATGTTTTGCTCCTTCACTGTGCATACTAAGGAGTCGCGAGCGATATGGGCTCATCAGGACCGCCCACTGGGAAAAAAAGAAAAGAAGAAGAATCGATGTGCGCGTTATAGTCACCATAAAAGATTATTATGTTGACTTTATGATCTCGACAGAAAAGCTTCGTACTCTAACTACGGGCTTGTGGGCTGCACGTCGTGTCAGGTGAAGAACTTCTTTGCGATTGATTGGAACAAGACACTATTCTGAAATGTGGTTGTACAATGACGGCTCTATGACTTTACGGCACTACTGGTGCTACAATAAGAGCCCTAGTGCCTCCTACATGGCGCCAAGGCACTGATAGCAGACGGCAATGTTGATTTGATATGGAGTCTAGCCCCTTTTTTCCGCATTTGATTTATCATTGTCTCTTTTCAATTTTGACTTCAGGCTCCGAGCTGATTTCAGAGCTTCGTGTCTGTCAGTCCTTCTCCGTCCTCTTGCTGTAGAGTTTATCATGTCTAAGCAATCTCTTCTACATTGGTTTTTGGAAATCCGGATAGCAAATACCAGCAGAGAGAAACGAAAGAATTCGAGAGAGAGAAGTATGCAAGGGAGGGGTCGCGCCGACGGCCTTGGAACTAACGTCCCTGAACGGCTTCCCCTCCCATTTTCCCCACGCCGTCACTAGTCTCTCCTTTGTGGGTGAAGTGGACTCGACGACCTTGAGGGAGGAGGACACTGCGCATTCCTAAGCTGACAGTCCCGGGGAAGCTACGCGCCGGCCGGACCAGTCATCACCTGCACCGCTCTCTGCGCGTGGTTACGGGAAAGCGTGTGACCACGTGAATAAAAATAAACCTGAGATTGGTTCACCGAGCTTCTTAGCTTCCTCTGCACTCTCAGCTTAGGGGTGATGGAGTCCAGACCGCGAAACACACGTACACACGCACACACAAGCACACAGAAAGTGGAATCGCGAGCACCAAGGCCACACGATAAGGCAACGACTAGAAGGCGGTGGGGACGGTCTCCTCAATTTCCAACACGCGCATCCGCGAACTGCAAGTGGGCAGGTGCGCTTCGCAAATTATGCATGTTTTTTTTTATTTTATTTTTTTTGTGGCAGAAACAGCTTTTTTTTCTAAGGAACAAGAATGGCAAGGTAATCATGCTGATACCAGGACACCGTGGGTCCGTTTCCAGGTTGTCCGAGTGCATTTGATTGCTTAGCAGACTGCTTTTATCGGGCGAAGCGGCTCGGCATCTCCGCCATCCATGGGCAAGAACAGTGGTTCTAGAGTTCCGATCACCAGCAGCGCATTTCGTCTTAGTGCCAAGTGCGATTTTCAACATGCGGATTGCCAAGACCCATGGATATTCTTTCGGCAGCGCCCACACACCAGTGATCTTCCTTTGTTGTGGGCATACGTGTGACCGCTAGCTTCGACAGACCGAAGACACGACGGACCGCTTTCTCTTCCATGTGAGTGACAAGAAGAGGTCCTCTTGACCATTGGGGATGGGTATTCTTGCTACGCAATGTACGTTTTGTCACTTTCAGATGAGTTTGAACCGTGTCGGACTCTGTGCCAGGCATCTCCGACGAGTTGAACGCGGAATCCACAGCGATCGGCCCGAAAGGCCCTGTGCAGCGCTATTTGTAGTGCTTTTTATTCTAATAGACCGCGAGAGGCGTTCTGATTGGTTATTGCTGTGCTCGAAGTTTTTTTTATTTCATTTTTCTTGATAAAATACGGCTGTCATTTTGGCGGCAGATGTGTGCTGCAGTAAAAAGTCCTCCAGGTATGTCCAAAGCCGAATACCACAAAGCGTTGAGTAGTGCTTATTTGACAAGGTTCGGCTTGTTGGGTGCAAGTTGAGTGTCAGCTATGTCACCGCGCTCTGCGAGTGTAATTGCCATTAATTGTCTTTACACGGCAAGCTATTTTATATGCGTGATTTTTTTTTAATTCTTGATTGATTTAAGCATAAAATTTTGTTCAACTGTCATGTTCTTACGTGTAGAAATATCGGTGTGAACTTAGATGGCGAGATTCTAATTCTTAAAACTTCTAAAGGCTAGATGAAAGGTTAAGGGACGCCATGATGTTGCAAGATTAGAGCTAAGCAATTGATAAAATAACCTTCGTACTATTCGACTTTTTTTTTTTTTTAGATCACTATAAATATCTGAATTTTGATCGATCGAGCTTCTGAATAAGGACAAATCGGACGAACAAAACAATAGTAAGCGCCTGGGCCGTCTTGCTAGAAACAGCGTCTCAGCCGAGACGGGGGAAGAGAAAGCACTGTCAAAGCCAGCGTACGAGCTGAACGGGACTCAAACCTCGACTCAAGACGCTCGCGCGTTCCAGCCTTTACAGTGCTTTCTTTCACCCAGTCTGAGCTGAGACACTGATTTCAGCAAGCTGGTCCCGGTGTCTTACCTGCGCATCTATTTATTTTAGAAGGCAGTACTAAGTTTTTTATATACTAAATAATGAAAAATAATTCACTGGAAAAGAAAGTTTATCACATAAAAAAGTAAACATAAAAAAGTCGGTAGGCTTTTCCGAGATTTTATACTTGAAGAGCAACTGAACCGATTAATCGAATAGTTAATTAAAGGGCAGCGATTACTAATGAAGCTCTGTTTTATTTTGATATTCATTATTGACAGGCGTAAGAGAACTGAGAGCCTCTGAAACCCTTCACCTGAATCCAACCCCCGTTTCTGTCTCTTTCAGAATCCTGTGGTCATGCCCCTGTGTGGTATCCCCTTCCTTGCCCAGCCCTCTGGCCTGTCCACTACCGAGCCTGCCGCCGACCCTGCCACCGAGTCTGCCCAGGCCCCCGTGGTTGCACAATGTTTTAAATATATTTATTCGATCTAAATAAATTATGAACTGTCAAACGTTATGAACAATTCATTTGCATGCTTTAATGATTTCTAATGTACCCAAATATGGTCAAATTGCCGCATTTATTAGATTTTAGTATAAGAAAGAAAACGGTGCTACAGGAAAAAGGGAAAGATGCTTGGTTCTCTGCACTGTTTTTGTGACACTGGTTAGAACACTGGCTGAAAAATAGCATCTAATAATGTCATAGACAATGGATGCAAAAATTTGCCAGTGTATTAAACTGGATGCCAATATTGGAATAGCCGGTATTTAAGCCAATGTTGGAAGAGCCAGTGTGTAAGGCGTTGGATGCCAATGTTGGTTCAGCCAACGGTGAAACTTCTATGCCAATATTGGATAAAAAAGTGGAAACCACGTTGGTCCAACGTGGGCTAGAACGTTGGCAAACCAGTGGTCCAACATTGGCATCAATGTTGGACCACCATTGGATAGGGTAGCGTTTTCGAAAATGCCAACGTCAGACCAATATTGGAACCATTTTTGCCAACATTGGGCCAACGGGGGTCCAACAATGGTGTGCTGCCTGGGGCAGCATTCTGCTTGTATGTCAACAATAACAAAGTTTCCCCATTTTTTTTAATGCACCAGGCGCGCGGATGCACCATACTAGTTTGAAGGTGTGTTTCTCGTCTAAGCGCGCGACTGCGCTGCTGCGAAGCGAGTCGTGAAATCGCTGTGCCCGCTCCGCGGGTATTGCTTCCCCGCAGTGCACCTCTGCATCACGAGAAGCGCGCTCAGGGAGGCTGAACCGCTGCGATCAGCACTTCAAAAAGTATGAATATCGCTGTTAATTTGGAAGCGAATATCAAATTGCGTATTATTTAAAAATACTATTAGAAAATTAGAATATTCGCGCAGCCCTATTCTCCGAACATAATACTTAAACATAAAAAACTATTTTTTTAATGTTCAGTGTGTGACAAGTTAGTGGCGCACTCCTCCAGTCCGCCCGTCTGCGGCCGCCTGGCTCGGCGGGCAACATTGTTCACCGCGCTAATAAACGCCGTTGAGCACATGTGCTCCGGCCAGACATCGTCCACCCTCACAACCAGGCTGCGTGTCGTCTCTTCTCGGCGGGTGCTTCGGCCCCCTTCGTCCACGTTCGAGAAAGATCGTGACACTGGCGACGAGGAACCGTGGCACTGGAGGCCACCAACGTGCACGGTTCGGCCCACGCCGCCGAGAGAGTCGCAACACCGCCCCCCGCTCCTGTCGCCGTGCCGCTGTACGGGAGGCTCGAGCCGTTCGAGGGAGATGGGTCCGCCTGGCCGGTCTACGAAGAACAGGTCCACGTGTTCTTCCGGGCGAACGACACGCCCGAGGCGAAACAACGGGACATCTTCCTGGCCAGCTGCGGGACCCGAGTCTTCAGCCTCCTGCTTGACCTCCTCAAGCCGGCCACGCCGCACGTCAAAACGCTGGGTGAGCTGCTCGCCACGCTGCGCTCGCACTTCAGCCCGGCGCCGTCCACGCTTATGGAGCGGTTCCGCCTCAACAACCGGAGCCGCCAGGACGGGGAGACCCTCGGGCAGTTCGTCGCTGCGCTACGAGGGTTAGCGAGCACCTGCGCCTTCGGCGACCAGTTGGACTCGCTACTCCGGGACCGGTTCGTCTGCGGCATCAACAACCCTGCCATGCAGACGAGACTCCTGGAGCTCCCCGACCCCTCGCTGGACGACGCGGTGAAGGCAGCGCTGGCGATGGAAGCAGCAGCGAAGGACGCCAGCGAGATAGCACGTGCGGTCGGCTCACCGTCGACGGAAGCGGCGGTAAACAAGATGGCGACAAGGAGCGGTGCCTGCAGCCGCTGCGGTGCTGCCCACTCCCCCTCACAGTGCCAGTTCGTCCAAGCACAGTGCTTCACGTGCGGGAGAACTGGGCACCTCGCACGTGTCTGCCGAGGGGGGAGGACGAGCGGCGGCCAGCAGCAGCAGCAGCCTGGTTCAAGCCCGGGTTCCAGTCAAGCCCGCGGCCAGGGTGGTCGTCGCAAGAGAACGCGGCGGGGACGAGCGGCACCAGGTCCGGGTACCTCTTCAGCCAGGGTCCACGTCGTGGCCGACGAGCCGCAGATCTTCGACGTGTGGCATTTGAATAAACTTTCGTCTGTGCCACCTTACTTGGTGTCTGTCAAAATCTGCGGCCACCCCATCACCATGGAGCTGGACACGGGGGCCAGCGTGTCGGTCATGCCCTGGAAGCTGTTCAAGCGGACCTTCCCCGGCGTGTCCATCGAGGCGTCGGACGTCATGCTGCGCAGCTACTCCGGGCAGCTTTCCCAGGTCCAGGGTCGGGCCCAAGTCAGCGTTCGCCTTGGCGACAGGGAGGCAATCCTTCCCCTTTACTTAACCAAGGGGTCGTCGCCGACGCTGCTGGGCCGGAACTGGATTCACTCGCTGGGTGTTCGGCTGCCGGAGTACCAAGAAGCTGCGCTGCACGTGGTGAAGGACGTCCCGAGCCTCCTGACCGACTTCCAGTCCCTGTTTCAGCCAGGGGTGGGCACCTTCGCCGGCACGACGGTCGGCATCCACGTTCCCGAGGGAGCCCGGCCTCGGTTCTTCAAGCCGCGCCCGCTGCCGTTTGCCCTGAAGGACGGGGTCACCCAGGAGCTGCAACGGCTGCAGCGAGAGGGAATCCTGGTGCCCGTCAAGTCTTCCGAGTGGGCCGCACCGATAGTTCCAGTCCTCAAGCGAGACGGCCGCGTCTGGATCTGCGGGGACTTCGAGGTCACCATCAACGCCGTCGCTACCGTCGAGAAGTACCCGCTGCCTCGGGTAGAAGATCTCTGGTCGGCTCTGTCCGAGGGACAGAAGTTCACCAAGCTCGACCTTCGAGATGCCTACCAGCAGCTGGTGCTCCAGGATGCCGCCCGGAAGTATGTCACCATTTCGACTACCATGGGACTCTTCCAGTACACGCGCCTACCGTTCGGCGTGGCCTCGGCCCCAGCCATCTTCCAGAGAGAGATGGACAACCTCTTCAGGGGCATGAGGCACGTGGCGGTGTACTTGGACGACATCCTGGTTACCGGTACCGACGACGGGGACCACCTGCAGAACCTGCGCAAAGTCCTGACACGATTACAGGACGCCGGTCTCAAGCTGAGGCTGGACAAGTGCGTGTTCCTGACCCCCAGCGTGGAGTACCTGGGACACATCATCTCCCAGGCTGGCCTGGCCCCGGCACCCCGCAAGATTGAGGCCGTGCTCAAGGCGCCGAAGCCCAAGAGCAAGAAGGAGCTTCAGAGCTACCTCGGCCTCATCAACTTCTACAGGAGGTTCCTCCCTTAGCAAAAAGAGGCCGTACTTCAAACGAAGTTGAAATATATTTAGTACGAATATTCATTTTGTATTTATTCTGTATTATTTTGGCCGCATTCGAAATACGCGCGTAAGGTATTCAAAATACGTTATAAATATGTATCAAAAAATATTTTAAATATGCCAAAAATATTATCCCTTCACACTCAAGATGCCATTTGTGCATTAAAAACCGGTTAGACAATTTTGTTTTTGTTTTCGATTTTGTCAGTAAATGGTGTCCCTGTGGTATTTGAAGGCACTGCTAAATACATCTGACAAAGCTACATTAGAAACGAACACAAACACAAACACCATGACGCACTGAACAGCTCATTCACAGTCCCGATGACTGCTCTAGAGCCTTATATAGCCTACATAATGATGGTAGTCATTTTGTCGGTGACCACCTCTGCGCTTATTAAGGTTCCAAGTATTCGATCTTCTCCTCGGGAGTCTGTCAAAGGGGAAACAGTGTTTTGAAGTTCGTAGACGATATCTCTTGGTAAAAGGCATTGGTACAACTAATAACAATTCGGCGCAGTCCTTAAAACAATATCCACACAAACGGCTCATAAAATACATGTTATTGCTTCTCTGCGTAGCAACACTCAGGACGAAGCGAATCAAGGCAGTATGTTCACTTTAAAATACTGTAAACGACTTTATTTTCGTGAGGACCTAATTCTCGCAAAGTTCGCGAATCGCCTACAATTCCGAAAAATAGGTCCCGTGAACAATTCCGGCAAAATGTAAAAACATTAAAATCTATATTGCGATCCCAGCGCGTCGCGAAAATTAGAATTTGCGAATTATTCCGAAACTCCAACTTTGACCTCAATCGCGAAATATTGAGCCCGCGAAAACAAAATATTTTACAGTAGTTGTTTTGCCCTTCCATTTTAGTAGTTGACTATTTAATATGGTAGTTAATATCACTATATTAAAGTCACTATTCGCATCATGTACAATGGTGAGTATACACGTTCAGTGAACTAACATTGTGCTAACGAAACCACGCCAAACGTATCTGTTCACAGCACCTGCTGAAGCTTTCCAGCATCAGCAAATGTTGTGGTTGTAGTTCCCGAACCCCGTTTGTGATTGGTGTGCAAGGAACTGATCAGGTATGTTCTTGATAGAAAAAAGGAAACAATAACATAAACTGGGCTGATTTATCAGTGCGATGCTCTGCAATTCAGTTGACAAACTAATCAAATGTTGTATTTAGGCGCTTCAGTGTACTCCATATCTGCTTGAAGTGAACTTCTAGAAGGGGAGCTTTTCAATATTTTGGTAGTTTAAGTCAAACTACCAAAGTATTGCAGTCAAAAGGTACTTAGATTATAACACAACAGTATTTACGATTTTCAGGTATTTTAAGAGTATTCTGCACGTATTTTTGATTGCTCCACTTTTCTAGGGTTGGAGTATATTTTGCATGAATTAAATAAACATTTCAAGAAATATATGTGAAAGGTATTTTGTGCCTATTAATTTAGTATTTACATATTTCAAAGAGCATGAAGGGAACTTCAAATGTAGTTTAAGTAAAGGTATTTTAAAATGATTTTTAGAAGTATATTTTAGTACTAAGTGAAAAAAAGAAGTTTATATTTTCGGTCTATTTTTCGTGTATTTAAAATTCTGAACTGTATTTCAAATACACTCAAATTAGAATGTGGTATATTTCAAACGTATTAGTTTTCGCTAAGGGCTGCCCAACCTGTCGACGCATCTAGAGCCGCTGCATCGCCTGCTTCCTGATGGGCAGCTGTGGGCCTGGAAGAAGGAGCAGGACTTGGCCTTCCAGCGCAGCAAGGAGCTGGTCGTTAAGGCTCCAGTGCTGGTGCACTTCGACCCGGCCAAGCCTGTAGTCCTCACCGTGGATGCGTCGCCGTACGGGGTAGGAGCCGTCCTGTCGCACCGGGGTCAGGATGGTCAGGAACGCCCTGTGGCGTTTGCTTCTCGTCGACTACATGCGGCGGAGCAACGCTACAGCCAGCTCGACAAGGAAGGCTTGGCCCTCATCTTCGGGGTCCAGCGCTTTCATCAGTACCTGTGGGGCCGGCAGTTCGAGGCAGTCACGGACCACAAGCCACTGCTGGGGCTGCTGGGGCCTGACAAGGCAGTCCCAGTGCAAGCCTCGCCTCGAGTGGTACGCTGGGCCTTGACGCTGGCAGCCTACAGGTACAAGCTGGTCTACCGCCCTGGGAAGGACCTGGGACCTGCAGACGCCCTGAGCCGCCTGCCCCTGCCGGAGGTGCCTGCTGCTGTTCCTGAGCCAGCTGACGTTTTCCTGCTGGAGCGGGCCTACCCGGGGGTGCTCACCAGGACTGCGGTGGCGCAGGCGACCAGCCGGGACCCAGTCCTGTCTCAGGTGGTAAAGGCGGTTTCCCGAGGGGAGGAGATGCGTCACCAGGCATACAGCCACAAGACCGCCGAACTGAGCTTGGAGCAAGGCTGCCTCCTGTGGGGTTCCAGGGTGGTGATTCCACAAAGTCTGCGGGCCAAGGTGCTGCAGCTGCTGCACGCGGGGCATCCTGGCATTGAAAAGACCAAAATGGTGGCACGGTCGCACGTTTGGTGGCCAGGCTTGGACCAGGACATCGTGCACCAGGTGCAAGGCTGCCAGGTCTGCCAGGAGAACCAGCGAGCCTCGCGCCACGTGGAGATCACCTTCTGGCCGTTCCCACAGAGGCCGTGGTCCCGCTTGCACGTGGACTATGCGGGACCCTTCAAGGGCCACTACTTCCTGGTGGTAGTGGACGCCTTCTCCAAGTGGGTGGAGGCACTTCCAGTCACCAGTCCCTCGGCAAGTGCGACCATTGCGGCGCTGCGGCAGGTCTTCGCGGCGCAGGGATTGCCGGACATCATTGTGTCCGACATTGGTCCCGCTTTCGCTAGCGCCGAGTACCTGGACTGGCTGCAGAGGAATGGGATCCGCCGGATGCTGGTTCCGCCGTACCATCCTGCTTCCAATGGTGCAGCAGAGCGAGTGGTCCAGACCATCAAGGACAAGCTCAAGAAGAGCCAGCCCGGGGATTTCCGAACGCAGGTGGCCCGGGTACTGTTTCAGTACCGGACCACACCCCATGAGGTCACTGGCCGTGCCCCCTGCGAGCTTCTGCTGGGCCGGATGGTCAAGACCCCCCTGGACGTCTTGCATCCAGACCTCCGGTCCACGGCGCTCCTGAAGCAGCTGAAGCAGAAGCTGGCTGCTGACCGAGGGTGCCGTCCCGGGCCTTTGCCGGAGCCGGGAGCGTCGGTGTACGCCAGGAACTTCCGTCCTGGCCCACCGTGGTCTGCCGGGCGTGTGGTTTCACCAGCGAGTGCCTCGTCGCTGCTCGTCCGCATGCCCGACGGGACCACCTGGCACCGGCACGCCGACCATGTCAGGCCTCGCCTCGGGACCTGGCTTCCACCCTCGGCCGTCGCTTCAGAGGACCAGCCTGCAGGGGGCCCAACAACAGCACCAGTCGTGGCCAGCGGAGCGCCACCCACCACGGAGGCAACAAGAGTCTCTAGTCCTGCGGCACCAGTTGGTCCGGTGCCACTCCCCAATCCGGTCACTCCAGCTCCACCGGGTGGAGCGCAACAGATTCAGGCAGCGCCCGGCGTTGCCACACCTGGCCCGTCGACACCAGTGCCCAGGCGGAGTGCACGGCAGAGGAGGCCACCTGACCGCTACTCGCCGGGGTGACCTTCATCGTCGACAGGCCGGGACTTTGCATGGCCAGACGCCGAGATGGTGTCGGCCGTGCGCGTCGTGTATTTAGTTATTTTGTTTTCAGGAAAAACAAACTGGGGGGGAGGAGTGTGACAAGTTAGTGGCGCCCCCCTCCAGTCCGCCCGTCTGCGGCCGCCTGGCTCGGCGGGCAACATTGTTCACCGCGCTAATAAACGCCGTTGAGCACATGTGCTCCGGCCAGACATCGTCCACCCTCACAACCAGGCTGCGTGTCGTCTCTTCTCGGCGGGTGCTTCGGCCCCCTTCGTCCACGTTCGAGAAAGATCGTGACACAGTGGCATCGCCAACAATGTCACATGCCAGACACTTCCAGTTTTCTTTTTGAGAACAGCTCCCTTTCGACGCAGACATGGTGCGAATTGTTCACAAATACAGCCTTTGGAGCAGCACGCAGCAGGATATTCGTTCTGGAAGAGTTTGACGCGATTAGCGCAGCAGATCCACCACTGTTTATTGTGTTTTTAGAGCACACCTACTACATTATTGACAATTTTGGATTATTGAGAAACCCAGCATAGCAACCCAAATCTTGGTTTTATTTTTTCCTACTGCAAAGGGCAAAAAAAGGTATAGTTCCCCAAACCACCCCAATTTCTGTGCTTCCCTTTCAAACTTCCCCTGCCTAATTTTCACGCCCCCCAAAGAGGGTCTATGTTTTCATAAACGAGAAATAAAAATAAAACAGCAGTTATAACACACACATGCAGATTATAATATCTATAAAAAGCATAGTGGGAAACATTTATTGCCTCCTTAGGTTTGATATAGAACGCATGTTATTAAATCCTCTGTGAGCTTAAGATTTCCCCCAACATAGGGTGACCACCCGTCCCGCGACTCGCGGGACTGTCCCGCATTGAGGGCTCGTGTCTCCCGTCCCGCAAGAAATTCGCAAATCTTCAAAATGTCCCGCATTTCATAGTGCCGTAAAATTCTTTCTGCAACTCATGGCGCTGCCGAGCAGCGGGTCACGGGGAAGCGCGGAGGTCCCTGGTAATCGTGTGAATCGCAATGGTAAACCATTTTCTATCCAAGCATTGCGGGAAGCGACCGTCGATCTTGAAGAAGAACCGACGCGCATGCTCCGTTGTGCCTCTCCCCTTGATAGCAAAATGTTCTAAGAAACATTGCTCGCCAAAAGTTTAAATATAAAATATTGTAATTATTTTTAAATCGCTATGTCAATACGAAAGGGTTGCTGTAAAGTTTGGTTTTAGTGAAGAGAGCCCAGCAAGGTAAAAGGCCTGCAACTCGCAACGGTCGAAAAAGAACATAAAGCTAAAAATTTGCGTAGGACCATGGTGATAAAATGAAGCGTTGACAGGAAACAGTAACTTGAAAAAGAATTACTGTTTCTTATTTCTATGTGATGCATTGAGTTCTTCTACAATTGATTTTTGTGTTTTCAACTCAAAATATATCACTGGGAGTGAAAATTAGTTTGGTTTAGGTGCTGCAATACAATTTGCAGCTGTATAAATAGTACAGGATATTAAATCTGTTAACAGAGCCTCGGTTCATAGTGTGCTTGTTCATAAATTCCCTACCCTACCCTACCCCCCCCCCCCCCCGCCCTGCCGGCGTGTCCCGCATATCGTTAACAGGAAGGTGGTCACCCTACTCCAACATTTGCTTACCGTAATATCAAGAGAGAGAGCCCACCCAACACCAAGAGCAAATCGGCTGAGAATATGGAGTGCGCTAACTTTCAGTGTACAATCAAGAAGAGTTTAAAAAAAATGCTATTTTTAGGTTGTGCCCCTTCCAAGCTTGTTATTGAGCCGGGGGGCGACGAGGCAAAGATGATTGTACTTCCAAGTCAACAATGTTCGCTTATATCCCACCATAGCGAACTAGCCCCATTTACGCCGAGGCCATCATTGATCCCAACACTACTATTACTAAGAGTGGGCTAGCTCTCAGTGTTTGAAAAAATATAGCAAATCAAGCCAAAAATACGGTTAGGCTATCTTTTGGGGATGGGGCATCTCTGGGGATCTTAGGGTTGTCATTAAACATTTTCTATTTGATTCTGTACATTACCATGTTTCCTTTTAAGCTGCTCAATGGCCATAGAATGTGTAAAAGGCCAATTGTAAGCAGTACTAGAAGCCGTTTACAGACAAATACATTCTGATCTTTTTACTTATTTTTCTCTAATTTTGCAAATAAAAATATACTAAGCACCAAAAACAAATTTACAAGAAACATCGCAGTGAATACCAAACAAAATCAATGGTTTCATTATGAGCACTGAATTTCTAAATGACATAAGTAAGATTTAGTTTCAGATTCCCAGCCACTTAATTCGCTCTGAATGACATGATTTCCATGAAGAGAACCGTTAAAAAGTTACTACATCTTCACGTGGTGAATAATGTTGATTGGGACGAAGCTCCGGTGGTGCTGATGATACTGATTTTAATGTTCATAGGTAGTGCTGATGGTGCTGATTTTGTTTATTGCTCGCAGGTAGTGCTAAGTTCCGGGTCGCGTTTCGACTTCATTATTACTGCCCCAGCTCTAGGTGGTGATATGGTAGTAACCCCAGCTCTTGAGTTACTACCACATCTCAGAGCGCCCTACTCGTCCCGCAGTCGTGGCCGAGTGGTTAAGGCGATGGACTAGAAATCTTTTGGGGTCTCCCCGCACAGGTTCAAATCCTGTCGACTGCGCTAACATTTTTTTTTTTTTAAGAAGACAGATGGGATGGTGATCAATGTGAGCACGGACGCCGGACAAGGCTAGGCCCCAAGGAGCTTCGCCCCTAAAAGCACTCAAACTATTTTTCGAAACTCTAAAAAAATTTCAAGGCATGCAAAATTTGTTGGAATGTACAGTATGGGGGGCACATTATGCGTTCCCCAGGTGACAGATAATGGCTCGCACTGTTATCTGCATAAGCAAATTATGAAAGCATAGAGCTTGACCAGCCTTTCCTATAATAATGTAGTGCCCTTTTTGCCTCGCAAGTGGTTTATTGTAGTCAGTATCTGTATCTGCCAGTTATAGCGTATCTGCCTCTGGATGGGGTAAATGAATAAATATATTTGTTTTCCATTTTAATGAACATCCATTTTGGGATTTTTCATTGGCCTAATGTGGATATGTGGTGTTTAGGCCTGCTTCAGACGTAGCAACCTTCCCTGCGATTTCCGTGTTGCAGACGAGTCGTTCTCTAGATCGGCACACTACAGCACGAATTGCAGCGATCAGATCCAGCTCGCAACTCGGGTGCGTTTTGTTTCTAGATAGATCAGCGCCCGAGTTTCGAGAGATCCGTTTGAATCAGGTGGTTGCTCGTGTCACCCAAGGCGACATTTCCCTCCCTTTACCTTTTTTTGGTGATTATTGACTCAGTAATAGTTTCTGAGGGATCAGTTAGCACTCCCAGTGCTATTTAAATATTTTGAAAAAAACTTATCCTGCGTAACTTGCACCTACTGAATAAGGAAGAAGAATTTTAGTTTGGATAATGGCAATGACAAAATCTAGAAAGTTTAACTAGAAGACCATTACATGTTCCTCGTAAAGCCCGGTTCAAACCAAAGTTTTTTTTTCCTTTTTTCTTTACTGGAACTAGGACGAATCCTCCGAGACGTCATGACGTCACTTTGGCGTTCCTAACACGTGGAATGCTAGGCAAACTCCGCCGTGGTGTCAAAATGTCTAACTGGAATCGTCCTAGTTCCGGTAGAAGAACAATAAAAAAAATTAATTTTGCTCAACCGGCATAACAGAGGGTGAGCGCCCAAAATGTCGCTTTGCTCCTTCCTTTTCTCTCCTTTTTGCACACTTTTCTCTCCCAGTCTACGGCTTCTTGTGCTCATTTTGCATGCCGGTGTTAGCAGTCCCCACCCCCGCACGAGTTTCGGAGGTTACGGCAGTTGAATGAAGGAATTCTTTAATGGGTTCGGGGGAATGAGTTTGTACTCCAAATTCTATTTAATTGTTTCAAAGGACGCTCTTATCGCATAATTTTGCACACAAAGGAAGCGAGACAATTTCGGTTGTGATGACGGTGATGACCAAACGTCGAAACTCGAGTTTCAGCGGTTGCGGCTTGTGCACGCGGAAGGCTCGTGTTGCAGCTGTTGCAACGTCAAGATGTGGGTTAAAGCTGCTCCACTTATAGCAGGCGTTATAGAGTTTAGGGAATCCTCACAAGCGAGTAGTTGATAGCAGACCAGACGATAATGTTTCGATGTTTGTAGCACACTTCCGAGTGTGAATTATCGCAATTGAGCACGTCAGGAGAGGCATGTACAATTACTGATAAAACAAAATTGTGCCAAGTGGACAATAAAGATAATCTCAAGGCAATCTGTGCTAAATAGATTAATATATTATATAAACTTCCTGACAGCTTAAAAATGGTGGGTGTGGCTTATTATGTACCTGCTTGGTCCTTTGGCATTTTTAATGGCTAATGCCGCTATGCCACTAGTTGCAGAGCTGGAATAGACCATTTGTGAATTTTCCAAGGTCCCACAGGCATAGAGAAAGTGTAGTTAGGTACACGCGTTGCACATGCTTACCTCGCATGTAGGAAAGATTCTAAGTAAATAACAAAAAGGCGACGACGAGCGCGCGTGCAACATTCTATTTGATCCAGATTTTTCCTTAAAAAAATAACTGCAGCAGACGCCAGCATTTTCTGAACCTGTACCTGCAATCCCTGCATGCAGCTTGATGCTTGGGTAATTTAGCGCACCATCTATCAGAGACTTGGGATCCAACAGTCTCAAACAGTCTGTTAATAGATTTTTGAACTTTCAAAATCTGCCTGCAGTCAAGGCCGAGTTGTCCGGGTTTTCTTTATCTGCACTTGTGGTATCAAGTTCATCTACCTTTTTATTCTCTCATTTTTACTTTTTTATGAAATTTTATTGCAAACAATTAATCTCACTACTTGCGTAATCATGAATGTGTTATTAACGTTTCGTGTATTCGTTAGCTGGCTTTCATAGCAGCTATTCCCAATCATCTGAAATTTACATTGAAATGGTATTAGTGCAATGTTCCATTACTACAAAAAAAAATTAGGAAACGTTAGTATCGAGCTTTAGAACCTAGTGCTACAAGAAAAAAAGAGGTGGTTCACACCACTCAGCCACAACTGCAAGCGGAGCTTTGCATGTTAAGACCGGTACATAAATCTTGCACTTGTGCAATTCAGCTGTCCTAGAATATCTTTAATTTCCACTTGGCATGATTTTCCCTATGCTTATGACGTGCACAATTCCGATACTTTTCAATTTCCAGCACGATAGACCGCCTCTGCACTCATAAGCATGCTACAAAGGTCAAAGCACACCTACAGTTAGCTTGTTCGTTATTAATAACCCGCTAGTGAGGTTGCCAGGAGTTCTCTAAACAGTGGTGCTTATTCACATTAGGCATACAAAACTACCTATACAATCCTCCTGAATATCAAAAACAAATGTAAGTCACGAAGTGATATGGATCTCAATGTATACGTTAACCTTGTCAGCACGACATGCAAGCCAAGAATGTAAGTTGGAAACAAACAGCGCACGACCTACGTTGTTTGTTTCGTTGCACCTTCGATTATAACGATTTTGTGCGAGTGTGGCGCACAGGGGCCGCTCAGGTTCACATGAAACAAACTTGTGCGAGAGTTGCTTCCTGTCTCATCTATTCTCACTCAGCGACATTACTAGCCGCGTTTCATTTTACGATCCGCTGTTATCTCGGTTCAGTGAAAAGCGGATCATAAAACTTCGACCGTATTTTAATCAAGGAAATATTCAAACGCCCCACCAGCCGGGGGTAATGCAGTTGGATATCTAACGCTCACTGTTATTCACCCATGGGCGTATTAACCGGGGGGGCAAGGGGGCGCTTGCCCCCCCCCCCCCCCCCCCCCCCCCCTGAAACAACCGCCACTGGGCAGGGCAAACACTGGACGGCGGCGCACAAGGAATACCAAGGGCACCGCCTCCCGACCCGCGGGGGCATATTTGTAACGCGCAGGCGATACAAAACCTAGCAACGGCGCTCACGCCGGAATGGATGGTTCATGGAGATGGGCGCTGTCGCCGTCAACATAGGCAGGGGTTACAATGCAAGTTTCCGAAGCGGTAGCGGAACTTAGTGGTCAGATGTCTGCCTCATACGTAGCAGACCCGGGTTCTATCCATAGTGTGGGCTTACTTCTTTTTTTTTTTCCACGTACATTTTGTTTTGTTGAGGCATTTGGCGATATTTACGACATTTCTGTTTTACAATTAACAGTGAAAAAAAAAAAAAAAACGACTGTTGTCGACGAAACATCGCTGAACTAAATCGTATGGAACTCTATTTACGGAGGTGCATGGGGGACAGCGGTGGTTGGGTTGCCGACTGGATGCCGCAACGCGGCGTGTAGGAATGAGGGGGTTTAAGTGGGTTAATAGTCTTGTAATTAGCAGCCACACACTGTCGCCGCCAAGAGCGGGTGGGTTAACGCGTTTCGAGCGATACACGCGCCGTCCGAATCCAAAGTTTAGGTTCCTGCACGTTGCCGAACAGCCGATTTGGTGTGAGCGTCGTTGCTAGGACGTCTATCGCCTGCGCCGTAAAAGTTAGTGATGGACCGAATCTGCCGTACTTCAGATTCGGCTAAGTTCCGCAAATGCCGAAATTTTGAAGGAAAGGTCGGCAAAGGTTCGGCCAAAATCCGGCAAATGTCTGCGCACGCGCACGAACACGACGAGGCCATGGATCGCAAATGGACCCCGCGCAGTCACCCGGTTACCATCGTACAGTTAGTACAACCAACGGTTGCGGCGAGGTGTGGAGTAGGCGACGCGGTAACTGTGCGTTTGTGAGCTTTTGCGAGTGTGTTTTTTTCAATGTTTTCTGCCTCAAGAACAGATGATCGACCAGTAACTTACGCAGTCCACTGCAGAAGTGACAAATGATGTGGTGCATTCTAAATAACGTGATTTTCATGCGACCGTTTCGTTGAGGCAACGCGGTAGTTGAAACACTGACTGACAACTGACAATTACGCTCAGTGTGCCCAGCCCACTGCCGTCAAACGGTGCAGAGTCAGGAGAGCTGGCCAGAATGTATGGCTGGCATCCTCGTTGTAATGTGATACATGTTTTCCCCCTTCTTTTTTTTTCCTTTTTACGTACTTTTTGTAGTGTGTATATTCTGTACATTTATATGTCCGTTTTTGTTTTTTCACATGTGGTGGCGGGTTGGCAGGCGCTCTGCGTAAGGGTTTTCACCTATCTGCCTAACCCCGCACACCACAACATGGGCCCCTTCCAGTATGTGCAAAAAAGTATTATTATTATTATTATTATTATTATTTGTATGTTATTATTATGTATGTAAGTAGATGTGTAATTAGCAAGCATTATTGGACGAGTGCCTTCGAGACGCCTCAAGTTGAAAAGCGCGTTCTTAGAGAAAGCAAACCTTTTGTCGTTCCGCGTGTATATACTAAGTATGGAAAAGACTGCGTTCCTTTTATGTCCCTGAGCTCTTTAACAACATGTCAGATACGTTTTTAGAGCGCAGCTCTTAGGGGCCCGTTCCCGGCTTGAGCGGCGTCGGCGTCGCCGTCGGCGTCGGCGTCGCCGTCGGCGTCGGCGTCGGCGTAACCAAGGTCATCCCAAGGTCACGTGACCCCCAAGGTCACGTGACCTTGGGGGTCACGTGGGGTCATCTTGGGATCACGTGACCCCCAAGGTCACATGACCCCTCGAGGTCACGTGACCCCCAAGGTCACGTGACCCCTCCCAAGGACATCTCAAGGTCACGTGACCCCAGTGTGACCCCTCCAGGCCACGTGACCCCTCTGAGGTCACGTGGGGGTCACGTGACCTTGAGGTGACCCCCCTGTGACACCCAAGGTCACGTGACCCCCATGTCACGCCTCCCCGGGGTCACGTGACCCCCTCCCCGAAGTCACGTGACACCCCCCCCCCCCGAGGTCACGTGACCTCCCCCGGAGCATATTAAAGAATGAGGGGAGGAGGAGGAGAAGGAGGAGGGGTCTACCCTCCCCTCAGTATCCTTCACTCCTCCTCCTCAAGAGCTGCGCTCCAATTCGGCGTTACAGGGATTTGTAAACGGCTTTCACTTTTTTGAAATAACTTCCAAGCGTCAGTTAAAGCAAGCTTTACGAACGTTATGCTACAGTTATGTGTACCCAACTCTGGATTATTTAACAAGCTTCTATATGCTTACTCTTCATCTCTCTTTTTTTTTTTCTCTGTATACGTCGACAGCGCTGAAAAGTATCTGCATTTCTTGGTCTTCGTTTCTTGGGTTTTCGCCGCTATTTTTCGGCTAAGATTGGACTTGTACAGCGTCATGCACTTTCGTTCGTGCTTTTGTTTTGTTGTTTAGCTTATTTCAACTTCGGTTATTTATAGGTTGTATTTGATCCCATTGTGTTTAGCTACTTCGCAAATGTTTTGTGATTGCTAAAATTTTTTTTTTTTGTGTACTATGTTTTTTTTTTTTACGCCGCTGCTGGGTCCAGTCCCACAAGCCGCTATTGGCTTTCGACGGGCCCGCTTTTTCGTGTATTGTATTGAAGTCTGTGCAATAAAATTATTATTATTATTATTATTATTAATCTCGATATATTTCTTGACAACTTCTCCGATTTTGTTAAATCTGTGCGGAAGCTCTTTTGTGACTTTCGATGAACTTCCTGAATCAACTGCCGGGTTTCCATATGCATTTCTATGACTTGTTGATTTCTTGTTTCTATTTGTACGGAGCTGTATGTGTAGTGTTCAGACGTTCGCGTCTGTTTGCGTCCAAGTGAAGCATCCATATGTATTGGAACATTTTTTTTTGTGTCTTCATTTCTCTGTGCAATTTTTGTGCACTTTTTTGTTTTGTTTTTCTGTACAATTTTGTGTACACAGTTCTCGCGTCTTCTTTTTTGTAGAATTTTATGTAAAACTGCCTTCCGTGTATTTTTTTTCTTTTTCCTTTTTTTGTGTGTGTGTGTTTTTGTTCTTTTTTACGTGCGCCAGCACCAAAACCGCAAGGTTGTTCCTGGGCACAAATAAAAACTATTCTTGATTCTTGATTCTTGATTCTTGATTCTTATTATTATTATTATTATTATTATTATTGTTCCTTATCAAATTCCTTCAGTACGGACTCGATATGGTGAGAGTCTGCGCAAACATTATGTACCTAGCCTTTTTAATGACTTCTCGCACTCGCTCAGTTCCATCACCTCCAACAAGCAATTGAAAAGGAGGCTGCAAAATGTATTTTCTGACATTACGAGACAGTAACCTGGGCAATGGTTTTTTTAGGTATGTGATTGTGCCTTTGAGCGAATGCTCCTGCTTTCTACATTAGCGACCTGCATCTTCTGCTTATGCCACCCGCCCTACCTTTCGGTGTCCTCCCTGCAGCATCAAGTGTTAAATTATGCTTAAATTTGTCTTTTTTTTTTTTTTTACATTTACGATCATACCGAATTCAGTCGCCCAAGGTGCCGCATGTGTGCTCGTCTGCGTTTGCTTAGTTTCCTTTTCTCTTCCACCTCATTCTACGACTTATCGTGCCACGTGACCTCGCACTGCTCTCCAAGGCCCTCCGTGGTTCTACCAACTGAGTGATTGTTGGCGTGTGCTCGTCGTTGTCGTGCCTGTGCGACTCGAAGGATCTACAATGTTGATCCAACTGAGTGTGTGTTGTGTTCTCGTCCTCGTCGTGCCTGTGTGACTCCTGGGCCCTGTGAGGCTTAGCCTATTGTCTGTGTGTTGGTTGTGTGTTCGTCGTCGCCGTGCCTGTGATACTTTTGTCAATTAAACTGCTGGGTCTGATCCTACAAGCCCCTGATGGCTTTGATCGGGCCCGAAACTGATCTTGGTACTGGGCAATTTGAGAATAAAGATTTATTATTATTATTATTATTATTATTATTATTATTTTCTTCGTTTTCAAGAGGCTTTCGAGATACCTTTCGCCCGAACAAGATATGGACGGTGTGCACGCGAATTTTACGTGCCTGAACTCTTTAATAATCTGCCTTCTGAAATTATACAAGCGAATTCACTGCGTCAACTAAAGAGAATGCTGAGACTTCACCTACTGGGATGAGATGTCGCCTAGCGTGTGCATATTTTGTTAGTTTCAGTGTGTATGTGCCTAATTACTGATTCAGTTTTGTACATCCTAAAGTTTTTCAGTTTGTTTTACTGATGTGTGTGTGACGAACTTACACTGCTTTTTCGTGGACATATCAGTTGTTTGTTTTTTTTGTAATTTTTTGGGCGGCATCACACAAGCCATTTGTTGGCTTTGACTGCCCCCGCACTCTTGTATGCTTTCGCGAATGTGTCCTGAATACAAGTTTATTATTATTATTATTATTATTATTATTATTATTATTATTATCATTATTATTATTATTGCTGCGAGATGCCGCCCAGTACGGACGCATGCTGCGTCTGTCTCCGTGTGTTTTTCGGGAGACAGCCCACATTGCGCTGCGCCAATTGTCGCCATCGCGTACATCAAAGATGTTTAATGCTCGCGGCCGAGGAGCTCCTTCTTCTGACAAGAGGGGTAAGCCCATTTCTCTGCAGCCACTGCGATGGCTCCCTACCTGCTAGCCCTAACGAAGGGGATGTTAGGGCTAGCGAGGAGTACGATCCCGGCGAGCAGCTTGCCGGCGACAACGACGACGGCGACAGCCAGAGGGAAGGCGGTTCCCCCTCGCCCATTTCTTCCTGCACGGCTCGCGCGGCTTCCCAGCGCGGTGACCTTGGACAATCCCAACAGCTTCTGCACGGTCTCCTCCTCGACGCTTTGGAGAGGATCTCGTTCCTGACGGACCAGGTGGCCTGCCTGACCAAGGAAAATAGGCGGCTCAGGACTGAATGGGCGCGATCGTCGGAGCAACTGCTCGCTCCGGGACGAGGTCAAGGCTTGTCGCGCTCAAGTTGCAGGCCTGGGGAAGGCAAGTGGAGCATCGTCTTTTGCTGCAATTGTTCAGAGCCGCGGCTCCCCGCCCGCTTCTCAGGAGCGAAAACTGCCGCAGAAGCCCGAGGCGAATCCACAGAGCTCGCCACCTGAATCTGGGGTCCTAGCCCTGCCGCAGTCGACGCAGTCAGCATCGGGTGCCAGGGACAATGCACATTTCACCCCTGCACCACTCAAGCCGGCACCTCCAAGGATCGATCCTCGAGCCGAACTCCACTCCATCATGCCAGGATGGTGCACGTGACGGGCGAGCGGCGCGTCTGGGGCCGACGCGCCCGAAGGCTCGAACCCCAGCGCTGACTGGGGCATCCGATACCTCGACACTGAGCGTCGCCTTGCCGTCGATGAGTCGGAGAGCCTTATTCGTCACCAAACTGGCACCGGACACCACCTGTGAGGATGTTTCCTCTCACCTATCCTCCGTCGGACTCGACAATCTGGAGTGCCGGCGTCTGAAGACTCGGCACGACTCATACGCTTCTTTCCACGTGTCCCTGGCTGCCGAGGACTTTGTGAAACTTGCCGACCCTGCCGTGTGGCCGAAATCCTGCCTCTTCAAAACTTTCAGAGGCACCCTTCGACAAGCCATTCTCCATGTCTCAGAGGGCCCTCCCACGACCGACGAAAGTTGATGAGTCACGTTGATTTATTTTATCAAAACGTCTGCGGCTTACGCACAAAAACCGAATGTTTTTTTTCTAACGTTACTCTATCCAATTATTCTATATTTTGTTTAACGGAAACTTGGTTATGCTGTGACATTGGGTCCTCCGATTAGTTTCCACCTTCTTTTGTGGTGCACCGGCGTGACCGCGACTTGGCCACGCGTGATACAACTGGAGGCGGCGTGGTAGTGGCCGTTGACAGGCTTTTCCGCTCGAAAAGACGCGAAGATTTAGAAAAGTTTCCTGAGAGTTTATGGGTAGAAATTGAGTGTGGAAAGAATGCGCGCCTTTTTATCGCGTATTTTACCTGCCTCCGCAAAGGACGCCCGACGACTTTCGCACGTGTCTCGCTGGCATAGAGAACACCGTTAACGAGTTACACGGGTGTAATGTCTTAGTGTTGGGTGATCTTAATGCTCCAGGCATCAACTGGACGGAGTTTAACGTTTCTACTGGCAACTTTTATTGCAAGCAGATAGGCAACGACCTCCTAAACTTTGTTTCTTTTTTTAGATCTTGCACAACACAACGATATTCTTAACCACCAAGGTAATGCTTTAGATTTATGTCTCTCAAACATGGACTGCGTGCGTGTAGCCCGAAGTGAAATCCCTATGGTTCCTCTGGATAAGTATCATCCTGCTCTTGATTTAGTGCTTTCTTTTGTTGATTCCTCGATTCGCGCTCCTATTGAGGCTTCTCCTCCACTCATCTTATACAATTTTTCATCAGGAGACTACATTGCGATGTTCTACCACTTCTCGAGTGTTGATTGGTCTCCGGTCTTAGAATCCACTAATGTAAATGAGCAGGTAGCTCTCTTTACGAGATTAATTCAAGAGGCCATGGACTGATTCATCCCATTACGATCTTTAAAGAAACCTCGCTTTCCTTGTTGGTTTTTTAATCAGCTAAAAACGCTACTAAAAAGGAAAGACTTCTTGCACCGAAAATTTAAGAAAAGCGGTCTCCCAAAGTGGGAGGTAGAATTCAAGAGTTGCAGAAAGAAATGTAAGATAATGTTAAGCCGTGACCGCCTGGCGTATCGTGACTCAGTGGAATCTGACCTTGTAAAAAATCCTAAGAAATTTTGGAGGTACGCTAGATCACGTTCCGGGAAGGATGTCGGATCGGCAATAGTTTTGGATCACCATGAAAGAGATGCGGAGTGCGCGCCCGAGCTATTTGCAAATCATTTTAGTTCAACCTACAGAGACAGTACCGTCGGCACCACCGCCACATTACCTCACTTGAATGAATTCGGTGACCTACTAAGTCACATTAATGTCGACGAGGAATGTCTAGAGCTAAGTATTAAAAAAATGAAAGCCACGCTACCAGCGGGGCACGATGGTATACCATCTCCAATTCTCAAAACGTTTCATGATACCTACACTATGTGCAATATTTAACAACTCATTGAGGTCAGGAGTATTCCCCGAAGTGTGGAAGATTGCCGTGGTGGTTCCGGTTCTGAAGTCGGGAAAGAAAGGCGATGTTCTCAACTATAGACCGATTTCCCTTCTCTCATCATTTTCCAAACTCTTTAAAGCAGTCACTCATCAATTCTTGTCTTTAAAATTTCGAAACTCAACCCTCCCTAATCAGCGTGGGTTTATGACCGGCAGATCAACGTCTACAAATCTTGTAAGTTTTATGTCTACGGCATCCCAGGTAGTCTGCAACAGAGGTCAGCTAGATGTGGTCTACTTTGACCTAAGCAAGGCATTTGACGTTGTTAATCATAGGATCCTTCTGTCAAAGCTTTCCGCCTACGGGGTTTGTGGCAAAGTATACGACTGGTTTCAGAGCTATTTGTCAAACAGGAAGGCGTACGTTCGAGTCAACAATATGAACTCTTCATTGTACGGGGCAAGTTCTGGCCTTCCTCAGGGATCCGTCCTAGGACCGCTCCTGTTCACAATTTTTGTAAATGACGTCTCTGACGCTATTTCTAATTCTTCGTTCCTGCACCACGCTGATGACATTAAAATTTACAAAGAAATAGTTACTTCAGATGATTGCGCTAGGCTTCTGGAAGATGCATGTTTTTTTTTTAGATGGTGCTCAGCCGATTATCTTTCTTAAACCGCGCTAAAACCAAGGTTATGACATTTAATCGAAAGGCACAGAATACATTTTTGGCATATAATATTCTTGGTGAACCCCTGTCCCGAGTATGTGCAATGAAATATCTGGAAGTTTTGTTCGATCCTAGCCTGCGATTCTCTAGTCACGTAACTAGGCTCGTTAACTCGTCTCTGCGCACGCTGGGGGTTGCCTCTCGCTTAACGAGGGACTTCAACCATCCTTCTGCGTTTCTCACGTTGTACCGCTCGTTGTGCATGCCCCAGTTAGAATATGCCTCAGTTGTGTGGAACGGAATCTCTAAATCCAACTCATTGGAAATCGAACGAGTTCAGAAAAAGTTTATATCTTTACACACCGCTACCCTATAAAAGATGTTCATTGTTCAACTTATGACGCAACGTTAGAGCGTGTTGACTTGCTGAGCCTGCACCGGCGTCAGCAAAAAGGCGGATCTACTGTTTTTGTTTAAGACGTTGCATGAGTCGATTAATTCACCAAGCCTCTTGTCTGAAGTGTGCCTTAGGGTTCGACGCGTGCCTACTCGGAATCATTCATCCTTTTATATTTCCGAAAAATTTAGTCTTTTAAGCCCAATTATTAGACTGACTGAGTGTTATAACCAGTACTCTGAGAAACTGGATATTTTTAACTCGTGCTACAGGGCATTTATTATTTCTATTGAAGACCTGTTCGGCGGGTGAATAATGATTGTGGTCCACTTTAAGATTGATTTCGGAGAGCACAGACATTGTTGGGCCTGTCCTTGTGCTACTGCTTCATATTCTATTCGCTTTGAGTGCGTCTCAAACTTTTTTACATTACTGCAATTCCTCTTCATTGTCAACAAGACCTAGAAATTGTATTTTGTTATCATTCAACTCAGTGTATGTCGCATATAATTATATTCAGTTTCTGTATAGTGCATTGCTCTTCTGTATTTGTGTGTTTTATGTATTCATTTTCATTGAGTGTGCCAGTACCAAGACCGAAAGGTTGTTCCTGGGCACTATAATAAACATTGATTGATTGATTGATTGATTGATTGATTGTTATTATTATTATTATTATTATTATTATTATTATTATTATTATTATTATTATTATTATTATTATTATTATTATTATTTGAACAATCCTGTTTTCGGCTCACAGGTAGTTTCTGCCAAAACAGAACATTATTGTTTTTTAGTTCGCGTCATTTCGCGATTTTCAAGTATCTGCAAACACATAACTACCATGGTCGACGTTGCACAACCGACATTCCTAACTCTCCCCATCTTCCTAAGCGTCTGTGTGTGTCCTAACATCAGAAACCATAATTTTAAATCTTAAAAACTGCACGTTGCCAATATGGAATGCACACTTCCCCACAAAGCTGATGTCAAGTGACTCAAATCGAAAAACATGCATATTTACAATATTCTTATCTCTTCTGGTGAAGGCTGAGCAACCGCTGCATTCGTTTTCGCGCACGGAACGGTGACTCCCAGAGAAAGTAAGAACGCAGTGATTGCCTTTTTTTTTTTTAACATGGTAAACCTACTTCCAGGTGTGCGCTGATGAAGCCTCAAGAGCAAAGCTCTCGTAGCTTGATCCGTGACTGCGCCGGCTACTACCCAACCTCGTTATCACGCCACTTTCTGCAAGCAGACACTAAAATTGCCTATAAATACACAAAAACGACACCGATACAATTATCTTGCAGAATATCACCTTATTTTGTAATACCTGTGCCAATAAGCACCACATGTTGTATTTCAGTTAAGAGAGAAAAAAACATAACTTTTTTTTTTGTCAGAAAAAACTAAATATCAACGCTAAGTCTGGGAACAGTGTATTTTTGCCAAATCTTCGCCGAATCTTTAGAAAAGTTCTGCAAAAGTTCGGCTCCGCCAAATCCCGAGATTCAGCACCGAATTTTCGATTCGGCAAAAGCTCGACAACTTTTCTTGGCAATGCAGTGGAAGGTACCGACCTGCGTTCCGTCTCCCATTTTGAGTGTGCGCGGGCTTTTATCCTCTCCCCGGAAATAGGGAGAGGAGGAGAGTCCGCGCACAGCTTTACTGAGCTCAAAATTAGAAAGGGAACGCGTGCCTGTACCTTCCACTCCATTGCCAAGAAAAGTTGTCGCGGGGTATAGTAATAATATGCGACCCGGGAGGGGGTCTGGTTTGCCCCCCCCCCCCCCCCCCCTCCCTCAAGAACAAGTTGGCACGCCACTGTATTCAACTTTCCTGCAGTGCAAGTAATCAAAGGGCAAGCCTACCTCCAGGCCCATTAACACTGAATAATTTTTGGTTGTGGTAATCAGCAAAAAATAGCTTTGTTCCCTCAGTTTTGTATTCAAAACTTCAAAAAATTAACTGCAGCGATATTGGAAGTTCATGATATACGCTCCGTGACTATTACGTCCTGTAAGCTTTGTAACAATCAGGTTCAACCACCAAATATATATTTTCTTACCCGCATGGAATTGTGCTTGACTTTTCAACATGTCCAGCAGTTGAGCCATATCAGCTGCATCGTAAAAGAAATGGAAGACACAATAAGGAAAAGTCATAAAAGAACTCTGAGGCTAGAAAAAGAAGTCTTTACAAACATCATTGTAAAACATGCTATTTTTTCCCTCAGTTATTGTGATTAACTTTCTTTTGCAATCTGACACGGTTCCCACATATTAAGAAATGTCATGGGTATAGAAGTGCCTCAAACTTCGTACTTCCTGAAGGCTGGTTCCCACACTTGAGTTGAGTTTGACCGAGTGCGGCAGCGACTACTTTTACTTACAACATCGCAGAATCTGTTTGATTATGCCAATGGCATCAACAAGGCACTAACTGTTTCAAAATAAAGGGGGAGGCATCCCCGATCCTCGCTCAATGCACCCCCCTGCATTTTGGACTGTATTGCCAACGCTGCCCTTTGCGTAATACCGCAGATTCCCCCATCTTGTCATACGAGGTTGTAAGCGGTTGCATTTGCACTCAATCAAATACAGTGCAAGTGTGTGAACCAGTTTTGATTCATTACTGTCAGTACCTTTAGTTCCTTCTTATTTACAAAGTGGTTTCTACTAAAAATTAGGAAATAGTATACTATACTAGGCGACAGGTTAGGAATGCAGCAGCAAATGCCACGTAAATGTACCTCAAAGGGGTTCAATCACCCAAAAACCAGTTTCTTCCACCAGTTGAAATGACTTCAGAAACAATCTTCTTTTTTTTAAGAATGGCAGGATATGCTGTTGTCGAAATTAGCCGCGGATGCCCAGACTTGTTGCAGCAATTGTTCTGGCCTTTACTAAGCCTGGCTACTTCAGAAAGTCCTAACGCGATATGGTTTGGTCCGTAGTAGTTCCTGTGTGACGTGAAAACACAATAGTAGAATTTCCTTTAAAGCTATCAATATGCGTTCCTGTCCCACAGTTAGGCTCAGGAAGGGGACCTATGTCGGTATCGTCGGGCCTCCTTTCACCCAATGCTATCCGACCGGCTTAAGAATGTGGATTTATCATCCATTTTTAGTGATGGTTTGTTCGAGACGATAGGAAGCGGTTACTGTCATCATGACAACGACGACGAAGCACTGGATTTATAAGCGGTGAGGTCGCCACAGGCACACATGAGGCATTTTACTCCTCCATGGCCGTTCTTCGACAACTGTAATGAGGATGGAGCTCATTTTTTTACAGTGCGCAAGACCAACAGCCAAATTTCGCCCCTTCTGAGGGGCAAAGACTTTTAGGGCGCTAAGCCAGAATTCCATTTGCGAGCCGGAAATGATCCCCCTCCCAACTTTTGACTACACTTTTCACTAGTAGTCATGTGACCATAACAAACCAAAAGATATTCACGCTAAACTGAGCTAACGTTTTGATTGCGGTTGCCATAAAAAGACGTCTTAAACTATTTTTCAATACTGCTGGCGTCAGAGATCACTTTATTTTTTGCTTTAGCTTTACTAAGAAAGGAATCATCTGTATTTTCCCCCAGAAATCAGTGGTCAGCTCCATTAAAAGGCCCATGAAAAGCTATTTGGGCTTCTGCCTTTTACGTGATAGTGCAAGGCTCCCATTCAGCGGGAAAGCCGGCGTAATCGTGTCACGAAAAACCCATTACTTCTTGTGCGCGTGACGAGACAACTCCATGCGGGGTGGTCATCCATGACTCTTTGTGAGGGGGCCCCCGCATGGTCCCTTCAAAAAGCAGTAAAACCGTGCCATGCTTGATTACTTACAGTGGCGCCACCGCAAAGCTGTCTGCAGCTTTGTGATGCCAAATCCTTTTTTTCCGTTGAAACAAATGAGGAAAGCTTTTCTGGTCAGTACTGTTATTATAGAGACCAATAAAGGATGGCCTGTGCTCGATAGTTCGTTCCAATCCAGGCGTAAAAGCTAAATTCGCAGGACAAGTAGTCAAGGAAGTGTACAACGTCGATCTAACCCCCCCCCTACCTTGTTGAAAGCAGCGCAGAAAAAAAAATGCTTCAGAATATTCAATTACATTTTCAATGGGAAAATAGTCCAAAGATTTAGTCACCGCTAGGAAATATCTCGGGAATGTTTGTATTGCCCTTTAAAAACTGATACCAATATTTTTACATGGTTAACTGCCAACCTAGAAAACTATATATAGGATTGCAATACGGCAATGTGGAACTGTAAAACGTATGTTTGGAAGTAAAATATTGGTCTGCAAATGTCCCTGCAATTTTCATACGACACGTGAAACGTTTAGGGTTTCGCGCCTCGCTGCTACTTTGGTTAGGCATAGGGTTTCTTCATTTTTGCGTGCCATCTTTCATAGTGCTCTTCATCACTTAGCTCATTGCGTGTGATTTGTACGCATCATACTCCGGCTAATGCAGGGGAGCACAAGTGCGATCAATCCTGCTCCCCACCTCGCCGCGCCTTCCGCCAATCGTGCCGTCTAACGCGTCACATCTTCGACGAATCAGCGACTGCGGTTTGTGGCTTGAGAGACACTTAAGAGCCACTCATTCTCTTTTGGCAAAATGCTAGGTCAGTGTCTTAGACAAGTGTGGCACAGCTAACAAGCAGACACAACTTTCGGCAGCCTTATACCAGAACAAGATCCTCCTCTTAGTACTGGGTGTATCGGGATATACCGGCACGAGGGGCATGTACATAGACTAGTAGGAGAAGAAGATAAAGTGACTTGTTCCACTGCTCGCCATGATGGTATTGTGCCCTTGTCGCTGATACATGGTGTCAGAAGTGGGATTCTTTAGTCTGGTCATGGAGGGACTTCGCCCGCCTGATGGTTTGCTGCTCTCCGGAAACGTAGCCGACAACTGGCGCAAGTTTAAGCAGCGCCTGGAGCTCTACCTGGCCGCCACCGAGCCGGCTAAGGCACGCAACGACAAACAGAAGGCGGCAATATTCCTCCACGTCGCGGGTGCCGAAGCCATCGAAATCTTCAACACCTTTGAACTGACAGACGAAGAAAGAACCAGCTACAGCGTCCTGGTTACAAAGTTCGAAGAATATTGCACTCCAAGATGCAATGAAACTTACGAACGCTACAAATTCAGGACTCGGATGCAAGCAGAATGCGAGTCGTTCGAATCATTTTTTCGAGACGTAAAGCTAAAAGCTCAAACATGCAATTTTGAGCAGTTGTTCAATTCTATGATTCGCGACCAGATTGTCTATGGCGTCACCGATACGCGAGTACGCGAAAAGCTTCTTCGCGAAGATAACCTGACCTTGGAGAAGACAATCACACTCTGCCAGGCGGTTGAAGTAGCCAAGGAAAGGCAAAGGACTTGGGACAACACAGAGAAGAGCGTGGCCCCTATAGCCAAGCAGAAAGGACAAGCCCGCTCCAAGACCAAGCAATGTGGAAGGTGCAACACGCACCACGAGCCTCGGCAATGTCCCGCATACGGCAAAGCATGTCACGTATGCCGAAAAAAGAATCACTTCTCGGCTTGCTGCAAATCTAAGACCGCAGTCGACAAAGTGAGTAACCAAGACGATTTTTCAGTTTTGGAGATCGGAAATGGCAGTGCTGACTGGATCATACCAGCGATCGTTTCTTGCAGAGAAGTTCAACTGAAGGCAGACACTGGTTCACAAGCGAACCTGCTACCGTTATCGACTTTCAAGAAACTAAGGGGAGCAAGTGCGCCGAAACCGTCGAGGGCGGTACTTCGCAACTACAGCGGAGGTATCATCGGGCATATTGGAATTGCAGAACTTCGGGTCAAGGTTAATGGAACAGAAGCAAACCTAGACTTCTTCGTCGTTAAGAAAGCTAGCCAGGCACTTCTCGGACTCAGAGCATGTGAGTCATTTGGGCTAATCAACCATGTCAACACCGTGACAGGTGCCAATGACCACGCAAATAAGATCGCACAAACCTTTCCAAGACTATTTGATGGCCTCGGATGCACCAAGAAAGAGTATAAAATGGTTCTAAAAGACGGATTTAAGCCAGTCATTCAAGCAGACCGTCGGGTACCACAGCTTTTGAAAGAACCTCTCAAACAGGAGCTGTCTAGGATGGAGAAGGCGGGAATAATAGTCAAAATGGAGGAACCGTCAGACTGGGTCAGCCCGCTCGTCGTGGTTCGCAAGAAAGACAACAAACTACGAGTGTGCATGGATCCCAGATTCGTCATTGAAAGCCTGAAGCGCGAGCATTACGAAATGCCGAGAAGAGAGGACATCGAAGCGGAGCTGGCTGGCGCGCGATTTTTCTCCAGGTTAGATGCCAACGCGGGTTTCCACCAGATCCCCCTGGATGAAGAAACGTCACGCATCTGCACGTTCAGCACTCCGTTTGGACGATACCGTTTCAAGCGTCTTCCGTTCGGAATTTTGTCTGCACCGGAGGTCTTTCAGAAGACAATGTCACAGATCTTCGATGGCCTACCGGGCGTTCGAGTTTACATTGACGATGTCCTCATCTGGGGGGCCACGCGTGAGGAACACGATGCACGACTCCAAAGAGCTCTGCAAGCCGCACAATACGGGGGCCTGACATTAAATGCAAAAAAATGCCTCTTCTGCGTCACAGAAGTCACCTTTCTGGGCGACAGGGTTACCAAAGATGGCATACAACCTGACCCTCAACGTGTACAAAGCGTCCTAGAGATGCCCTCTCCGAAGACCAAGAAAGGAGTCCAACGGATGATGGGTGTCGTCACCTACTTCGGCAAGTACTTGCCACGACTTTCGGACAAGACCGAAAAGTTACGAGAGCTGCTAAAAGATGTATCACTCTTCGAGTGGACCCAAGCTCATGAAAAGGAATGGCAAGACATAAAAGCGTCTCTCACAGCAGCGCCAGTGCTTGCTTTCTTTGATCCGTCCCTTGCAACAAAAGTGTCCACAGATGCCTCCAGGTACGGCTTGGGTGCAGCGTTATTTCAACAGCATGGAAACGACTGGCGTCCAGTCGCTTATGCCTCAAGAGTGCTGACCGACACTGAGACAAGGTACTCACAGATCGAGAAAGAAGCGCTTGAAACGTCTACGGCTGCGAAAGATTCCATGATTTCATCTCTGGTAGAAAAGTGATCGTGGAAACGGATCACAAGCCACTGATATCAATCTCGAAGAAAAACCTAGGAGACATGCCGCCAAGGCTTCAGCGATTCTTCATCCGTCTCATGAAGTACGAATTCGAGTTCCAGTTCGTCCCTGGCAAAGAACTGCTCCTGGCGGACACACTTTCTAGAGCGCCATCAGCAAGACCCGTATTTCACCAGAATGAAGAGGACGACGTTGAAGTGCATGCCATCTCAGTTTTGTCAATTCTGGTGAGCCAGCAGACACTGACTCGTTTGGTTTCTGCAACTCGCGAAGACCAGGAATTACACCGAATTGCGCAAGCGCTAGAGGCACATGAGAAAATTGAGGGACCTTTCAAACCTTTTGCTTCAGAACTGACCATCATAAATGGAGTACTCCTCAAAGGTTCAAAGGTGATTATTCCCAAGTCTCTGCGCAAAGAAATGCTAGCAAGAGTGCATGAGGGACACCTTGGCCTAGCCAAATGCAAAGAAAAGGCAAGAACATTGATGTTCTGGCCCGGAATGGCGACAGAGATTAACGAAATGATCGGTCGCTGCGAGACATGCAAATGTTTTTCGTATCGACAGCCCAGCGAGCCTCTTATGATGCGACCGACACCCAGTCAGCCATGGGAACGTGTGGGAGTAGATCTCTGCCAGTATGCCGGAAAATCCTACCTTGTGGTTTACGACGCATACTCCAACTTCCCAGAGGTTGAACATCTACCGGACACAACGGCAAGCACCGTGGTCAGCAAGCTTTCAAGTATATTCGCAAGACACGGAATACCTATGGAAGTCAATTCAGACAACGGGGCACAATTTGTGTCACGAGAATTCAGGGTGTTCGCCTCCAAGTATGAGTTTAAGCACGTGACCTCAAGTCCAGGATTCCCACAGTCGAACGGCCTGGCCGAAAAGGGAGTGCAAGTCGTGAAGCGACTTATGAAGAAAACAAACCATGCAAACGAAGACTTTTACTTAGGTTTGCTAAATTACAGGTCCTCGCCATTGGAAGGAGGAAAGTCGCCTAGTGAGCTATTGATGGGTCGCCGGATTCGTTCAAGAATACCCGATTTCACAACTAGACTCAACGAAAGCGTCGTGAAACACAAACAAACGGAAGACAGGGGCAAACGGCTGCCAGGCCTGCAACCTGGAGATGTTGTCCGCATGCGACACGACGACGGTTGGACTGCTAAAGCTCAGGTCGAGAACTCTGTCGCGCCGAGATCGTACAAGATCATCACTCAAGACGGGCGCGAGTTCAGAAGAAATCGGCAGCATCTGCTTACAACCTCCGAGACCTTCGACGCTCCTGACAATCAAGAAGGTCACGCAGCTAGTAGCCAGAGCACTGAAGTACCCATTTCACCTGCGGCAACGCACCACAGTGCAGAGAATACTGTAGCAGCAGCACCCGCAAACCTGTGTGCCGCTGAACGTCACGCGACGCCGCGACAGCAACGGCGCACCAGTATCCCTGTTCGCACCTCAGCAAGGTTGAGGCAACCGCCCCGTCATCTGGGATATGCCAGAAACTTTAAGCAGATTCCCTGAGTCTGCAAGTCTGACATTCCCGCTCTCTCGGTAAAGAAAGGGGGGTGTATCGGGATATACCGGCACGAGGGGCATGTACATAGACTAGTAGGAGAAGAAGATAAAGTGACTTGTTCCACTGCTCGCCATGATGGTATTGTGCCCTTGTCGCTGATACACTGGGGTTTCCCCAGAAATTGAAATTAGGGGGGTGTCTAAATTTCCAGGCGGGGTAGGGGGGGAGGGGGGGGTTAGGGGGGGCCATCGAGTAAAGAAGAGTCGTGATTTAATGGGGTGTACACCGCCCCCTAAGGGTGTATAGGGATATCAGCGTCTCAGTAGACCATCTGATCCACTGGTTTCCGCACAGGCAGCACGTCTCCTGACCTTCAGACACCTTGGGGTTGGATCTGGCCCGTCGGAGTCCAGGTTCGATGTGTTTGCAGCTGCATCTATGTTATCTATAGCAGGTTGTAGGGTGACTGCATAAAAAGGAATAATTCCAAATATCAGCTGAAATCAAAAAAAGAAAAGCATGCTTACCGTAGCAATGATCTTGATTGGGTGGTTAGACCAAGCCATCGTGATTTGTTCCCTCTGTCGGATTGCAGCTAGCACTTGGTACTGCTGCTTCTGCGGTGGCCAGTATGAAATTATTTCATTGACTTTCCTGACCAGCCACTATTCTGGGACCAATTTATGTACTTCCATTATCCAGGATGTTGACACAGTGGTAGCTGCAAAACTACATTTGAGGTATTGTAATGCTCTTTGTTAGTCGTACAATCTACCTTAGCCAAACTATAAAAGTAATTTCTGAGCCAGGTATCTTCATTTTCAATACTCTTGTATTATCCACACACAATTTTCATCATGTTCTAACAGAATAAAAGAACTTTTTTTTGTGTCAGCCTGAGGCACAGGACACTATCCCCAATGCCCAAAAGAAAGAGCAGCGCTAGCGCTGCTCAAGACTGAAACTTTACAGAGAACCCTTGATTCTATCGGCTGTTTCACTACAGATCGGCAAAAAGTTGAGTAAAAAATATGTACCCCACAGAAATAAGAGTGGTACCGTATTAGCCAGTGTCTAGGTGCCTCTGAGCCACTGACAGCTAAAGACATTTGCTGCTCAACTGTAAGAGTTAGGCGGCGCACTTGCCATTTCAGAATACAATGGAATACACCCAGGAACAATCCTATGTTGTGGGAGGGGGCATGGTCAGCAGTTCGAGCTGCCATTATAGGTCGCGGAAACCCGCCATGTGCCTTTCAGAATAATGTCCGCAAACTCAAAGAAATACCATCGCCGCCACTGCGCATGCGCACACCCAAAACGAGAATTAGGTTTGGGCTTCGGGAACGGGCCCCAAAGTAGTTTTCCTCGGAATTAAAAACAGCGCGATAAGACGAGGACCAGACGATGAAGCAACACGGACGCAGCGCTGCGTCCGTGTTACTTCTTCGTCTGGTCCTCGCCTCTTCGGGCTGTTTTTAATTCCGATGTATGTACCAACTCGCTTAAGCCTCAACTTAAGCAGGTTTCCTCCTAAACGCGCCCCAAAGAAGTACACTGCCAATGGCGGCGCCTACGACATCGCCGCTGATCGCGTCTTCGACGCCACCGCCCGCTCGAGAACTGCGTGAGTCGTACCCGGTGACCGCTACCCCAGCAGGTATAGTGGAGGCGTATTGAAAACGCCGCGGATCGCCAGATTCACAGCTCAAAGCTGTCAAAACGAGAATACTTACGTTGGTGTCGAAATGTAAACATGTGCCAAGGTATTGGATCGCCTTGGCTTCAGAAGTACAACAGAGTAGCTCGGCAGTGGCAGAAACATGCGGCATTGAGTATAAAACAACTGCAAAAAATGTTATTCCAAAGGGGAAAAATGTTTAATTTGAAAATATAGCAATCTAACTCCAAAATAAAAGCTGTCGTGCTATTGTAGTGGCGCTTTCAGAGCGAGATGTTCGTTTGGTTGCTGCAGCAAGAGTGAAGCCACCGGACGGCCATATATGCAATAGTTACAACGCGAAGACAGTTCTGTCGGGGTAGCTTAGTGGTAAGACGTCAGCCTTCCAAGCCTTCCACGCAAAGGGGCGCGGGTTCGACGCAAAGGGGCGCGGGTTGAGGGCGTACGTTGTTTTTCTTTTTCTTTTCTTGAAACATTTGGTTTTGTTGAGGCATTTTGCGATAACTTACATTTCTTTTACAAATAAAAATAACACTGAAAAAAAAAAAAAAACGAATGTTGACGACGATATTTGGCCGAACTAAATGATATGAGACTCTATTTCCGTGGTTGCATGGGGGTAAATCGGGGTTTGGGCTGCCACATGAATGCCGCGTTCGGGGGAGGCTAAGTGTCGCTGCCCTACGCACAAGCCGCTTAGATTATTATTATTATTATTATTATAGTTAATGTGCAGCAGTCTAGAAGCAATTACCACTAATATAAAAGAGTGCAAAGTCCATGTGGTGCTGCCAAAAAGTATTAAACGTCGTGAACAGATCATCAGTCTTAGCTCGGTAGCTGTAAAACCCTTACAAGTAGGGTTCGGAGTCTTCGGTTTAAACCGATAAAAAACGATAAAAGTACGCCGAATCCATTTTCGGAAATACGGTTTTAGCCGAAAAAGGTAGTTTGTAAATTCGACGTTTTCAGTTTAAACCGATAAAAACAGATAAAAGTATGTCTAATCAATTTTCTAAAATTCGGTTTTAACTTAAAAAGTCAGGTTTTTAGTGCCGCGTCGAGGTGCGTGAGGAAAAGGGGGGGGGGGGGGGCAGAGAGAGGGCTTTGCAAGGTTCGACATTGTGTGACGTCTTCGTGATTGCTCCCTTGCAAGGTTCAACATGCAACAAAAGAGGTCTTGGATTTGCCTTCACGGGACATCTGTGTCCTTTCTATTGATCGGGCATAGTGTGTCAAGTTTCCTGTCCTAAAAAAAAAAGTTGGGAAAAAAAGTTTTTCACTTCATGCACTTCAGAGGTGCATGAAGGTGGATGAACCGAGCAGTTGGTGACCGGCCTCACACCGAACATATTTTTGTCATAGTTGGCCAGGGATGAAACGACCAGTTAGTGGCCAGCCTATTACTAGGCACTTTTTGTCATTGGAGGCCAGCGATGAACCTAATAATTCGTGGCTGGCCTGTTACCCAACACATTTTTTTTATAACTGGCTAGGGGTGAAACAACCAGTCTGTGGCCAGTCCCTTCCTGGGCACTTTTTTGTCATTGGTGACCAGCAGCGAAACGAACAGTTGGTGACCGGCATCTTAATGGACATATGTTTGTCATCGGTGGCCAGGGATGAAACGTTCATCAATGGCCCGCCTCTTACCGAGCACGTTTTTGTCATTGGTGGCCAGCGATGAGCCAAACAGTTGGTGACCGGCCTCTTACCGGACACATTTTTGTCATCCGTGGTCAGGGATGAAACGGCCAATCTGTGGCCAGCCCCTTTCTGGTCACTTTTTTGTCATGGGTGGCCAGCAATGAACCGAGCAGTTGGTTAGCGGCCTCTTAACAGACATATTTGTGCCATCCATGGCCAGGGATGAAACGACCAGTCAGTGGCCAGTCTCTTACTGGGCACTTTTTAGTCGTCGGTGGCCAGTTGCCTGCCGGTGGCCAGGCTGGCCAGCCAGGTACCAGGCTAATAACGGTCATTGGCCGATGGCCGGCCAAAATGTTGTTCCTCCTGGGAGGTTAAGCCCACGCAAGTAAATATCCGCTCCTCTAAACGGCACAAAGAAAAGGCCAGACTGCGAATAGATGGTACTTTGCAAAAGACATGGTGAACCGATTCTGATATATTTTTCATACAACTCAGAACGTTTTGATTCCAATTTTATTTATTAATGCGAAAGCATTACCTGTCACATGGAGCGATTCGACATCATCAGCCGCACCAAACGGCGGATAAATTCCCGAAACGCGATCTGAGGCATCCGAGCTTTGTACCACGCAGAAAGTCATGCAAAACGGCAGTGATACGAAGCCGCAACGCATCAGTTTCAATTAGAGACTCTCCCTGGCGCTGCGTGTCCGCGAGACAGCGGCTCCACCACTCCACGCTCAAGGTCAGCGTGGCAGGAAGAGCGCGCTCTCGCGACCGTCGACGCAAGTACGCTGCAGACGAAATAAGGGAGCGGAGGAACGGCGTGCGTGCTTTCGCATTCAGCACTCATAACAAGTGTTTATGTGTCCATTGTAGTATTTTTTGTGGTGTCGCTCTATATTAATCACCGCCTGATCGGTATGTGCTTCGCTCGTCTTCCAGGGAGTCACACAACACAACGAGAAGGCAGCGAATGGGTTTACTGTAATTCCCGGTTGCTCGTCCTCGAGAGCCGGCACTTCTGGCCCTCTGACCCTGGTTGTCGCCCGTCGTTCAGTGCTAGCAGTCAGAGTTCGTTTCGAGGCCTGCGGATCGTCCTTCCCACGCCAGGGCTGCCTAGGCTAGCTGTCCCAGGCTATCATAACCCGAGTCTCGGTACGGAACCACTCCGGAATCGTCATTGTCCAGGACAGTATGGCCAGGGATCGCCGTTTCCTCCGGTCCTGGTCAGAACGGCACCTGCAGTGCTGGACAACGCCTGCCTTGTATTGAGTGAGCCGAAAGAGGAGTCATGTTCCGACCCTGAAAAGTGAGAGTTGGAGTCTGAGTCATGCTCGGAGGGGTCAGCGTCTGATGGCGAGAGGCTGGCTCCTGCCAACCTTCCGGTCGGACTCTCGGACAGGGTTTGAGACAACGCCTTGTCACCCGGTTTGAGACCCGCTGCAGCCATGCCCCTGCGGAGCGCCATACACGCCAGGGTTGCAGTCCAACCCATGAGGGACGCCGCCGGCATCAAGGAGTCTGTCGCCACGACGGTTGTCTCACCCTAAGGACGCCGTTGGGGAGACCCTACTTCCCTCGCCACGGTGCTGCCCAGCACGGACGCCACCAGCGACGGGAAGCCGCTCACCATCACGACTGCGGTACCGACCATCAAGGACCCATCTGTTCCCCTTGCCGTCAGTGAAGCCCTCCCCGTGAAAGCCGTCAAGTGCACACTTCGCTCGCTGCTCCGCACTCATGACCGTCCATAATCTGTGCAGTCTCTTCAGCTCCAACAGCTTGCACAGTTCATCGCACAGCCACCATGGCTAGGGCCAGCTTGAACTTGAGAGAAAAACATATCGCTGGACTACCAACTATGGTTTAATATTTCTTCCTCTTCATGTGCCTCAGCTATCCGCTTCTTTTTTTTTTCTTTTTTCGGTGAGCTGTAAATACAATTTAGTTTGAAACGACCCGCATTTCAGCGGGACGTGAAGCATTGCAAACACTATTGCTTTTCTTGTCGAGTTTAATGGAAGGCACACTGACGCATGCTACTTTGTTTTCTTAGATGCCATTGCTTTAAATGTTTTTGCATTTCTCGTACATACCGGCTTTTGTTTCTTGCTAGAATGGTGATGCGGCTAAACACACCACTGCAATTGCAGGTGCGGCAATGACCTGCTGTAGTTCCCTTGATAGACGCTGCATGCTCTCTTGTCCTATCATTTAGGCACTTGCCAGTTTGACCGATGTGGCATTTGCCACGTGATCGGGGAATGTAATAAACAACCCCTATGTCACACGGGGCATATCGTGTCTTGTAAGAAATGTCGCACATTGTCTTCTGGTTGTAGTTGCAATTTACTTTGTCTTGTTAGGGTACACTGTGTAGTGGGGGAGGAGGTAGTTTGAATTGTGAAAGAGGTCTGGGACACGTATATGAAGCAATGGTTGTTCAATATATTTCAAGCTGTGTTAGAGACTTTCTTGTTCTGTCCGTTTTTTTTTATTGGTCCTACGTGTCAGGGTTACTATGAATGTCATTCACCAGCTCACCTGCGTTTTATACCTTTCTTCATACAATACGCCGTGTTTGGAGCGGAGCACACAACCTTATTGCCCTGCCTCGCAGTTACTTCCTTTTTAATTTATGGATTAATCTTTGAACGTAGGGTACTACAAATTTCCGCTTAGCTCTTGTCTTCTGTCTTCCATATCTGTGCCAGCTGATTTGCATTAGAGTTTGGTGTAGATGTTTTCAGATACGTATACCAGAAAACCAATCGGATAGCCACAATCACGTAGGCAGGAAAATTGCTTTTCAAAACCTTGCCCATTATTCAAGTGACAATATTTCTTCAAGGCCGATACAAGAGCAATGTAGGAAACACAGCGTTTTATATTTTTGGAATGTTCCGATGCAATCAAAAGAAATCATTTGCCCGACGTTGGTTCATACTTCCAACATTGTTTGTATCTTTAAATTCCAGTGGGAGGTCGAGAAACATGATGGAGCTGTTCACAGGTATTTCATGCGCTGTGTTTAGAGACGGACGGTACTTCCCCCGGATATCTGCTGAGTGCTAGGTGGTGATATCGATAGCCTTTCCATTTTATGAGCAGAAGGCATGAAATGCGTGGGATAATGACAGAGAAGGCTTGCGGGTTGCCAAACCGACAAAGGTCATCCGGCTTCCCCCCGCAAAGAGCTGAAAAATACTTTAGACCATATGTAGACCTGTAAGGACCTATTTCTTAGTGTTGATTAAACCAGGGACTTTTGCCATTTCGGTATTGTTTCATATCCCCTGTCGTTTGAAACATCCCGTTATTACCTTCTGTATTATGACTGTTGCAGTCGCTGCGGGTCGTCACAGTAATCGTTCCATTGTCACACAACGAGCAACACTTTAATATTTACACCGCTGAGAATAATACATCGACATTCGAAAGCTTGCAAGGTCAAAACGTTCAATCGTTCACGTTCATCGTCGTTCTTCTTATTCTTTTCCCCGCTTTTCGTACGCACGTGCCGGGGCAGCTTAGCAGACTTCTTTTTTTTCTGCTTCTACTCCCTGTTCATCTAACGCCAACAGAGGTTTATCCGACGTTAGTTGCAACACACTCCCCACCGAATGGGTTCGAACCCATTCTAAATTTCAGTTACTTCTATTGGATAAAGCAATTGTACCGGTCATTTCAGCAACAATCCCCTGTTTAAACGTACGACACATAAACGAATCTTTCCATCCTGACCCAAAAACACTTCTTCAACCCTGTGCATCTTCCACAGCAAACGTGGAAGCTGCTCCTTAAGCAGGACAAGCTGTCCAACCTCAATGGGGGTGGATTTCCGTTGCTTGCTTTCATAGGCGGATCGGAGCTCTCTTAGATACTCCGATCGCCACGTCTCCCGAAATTTGTTAAGAACCTCCTTTCTGCGTCTCCAAAGCTGGCGGAGCACCTCAGGTGACGAAGCGAAGTCTTTTTTCTCCGCCACCGGAAGCGCCGTCAGCCTTCGTCCCGTGAGGAAGCTTGCAGGAGTGAGCGACTCGCCCTCGGCGATCTCATTGTAGACAAATGTGAGAGGCCGTGAATTCACTACGGCTTCAATTTCGCACAGAACTGTATGTAACTCTTCCGAGTCCAAACAGATTTTACCGATCACTTTCCTGAGCCCAACTTTCACCGATCGGACGAGTCGCTCGTAGAAGCCTCCCCACCATGGTGCCCGCTCAACAATATAGCGCCACTCAATATTCGCGTTGGCGAAATGGTCTACCACCTCTGGATGTCGGAGCGTCTTCCAGAGTTCGGCCAAGTCTTTGGACGCCCTCTTGAAGGACAGCGCATTGTCCGAGTACGCGGTGCGACACAAACCCCTTCGCGACACGAACCTTCGGAACGCAAGCAAGAAGCTTTTTGTCGAAACGTCCGACACGAGCTCCAAGTGCACCGCGCGCGCGACGGCACAGGTAAACAAGGCAATGTATGACTTATGCGTGAGTTCATCTTCTCGCACGTACATCGGCCCCGCAAAGTCTATGCCAACTACCTCAAAGGGATCAGCCTGCGTGGTTCTTGTACCCGGCAAAGGTCCCGTTGGAGCACTGGCAGGAGTGGCACTGAACCTCTGGCAGGTAACGCAAGCATGCACCACCTTCTTCACCAATTGTCTTCCGCGTATGATCCAGTATCTCTCGCGAAGCTGCGTGAGAGTGTCACGTGGCCCCCCCGTGCATCATCTTTCGGTGAGCTTCGATGGTCAGCAAGGTAGAATACCGGTGCTCGTTGGGCAGCACGATGGGTTCACGTTCATCCCTAGAAAGGTTTGCTGATCGGATACGGCCTTTAATTCGGAGCACTCCCTCTTGGTCGACGGATGTCTGGAAATTTCGCAAGGCTTAACCAGGCGGCGCTGCTTTTAGAGCGCAGCTCTTAGGGGCCCGTTCCCGGCTTGAGCGGCGTCGGCGTCGGCGTAACCAAGGTCATCCCAAAATCACGTGGCCCCCCAAGGTCATCCCAAGGTCACGCGACCCCCAAGGTCACCCCAAGGTCACGTGACCCCTCCCCCAGGGTCACGTGACCCCCAAGATCACGTGACACTCAGTCACGTGACCCCCCGAGGTCACGTGACCCGCCCCCCGAAGTCACGTGACCTGGGGGTGTCACGTGACTTCGGGGGGCATCTGCATCGTCATCGTCATCATCACAGATGACGTCATCAGTGACGTCACTGATGACGTCACCGACATCCGCATCGTCATCATCGCTGATGACGTCATCGGAGTCCGCACCGTCATCGTCACTGATGACGTCATCAGTTACGTCACTGATGACATCATCGGCATCGTCACGTGACCCCCTACCCCAGGTCACTTCACCCCCCCAGTACCCTTCCCTCCTCCTCCTCAAGAGCTGCGCTCTAATTCGGTGTTACAGGGAGTTGTAAACGGCTTTCACTTTTTTTTTCAGCTGCACAACTAATCTCGGAGGCAAACGTCGAGCTTTGTGCCTTCTTTATCCAGACGGTTTGTGCTGCTTGGATCTCCTCAGCGCTCAGCGATCCAGTAGTTTTGATTGGTGATCGAAGGTTATGGGACAAACCGAAGAACCCAGGCTGTTGTTCGGTGCAGTCTCGCAGCCGAACTGAATCTCGAGATGTCCATGAACTCCACGGACGTGTCTGCAGGCACTAGCGTGACTACAGCTTTCGAAGCTTTCTCCTTGAGCTTGTCGTGGGAAAGCACCCCAACAGTTTCTTCGGGCCATTCGGTTGCTGGAAGCTGTAACCAAGTTGGTCCGGTCCTCCAGAGTGAAGCAGAAAGCAGTCGATCAACTTTCAGCCCTCGGGTCATCAAATCTTCGGGATTTTCCTTACCCGGGCAGTGGTGCCACTTTGCGTCCCCTGAGTTTCCTTGTATCTCCAGTACTCGGTTCTTGACAACCGTTTTCCATCTGGAGGCCTCTCCTCTTATGCAGTGCAAAGTGATCATCGAGTCCGTCCAAAAGTGAACTTCGTCCACCTGGATTTTGAGGCATGTCTTGACGTACCTCAGTAGTCTCGATCCGATCAAGCTTGCCATGAGCTCCAGTCTCCCCAAGGAAATTTCCTTCAGGGGGCGACGCGGCACTTAGCGAGCAATATTGCCGCCTCCTTCGTTCCGCTGTCGTCAGTTGAACACAGAAAAATAATCGATCCGTAGGCGGAAGAGCTGGCGTCCGAGAACACATGCAACGCTCTGTGTATGATTATGTTGCTCAGTCCGCTGTCGTAGTACCTGGGCACGCTGATCTGACCCAGGTTGGTGAGCTCGTCGCACCAGCTCTCCCAGTCTCCCATCAGTTCACCCGGCAGTGCATCATCCCAACGCAGGTTCCGCTTCCAGATCTCTTGAAACAAAATCTTGGCTCGGGTCACGAAAGGAGAGAGGAAACCGAGTGGGTCGTAGAGTCGCGCCGTGGTCTGGAGCACGAATCGCTTGGTTTTTTGCGTTGGCTTGTAAACTCGACCACCTGTTCTGTTGTGAAAGACAGTTTCTCTTCGTTCGACTCCCAGGTTATATTCAGCACTTTCACCACTCCCGTCAGCTGTGCAAGGACTCTCTCTTCGGATACGTTGTCCTCCAGCATTTTCTTTAGGACCGCGCTGTTGGGCCCTCACTTACGAAGCTTCATCCCAGCTGCCCCGAATATTTTGGTCGCCTCGGTGTAGAACTTCTGGGCCGCCTCCTCACTTTCTGTGCCGGTCAAGAGGTCGTCCACATATACTGATTTTTTCAGTTTGTCTGCTGTTTGTGTGAACTCGCTTTCCATAACTTTGTAATGGTGCTGTAGAGTTGCTCCCAATAGGAACGGACTGCATGTGGTACCGAAGGTTACCCTTGTCATACGCCAGACGCGGCTTCTGGGGTAGTTTGGTCTGGGTGAGGCGGCTCTTTATACCAGAGAAACCGCAAGGCGTTGCGGTCCTCCTCGTGTACACCGATCTGAAGGAAGGCTTTCTCGACGTCTGCAATTAGTGCTACCCGATGTTGCCTAAACCTCAGAATTAGGGCCGCCAGGTCTGGATTCAGGTTCGAACCGCCTTCAAGGTTGTCGTTCAATAATCTGGAATTCGGTCCGTGCGAAGAGGCATCGAACACGATCCTCATTTTTGTCGTGCTGCTACCCTCTCGTAGAACAGCTTGGTGTGGCATATAATAAGCACGTCCTTCGGGACCGTTTATCTGTTCAACCTTCTCGGCCATCCCGTTATCTGCGTACAGCCGGATAGCCTGGTCATACCTTCGCATGAGGTCTGGGTTTTTGCTTAGCTTCCTTTGTAGACTTTCGAGGCGCTTCCATGCCACATCTCGGTTGCATTCTAGGTGCACGTCTGTTTTCCAAGTGAGGCCAACCCCGTACCTTCCCTTCGTCTTGGTGATGCTTGTTTCAAAGCGTCGCATGATGTCATTATCTGACTGATCTCGGTCCACCTCTTCGAGTACTCCTACACTTTCAAACTCCCAGATTCTCCTCAAGATGGGTGGCTCGTGTTCGTCTACAGCATATATGAGCATTATTACCTGGGAACAGCTGACAGTATCGGAAATCAACTGTGTGGATCCATGTATTGCCCAGCCAAAGGCGGTTTCCACTGCGGTGAGGCTCTTGCTCAGTCGTTGGATCCTTTCTGTTCTACATTCCCAGTAATGTTCCGATCCCAGTAGTATCGCTACACCGCCACAGTCCATTTCGTTCAGGTCGTCACCCGAAGTAAGCCCGAGTTCTTCCATTTTTCCAATAACGTCCTTCTCAGGGCTAGGGAGTTCTTGCTCGGAGATGGAATGTGTCTCGAGGGCGTCGATCATGTGTTTCTTGCCACTGTGTTGGTTGCGCAGAATCACTTGAACTCTGCGGTACGTTCGTTCCCTATTATTGCCTCCGAACACTCCGACAGTCAGGATCTCGGTCTCGAGCAGTTTGCAGCCGAGACTCCTCGATAGCTCTTCCGTGATGAAGGAGCGCTGGCTACCACTGTAAAAGAGAATCCGAGCTCGCTTTTTCCTGTTTTTGCCTTCCACCCACGCAGTAACCGTTTGTAAGAGTACTGTCGGCTCGTTTTCCTCGTTTACATGTAGGCTAACTGGTGCTTCGTCTTTCTTTTGCTGTGCGTTCAATCTGTCGGCAGATCGTCTCGGAGTATAATCTGGGTCGCACATGCTGGAGGTATGTCTGCCTCGGCACCTGTTGCGGCAGGGTGTACCTCGACACATCCTTGCCATGTGCCCCACTTTCGTGCACCGGAAGCATCTCTGGGCGTTTTGTAGCCTGCGCTTCTTTTCAGCTAGCGTTATCCTTGAGTTGCAGTCGGGTGTTCCATGCTTTTTTGATTTGCAGAAGAAGCATTTCGAGACCTTCCACAACACCATGCAGAGCCGTAGCAGTAAAGGTTCGTGGCATGTCGGGATCTGTAGACTTCTTCTGCGCCTCGCGTTTGGTGAAATGGGGTGTAGATTTACCACCAGTGTCCTCTGGCCGTTCTTTAGATGCCTTTTCCTGACTCTCCACCTCGATGTGCAGAACCTCGGGGAGAGTCCAAAGCGCTCTCAGATGTGTGCGATCTGTATTAGGTCCTAAACTTGTCTGTGACGCTGGTACAGATCTACTGGCGGTGGCACTCTCGGCTTCCCCCTGCAGTGTCTTTCGGTGGTATTCGATGGTCATTTCTCTTGGGAGCGCTCGAAGGAGCACCGGGTAAAGCATTGAACAGTAGGATTCTTCGCTCACGCCCAGTGCCTTGAGACCCCGGACGCGAGCTTGCAGGCTATCATACAATCGCCGCAGGATTTTGACGTTGCGCTGAGGTGGAACACGTTGTATGTCCACGAGGCTTTCCATGTGATCCTGGATTAGCGCTTCTTGATTCCCGAAGCGCCGCTGTAGGAGATCGATGGCGTCCGCGTAGCACCCTGCTGTGGGCTGAAGTCCATCAATGGCTGCCGCTCCATCCCCTGTCAGTGCCGCATTTAAGTAGTTAAACTTGTCGCACGGTGTCAAGTCAGGTTTCTGGTGAATTGCGGCATCAAACTGGTTCCAGAAAGGCAGCCAGTTTTTCAGGTGTCCGTTGAACTTTATCAGTTCCAGCTTTGGAAGTCTGACCTTCATTGATGTTGATGCTGCCAGTCTGTCTCCGTTTTCGTTCAACTGACTGGCACTGGCGGAATGCCCCGTTCCCGTCGAGCGCCTTAACTGGCTCTTCAGCTTGGTTAAGTATATGACAATCTTGTCTGCGTACTCGACGACTTGCGCGAAATCAGCATCTCCGTCTTGTTCCGAAACAAGCGGTTCGATGGCGGAGTCGACGTTGTTAAGTTGGCCCTGAGCTAGTGTCAGACGATCGATGAGCATCTCTAGCTCAGCTACGTTCGGTCCTGGGGCCCTTAGCAACCCTTCCGCGTCGTTCACCAGTCGAGTTACCTGTGACCGGATGGCCTTGCGCTTTTTCTTGAGGACTTCCATTGTACGTGAAGAGTCACTCACGTTCCAGCTTCGAAGTATCCGCAGCGATGTCAGTCCTGGGTTTCGGCACCAAATGTCTGTTGCAGTCGCTGCGGGTCGTCACAGTAATCGTTCCATTGTCACACAACGAGCAACACTTTGATATTTACACCGCTGAGAATAATACATCGACATTCAAAAGCTTGCAGGTCAAGACGTTCAATCGTTCACGTTCATCGTCGTCGTCGTTCTTCTTTTTCTTTTCCCCGCTTTTCGTACGCACGTGCCGGGGCAGCTTAGCAGACTTCTTTCTTTTCTGCTTCTACTCTCTGTTCGCCTAACGCCAACAGAGGTTTATCCGACGTTAGTTGCAACAATGACTACATCACTCAGGTGTGCCTCTTGATGTTAGAATTCGGACTTGTGTCAGGATCTCTCAAGACATTGCAGGTTTCTCTCTCCCCCTTACTTTTTGTCATGGTGCCTATTTAAGCACTTCTTGGAAAATAAAACTTTCAGCTGTGTTTGAGACGTTTCGGTGTATGTGTCCTTTTTCACGTAGAGTATCAGTGTTTAGGTTGTGTTGCACAGCTAGTTTATTTTTGAAAGGGCTTTATTTTTAGAATGCGAAATCGTAACTGGAAAGCGTAAAATGATATGAAAACAGGTTTTGCAATATTTTATTTTCGAAAGTAAAAATGAACACTCTAGCATAGCACAATGTAAACACTTGCAGATTCTTAAATCAAATGTCATGTCAAACATTGATCTCTTATTTGAACACGATTTGTAGCACACTACCTCTAGGTTGTATTTCGTAACATATCTGTTAATATACACGAGGGCCTGCCATATTTGAGACCAGATTGCAGCTAGACAATAATATACTGTAAGCGACCTATTTTTCGCGGGCTCAACATTTCGCGAGCTAGTTAAAGCTGAAGTTTTGGAATAATTCGTGGGTTCTAATTTTCGCGACGCGGTGGGGTCTCAATATAGATTCCAATGTGTTGACATCTTACCGGAATCGTACGCGGTACCTATTTTTTGCGAATTGGAGGTGATTCCCCAAAAGTAGGTCGTTTACAGCATATACAAAAAAGACATGGCGAAGTTTGCTACTGAGGTATTCCAGACAAGATGAAAGTAGTTTCTGTTTCAAGTTATGACAACACTGTAGGTCTCAAAAAAAGTGAGCGCGCAGGCGAGCTCGTGAAAAGTGGACATACCTTGATCTGAGGCAGGGAAGGAAAAGAATGGCACGTCTCCCGACAACACAGCTGTTTTTGGATACGCCCTGCGTTGACCGCATCCCTGTCACGTATCTTGTTTCTTCCCGGTCTCAGAGTAAGTTATATCAACCGAAAGTTTCTTGGGTTCAACAGAGCAAGCAGGCGTCTTTGTCCACGTCGTCTGCTTGTTTCCGCGCCTTCATTACGCGCCGGGACCACGAAGCGCTGGTAACTGGAGCTCTTTATGTGCAGCCATCAAGAAGGATAGAAGGTAGGAGAGGACATGACGTCAGCCGCGTAGCCTCCACAAGCCATGCTCCCTTGACGCCTCATCTCTTTCTCATTTTCCTCCTTACTCTCCTCACTTATCATCCCAACACGTGACCGTAGCTAGCCTTCGTCTAGCCTTCGATCTGATAAAACCTACCGGACGGAGCGCGCGCAAGCCTGCAAGGAATCCTTCTACAATCAACCATCCATCTCGCCCGTGACATATCACGCGCACCAACCGCCAGAGAGATCTGCGGTCACGTTGGGCACAATATCGTTTAAACTTTTTATGACTAGGCTTCACCAATATTGCAACGTGCCCCCTCCTAGTACTTATAACCTCCTTGGCAGCCATCAACTCCGCGATTCTGGCTTGCTCCGACATGTTGCTTTAATTAAAGGCGCGAAGCGCGCATCCTGCATTCCTTCTAATATTGAAACAACTTTCTCTTCAATTAACCGTTGAATGTATTGCAAAAGGACACAAAAAAGCGGTTTTTTTTCCCACAACGCCCAACAGGTTTTTATTGTTTTTCAATACTTTTACCTGTAATAGAACAGATGCGACGGCGAGCGACGCAAGGATCTGTTGCCGTTCCTTTACTATACGCAGAAACTGCTAACCCGCGTCGTAGTAAATCCTACCCCTGTTGCGAAAGGCCCCAGGAGACGACCTTGCCATTCCAAACCGACCGGCACGGGTGAACGCCCTGGAGCATTGTCGCCAGGTGGCTACGGTCTGCTGCACCCGGAGACAAAGCGAGAGGCGCCTAGGAGTCGCCAACGCACCTTGGTACACGGGGACGACGTGACCTTCTCCAAAGGGTCATCGGGTTGACCCACGCCAGTGCCGACTTTGCCGTCCGGCCCCTCTCCTTGCTTCTGTCTGACCTCGACTCACGGCGACCCGACAGCCCTGGGACGTCCTTGACAAAGGAGGGGGCTTTTCTCAATTTCCCCAGCTTAGATCACCCATGGGATTATCCCATAACACACGGAAGCCATGACGCCTGCAGTGATGGATGTCTTCCGCCTTCCTCGACTTCGATGGCACCATTGTCCGCCGACATTGACCGGCGACACCGCGGCCAAAGATGTCTGGCCCTTCCGTGTGTGTGTCGCGTGTGGCAGTGTGAGAGAGAGGGGAAGGGCATACCTGAATGTTAGGGACACTGGCCCCACAGTCTTGGAGAAGGTCTGAACCCTGGCGATTCCCTACTAGGGATGTGGGGAAATGTGAGATAAAATGAGCAGCAGGCCGCTGCTAATGTGTGTTCTTGACAGTGTTCTCGACAGTGTTCTCGAACGGGATCTTGAATTGATGTAACCTGTCCATATGTATATATAACGAGTTATATAAGAGGCACCCCTCCTGCTCACTGGTCCTTCGCGATTCCGGCTTCTACATGAGTTCCTACCCTGGCTCGGCTCCCCGCCGTACCCAAAGTTCCCAGAAATTCGCTTCGTCCCAACACCCCGTGTCCCACGCATAGGGACGCCTCGGGAAATGCGTAGCTCCTTCCACTCGTCGGGGGTTGGCTCCTGCCGTCGCTCAAACGGGTGACAGTTGTCAAGTTTGCGATGACGTTGCGGCGTAAAAGTGGGCAGAGCCGCCACGTGAGTATTGGTAGTATATGTTCCTCCTTTTCATTACGTCACTTACATGTACCTTTTCTCAGATGTCGAACCTATAGCTATCCTGGTTGCCAGCAGATAAGCGTCAAGATGATCATTTTCAAACAGCTCATAACTATAATCGGTGCCATCGATGTAAGGAACGTCAGAATCTTTGAAAACAGAAGACTCTCACGAAGCGAGCGGCGACAGCATTGGCCTGACCAGGCTCAACGTGGAAGGGAAACGGGAAAATAAAGTCGTCGAAGCGGCCCAAAAACCGAGAGGGCCGAGAGCACCAAGTTTGGGAGAGCGTGCAGGTGTATGATTGGACTGCACCGCACCATCGCTAGGAACACTATGAAATAATTAAGTATATTAAGATATCAGACAGATTACGTCACCATGCATAACGGCCTTCTTCAATGGGCGGTCCCAGGGTCCTAGAATGAGATTTAATTTATCTACAAAACTATCGCGTTTATGTCAAAACAAATTCGGTACAAATGTGGTTACACTTAGTAGGCTCAAACGCCACAGTTATCTCAAATTTTATTTTCTCCGTGTCCTGAACCTTTTTTATGCAACTGTCCAAATTTAAGTCAGGGTCACTTCGGCTCTGACTCCTGATGCCACCTGGTAGTCCCAAGAATCGTCGAAGAAAGTGACTACTGACGTTTTGTCCCAGCAACCTGCGTATTCGGGGACATCAAGCGAAAGCTTCAGCTGATTTCTAGCAGGCTTTGTGATGGTGGCGCCGGGGGTGGCGGCTCTTAAATCCGTTACGCTGAGGTGCGACGCTATGTCTGGTGGGAAAGGACGTGCGGAAGACGCTGCCTGCGTGTCGGGTTTGTTGCGCTCTTCTTTCAGCTTTCCGGGATGTTGTGGGAAGGGTCTGTTCTCGGCGCTCGTAGTCGCGTTACCTTTATCTAAATATGAGTTTTGTGGTGGCGTTTAGGGAGGCGTGCTCTTAATCTTGTGGGACACGAATGTGCGAGTCCGTGTCCGTGTAGTTGTCTTTGAGGTTTTAGAAGAAAGAGGAGAACAGAAGGAAGAACGGAAGGGCGAGAATCGTAACTGGCACGGCGCGTCAGGGAGATCGAAGTCTGAAAGCAACAGTATAGAATACACCATGGACAGCGACCTCGGGAAAGAGTAGTGCCCCAGCGAGCCCAGGGAAGGAGGCAGACCACAGCCAGTGTCGGCCCTTCTCCTAGGACTCACCTATGAGTGCTGATTAAGCATTTCTTTAATGATAGCGCTTTACCGTGTAACATCCTCGGAGCGAATGGAACTCGGCCTGATCGGGCGATATTGGCGGATGACCCACATAACTGGCGCTTCCAACGTGGGGCCCGCTCAGACTGCTGCTTTTTCTGTTCGCTCTCAGGGAGTCCCACGTATCGCAATTTCGAGCCGCAGGCTTTCTTTGTTTCTTTTTCAGAAAGTTTGTTACTCCCCTGGACACCATGTTCTTTAACGTTCTGCTGCCATGCACAGGTCTCGGTATAAGACCACCCCATCCGAGGCCTCAACCCGGTGAGTTTCGGACATTGACACGGACGCGGGAGAAGGCACAAGTTGGCAAGCGAGCGTTACGGTAGCGCTGGAGCCCCCAATTCCAGCGATGAACACGAGTGACGTCAGCGAACTAATGCACGCCATAACGGCGATGTTCAACACGTTATAAGGCAGATGGGTTTGACCCCAGGGGTGGTGAATCCTGCGCCTACGCCCGTGTCCCGCCCGCGGTTGAGCGTGCCTACGCCGACCTATTCGGACTATTCCGACGTAACATCGGTACAGGATTTTCTACAGGATCTAGAAGCGTACATTGCCGCGTTTTGCGCGTTCGATGAAATGGCCCTGATACAGATCGTCCCACTCGCGTTGACAAGCGACGCAGAGCGTTAAAAAGGAATGCAGAGGCCGCTCTTTTCGATGGCAATCATCCGGGCACGTTTCAGGGAGGAACTTCTGCCTTCCCACTATGAGATGCGGATCACAGATAAGCTAGCCAGTCATGGTCAATATCCGGATGAGAGCCGCGCCCTCTAGGAGCTCTAGTCCAGAGACGAACCTACTGCGTCAGATGCGGAGAAGGTAGAGAGGGCGATCCGCCAGTGTCACCTTAGATTTAAAGCCTGCTTGCGCGGACGTGATTTCGTTCATCTGTAAAAACACTTGCCGGAGAGGCGCGCACCGTTTAGGCGAGCTTCGTCGCCGAGTTATAGTATGCCCCCCTCCACGTGCAGAGGAATCTCTGGAACCGGATTGCGCCTAGACAGGAGGAGGCGCGGGAGCTTTCAACAACTCGCGTACGCCGGACCTGTCCGTTACAGAAGATAGCTGTGGTGAAACTTCTGTGCCCCGCGCTTTGGATCGCTTCGCTTTTGGACAGAGGATGTGCAGAACAGCCAACGCGGTTTATTCCAGGGCGCCTCCTCGTTGGGGAGGCGGCTCGGACGACCACCGCGGAGTCGCGAATCATTACGAGGGTCGCGGGAGCCACGATGAACTTCGGCGCTGCATTGCGTCGCGTAGTGGTAGTGGCGGACGCTCAGCACACAGTGGCAGGGGACAGGTCAGGTGCTATAAATGCAGTCTTGGGCATATCAAGCGTCAGTGCACAAGGACGGCAGCTCCTCCCCACGGGGCTCAGGGATATGAGGGTGACCGGCGCCACAAATTGGACCTCCGTACTCACTGTTGCCGGGAGCTGCCGAGGCCCCTTATCAGTCTGCCAACGGGGCCGAAGTGGCGGTCAGCGACCGGTTGGTGTTTGCCCCTTTGGCATGTCAAACCCTGGGTTTGATATCTGAAATGAGGCCGTACGTGCGCGTCGAAATCGGTTGTAAGGTTTACTACGCACTAATAAACACCGATTCGATTCTTTCCCTAATCGGCGAAAAAGTCTACGAAGACTGTCACCGAAGAATGCTTCAAGTGTGGGAAGTTACTATCGCGCTGCGTTTAGTGACTTGATCGGCAAAGGCGCAAGGCGCAGTGCGCCTTCTCCTTAGCCTCGATTGCAAACGGAAGAGGCAGCGTTTTGTCTATCTGGGAGACATTCAAATTTCTCTGATCTTGGGACAGGTTTGCGTCTGCCGTGAGGCGATTATTTTCGATCTAAAATCAAGAACTACTACTATAATCGGTTGGTTCCTCTTATCTCCCATTCTGTCCCACAGTTTCAGTCAGGACATAGAACGCCCACTAGCCGGATCACGAGAGGAGCAAACATTAGCTGCGCAAGTTGTATCGGGAAACGTTGAAGCGATTGTCGCTCCTTACAGCGGGCTGGTAGAACAACGGCGGATACTAGCAGATGCTTTGTATGGACACGCAGCTATGTTCACCGAGGGGCCGGGTCTTACAAACATTTTTCGACATAGAATTCACACAAGAGATGCTAGGCCATGGGGTTGTAATCCCAGACCGCTGAGTGCGCACAAGCGAGCTCTTCTAGACAAGGCTCTGGATGAGATGATAGGCACAGAGCCCGTGCAGCCGTCACAAAGCCCCTGGGCTTTCCCGGTAGTATTAGCTCCGGTACTCCGGTACCCTTCTTCTTCTTTCTTTTTTTTTCTCTCTCTCTTTCCTCCTCGCCTCCCTCCTCGCTAGGCTCTCGGGAGCTACTCGACTCCCGGAACCGCTTCTTTATTTTAAATTTAATATTGACGCAGTTTTATTTTAATTTTCACGATAGAATCTGTGCAAAATGTGTCAAACAAAATTTCTACTTCAGAAAAAAAAGAGGTGTATATCTTTTTTGTTTGCTGTTTCTACTGTTAAACAATGAAGTTACAAAATTTCCACATTGACTCCAGACTGGTGGAGCATTTTGGAGTCAACAACAGAAAGTCATTCGAAAACATTTTATTTGACCACATTCGTATATACACGATTCACTTCAGGCGCTCTGTATGTTTTATAAGAAAAAGATACTCACAAAAATTAATGAATATGAAAGAGTTCGGCATATCCTATACTTGGTAATAAATTTTTAATGGAACCAAGTTAACAAAAACTTTCAACAGGGAACACGCTGAGTGACCCTTTCGCTTTCACGACGACGAGGGCACAGGAAGTAAGTGCAGAAATAAATAAGACCTCGCTATGATTACTAGTTATAAGAGTATAATAAGAGCGCAAAGCATACAGCTGAGAGTAGAAATTCCCAGTTCCCGCCTAATATAAAACACATGAATTGGAATAGCCTGAAACACACTGTGGGAAAGCCTTTACCAGACAATGAGAAATTCAATTCAGAACCTGACAAGATTCAACGTCCCAAAGCATTCCCCGAAATACATTTAATCAGAAAGGAAGTATGGCGTACAAAAAACCGGCCAAAAAACTATAGACAGTGGATACAAAAGTGGATGCATTTTCTTCCGAATCTATAGCCTCTATACGTTATTTTTTATAAAAATTCTGTAGAAAGTGTATAAATACATTTGCAAGGCGGCCTGATACATATGTGTTGGGAATCAGGGAAATAAACGTTTGGAGTGCAATATGTACTGCTCAATTAGTAAGCACTTTCTGTTTTTAATTGGCAACGGTTTCGTTATTGCACACTTAAACTTGTATAGTTTCTTACTAGCAACTGAAAAGTGCAACCAGACTTTGTTCAAGTTCCGGTTGAGAGATCGAACATGCCAACACAAGCGTATTCTGCAAAACATTTTTAAAAATCATTTGTGGCACTCTGAGCAAATTTGAACTACCCAGTCGTGAAAGTGTGTGATACAAGGCAGCACACGCTCCTCGAACATGCGCCACACTCTCTATTACGGCAATAAAGTGATTTCCTCGTTGCTAAATGAAATTAAATGCAACCTGTGATAGTATTACTAGGTTCCCGAAGAGTTTTTCAGGCACATGGTATGCTTTCAGCACAAGAAAGTACTGGTGAGGTCTGGTCAAGTTGTCAGACTCATCCCTCAGCAGCTGAGTACAGCCACAACTGTGGGTTGTCTGTTCAAGGAAAGGCTTGGTAAAATAGCCCCTAACATAATAAGTGGACGAGTCATCAATTATGTTAGACGTGATGTCCGATGTGAGCTCAGGAATATCCTGCAGTGGCGGGAAGTTATCAATTGGAAGCCATTCATCATTGTCTGCAATTGAACTTTTATGGTGCAAAAATTTTGGCAACTCCTTGAAGAGGTCTGTCTTGTAATTCTATACGTTCCCATTGCTCGACAGTTTGAACAGTTTCTTTATCCGTATGTGTTTTAGTCCTGAGGTGAACTGATACACATTTAGGTTTGTATTGCAGTCCAGCATTTGTCATATAGCTCCAAAGATGTTCTCAGGTGGGTCTTGCTGCAGGCGTCGTGTAAGTAGGAACTTAAAAGTCATGACTGTTTGAAATATCCTGCCAGAGCATGAGGACACTCTTGGTAGTAGCTTACCACCTATGATGGTATGTGCCTACCTCCTACTTTGGTACTTACATGTTGAAATTCATCTGAGTTGCGGGTGAAGGATATCGAGTACCTCAGATTCTCCTTTCAGTATGGCATGATGCAACTTCTGCAGTCTTCTTGAATTGTGAGCTATTTAGACAATCAAAAGGTCTGTGCATCCTATCACAGAAATAAGCTGTAGCCATGGCTGCCTCAGGAAGCTCCTCGGCGTAAAGAAGGGATGGCACTGCGAGACTGGCTGAGTCACTCAGTACCTGTGCGGCACGCTGTACTATCGTGTTATTCAAAGAGTTTTGAAAAATGTGTCTCTCAGTAAGTTTCGTAGCCAATCGCAACCTCATCTTATGGGTAGAACGATAAGGTTCTAAAATATGGGACTACTCAACGACCTTCTTTCAATGCAAAATTTGTGTGATTGGAGATTGTCCCTGGATGTTTTTATAAGCTGCGGAACATCACAGGTAGAGTAAACATGTTCGTAGCCAACTTCAAAAATGGCTTATCCACAGACATACCAAATTTTTTGCCAAGCTTACGTTTGAAGCCCCTTGATCACAGACCTGAGCCTTTACAGTGAAGCCAACAGTCTTAAGCTACCGCAATGAGAGGAATGAGGAGACTGCGGATAAAAAAAGACGGTGTTGAAGTGTGCACAAAAGTGTATGAAAGGGGCTGAACCCACCTCCTCGTAATTCCAGAGAGCATAACAACCAAGGCTCTACCTTCAACACCGATCAACACTGTCATCTGCAAATCCATAGACAATGTCGTGCGCAGGGTCATAAGTCAAGCCCTTTTACAAAACAATCTCATCGAGAATCGAGGTGCACACACGATTGCAGCCCGAAACCCCGACGGAAACAACAGAGCGAGAAGCCCAAGACGCTCGGCTCCACAAACTCATACCGAGCACGCGGGTGGTCATGCGCCACCTTGTTCGATGCAAAGACGACCGAACACGCTGCCGCAGAAAGCAGAGACAGGCGGCACACACGGCACGGACGAACGACGCAAGGACAAGCTGAGGCCATACAGAATAATGCTGAGGCGACGGCGTGCTGGCAAGCAGGCGGGCAGGCCCACGGCCAAACCATGGCAGGCGCCATTCCTTACGTGGTTTTTGTGACGTAGTAGATAAGAATTATTTAGTCGTTTTAATTACTTTACACAATTCTGAAGCTATAACAAATAAAAAAAGAAATACTTCTCAAAGAAAGACTTCTAAGTAATTTTAACCAAATTACAGAAAAGCGCCACGTAGCGGAGGGCATTCAACGTACTATCTGGGAAGCGAATCGGCTTCTGTGTCGTCTCTTTACGTTTACTATATTACTCTATGGAATTACTGCGTGACGGAAAAAAAGGGCAAGCCGTGATGTTTGCTCTTAAGAAGTTCGACCTGTTTTTAGACGGGAACACGTTTGTCATTCAGAGAGACCACGCCGTTCTCACCTGGATTCAAAGTTTGCAAGAGCAGACGGAGAGGTTAGTTCGGTGGGCACTCACCCTGCAGTGATACTCCTATACTGTTGAGTACCGAAAGGGCTCGATTAACAAGGCTGCCGACGCGCTTTCTCGGGCGCCCCATGATAGTGGTTGGACCAGTGGATTTCAAGAGACGAGTTTCCTTCGTGGCCCCTCATAAGCGAGACAGCGGGGAGGGATTGATACCACAGGAGGTCGTAGCAGTGTTCGGGGGCCGCAGGAAGGAAGAAAGCATCGTGGCTTGGGGTGAAGTGGTTAGCAAGGAAGAGCTTGTCGAGGCCCATAAACCAGATGTTTTTTTGTCAGCGGGTGTTGGGCATAGTTGCGGAAATGGCAAGCAGCACCGGTAACGCTGGCGGTCGAGTTAACGAACATATTAATTCATACCTGCTGGGCCAGGACGGCCTATTGTTTCGTTACATCCCCATAATCGATGACGAGGAGGGGAACGACTTTCCGCCTAGGTTTGTAATTCCTAGGAGTCTACGCTGGCGGATTATCAGATACTTGCGCGATTCGTCTCTGGCTGGTCATCGCAGGCGCAGCAAAACTTTTCAAAAGTTATGTCACGTCGCAACCTGGACTGGGATGAAGCAGGACACAATCCGATACGCGCGTAGCTGCACAGCCTGCCAGAAAGCGAAGCCGCAAGGGGGAAAGCGTCAAGCCTGATGCAGTTTGTGGTAAGTCATGACCCGTGAGAGATGGTCGCTTGCGACATGATCGACCCACTACCAAGGAGCCCCAGTGGGAACCAGTATTTATTGGTGATAACCGATCATTTTTCAAAATAGGTGGAGGTAAACCCGCTGAGGAAGTTCGTTTCGAAGCGCATTAGGCAGTAGTTGTTCGGATCATTCATGCGCTTCGGCAGACCCACATCAGCGATAATGCTAGTTATTTTACTAGCAGGGTGTTCACTGACTCCTGTTTGGCGCAAAACATAAAGCACAAAAGGACGACACCGTACCATCCTCAGACTGATATCACTAAGAGAATGAACCGAAACTTGAAGAGAATGCAGATCAAACCAAGAAAGAGATAGAGGGACTGGGACGAACACATTGTCGAGATGGGTTTTGCAATCCGTGCGACCATGAACAGATCGGCTGGGTTAACGCCTGCGCTTCTGAACTTGAGTAAGGATTTGCCGTCTCCGCTGGAGAACGCGTTACAAAATGACCAAGGTTCAATGAACCACACACTCTCTGAACACGCGTCGTAGTTGAAAGTTCACCTTTTGAATACGTTGCACGACGCCAGAGAGAACTTTGATGCCGCGAGAATAGAACCGGCGACACAGTACAATAATTGTCATCGTCACCTGAAATACAAGGTGGGAGACCTGGTCCTCAAAAAAGTCCATTCTTTGAGCAATGCAGCAAGCGAATTAACAGCCTCACTTGCTCCGAAGTGGGAAGGGCCCTACGTGGTAAAGACACGACTGTTACGTCTCACCTACAAGCTCGCTCGGCGAAATACGAGCTAGGACTCTGGCCCGGTCCACATCATAGAGCTGAAAAAGTACCATCTGCGTGATCGGGATGATGATGAGCGAGAACCTATCGGACGAAATGAGGATTTCCGTTCCTCGTGACTCTCGCGCGCAACCGGCAACGCGGCTTCAGCGCGGTAGCCGAACAGTGATCGAACCCGTCGGTGAGAGATACGACACAGGCTCTGCACGGCATTCTAATCTGCGGTCTAGAACTTCATCTGTTCTTTCTAAAATGTTAATAGAGCTTGTTTTGCTCAGAAATGCCCACGCAACAACCAGAATAAACGGCGTCATCCAGGAAAACGACCTTCCACCTCCTGGGATACCGTCGGAGCCAGCCAGAGAAGCTCACAGGATGGCCAACCCTCCCAACAGGAGGCCAACCTGGCCAACTCTCAGTGTAGTAGTCAACCCTTCCAACTAAGGACCAGCAGGCCCCATCCACGGAGTGGCCAAACCCTTCAACAAAGAACCAACCAGAAGAACCGTGAGGGTGGTCAACTTTGTTGGCAGAGGTGGGGTAATCAACCCTGGCCACGATCACATCAACAAAGGCAGGGCGGCGGAAACGCGGAGTACCGGAGAGGCTCGAGGGACCAGGCGGGCAGAGGAGACTCCACCCCACGAGGGGAAGTGGTCTCGACACCGCCTAGAAAACCAGCTCGGCGCAAGCCCCCTCGCTGTGGCCACCTGGACGGCTCAGGACGGCCTAGAGGCCGTTTACTTCGTGTCCGGGATACGCTGGAGCAACCAGCCCACCCAAACTCATCCAAACTGACCTCCCGAATCCCGCAGCCCTTCCAGGGGCGTACACTCGCTCTCTTTTCGCTCCCCGAAGATCACACAGACGCCTGCTGGGTATGCCAAGTCCCGGTCATCGATCAAGGCACCCATGAAGCCAGCCGCCGGAATGGGGACTTTCTGAAGAAGATCAGCTGTCCCGCCTGCGTCGCGGCTGCAGTCCAACCACTCTGCCGAGACCGGCCAGACTTCCTGGCCGTAGCGCCCTATGGCGTAGAGCAAGCCACAAACCAGGTCAACACGAAGAGTCCTGCCCTTGTTCAAGTTGAGGAGGATAGACTCGTCGAGCGAAACCCGGCCCCTCCCCCGAACGCACACCAGCCCCTCCCCCCCCCCCCCCCCCCCCCCAACTCCGGCTCACCGTTCAACTACAGCGGCCCCATCGACATCCACCGACATAAACGACGACGATATGGATGAACAAGAAAAATATTTCAAAGAAAACCCAATAAGACCAGCTGTTCAGACCCCAGGGAGTTGAGGCTTGAGGGGAAGAGAAAGTGTAGAAGAAAGAGAAGAGAAGGAAGAAGGGAAGTGAGAGAGAAGGCTGAAACCAACGGTATCCAGGGAAAGAGCCGTACCACAGCGAGCCCAGGGAAAGAGCTGGACCACAGCCAGCCTCGGTTCTCCTCCTAGGACTCACTCATTGGTACCGATTAAACTTTTCTTCAATGATAGTGCTTCCCCGTGTGACTTCCTGGGAGCGAATAGAACTCGGTCTGATCGGGCGATATTGACGGGCGACCCAGAAAGTGCAAAATGTTTCCTCACAAAGCCAAGCGAGACAAACAAATAAATATTAACTTGTTTATAATCTTGGGGAGCAGTGTATAGCTTTATTGGGGTTGCTAACAAATTACCGGGTCAATAGTACCGCGGAAACTAAACATTGAAGGCAAAGTCAAGGAATCCACGAGGCGCATGCCTATCTGGGGGGAGTAGCTCTGTCGGCGATAAGTGAGACGCGAGCGTAATGCTCTAGTGGCACGCCATACAATATTTACATTCCTTTGTTGTTTCGGCTTGAGAAGCGCGTGATGCCAAAGGTGTTTCCTAGAAAACGTATGATGGTAACGGCTGTTATTGCAGCGGAATAAGCCTTACGTAAACAAAATAACTGCAGCTTGCAAAAAGGGTCACACGTCTCTCGGAGCAGGATAAAGACGAGTCCCACGCCAGTCGACATTGTGGCTTCCGCTAGATCCGCCCGTCTTTCTCGGTGCTTTTCCGTATTGGCGACTCGCAGACGAAGCACAGTGCACCAATAGGACGGATCTTCTTGTTTATTTGACTCTCCGCCAGTGACTGCCTACCCGCTGGCTTGCCACCGCCCCTCCTGGTTGTGGCGCTGGTGTAGTGAATGACGCGACGTATCGAATGCTCCCACACCTTGTACCCTTAACCATTCGAAAAAACAATTCCTTGACAACTGTTTCCTTTATATTTTTCCGACTCACTTATATTTTTAGGAACGCCAGAATAATTCGGTTATTTTTCCGGCATCTCTCTTCTAGGTCAGTCAATATTTTTGCATCAATTCCAGTTTGTTTTGTAAATTATGTACGACGTTGTATTCTTTCCGAAATTTGCTCAAATTTGTTTTGCAATCGAGTTTGTTTCGGGTTGATTTTTCTTTTTTTTTTAAATTTCATCGATTATGATATTCGGTCGATTCAACTAGTTCTGAAGGGATTCTTCAATGTAAGGTCCTGGGTTCTGTTCCCCATCACCCGAGAGCAGCAATATGAACACTTCAAAGAGCAGTTTAGAACATTTTGCGATATTAGTTTACGACACGTATAGGAAAAGCACGACATCAACTCTATTTACTGGTTTTTAGGCAACCTTTGTTGTAGGACATATTAACCTGATTTAGAATGAACAGAAGAGGCATATCAGTTGCGTTCTTAACGATGTTGCCGTGCCCTCTGAAGCAACAAAGTTTGTTTAGAAAATAGGTAAATTTTATAAATGCCTATATTTGCAGGGGAATAACGTTATAACTGGCATTCGTCAATAAATCCCATGGGAACACTGTATCGCTACAATGCTTGTTTACTAAATGGAGAAATATTTTCGTCTTTGAATAAAAAGCATGGACAGTAAGCGCTGCACACATTGCCTTTTAAAGCACCCCTGATAATTCTTGTTATTAAACCGAAGACATTGTACAAACTTGTATAAGTTACCTGTGACATGTGTATCAACGTCTAGTCTAATGCATCAAAATGCAACTGCTCACTATTTCGTCAGAATCTGCAATATTATTCGGGGGAAAAAAAAACACTCGCGTATTACTGCAATGAGATAAAAAATGATTATGTTGCCCGTCGTTTCCTTGGTCTTTCCTTTTTTTTTCTCCAACATAATGAGATAAAAGAGAGCAAAAATGTACAAACGAAAGCGAGAAATCGGACAGGACAGAAGGCTGCCCTGACCGGTTTGTCGCTTTCTTTTGTACCTTTTTTCGCTGTTTTATCTAAGTATGTTTAACAACTACCAACCAGCGCAGCTCTTTACTTTATTAGTCTTTTTTCTCCTTTTCTCGTACCTGCTGTAATAATTTTCGCATCTTTTGCTGCACAATTTTCATTTCCCAGGTGAGGTTTCCTGGAGCTCCGTTCTGCTATTAGAATATTGGTCAATTTTATAAATGTCCATCCTTTCAAAGAAATAACGTTGTAACACGCATTCCCGTGTGTAGCGATTTATTCAGAGTGACAGGTGAGAGGTAATATGTGACGGCCAACTATTTCGTCCTCATAGTGAGAAAAGCTTAGTGAGGGAAACAGCTAAATGGCATCGTGCTGCGGGCGCAGTACGTTGCATGTCGATTGTCAAATATCAGGTCCCCGAAGGAAAAAAAGCGTGCGGCTTAGTGAGCGAAACAGCTAATTGGCACAAAGCTGGGTGCGTAAAACGTGCATGACGATGAAGAAGAAAAAAGAAGAAAAAACTCATTTCCCGTTTCCCATGCAGGTAAGTTTGTACTCACGCAAACATTGGCACACAACAATTTAATCAACGACAGCCGTTACATAATTACACGCTAAATGCATGCGCTCTTCCGTAATCACCTCCTTCACTTGCACAGGTTCGCGTAATTTCACTTGCACAAAGATTGAGTACGCGAACCGGGGAAGAGAAGCACGTGAGGCACAACCATTAGCATAAGCGACGCACCAGAACATAAGTTTGCTGGAACCGGTCTTTAGAGACAAAACTAATCAGCGGTAATGATATTCCGTTGGGACCTGTTTCGGATCCAGAAGAAAGGAACAATCTTTGCGTATTCTGACTACAAAAGTGGTGTGTGCTTGTAATAATATTACGAAAATAAAGCGCGTGTTATTGCGTCACAGGCCGGTATGACAGGAGGCATAATGAAATAAGCGTGATTCAAAGCTGACACTTGTGCGAATAAACCGGCACCTTTAGGACTAAATAATAATATCTGCTTTATTTGTTCTCCCATTTTCGTCGTCCGTCGTCTCCGGTTTTTCAAAAAAATTTGTAACATCAACCAGCTCGCCTGCCTACCCACTTCATTTTTAGTATTTAACAAGCTAGGAAAATACATTAAAAAAAACACAGTGATCTGAAACTCGGCCGCGCATACTTTGTACGACGAAGAATGGTTTGCATATTATCGTAGTGGCTGTAAAGTGTAATAATGCTATGGTAACCTTTAAATGCTTATTTCAAATAAATTATTGTTTAATCTAAAATAAATAGGCGTAATTTTAGAGAAATAAACTATAAGAAAGTAAGACGTAGACACCCAATATTCCGAATACAGGAGCTGAACACCTTTAATGTTTCGGCGTTTAGTCAATTAAGAAGTTTTCCTGTCTATGAAGTTAGACCTCGAATGATAAAGAAATTAAAAAAAATCTGTAAGGAACCTTCTTTAGGAGACCGCAAAACAAGTCAAAGACGGCTGAATTATCACAAGAAAAAGTATATATAGATGTAGCTTGCTGGCTAAAGAGAGCCGTGGGAGCAGCCGTTGAATTTACTTTATGGAACAATATATTATACTTTTGTTACACACATCTTTATATAAATATATATATATCAGGGGTGCGCGGACATAGCTTCGAATCTAATAGCACAGTGTGAACCCCAGCTTCAACACTGTAAAGAAATTCGGTTGGTCTCGACTTTACCTCGTGATATTAGGGCTATAAATAACACCGCACTATTCGATTCGATGTACTACACGCGCGCCTCCAATATATTGCCGCGCGAGTTGTAGGTTTGGCAATACACAAGACTACCAGGCGAAAAAATGAGGTTCAAACCCCGGTCGGTTCTGCTATTACTTTTACCGGTCTGGAAAGTTGCGGTATATTCTCGGTTTTCGTCATCTGTTCTGGTTCATAACCCACCTAAAGGTATAAAAGCGTTGCTGACGCGCTGCTTCTGGTCAACCCCCTTAGCTGACGCACAATGCGCGGTACAATTTTTTTAGTTTCAGGCACAAAGTCGTTTCATGAAACGTTGTTTTGAGTGTGACACTGATCTGTTTTTTTTTTTTTTTTTGTCGCAACAGACATAATGTCGAATATGACATCAGTGTGACGTCCCTTTTTGTACGCTCTTTCACAGGCCTCTACGGTTTTCGTTAAGTACGACCGCAGCCGACTTCAGCAGCCTGTTATCGAAAACAGAAAATCGGCATAAAACTGAAAATACTGCTTAGATATTCAACCTTGGCTTCATTCGATTTTTATTCAGATATTACACCAAAAGATAAATCCGGTAGATCCCTTTATCAAACATTTTATAAAATGTGTTGGCACCCGTGTAGAAATTTCAACTTTTCGCTTTTATGCAAAACAGAATTATGTCAAAAGATAGCAGACGCGCATGTTAGAAGTGGGCTAGAGTTTGTAGAAAGTAAATGAAGGAGATATACTCGAGTAATGCGGATTCTTGAGTGAGTTGGTGCGAAACTTGGAGAACATAATAGCGCTTCACGACAGGGACGAAGAGTAGGAACGAGGCAACACAATGCGCTAACGATTAAGCCAGTTGAAGTTAGAGCATTGTGTTGTCTCGTTCCTACTCTTCGGCCCTGTTGTGAAGCGCCATTATGTTCTCCGAGATATACTCGTCGAGGCACCAGGGTGTGGTCCATTAAGTTTGACTTGAGGTCAAACGGTAGATAAATATTAATCCTAGAAAACTAGATATCATTTCCTGCCGTACATATGAACGAAATGTATATATATATATATATATATATATATATATATATCGGGTGTTCTTTTATGCTGGCCGTTTCGTTTTATAAAAAGCCATGAAAGAAAAGAACAAGGCTGGGGCTAGATAAGAGACGGACAAATTTCGCGGGCGCCTTACCGAAGCCGCTAGAATTGTACCTGCTCCACGAGTGGTAACTTTAGTTCACTACTACGTTTCTCACGCGCTGAAAGCCTTTCTGAAAATGACTGATTTAGGGGTCTTGGACGACGCTCAGCAAGTTTCTCATTGGAGCCATATGTCTATTTCTACTAATTAAAAAGTTAATTAGCAAATATAAATTAATTAGCCGACTTATCGAAAAGATTAGCCACTCACATAATGTCTTCTTGGGTGTATAACTTACTACCACAAGCCGCGTAAGTGTAGCATTCATGGCTTTTTTTTAAAGAAATCTGCAATAATAAAAAGGCACCCTGTATATCACGGGAGAAAGAGCGACAACTTAACAAACTGTGAGGAAGAATACCTAAAATTACCAGCGGCTAGGAGTGATATTATAATACAACCCGAAGATAAAGGTGAGACAATTGGCATTCTAAAAAAAAGATCACTACATCCGAGAAGGCCACCGCCAACTAACCGATCGAAAGTTCTAGGAGCGTCTTACGGGCGACCCTACGGCAGAACACGTCGCAATCTTGGCCCTAAAGGATCTTCTAGAACAAGGAAAAATAACTAATAATGAATACAATACAATGAATCCAAGTCATTCTTCCTCTGGTCGCTTCTACATGCTCCCAAAAATCCATAAAGCCGGCAACTCAGGTCGACCAATCTTGTCAGGATCAGATACAATAACTGAACCGAAATCGGGATACTTAGACAGCTTAATCAGGCACATACCCTTCACTTTGGACTCTTATAGCAAGAATACGATCGCTTTAATGAGAGACATTTTTTATTTGCGTGCACTGGAGGGGTCGTATCTTGTCAACCTAGATGTATCATCTCTCTACACCAATATCCCACATGACGACGGAATAGCCTCTCTAATTGAAATGTACGAACAACACAGACAAGTAGACACCTCTGATAGTCATGTAATTGCAACCCTCATGCACCTAGTCTTAGAACTGAACTCATTCGAATTCGACGAAGAATATTATAGGCAGCTTAAAGGCACTGCGATGGGTACAAAGATGGCACCTAGTCATGCCAACATATTTTTGGGTAAACTGGAGACCAAATTCCTCTCTGACTGTTCTTTACAACCACTGATCTATAAGAGGTTTATAGATGACATTTTTCGTAATTGGCCGCACACAGAAAATAAGCTGCTATAATATATAAATCAGTTCAACACTGTACATCCAACCATCTGCTTCCCTCACACTTATTCTCAGACCAGTATCAACTTCTTGGATACCACTGTAATATTACAAAAAAGAGAAGCTTACAACTAATCTTTATCGTAAGCCCACAGATCGGCAAAAATTACTTCACAACGAAAGCGACCATTTACGTCATTGTAAGAGTGGTATACCCTACCGCCAGGCCTACCGCTTCAAACGTGTATGCTCACGGCAAGAGGACTTCCAATTGAGCTCTCATCATCTGAAGAACGCACTGGAAAACCAAAAATATCCTCCGCGAGTCATTAACAACGCGATTCAAAAAGCCGCCCAACTAAACCGTGCTGACCTTCTGGAGGACCGCCCTCCTCAGTGCAACGCGCAGCGAACGAATTTATGTCTAACCTATAGTATGAATTTTCCCAACGTAAATATTATTATAAGGCGACATTATAACATTTCAAAACAAAGCGAACACCTCAAACGTCATTCCCATCAGCTCCCGAGGTAATTTACAGACGTTCACGCAACCTTAGAGACAGCCTAGTGAACCCCTGACTGAATTCGTCCCAACCAAATAACGGATGCCGACCGTGCATGAAAGCAGGATGCCTGGTCTGCAAACATATGCGAGAAACTAACATGGCCAATTGCACGCATTCGTAGTTCTCAATAAAAATCCGAGGGCAGCTTACATGTGACTCTTCCATTGTAATCTATCTGCTACAGTGTGAGGTGTGAAAAAAAATATATGGGACAAACCGAGACAGCGTTTAGGCTACGTTTTAACAATCACAGATCGCACGTAAAAACCGGCCGAGTCTGCCAATTTCAAAAAATCTCAACTTTCAGGATCACATTCGATAAATTATCTGTTACACTTTTCGAGTCTGGATTCAAATCAAATCGGGAACGCGAACAACGACAGTCATATCTTAAATACCGATTTAACACAGTAAAAGAAGGAATAAATAGAAGCCCGGGAATACTTGCATCGATTGAGGCGCTATCGAATAAATAGTATGATAACGACCATTAATAATCAACCATTTGGACCTAGAATTTTGTGGTACTGAGTTTGGAGCTAGAACTGAACTGTGCGTTTTCGTTCCTTTATTGTGTTGTTTAGTTAATTCCCGTACATCCTGTATTTCTGTACTTCCTACTACTTTTGATGTGTCACCTATGTATTTGGCGACCTCCATGTGCGGCTTCCCCCGACTTAGATTTCGTCCCTTATTTTGTGTTCTCCGTATCCAGTTTCTTTTCTCTTTATGCGAAGTGTTCCATTCGGTTCTTCACCTACTCTCCTCCTCGCACTTTTTTTTGTATTGTGCTAATTTTGTATTTTGTGACTTCCATGTACGGTTGCCCTCGACTTAGAGTTCATCCCTTCTTTTGTGTGAGATTCTGGTTGGTGTACCCTTATCTGTTCTCCCTACTCAGTTTATTTGTATGCGAACTCTCTCCCCTTTAAGAACTGTAAAAATAGAACCACAATTTTCTTGTAACCATATTTCTGACGAAGACCTCGAAACGTCGAATAAAATCCTCCTGGTTTGTTTTCTACCGTAACACTGCATTTCTCTCTCTCTCTCTCTATATATATATATATATATATATATATATATATATATATATATATTGAATTCATATAAAATCGTTTCAACAACACCATATACTATAAAATTCCAATAGAAACCTTGCAAATTAAATGTATTATCAATATAAACATACACCAATATAAGTACGAGAGTGTCAGAATCGGAACCACAGCCTGAACATTTTGCGTACAGCTCACTGATTATCGACGACTGCAAACAAATGAGATAACTTTCTTTTTATGCCCAATATCTCAGATGAAAGACGTACTAACTCTGACTGACCAAAATGAAGCGGTGAAGACAATTAAGCAACAGCTAGAAATAATTTTGTTACACTTCGGTTGATCGCTTCCGTCGTGCAAACTTTTTTTTTCTAAGGAGAGCATTACCAAGCAGAGGAGAGGTAATCGCGGAATAATATATCACACTTCGCAGCATATATTATCAACAACGATTTGGTATTGCGATATACTTACCACCTTTTGAGTTTCCAGAAGTATCCTAGCAGATAGGGAGATGTTTTAGTAGTAGCTTGTACAGAGGAGCGATGAACTCCACTCTGTCTAGAAAAAAAAAAGAGCTTGAACAAAACACTGCCGAAAAGGAACGTCCTCTCTTCTAGGGTTCCACGGGCGATTCAGTTCATGTTCAAAGAGGAGTCGTGTTTGCCTAAATCTTCCCTGGATTTGGACTAAGATGTTTGGCAAACATATTTGCTGGGCGGCGAAAGGAGCCGGTTACGACGATGGGTCTCTCACCTTCCAGAACGTGAAGGCTCTTCCTGGTATCAATACAAGAATGTGAGAAGCTTAGGCTATGAGTGTCCACGTCTCGATTAAGCTGCGATTGTCGTCAGTTAGGAGGCTCATGCAGAATAAAAAAAATGATAAGAAGGTGTTTGTTTGAGTTGGGCTAATCTGAACGGTGATACCCCGAGGAAGTTGATCCCGTTGCTCAGAGCCTAAGTTTACATTGCTAAAGCATCTTTTAGCGTATGTGATCTAACGCGCAAAGACAATATTCCTAGCTGAATTATCTTAGATTCTACGACAGTTCTGCGAGAGGGGACCTTCTTTCCAGAAGCTTACCCGGGGTGCTTCGAAAGATGTTTGATGTTTATGATTATTTTTTTCCCGGCTTCTCTGCATAACAGCACATATAATAGTATATAATTCGTGAAGATTCGTTTGAACGGAGAAAGTTAACAGATATAAGGTGATTTGGAACAAGAGCCGAAGGAGTTGCAAAGTTCACAAATTGAAGCGAATGCTGCGAAAAGAAAAAAAATGCAAGGGTACGTGCACTACACCTCAATGTTTTGGTGATCATCCTCGTTGGTATGATTCCCTGCCTTGTTATTGGACATGCACTTGCTGAAAAGTGGAAACGCAACTATAGAAGGTTACGGAAAGTGCCTTGTTTTTTTATTGAAAACAAGAAATAACGCATTGAATTATGGGTAATGTTTCTTGGGAAGTAGCTTATGATAGGTGCCTAATACACACACCGAGACATAACTAATTCTAGATAACAAAAGGCGGGAAATGAGTCGTACATTTAAGCTTAATTCATTTTATGCTCTGAACGAACTCTGTATTATACGCCTACCTTAAAGGCGACGAGTAATGTAAGTCACTTAATTCAAAGATGTAGGAGTTTCGCAGCAAATGTGGTGTATCGACGATGGCCTTTACAGATCAAAAGAAGCACGCACAGAGAGCAGCGCATTGCTGGCAACCATTGCAGACCCCGAAAACAGGGTGCGTGTTGAGAAAATGATGCATGCAGGATTCCCCATGGGTTAAAATTGGTGATTTTCACAGGAGAAAAGGAGCATACGTAGAAAAGTCAAAATATTAAGCGTCTTGCCTGAAATAACAGTCAACCACCGCCAATCTCATCAGCGGGTCCTCCGTATCAGTTGATATGAAGTGATGTGCGTGATTCGTATATAAAATACTTTGGTAAATGATGGGGCCTTCCGCGTAACCTCGAGGTAAAATCCTTTGAATGAAGATTATTAAAACAAATAAAATGCATTTTCCAGACCCAGGAGGGCGTTATAAGTTGACTCAGCCGTATTCGCATTGACTGGTTGTTCGAAATGCGCAAGAAGTTTCGAAATCACTTTGTGATCGCGGGGAAAATATTTGATGGTGATATATTATTCTGGAAATAAACGAGCTATTCATTTAGAGCTTTCGGAATATCGCAGAGGGTAACAGACTGTGTAATATATGTTCTTCGCAACCGTTAATAGACTAAGCTAATTAAAACAAATTAGTATATTGAGTTTGTACGCTAAGTGAATTAAGAAACAACAGAAGCATTGTCAAATATACTGATATTGAACTGGAATTGGTCCTTGATTTAATATGATCAATAACACTAAAATATTACCCATTCATCGTTTTTTTTTTTAAGTTAGGCTTGTGAGCGGAATCGTCAAATAATCAAAAAGTGAGTTCTGTTTGGCGACAAATTTAAAATAACTAGACAGAACTCGCATTTTCGGGACACTGGTGTACGAAGCGTTTCCTTTTTAAGATGTAAAAAAAAAAACGACACAAAAAAGAAGTTTTTTTGTGATCTTGTTTGGAGTGATATAAATCTCTGAAGTATTTTTACTTAAATATTCAATTGTACTTAGCGCTCAATAGTATTTAAATTTACTTATTTACTCAATAGCTTGCCAGACAATACAATTATCGTCGGTGAGAACAGTAAAGGAAAGCTGAAAGCAATTTCTTATGATACGGGGACAGAGACCTGTAAAACAACTACTAAATATTTTTTGTTGTTCTTGTCGTTTTTTTTTTTTTTTTTTTTGGTGCCTTTTCTCTTTTGACTTTAACTCGAAAGCGTCTAAGTTGTGATTTAATTTTGTGCGATCTATTTATCGATGTTGCATATCAATTGTTCGATTTTATGTGTTTTCATGGTGGATTCTTTATCAAGCTTTGAGGCGAAGGTTGACGCTAAATTCCTTTTCTAAAGAGTAATCAGAACTTATTTTTAAACAGCATCGCACGTATGCCTGATTCTGCGGAAAATAACATTCCTGCTTTTATGGCCTAGAATGTTAGGTGACCATGTAGCAACTTCAAATTATTGTAGCATCAATATTTAATTATATTACTTATATTCCTATTATCATGGGAAATATTCATTAAATTTTTTGAATAAATGAACCTATAAAAATTATTAGCGCCCTAAATATCGTTGACACCTATATTTGGTGTCTTCGTGAAGTGCTGGAACTAACTAATATGGCAAAATACTTTTCCAAAAACGTGTTGGGTTTCCATACTCAGAAATTTCAGATTTGTAACCTTATAGAATTCATATACTTTAATAATTACTGCTGCTCGACAGTGATATAGCTATTTAGCACTATTTCCATTGCTTATAGGAATTAGTTAAGCTAGTTTTGACAACGAAAGAAACTATTTCTCTAGGCTGCCGCCATTTATTGCAGGGAAACAAAATGGTTTCCAAATAATTCAAAATATTTGAAGCTCTGTAATATTTGAATAATTTTATTTTTGTAGGAAATATCAAACAACCACTAATTTGTAACTGAATGCTTAGTGTTCTATATAAAAAAAATTGTAGTGTATTATGCAATTATCACATAGTGCAGTAGGTAAAATAAAATCGAACATTTTTTCTTCTGGTAGAAGAACATAGATGGTGCTAAGGAGAATTTAGCATCCGTGAAATGGCGCCGGTAATTGTTTTTCTTCTGGTACTTCTATATTTTTTTTCACTCCAAAGAAAAAATGAAAAACGTTCACAAATTTCTGTTATGCAAAATAAGAGCGCAGCTCTTGAGGAAGAGGGGGGGAGGGTACGGAGGGGAAGGTATGCACTTCCCCTCCTTTGCTTCTCCTCCTCTCCTCCTCCCCTCTTCCTCTGCTCCTCCGCCTCCCCTCTTTCCTCCTCATCTTCCCCCTTCCTCCTCCTTTCCTTCTCCTCCTTCTCCTTTCCTCCTCCTCGTCCACTCCTCCCCTACTCTTCAGCTCTTCCTCTCCTCCCCTTCTCTTCTTCCACTCCTTCAACTTCTCCTTTTTTCCTCCTCCTCCGTGCCCTCCCTTTCTCCTCTATCCATACCCTCGCGTCCTCGCGTAATTTCCCCGCTATATTGAGCTGGAAATCGTCGTCACGTGACCTCAACACCAATTCAATTTCCCGCTAAATTTACCGGGCAATTACGCCGCCGGCGGCGCCACCATAAGCGTGAACGAGAGCCTAAGAGCTGCGCTCTAAAACTAGAGAGGTCATGCTTGGCTTCTTTTCTTTTTAAATACAGGAACTTACAATGCCGATATATTTTTAAATAGTTGCATTTGAAGAAAAAAAAAAGAAAGATTGGTGGTTAGGTCAAAATAATGTATGAAGATTGCCCTGGGAAATCTTTTGAATATGTCAGGACGACGGTCATACATATGGGGCAGTTAAAATAATCTTTAATTATCATCTGGCCAACAAAGAACAGCTCAAAAACTGCATATCCTCCTCCTCTTCCCCTTTCCGAATGACACTTGGAGACCATATATCAGTGAAACGTGCAGGGCAGGAAACCAAGTGAATGACAATATTAAAAATATTAAGAGTGGTTTGGCGCAAATTAACAAGAAAAGACAGGTACGCTGACGGTCAGGCAAACTATGGACTCTGAACTAGCTCCACTCTAGTTCCCTCTTGCAAACTCGTGCTTGGGAGCACGAGTTCGTCAGTCGGGTTCAACAGTGACACCATTTTTTGTATCGCAATATTTTTAGACCTGAAATTATGCCTGGTGTGTGTTGCTGAGGATGACGTGTCAAGTGCTCGTGTTATGCTCAACGCCATATTGTAGAGATTTTTTTAGGGAGTGCGCCTGTTTTCGGCTTCATCATTTGCCTAGCTACAGCGTTTTCTTCAGATTCTCAAATTTCTATTTTTGCTACTCTCTATATCGCAGGAAGTGTCGCTTCGAGATGTCCGAGGGAAAGTGAACACCTGGGTATGTTTAGAATGCAATTATTTTTATGCAGTGGTGCTGCGTGCGTTTTGTAATAAAAACATATTTAAACTCGACGTGCGGCTTACAAAGAATAATAGCACAGAATATGTCACATCTGCTAGAAGTCATTCACAATTTGCGATTAGTTCTTATTATTCAATTGTCATTCGTGGTACATGTGAGGAGGAAGAAACTGTGGAATATAAATTGGACTTGTTTTCCGCGTTTTGTTTTAACAAAAATCGGGTGGTGTTCTTTTAATTTTATTTTTACAACAAATTCGGTGTGTATCGAAGTGTATTGATGCTAAATATCAAATTCTTTGGAATTAGTAATTAGCCTTTTTCTCAGGTACTTTTTTTTATCTCAGAAATCGATCGTACTTGTAAATTTTGAGTACCTACAGTTTAAATGATTTTACTTTAGCTAGACAGGTATTTTCAACTTAGCGATGCCCTAGATTTTACTAGATGCTTGTATTGATTTACACACTTTCGACTTTAGGGCAAGAAAAATAATGCTCAGGACTTCCGGGTTAGTCAGGGCATTAAAGACACAGCAGTGTGCCCCCTTTCATACTCCAACGAACTCTCCGGGATTATGGCTTACATTACGAAACTTTATACCTCTTACTTAAATGCAGCATGAAGAAGGAATAAAAAAAAAACATTGTGTAAACTTGGCGCCGGTATGTTAACTATCATAATCACAAGCTTAAATTGGTCTGCTTAGTGACACCAATAAACGTTTACCCTGAACGTGCGTTAACAACATAAGCGCAACTTTCGTCGATCTTCCGAGAGTTGAAAGCTGAAGTGCAATCTAATCCGGACTGCTGAGCCTGCGCCCTGATAAGAAGAATGAGAATTACCCCCGATTACTTTCTGGCTATTGTCTATCCAAAAATTTCAGTGTTTTGGATCAATTTGAATTGGCGAAATATTTATGCGGTCGCGTTTCTCGCAAATAATGTCATAATCTCGCTCTTATTTGAGGTGAATGTAAAATTGCGTATACCATATTCACCACAGACCTGATACCAGGAACGTAAATGCGTGTCGTTTTTGTTCATTGTTTTGGTTCTACCCGGTCTAAGAGGTTAGATTAAAACTATGTCTAAAATAAATTGAGGTTTATTCGAAAATAACGAACACTGGTAGCTCCTTGCTTATTCACGATTAAGATTAAAGTCGGTACTGGTTGCTTCAGCTAAACCGTGAAATAAAAATGAAAAAAGAGACAACGGTAGAGTTTCTTTTTCAGCTGCTTGCCTGTGCGCTCACCTTCTCTGGGATTTATTTAAGGTTGTCAGTTTTTTTTTTTCTGCCTCAGTTTTATAAAGGTGATGGTATTTGCTATTGTACGTTTTCTTTACATGTCTACGATTTTGAACGTTTTCTATAGTTTATAATAGTATACCTATGCTACTGCAATATACACAGTAAACTTTCAAAATAGTGCCTATTGGTTACATCTCTCAAATGTCTCGATGCCAAAAAGAAGTCACTTGAAGGTGTTAAGCTTCAACAGAAAGTTGCACGTGGATGGACGGAAATTTACCATTCACCTGCATCAATTAGTTTTGCAATATCATCTATACTATGATAAGTCATAATGAAATCAAGGGCCATAGCGATACTCACCCCACAAAAAGAAACAGAGGAGGCCTCCAAATGTTCTTTTATAAGCTATTAGGGGGCTTGGTTGCTGATCCTTTTAATATAAAAGTAATACAATATTATCGAATATTCACAATCGATCTGCAGTTCCTATCCCGGCTTTTGAGATGCATTCATTTATATTTTCTACATGTGCCCGTTAGGAATATAATTTATTTTAGTATTTGTTTTGTTTTGTGCTGAGTGCTGTAAAACAACTAGGGGCTGGGGTCCCGTCAGAAGACAAGTTTGTCTTCTTTTATCCCAGCCGCCCAGACTTCTCTTTCGTCTGAAATAAAGCCTACATACATACATACATACATATATACATACATACATACATTTAATATTAGAATTCCCCACATCTCTGGAAGGAATAAAATATTCTCAAAGGCTTTATTATTTAATTGAGGGTTAGTTTGCTTTATTACGCTTGAAATGGACTGCGTGTATCTGAGTCTGTTCCAGTGCTCCATTTACAGCGATCTGCAACGTGGAGTAGTCTATAATATGTATTATTTTAGGAGCGAATTGTGAAACCGCAAGGCTTCTCTTCCTATAAGTAATTATCTATATGAATTTGAAATGAGACCCCAATTGATTAATCAAAATCAAGATATCAAGCAGACAAAGTCATATTCTACATGAAATGCTTCACAGTAACATAATAATAGTGCTTCAGATGAGTATAATTTGACTACATCTCGTTTTCGCTCATATTTGAATTTCACATTGCTTGGCTAGTTCAAATGATCTGCTATTTGTGCGAAGGAACATTGTGCTTATAAGTTTGTCACCTAAGTATACAGATCGCCTCTTTTACTGGAGCATCTCTCTGTTGTCTAAAGGAGTAAGAACTTCGTGTTTCATACCATGTAAGCAAATATAATAAAAAGAACGTTAACACAGCTTTCTTTTTTCTCCAGAGATTAACTTTTGTAAATGCCACGATGTTGTTTTGCATTTTTTTACAGAGGAGCGCATTTCCGCAAGCTGACGTTCACGGCTCCGACTTTAGCTCCATCCAGTTTTAAAGTTTTAGTTCTTTTGAGCAACGCCTCTGCTTGATAAATAATTCAGAAGACTCTGATCGAAAATACAGTGCGAAATATGTCAAGAAATTGTTCCGAAAAGCATCAAACAGATCAAAGTATTTTCGCAGTTCGGGGCCGACGAGTTTTGTCAGATCTTCTCAGTCGCGGGGTTTCGCTGCAGTCTACTCATTCTCTTCTTTCCGAAACTCTCCCTCCTTATTATAATTCAAGTGCCGCAGCGACGGCGATTTCCCCCCTAAAGAATGGAATATGCTACCTTCCCTAAGTTCTTTAGTGTAGCCAAGTATATGCGTATATTTTTGTTCTCGGCTTTTTGTATTTGAGCTCTTTTACTCTAATTATTTGATAGTTTTTTAATGGGCGCAGGAATAAGATTGCTTCTTGAGTTTTTATTATGACGAGATTACAAAGATAATATGTGAGCGTAAATTCAAACGAGTTGTAGTATTGATTTGAATAAACCTGAATTATAAAATAAACGTATTTCTACTTGGTTGTAAGGCGTCTGTAATATATCTTTAGTGCGGATGTGAAAAAAAAACGATATATTACGGTCTTATTCAGCAGCATATTAAATTAACAGTAGCTGTAATATATGTATGATAAAGTTGCTCACAAAACCGCCTTTTTCTGTAAGTAGCATTCAGCTTTCGACAATAAACGTATATCCCGTTAATGGGCCGCACAAGCTATTTCCACGTATTAAATCACTGAAGTAAATACTGAACATTGCGAGAGATGTTATGAAAATATTTGTTCTTGTTCCGGTCCCTACTGAAAAAAAAACATTTGATATTCAAACGGGTGGCAAACTGGTAAATCAAACGGGTGCAAACTTGTCGAACCGTTTGGATCAAACGTGATTATGGGGTACGGGTAGCCGTTTGAAACGGTATCCGCTCGAAACGGTACCCATTCGATACAGGTGCCCGTTTGATACGGGTGCCCGTTCGACCTTGCACGTGACCGCACGTTTGAACGTGCCATTCGAATCGGGAAATTATGCGCTAGCCCTAAATGGGGATCGTCTGGTAGGTTGGTTATCTAAAACTTATTTAAGACGCTCCGAAACTCATAAACCTATTTATAACAGGGAGGAAACACGTAGAACAAATGTGCTCACATAGGTGCTTGCAAATGGACAGGAAAACAGACGCAAAAGATTGTTTTCAATTCTCCTCAAAGTTTATTACGTCTTCTGTAGACAAGTACAAACGTGTAAGCAATCTGTGAAATGTGAGAGGCACTCTATGCTTTTATACAACTGAGAAGATAGCAAACCAAACAAGAACCGAGGTAATTGCAGACTATGAAGGTAGACATTCGGGAAATTATTCGCCCGGCTGCCGCGAGAATAGTGGCTGCATAATTATATAGATTATCTGGAAGAGTATGAGTAGAAGAACGGTCAATCGTTGCCAAGAAGTAGGTTGCAGTGCACTTACCATAAAAATAGCTGACTTGAAAGATGTAAGCCGTAATATTTGTCGACACGGTCAAAGCAGGACAACCACACAAACACATATGAGAGGGAACGGCTACTTGGAAATTTCAACACGATGTGGCGCACAAGCTGTCATTTGCCGAACCCAACCAAACCGCAAGAATTCCTGACTTCTTTGAAAAATCGCTTGTTGCCGATATACGCATAGGACTTTTCGAAGACTGATAGCTTTCGTACACATCCAATACGTTGTCGAGAGACATCCTAATAAGACCGCAGGGTTAGGCGACAGATCGAAGCAGGTGGACGAGCGAAGTTCGAGCTGGAACTGACAACAAGCAGACAAAGAAAGGAGCGGCTGCCAGGTGCACCCTTCCGGATCTCGATGCTTATCAGCGTGTAGCTCGCGCGCGGCTTCGCGTCACGTGACGGGTGACAAGAGAGGAGGGAGGGGGCGAGGACCACAGGGACAGCCCCTCTCCCTCTCCCCAGGCATTCCAGTGAGATGTGTTTTTGTAGCCTCGAAAAAGAAACACGCGCGCGCATTTTAGCACGCTCGAGCCTTGGAAATGACGGCGGGGCGGCCAGGAGCTCGGCTTGCGCCCGAGCGAAGAAAGTACTCAGCGCAAGCTCATAGTTTGAATGCTGCAACGGCGGGCGTGCTCTCGCAATGCTCGACGTTCTTGCAGCCGCGTGTACGCGTGTTACCTTCGCTGCGTCTTGAATTAAATTGAAACGGAGTCTAGACGTACATTCTTTTAAGCGGTCGCGTCTTCTGCGAGAGAGATTCGAGCTGAATAAATAAATTGAAGCAACAAAGATGGACAAAGTTTTAAAGTTCTGTCAAAAATATCGGCTCACCAACGTCGCGCGTTTACGTAAAACAATAACAAAAAAAGGTGTTGGTTTTAGTTGCACTATAAGCGAACATCAGCGCAATTGAAATATAAATATAGTTACTTGCATTACGCGGACGATCTGAAATCGATGAACCGGCGCTCCCAGCCTTCCGGAAACATTGGCTGCCACGGCTGAAACGCTAGGTGTGCCCACGCCGCCGAACTGTACGTTCGATATCAAACGGGCTCCGGAGAGCCGTTTGATTAAACCGGTACAGTTTGCAACATGGTCACCGGTTTGAGCAAACGTGCGACAACTTTGCCCAAACGAGTCGCCCATTTGCCCAGACGAGCGACCCGTTTGCCAAAGGAGTGACCTGTTTGTCCAAATAGGTGACCGTTATGGCTCATACGGGGGAACCCTTTGAGTCATACGGCCGACCCCCTTGACAAACTGATGACCGGTATGGCTAAACTGTTACCGGTATGGACCCGTTTTATTTTCATATAGGCGCCAAATGTTTTTTTTTTTTTTTTCAGTAGGGTTTCATCTAAAACGGCTTTTATTATGCTGTTACGCAGTTCGGTTTTAGTTTACTTTCGAAACAACAGTTCACTTAGTTGAAATCTTGGTTTAGTTGATTCATAAAAATCACCGCAAAATATTTATATTAGCATGGTAGTACACCGAAAATTACTCGCAATCAGGTCACTAAGCAAAACTTACTTGAAGCGGGCACTTTATTTTGAGCACTAGGATTTCAAGAGGGGTTCATTTGCGTAAATTCATACTTGGCTCGAGCTTTTTTTAAATTTTTTTATTATTTGTTTTTTTATCTAAACTTGGCAGTTCGTTCAATTGCACAGACTTCGGTGACAACACTACATGCTTTAAGTGTAAAATGTTCCACAGACTAAAGGTAATTCTCTAACAAGTTTGCTTTATTTCGCATAACAAAATGTGTAAATTATTTTAGGGGCTCTACAGATTATTATTACAATTTGTGTAAAACAGATCTTAGTTCATTCAATGGCGTCCCTCCTCTGCTGTGCTTTAAACCAAAATAATTGCACAAAAACGAAGTGTGAAACCTCCGAAGCTTTAGGAGCCCACCAAAAAGCCAAACATTACTAAAGGTTTAATGCTTTAATTCAGAAGCCCAATACAATATTTAAAAGCAAAATGAAAATCCTCTTTTGTTTAGTGCGCCCAAATTATAAATCAAGCATGCCATTACATATGATAAAACATTTGAATTGGTATATAATATGTTCAGAAATATGTTTTGCCATACATTGCATACAAGCGTGTTTACGTCATTTTTGTGAGAACGAGTTGCATCAATCTAGCTTCATTGCACATCTACAAACATTTATCTATAAATTGCTAAAGGCACGAATGATAAAAACAGGGCGTCAATTTGATTTCGTCCGTCCTTCGTGGTTTATTAATCGGAAATATTATTTAACAGGCGAACAAAATGGGTGAACTGCATATTGATATCTCTCTTATGAAGCTCGAATAAACAATAAATATGTTAAGACATAACACGTCTGAGAAGCAGTCTCATGAATCTTTAACGGCTTCTTACTAGCTTAGATAGACTCTGATGAGAGTAAACAATGCGCAATATTTGAAAAGGCAGTGTTATTTTATATCCAGAGAGAATTATATATTATAAATATTAATTCAGTCGTTTCATTAAAGGAAGATGTTGGTTTGCGGAATCCGGAAATTCGCTTCTGGAATTGCAGCGACACACACTAGCAAATGCCGCTAAAAATACGTTTTGTTCCGTCCCTGGGTCAGGGTTGGGCAATATCGCGATACAAATGTATAGCGATAGTATTACCAAAAAAACATGTCGTGTCTATTTCTGTATCGCATTACATTTTTTTACCAGTATCTCTATTGCTATCGAAATACATTTGGGATATTTCTTTGTATCGCGATACAATCAGGATGAAATGTGTTTCGTTACATTTCTTCAGAAATATCCCCCCCTCTCTCTTCCTGAAAAGAAAAAAAATCACAAAAAGCACAATGTCAGAACGCCATTTCTTTTCACTTTTTTCTTCTGAGGGATTTAAGCTCAAGGAGGTCCCGGGGTATTGTGACTATGCTGACCAACTACCCGTCCGATTCACGAAACTATTTTTATATGCGTCCTATTCTCTCTTCTGAGAGGTGTTGTGTAGTCGAGGACTCGAACCAGGTAGCGTGTCAGGAGTGGAGTCGGAGATCCACTGCCGCAGGTCCCTAGGTAAGGATTTTATGAGTCATTGTTTGCTGGCAGCCAATGCCCGCTGCTAATCAACTCTCTTGCCATAGCTTACACACACACACACAGTACAACCAGCCGGCAAATCTGAGTAACAGTCCGTTGCACCACGAGCCTGGCGGTGGTTGACTTGAAATAGAAGCAGGACTCACGCAGTGAAGTTCAACAGATATCCGAATGCGTCCGCGCCCGTAATAATGCACGGCTCAAAGGTACGTTATCAGTCGACGTGAATGTGACCCGCTACTCTGGTGATCCGATACCCAGGAAGGAGGCCAGACGTGGCCTCGCTGTGCCATTCCAGACTTCGTACATCTGAGAAGACTCGTCTCGAGAGGGCTGTATCTCGGAGAGGTCGCACCTGTGCCGGCAATCTCAAGTCGCAATCCACAAGGGCCTCTGTTTTGATGATGCTAGGCAAGACTTGAGGAATGCCATCCATGCCTCATAGCGTCGGCGGGTCGGCCGGAAGGACTGTCACAACAGCGATTCCTCCGTATTGGTTTTTCAATCATAACAGAAGATAAGACATGGGTTTCAAGATGCCCTTTCAGGTGGTTCATATTCACCAAAATTCCAAATACAACTGCATGCACGATTTTCCCCGAGGTCACGTACAAGGAAAGTACGTATTGTCCTTCCATACACCGGTGTGGTGAAGTTCAATGTTCAATGCCACACCTTCAGATTACAAAATACCAGTTCATTCTACCGTGACGTCCTGCAATGACTTGACAGGGGCGTTCTTATTGGACAGGAGCGTAGTGACGTTTTGATGGGATTTAGGGTGACATGGAAGTTTTTTAGAGGTCGAAGCCTTATCACCTTACTGTCAGAAAGACAGGATGTCAGGGAAGGGACCGCGGTTAATCCTTGATGGAACGTTTTTTGAGCCCATTGGAGATTCCTCTTCGTCGGGAACCACTACCTTTAAGGCGAAATTCCAAGCCTGCGGGAAAGTAATTTTGGCACCAAAATTTGCGATTCAAGCTTCGTCTCACTTCGCGTCTCAAACAAATTTGAAAACGTATTGCAGTATCAGTATTTCAGTATTTGCATTTCTGACCTTGCCAATATCTATTCCTGTATTTGTATTTCCAAAGACGTTTTGCCTCTTTTTAAAATTTATTTCCGATATGTATCGTAATACATTTTTAGAGATATAGTTTCCCAGGTAGCACGCCAGAGGAATGCCCAACTTGGGCAAAGGTCTGGCAAACATAAGGACCCAACTTTGGCGCAGTTAGGTTTTTGCACCATGGCACTCATCAGTGCCAAAGTACGGTGCCTAAGTATAGCCTTAGTTGGGCGATCCTAGGGCATGCCAAAGTTTGGCTCTTCTCTGGTACGCCAGAGGAGTGCCAAAGTTGATGCCATACTTGAGCCATAACTGCCATAGTAAATCCTAATCTGGGAATGCGGGGCATGTCAAGGTTTGGCGTTTCTCTGGTCCGCCAGAGGAGCGCCAAAGTTGGTGCCATACTTCAGCCATAACTGCCAGAGCAACGCCTGATTTCGCTATTTGGGACGTGCCCAGGTTTGGCGTTTCTCTGGTCCGCCAGAGGAGCGCCAAAGTTGGTGCCATACTTCAGCCATAGCTGCCAGAGTAACGCCTAATTTCGGTATTTGGGACGTGCCAAAGTTTGACTTTTCTCGGGTCCGCCAGAGTAGCGCCAAAGTTGGTGCCAGACTTGAGCCATAACTGCCATAGTAAATCCTAATCTGGGAATTCGGGGCATGCCAAGGTTTGGCGTTTCTCTGGTCCGCCAGAGGAGCGCCAAAGTTGGTGCCATACTTCAGCCATAACTGCCAGAGCAAGGCCTAATTTCGGTATTTGGGACGTGCCAAGGTTTGGCGTTTCTCTGGTCCGCCAGAGGAGCGCCAAAGTTGGTGCCATAATTCAGCCATAACTGCCAGAGCAACGCCTAATTTGGGTATTTCGGACACGCCAAAATTTGGCGTTTCTCTGGTACGCCACAGGAGTGCCGAAGTGTGCCATACTTGAGCCATAACTACCAAAGCAACGCCTAATTTCGGTATTTCGGCCTCGCCGAGTTTGGCTTTTCTCTGGACCGCCACAGTTGTGCCGAAGTAAGTGCCAGACTTGAGGCATAACTGCCGCAGTAAATCTTAATTTGTCGATTCGGGGCATGCCGAAGTTTGGCTTTTCTCTGGCTACCCACTGAAGTGCCAAATAAGTTCCAAAAGTGGCAAAGAAAGCCGAGAGGCCAGCCCAAGTTTCGAATATTTCTGGTGTGTCACAGAAGTGTTCTTTCACGCGTCCCAGAAGAGAAATAAATTAAATAAGCGTTGGAAACACGATGGTAAGATGTCATCATCTCCGTTCCCAAGCAGCACGGCAATACTTTGCGGTATCGTGCCAGTGCCGGCCGAAAGTCGGTTCCAATATCGCTCAACTGTCCAGTTTTGCACCACCGTTTGATACCCGGCAGGTATTGCCGTACAGCTGTTTCGCCCCGGCCTAGCGTTCGCGCAATATTGTGCGAAAACTCTACGATGCGTCTGCTTCGTATTGGCCGAACGTCGTGCAAGTATGTGTACGTTGCATGTCATTTGTTGCATATCCAATCACTTATACGGACAAACAAATTTTTTTCGATCGCTCCCAGAAGTTTATTAAACAACTATCATTGCACACAGTGTATTCTCATCATATTTAAAAAGGTCACACTTCTCTGTAAAACGAAAAGCAAATTATAAAATACAAGTAACACTGTCCTCATGCCAAGCAAAACTCATCACACAAAAACCGCGGAGATTGAGAGGAAAGCAGGACGACTATCAGAATCATGCTTGCAGTGCACTTACTAATAAAAGAGCGATATCATGTATTCCTTGATAGATGCATAATCCAACTCAGGCACCCCACAAACACATTCGAGGATTCGAGGACTAACGTCTCGTCGTCGGCGAAGAGCAGTTTTGTCGAAGCGTGTTCAACAAACACATCACAAGTAGTCCACGAACTCCGGTGGAAAAAATGGCTGTTACCGAAAAATTGGCATGGACGTATTCCGACCGTTTACGACGAAAAAACACAGCCGCGTCTGCAACGCACGAAAGCAACAGAACACTGAAGAGCAGTTCGAAAACCGGACCTACGTGGCCCGCTTATTTCTATGACTAGGCAAACGGCGAAAACTACAGCCCCAGAGATCCCATCAGCGTGACAGTGAAAGTCACGTGAAAAATTTTCGCCCAAACGTTTTTGTCCTACGCGTCCTACGTAGAGAGGTCACGCTGGGTCACGCGTTTCGCTTCACCCTTTTGATTTGCTTAAAGCGGCTGTCGCGCTCGCTGACAGCCACACGAAGACACAAAAGCAGGTGGGGAGGATTTGCAAAAGGCGAGGTCGAAGGGGAATCAACAACGCATAAAAGGAAAGGCCGCTTCTGCCAGTGACCTTGTCGCCTTGCCTAGTCAGTCAGCGTTCGGCTTTTATTGAGGGCCTCAGAAAGATAATCTCCTTTCTAGAGATCGAAATGGACGGGGTGGTTATGTTTTTCGGGCTTGTCGCCATCCGATAGACCTCAATTATTTCTGTCCCCACTCGCTCGCAGTGGCCTCCCATGGCTGTCGTGCCGGTGAAATTAGGAGCGCGAAAATACTCCAGAAGCCGGGCGAAGACATGATAAATGTAATAACAAAAACGGCTTGACATAACAAAAATAAGATTTTAATTAAACGTTTCGCCTCCCATGCGGGAGGCATCTTCAGTAGAGCGTTGAGCGAGTGAGAGTCGCACAAAAAAGTTCGGCTATTTAGGCATAAAGTTTGTGTACACGTCCGGCAGGGGACCACGGTTCTTGTTTACCAGCGATGAATCACTTCCGCGTTTGTCGTTCTGGATGAACCAAGATTCAAGCAGCTTCCTCGGTCCCCACCTTTTATCCCTCGCCAAGGTCGATGCCTTGTCAAAGTCAAATTGATGTCCTGACTTCCATGTGTGGTCGACGAGTTCGGACTTGAAGCGGGTGGATCCCGTGCGTGTTCTTTTAGTCTTGTTTTTCTTTTTCGTCCCGTCTCTCCAATGTAGGAAGCGTCACATTCCTTGCACTGCACCTGGTAGATCACGCCCCTTTCTTCCTCTGGCGGGGTCGGGTCTTTTGGCTTGGAGATAACATTGGCAATTGTTCTGTAGGGTTTGTATACAGTTCGTACCCCTAACGGCCTAAGGGCGCGTCCCACGACGTCACGTGTTCGTTCGGCTCGATCCGGGCGCCGACGGGACATTTGTTTCTTAACGCGATTGATAAACCGGTCGGGGTAGTTACGTTTCTTCAAAGCCTCCCGCACATGGCTAAGTTCTTGATCGCGAAGTGTTGAGTTAGATGGGACTGTTTCTGAACGATGAAGGCAACGATCTTACAACTGAGCTTTTGTGTTGAGAAGGGGGATGAGAGTGGTAGTCAAGAAAGTTTTGTCTGTCACATGGTTTACCATATACGGATATCTCCATCTTAAAGAAAGATTCACTAGTTCTATGGGCACTTACATATAAAAACGGCAAGGTACTATCGGTTTCATGTTCGCAGGTGAACTGAATTGAGGGGTGGACACTATTCAAATTGCGGTGAAAATCGGTTACGTTCTCTCTGTTAACTATTAGAAAAGTGTCATCGACAGGGCGACGGTAGAACTTCACGGGGAAATCAATGCCAGACATTACCTTTTCCTAAACATATTCCATGACGAGATTCGAGACGGTTACGGAAACTGAACTCCCCATAAGGCATCCGCTGACCTGATGATATATGTCCCCATTAAAACTAAAATTACACTGGTTGAGACAAAAACGCAAAAGGAGTATAACGTCATCAACAAGGAGGGTTGTGCGAGTGGACAAAGACTGGTCTGCCAACAACCGGTCACGGGCGACATCAACCGCCAGGGCGTTGGGAACATTCGTAAATAATGAAATCACATCAAAGGATACCATAGCCTCGTGCGGTAGCAGGGTCTGAGCGCGAATAAGTTCAACAAAGTCATGGGAATTCCGGATGCTAAACTCATTGTTTCCCGTAAGAGGGCTCAGAATCATAACGAGATATTTGGAAAGGCTGTAAGTGGATGAACCAATAAAAGATACAATCGGGCGTAGGGGGCAACCCGGTTTGTGAATTTTGGGGAGTCCATACATTTTGGGTGTCGCGGACTCAAAGGAGAAGAGACGACGGTATAGGTCGTCACTGATGCGTCCTTTCTTTTTCAGCTTTCGAAGGTGGTCAACTAACTCTCTTTCGGACTTAGCAGCGGGATCTCTTGATAGCCTCACGAAATAGCGACTGTCATTTATAACTTCATACATCTTCTTCATGTAGTCATCCCTATCAAGCACAACGGTTCCTTTTCCTTTGTCGGCCTTTAAAATCATGATGGAGCTGTCTGACTTCAACTCATTAAGAGCAATGCGTTCTTGTTGGTCTAAATTTGACCCGGCCGGTTGCGCATTGTTCAAAACACTGACAACGCGGCTTCTCGCGAGATTTACCCCTGTGACATCATGCACATGTCTGAGTTTATCTTCAATTTCAATTATGAAGTCACGTTTTGGAATGTACCGTGGAGCAAGGGCATAGTCCAGTCCTTTGGATAGCAGAAATTGCAAGCCAGGGTTGGTAATAGTAACATAAGATACGTACGGCAGAATTCCCTGCCATAAATAAAATGATTTGGCTAACGCCAATGTAACGCGAAATAGGTGCAAAGAGTTTTGCGATAGAAAGCGTAAACCAAAAAAAAAAAGGGAAAAAAAAGAAAAAAAAAACAAGAAAGAAAGACTGAAGGAAAGGACAAATAAGAAAAAAAAATCTCTGGTGACGTGGCCAAAAAAAGAAATTCTGTTCACGTGATTTTTCTTGTCACGTGACCAAACAAAAAAAAATAAACGAAATAAAAAAAAAAAAAAGAACACGAGAAAAAAAAAACTATCCCCTCCCCGGTTTCGAAGCTAGGCCCTCTTGATCGTGAAACTAGCGCGCTGTCCGTTGCGCCAACATAACTTTTTTTTTTTTCTTTCTTTATTGCAAATTGCGCCAACATAACTCTGCCTGTAATGCTCACGCATTCTCCCATCATAGGAGAAAGCTTAGTTGCCTTCGTAGTTTTTCATGCATGTGTTATTATTATTTCCGGCAAGAGTTCACGTCCAGAATGCTTTCAGAGTTTTCGAGCAAAACGAGTTTTCTTCATCCGAGTCACCTTCTACAACCAGTAGACCGCACTGGGTCGTCCGGCTAATCAAGCAGCTTTTTTCAAATTCTCTAACGTGCCCGTCCTCGGATCCGAGGTCGCCGTTTGACAAGCTTAACGGAACCCCCACGGCAGCATTGTTCTGTCCCCACTCCCTCTCGAGAGGATGGCTCGCCCCGAGGCTAATCCCATTCTCTAGACGCTCTTTCCACCCAACGATGGCCCTTTCCCTCCCCGTCCCCCAGCTTCGGGAGAGAAGGTTCTTCTGTGTAGAACGTCCCGTTTGTACAGTGGCCTTTAAAGTTCAGATTGTCCTGTCCGTATCGTCCCTTTTGTGTCTCCACTTTTAATGTTTAAAAAGTATCAACACGCTAAAATAGTACAATTTACGGGATTTTATTTTCATTCCCCAAGTGTGATGCGGGAGCCGTGCCACGGTGCCCCGGTCGTTTCCGCTCTTTGTTATCGCTAGGATTTGACAGTGCTCAATCACAATGGAAGACACGCACAGAGCCACGCTCGCTTTTGCAATGCGTCGCCTAATAATGATATCTCTTGTGGAAACGTGCGTACATCCGTCTTGCGCAGTGTTAGCTCAATGGCAGCACTTTCTGTAAAGGCGGATTCACACCGGGGATGTAAGCAGTCGCGCGATCCAACTAAATCGCATCGCAAAAAAAAAATGAATAAAATAATTAGTTGGTCAATTTGGCGTGCGCGATGAGCGAGTCCAACGCCTTCGTTGGCGAGTCGCTTCTCAAAAACTCTCGCTCCGAACGCCGTTGGTTGGCTCGGCCTCTCCGCGACTAGAGTGCATCGTAAAAAATCGGGTCAGCAAGCGACTGTTTAAAACCCGTCACTTTTTGCCCGCGATGGTCGCTTTTGCGATGAAAGCTATGGCGCGACTAGATCGCATCGCCGGTGTAAACGCGCCATAATGTCGAACCAGTCTCACGGCGCGTCCCGATATTGGCTTGTGTACCTACGCGCGAGTGCAACATCTGGCACAATTTGCGTTTGCAAAGCCCGCTCCAGCCGCGTCAAAACAATTCAGCCAACCTTTGGACTGCAGAAATCAAGAGACACCCAAAATAAGATAAAGTTGCCAGCCGAATAAGACTTGATTTCTATTTAATTAAGATGAAGACCACCGCGTACATCAAATACCTCATCAGCCGAACTCCAAGGCAGTAAGCCTAGTTCTGGCACTTGTTTGGCAACTTTGGCCCGCAGCTGCCAGATCACAGCCAAACTATCGGGAAGCGAAGCCTAACTTGGGCGCTCGTTTGCCGACTTGGGCCCAAAGATGCCAGATCGCAACCGAACTACAAGGTAGTAAGCCTAACTCTGGCACATTTGTGGCGATTTTGGCCCGAATGTGCCAGGTGACAGCCGAACTGTCAAAAAGTGAAGCCTAACTTTGGCATTAGTTCGGCGATTTTGGCCCAAAAATGCCAAAGCTCTGCCAAACTACAAGGTAGTAAGCCTAACTCTGGCACATCTGTGGCGATTTTGGCCCGAATGTGCCAGGTGATAGCCGAACTATCAAAAAGTGAAGCCTAACTTTGGCAGTAGTTTGGCGATTTTGGCCCAAAAATGCCAAAGATCTGCCGAACTACCGGGCAGTAAGCCTAAATCTGGCATTTTTTAGGCGATTTGGGCCCGAAGATGCCAGACGACAGCCGAACTACCTGGCAGCGAAGCCTAAGTTTGGCACTTGTTTGGCGAATTAGGGCCAAGACACCCAGACTGTTGCCAAGGGAGGTCAGGTTTGGCACTACTTTGGCTTCTTCGGGCTTTTTAATGCCCTAAACTGCCAGACGCAAGCCAAGTTTTGGCCCAGAACTTGGTGCTGCCTGGGTTAGTATCAGTATATTAGATGCTATTTTCATATATCCCGGTATTTGTATTTCCAAATACATTTTTGCGTCTTTGTGCCCAATTCTGCCCCTGTGTGTGGTACATCCGAAGCTCAACGTATATAAACTAAATAAAATAAATTTAACTTTTACGAGAATTTGAGAAGGGTTCCTGACGCTTACGAGGTTCCTAAAAGGATAATAAAGAGAAAATAAGGCTTATAGTTATGTTTGTTTTTCTATTGTGATATGTCAGATAATCTGTGTGTGGTTCGGAGAAACACAAACAATTAGACCAATGCTTCTCAAATGGGAGTCCACGAACCCTTCAGGGTCCGCGAAGGCATTCGAGGGGTCCGCGAAACCCGGTCTCATCAGTCAAGCCCGGCAATATGAGTTGTCTTTTTTCACATTCAGAAGAAACGTTCCAATCTTCGTGTGAGTTCTTTCATGGGTATGTCAATGAGATTACTTCACACTAGAAATTAGGTATATTCATTTGTTATATCATTATCATGATTAACATTTACCTTTCTATTACCCTCACCCCGAAAGTGGTCCTCCATCATCTCCGCTATTTACAAGGGGTCCACAAATGTCAATGGTTGAGAACCATTGTATTAGAGCATCAAGCCACGAAAGTGTAAGGCCATCAAACAATTAAAAATGTCCTAAATTGTACTTATCATCAAGTAATAAAACAATCAATGTCTAAATACATCAATTCATAGATCCCTCACATCCTCAGACCACGCCGACGCCCAAACACACGATAGCTTGTCAAGCTGGCGGACTTCCAAATTATGTTCTGAGATAGTTTCAGTATGAGTGTTTTATTTGATGCACTACGGTTCTAATACCTTGCATGTAGGTTAAAAATGAATAAATGCAAACAATAAAGAACATATTTAGCAAAGTATTTATCAATCTGCACATATCAATATACAGGGTGCTTTTATTCCGTCCATAATTTTTTTTGTATAGAGTGTTTTTGTACACGGCACGTGCCCTCAGTTATTAGTTATTGGTGATAATTTTTGTCAGTATATTGTCATTGTTAAATTTATTATCACTTTTTACGTGCATTTAGTCCTCTTGTTTTCTATTTTGCGCTCTCGGCGCGTTTTGTATTTAAACTTGTAACCACTTTATTGTTCGTAGCTCTGTTGGAGGTACGAGTCATATTTCTTTTTTTTGTGTGTGTGTGTGTGTTTGTTCCTCCCTGCCACGGCCCCACGGACCAGCAGTGTGTACAAATAAATAAATAAATAAATAAATAAATAAATAAAAAATGCGCTTTCAATTTTTTTTTGGACTTGGAAATAATTTGCTTGCACTGCGTCGACTTGAAAAGTGGCTAAATATTAATAATTAGTTAGATCAGTCACTTTATATAATAAACTAAGTTCTTTTTTTTTGTGTGTGGGAAAGTGGGGGGGGGTGCGGGGGGATTAAGATATGTTAAGAATTGACGCTAGATCTCAATACGTTTGTTTGGTGCCCTGAAATTTCGAATCAAATATATGTAGTGGGCCTACGGGGCGGGAAATATTACCCCTGTGAACGGTTTGACACCGAAACCAGGGTGGGCCAACAGCGCCCCTATAGCTGCCGGCTGTATTGTGGAGCCGGCAGAGGGCGCAGACGTCGCAATTATCGTACTATTTCTCCTGGCTTACGTTTTGTTGGAAGCTGCGTACGAATTCGCATTTCAAGTCCCATAGCAACCACCGCAAATTATCTAAACGAAAGTTCGCTTCAGCACAGCCAGAACATACTCAGGTCGAAAAGTGAACTCTCTAAATAAATTATGCCTGACAATAAAAAAAGTACTAAATAAATTTTACTTTTCTATCTGAGTAATTAACCAATTTCCACTTTCTGACATAACCGCCATGACTAACGATTTCTCCCCAGGGCTGAAATAACACATATGCAAGTTATTTTGTTAATATCTTAACCTACCCTATCTAGAGCGGTTCACCCTGTATAGATTAAAACACGCACATATGGTAATTGTGAAACTACTTCATTATTGCGTAGTAATTGACTTAAACTGAAATAAACCCTTGGAACTTGTAGTTGAAGAAACTCCTGCCTACTGTAATGATATGCAATACCGGTTTAGTACCTCAATTTATTAATTTAAAACAGATTAGAAACTGTTCGTTTTTTATACAGTGTCCTGTATATCAATCAATCATTCAATCAATCAGTTTTTTTATGTCATCATCAGATAGCGATGTGGGCTGCAGAGGAAAAAAGTCAAAACAGTTTTCATTTGACAATTTCTCTGCAGCATTACAATTGGCATACAGTAACAAAAACAACAGCAACCAGGGAAATCCAAACAGTGACACGGGATGGCAAAAATAAAGCACTTATATGATGAACTCTTATATACTGTACTTTGCTACCAGAGGAAGAATTTTGTCCTTATACGCAAAGAACGACAGCATCTAGTGACTGGATGTATACCAGAAACAAAATGTATTAAACTGATATGTTTACGTCTGAACAAAGCAATTTATTTTTTATTTGTGAAAACAAAGTTCTCGAATTTCATTTAGATGAAGGTTTTCAATGTTTGACAAATTACTTTTTCAGCTTTATTTAAGACAGACGGAAGATTATAGCTTAACATTTTAAACCCATAGTTCTTGCGATTTAATAGGATTTTCTAGTGCTCCCTTTCCCTAACGTCATGGGGTTTGGAAATGGAAGTTTAATTTGAAATACAAGTAAAAAATGGTTCATTACATCGAAGGGCGGATCTATATTGTGTGAGGAGAGTTTACTCACATGAATCAAGAATTAATGTTAAATGCAGCTCTGTGAATAAAGGCGGAGAGTGTGTGTCAAAAGACGCATTTCGTATTATGCGAACCGTCTTTTCTTGAAGGATATGTAATTTATTTAGGATGGACGGGGCTGAAGTGCTCCACACTAAGCTACAGTAATTTAAGAGGGATTCAAGAGGAGCTTTATATATAAGCAATTTTAAACGACAAGGAAGTATATTTTCAAACGGGTACAATCTGCTAAGTACTTTTGAAAGATTTTTTTAGCTATATTGATATCGTGATCATTTTCAGACATGGGGATGTTAAAGTAAACTCAAAGCGTGTTCACATTTTGAATGAGTTAAATTTCAGAGAGACAAGAACAATATAAAAAATCCTCAACAATTCTGGAGATTTAAATTTGATCACTGTCTCTTGAAACCGGGCCATAATAACAAAAGCAAAGCCCACCATCATCTAGGCAAAAAAAAAAACATAGCTGGCGCACTATAGCATAATTGAACACGTGAAGAAATTCAGGAAGAGAGAAATGCAAATCCGTCGAAAATTAGCTTTTTATTCCTGTTGTAATTTATGCGTGATAATCTCAGCTCTTCCCTAATTAATTAATGTGTAATGTAAAATAATTCTTTATCGATATATTGGGGCAGTTCTTACGAAATTAAACAAATATAAATTAAAATTACATGCAATACGACAGAGGATTTTTTAACGTTATAACGGCAGCAACGCATTGAATGATAAAATTTGAAGAAAAACATACGCAATACATTTAGCAAGAGCTCTTATTAGCACCAAAATCACTCTGCATATTAGCCGGATAATTTACTTGAAAGCAGAGTTTTTGTGGAAAAAATGCGAAAAACATTTTCACTTTGCCGCACTAGGGTGTCAAAGGCAGTGGTAACTCAGATTACGATGCGATAGTCTAGACGATCTAGGCACACATGTGGAAGCTGAATGGCACGAATGGTATCCGCGGTTACTTTTCCGAGGTCCGTAGACGCAGCTTTAATAGGGTCCGCGACCGGCGCAGTGTTTTTGCCATATTTGTATTCGCGAAGTGTGGCACCCGCCTGGCTGAGGTGGGCGGTTAATTGCTCGCTGCCTACTGCCGGTTTGGAGCGGAGTGTGAAGGGCCTGCAAAGTCGACGCCCGGGGATTATTGTGTGCAGGGCGGCACGCGGCACTTGAAGACGAATCCTCTGCCGCCAAGGTGTTCCAGACTTTCCTCCTAGAGCCTCATCCGCTCACTTGAGGTCATCCTGGGAGCACCACTTGTAGGTTCCCTGCCAACGACCAACCTCACCGCCTTCTGTCGTGCACGGGATAGCGTGAGCGCTATAGTGATATACCTTGTTTGTGGATGTCATACTTTGCAATGAGCCTACAGGCGCCAAGTTGTCATAGCCTATTGAACTCTGAGACGAAATAAACTAAAAATTGGGAAAGCAAAAAAAAAAAAAAAAATGGAAACGCGGCAGAGGCACACATTGCCTCGGTTGTCGAGCGAATCCAATAGCTTGATCAGGACCTCGTGATTTATGGCCAGCGTTTGCTATACGAGCTTCGGCGAGTGGAAGAAAGCGTCGATCGTCTGCAAGCGTCTTGGCCTCTCGCCCTATTTTTTTCCTTGACCCATTGCAGAGCAACGCAAGTGCACTGGCGATTAATTTGCCCAGAAACTTCACGAGGCATGTGCCATTAAATTGCGAACTCTCTATTTAGCTTTAGTTGCTCCCTCAAATTATGTCTAGGCACTCTATAGCGTCAAGTGGAGCAACTCGCAAAGTGACCATGCACTTCTAGCGATGCGCATGTTTTCCCTTTTTTCCCCGTTTTCTCTCGCGCTCTCTCGTGTTCCTTCTCTGGAGAAGCCAGGAGCGCGCTCATTTCGCGGAGCACTGCGCCGCTGTGTGTCTGACCAGGTGATGTTTTACCCCTGCTGAGAGTAACGGGGCGGCACACGAGGTTCGGCTTGCACCAGTGTACAACCAGGAAGGAAACGAGCGCTGTGTCAGCGTTCGGCTTGCAGTCGGACCGTAGACTTCCATCGCTCGTTGAAGACCAAATATTGTTAGGTGCCAGCCACAAAATATGTTGCGTTAATATCGCTCCCTTAAGCTCGGGCATAAACAAGACCTACGTAAACCAAACGTTAAACGCTAGAAGCATTTTAGAGCGCAGCTCTTAGGCGCCCGTTTCCGGCTTGAGCGGCGTCGCCGTCGGCGTAACCGCGCGGTGCATTATGGGAAATGTCCCATAATGCACCGCAATCCCCCCCGGGGTTACATGACCACGGGGGGGGGGGGGGGGGTCACGTGACCTCCCGAGACCACGTGACCCCCAGGTCACATGCCCCCCCCCCCCCCCGAGGTCACGTGATCCCTCCCCCCCCCCCCGAGTTCACGTGACCCCCCCCCCCCCGGAGGAGATATAAGAATGAGGGGAAGAGGAGGAGGAGAAGGAGGAGGAGGAGGAGGGGTATACCCTCCCCTGAGTACCCTTCTCTCCTCCTCCCGAAGAGCTGCCCTCCAATTCGGCGTTACAGGGGGGCGTAAACGGCTTTCACTTTCTTAAAACATTTATTTAACTGCAGTGTATATAAATCTTTCGGCAACCCTGAGCTGAATCGATCTGTAGCCGAATATATACCCTAATAGACCTTATGCGGAATTGCTTTGTGGTTTGACAACACTGAGAGCGTTGCCATTTTAATGTTGGCAAGCGTCGTCGGTACCGAAGCACGGTGGAGGCATCGGGGAGAGCCGTACGGGCAATGTGCGATGACGCCGCAACTGTTTTCCGCCTTCCAACCATATTATGTGGACGAACAGTTTAAACAACCTACCGCAACTCTCTGACGAAACTCTCGGAGGCCTGTGCACGCTGGCGACAGCCTCGTCGAAGCAGCGGACCAAGTCCTACGCCCTCAATGTGGAAGCTGACACACTGCGGGTTGTCGCCAGCGTGTGCACAGGCCTCTGAAACTACTAGGCCGTCATGCCTTTCATCTCTGAGAACACTTTTAACTCTTTTTTCGATGCGAATACGCTTTAAGTCGTGCTGTTTAAAGGTACACTGCTCCACGCGAATACATAACTCAAGCATAGTTTTTTTTTTCTTTTTTTTTAGTTTTTATTGACAGATTGTTTGTTGTTGTTTTTGGTGGAACGCTATGTGTTCTTCTAGAAGAAAATGTGTCCTGGGCAATATTTTTTCAAGCGTTGCAAAGGGCTAACGTTGGTTTCAGATGCTTTGACCTCAAGCACAGTTGACGGATGTTGCGCTATTAATGAAGATTCGCTTAACCCTGGCAGAATAACTGCAGTGACTTTTTCAAAACTACCCCCGAGCTTCTCTGCAGTAAACAAAATGTGTACCTCGGCTGCAAAAAAAAGAAAACAAGAAAAGGAGGTTGTAAAATGAAGTTGGCCCCGCCTGTGTTGCTTCATCCGACGTCCGCAACGTAAGTTTTTGCAACCGCCGACATCGAAGTTTTAGCCACTGCGATGAATCTAACCATACTACTGTTAACCATACGCATCTTCAATTATAGTTGGTGGCGTAGGCTATTAAAATTGCCATCTTTTTGCTTCGCTTAACAGCCTTGGTCTCGTCCGCATGCATTCAGCTGCTTGCGCATGGTGTGAGGTCACGTGATGAAAGGGAAGCGGCTGATTGGTCCCGCAAGAGCATGGCTTCCACCGCATTGTCCGCTTAGGGGTGAAGGGAATACGTGCGTTCGGGCCGGGTGACGCGTTTTGTGTCCCGTGGATGTATCACCGTGGAAAGGCAGAGCGCTTTCGAATGGAAGAAGGTACGAAACAGTCCGCTGTGTTTTAAAATGTTAGTACTGAAAGTCAGGCTTTTGACTTTCCACCTTCTTTCTTCTGGCCCACTAAACGATATGCTATTAGTAAAATCCCAATCAAAATTCAATTATCCCAAACTAAAATTCGTTTCAAGGGCCCTTTAACAAAACTTTCTAAGCAAAATATGAAAAGGTTGAGCCTAATAGGCTCTCGAATGCCAAGAAACTATAGCGAACAGCATATATGATACAATATTTGGAATAAACATTGCTCGTGAATGCCCATTATCATTTGTCTGAGTGTATTTTTATAGTGGTGGGGTTGCGAGTAACAATGGATGTCTTGCCAGATCGAAGAAATCGAAACGGCTTTGTACCGCGCAAAGCCTGTTGCGTACATTTTGGACACCTTTACGGTTTCAATATGTGAATCCCAATTCTAGACATCCCGTCGCGACGAAATGCAGTGCATGCATTTTTGAATATGTGTCTTTCATTAAATTTATGGCGTTGCCTACCAATACGATTAAAATGGTTGCGCATTATTTTTGGGTCTCTCGACGTACGAGAATTTGTGCGCAGGTAAACGAAAAAGAAGGTTAATTGTACTGGGTCGATCATCGTGTTTCATTGTCTGAAGGTCCTAGACTTCATAAGCAGTCCGTGACCCAAAAGAGTGATGCTGCACTCTGGAGTCGTAGCTAGACCGCCAGAAAGGTATGGCGACGAGGTAGGCCTTGCTATTACTCGTCGCTAAGTCTAGGCAGTTCCTTACGGCCACTGGAGGTCCGTGTTTTAACAGGGTCTATCATGAAGATGAATGAGTGCCATGCAAACGAGCGCTGACTTTAATTTTTATGCAGTGCTGAGATGCACTAGCTCGTCAACGGGGAAATAGAAATCAAAACCATGCCACTCATCTTTGTGGATAAAGAGGTCCCATAATGCAACGCGCGCAGTGTTGCCAACAGAGATTTTGGAACAAGTCTACCTGCGCCGAACAAGCTGGAGTATCTCAGACTTTTCAAATAAAGTTGGGTTTCTACACTAGCTGATAGTTCTACTATTGGCATACCATTAAGGCCTCTACAAAAACTTGTGTTTTACACATAATTTCATTAGTTGCCCATGTGTCACTAAAGGCGCAATAGTAATCACCATCATGCATCGTAAAGGATAATTTGCTTCTATCAAATACACTAATATTTGGGTTTCCAGGTGAAATAAGTTGTTCACAAGTGAAACCAAGTGCATAAAATTAAGCGTCGAAAAGATTAAAGGTCCGATCAGAGCCACTTTGTCGATAATTCACGATAATTTCGTGAATTGTGATGTCGCATGGCTGAGACGGTACGAATCTGCGAGATAAATTCACGAAACGCGTGTCTCGAGAAATGAATACATTATGAGGCTCCTGGGGGGCCACTTTCTATATTACAAAATTTATGCTACTATGCTGTTTAATCTATAAGAAGAAACTCCCTACGTACATTTCTTGCACATTCTTAATTTAATGCATCCGTCAAGTCTTTTACATCAGCAGATGATAAGTCTTTCTCATAAAACTGCCAACCGACGTTTAACAATTCCAACCCACAAATATAGAAAGCACGCCTCTGGTAGTCGTTTAAGCAGCTTGCACATTTTGAAGCAGTGCCTTCCTGTGTTAATCTAAATCAGGAACGTAAATTTTTTTTGAATCTAATCTATTCTGAAAGGCAAAATATGTTTTATTCACTTTAGAGTATTTTACAGCAAAAGCGACATATATCTTAAATCGTACGCTTTATAAGTTCGCTCGTCCAGTATTTAAAATAGAGTTTTCTGGGTTTGCTCGTTTATATGATAAAGAGGAACATCTTCCGAAGCAAATTGATAGCCGTAAATGAATCCCTTGTTCAGCAATATATTCTACAACGCGTGTCTTTTGTTTAGTGCGCCAAAGCGATATATTGTGACTTTGGATGACAAACAAATTGAAGCTGGAAGCGAAATGCTGGAAATATTCATATCGCTCAATGAAATAAGGATGAAGCTCATGTGCTGCCACTGCTTAATGTAGTTCATCGAACACCACATATTTCCTCTATATCTTTTTCCGTCACCCTTTCCTTGATATTTCCTTGTGTGTTATAACAACAGTGTAGCTGGTCACTATTTCTCAGTACAATAAAAACAAAAGTTGCATAAAAAACTGTAACGAAACATCCGAAAACGAACAAATTAAAATGAAACAATTCTCGCTACATATTTCCCAAGTTGTAATAATAAAAAAAACAGTTGACACCTGAAAAAAAAATGGGTATTCTAAACGATTTTGTCACTTCATGACGTTTCCATTGAAAGGGATGGACTTAGAATGTCTTGTCTTTGTATGCATCGATGCTGTTAACATCGATACTCTGGCACCTGTGACGAGCACTGAGTCCAGTGCGGCCTAAGAGTGTACCTTCCTTCATACAAAGTACTTTTTTGGTTATACAGATTTTTTGTAAAAAAGGTCGTAATAGGTACACTAATGTGGTCAATGCAGGTGACTTATACGGCCAAAAGGACAACATGTACGAGGCTAATCGTTACAATAAATTGAATAATTTACGAAGTTTCGTTAACTATTTTTCTAATTGGTGCCCACAAACGTACCGTTTCAAGCATAAACTAATTGCTACGAATAACCGAAAAGTTATAAAAATAACTTAACAGTAAGTCATAAAAATAATTCTGAGCGCCACGGCAGTGCTGTAGTGCGCTAAGGTACTGCTCGTGCAACGCGCGCATGGCTGACAATGCGGAAACGCAGATGCTCCGAGGCGGAAAACCCGACAGGCCACGTTTCCGCACCCGCAGCCTTGCGCATTTTGTCAGATAGCTAAGTATAGTGCACCACCAGGCTTCCCACGGGCTCCAAGTCTTTCCTAAATGGGATGATTTCTTTTTCAATAGCAGTTCGTGCTTGTTCGAAATTACGTTTGCAAAATTCTCAATATCACGTCCGACAAAGGTAGACAGCATTTGAAGGCCATTTGGAGAAATGTATTCTACTGCTCTATTTATTCCATTTTAAATATCTGAGAGAATTGTCAATGCCCAGCTTTAGACCTTACTCCCCAGGGATAGTGGTGGTCAATCAACTGAAATAACTTTTTTTTTTTTTTTCAAATTACCTTTTTTCAGTATTTCCGCCACTTTATCCCGACATGCTTTACGTGGTCTGATAAGATTATCCGTTCATTGTATGTCCGACAGATTTTCGATTTGTTATCATTTAGTTCAATTTTACTCCCACAAATTATATTAGAAATACTAGCTACGTCATATATTTGTATCAAGGCATAAGCCGATTGATTTTGCGTTTTTTCGTGAATATTGCGATTGATATTTGTAGATTATCTTCACAATTCCAAAATTGCAATGTTTAATGTTTTCTTTAGTGAACCATCTGCTCGAATGTTTCTGATTTGGAGCGCAAAAATATCTAAAAGCAAATACCTTACCGAAATCCCAAGCACGGAAATGTCGCTTTCAAATAAAGAACTGAGCTAAAAAATACAAACCGGAGACAGGTTGCGATGGTGTCTGCATGTAAATCTCTAACGTTCTGGGAATTTACCAATAAGTGGAAGTGAATGAATGCAGAAGCAGGAATAGTGTGAATTTTTAAAGAACCACGAGCTAATTTACGCTAAATCTTGCCAGTTTGAACATATCATCGGCTGCATAATATTCACAATTGTGGTTTTGATGCAGTTAGAAAGTATAGGGAATAAAAATTTCGACCAAAATGCTTGTGGTAGATTAGGTTTACATTGACTTTAATATTCGCCTCGTAAATCACGTGTCACTCGCATACAAGGGTGGATTCAGAGACCATGCTAGTGAGAGCACCACTGATGCCTTAAATGGGGACAGCTACATAAAATTAGTTTTCTTTGAATGTAGCAAGGGTTGAGCACAAAATACTCAAAATATAAATGCTTAATTTGGGTTGACAGATTTACCTTTTGCGTATTAGCGCTAATTAGCCTTTTTGGTGATTTATCAAGTGCGCTTATCCATCGTAATTGCATTCAGCTTGGTAGCCGTCATTCATAATCTCATATTTTCACACGCCAGGCACTTAGACATCTCGATAGGCCCTGTCAGGCGTTCTCGACCTGAACGCTGCGCAGTTTTCTCCTAATTGTTACGGAAGGCATGAGCGGTGCTTGGCTTGGGTAATGGCGTCAAACTGCAACCTTGTATAGAACGATCGGTGATAGGCTCCTAAGACAATCGGGACATACAAAAAGTAAGACGAATAAATTGTTGGTGTGCGTTACTCACGATGAATCCCAAAACGGAGAGGGCAATCGGCTAATGCTCGACCTACAATCTACAATAATACGCTGCTCTTTAATGCTACCTTGATTATTTTGGTTTGCGATGTAATTGGTGTTGCGAAAAGAGGGACGTATATTTGTCACTTTAGTGAAGCGACTAATATTCATTCACACAAGCAGATAGGTCTTCATTTTTATTTCAGTATCTATATACAGTTGTGCCAAGTTACAGCGGATCTTTTTTCCGCTTAGATAATTTCAATTTTCTTATTGGTTTATTTTTAGATAAATGTTTGGAACACGGTAGAATGTAGGCAGGCTTCCTAATAATCGCTCAACATTTTACTTCCGCAACAGAGTCATATATCGCACACGTTTTAAACAGTCTTTTAAGGCTTATTGGATTTGACATTTATAGGGCGCAAGCTAAGTAGCTGAACTCAATGATAATCATTTACATCTCTAGCAAGTGGATCGCAAATTGAACCAATAACCCAAAACCATTTCTTTTTGCGGTTCGCGAAATAGCTCAAATCAAGGTATCTTTCCGCGCAACAATTCTGATTAAAGTGATATTTATGTAGCTTTTACAACATTTAGATGCTGAAGCGATAGCATTTAAAAATATATATATAAAAATACATATCTCTTGTATTAAACAGTCCTTCAGTGCACGAGCCACGCGGTAGTTAAGGTTCTATGAACGCGGCAACCTACTTTGAGGCAATCAGATGTATGTTGGCATGGAACAGATACCGCCACCACATGCGGATATTGACCTCTTAGCTAGGCAGTTTCAATTATAGTTTGAACCTGCTTGTTTTGGACGCATTTTATCTCACCATGCCCAGCCGTGACAAGAGTAAAAAATTAAAGCCGTTTACAACTCCCTGTAACGCCGAATTGGAGCGCAGCTCTTGACGAGGAGTAGGGAAGGGTACTAAGAGGGGCACGTCACCTGCGGGTAGTCACGTGACCCCGGGGGGGGGGGGGTCACGTGATCTCGGGGGAGGGGGGGTCACGTGATCTCGGGGGTCACGTGACCTCGGGGGGGGGGGGTCACGTGACCCCCCCTCCCCGGTTACGCCGACGCCGACGGCGACGGCGACGGCGACGCCGCTCAAGCTGGAAACGGGCCCCTAAGAGCTGCGCTCTAAAATTTCATATCAGATAGTATTTCATGCATCTAGTAGGATATACAGTCTTGTCTCGCTAATATGGACCCCGTTACTATAGATACCCCGCTATATAGACAAAATTTTCCGGGTCAAAGTGGGAAAATGCATGAATTTTTGACTCGTTATTTTGGACAACTCACATTATGGATGATTGCTTGGGGTAACGTAGGTTTCTATATTAACGAGACATCACTGTATTATAAAAAGCTACATTTTACTACAGAGGACAATAGCGCAAAAGATACGGACGAGTAGAAGAACAGGAGAGGACAGGACAAAGCGCTACTATCAATTGGCGTTTATTAATGTGAAAGAGCAGATTTTTTAGTGATAGAAAAGGAAGAGGAAGGTTGCTGTCAAAGCAAAAAAAAACTAAATGAAGGAAACTATTTTCGATGAAAAGCTATAAAGGAAAGCAGGCCTGGGGAGATGAGACTAGAGAAATAAAATAAGAAGAAAAAAGAACAATTAGGATACAAAATTATGGAGAAAAAAGAAGTCTAAAGAAAAATCTAAAAGAGTAATGTAAACTTGAAAAATTGTAGCGTGTTTAAAAAAACAAATTGAGTTATTGGAGTTCTCTGTCAGATAAGGCTACTGACGGTGCGCTAATGCAAGCGTCGCCTCTGGCTTTGATGATTTGAGCCTCAGAGATCTCCCTGGGTCTCCGGTTGTGATGTTGCTTGAGGATTCTTGTTTTAGCAAACCCAGGGGTGCATTTGCAGTCTCGCGTATGCACGGCGAGGTTCCTGAAATACATATCCCTGGCAGAGAACTCCTATACCTCAATTTGTTTTCTTAAAAAAACGGTACAATATTTAAATATTTTATCTCTCTTAAAAACTTTTCTTTAAACTTTTTTTTATTTTTCCCAATTTTTTCCTTACTGTTTTTTTTTTTTCTTTTCTTTCTCCAGCCTCACTTCCGCAGTCTTGTTTTTTTTATAGCTTTTCATGAAAAAAATTTTTTTCCTTTAGTTTCTTTGCTCTGACAGCAACCTTCCTCTTCCTTTTGTATCACTAAAACAATCTCCAACTTAGTTCTCCTTTTTCATATTAAAAAAAAAAAAGAAAAGAAACGCCAGTTGATAGCGCTTTGTCCCCTCCTGTCTTCTTCTACTTGTCCGTGCCTTCTGAGCTTTTGCACTTTATAATGCATTACGAATTAGTCCAGCAATGAATTCTAGTACATTGTACGACTTTATTTATTTATTTATTTATTACCTACACCGCCCCGAAGGGCATTACAGTAGGGGGAGTCACAGTACCAAAAAATGGATTTCTTAACACACCATAGGTTATCAAGACACATAAGCACGCAAAGTAATATACAAAACTCGCACACGCATATAAACATACATAGAAAAGGAACAACCTTACTCCGCATAGAAAAAAAAAATTAAGCCTTTATAATATCTTTACACTCAAATATAATGATCAGAGACAGTGCTGGAGTTGCGAAAAAAAACGAATCTGTACTTTGCAAGGCAACAATCTCGCTTGGCAAGCTGTTCCATTTTTTTATTGTTCGTGGGAAGAAAGAGTTACGAAACAAATCAGACTTTGACGTCTACTCCCGAACTTTTTGGTCATGATCTACTTTGCGCGATACATAAAATGACCCAAACAGGTGACGTCATCTTTCAATTCCAGATAAACCATAAAAAAATACTGGGAAACCATTTTAGGCGCAAATACTTACGCCTCACTGCAAGCGGTTTCCATTGTAAATCCTTTTTTATTGCGGAGACACTGCTACGAAAGTTCTAATTATTTTTCACAAATCTAGGTTTTGAATTCTTTCAATTTTATCAATGAGATGCTTTGAGATGGATCCCATACAACGCGAGCATACTCCAGAATGGGCTTCACACAAGAAAAAAAGAGAGTATGTTTGAGGGATGGTGAGCGCGCGAGCAGTTTCTCCTTAGAAAACCCAGCGTTCAACTAGCTTTCCCTGTTACGTAGTTCACATGTGAAAGCCATCTCAAATCATAAGAAAACGTACCCCCAGATATTTAGCTTCTTTTTTAACAAGTAAAGTTTCTCCGTGTAAAGTGTACGTTGACTTGTGAACGCTGCGTTTTCTTGTGAACGTTACATGACAGCACTTTGAGATATTCAATGTCATTTTCCATCGTGAACACCACAAACAAATTCTGTCTAAATCGCCTTGAAGTGCCGATACATCAGAGTCTGAATCAATTTTACGGTACAAAATGCAGTCGTCAGCGTACAGTCTTATTTGCGAGGCGATTCCCTGGGTTATGTCATTTACAAAAATTAAAAAGAGGAGCGGCCCATGCACGGAGCCCTGTGGTACTCCGGAAGTTCCATCAGCTGGTAGAGACTTTACCCCATTTACAACTACACATTGTTTACAATAGCTGAAATAGTTAGCAATCCAATAGTACGCGTTCCTATCAATATTTAGACTCCTAAGTTTTTTTCTAAAATAGAGCAGTGCGGAACCGTATCGAAGGCTTTTAGGAAGTCCAAAAAAATGCAATCGACTTGCTTTCTACTATCCACCGATTGAGCCAAAGCGTGCGTAAATTCAGTCAATTGGGTGTCGCAAGAGAACCCGGCCCGAAAGCCGTGTTGTGAGGGAGTAAAAAAATAATTATTATTCAAGTGCGAGATCAGATTACTATAAATAATGAGCTCCATTATCTTGCATGAAACACTCGTTAGCGATATTGGTCTGTAGTTCTCAACACTTCTCCTGGCTTCAGATTTATGTACCGGTACATCATTCGCATGTTTCCAGTCGTGAGGCAATGGACCACACTGCAATGATCGGTTAAAAATAAGGAAAAGATAGTAACTAATTATGTCAGCACATGACTTGAGAAAATGGTTCGGGATACCGTCGGGTCCGATCGCCTTTTCAACTTTAATGTTATTTAGTAAATTAAGAATTCCATTATGACCTATCACAATCTCTGGCATTTGTTCAAAACTACCATCATTTGCATACAAAGTTTTCGCATTTAAATCCGGAGAAAAAAATAGATTGTAAATAACGATTAAAGCAGGAAGCTTTAGCGCGTTCGTCGGTAGTTAACGAACCATCTACCATAAGGGGCGGAATTCCTAACGACTTTTTACGAATACATCTAACAAACTTCCATATTTGCTTTGGATTTGTTTTGACCTTACCTTCGAGAGAGTTAAGGTAGCCACTCTTCGCTATCACTGCCTTACTTTTGAATTCAGCTTGAATATATTTTAGTTTTGCATACGTATTTTTATTTCTACTGGCTTTGTATTTGCTATATTCTCGTTTTCGTTTGTTAATCAGACTGCGAAGCTCTTTTGACATCCAGAGCTTATCTTTTCTACGCCTAGAACTGATAGGGGGGGGGGGGGGGGGAAGGAATGTGTGTATTAACCAGATCATGAATCTTGCTTTTGAAGACATTCCGCAAAAAATCAACGTCGTTATTATAACCTAAAGCTTCGAAATCAGGAAGAAAATCAAAAAGCGACTTTGCAATGCTAGTGTAACATCCTCTTTCGCAGATGTACACTTTTCCGCTACAAGGTGTCCCATTTTCTTTAAATGAAAACGATGCGCTATTTACCACTGCGTCATGATCGCTTATTCCAGGTACAACTGATGTAGACTTAATGGAGTCCATGATATTACACAATATTAAATCTAACACTTTGGAGCAGTTATCCCCGCGTCTTGTTGGCTCATCAACAAACTCGTACAGCTCAAAATCGTTAATGATGTGAATAAATGCTGTATAGACGCTGGAAGGGTTACTGGTCACCGGGCGACCGTTGCACCATTGACTGTCCGGAAAATTAAAGTCTCCCCCCAAAAGTATGTCATCTGAACGCAGTGCGCTCATACATTTATACAGTTCTAACATATGATCAACGAAGCTATTTGGGGGTCGATAGAAAGAACCGACGGATAAAAACTGGCCATTATGTCAAGAAATTCTACACCACACTGCCTCACACGAAATCCCCTCAATGGCAATTAGACAGCTGATGAGACTGTTATGTACTAGCAGAAAGACGCCTCCCCCACGAGAATTTCGGTCATTCCAATATACAGTGAAAGTTTCAGGGAACACTTCGGTATAAAAGGCTGACTGATGGAGCCACGATTTGGTACCCATTATTATTGATGAATTTGTTACAGAAACAAGCGCAGCAAGATTATCTGGTTTATTTTTGACACTCAGGCAGTTCACAACAAGTGTTATAAGTTCTCGTCCGCCTTCGACAAGACAGGATTTCGGTAATTGCTCTAAGCCGTACTCTTCAACAAATTGGTCGGCATGGTCGTACACGAAGGTTTTATTACCGATAATCATTTTATTGTATTTTAGTTTAAATTTCGCGTTTTCATTTTTGGCATACTCCACAACTGGCTCCGCTCAGTATACACTCTAGCAGAAAAATCCTCGCCAATAGAAAACCCGCTGCCTTTTAGCTTGTACGCAGTCATCAAAACGCTTTGCTTGATTTTAAAAGAACTAAACTTTACGATAATCGGTTGTTTTGCGCGCGGTTTGAAACGGCCAAGGCGATGTGCGGGTTCTATGTCAGCTGTTTCTAGAGAGAAACCAAGTTTATCTTGGCATAGCGTTCTCACGTGCTTCTTCGATTCTGCCCATGTTTCTCTTTGGCCGTCCTCAAAACCGTAAAAGTCAGGTTATTCCGTCGCGACTGATTTTCCAAGTTATCCTGCTGTATCGCTATCTGTTGTAGACGAGAGGTTAAGTTCGTTGCGACAGCATTTGCGTTCTCAACATCACACTGCAATTGACTCTGCAGAACAGAATCGCTTTCCAGCTTGCTAATTCGAGACTATAAGGCGTCTAGTTTATTTTCCAATTATTCCTGTATACTTTTTAGCTCACTCAGAAGAGCGCCTTGACCCTGCACGAGTTTTGGGAAAGACGTCAGGGCTTCAACAATCTGGAGTTCCTGTTCAACAGTAAACGGACCCGGGTTCAGCTCGACAACCCCGGACGTCAGAAGGTGCCCCCTAATTACCGCTAGGACGACCTAACTAATTACATTTAGACAAATACACAGGGCATGAAGAAGATACTTCAAAGGTGTGGGACATGGCACCGACATCAAAAACTGCAACACGCGACATTGTGTTGCAGAGAACTAACCTGAAACAAGAAGATACATGAGCGAAAACGCTCCATGTCGGCGCCGAACCCCGGAGAGCTGCCGTGATGCCACCCCCTTTTGTAGCCGTGTTGATCATGTGATGTTTGCGGTTGTTGCCAGTCGATGTTCACGGAAAAGTTCAGAAACGGTGTCGGAATTTCCGCTGTCGGCATGTCGCTTAACGGGCAGAAGCCCGAGCTGTCTTCCGTGGTGTGGGTTGCAGCGTCCGCTTAACCTGAGGTTGCGTCCATGTTGTGTGCCAAGGTCAGCACCTGACGCAAGAAGATACATGAGCGAAAACGCTCTATGTCGGCGCCGAACCCCGGAAAGCTGCCGTGATGCCACCCCCTTTTGTAGCCGTGTTGATCATGTGATGCTTGCGGTTGTTGCCGGTCGATGTTCACGGAAAAGTCCAGAAACGGTGTCGGAATTTCCGCTGTTGGCATGTCGCTTAGCGGGCACAAGCCCGAGCTGTCTTCCGTGGTGTGGACTGCAGCGTCCGCTTGACCTGAGGTTGCGTCCTTGTTTCTTGCCAAGGTCAGCACCTGAAGCAAGAAGGTACATGAGCGAAAACGCTCCATGTCGGCGCCGAACCCCGGCGCCGACATGGAGCGTTTAGAACTCATCTAGAAAGGTGATGCTCAGTCGAAGTCAAGTAGAGTAAACACTTTAAGTCATTTATTTGCCGTTGATGGGAGCAGCACTTGGGCTGATTCATCCGGCTGATCTGCGTATATATAACTAGCTCAAACACTCTTGAAAAGGGTGAGGAAGAAAAAAGGCATGGAATGAGACAGGCTAATAGCTGCACTGAAAAACGTCAAGTTTGTCATGAGTGTTGCGCCAAGTTATGTGTAATTAGAGTGAACTTATATCAATGCCTAGGCACGTAGCCAGGATTTTGTTTCGGGGAGGGGGGGGGGGGGGCGCCCATGAGAAAATGCTGTATGAGGGCAGGGAAGAAAGGAGGTCCCAGCAAAATTAAAAATTTCGGGGGCGGGGGGGGGGGGGGGGGGGGCGGGACGCATGGCGCCCCCCCCCCCAACCTGGCTACGTGCCTGTCAATGCCTCATTTATTCAAAATAATTACTGCTGTTTAGTTTATATTATAAGTCATCTACATGTGACAATAAAAACATAAATTTGACTGGGGTCCAATGAAGTCCGCGAGTATATAAATACCAACAGCACGTGCTACTCCAAACGCGCCTGGTTTATGTTTGAAAATACCTTAAAAGCCTTTATACTCGTAAGTTTTAAATCCGACTACGCTAAATTCTGAAACCTCGGCATCAGGTCGTAACTTCTAGCTCTATTTTCGAATAGAGCCTAAGCACTCGGCCTGGCGTAGCTATTTTTTTTTTCTTTTTTTTTTTTGACGGGAGAAGAACACGCTTTTATTTTCTTTCGAACCGGGTTGACTGGGTTCATGCAAGAGAAAAGAAAACTTTTACAGCGTAATTTGCTGTTCGCACACATTTCGTTAAAAAACGTATTGCTGCAGTGCTATTTAAATGAAAATATATAATAGCAAAGCGTTTTTTCATAGAATTGTTTTATGGAATTGCCATCACTTCCCCGCAGGGGCACCTGTGAAAGCAGGTGTTTGGAGAGTGGCGTCTCCACGGATCCCAAGCCCCGCAGGGGGCGCATGCACCTTAGGTGCTAGGTGCTTGGTGAGTAGCGTCACCGCTGACCCCAGCCACGTGGGCCACCATACCCGCACGCAGGGGGCACTTACTTTAGTAAGTGCTTGGTGAGTGGCGTCACTACGAACCCCGAGCCATGTGGGTTCGCCCACCCACATCTGGCTGTGCGTGGCGTACCCGTGTCCGGGGAAAAGGGAATCCTTGCGGTTGAGCTGAGCCCGGGGTACGTTTGGACCCTTCGGGGCCCCTCGGGTGAGGCAATACACCGCTTTGGCCCCTGCTTCTCGTAGACGGGTGTCCTGGCTTGGCCCGACAGGATGATTCAGTCAGTCGCCTCTTCTACGCTTTCCTTCCTTCTTTCACTTTTCCTCTCACCTCTTTCCTGTTTTTATACACACTCTTCATTCCTTTTTCACCTTCTTAGGCGGGAAGGGCCAACCTTGAGTGGAAACAGGTCCTGTCCCTGCAGCCACACTAGGGTATAGTGCCCAGGCAGCACTGATAGAGCAATTGTGTCAGCCAAGCTCACCTTGCCATGGCACATTGCCTACCCCCTTGTTGGGCTCCGTGGTAAGCGGTACACCCGGGCACTGGACTTTCCTCCCATTTATATGGGTCTGCGAAACAAAATATTTCTTGATCGGCCTCTAAAAAGAGGTCGCACCGAAGCTCAAGTCACACCGTAACGTCCCTAGTACTGAAAAAAATATTTCAAAATTCCTTGCCTTACACTCCGAAGAAGAAAAACCACTTGCTAAACTGTCTTCTTTTCTGGTGGCCAAGGCACTGGAAGCGATCGTTGGGAAAGATTACTCCGCTAAAAAGATGCCGTCCGGGGATCTTCTTGTTGACATCTACACCAAAAAGCAAAGCGATGCCCTTCTTTCTCTCAATGCTGTGTCTGAATACAAAGTAAATGTTGCTCCACACCGCAGACTTAATACAGATCAAGGAGTTATTTCAGAGGACGTCCTAATGAACTCATCTGAGGAAGAACTGATCGAAGGCCTTTCAGACCAAGGAGTAGTAGCTGCTCGACGCATCACCCATCGTCGTGAGGGTGTGGAGCGAAAAACAAGTCATGTTATACTGACCTTTGAGACCACCACCCTCCCAGAGGCCATAAAGGCAGGCTAGCTCCGGTGCCGTGTTCGCCCCTATGTGCAGAATCCTCAGCAGTGATTTAAATGCCAAAGGTTCGGCCATGAGTCACGGAGCTGTCGGGAAAGTGATACTTGCGCGAAATGCTCCAGTAAAGAGCATGTTGCTGACTGTTGCGAGAGCCAACCGAGATGTGGTAACTCTGAAAGTAGTCATCCAGCATACTCGCGCTCTTGTCCGAAATGGAAAAAGAAAAAGAAATACAGAATCTGAAGGCCACAGAAAACATCTCGTACCATGAGGCAAAAAAAAAAGTTTTTCCTTCCTATCGAAAGGAGGATATGCCAAAGAAGTGCGCAGGGGACCCGCACGGCCCGTCATGGCATCGGCGGGAACACAGACTCCTCCAGAGGGTGTGTGTCTCCCGTCAGTGTCCCCTCTAAAACCTACGGGAGCAGTGCCAGCTGCACTGCGCCCCAACCACGTGGTGGACGCTGTTCTTTCAACGTCCACCCTGAAGCAGGGGGTGGCACCCCCCGCCGCCTCTGCCTCCCTGCCCCTCGAGGCCGGGGCCGACACCGCGTCTCGACACCGCAGAAACCTGGTGAGCCGTTAAGGCTGCCGACCCAAGCGGGTCTCCCTCCGGCTATCCCTGAGGAGCCTATAGACGACAGTGGACCCAAGTCCGGCGAGGAAAGTCTCCTCGCTGGATCTAACTCCTCTCTTTCTGCCACCTGTGACTCTACTGGCCAGGAGAAAGTGGCTGTAAAGAAGAAAAACGCCCAGCGCAAACAATAGAGTTTGAGCCATAGTCTCCTCATTTTACTTTTTACCAGTTTTTATATTCACTTTGCACTGGGCTAAGCATATAGGTATTGTGCAGTGGAACTATCGTGGCCTTCTTCGTAACATAGATGACATCAATTCATTTTTTGATAAGCTCCGTCTTGTTGCTATTTGCCCACAGGAGACTTCCCTGACTGACTAGCACACGCAGGTTTTGCGTCATCAAGTTTTTAGGAAGGACCGGCATTCCTCAAACCCTTCGGGTGGTTTAGCAGTCGTGGTTCAGAGTGGAGTGGCATGTGGCAAAATTTATTTACAAACTTCACTTGAGGCAGCTGCAGTCCCCGTGCCGGGGACTGCACAATCTTCATTGCTTGTGTCCTGGAGGCAAATCACTTGGAAAAATTTACCTTGTGTGGCACAAAAAAAAAACAAAAAAACTAGAAATCTGGAATCATGGTCAAATGCACAACGCGTTTTTCTGAAACCTAAAATTATAAACTCTTCACTAAAGGAAAAAAAAACGTTTTTTTTTTTTATAATAGTTAGTAGGGAGTTTCAGTCGATCGTTTTAGATACCCGCAATCCCTCTGGGCGAGCGCGAGGGCGCGCTTCGAAGTGGCAGCGCGAGCACACGCTACTCAAGCATTGCAAGAAACCACGGTCCACTAAAACTCCCCAATAGAGAGTTTTAGTAGATCATGTTTTTAGGCAACGCTCCTTGTAGCGGGAGCTCGTGCTGCCACTTCGAAGCGTGCTCTCAAGCGCAAGTACGGAGCGATACCGGAGGTAGCGGGCCTCTGAAAATGATCTTTTAAAACTCCCTATGTGAAACAAAATGAGCGTTCTAAGCGTAAACTTTATTAGCTGGCGGCCATGAGCAATTAGTTTTTCGCAGTGTCTAACCTCACGGCGGACGGAACTCAAAATTAATGTAGTTACATCCGACGTAACTTTACCCCAAGATTTCGAGTTACGTCCGACGTAACGCAATATGAAAATTATAAAGTTACGTCCGACGCAACCCAATATGAAAATTGAAATTGCATCCCCCTTCTCAGCAGCCCCGATACACGAGGAACACACTTTAGCCCCATCAACAAACCTGGAGGTACAGATGAAGTCGCGATTTTAGCCAATTAATGAATGCTGCATCCGACGTAACCTAGTAATAATGCACGCTATTTTTGTATTTACGTCATGCACCGGCCGTAAAGCGTGACATTCAATTAGGTTGCGTGGGTTGGTTCGGGGTAAAGTTACGTAGGACGTAACTTTATTTTTATTTCTGGTTCCGTCGGACGTAAGGCTAGACACTACGATTTTTATTTCGGGTCTCGTTGGACGTAACGCTAGACACCGCGTTAGCATGCACTGCGCGATATCGTACACTTAAGATAAAACGGAAAATATCCTAATGTTGTAGGAAAGAAAAACACCATTTCAGCCTCGGGCGCAGATGTATTGAAATTAGGGAAATAATGATCGACATATAATTACACCTACCGTGATTCGTCGCCGCTTCGGTGGGGACCTATCGCGCGCTGCAACGGAAGGAATAGCATCCTTCCTCTACCGGGGTCGCTTCGCACCTACGCCCAGACTCCGGCTAACCTGAAAGTTCTGTTCAAAATCTCCTGACCGAAAATGTAGCGAACAAATTGTGACGCCATCGCCGTGACCTCTGCGCAAGACAACGCTGTTTAACCAGAGACGTCGCAATGCTTCATCGCTTGGGAGTAGGTGAAAACTAGCGTCGCCTGAACGATCACGGGTCTTCAGTCGACCGTTTGAACATCCTTCAACAGCGCACAAATTTGGCATGACTACCGCTTTGCAGAATTCTTCGAGTGCCCTGTTCCTAAAGTAAACACGGCACCGACATCTGAAACCAGAACCAAAAGTCTCCTGCGTGTTCCACACTGTGTTCTTTATTTTATATAATTCGTTTGCCCATAGTTGTTCGTTGCCCGTTTCACGTGCAGTGTAGCAAAGAGAAAAATAATTATGATGTTTTATTTACGGTTTAGTTATCATTTTCGGTTCCATTTAAAGCTTTCATGGTTATTCAAGTGGAATTGGAACAGTGTTCACAAAAACCACGACCCAAGGCGTGACCGAGGGCACGTCTCTCGTTTCGACCAATCGCTGACGCGTCTCTTGTGGCGTCACGCTTCCAGGCTCCACAGGGTCACGTGACCTCCGCTTCTGCTGGCTTCTCCCGCAACGCTCGAGGCGTCGCCTCAATCGATCCCAGTACGATTATTACCGCGAGTGTTTAATTGATTTGCGCGGCACACAAGCGCCGGTTTCGGCTGAATTTTGGGCAACGTGGCCTGAGACGTGATTGGAACCCAGTTCAATCGCCAAAAAGATGTCCGAAATTGCCTTCATTGTCCCTTTAAAGAGCATACAGTTTACAATGGAGTTGTAAAATTGCTCGCATGCTTCAAAACAGTAAAATATAATAATGATTTCCATGGATGGGATAGCAGGTCTCCACGTAACGTCGCGGTATTTAAGAACAAATATTCTCGAATTTGTATTTTTGTCACATGATGTTTAAGGAGAACCTCCCCACATTTAATAATAATCTTTATTTAAACTTCTTGAGTCGCGGGTGGAGGGGCAAATAATAAACAAATTTTAGCTGACGCGTCCCCGTCACGCTATATACTAAATATGTTTGTAGGACTTAAAACACAGATGGGTTTGCATTAACATTAGCACATGACGTAAGAACATAAAGAATAAATCACTATCATATACAAATGAAGGTTAGCGAAGATAATGCCTAAAATCTTGAATTCAAATCTAATCTGGAATCTTCAAAAAGCCGGTTTACCCGTATTCTAGTAGAAGGCTGCATGCAAAGTTTTTAATCTTGTTCATATGCATTTTATATAATATTTGTTTTCTAATGCAAAAAATATCTTTAAATAAATATTTAACGTGTTATCCTTTAATGGGAGAGGCCGAGCTTCTCCAATGGAGCTGTTAAAATAATTAAAACAAACACACAACAATAATATAAAGACCTGAACGTTTCTTTTTCGCTGGGCATTTGGTTAGACTAAATTTGGTATCCAAAGCGTGAAACCTTAAAACTTATATACTGACGTAAGGAAAATACCGCATTTCTCGTAGTCCGAAGAGGCTCGACCCACACACAAGAATGCCACGTTTACCCTGAAGCGCCGAGTGACGCGAAGGGAAGATCACTTCAACGCAGATCACACACCATCGGTGCGGGTATGCAGCTCAAATTCTAAGGTATTATGACTTATCGGAGATCAGCGCTATTAATGAAGAGCTTGGAAATTGTATTTTCATTTGCTGCACGTAGTGCAGGTGCAAGAACCTTCAAAACTTTCACGACAGCTTCTGAGGTCAAAAACATTGAGATTTATATTCCGGTACTTTTTTTAGAAGTTCCTCATGCCTGAATTGTTAGCAGCATATCTTCTCTCACATATCTCTGGCTCATTTATGACGAGCTCTCACTTAGCTGACTTTCAAGGCCTTCTACTCCACAGTCCGACGCCGTGTCCAATAAACGCGCGCTCAAAAACTTAACCATGAGGCAGCACAGAAGTTAGTTATTTACAATTCCACTGCGTGCTCAGACTTCCCTTGCAAGTGAGCCCCAGCGGTTTTAATTAAATCTTCTGAACTTCGAACGGCATGGTCACGAAGTTAACGAAATGAAATCAGTGATGCACCATGTTATATGAATTGTAGCCGCATATAGCAATTGGCAACGACGCAGAGAATGCTGCCTTCTAAATGGAGCCGCGAAATGTGCCCGCAACTTCCGCTCATATTTGTTTTAGGTTCTTGAATATAAAAGCACAAACTAGCTACTTCTTAGTTCTAGAAAAAAATTTGGTAAGAACATTCACCCGACGCTCTCCGTCATATTTATTTCACTTGACGCAAATATTGCCACGGTAGGACTCACCCTATCAAGAAACCCAGTATAATTTTATATTCTCTCAAATTATAGAAATAGACATTTAACTGAAATTGCTTTTTGAACTTTGAAATTCAGATAGAATTGAGATAGATATTCCGTTCCATAATTCAGCCGGCGAGAAATTGTACTGTCTTTTTTCTCTTCGTAGGCTGGTCAAACTTGGCGGTAATCTTGGGGGCGAGAAAAATTATATGGACTAAAAACAATACCAGATGCGAACCCAGATTGATGTAATTCATACTCTTAACACCACGGTAATAGTCAGAATAAAATTAAAGCTGTGAGAAAATTACGTTTGTAAAATGTTTGATCTGTTAAAAAACGGCACACACACTTTTTAGCACATACTTACTTTTACTGGAACTGTCAAAGTTCTAATTTAAATAAAATAAGGAATTAAAAAACTAAGATAAGGTTTGGTTCATAATTAAAATCAGAAACTCTCTAAAGTAATAGTCCAGGAATTTTATATCTAAGGAGATCTCTAGCTGAACGAACGTCAAAAGGGTTTCGTCATCGTTTATCTTTTTTTTCTTATTCGAAGAGCAAGAAAGAATTAGTAAAGTGGCTTTAAGGAAATTAATATAAAAAACACTTTGCTACACGCTTAATATAATCCACTAATATTTTTGTTAGTGTAATAATAGCTATACAAGCAAAAACCGTAAGATCTTAGTCTGCGTAGTTACCGGAAACATGAAGTCCAGATTATGGAAACCGGGAAGTCATCTGGAAAAACACGTTCCAGCAAAGGGAATAGGAACTATGCTGGATAATTAGTTCCAGTTTAACTTCAGATTACAGAATTCGCCTGAAGCTAATCTAAAAAAATAATTATCCTGGGAAACGAATTCAGAGTTTTCTTCTGCATTCTTTGTCGGAAAACATGTCTCGGTAACAGAAGCTGTGGGGGATATTATCTGTTTTTTCCAAATTTCGATCTACTAAGGGAAATCTCCAGTCACAGCACCTGCACTCAAATTAAGAATGAATTTTATAAAGCTAGATCGTACCAAAATAAATGAAAACAGGCAATGAGATTTACAGAAATCAATATGTCCCGCGCAATTCTTACCTAAGTCAACTGTAACCCTACAAAATATCCAGACGGACAGCCATTCAAAAAACCATTTTTTGGGGTGTCTCAGAATATTTTAGCAATCAGGCGGCTTGTTTCGACTTTTGATTTTGTTTTCTGCTACCATCGTGCCTTGCTAAAATAGCATAAACATATCTAGTTTCAGATATAAAGTATTATAATGCGGCATCTCTCTCTCAAAAAAGAATAAAACTTATGAGAAAATAGAAAGTAATTATTTAAATATAATGAACCACATTTTTTAGTGCAAAATGCTTGTGAACTGCATTCAACTAATATTAGTGTATCATAACTAATTTCAAAATGCAAACTTTTACGTGAAATCCCCTCAAACGTTACCGGCATCTAAGCACCAAAGCTAAAAACCTTAAATGGCTGCTCAGCTCTAGAAAGACATTTACGTGCTTTAAAGGCACACTGACACAGTATTGATGCTCGCCAAGGTTTTTATTTGTACATGACATATGAGAGCCCAGCAACTCAAAACACAATTTTGGGCTCAAAATTCGTTTTTGTTTACCTCCAGAAATGTGCCGATTGAGAACTGGTCGGTTTGAGCCCCGCTCAAACTCTTCTCAATGGTCACGCGCGGTTTAGACACAGGCACCAAACATAATCAGAGTCGTGGGAGATCAAAAGCACACAATCGATATTTAAAATAAAATGAAACCCACTATTGTGACCTCTAAAAAACTGCAAATACGTTGTTTGAAAAAAAAAAAAGTTGCAGAGTACCGGAAGCTTATGCGCACCGTAATTTTCAAAATGGCGTCGTATCTGGGGATCGAAGGAGCAGCTCAGAAGTTGCGGGCTGGACGGTTAAACGAAGCGGACGAAGCGCTGGCGGCGGACGACGGGAATAGGACCTCTACTTTAGAAATGTCGTTCGCTCTACCTGCAAATCTATCACAGCTTTCAAAGAGAAATGTTTAACCGACCAAAACAATTTGGATCTATTTCGTAAGACACGCCCGACCACCGAGCTGATTCACACGAAGACGTCGCCGAGACGTCGCCCTTCTTCTGGCTCAAGACATTGCTCATCTTACGAACACTAATTGGTAAGAGCTTTAAACATGCGCACACATCAAGCACGAAATGCTTGCTTTGTTTAGTAGTTTCAGGCGTACGATCCTTTTTACTAGGTGCAAATATGGTGAATGCGTAGTGCTGCCCGATTTTGAGCCTGGTGGTGCCTTTGCAGCAGGGAATCGGCATGCAAGCTTCCTCATCTACAGTCGAAAAGCTGCATTGTTGCGAACGAGGAGTTCCCTCGCGTGTGCTTGACCATTACAATGTTAAAATTGTCATCTGCTTCGAAAGGACGGAGAAACGGAGGGGAAAAAACTATGTCGAGTGTAGCCACGTGACTTCCGGCAAATATCTCCTCTTATATATTCCTTCCTCCTCTCTAGTGGACAGGTCGCGCAATCACCCCATGCTCGAGTTTCGGTGTTAAATGCGAGCGTTCGCGTTTTTTTTAAATTTTATTTATTAACAATATACGTGACTCTGTATTAAAAAAAATTGGTTGGTAGCCTTCTGACTCCGCATTAAATCGTATGGCAAAAATATATTTTCCCTTCAATGCAGATCACAAATACAATAAATTTCAAAACGTTTGTAAGAATATTGCGATTAACAACTTATATTTGTTTCGAAAAATGCACTCCTAGTGCAAGTGTTCGTCTATGGTACCAGATGAAATAGCAAACCACATTAAATTGATAATGGAAGTAGGAACGTAAGGCAACTCTCAGACATATCACTGCAGTAAAAGTTAAGAAAATACTGCTCAAGATGAGCACACACAAAATAAAAACGTACATCGCTAAAATCAATATAATCATCCTCATGCGAAATTGATTGAGACCCATTTTTATATAATCATTAAATTCTTTATTTTTGGGTGCCTTAAAAGGGATGTGCGGTTCTCTGTTAGGTACGGCGACTCGTACGAAAGAACCAAAACAAAGATACATAGCACTAAAGGCAGCAAATTGAATTAGAAGAGAAACTCTAAAAAAAAAAACCACGGAAAAGCTACCACCACATCAATACTACTCAGAAATATTTCAACCAAAATAAAAATGAATATTCATAAATAAACAAGGTTTTTCTACGAAACCTATCATGATCCTTAAAAATATGCTGTTCTAAAACAAACCGAAAAATCGGGGCGCGAACAAATTACGCGTTTTGGCGGACATCAAGAATTGTAAAAACGTACTAACTAGCGAGATAATTTAATAAAATTTACTACTTAATTTTTAATTGGTGAGAATGAGCATATTGTTCGACAGAGAAACTTGCTCAGCATCATCAAAAACTACCAAACCAACTCATTCTAGAAATATATAAGACAGGGGCAGCATTTTAGGGTGGTAGAAAAACTTGGAGGACGCCTAAGCTTCGCCTTTAAGAGTGAAAAGTGATGGCGTCATCGGGTCCCGTTCGCGTCACCTTCTTATTCAACGTGCAAAAGTGCTTTGCGTGTCCTAGTCAGTAGCGGGTCTGACTCGCAACAAATGTGTCGTGGGTCCGAGTCCCGCCTAAAATTCTCCCAAAAGTTATTTATTTCAAATGAATTTCTTTATCAAGTTAAATATTATGAGACATGCGGCGACCCTTAATTTGCATTACCTGTCATATTTTTCAATCACTTTCATTCCACGCGTGACGTCACGTTTCACATAGCATTGTGGGTTGTTAGAAATTTTCGGGCGAGGTCATGTGACTGTGACGTCATGACCCCAACGACCAATCACAATTCACACCTCGGCACCGACGCCGGATTTTCTGCCACGACACTGAGGCTGACTTTTCTGCGACACGAGCACCCTAAGGCTATAGCGTTAAGACGCTCAGTTTCTATGCGTTTCTAGCCATCGTTGGTTTCTTACCGGAGCGCATCTTTGCGCTCGCGGTCCTGCTTCCCGGTGGTCGCGGCGCCAAGCCAACGCCTCGCCTCCCTCGTAGGGTAGAGGGAATCATGGCGCACGTTTGTGGCGCGTCTCGGAGGAGAAACCCACACCTAGAAACGCATCCGAATGAGCATTTTTACGGAATGCAGTAAAATGCTGTCCATGCCTTAGACCTTTCTAACAAAAGTTTATTTAGTGTTTTTCCAATATGCCTAGCAAGTTCCTCGGTCGAATCATACGTTTAATTTCACCACTTAAAATATCAAATTGGTCTTGGTGCTGGCACATTTTAATAAAACGCACAAACACAGGCTTTCGCGCGTGTGCAAACACACATACGCAGGCGCGCGCTGCCGCACGCATGCGTGCGCGAACACGACCACGCGCAAAGGCACATGAACACGCACGCACAAGCACAGACATACTTGCACGCACAAGCACAGGCGTATCGTTTCAAGCGCTTCTACAGATCATTTCTGGTGCAAGCTTTTGTATTTGAAATGCAGTGACTAAACGGGACGAAATAAAACTCGCAGCGAGACGTTCATTTGTTAACCGTCTAATTTACTGATCAACTGAAGCAAGCGATGCCGGCTCAGTTGGTGAGGCTCCGGCATATTAGATTTGTTTTTTAATCGGCGTTTGAACGTTTGAAATATACCGATTTAATCCTTAAACATTCATATATAATGGTCGCAGCACATCATAAAATAATCGCCTTCGAGCACAGCGCACAACCTTCAATATTCCTACATTTGTGTGTTTCTCTGATAGACTTGAATTTATTGCCTTGAGTCAATGAATTCCCGCCGGTAGTGCCACCGACTGGCTCCCGATTCGCGATTCAGCCTAAAACAGTTGAGATCAGTGCCCCGGAGCTACTCCAAAGGCTTCGAGAATCGATTTTCTTTCTACATTTTAGCCTTTTAGCCGTTTGTGTGAATATTTTAAACGTGTTCAAAAATAACAAGCGATGACTGATAGCTGGGAGTCGCTGCGCCTCGCCAACGACACTGAGTTGTGGACTGCCCATTGACGACTGTAAGCAAAATATATTTTTTTGTTCTATTAAATGTTTTTCTGCTATTCCAAACTTTGTCGAGTACAGTGTGCTTGCTAAACTATGCTTGATCCTAACTATGATTTTGCCATGTCTTATTTTGTTACTTGAAATGTGCGTACCTTCTTCAAAACATCTGGCTCGCTCAGAGGAGTGAGAAAGATTTGCATGCGGCGAAACCGTGGGCCTTAGCGCTTTCCTGAGCGCTAAGGCCCACGGTTTTTTATCGCTTTCCGACGACGCTCGTCCGACGGAGTTTTTTCGGAGCGTTAAGGTACCGTCTGAACGGCAGTTTAAGAATTCATTCGCCGTCCGGAGGTGTTAAGCACAGGTCATGCTACTTCCAACGTGTGGACCCAACCGCCGCGCGCCACCGATTTGCTTTATAAAGAGGAAGCGAGATAAAACTTCACAAGAGCGAGCAACATGTTTTCTTGACTATGCTTATGAGAGTGTTTTTGTTAGTGTATTGGAAGCTTCAGTAATGCTGAACGATACTGCGTTATAATGTAATTAGAAGGTTTACAAGACTGCGCGGTGTCTTCTTCATCTCCCATATTTATCAGGGAAGCTAGTGTCTCCCACGTGTCGTGCATTTCGTGTTTGAGCAGATAATTATGTCTTTCTGGACGCTGTTCATATATATATATATTGAGTCATTAAGTTCCCGGCATTCTCCCCATGTGGCATTACATTGTTAGTTAGAAATTTGTCTCGTTCAGTTCTCCCGAGTCCGTCCAATTATTGTTCTTTTGCTGCGCTAATTAAAAAACGGGCCCTGTTGAACATAAATTTGGTCCATATAAAGCCACTCACACGTCCCGTTCGATTATTTGATTGCAGAGCAATTGATAATAAATCTGGTGTTTGAAGCTGGGATCCGTATGCTGTGCCAAATTAAACAGCGCTCACGGCATTAATCCACCCCCTCTCCTCCTTCTCTGTTAACTGCATCATCTTGATATTAAACATCAGAAAAAGCACACACACACACACACACACACACACAATGGTTAACAACAAAAACACGAAAAAAGCGGAGCCTTCAAGGAAATATTGGGCTTAGTAGAGTTAAGGCAGTAGACGTGAGAAACCACGGGTCGCTGCGGGAGGCGTGATCAAGATCACGTCCCCTCTGAATAAGTTCGGTAGTTCAGGTTCTGAATACGGCCAAGAAGTACACAAGGTTCAAAGTAGCAGTTGTGGAGTTTATCACTAATGCCGCCGCGCCGTGAGGAGCCCCCCTATCGTCGAGATAGAAGCGGACGTCGCGACTAGTAAGTTTTTACCGACGTACGCCCACTCGCTGTGGCTTTTAAATATGGCTCATTCATACAACGAACCTCCTGGGCCCGGCGTGAAATACGCGGATCACCACCGTTCTCATCGTAAACGTCGACCATAGTTGTCACAGTATTGCAGTGCAACAGTGGGAACGGCATCGCCCCGATTGTTTCTTGAATTGCTGTGTTTCACGCAAATGTAGCGTACTCTGGCACTTCATTCCACGTTTAGCTCTTGACGTCAACGTGCATCGAAGACATGCCAGCGATGAACCTGTTGAGTAGGTGCGTTACACCGTACGCAAACCAGATATGTCACGATTGACTAAAGACAGAAACAAACGAACTAAAAAAGGAAGACTAAATATTTGAAGTGGGGAACTTTTTCAAGATGAAAATTCAATAAGAAGGTGCGCGCCTCAATGTAGGCTTGGCAGCAGTATCGAATGCTAGCTAAAAACGGGCTTGAAAGAGCACGCCACGGTTGCTTTTAGATATGTGCTTTATGTTCACGATAGATTTAAACCAGAACACAAATATATTTTCGAGAAATAACCGGAACTTTCCAGAAGTGCAAAGATGGGTACAAGAAAGACAGGGTGCGCGGATGGATAACCTCCAGTGTCTGGGTGGGTAACGCGGAAATTACCGACTCGGGCCCACAAACTGCAGTATGGTGCTAAGCTCCCGTCTTGGGAACATAATTTTACTTATTTTAAATTTAGTTACAGCTCACTAATATTGCTTGGCGCGTAGAGTGCTAAAAGACGTATTACCAGGATGAAAAAACATACATTCAGGTCTGTGTCTGTGTGTTTCTTCGTCCTGGTCCCACGCCTTTCAGTGCTGGTCCCTCCAAAAAAAGTATGCAGCACCAACTAGACCAATTACATGCCTTACAAAACATATCGAACTTATAGCACCCCACCCGCACCGGAAACACACTGTTGCAATCCTAAAACGCCTGAAATTCCTTGTATTTATATTCCGGGAACGAATAAGTTTGAATAATATAATCTTCATATTAGTATCCAAAACTAAAATGTCTCAGGCACCGGAGTAAATTGTTTCGTAGAATTGGCCAGCGATAACTGAAGTGCATTAAAAGATAGAATGTCGTGATATTGTGTTTCTGACAGCTTTGAGCAAGAAATAAAATTTTCAATCATATGTTACAGTATCAATAAAAAGAATTTGAATAGTCTGCCTCCCTGGTGAGCACATTTGTATTCCTAATTTGCACTTTGGCGAACCACATAGTTTTGTACAAATTTTTTTTTTCTTTTTTTTTTTTCAGAACTAAGCCGTACCTGAGATTAAAACCTCTACTGCCACTATTACTCTGAAATTGAAATCGGTTAAGTCTTCAGCACGTCTTTATTTCTTGGCGGCGGGAAACAATGTAAATCTATTCAAACTTTTTCCAATGTTTTCTTTCTTTTTTTTTTTTTTTTGCAACCGATTATTGGTTATTTGTTTTATTCGAAGGCAGTGAACAAACTGCATGTCCCAGCACGGTTTCTTGTATCCTCGTTCACTGTCTCACTTATGGCGAGTTGAGACCCCGCAAAGCTAAAACCATTCAACTTTCGCATCTTTAAATCGTCCAGAATGCAATAGCGGGCGAGCCGGCGGCTCGCCTCCGTATTCCATTGTATGTCGCCACCTAGAGGTAGTCGGAGCAGAATTGCCGGGATCCAATGTCGGCGAGCTCCCCTGCGCGCAACAAGGTCGGTGAACGTTTATTTGGTATAACGACAACATTTAATGCAGTAAAACCTCGGAAAGAATATCGTGGCACACTTTTCTCAGGGGAAAAACTGCTCTATAATTGGGCCATGAGTCTGGTGTTCAGCGATTTATTTTTAGTTTTGAGAACCACGCGGTCTGCTTTGCGGGCCAAGCAGTGTGCGTCTGGGTGCATAAAAAACCTCAAATTACGCGTAAACATAAAAAAGGAATATTTAACATAGAGAAGGTTTTGTGCGTTGAATCACCTCGATAGCAATAATTCGATTGTTTTCGCCAAATAAGTGTAGCCAAATTAAAATTATGCGAGAAGATGTCGGCTGTTCTGACGTTCGCGTCCCTGTGCATCCGAACTGCATACATCACCAATCACGCCTCACTTTTCGTGTCTACACCGATTAATTTGATAGGAAGTTTGCAAAAAAGGGCAGAAGAAACGGATTCCAGTAAAAGGTTCTTCCGACACTTGAGTTTATGCATGTCTGAAAGTCGGCATGGACCCATCGTCACTGTTTCGCAATTCTCTAGGAGAGACTGATGAACACCAATATTAATTATATTGACTAAGCTTGCGCAAAGATTTAGTGTGTTCTACCATGCCAGCATCTTTGATGTCAGCCTTTCAGGTGAACGAGAAGGACAGGAGTGCCGGCAATTTCTTATTGCTAGTGCGAGGCGTCGCGCTCTGTATACATAGCTTTCACCTTAGTCACCGAGATCGCATTCAGGGGCGACCACTGCTATATTGTCACGGGGTGGTGACCAAAAAACAATCACTAAACAGGAAGAAATAAACGTTTTATGTGGCGAACTTGTGCCAAAAATAAAAGGGGTACAAAAGATAATAACAGAGCGTCACGGGCGTCGAAGTCGGCGAAGCAGCAGGGTCGAACGCTGGGGCGAAACTGACTCGACAAGGTCGCGGGCGGCCTCTTATCTAAGGTGTCACTATCTCGAAGATTCGGCGGAGAAGGTTCGAGCGTAGCGCGCTCGGGGCGAGAATGAACACGCACTTTCTGGAACAGCAAAAGCAGGGATAAACGATAGAAGTTACGTCTGGAACAAGAATAAACGAGAACTTTCTAGAGATTCGTGATCGAGCGTTGCTTTCTCAGCCCTGTGCGCGGCAATATTTCTGCACAAAATCATCATCTCTCGAATGCAGCCAAGGGGGCTCGTTTACCAAACAACGTCGACCGAGCGCCATTCCGCGTGGCAGTGCAAACATTTCGTTGTACAGCTGCAGGTTTAAATATGAGCAGCGACCGTTTTCAAAGAGCGGTCCACCGCTTCTTCGGGTTATCGAGCGTTAATGCAGACCACTGGCTACGCACATAAGAACTGTCCAGAAAGCAAAGTGGCTACGACCCACTCACGTCAACACGCCAGCCCCCAGTGTCAACAGGTGTGAGGCCGAGGAAAGCAAACTAGTCTTCTTATACGGCCCGCACGTTCATCTCCCCCAAACGCCCCACGTGTTTTCGGTTACCCTGAACCTCGAGCAATGGTGGCGCGCATTTGTCTGCCTCGTCATCTCGTGTTTCCCACGCGTTCCCTGTGTTGCCCTTCGATTGAAAAGCCCCTCATTGCGTTCTGATGCGACAAAGACGCATTTTAAGCACTTGCTCGCCGTGGTGTTTTGTTGGGGGAGGGCGCGTTGGGAACGCGGTAATTGTTCATACATTGCAATGTAAAAATAGGCGTTTTGTCGCGCCACTGCGCTAATAGTCTCGTGGCTCGTTCGATAAAACGCATTTTTTGTTTATTGACAATAGTAGTTTTTGGATGGTTGCGCACCTAGATTAAAGCTCGCATACAGATATGAAGAAGGTCGCTCGGCTTCGCGTCGCAATTCTCCATTTGGAAGGATGGCATGCGGAATCTCTTAGAGAAGGACTGCTTCAGTTAACGTGACTAAACCAACGGGTACACGCAGGAGTCCTCACCATTGCAAAGTTGAAACTTTTTCTCGCTTCTGGATATTGTGGGACACCTTGGTCCGCTCATTCCTACGACAGTGGCATCGTTTCGCACGAGAGGCTTTCTAAGATCGGTTTAAGCTACGTATATAAAATATGTACAAGTTTAAACATTGCACGAATAAACAAAACATCCAAATAAGACATGCAGAAATCGGACGTCTGGACGAAACTGGCCATAGAAAAAGCTTGGCAGCCTCTCTTCTTGGTACGGTGCAATGACGGCGGGGGAGAAGCGTCCCGGTTTGACTACATCTGCAAGGCATGCATAGAACAGTCATGTAGAAAGAAATACGAACAGCGGAGCGACGACCAAACGATACCTAGGATAACTTATGGTAACGGATGAGGGCAGTGTTTAGAGTAAAGATCGGTTCATATAGTTTTATTCATCGCTACGAATCGCATATATGTGATTCACTGCCGCCAGCTCTGCCTTCACGCTGTGCTTTTTAGTGGCTGGCTGTGAGAGTGATGCCGCTCCTTTATAGGAATTCATGGTTTCGTGACGACCCATTAGCCATTTGATTGAATCCATTTGAGCTTGGGCGTCGTTCTCCATTAATCCACAGGCACCGTGGCATAAACACTATCAATGCAATATTTACGTTGCAATAAGAAAAGCCTTTCCTCCATTGAAACAGGAATAATTCTTTGATACCACTCCGTATTGCGGATGACAATGCTCTATCTTGCGTTCACTCTTTTCCACGCGATCACTGACGGCCATTCGACTATGAAGAGGTGCATTTCAAGTTGCTTCTGTCATCAAAAGGGCGACTATGGCGTCACATGTAGGCAATAGTTACGATAACAAGGCCAAGATTCCGGGACATTCGGGCTAGTTTCAGAACTTCCCACCACGCGGCGCTCAAAGACCGACCTGCAGAATATTTTTCAATTAGAAAAAAAGTTCCCCTCGCCACACTTCCCATTTCCTCCTCTCTTACTGTTAACTTTACGGCGGGGGGACTCCTTTTGTTACTGCATGTCGGGGCCAGATAAGCCAAGATAAGCGCATAATGGGCGATTTGCGGCGGAAGGCACAGCGACCCCTTTCCTCCGGCAATACCAGAGAAGCGTCCCGAAACCAAACGCTTATTTCCGCAGCATTTCAGAGCCTAGCCTCTCGGTTTTGTCTCTGAATTTTTGTTTTGTTTTGCTATAGGCTACTCCGATTATTTTACTGCTTCTGCCGTCCAAGGCCATGTGAGGATGGGCATAGGCCAAGAGCCATCGTCCAGGAACCCTACAGTTCGAAGGAACTACCGCATTTTCCGATTGTCCGCAGGGAAATATTTTGCGTCAAAAATAAAAGTATTTGCTTAGATAGCCCGCACCCGCTACACAATCGGCACCCAGTGCAAAGCCCGCACTTAGCACCTAGTCCGAACGTAAAAAGTATCATACTCAGCAGACCTTGACAAACGCCTACTGTATTAGCTCACGATGAAGCTTTATCATGCGTAAATCAACGTCAGTATAGTCCGTTACTCATAAAATCTTTCACGATTGTCACAGTGAAGGATCTAGAAAAAATAAATCATTGTATTGTCCGCACCTGTAGATAGTCCGCATCGCGTGAATTTTCAACTTTTAAACTTGTGTAGTCCGTGGACTGTAGTCCGGAAAATACGGTACTACAGAGTGTATTGTGACCCTGGGTACTTGAAGAGGAAGCGGCGAGCCTTACAAAAAGTGTTTACGGGACGGGAACTCATGCCAGCGTGCGTACTTGAGCATGTCCGGTGCTTTTACCCCAACCCACCTGGTGTTGCCTATATAGGACACACGTTGGAATAAACAGTGCTGAGGGCTGTCAAACTGTTGTTTTTGTTCTGAAATTTGACGGAAACTCCAAATATTGAGATCTGCAAAAATCCATAACACGAAGCAGAGGTTTTTTTTTTTTCTTTTTTTTTTTTTTTCTCGGTTCCTTGCATTTCTATATTGCGTTTTGAGATCATAGTGACCAGTGCCGCGTTTAGACGTCATATTGCACGTGGCCACACCGATGACTAGAACTCCACTTTTCCGCAAGCAAAAGTTTATAGTACAAGTTCACCCGTCAAATTTTGAGAGTGTAATTACAATATTGCGTTAATTTTTCTCATCTCAATGTGTCTTCTCGAAATGGTTAATCACTTTAGTACAGTCGCCCTCTTGAGATTTTTAGGCGAGAGATGGCAAAAGCACTTTCCAAAACTAAGTGTTTTACATTACCGATTCTTTTCTTAAAAATCGCTAAAATTTAATTATATCACATTACCAATTACTGATTACTAAAACTATGGGCATTCTCTTCGTATTACATTTAATTTTTGCAGGTACAGTTTGCTTGTCGATAATGAAATATCAGTCTGCTGTTGCAAACAGTGCAATGTAGGCGCAATTTAATATATTACTGTCATGAAGCGACCTTGTTCAGGAAGCCGCCGATGACAACGAGGTTTTACGATGCGCTAGGAACTCCAAAGTATCTGAATCAGTGGTGTCGCTATGCTGTACTACAGCGCAACATATGAGATGAGACCATAACCGTGCTCTCGCAAAGCTGGTTTTTAAAGAAGGAGAAGAAGATAATAATTTTTTTTTAATTCTCTACTTTTGCTTGTAAGTTGTAACACAGCAAGAGCTACTCAAGTCTATTGTAATGTATCACTGATATCCGATTAGCTGAGGTGGCGTAAACTGTGCAGAATAAAATGCTTTGACGGAATCGTTTGTTCTTAGAATCACGCGTGAGGTGCGAGCTAACCTAACCTATACCTACAGCCAAGAATAAAGGCTCCGAGCATTAATTGGAATGCGACAGAAGCACTTCAACTTTCCGGACTGCCGTGACTATATCTGGAATGACTTCTCTAATCAAAGTGAACACACGCACACATATACCGTAGGCACTGTCGAAGTCTCAGGGGCTCGGGTTTGCGTATAGTTTATCATCTGCGCCGATACCCGGTTTTCGCTTTGCTGAAATGTTTCAACAGCTGCAAGTCTTGAACGGGTCAACGAAAGAACTGATCGTTTTTACATAGTTGCGTTAAAACTATGTGGCTAGGCTACTGTATGGGTTCACTACTAAAACCAATTATAATGACATCTAAAGCGACAATCACTCTCCTGTGTACTTTATCTCGTAAATAACACTTCTGAGATTGACAAGTACTTTTGCGCGCGTGCACGGTCGGCAAAAGTCGCACCCTTAAATGATCTCCCTTCTTTTTCTTTTCTTTTTTTTCTGAGCGAGAAAAGAGCCTTTGGAGAAAATTGTTGAGGGTAAAAAATGTTGGAGGTACGTATGTGCTCTGATTGTCATGATTGTGCATTTTTGATCACCCAACCTTTACAGCTCCCACATGAACGCGACGTCCCATGATGTCAACCGCAGAAACAGTTTGATCACTACTCGTACATCAGCCACTGCATTTGGTTTTTAGGTTACTGTGTACCTTCGTGCGTGTGTGCGTGCGTGCGTCTAACTTAGATATTTGTATCTGATATTTGCGAGTGCATATCTCGTTATATTTTTTAGATATAACATTGAATTTTTTTTTCGTATATTCTTCCCGGAACGATAAATCATCTATAAATATTTTTTTACTCGAGTTTATAACTGAAAATATTTACAACGCTTCAAACGTGCTTCAATGTGAAGCAAGTTCCCCAACTTCAGCGTGAAATTAAAAGAAAACTTCGTTTTTCTTTTTTTCTCCAGGAAAATAGTTTACACTATATCGCGTGGTGTTCCATTAACGTGTTGCATTATTTTGTCTCCATGCAAAATGCAGCGCTTCGAAATACACGAACTAGGCAACTTTGACATCTTTACCCAATATTTGTGAGTTGTTATCTGGAAGTGTCTACAAGATATAGAATTGAACTATTTCTGATATGTTCTTCCCAAGAAGGCCTATCACCTACATAAAAATCATTGCACTAACTAATAACTGGACAAATTTACAGTGCGGCAAACAGCTTCCAGGGCCGAACTCGGTCCCAAGCAATAACAAAAGTTACGAGCACAAAAAGAAAAACGATACTGACATTTTCAGAAGCTTTTTCTTCTACGCCACATAATTTTATTGCGTCCAGAGTTTGCGAGCTCAGGCTGAACTCAAGCAAAATTTACCAATGAACCACTCTAAGCGATCCATTATTCGCAAACACAAAGCAGCGTAGTCTGTTACGAACCGTTCTACCTTAAAATGGACCGCAGCGGACGCTACGAGTCATCGGAGGTAAATCAGTTCTGAGTGTGTAACACGTGACATGCGCTGAGTGTGGGGACACGCGGAGCACGAGGCCAAATGAAGCGCTCGCAGCGCTGCATTGGCTGGAACGACTTGCAGCGTCCGGTGTGGTCCATCCCTGGGTATACAGAACATAATCTTGAACCAAAGCAGTATGTCTTACTTCCCGGATTACCCTGAAGACATCTCCAAGCAGCTCACAAAAGTGTCATTGTATATTGTCAGAATGTCGAACCGGACAAAACCATTATCACGGAGTACCTTCCGCACAGAACAAGGCGAGGCGCTAAGTGCTCGTTCAACCGTTGTGGGAGCCAGTCCTCCGAACACAGGATATAAAGCTACGACCCTCGTGAGCCAATCGGGGCATCGGAGCAAAGCACTTGACGATGTTCCATTGAAACACGATCCACACGATCCTCCCACGGAGGGCTGTGTCGTGCGTCGCTCCCTTGCTCTGATTGGCCAACGGGGATCGTAGCTTTCGCCGTTTACCAAGTTATGGTGAAACGGAGATACACTCAGTCCGTGTAGCTTTTCTATCTGATCGTTTTTTCTGTTCCACATATTTTGAAAGTTCAATGTCACGGTTTGAGCGGAGAACGTAACGTGGCTTTCCGAAGCTACTGGAGAATCCAGTGTATGTCTGTTATCTGATTCAACGGTCGTTTACTTACAAAAGCAAGCCGGGTCTTCCTGACAGGATAAAGTGCTCCTCGCCGACATTTACGATTCTGCCTCATTCCATGATTAGTTTAAGAAATAATCCAAATCCGAAAGCCCCGTCTCCGTACCCCTGCCGCAAACCCCCGCGTTCTGTCACGCATCTTCAAGATCTCCGGTTTTGAAAATCAACGCCCGCTTAACAATTCTCCAAGCTTCTCCCCTTATCTTGCTATCAACGCGTTGCTTCCTTCGCATTGTACACATGATTAAGCCAGGGATAGAGTTGACAACGCGTCCACCATAACTACTTTTGTGTATTTGTTTATCGAATGCGCTCTCGTGGCCCGAAGTCGTTATAGAGCGGAAGGTAAATACACTGCCGAATAGTCTGTAAATCTGTAACAAATAATTACTAATAATAAACAGAAACAAAAGAGCAGGTCACGGGCCACCGCAAAAACGTAATCAAGTTAGGTCATTGATTATAATCATATAATTATAATCAATTATAATCAAGTTAGATCATTGATATTAGCAACCAACCAAATGAGGTGGTTTTTTCCGTGGACTGAACAAAATAGGTTAGATGAACTCGTATTTCAAATTAATGCTGGTGATTCGGTACGGACACTTCATCGAACGCCGTCTCACCGAAGCCATTTCATCGAACGCCATTGAATCAAACTCCAATTCATCAAAGCCGTTTAATTACATGCTTTAAAATACTTTTTGGAGATCGTTTCTCGTTTTCGGAAATAGTTCCTTTTGCATCGAAGGACAACTATATTCTACGTCATATTTTCATTTAAATGTCAGGACCAAGAAAAGAACTGCTAATGGTAGTCACATGAGGACAAGCGCGCGTACACTATGCAGTGCTGACTACCCCGCGACAACCAGAAAGTTTCTGGCTCAGTGACTTGGTGTGCGCCGCCTATTTGTGTCACACTTGTGCTACTAAGCTTGTCTAAAGTAGGGAACATCCAAGCTCACAATTGTTTTAAAGATGTCGTTTACGCACGAGAAAACCAGAAAGTTTTAGATGAGGCGATGAAAAGGATAAAAAAAAAGGTACAAATATTTTCGGACATTTCATCATGCACATAGATCGTAACTCAGGCTCAAATCAATCACGATTTGCCCAAGAAACTGTCTGGTTTTCGAAGCTTACTCCCAAGCCTCCCCGTTATTTACAGACTTAGGCTTGAAACATTGAACCCAAACACAAGAGAGAACGCAGTGGAGCCTCCTCTCCCCCCCCCCCCCCCCCTCCCCCTCCCCCTCCAGCGCCTCGAGCGCCTCGATACCACGAGACATCGGAGGTGACTCAGTGCTGGGAAAAGTGACACGTGGCTTTCGGATTTGGTGCAGCGATGCACGCCAAGGAACGAAAAGTCATATGAAACCCTGACAGCAGTGCATCGGCTGGAACAGCTTGTAGCGTCCCGATGTCCTACTTCCATCAAGCTCCCACCTCAGCGACCCGAAGGAACTCCCCAAGCAGGCTTTAGAGCGAGATTGTGCGTTTCGAAAACCTTGAACGGGCAATAATATTATCACAGGGTTCCTGGTATACTGAACAAAGAAGTAAGATAAGTCGAGCAGAAAGAGAAGATGACCTTTTTGTATGAAGTTCGGGCAAAAAATAATCGTGAAATGAGAACAAAAGCGACTCTTTGCGTCGCTTTGTGTTCAACGACCATGAACCAAAGACTCCGCACAACGAATATTTCGAGCACCGAAATGTCCTAGACCCTTCAGGCTGCTAGATGAAGCCTAAAACAAACCAGTGTACTATACATGGGCTGCACCTACGCCACAGAAGGACGTCGCACGCCGGTGTCGACCATGCATGGTGGTTGAGACGAATGTGATTTGCAAGGGAGCTATGGTATATAGACGGTGGTGCGTTGGGCTGCAGCAAGCGCTCGCGCGACAAAAAAGAAGCGGAAACTACACGGCCGGCTTCTACCGTACCCCGGCGATCGCGACATCGGTGTGCACTTCGACGGAGATGCTGTCCAGAAAAAGAAGGCACGAATGGCGGAGCCGGCTCAGGGCAGACGTCGATGATACGGCCGCTCATTATTGAGTTTGCGGAGCGCATTTATTTGTTAGCGGTGTGTGACGCACTTTCATAACGTGTTTGTGAATGCTGTCAGCGCCAATACGGCATCGACGCGCTAAAGTTAGTGGCCCCAGTGATGGCTTTCCACTGCACCACAAGTTTGTGTGGTAGAAAGAAACAGACTAGTGAGGTGCACCTTCTGTTGTTTAGCAGCGCTTCGCAAACTTGGAACTCAGAAAATGTGGTTATGGTTGAGTAGGAAGTCACTTCCGAATGTACACAACTTCACCATTCGACATAACATTCAATCTCGGCTCCTGCACCCAGCCGATCGTCAAGTGGTTCTGTGTGCTTTGAAGTGTTTGCGTACAATAAAGCTTCTTTTTCGGACAAGGTAATCAATCTCGTGACATGCGCTCTACTGGTCATGCGCTCTTGTGACGTGCACTCTAATGGCAAGCACGCTCCTGTCGCAGCGCTCTCGAGTCGCGCGTTCTAACGTCGGCGCTCTAGTTACAGTGAACTAGAATATAGGGGCAGTGGAAAAAGTGTCGACGGCGTCCCATCGGCCGTGTGAAGCCAGAAGTGCAGACTGCCGCGAGTGGCGCTGTTGTCGAAATCCGGAGGGCATGGCTACTGTAACATGGGATATGGCGTCGTGTACGTTCTCGGATGGTTTTTATGGTGTCTATGGTCGTTTTCGCACTTTGTTTTTTGTAAATGTCAAGTGCTTGGCATTGTGATTACATACAACATTGTAAAACCCGAGACGTAGGACAAAGGAAGAAGAAAAAAAAAAAAAAGGGGGGACAACACAGACACTGGTCTGTGTTCTCCCCTTTTTTCTTCTCCTTTTGTCCTACGTCTCGGGTTTTACAATGTTGAAAGTTCACCAGCTCGATTGCATCTTCTCTGTAATTTCTATACGTGATTGTATAGTTTCGAGTTTTGTCGCTAAGCAATGAAAACGAAGAGAAAGAAGACGGATGCGCAGCGCTACGCGTCAGCATGCAAGACTGGTTACTTTGGTTTTCACTAAACTGTGGAAGTAAGCTTTAAACAATTTATTCATACACGTTGAAACACCCATGAAGCATACAATGGCCACACTAATGAACCGCTAAGATCGAAAACCGCTACGCTTGGCGCGAGCTTCGCTAGCAGGAGTGCTCCGGAATTAGAGTGCCTTCATACACACGCGCGTTTGCTTCAGTGGTGACATGTCAGCCATTTTTCCGCCCATTCGTTTTTTTATGCATTTTGAAGTGCGCGCAATCCGGTGTCACTCAGCTCGAGCGTCTAGCTTTGGCTAATACATAGGCGCCATTTTGCCGCCCAAGTCACGCACCGAGTGCGCGAGAGCGTCACGCACTGGCACATTCAGGGGAACAATGGATGTCTTCACCCTGAGACAGACAGACATGCAGGCACCCTATCCGGAATCGAACACCAGCGCTACCTGGTAGGTTCCACACGAGGCGCCTCACCTGGAGGCCGGATATTTTTCCACTACTCCTATTCTAGTTCACTGTACTCTAGCGTCGTGCGCTCGAAAGGGCCCCTCCCGTCTGAGTCCAACTTTGGAGAGCGAAAACTAAATAAATACTGAACCGCTTCGAAAGCACTCGGGCCTAGCGTCATAGACCGAGAGGAGACTCATTTGAATGAATTACAGGCTGCTAGGTGTCGCCATTGATGGTAAAATTGACGGCGCGTATGCCCAAATTTGTGGGAAACGCCCCCTTTTTGGCTGATGTTGGCGTCTGAGGCAACCTTTGGAGAGCGATAACTAAATAAATTCCGGGCCGCTTGAAAAGCACTCGGGCATATGCGTCATAGACCTAGAGGAGATTCCTTATAATGAATTCTAGACTGCTGAGTGTCGCCATTGATTTCACAATTGGCGGCGCGTATGCACAAATTTGTGGGAAACGCGCCCTTTTTGGCTGATTTTGGCATCTGAGGCAACCTTTGGAGAGCGATAACTAAATAAATTCCGGGCCGCTTCAAAAGCACTCGGGCATATGCGTCATAGACCTAGAGGAGGAGATTCCTTATAATTAATTATAGACATCTGAGTGTCGCCTTTGATGGTACAATTGACGGCGCGTATGCCCAAATTTGTGGGAAAAGCCCCCTTTTTGGCTGATTTTGGCGTCTGAGGCAACCTTTGGAGAGCGATAACTAAATAAATTCCGGGCCGCTTGAAAAGCACTCGGGCATATGCGTCATAGACCTAGAGGAGATTCCTTGTAATTAATTATAGACTGCTGAGTGTCGCCTTTGAAGGTACAATTGACGGCGCGTATGCCCAAATTTCAGGGAAAAGCCCCCTTTTTGGATCATTTTGCCGTCTGAGGCAACGTTTGGAGAGCGATAACTAAATAAATTCCGGGCCGCTTGAAAAGCACTCGGGCATATGCGTCATAGACCTAGAGGAGATTCCTTATAATGAATTATAGACTGCTGAGTGTCGCCATTGATGGCACAATTGGCGGCGCGTATGCCCAAATTTGTGGGACGCCCCCTTTTTGGCTGATTTTGGCGTCTGAGGCAACCTTTGGAGAGCGATAACTAAATAAATTCCTGGCCGCTTGAAAAGCACTCGGGCATATGCGTCATAGACCTAGAGGAGATTCCTTATATTGAATTATAGACTGCTGAGTGTCACCATTGATGGCACAATTGGCGGCGCGTATGCCCAAATTTGTGGGAAACGCCCCCTTTTTGGCTGATTTTGGCATCTGAGGCAACATTTGGAGAGCGATAACTAAATAAATTATGGGCCGCTTCAAAAGCACTTGGGCATATGCGTCATAGACCTAGAGGAGATTCCTTATAATTAATTCTAGACTGCTGAGTGTCGCCTTTGATGGTACAATTGACGGCGCGTATGCCCAAATTCGTGGGAAAAGCCCCCTTTTTGGCTGATTTTGGTGTCTGAGGCAACCTTTGGAGAGCGATAACTAAATGAATTCCGGGCCGCTTGAAAAGCACTCGGGCATATGCGTCATAGACCTAGAGGAGATTCCTTATAATGAATTATAGACTGCTGAGTGTCGCCATTGATGGCACAATTGGCGGCGCGTATGCCCAAATTTGTGGGAAACGCCCCCTTTTTGGCTGATTTTGGCATCTGAGGCAACTTTTGGAGAGCGATAACTAAATAAATTATGGGCCGCTTCAAAAGCACTCCGGCATATCCGTCATACACCTATAGGAGATTCCTTATAATTAATTATAGACTGCTGAGTGTCGCCATTGATGGTACAATTGACGGCGCGTATGCGCAAAATTTTTGGGAAACGCCAACTTTTTAGCTGATTTTGGCGTCTAAGGCAACCTTTGGAGAGCGATAACTAAATGAATTATGGGCCGCTTCAAAAGCACTCGGGCATATGCGTCATAGACCTAGAGGAGATTCCTTATAATTAATTATAGACTGCTGAGTGTCGCCATTGATGGTACAATTGACGGCGCGTATGCCCAAAATTTGTGGGAAACGCCCCCTTTTTGGCTGATTTTGGCGTCTGAGGCAACCTTTGGAGAGCGATAACTAAATAAATTACGGGCCGCTTCAAAAGCACTCGGGCATATCCGTCATACACCTATAGGAGATTCCTTATAATTAATAATAGACTGCTGAGTGTCGCCATTGATGGTACAATTGGCGGCGCGTATGACCAAATTTGTGGGAAACGCCCCCTTTTTAGCTGATTTTGGCATCTGAGGCAACCTTTGGAGAGCGATAACTAAATAAATTATGGGCCATTTCAAAAGCACTCGGGCATATGCGTCATAGACCTAGAGGAGATTCCTTATAATTAATTATAGACTGCTGAGCGTTGCCATTGATGGTACAATTGACGGCGCGTATGCCCAAAATTTGTGGGAAACGCCCCCTTTTTGGCTGATTTTGGCGTCTGAGGCAACCTTTGGAGAGCGATAACTAAATAAGTTATGGGCCGCTTCAAAAGCACTCGGGCATATCCATCATACTCCTATAGGAGATTCCTTATAATTAATTATAGACTGCTGAGTGTCGCCATTGTTGGTACAATTGGCGGCGCGTATGACCAAATTTGTGGGAAACGCCCGCTTTTTAGCTGATTTTGGCGTCTGAGGCAACCTTTGGAGAGCGATAACTAAATAAATTATGGGCCGCTTCAAAAGCACTCGGGCATATGCGTCATAGACCTAGAGGAGATTCCTTATAATTAATTATAGACTTCTGAGTGTCGCCTTTGAAGGTACAATTGACGGCGCGTATGCCCAAATTTCAGGGAAAAGCCCCCTTTTTGGATGATTTTGCCGTCTGAGGCAACGTTTGGAGAGCGATAACTAAATAAATTCCGGGCCGCTTGAAAAGCACTCGGGCATATGCGTCATAGACCTTAAGGAGATTCCTTATAATGAATTATAGACTGCTGAGTGTCGCCATTGATGGCACAATTGGCGGCGCGTATGCCCAAATTTGTGGGACGCCCCCTTTTTGGCTGATTTTGGCGTCTGAGGCAACCTTTGGAGAGCGATAACTAAATAAATTATGGGCCGCTTCAAAAGCACTCGGGCATATCCGTCATACACCTATAGGAGATTCCTTATAATTAATTATAGACTGCTGAGTTTCGCCATTGATGGTACAATTGGCGGCGCGTATGACCAAATTTGTGGGAAACGCCCCCTTTTTGGCTGATTTTGGCATCTGAGGCAACCTTTGGAGAGCGATAACTAAATAAGTTATGGGCCGCTTCAAAAGCACTCGGGCATATCCGTCATACACCTATAGGAGATTCCTTGTAATTAATTATAGACTGCTGAGTGTCGCCATTGATGGTACAATTGGCGGCGCGTATGACCAAATTTGTGGGAAACGCCCCCTTTTTAGCTGATTTTGGCGTCTGAGGCAACCTTTGGAGAGCGATAACAAAATGAATTATGGGCCGCTTCAAAAGCATTCGGGCATATGCGTCATAGACCTAGAGGAGATTCCTTATAATGAATTATAGACTGCTGAGTGTCGCCATTGATGGCACAATTGGCGGCGCGTATGCTCAAATTTGTGGGAAACGCCCCCTTTTTGGCTGATTTTGGCATCTGAGGCAACCTTTGGAGAGCGATAACTAAATAAATTATGGGCCGCTTCAAAAGCACTCGGGCATATCCGTCATACACCTATAGGAGATTCCTTATAATTAATTATAGACTGCTGAGTGTCGCCATTGATGGTACAATTGACAGCGCGTATGCCCGAAATTTGTGGGAAACGCCCCCTTTTTAGTTGATTTTGGCGTCTGAGGCAACCTTTGGAGAGCGATAACTAAATAAATTATGGGCCGCTTCAAAAGCACTCGGGCATATGCGTCATAGACCTAGAGGAGATTCCATATAATTAATTATAGACTGCTGAGTGCCGCCATTGATGGTACAATTGACGGCGCGTATGCCCAAAATTTGTGGGAAACGCCCCCTTTTTGGCTGATTTTGGCGTCTGAGGCAACCTTTGGAGAGCGATAACTAAATAAATTATGGGCCGCTTCAAAAGCACTCGGGCATATCCGTCATACACCTATAGGAGATTCCTTATAATTAATTATAGACTGCTGAGTGTCGCCATTCATGGTACAATTGGCGGCGCGTATGACCAAATTTGTGAGAAACGCCCCCTTTTTAGCTGATTTTGGCATCTGAGGCAACCTTTGGAGAGCGATAACTAAATAAATTATGGGCCACTTCAAAAGCACTCGGGCATATGCGTCATAGACCTAGAGGAGATTCCTTATAATTAATTATAAACTGCTGAGTGTCACCATTGATGGTACAATTGACGGCGCGTATGCCCAAAATTTGTGGGAAACGCCCCCTTTTTGGCTGATTTTGGCGTCTGAGGCAACCTTTGGAGAGCGATAACTAAATAAATCATCGGCCGCTTCAAAAGCACTCGGGCATATCCATCATACACCTATAGGAGATTCCTTATAATTAATTATAGACTGCTGAGTGTCGCCATTGATGGTACAATTGGCGGCGCGTATGACCAAATTTGTGGGAAACGCCCCCTTTTTAGCTGATTTTGGCATCTGAGGCAACATTTGGAGAGCGATGACTAAATAAATTGTGGGCCGTTTCAAAAGCACTCGGGCATATGCGTCATAGACCTAGAGGAGATTCCTTGTAATTAATTATAGACTGCTGAGTGTCGCCATTGATGGTACAATTGACGGCGCGTATGCCCAAAATTTGTGGGAAACGCCCCCTCTTTAGCTGATTTTGGCGTCTGAGGTTACCTTTGGAGAGCGATAACTATATGAATTATGGGCCGCTTCAAAAGCACTCGGGCATATCCGTCATACACCTATAGGAGATTCCTTATAATTAATTATAGACTGCTGAGTGTCGCCATTGATGGTACAATTGGCGGCGCGTATGACCAAATTTGTGAGAAACGCCCCTTTTTTTGCTGATTTTGGCATCTGAGGCAACCTTTGGAGAGCGATAACTAAATAAATTATGTGCCGCTTCAAAAGCACTCGGGCATATGCGTCATAGACCTAGAGGAGATTCCTTGTAATTAATTATAGACTGCTGAGTGTCGCCATTGATGGTACAATTGACGGCGCGTATGCCCAAAATTTGTGGGAAACGCTCCCTTTTTGGCTGATTTTGGCGTCTGAGGCAACATTTTTAGAGCGATAACTAAATAAATTATGGGCCGCTTCAAAAGCACTCGGGCATATCCGTCATACACCTATAGGAGATTCCTTATAAATAATTATAGACTGCTGAGTGTCGCCATTTATGGTACAATCGGCGGCGCGTATAACCAAATTTGTGCGAAACGCCCCCTTTTTAGCTGATTTTGGCGTCTGAGGCAACTTTTGGAGAGCGATGACTAAATAAATTGTGGGCCGTTTCAAAAGCACTCGGGCATATGCGTCATAGACCTAGAGGAGATTCCTTGTAATTAATTATAGACTGCTGAGTGTCGCCATTGATGGTACAATTGACGGCGCGTATGCCCAAAATTTGTGGGAAACGCCCCCTCTTTAGCTGATTTTGGCGTCTGAGGTTACCTTTGGAGAGCGATAACTATATGAATTATGGGCCGCTTCAAAAGCACTCGGGCATATGCGTCATAGACCTAGAAGAGATTCCTTATAACTAATTATAGACTGCTGAGTTTCGCCATTGATGGTACAATTGACGGCGCGTATGCCCAAAATTTGTGGGAAACGCCACCTTTTTAGCTGATTTTGGCGTCTGAGGCAACATTTATAGAGCGATAACTAAATAAATTATGGGCCGCTTCAAAAGCACTCGGGCATATGCGTCATAGACCTAGAGGAGATTCCTTATAATTAATGATAGACTGCTGACTTTCGCCATTGATGGTACAATTGACGGCGCGTATGCCCAAAATTTGTGGGACACGGCCCCTTTTAAGCTGATTTTGACGTCTGAGGTTGTGATGACTTAAGAGATACTGGGCTATTTCAAAAGCTGTCGGGCGCACGCGTAGCAAACCTACATAAGATTGATTAATTAGGAGTAACAGCGTGCTAAACGTCGCCATAAATGGTACTCTTCATGTCGCGTTTGCCAAAATTTCTGGACCACGCCCGCTCATTTTGTCATTTTTATTTTTAATACCATCCTTGGAAGTGTAATAGCTGGTGAAATGAAATGCTGACCCTTTGTAAAAGATAGCTCGGATCAAAAAACGTTTTGACTCCTTAAATATTCAGCACTTTAAGTATAATTTATTTGAGCTAATTACGCGATGAGAACAAAAAGCCTGCATTCAGGCTCCGTGTTTATCAATTATGAGAATATTCAGCGTAATTGTCGTTTTGATATACATTACATATGTTGCTAAAAATGTATTTAGGAACGCAACAACGTCACTGAATCCTCGAGTCTCCTCACCAACTGCGGCTTCTTTTTGGTATATAAAGTCGTCGGGAACCACTTTAAAATTAAGTAATTTGAAAATAAAAAGTGTTTCCATGGAGCTCGATACATTGGCTATATATATAGCAAAATGCAACTAAATTGATGGTTTGGTTCTCTAAGGGTTTGCATTGAATATTGAAAAGACGTATGATTTTTCTGCGGTTCGCCATAGGAACCAATGAGTAAAAGTTTGGTTGCATTTTGGCCAGACTTAATATAAACCCACGACCACGAAATGTCTTGTGCAGGTTAAGGACAACGCAGTAAAACGTGACACAAAAGTGCAAAGCAATTGAGTGATTAGTTTTCTTTGTATAAAAAAAGATCGCCTATGTCCATTGAGTTACGGGCGCCGGCGGAAGGGCGGCCGATAGATGGCGTAAGTAGTGGCGGCGCGCGCCTGTCCGAGAATCTTGGGGTTGCGCCATTGCGTAAAACACCAGTAATAGTTTCGTACGAAAGTTACCACTAAGTACCGCTAACGTTCCGCAGGTGCAGGATGTCACGCGTTCCGCTGTTCATATTTCTTTTGACCATGACTGCACATACACTGCTTACCGCACTCGGTATGCTGACAGACAACTTTATTGGTAATAGTTATTGCACTTTTTATTGCTTCGAAAACTGTACTGAACTGTACTGTATAAAAGGTATACTGTTTAGCGCTGTCTGGTGTTTTTTTCTTTTTGGAAACGAACCTTTTCACAGGCACAGAACCTGGGCCGGGGAGCCACGCTCGTTTGGTGTTGCGATCGTGATTTGAGTGGCACCATTAGGTGTCGATGGCGATGCTTCTGAACGCACCTTTTGCCCCAAAAATGATTTCTGAAGTGTTTGGAACGTAACGTCGTGTCTAAGTCGCTACATCGCCGCCAGGAAAAATATATCTCCTCAACAGTCTAAAGCGCAACGCCAACTGCAAGGTAAGAAAGGGACTCGCAACTCCGCACGAGTTTCACCCTAGTTGAGCGGCGCAGTATTGTGGGGGTGTACTGGAATCTCGTATAACTTCGCACCGGCCGAGTTTTTATTTAAACGGCTGCATCGAACTGTAAAGCAGGTATTTTTTGTTTCTCTAGAAAGGCCCAGCATCTGAATATTCAGCGCGCTCCGACTAATTTTAAACGCGGAAGGTGCTGCCCGAGTCCCGTCAAAAAGATATGTTTTCCACTAGGGGCGCCCTGGTCGGCACTTGATTTACGTCTAAATGGTAAAAGTGCACGCCGTTATATACGGGCGCCCGTTTCCAGGTGAAGAAGCGGTCACGCCGTATTTATGATTGGCAGTATGGGGTGGGTAATGATAAAACACGAAAACCTTATTTAATCATACCTTACTCGAACACTTAAATGCTGGCACCCATGTAAGGTACTCGCGCATGACAAGCACCTTAAAGGATCGCAGGCCTCCGAAGGGATGGCATAAATCGGTTTCTAAATGTCTGGAGCTAATATAAAGGAGAAAGCATTAACTGTACCATCGAGCGACCCGACGTCATCAGCTTTGAAGCCGCGCCAGACGACACCTAAACACCTTTCTCTAATTGAAACCGATATCTAAAGGCTCCCAGCGTTGAAGCCGCGCAAAAAACCTAGCCAAACGACACCTAATTTCCCGCTCCCAATGGAGCGCAGTGAAGCCGAAATCTATCAGATTTCGGCGTCGATCCCACGGGGTGGCGCGCGTCATAGATTCAAGGAACGAGGCTCCCATTGGCCGCTGCGCGTCAGTTTCAACGACCGCGCGCCGGTAACACGAAGCGTCTGGTCGCCGAGCGAGGGAGTGTCTCCACGCCCAAGATGAGCGCGGCGAGGAGAGCGCGCGCTCGGCCGTTGACGCAAGTACGCCGCTGACGAAATAAGGTAGCAGAAGAACGACATGCATGCTTTCGCATTCACAACTCATAAGAGGTGCTTAGAAGTACCTCGAGACTTTTTTGTTCAAATGTAACAGACAAACGTGCATTCACGTTGAAAAATGTCATCGAACTAACTTAAACGAGTAAAACTTTACAAATCAAAAACTTTAAATTACTACCTTGCCGTTTGCCTGCTAAAAGGGCGTCTGAGTGGCTCAACAGCTCACAGAAGCTGATACGTACTAAGATCGCAGGCGGCCACAACGGGCACTTCCCTCACCCTTGCAGCACACCCGCCTATAACGATAATGAGAAAGCCCAAAATTTTAATTGTCATAACCAATTATCATTGTATCTGGACTAAGAACTGGTACTTTCCGGTCTAGAAACTCTAGAAACCGATTGTTATTAGCGGTACATCGTTATATGTGGTATCTTTAGAACAGTGTTGCGCTGTAGCAGACAACGGTTCATTACCAGAAGCGATGCGCTCTTTTTCTGCACGAATTGTCAGCGCATAATCATTTTATTCTACCAAGTAAACATAAAGAATTTAAAATAAAACAAAAACAAAACAGATATGTTATCTTGTTCTTATTATATTCGGCTGCATGTCGTCTGCTTTACACTTGCTGGTTATTACTGAGTCTTTTTTGTACTGTAAAGCATTCCTCATGCTGTTTTGTGGTCAAGTCATCTTTATGGTACACTTACCTCCTAACGAGCGACTGAAGGTTGCTCTCTTGTATGGTGAGTGCCAGAGATGTCTGCCGACGTTTTCGGGCGGAGCTTTGGCGGCGACCTCCGGTGTCCACTACAATTCTACAACGGGTGAGGCGCCTGAACGAGGAGGAAAAAGACAAAAACAAGCCACCGGACACAGGGGTGTTATCATCAAACTTACCCTAAGAAATGCTGTAATCGGTGCCTTCGTAACCGACCCCCATTGTTGACATGGAGAGCAATGCACCCGTCTGTCGGCAACTTCGCCGATCAGCCACCTATTATTTAGCAGACATACACCGTAGGTAGTGATATTATTTTTACTGAGGTAAGTTAGTTTGGCGGAATGTTTATAACTGGAATGTTCGTACGTTATACGGTCATCAGTGTGCAAAATCATAGCTCGATACTTTCAGAAATTGATTTATGCGGTCGCTTCATAGAGCCATCAATTCCTCTGCTTCACGCTGGAGTATATACTACTAGAGGCGTGCACGAGCATACGCTCGAAATCCGTGCATCATGAGCTCTTGATTCCTTCAAACTTTTCTAGAATATACGGAATCTGTAATATAAGATACCTCCTGGGAGCATCAGTGCTGCGGTCAGTCGCGTACATGAAGGTGACGGCGCAAATGGCAAGTAGTTTTTAGCAGCCACGATGGTCACGATGATTTTGTGTAAATACCACGTGTCCACGACAACAAACTGGCTGGTTCTCAGCACATTGAATTGTACAGAACACACACTGAAATAAGATACCGAAAATATAAGCCCCTGTCAAACGACTTCCCAATCCTCGTCTGGCGCCCATATGTTGTATTGGAAAACGCTCGACACTTAAAAACTGAATTCCTTCTAAATATGTTTGAACCACGAAGAAAAAAATAAACTGAATGGGCATGTTAACAATTTTATAAGTTGCAAATACGCTTAGTTTAGGGTATAGACATAATATCAGCGGAAATATACTTTTTTATGTTTCTTGAAATTTAATTCGCCACTTTCCTATTAAAAAACCGTTTATGTGGCCCACAAGGATTAATTGAATGTTTCGATGTTCACTTCAAAAATGTTTGAGGGGTTTGAGATGTTCCTCGATGTATCCTAAGGGGCCTGATATAGTCTTCAAGTATTCTCAAAGCGGGTAAAAGACTCTTCATAGTTTGTCTAAGGTCCTGCGGTGTCTTTCCCAATTCTTTCTGTGAAATTACAGCACCCACCAAAATCGTTTTAATGGGTCTACGTAAGAAATAACGTGACCTTTCAGAATATATGCTCGCGGAAGCAGCTTTGCAATTTTGTATCGGGCGGCTGCAAAAAGTGTTGGAAATTGAGGACATGTTCCCCCGTTCCTACCGGTCGTGGACTTGGTCAACGCGCCACATTGCTATGTCTGTGTCGTCTGTGTTTCACGGGACCGATTCGGGAAGCCCAAGGACACCATGCAAGTCTTCGCTCGGGCTCGAGAGGTGCTAAGTGGGGTAAAATGGGAGGGGGATTTTTTGCTGCTTATTTCAAGAGAACCTTCTTTAGTCAGTCGAAAAACAGCCTTTATCAAAAGCTGGACGCCTCGTTTTTTCTCTGCCAACGAGAACAAACTAAATTTGGAACAACAAGCGGACGCTCAGAGTCGGCTTGCCGTCCGATGCGTGGGACTTATGTTCTGGAGCAGTTGGGTGTTCGCATTAAGAACAAGTTATCTCAGTGTCCCGTTTTATGCGCCTCTTCGTCCGTCCGGTTTCAGAAGCATCCAATGGGCGAAAAGGACCCCGGAGACGCCACCGCAACGGCACCAGGGACGACATCATGACTGTGCTCAGGATTTCTCAACGTCGGCGGATGTTGGTTGCGCGTTCGTGGTTTTCGCTAAACGTGGTACTGACAGTGTATATGTGTACGTGTGGTGCACCTGCTTGGTTTTATAAGTTGAACTACCGAACATCTCAGGAATATATTCGGAGGCATTGTGAGACCCTCGAAATATATTTGCTACGGCAAAACCTCCGTTGGCCCCTCTATTCCTATTGAAAATAATTCTAAATGGCCCATCAGCCTTGAAGGATTATAGGACCTCAGAGGCCTTCAAACCCTTCAATAGGACCCTACAGAAAAAGAAACCTTCAGGTATACCTCGCAGAAAAACCCTCCAGTCCCGCAGCCTTTCAACCCGTCAGACCGTTCAGCGCAAACCCCTTAGCCAATCAACCCTTTAGACACCAAAATGACTGTGAACCACGGACAAAAATGCCGTTCAAAACGTTATTAGAAATTTATTGCGGACATTGAGCTTTACATGCATATTAAAACTCAAAAAGACGATAAAAAACAGCGCTTGTTCAAACCCAGGCGCAAGGAGCTGTAGACGAAAGAGATCATATCAAATAGGGAAAACTGACTTCTTTATCACAGCGAAAAATATCTTTCAAAGTACTCACAATGCCGCTGGGTAACTTCCTGATGTACGGTAGTTCAGCTGATAAAACCAAGTAGGTGCACCTCACAGACACATACACAGTCTCAATAGGCACGTTTAGCGAAAACCACGAACTAGCCAGCCGCAGCCGTCACCGTTGACAAATCCCGAGCACAGTCACGGTTTCGTCTATGATGCCGTCAGGGCGGCGTCTTCGGCGTATTCTTCGCTCGCTGGATGCTTCTGAAGCCGGACGGACGAAGAGGCGCAAACAACTAGTCGAGAGAGCGGCCGTCATTCACTGTCTCAGGACCCACAGTGCCATGATACCGTTGCGCAGGCACTACATGCGGTGAGACGCTGATCCTGACTGTCAGGCTTCCGGCGAGTAGGCCGACACCGGCCAACATATCCTTCAATGCCCTGAGCACGATAGCGCTCGAGTGGTGCCGTGCTGAAGGCGGCCAGCGCCGAACTGGGGTTCACCTGCGACACCGAGGAAGAAGCTGCACGTATCAAAACAGACCAAGGGGCGAGCCCTCAAAGCCATGCTCACCCTTCTGGAGGAAACCGGTCCCTTCTAGATATCCACGGCGGTAAGAAGCAAACCGCCCACGAGTGGAAAGAAATAGACTACTTCCATAAAGCCCTGCATGCAACACGGCGCGCGTTGCACTCTGGGAACTAGTTGGCCAGGGAGGAGAGTGCCATGGTTTCGGTTTCGATCGACACGTCGACAAGAGGTTATACAGAGAGCGTGCACTATAAACGGACGTTGTTTTATGTTTTCTGGTCCCGAGAGCGTCATTTGTGGTCTCTAAACTGACCTAAATGGCCAGATCCCGAAGCTTTAGCACAAGCCCGAGACGTATAGGTTGTCTTAACGCAAATGCTTGTTGTATTTTTCTATTCTAGCCTTTCTGTTAGCGTTTCAAGGTATGTGGACTAGCGAGTGCTGGGAATCTCGACGCTGCGAAGCTCGGGGATCTTGCTTGTGTACGAAACGACAAGACACTAGTAAGTATGCACAAATCGTGCTCGCGCCTTTAGATTAGTGTTGTTGCGCAATCAGGAAGTTTGTTTGTTTCGTGCGTCCATAGACGAAATAGACGTATGCTGATTCCACCTTACCACCCAGCATCAAACGGAGCTGCGGAACGCGTCGTGCGGACCGTGAAAGGAATGCTGAAGAAAGCGTCATCTGGAGATTTTCAGACCGAGATTGACAGGATGCTTCTGACATACAGAACTACAAAACATTCACTAACAGGTCATTGTCCAGCTGAGCTGCTTATGGGCAGAAAGTTAAAAACAACCTTAGACCTCCTACATCCGGACATGCGGAGTGAAGTACTCTCGAAGCAGCTGAAGCAGAAGTTACGCTGTGACCAAGGAGCACACAAAGGGCCTCTACCTCAGCATGGTCAAAAAGTGTTTGCCCGAAATTTCAGGTCAGGACCTTCATGGCTTCCTGGGGTTGTTATTCAACCATCGAGTTCTTCATCTGTGCAAGTGGAACTTAGACATGGGACTCGTTGGAACCGTCATGGTGACCATCTTCGAGAACGTCGTCCACCTGTGACACCCTACAGAGAGCACGGGGCAACAGACTCCTCAGGTGAACGAGACAGGTCAACCGGAGCTTCCGGGAACGAAGATCCTCATGAACCAACAAAGTACACCCTGACAGAGGACCTCCTCAAACCCAGAAAGTTTTATGCCAGACGTTGCCGACCGTCCAGACTCCGAGTAGTCCACAAAGGCTACGCTCTACGAGAGTAAAAAAGCCCGTAGATAGTTACAGGCCTCAGACGACCCGAACTTTGGCGTCTAGGTTTTGAGACATTTGAAGGGGAACATTTTGGCAGACGTCTGCCTGGTTAGGTTAAATGTTATAAATGAATAAAGGGCAAACGCCAACCAATCCCTAAAAGATCGTAGGGTCCCAACGTTTCGGTGCCGGCTCGGCACCTTCTTCAGGGGGGCTATTGAAAGGAGAAGCAGCTTCTTTATTTTCTTCTGCGGTGAATGTAGGGCAGTATCTTCGTTTTTTTATGGTGGTTAGTTTTCAAACCAGGTGCGTTACCTTCGTTTTCTTCGAAGTTGGTTATTTACTAACGAGGATCAGCATGTTCGTTTTCCTCTATGGTAGGGGCCTGTTTCTTTGGTGTCTTCTCTAAGTGTCGTCGTCCACTGACGTATGCTGAGGGCAAGGTGCCGGAGGATCGATTAATATTTCCTGGTGTTGTCTGTATGCGCCATGACTCAATAACGAGCCGTTGCCGCCAGTTGGTTTCTACATCCAGGATTCGGGTATTTTCAAAGTCGATTACGGTGGTCATTGTCCTCGCAGTGTACCGCAACAGCGCTACGCTCTCGATCAAATTTCCGCACGTCATTCTTATGTTGGCGGACTCTTTCTTTGAGGTTTTTTGTTTCGCCGACGTATGAAGCGGAACACTCAGCACACGGAATCTGGTACGCAATGGCTTGTGCTTTTTCTCTCGCTGGACGGTCTTTCGGACGAGGCATTAGACCCCCAAGTGTCGAAACAGGTGTGTGAGCCACCTGAATACCTTCTTTGGCTAGCGTACGAGCCAGACTTTCGCTAGTTCCCTTTATATAAGGTACACAGACGAGGATGTTAGGGCGGGACTGCGTACTATTCTGTGGGTGCTCAAGACTGCGACCAAGACGACGGGCAACATGGCTGATGAAGCTGTTGGTGTAACCATTCTTTTTCAGGTCGGCGATGACAGCCTGGTTTTCACTTTCTTTATCTTTCTTTGAGGAGCAGATGTTCCATGCTCTGGACAACGGGGTCGCAACCACCGACGCCTTGTGACTCGAAGGGTGGTATAAGTCAAACCGAAGGTAACGTCCAGTGTGGGTCGGCTTCCTGTATACAGTGAACTCCATGTCTTCACCTACTCGCTTGACAAGCACGTCCAGAAACGGCAAGGTGCCGTTTTTTTCAAGATCTAATGTAAACTGGATGGCCGGCTCGATGGAGTTGAGGTGTGCTAAAAAGTTGTCCACCTCTGATGTTTTTAGGATACAAAAGCAATCATCGACGTACCGTAGGAACACTTTGGGGCTAGCCGGAAATGAGTGCAGCGCCCTTTGTTCGATTGCTTCCATCGTCAGGTTTGCCGTAGTAACCGAAATAGAAGCTCCCATTGCGGTTCCGCTGGTGTGGCTGAAGAACTCTCCTTGGAAGCTGAAGTAGGTGCTGTGAAGGAAGCACGTCCAAAAACGGCACCTTGCCGTTTCTGGACGTGCTTGTCAAGCGAGTATGTGAAGACATGGAGTTCACTGCATACAGGAAGCCGACCCACACTGGACGTTACCTTCGGTTTGACTCATACCACCCTTCGAGTCACAAGGCGTCGGTGGTTGCGAACCTGTTGTCCAGAGCTCGGAACATCTGCTCCTCAAAGAAAGATAATAAAGTGCAGAACAGGCTGTCATCGGCCGACCTCAAAAAGAATGGCTACACCAAAGCTTCATCAGCCGTGTTGCCCGTCGTCTTGGTCGCAGTCTTGAGCACCCACAGAATCCTGTATGTAGAAACCAACTGGCGGCAACGGCTCTTTATTGAGTCATGGCGCATACAGACCACACCAGGAAATATTAATCGATCCTCCGGCACCTTTCTCTCAGCATACGTCAGTGGACTACGACACTTAGAGGAGACGCCAAAGAAACAGGCCCCTAGCATAGAGGAAAACGAAGATGCTGATCCTCGTTTGTAAAGAACCAACTTCAAAGAAAACAAAGGTACCGCACCTGGATTGAAAACTAACCACCGTAAAAAAACGAAGATACTGCCCTACATTCACCGCAGAAGAAAAGAAAGAAGCTGCTTCTCCTTTAAATAGCCCCGCTAAAGAAGGTGCCGAGCCGGCACCGAAACGTTGGGACCCTACGATCTTTTAGGGATTGGTTGGCGTTTGCCCTTTATTCATTTATAAGGTTTTGAGACAGTATTGTTGTTCCATCGTATAAAAAGGGGAGGAGTGTGATGATGATGCTAGCGGCGCCAAGCATCCGTCGCGCGAGATTAAAGAGATAAAGTGTCTGGCATCTCGAGCTGCCTGCACACGCACGCTGAGAACGATGGTGTTCATTCCTTCCTGCCCCCGTTTTACTCGGGAAAGCTTATAACAGTTGGCTCTGATAATCTGTTAAGTTACAACTTGCATATAAAACTCTGTCTGAAATGAATTATCAATAACATTTTAAACTGCTTTTTTTCTGTCGTTCACGCAATTTAGGTGTCTAAAGGGTTAGGGGCTGAGAGGTCTCAAAGAAGTTTTATTTATTTATTTATTCGTTACCTACATTTTGCCCTGGCGGCATTATTGCAGCGGGGTAACTTATATGTAAACAGAACAAATACACAGATGGAAACTAAAAAGAATATCAATACACGGTGACACCTGCTACAAGTAATACAATCCGTAATCACAAAAAAAAATTTAACACAACATACACGTATCTACTGTAAGCTGCTAACATTAGCACAATGCAAAACAATACATTAGTCATGGATCATTTTCTGATAAGTAACGACCTGAAAGACAATCAAATGTTTCATCCGAAGCCGAAACCACAGCTTCGGGGAGTCTATTCCACTGATGCATTGCTCGTGGGAAAAATGACGATTGAAAAACCAATGTGCGACATGATATTTCCCGTATTTCTTTCGAGCGGTCTAATCTCTGGGAAGTAAAAGTAAGGGATTTTAGGTAGATGTTCCTATCAATGCCGGTACGTTCACGAAACAATTTATTCAGAAAAGAGTACCTTGATAACCTCCGGCGAAGTTCGAGCGAGTCCCATGACAATGATTTTTTTAATGTCGTGGCAGTGGTGTGAAAATGATAAAAGTTAGTGACAAAACGAACAGAGCGATTCTGGATGGCCTCAAGTTTATTAATTAAGTTTTTAGTGTTGGAATCCCATACTGCAGCAGCATATTGTAAGAGGGAACGTACGTTAGAAATGTATAGTAGGGTGATTTCAGATAAGATCGACCAAAGGTCGGCTGGTCGACATTTTTAAATCAACGCATGTTTTTTATGCTATTGACTAGTGTCTGGTAGAAGCGAATCCAGACTTAGTTTTCGTCAGAAAGAATATTTGGGGACAGGAAAAATCGTAAGGCATGAAGAGGTGGACAGTTCCATTAACGCGCACGGATGGAGGGGGGACGTTGGAGAGTGAGTAAGTAAAACGATAACATTAGGAGAATGCTAATACTTTTTAGAAGAAAACTATGGGTACAGCTTGCTTGCAATCTAAAGAAATGAAGTTTATTTAAATTTTGTTTATTTTTCTAAAAATTGCCAAACATGCCTGCTTGAACGACAAGTTGCAAAATGTGGAGGCCTCTAGCTCATGAAATAATTTATTCATTATCATATAATTTGCAGGTATGATTTGCAGGGTTTGCGGGCTACTTATATATGGCTTATATATGGCTATATTAAAAAATAAATAAGGTATCTGAGTGAGATGATAGTCGGGATATATTTAGGCAAACATGAAAAAAAAAAATCAAACAACAAAAAATTCCGATGCCAATAAAAAAAAACACCACCTTCAATTTTTTTTTTTTTTTTCAATTTCGGTACCCTGGCATGCTCGATTCCGGCATTATTTCTATCAAAAACATGTTGCATTATTTTATTGAGAAAGACGACACCACTCCCCAAAGTAGGGTCCTTTTTCAAAGCCTACACTTAGCAGTGCCCGATACGAGAAGTGACTCTGAGTTTCAGTTTCAGGAAACTAACACAAATCTTGCATATATTTTTATTCAGATGAGGTCGCTGACCACTAGAGCAATCGATCACACACTAAACGTGAGGAGAAGCTATATACAGCATTTTACATACAGCGTACAAAGAGGTACTATAATAGAGACTAGTGATTCGAGAAAAGATGACGCAGAGTGAAGTTTTACTTTCCTGTACAATTTATGCTTAAAATAAAAGAAACAACTTTATTTCCGCACACAAAAATAAAAATAGAATACTAAAATTGTTTTGGTCAGTTATGTATTTCCGGGGACAAACCATTTCAGGTGAGCGGTCCCTCGACGCCGGAGTGTAAGAGATTCGATACTCTCGGTGTACGAATCGATCGTGGCAAGCCGAGATAATTTATCCTGCTCGAGGTTACCGTTTCATGATTCTCATATGGTGATCAGATAAATATTATTAGCTATCACCAAGTAAAACAGTAGGTTAAATACCCCGCGAAGAAAACTGTGATAAATGATATGTCACTGCATTCAAAATGAGCAGTCCTCGGGGCATCAGATTCGGCATTTTACTATAAGGCTTTTCTCAATGTACCCATTTAGTAAAGTTTCTCCTAACCAGATCTGACTGTCTGTGCTACATATCTGTCACAGGCTCCTTCTGTTGATGACTTGCACAGAGGCAACGCGTTCCAAGACTGAATGCCAGGGAAGGCGCGCACCGTCAGCTACTCTTTTGTTTTGTTTTGTTCACGATACCTAACTTTATTTTTGTCCAGATACTCAAGGTGCACGCCTTTCAGTTTCTCGGATAGGACGCTCACAATATTCCTGGACGTCTGAATGGTATTTATTAAACTTCCTCTCAGGTTGTTCAGAGTGGCTTGGTGCTTCACGAGTCCGCCAACTCCGTTACATGCATTTTTCCCATGTCGAGATGCAAAAAATAACCACTGAACTTGTGGGAAATCGTTCCGCGCAACCTGGTGAAGCTGGTAGCGATTCTTAAAATGACTGCCGGTCCCGTCACTTACGTACGTCACGTGCGAGTATACCGCAACGTTGTCTTCAACCCACTTTTCCACCTTTTCTATAGCAAAGCATGTTAAAGCGACGTCGTCACACAGGTCCTCACCGATGATAGCAACGCTGCTTGTAGAATTTCTTGTCGTCACTACGTATGTAAATACTGTAACTTTTTTTTTCTTTAGGGGTATGCTTTAACTTTGCCACCGAGCACGATGGTCCAGTTTCCAGCAAAGTCAAAATGAAAGACAATGCTCCCGCGTTGCATGCAGTTGCTTTTCATCGTAAATCGCTTTATCTTGCGTTTGTCAGATATGGTTCTGAAATATCCAACTTTCAACTGTTACTTGAACGACTTCGGCCTCCCATGTTGTAAGCACAATCTCTTCATCCTCTGGGATATGAAGTTCCTCGAGTGTAAGATACTGGCCTTTTGGGCAGTGATCACAGTCTCCTTAAAGACAGACTTGTTAGTGGGTCGCATAGAAATGCTGAGCTCATTTCACCAGTGTTGAATGTTGAGCTGTAACGTTCTCTACAGCGGCAATTCAACGGTAATGACTGGCGCAGTGAAAACAAACCCACACTGCCTGGTGTGGAATATATTTGAGCCATCTAGGGAGCAAGGAATAAAATTTCGTTAGCCCAACGCCGGAACCAGGATGCTTGTCTTTGTATACTCCAAAGGCTTCTCGGATATAGCGTGTCACGAAGCGCTTTGGCACGAACGTTTTCCCCCCGTCGAGCATGAAAGAAATAACGTCATTCTGGATGGGATCTTGGCGCGATCATTGTAGCTCGTCTTTCGTGAAGTACTCTAAGGCAGCAGACAAGTTCTCAGGGCTCACCTTGCAGCTCGTGTATCCGGCTCATACCACACGCCATGCTTTTCCTTAGCTAAAACGTAAACACTGTCGCCATGTTAACCTTTGCTAGGTTGACATGGCGAGAGTGTTTACGCCTAATTGTATTTAGGCGGGGCTTGAGTATTTGCGGGTTTTGCTCTCTGTCGGTGTGCCTTTTTGTGCCTGATATTATCGCCCTCAAAGCCAGCGAGTGGGATGGCGACAGGAATGACTTCTCAGTGAACAGGCATCGGTGGCCATATTTTGCTGGCTGAAGCGAACCCCCTCATCCTCGACAGCGAGCGGGAAATGCAGAAAAAGATTGTATCAGCCGTTTTGCCACAACTAGTGACGAGTGTCGCCTGCTACTTCCGTCAACTATTGCGCCATAATCGTGATCTTCGCGAGGAAATTATTGTTGCTAGCCACAGAACACTACCACCCAGAAAGCGAATGCTTGAATATGTTTGTATTCTAGATATAAGTCAGGGATATATATAAGAGAGAAACAGAGAGTTAGAGGGTAAGAGAGATGAGCATATAATGCCGTAGAAAAATAAAGTAATCCAACTTCCCAGTGGCCGATGGCTGCAGGATCTTTTCTCGAATCATTATATATATTCTTCGTAATATGATAGCTCTTTGTACACAGTAGTTTCTCGTCAATTTAAGTGTGTGAACGATTTCTATAGTTATCAATGGCCTCATCTGAATAAAAATACACAAAAATATATGTGTTAGTTTCATGAAACTGGAGCTCAGAGTCACTTCTGGGATAGGGCACTGGTAAGTGTAGGCTTTGAAAAAGGACCCTACTTTGGGGAGTTGTTTCTTCTTTCCCTATAAAATATTGCAACATATTTTAAATCGCAATGACTGCCGAAATAAAATATAATAGGATACTTAAATTTAAAAAAAAAAAATCAAAGCTGGTGTTTTCTTTTATTAGCATCCGAATATATCGTTGTTTGATTTTTTTCACATGTTTGCCTAAATATATCCCGACTATCGTATCACTCAGATACCTTATTTATTTTTTAAATATTAGCCATATATAAGTAGAATACTATCTGCAAATCATACTATGATGATCTTATTCTTTCATGAAATACAGGCCTCCGAATTTCGGCATTGGTCGTTCGAGCAGGCATGTTTGTCAATTGTTAGAAAAATAAAGGAAGTTTAATATGATTACTTTATATTACAAATAAGCTGACCTATAGTTTGCGTCTAAAAAGTATTAGCATTCTTTTAATGGTATCGTTTTAGTTATTCGCTCTCAAACGTGCCCCCTCCATCAGTACGCGTTAATGCAACTGTCCACCTCTTTATGCCTTACCATTTCTTCTGTCCTCAAATAGGCTTTCTGGTCAAAACTAAGTGTATATTCGTTTATACCAGACACTAGGCAATAGCATATAAAAACATCAGTTCACTTAAAAATGTCGAACAGCCACCCTTGGGTCGATCTTTTCTGAAATCACCCAGTATTTCTTTGACGTCGAGGTGCGTGTTGAAAATTTCTCTTTATAAAGTTAAGTACACGTCCTGCTTTCATGGTTATAAAGTTGTAGCAGCCGTGCCAGCTGTACCACTGGAGCGAGAGAAAAGAAGCCGAGACGCACGAGAACAGAGCACGAGACACGAGCTTTGCGATTCGGCGACCGAGCGGACCGGCGGCTAGATCGGACGATGTTTTCTACTGTTGCGGTTTTCTTGTAAATATTGTATATAAAATATGTTGAGTGCCACCTGACTGGTACCCACGTAACTGGTGACCCGGCCATGCAGTCCGGTGAAGAAGCCCCCCTGTCAAGTAGCCCCACAGCAAGTACCTCCCAGATGACCGCCACCTTGGGAATTGGAGCTACCGCGGTCCTCACCTTACCAAAGTTCTGGGCCGAGGACCCGGCGCTCCGGTTCGTGCAAGTTGAAAACAAGTTCCGCTTGCACCGCATTACCTCCCAGGCTCGGCAGTACGAATTTCTCATTGACGCCCTCCCGCCGCAAGCCGCCACCAAGGTCCGAGATATTCTGCTGTCCCCAGTCAGCGACACGCCTTATGACGTACTCAAGGAGGCCTTGATCAGTCGTCTTGTTGCCTCCGAACAACGACGCCTTCAGCAGCTCCTCAGCGGTGAAGGGCTAGGCGACCGCCGACCTAGCCAGTTCTTGCGTCATCTGCAGCACCTGCTGGGTGACAAGGCGGCCTCCGTCGACGCCGCCATCCTCCGCGAACTCTTTCTACAGAGGCTTCCGGCTTCTGTTCGCGTCGGCTTAGCGGCGGCCCACAGGCTTCCCCTCGTTGAACTAGCCGAGCTGGCGGATCAAATCATGGAGGTTACCGGCCCCACTATCGGTGCCACGCAGCAGTCTCCAGACCTCGTCTCCGACATCGCCGAGCTGCCTCGAGCTGTACAGGACTTGACGACCACTGTAGCCGAATTTCGCCGAGAATTTTGACACCGGTCTAAGTCCTCACAGCGGCACTCACAAGGCCGCGCGACCACTCACCTGCAAGTTTCCGGTTTAGCGTCCCGAACTCCAACTCTTAGCCCCACCTTCATCAAGCCTCCTTCTAATACATTTGCCAGCCTGCTCGAGAACTATCCAGACCTCACTACCACACTATCCACACTATCCAGGTCGTCCGCTCTGCACATGGTGCCCAAGAAAAGCGGTGATTGGCGACCATGCGGTGATTATAGGGCTCTTAACACAGCTACGATTCCGGACCGGTATCCACTCCCAAACGTTCAAGACTGCACTGCCTATTTGAAAGACACTACCATTTACTCAAAAATACACCTCATAAAAGCTTACCATCAGATCCCTGTCGAACCTGCAGACGTTCCCAAGACGGCAATAACCACACCTTTCGGACTCTTCGAGTTTGTCACGATGCCATTTGGTCTACGTAATGCGGCCCAAACCTTTCAACGATTTAATGACCAGGTCCTCCGTGGTTTACCTTTCTGTTTTGCCTACCTCGATGACCTCCTCGTAGCAAGCAAAAACCCGGAGGAACATAAAAACCACCTGATCACGCTGTTCGATAGGCTGCGAGAGTATGGCATCGTCATTGACGTTGTTAAATGCCAGTTTGGAGTACCGGAGTTAACATTCATTGGTCACCACATCGACTCTCAAGGTATCCGGCCACTTCCAGACAAGGTCAAAGTTATCACTGATTGTCCTCAGCCTACAACAAAGCGTGCCCTCCGGCGATTCCTGGGGTTAATACATTTTTACAGGCGTTTCCTTCCCCACTGCGCCAACCTTCTACAGCCGTTAGAGGCACTGCTTTCTACCTCCAAAGGCGAGAAGTCAAAATTATCATGGTCCCCGGAGGCAATGCTTGCGTTTGAGGACGTGAAGAAAGAGCTCATCAGTGCCACACTCCTCGTGCATCCGTCTCCAGATGCCCCAACGTGCCTCATGGTCGACGCCTCGGACATCGCTGTCGGAGGAGTGTTGCAACAGAAGATCGGTGATGTATGGTCTCCCATATCGTTCTTTTCACTTAAACTTCAAGATTCCGAGAGGAAGTACAGCACCTTCGGAAGAGAGCTGCTTGCGGCTTACTTAGCCGTCAAACACTTCCGACACTTCCTCGAAGGACGTACCTTCTTCATCGCCACAGACCGCAAACCGCTGGTCTATGCCATGCAGTCATCACACCAGAACCGTTCCCCACGTGAACTGCGACATCTTTCATTCATAGCGGAATTTACTTCTGACGATCGCCATGTGAAAGGAAAAGAAAACACCGTCGCAGACACGTCATCACGCCTCGAGCTGAATGCTTTGAACACAGAAAAAGAACAGTTCACCTACACTGAACTGGCAGCAGCTCAAGCCCAGGACGAAGAACTCGAATCCCTCAGGAAAACCGGCTCATCCCTCGTCCTTGAAGAAGTTGCCCTCTCCGATCACGGCATCAGCTTAGTATGCGATACATCGACAGGAAAACCCCGACCCTATGTTCCACGACAACTACGTCATGCGGTGTGCACCTCACTTCACTCCCTCTGCCACCCAGGCATACGCGCGACACAAGAGCTTGTAACGAACCGTTTCGTATGGCCCAAGATCAACGCCGACATTCGGGACTTCGTTCGCTCTTGTATAGCCTGCCAGAAGTCAAAGGTGCAACGCCACACGCACACACCACTCGGAAAGTTTCCCCTACCATCCTCACGCTTTGAGAACGTCCACCTGGACATCGTTGGCCCACTTCGAACTTCACGGAATTTCACGTACTTGCTGACCTGTGTGGACAGATTTTCTCGCTGGCCAGAGGTGATGCCTCTAGAAAACATCACCGCGGAAACAATGGCTCGAGCTTTCGTTTTCACCTGGGTCAGCCGCTTCGGCGTGCCTGCCACGGTCACCACCGATCGCGGCCGCCAGTTCGAGTCCGCACTATTCCACGAGCTAACATCTCTTCTAGGCTCAATACGGACGCGTGCAACAGCATACCACCCTGCTGCAAATGGCCTCGTCGAGCGACTCCACAGACAGCTGAAGTCTGCGCTCCGAGCACAGCCACTCCCCGAGGCATGGGTCGACAACCTACCTGTTCTGTTGCTCGGACTACGTTCAACTCTAAAACCAGATTTAGGTTGTACCGTGGCAGAACTCGTGTACGGTTCTCCCCTTCGCCTACCTGCTGACATGGTCGAACCATCAACGGCACAAGGGGTAATGGATCCATCATCTTATGTCCAACGACTCCGAGAAGCAATGAGCTCCTTACGGCCCAGTACAAACACGAAAACCTAGTGCTCGGCAAGTCTTCATTCACCCTGCTCTCGCCCAGTCTTCACATGTATTTGTCCGTCGAGATGCGGTAAGAAAGCCCCTCAGACCTCTCTACGATGGTCCATATCTCGTCGTAGCCAGAACACCGAAGTTTTACACTGTTCTCATACAGGGACGTCGCGAAACAGTTTCCCTGGATCGTCTAAAACCCGCTTTCACCGCCGCTCTCGACAGTGCTACCACTCCGCTCTCCCAGAACAATTTCCCCACCCACTCTACACTTCCGACGCAAGTGGCCAAGGCCACTTGTCTAAGGGGGGGGGGGCATCTCTAGCAGCCGTGCCTGCTGTACCACTGGAGCGAGAGAAAAGAAGCCGAGACGCACGAGAACAGACCACGAGACACGAGCTTTGCGATTCGGCGACCGAGCGGACCGGCGGCTAGATCGGACGATGTTTTCTACTGTTACGGTTTTCTTGTTAATATTGTATATAAAATATGTTGAGTGCCACCTGACTGGTACCCACAAAGTCAACATGACTAGTTCACGTTAGGTTAGATGAAAAAATAACACCCAAATACTTCGCATCCTTCGCCAAGGTAATCTTATTTGCATCTAGATAATAATTAGTCTTTATGTTTAGACGCTTTCTGCTAAAGCGGATATAACAACATTTCAAAAAATTTAGTTTCATTTTTCATTTGTTGCACCATGTGAGTATTTGATCATGATGAGTTTGTAAAGCGGCAACATCGTCCTGGTTACTTATATCTCTGAATAACACACAATCATCTGCTTATAATCTTATTTTGGAGGTAGTTTCGTAGCCGATAATATTCATATAGGTTAAAAACAGAAGCGGACCTAGCACTGATCCTTAAGGAACACCCGACGTTACCGAAACAAAGTAAGATTCTGAGCCATTAATGACCACTTTTTGGGGAGCGACTGGTAAGATAGTCTGCTATCCAACCAACGACAGAAACAGGTAAACCTAGAGATGAGAGTTTTAAAAGCAATAACGAGTGTGGAACGGTATCAAAAGCCTTACTAAAGTCTAACATTATACAATGAACCCGCTTCGCAGAATCAAAAGAAAAAAAAATCATACGAAAATTCATCTAACTGAGTGACGCAAGAGAAGCCTGCCCTAAAGCCATGTTGAAACTGTACTAAAATTATTTGTTTGCAAGTGACGAAATATGTTAGAGTAAATTATATGTTCAAGAGTCTTGCAACACACGCTGGTTAGTGAAATGGGTCTGTAGTTGGAAACCGAACGGGGACCACTCTTATGCACAGGAACAACATTCGCGAATTTTCATTCCTGAGGCAGTTTCGTTGACGAGAGAGATAAATTAAAAAAGACAACGAGAAACCCGGCAATAATGGGTGCACAAGATTTCAAAACAGAACAAGGTATATGATCTGGAAGGGTTAGTTTCTAGTTTAGAAAAAAGTTTGACAACTCCATCATACGATGCAGTGATATCTGACAAAGACTCAAAATTTCAATATGCTAGTTCCAAAAGTACGCTTCTTGTAGTAACTGCAAAAACTGACTGAAAGTAATCATTAAAACAGTTCGTTTTGTCGACATCATTAATCACATAACCTTTTTCAGCTAAGATAGAAGGGATACTACTATTTTCTTTGTCATTAGATTTTACAAACTTCCACATCTCCTTTGGACTACGCCTAAGCTTTCCACCTAGGGAGGAATAAAAGTGATCCTTGGCACTTTTTATTTTCAGATTAATTTCTTTCCCAAGAATATCTAGCCTGTTAAATATTTCATCCGTCCACTAGCTTAGGTACATCCGAAAGAGGCGACGCTTTCGATTCAGTAAGCGCTTGTTCTCATTGGGAAATCACGGCTTGCCGTGTCCTTTTTTACCCGAAACAATTTTTGACGATATGTGGCAATCAAGAAACGATAGTAAGGTGTTTTAAATACATTCCAAAGATCTTCAACACTGGACGTGGCAGTGATCGCCACCAACTCCTCAAATGTATCTTCCAGATTATGCGTATTCAAGCCGTAATTACATTTATCGCAAATGTACACCTTTCGAGGAGGAGAGAACACGACCATTGGTCTTCCAACAGAAACTTTAGCTAGAATACCGTCATGGTCACTTATACCTGGAATCGGTAAGCCTGATTGGACTAAACTGGTGCAATTCGAAAGAAGCAAGTCAAGTCAAGTGGGGAAATCTACAAACTAATAAAGACCGTTAGTGGCGATCATAACACTAAATTCAAAGGAAAGTGCAGAGCGGCAAGTAAGCAGGGGTGAATTGTTAGTCCACTGTATATCAGGCATATTGAAATCACCGCCCAATAAAAAAATTCGAGTTTAAAGTCAACGTTGTATGAGGAAGCGGTTTGAAGGGAGAAATACTGCCCCCACTGGCGCTACGATAAAAAATACCAAACGAGATATGTTCAACCGTGTGAAACATGACCTTGCACCGCACAGTCTCACAATCATCATTTGTTTCTACAGGTGCGCTTGGGAAGGATTTATCAACGAGTAGGAAAACGCCGCCACTATGGGTGTCTCGGTCGCGTCTGTAAACTTGAAATGTGGAAGTGAAAACTTCAACATCACTGACACTATCATCCAGCCAGGATTCAGTGCCAATGATAATGTGGGCTTGTACCGAGACGATAAGGCCGGCGAGTGAATCGGCCTTATTTTTAATGCTTTGGCAGTTGACAAGCAGAACAGTTATCTCGTTAGGCCGAGGGGCGCAGGGTATGTGCACCGCCGCCGCTGCTTGTCTCGAATTGCGATATAGACATCTTCTTGATTGGATGACGGTGTCAGAAGAAGTATCATAGATGTAACAGCAGCCGCCGAGCAACAGCTTGTCATACCGCAGTTTGTATAGCGACTCTTGTTGTTTTGCAAAGGCAAGAAGTTTCCCGCGGGCATGGCGAATTGGAGCGGAAAAATCCTCCCGCACAGCATACAGAGTAGATTTGAGCTTATGCCCCTGGGCAAGAATGGTCTCCTTGTCCTTAAAGCGACAAACTTTCACAACAACGAACCGGTTTTTGTTGGATTGAAAGCGACCGATTCTGTGAGCTCTTTCAATATTTGGTTTCTCAATCAAGATGCCCATAGTTTCAGTAACCATAGATAAGGGTATGAAGGGCTGATGGTGTTCGAAGGACTGAACAGGTTCGAATGGCTGATGGATTTAGAAAGCTGAGGGATTTGATGGGCTTAATGGTTTGAAGCGCTGAGAGGGCCCTATAACACATCAGGGCTGAAGCATTATTTTCAGAAGATCTTTACTACTCAAAGGTTAAATATAAAACAGAACCTTATACACCATGGCACTGACTAAAACCTACAACATCGTTTTTTGTTTTTTTTAGTATCGCTGAAGTGAGCGGTTCTGCAACGTCAACACAGTGGTTTTGTTAAATTTCTTCCTTTTTGTACGCTTAAAAGGCCGAGATAATAAATATTGTTCTGGCCTATGGAAGCTCGCAAATACGAGAAGCATTAATGTGATCTTAATTAACTATCTTTCACAGCCAGTGATGGAAAGTGATAGAATTAGCAGTATCTTAAGGGCGATGTAACGATTGAAGAAGACGCTCTGGCCTCTATACTGGTCAATGTGAAACACTTTTTCAGGTGTCGATACTTCCAGGTCAGTCCGCTTTGAGAGCACCATTTTTCAGGCTAATATCTGTTCATAAAGATTGTGTGCGTCGACTTCGCAGGTGTAGAATTTCCCAAAACTTTAGAAATTTGGTTTTAAGTTATCCTTGACGGTACCGTAGCAGATTCCTTAACAATCAAGGAGGAATCCAAAGTTCGCATTTGTGTCGTGTAGGCGATTCAGGCATTTGTTGTTACGTTTTCACTCGAACGCCTTTTAACTTTGATGCCTCGCTTTTCGCAGACACGAAGCCCTCAATAAAGTGACTCGCTTACCAGCGTTTTCTTTCACCATGAAAATAATCTTGAAACGTTTTCACCTCTAAAGCAAAATCGCGAATGATAATTTATGAATTCGGCAGCCATTTTTAACTTACGTAGGTCTATTTCAATAATCCAGAAAGCGGAAAAAAAAACCAGATACCCGTAACTCAGCATCCGGATGTACAGCACTCTTGCGTCACTTGTCTCGGTGGTTTTATTTTCATTAATTATTATATTTGTTGAACGTAAAGCGCCTCCCCAAACTAACTTCTGACGACTTTACTGCTTCCTTACTTGCGCTCTACCTCTTTTAGGACTCTCACTTCATAACAATATGTAAGGCTATTTTAATTTTCCCCGCCGTTGCGATTAGCGAGGGAAAAAGAAAGCAGAAATGTGCTTCAATGGTTCCAAAATACGTAACCCTTATTTTGTTGAGTTGAAGTCGTGATTTTGAGAGTTTACTTAAATTTGCAATTTCTTTCTTTTTGTAGCTTGTCTTCTGTTGTCACCACTTTTCTGTCATACTTGATCTTTGCTTATCTACGGATCCCAATGGAATTAATAACCTTTCACTACTAAAGGGGCCCAGTGACAACTTCATTGCATATTTCAACTTTTTGTTTTCTATTCTGCGCAAATGTATTCTTCATAAACCAATAAGGGATTACAAGAAAACCGACTACAATTTTGTTAACACTGAACTAGAAGCATTTTATGTGTTTTTGAGGGAGGCGTTCCATAGTTATACAATTGAGAAAAACTGGCTCCGTTTTAAAAATAGATTATCATACCTCGCGAATAAATACGTGCCACTGGTGAACATCAAAATAGATAGTCACAACCACGGGTATACTAAAGCAATCAAGCGGATAGGCAATAAGAAAAAAAGAGTATTCAAGCGTGCTAAACAAAAACCCTTAAACATAGAGGTACAAAATAAATATGAAGAATGCGAAACATTACATGGATACGACATTACAAAAGCCAAATCAAAATTTTACGGTTCCGATTTATTACAAGTATTGGCCGACAAACCCAAACAGTTCTGGAACGTAATCAATCCGAAGCCTTTCACCCCTCTTGCACTAACCCATGACGAAGGTCTAGTTCTCTCCGACGACCAGTGTGCTGATTGCCTAAACAACTACATCTCTTCCGTGTTCACCAGAGAAAATCTTAACAACATTCTGGAACTACCGGACCTTACTCATTCGTCTATGAAAAATATTATTATAGACTATTCTGGGGTTATCAACGCTATTGAAAATAAAAAAAAAAACTTTCCTCGAGTACTGCGGATAACCTCATCAACTCAAAAATATTATAAAATACGAAGCATGCATCATCTCTATCTTTAACCGAAATTTTTCGTGAGTCCCTTTCGTCGGGTAACGTCTCTCAGGACTGGAAAATCAGGCGTGTCATCCTTATACATAAGTCCGGAAACCGTAATTCGCTATTAAATTATCGCTCTATATCACTAACCAGCGTTCCTTTAAAAATCTTGGAATATATATATTTTTAATGTTATGAGATATGTCGAATCTAATAACCGTCTTACCATAAACCAACACGAATTCAGGAATGAATTATCGTGCGAAACCCAACTCTTCGAATTGGTACATACATTCATTCGAATTTGGACCACAAAAAACAAGCTGACGCTATCTTCCTTGATTTTTTTAAGGCTTGCGACAGAGTACTTCATAACCGCCTTATATTGATACTTTGCCAGTTAAAAATGGTCCACTTAATCATTACTTGGATTTCTGAATTTTGTTCTGATCGCTGTCAATAAACCGTTGTTAATAACTCAGTATCATCCAAAACGAGCGTAACATCAGGTGTTCCTCAAGGAAGCGCGCTCAGCCCACTTCTTTTTTTAATCTACATCAATGTCCTCCCTCTTTGTGTTTCTTCCACAATCCGCCTTTTCGCAGACGACTGTGTTATCTACCGTGCTATCTCATGCACTAGCGACCACAAATCGCTTCAAACTGACTTGTCATTCATTGCACAATGGTGTGATAATTAGCAGATGTCACAGAACCTAGATAAATGCAGAGTACTCACCTTTTCTCGCCTTTTTCATTTCATTTCATTTATTTATTCTCAAGGCCGAAGCATTACAGAGAGCAGTGGTGAAGCAAAAAAAAAAAAAAAATACAACATGAACATAAACACAGCAGGGAGATTACAAAAAATGGTTGCAAATGGCGCTTTTGAAACGGTCGCTGTCGGTGATTGAAGCGATGGAGGCGGGGAGGTGGTTCCAGTCTGTGCAGGTTTTGGGAATGAACGAGTGGAAGTGAAAATTGGTGCGGCTGCTTGGGACGCCAACTTTGAACTGATGGTCGCTGCGGGAAGAAATGTACGATGGTGGCAGAAAGAGAAAGTCACTGAGTAGAGAATTGAAATGATAAACCTTTTGAAAGAGACAAAGACGAGATAGTTTACGACGCGATGAAAGATCGGGCAAGTTAAGATTAGTATTCATGGAAGTGACACTGGCAGTTCGAAAGTAATTTGAGAAGATGAAACGCGCGGAACGGTTTTGAATGGCTTCGATTTGAAGAATAATGGAGTTAATATGAGAGTCCCAGATTGATGATGCATATTCAAGCTTTGACCTCACTAAAGTTTTATAAAGTATGAGTTTCAAGTTAGTTGGGGCTAAAGAAAAATTACGCCGTAGATAACCAAGTGCGCGATTAGCATTACTAGTGATGTAGTTGACGTGATCTTGCCATGAAAGGTTAGCAGAAATGATAATGCCAAGATATTTGTAGGACGAAACTTGCGTTAGGCGAACACGGTTAAGTAAGTAGTCACATGGTAGGATGTAATTTGAATGACGTGCAATTCTCATTGACTTACATTTAGCAGGGTTAAGTTTCATTAGCCAGGTGTCACACCAAAATGAAATGTTATCGAGGTCAGACTGAAGAGCATGATGATCAGCAGGTTCCAGAATTTTGCGATAAACAACACAGTCGTCAGCAAAAAGTTTTATAGATGAAGAAATGCAGCTAGGTAAGTCGTTAATATAAATAAGAAAAAGCAAGGGCCCTAACACAGACCCCTGTGGGACACCGGACGTTACAGGACAGTGAGGGGAGTTATGGTCATTGGCGGTTACATATTGCGTGCGATTAGACAAGAAGCATTCTATCCATTTAAAAATATTAGGGTCCATGTTAAGTTTACTTAATTTATACAGGAGCAGACTATGACAGACACTATCGAATGCTTTAGAAAAGTCGATGAAAATGCAGCCAACAGTGATTAAGTGATCTGCAGCAGAGAATAAGTCGTTAGTAAAGGCGAGTAGTTGAGTTTCACATGAGTAATTTTTTCTGAAGCCGTGTTGATGCATACTAAAAAAAGAATTAGTTTCGAGGAAGGACACCATATGACAGTATATGACATGTTCCATGAGTTTGCACAGTATACTGGTTAATGAAATGGGTCTATAATTATTGGGACAATGAGTGTTACCTGATTTGTGCAGAGGAACCACCTTTCCCACCTTCCAGTCGTTCGGGAGCGTACAGGATTCTAATGATTGTGCAAAAATCTTCGACAATATTATAGATGTATACACTTCGGTGTTCTTCAAAAATTTGGGGTTAATGCCATCATCACCTGCAGAAGAGGAAAGCTTCATATTTTGAATTAATTTCATTACGCCTGCCCAGTCAATAACTATTGGATCCATCGGAATAAAATCATAAACCGGAACATCGGGAAACATACATGGCGTGCTGTTAACAAACGACGATGAGAATGCAGAGTTCAAAACAACGCAGCAGTTTTCCCTAGGAACGACCGATTCGCTATCCGCAGCAAGTTCAATTGGTTTCCTTTCACTTCCGCTCACAACGTGCCAAAACCTACGCAGATTAGTTTCCAGTAGCGATGGAAGGGTTTGATTAAAAAAAAGTATGTTTGGCGAGAGACAGTGCACGTGCGTACTCATCCTCTGCACAGTGATAAGCTGCCCATCTCTCTGGGATCATTGATATCTTGGCTCGTCGGAAAAGGCGCTTTTTTTGTTTGATAACCGTTTTAATGTTGGCGTATACCAAGGTGACTGCGTATTTCTAATTTTACGAAGGGGTATATAACGGCTAGTAAGCTCAGTTACTTTCGTTTTAAAGATACACCAATTATCTTCCAACGGTTGCTCAGAAAATTGGGAAGGAAATCTGATAAAAATATCTCAAGTTCATTATTAATCCCGGTGTAGTCAGCCCTACTATAGTCTCTAAATACCTTTGAAGCTGCACATTTGCGAGGCGAACTGTTTGGAATATTAAAATGAATGACGGAATGATCGCTTACACCTGGAAAAACTGAAAGTGATTGTACAAGATCTGGATGGGTAGTGAATACTAGGTCAAGGACAGTGGCACTTGTCGGGGTTTTACGGGTTGGACATTTCACGAGCTGAGTCAAGTTAAAATCCGAGCATGTAGTAAGAAAGGAATTGCACTCAAGAGAGCCGAAGCTTGCTACGGGAATAAGTGCGTCCCAGGAAACACCAGGGAAATTAAAATCACCAAGAACAAAAATGGGCAATGACGGATACCTTACGTGTAATGTATTCAAAGCATCATATAGATCAGAAGAAAATCCAGAAGGTGAATTAGGGGGCGATAACAAGCGCAAAAAATGACATCCTTGTGGTTCATACGAATGCGCACAGAAGTTAATTGTAGAGGCGAGGCAAGCGGCACACCAAAAGAAACCAACTCGTCGCAAACCGCTATCAAAACGCCACCCCCAGACCGAGGTCCCCTGTCACATCTGTAGAACCGATACTTCTTTTGGCAATTTAAAATCTCACTATTATCTACTTTTGCGGATAGCCAAGTTTCCGTCAAGACCACAACATCAGCAAGACATGCGTCAATTAAAGGAGACAAGGCGTCGCGCTTGTTGATAACGCTCCTGACGTTACAAAGCAAAAAAGAAAAATCACGTACTAAGGAGGCACTGGACATAGTAGGCGAGGAAAGATTACGATCACCACCCCTCGCCGACCGCTAAAGTAGTGTGGGCGCACTGGGCGCACCCTCACACCTTGGTGATTGTTGCACCAAATTACGGGAGGGTCGTGGTCGAGAGAGCTCCGAGATCTGGTCTAGCTCTTGGTTATAAAAATAACACTTATCATTTACATACAACTTGTTATAAGTAAGTTTAAAGGTGGAACTCTGAGTCTTTCCAAATTCGATTAGGCTCCTTCGAGCCAAGCGCGTCGCAGGAAAAAAGTCTTCGCTAATGCTGATGCAGTTTAACTTTAGCTTGGCTCTGAGCTGCATCACCTGGTCCTTCGTTTTAAAAGACGAAAATTTGACAATCACTGGTCTACATTTGTTTGCAAAAAACTGTTTCAATCTATGAGCACGCTCGACGTCAAATGACAGCGTGTTGGCAGTCAACTCAGCTGAACCCCTGTCGAAGCAGAGCGCTAACGCGTTTTTAACCTTTTCTTCCGCCTGTGACCACGTTTCAGACACACTGTCAGGAATTCCGTAGAAAAGTAGATTGTTTCGTCTGGATTGATCCTCCATTTCATCCAGACGTGAGTGAAAGGCCGCATTAACATTCCTCTGATCTCTGTTTTCCCGTCGCAGTGCATCCAGTTCACTCTCCATTGTTCCCGCTTTATTCTCAACAGACGTAAGTCTTTCCCCGATATTTGTAATTTTGTCGTCGATTGTTTTTTTGGCTCTGTTTTACTTTATCAATGGAACTTTTTAACTCTGTTTGACCCGTCTCAAACCTTTGCGACCGAGAATTCAGTTCGTTCAACAGGTGAAGCATCTGCGTGAACTGGGCCAACTGGTCTGCGCTCATAGGACCAGGATTTGGTTCAACGTCACCACAACAAAGAAGTGACCGAAAAAAAGAAGCGGAAGTCGCAACACAAGACTGAAAGTGGCGTGGGCAGGTCAGCAGCAATAAAAAACGATCGTCCGAACGGAAAGAATAGCAATTGTCAATTTTAAAACGTACCTGAACAAAAAGAAGGAACAACTTATTAGACATCTCGGCCTCGCTGCCGCCAACCTGCCCACTGAAGTAGTTGTCGAGATGGCACGCCTTCATACACTCGGACAGCAACGCTGATGTCCCACGTAGTCGCTCGGTGTCCCACGACACCTGGTAGTCGAAGATGACACTGGCCGACGTCGAGTCACGGTAGGGTGAGGTGTACTGACTTGTCACCGCGCAACTTCCACGCGGGCAACCGATGGTACCCTCGAAGCAAAGATTAGTTGCTGTCGTATCAGTGGATTTTCCATGAGGCAGCAGCGTGATCTGAACAAAAAGGAGGAACAACTTATTAGACATCTCGGCCTCGCTGCCGCCAACCTGCCCACTGAAGTAGTTGTCGAGATGGCGCGCCTTTAAACACTCGGACAGCAACGCTGATGTCCCACGTAGTCGCTCGGTGCCCCACGACACCTGGTAGTCGAAGATGACACTCGCCGTCGTCGAGTCACGGTAGGGTGAGGTGTACTGACTTGTCACCGCGCAACTTCCACGCGTGCAGCCGATGGTACCCTCGAAGCAAAGATTAGTTGCTGTCGTATCAGTGGATTTTCCATGAGGCAGCAGCGTGATCTGAACAAAAAGAAGGAACAACTTATTAGACATCTCGGCCTCGCTGCCGCCAACCTGCCCACTCGCTGCCGCCAACCTGTCACCGTATTCTTATAACTATAGCATTAACCATGTCAATCACATTGCTGCTAAGGCAAACAGCACACTCGGTTTTCTGCGAAGGAATTCAAAACTTCACCCCCTAATTAAAACAAACGGCAAATCTAACATTAGTACGTCAAAAACTGGAATATGTTTCATCCATTTGGTCTCTGTGGCAAACTCATCTGAAAGATGAACAAAAAGGTATAAAAAAGGGGCGTTGCAATTTATTTTTTCCGATTACTCTTTTTACAGAAGCATGTCTGAACTGCGTAAACGCGTAAACCTCCCTGAACTCACTTTAAAGCGGAAAATATTTCGTTTTACTCTATTTTAAAGGATTTACCACAATAACCCAACAATTAAAAATGAAGTATTTGCTCCTCCCACTTCATTTTTCCCTATATTAGATAACAGCTGTAAAATACAACCCACATATGGATCCACAACATCTTACGCTAGCGCTTCCATACCTCTCAAAATTGAATGGAACGCGTTGCCCAATAACATTGTGACAGCTAACAATATAGATGTATTTTTAATAACCAAATGATAGGCGAACTTTTAGAATTTACAATGAACTAGTATTTTTGACTATAAGTGTGTTTGAACTGTTTGTCATCTTTTGTTTTAGTGTTTTGTTGATTCGTATTGTTTTGATGTTCATGAGTGTATAGACTTTTCTTATTTTCCCACTAATATGAGCTCCTCCTCCCTTACATAATGCCCTGTTTTAGGGCCTTCAAGGTACTATTAACTAAATAAATTAATAAATAAACAAATAAAAGGTTGTTGCGAAGTGTGGTAGTTCGCCTGAAATATCGTAATTGGTGCAACTCTGCCTCGAGGTATTAAAATTTCAATAGTAACTGTTTCCTTGAGGTATGGTAATTGCAGTGCATAAAATCATGGAATGGGAACCTCGTCGCAGTATATATCGTGAAGTATGGTTTACAAAATAAGTTTCAATCCATATATGTTAAAGAAGAAAAGAACCCTTAGTGAAAACAGCAACAACGGACGATTTAATCTTCGACGTTTCGGCCGGAGTCCGGCCTTCGTCAGGAAGAACTTTTACAGATGAACGCGGGTGTTATTTATACAATGCTACGGTCGAGTCCAAATTTCGGCGGGGTGACGGTTGGAGCTTTCGTGAGAGAGATGCGTAGGGCAGTTCTTATCCGTTATTTCACATTTGTCTGAGGCGCGCACGGCACCGAGAAAATGTCGCCCCCAAGGCCACGCCACCGTGTACGTGCACCACATGACGCACTACCAGGCGAACGCGAAGCATCCCGCCGTGCGACGCGCTCGGTGCGGTCACTGCAAGGGCAAAACATGAACGGGTGGACTGTAAAAAATATCCGCGAGAGGGGGGCGGCGGCTCGCGCCCTCTGTGAGGAATGAAAGTAACAAATTGTCTTTCAAGTAGATGGTTCAAGTATGTACTTGGTATACCGAAAATTCTCCCGCCAACGTAAAAGCAAGAACACATTGGCTATGAAACAGTGTTTTACACATATGCGATTTTATTGTCGCACTGGTAACAACCGATAGGTACACGCCCGGTGGGAAAATCAACAGAGGCGAGGGCACGCAGGGGTTAAAAGAAAAACAAGAAATTTAATTAGGCGATAAAAAGCCGCGCACGGCGACAACACGACAAAACCATCAGATCAAAATGCGAACACGCGTTACTCCAACAACACACTGACGAACCTTCGGGCAGCGGGGCCGCGAAAAAAACAAGACAGCACTCAATTCCCGACACAACGCGAAACAACTCACCGCTCGCGACACAAACTACAGCCGGGAAACAAGTTCGTCGGTGCAACGAAGACGAAAGTTCCGAAAAGGAAAGTCCCCACTGCGGGACCCAAAGTCCAGGGAAAAGTTCAAACGAAGTCCGAAGCCTCACCGACGTCTTGAATCCGACGAACGACGAAAGCTTCACGTGGCCGGCGTGGTGGACTGATTGCTCGGCGGCTGACGCAACCGAAGCACCGCACATGCACACTTCCCGAAAAGGGAAAAACCGACGTCCGTCGTCACTGCCGGAATCGTAGCCAGAGCAGAAGGCTTGAGGAAAAGAAGACAGCAGCGCCGACATCACGTTCTCTCAAGCTGCGGGCCGCCATGTTTCGCGAGACGAGGACCGAAGACCGACGACGAGGCGAGAGAGAGAGAGGAGGTGCCGCAGGAAGCGGAGAGCGTTAACTCAAGGTCGCAGTGCCAGGACCTGCATGGTCCCCTTGCAACGGTGCAGCTGGTGCAGCAACGCACCGGTGCCGCGCGCCGCATGAAGTCCCAGGCGAGCGTAGTGCAACCGCACCGACACGACCAGGTCAACGTGACGCGACCGTCGGTGCAGCGCGGTGCGGTGCGGTGCGGCCCCGCCGAATGTGACATTATCCGGGTGAAGAAGCTTGACGGTCGGGGCCAAGTTTCAAGGACGGCGGGATGACGGTTGTAGCTTCTTGAGAGGGGGCGCAGGGTGACTTTGTGTCCGGGCTGGCAGGGGCGACCTGGACGATAGCGTACTATTAGCCCCGAGCGCGAGCACAAGCGTCGCTGCGGTCGCAGCGCCCTGATTGGGTGAAGTGTGCCGTGACGTCACGGCGAGGAGCGCTCTCCCGGTTCCTTCCCGATTTCGCCTTGCCTCTGTCCTCGTACATTCGCTTTAGAGATGGTAACATTCTGTTCCGTGCCGCAATGCACGTCTCGAAAAGAACCCGGTGTCAGTTTTCACTTCTACCCAAAGTCATCGAGAAAAAAGAAGGAATGGATGATTAAACTAAGAATGGGGAAGGCGCCGTCAGCGTCGACCGTTGTGTGCAGCAAGCACTTCGATGAGCAGGACTTCGTCTACCCGGTCTACAAATCTCTGGGTAAGTCCGACACCGGTGCGACGCGTACATTCTGTGAGCGCGTAGTCCCATTTAATTTTATATCTAGGTTACCAGTACCGAAAATTGTCGCCGGAGGCAATTCCGTCGCTGAACCTTCCCGTGCGTCCCCACGACACAAGGCGACCGGGCGAAGCGGCGGCGAGACGCCGGCGTAAGTGTTTATAAAGTTCTGTTTCTCGCACGTTGATGAGCTAGCATTGACGTTCATCTCTCACTGGAATTTGGAATGGCATTCATGCCGGGGGCTCTTGGACGAGCGGCGATGTGCTGCAACCCCTACGTGCGCGTGCCGCACGCGCACAAGTCGCCGGTTGTGCACGTCCTCGTTCTGAAACTTTCAGATGCCTGCCTGTACACGTGCGTGGTAGGCGTGGAACTCGGACACCGTGGACTGGCTGGGTCACCCATGCGCTTATTTTTGATAGAGCACGAGCACCAACTAGAAATAGCGTTCCATGGTAACCAGAAAGGATACTGTAGCCCCCCCTTTTTTTTTTTTTTCTTTTCCGGTGTTTATAAATTTTGCGAATTACGCGAAATTTAGGGGCAAGCGAAATACCGGCCTCTAGAAGCCCTGAATTGCCTCGTCCAGAATTTGCGAAATTTAGTGGTCGCAAATGTCTCTTTGCCCGATCCGTAAAAAAAAATGGGGCTGTGAAAATCAGAAGTTTTACAGTAGTACAATTTCGCTCAATTCCCAGTGTCAGTGTTATTTGACATAAGTAGCTCAGTTCAGTATGTTATCCTAACGGCTACATTGTACATTTCCCTGACTAAATTGCATTTTTTCTGCCTTGTTCATTACGCCACTCATGTTACTTCTCCTTTTGTATGTATTTTCCTTACCTTGGCTTGTTTACCGTTGGCATACTCGAAGTAGGCACCAGTAAAAGTTCAATGTAGGTCAGCACTGCTGTCTGTTAGTCATCTTGTACTTTGTCGGCGACTGTGCGCTGTGCGTATTTGGGGAATGAACTACCAACTAGCCGAGTCATCAGCATTAGTCAATGCGCCATTTTAATAAATTTTTAACTTTCAGGTGAAAGGCATGCTGCTGCAAATCCACAGCAGGTGCCACAACCTCCCATTTCCCTACAATTGGACCTCCTGATAGTACAGGAAAACACGAGCAGCAGCGGGATTTCGGACAGCTCTCCAGTGGAAGATGCCGCCGCAGCAGAACAAGTTCTGGAACCCACGGAGGATGACAGTTTGTGTACGAAAAAGTTCTGGTGTTCTAGTCCGGAGACAATTTTATTTATGTAAAATCGATTTCCTAGATCTCATAAATAACAAATATTGCAGTAAAACTAATTATAAATTAAATGCCCTTCGTTGCCAAACTTTTGCACCATTTGAGGGATAATATAAACGAGTCCGCAGCTATCACCGAGATAGGTGATTGATCAGATGGAAAGCTCGGCCGGTTGGTATAAACCATTGTGTGAACAGAACAAAAAAAAAAACAGTTAATAGTTTGGCAAGTGGGGCCAGTCTGGTGTTTCCATGTGTATTTCGCACCGTTCCTACAATCAGTCAAGTGAAACACTACTAGGAAAACAAGCAGACGGCATTCGCCATTCGCAAAAATTACTGGCGATTGTTTATTCATAGGAAATAAAGTAGTGCGTTACTGAAGTAATAGTAATTCTGATACTGCATTCTTGTTTAGAAACTGTGGATACTACAAAAATGTTAAATGATATGCGTTATCTCATTTGACTGTTTGTGCCAGTAATTGAGTAATGCATCTGCAAATGTAGTCCTCATTTCATTTCATGTATCAGTGATTCGGACGCTACCTGCCCCTTCGCCCACTCCCGAACCATTGGTTGTAGACTCAACTGCGGCAAGTGCCAGTGCCTTCTCAGTTCCCAGAGGGAGCCCCGGCGAACACATCACAAATGTTGAAGGTAGGAATTATATCAATGCTTCATTTCAAACAACTGAACTGTTTCCTTTCTATACCACTCCGCTTTTATTTGCAGAACTCACCGCAGAGCTGGAGAAGTTTCAACGCAACATTGGTGTTCAATTCGATACCATGAGCAACCCATTCAAGCGAGAACAGCTGATAACGATATCTAAAATAACAGACGAAAATGGGCTGCTGGTACTGACAGGAGTGTGCTCATTCGAGTTGTTTTATATTATAACAGAGCTCTACACAGAAGCCCACACACTCCAGTCATCCCGCAGCTTCTGCATAAGTGAGGATGACGCTGTGCTCTTAACTTTTATGAAGTTGTATCACGACGTTACGTTTTCGCTGTTGGCAGTGCTCTTTGGTGTGCACCGAAAAACAGTGTCGAACATCTTTAAAGAGTCTATTTTGATACTCGCAAGCATTCTCGAGCATGCTGTCTTCTGGCCGGACAAAGACTCCGTGGTTAGCTGCCTAACAACCTATTTCTGGGAGTACAAGGACACGAGGATGGTGCTGGACTGCACAGAGATAGAAATCGAGAGGCCAAAAGACCTTATGTCAAGGTTGCTCACATACAGCCATTATAAACGAACGTACACGGCAAAGGTCCTAGTAAGTGAAACACCAGGAGGGCTAATCAGTTACGTAAGCCCAGCATATGGTGAAAAAGCATCGGACACATTCATCACAAAGCAGTCCCAGCTGCTGGACAGGTGTACTCCACATGTCGACATTGTGATGGTGGACAAAGGGTTCCTGATCAGCGAGCTGTGCAGAGAAAAAAATGTGCGAATGATCAGGCCTCCCTTCCTTATGGAGAAACAGCTGACGACAGAAGAAGCCAGGTCGAATCAGTCTATAGCCTGTGCACGTGTTCATGTAGAGAGAGCAATTCAGAGGGTGAAGATCTACCACATTCTGAGAAATCGGTTCGATCTAGATCTTGTGCCACACATAGACAATATCTTCACAGTGATTTCTGGCATGGTAAACCTTTCGAAGCCTCTGTTTAGCGAGGATAAATTCCTCTTCAAGTAGAAATGCGGCAGAACATCTATCTTTAAGTAGTGCTCAAGCATAAATTTCAAACAGTAAATAATGTTGCAAATATTAGACAAACATGTTTCCAGTCCCACATCTCTTTCGTGCATTTTCTTGTAATAAAGAGTATGATTATGCCTGCTCATGATCTTTTTTAATGTGACCAGTTGCTGTCTAGAGGCCCTTCAAATCTAAATTTTTACATTACTATGCAGTACAATTTTAAAGGGGTCGTGAAACAATATTACATTTGAACTTTTCCAACAAGCGTACTGGCACTGGCGTGACCCAAGTATCCTCCTCACATGGGCTGTGTAAAAGAAAAAGCTCAATGTCTTGATGCCTCGCATTCAAATCTACATTATGGAGTCGTCGGGCAGTCACTGATTACAATCTTCCAACATGCCATTTGTAAGCCTGATTTGAGGACACCTGCGCCTGTAAGCTCTGATAGGTAGCCAAGACCGCAACTGTTGAAACAAGTCTCTATTGTGCAAATTCTAAATATTTCTTGATCATTCTGATAAGCCCACAACCGATGACCAAGTACAGAGTCGTACTACATGCACAATGCACGCATGAAAAATTCTAAGCTTCTTGGCTTTATCAGAATGATAAAGATAAGTTTACAAGTCCCTAGGTTTCTGAACAGAGAAGAATGAAGCAAATGAGTGTTCTGTAGGTACGCCTGTGAAGTTATTTGTATTTGGCAAGATTTAAAAAAAATGATGCATGACCCCTTCAAAAAGATGCTGAACCAAAATGTGGATTCCACAAAATAAGGCCGCAGAAGAGTTCAACAGGACACTATGAACCCCAAAACATCACTCATTCAGCGATATCTCGAACGGATGGTCGTATTTTTGAACAAAAAGGGGCGCGATTGAGTGGAAAATGTGGCGTAGCTATTCTCCGGGAAAGATTGAGAAAGAGAGAAACCAGCCTTCCTACTCTCCTCCCCACTTTGGTTTGCTGCCTTGAGGGGACAAAGTGAAGAAAGGGTATGAGAATTGGGATGTGACTGGCCTCGTCTGCCTCATTCAGTCGCTTCCTTCTTCTTCAAAAACATGGCCATCCATTGGAGATATCGCTGTATGAGCGATCTTGTGGGGATTGTACCATCCCGCCTACTGCACCTGCCTTACTTTATGATGTCCCAATTTTAATCCAGAATCCCTTTAAGCACATAAATTGTAAAGACAGGACAAACTTGATTCAGTCTAAACAGAGAACGTATGTGGGAGCACATATTTTTCAAAGAAAGATGAAGCTCTTTCAACTACATCCTGAAAGTAGTCTTCATCAAATTCTACTTTGATGCAGACATTGTCGTGCTCGCTAATGTAGACAAACAAGTCACCGTGCCTGACTCCTGCGAGACGCATCTGCATTTGCACCTGGCAGAAACAGGTCGTCGTGCGCTTCAGATTCTCGCCTGGAACATTGTCTTTGGTTTTTTCCATATTTTCCTGTAGGAACTTGTTCATGATCTCAGGGCATTTAACCTCGAGGATGCGCTTTGGGCAGCAAATGCACTCCACTAGACCATCTGGGCTGGCACCAATGTATGGTCGTCCCTCCATAACATGCAGGCCACACTCTCTCACCACTAAATTCCCATGCGCTGCATACTTTGTTTTGAAGCACTCTTTCGCAGTGCCTTCCGTTTCACTGCCACGACGCATTGAGGGCGTTCGGACGTTTGTTTGACGCATAATCTTCTTCAATAGGGGCCTCACGTCATGAGGGCCCATCTTTGTTCTGAGCGTTTTCACCCTCGTATACACACTGTACGCAATGGATGCGGTAATCATGCCCACCCTGTGGCGCATCCAGAGATTCGATTTCTGTTGCTCCCGTGTCGAGAACTCAATTTCTTTGACGTCCTTGGCACCCTTGCTCTCGTGTAGGTGCTGGAGGACGTCCTGTAGTTGCAGCCGTTTGCCGCTGCTCCCAGCAAGTTTGCTCAATTCATCCAAAGAGCCCATCAGGGTTAAATCGCTGGGTCCAGGCTCTGAGGTGGTGTCGAAGTCCATGGTAGCTTCCACGGCTGCAACGTAATACAGTATTACTATCTATAAAACATATCCCAAATTACTCACTGTGCCCAAACCAAAATGCATGCTTGTCAAAACTGAAATGTGTGCAACCCAAGCATATACATGCATTTTGTGAATGGTAGTAATCGAAAAAAAAAACACTTTCACAGATAGCAAACCTTAGAAAATAAAGTTTCTTCTCTGCTCCAGTCATAATGTTTCCAAGCTAAGTGAGCCGACCGGAACATTGCAAATGATTGGAGCCTGCTTGTGGCTAAGCATATGAGTTAGCAATGGTACACTAAGTGCAGAGCATGAAATAAGATCAGAAAGACATATAAACCTCGAAGAGACAACCGCCAATCTACTAAAGGTTGTGTCTCACCATTAAAGCAACTGCTTAACTTCATTATTATTATTATAACTTTGTTCGCAAACATAGGTGAGACATGATTTTAGCATTCGTGTCTCATTGCGGCAACAGCAATTATCAGGTAGCACGCTGTCGCCCGACATCCAGCTTTCATAACTTAATTTCTGTCACCAAACAAAATTCTACTGCACTGCACTGCGAGCTTGCTGTCATCTTGTCTGTCTACCTCAGTTTGTGCTTCTTGCGCAGGGGGTAGCGGTGATGTCAGAACGCCGAGCCCTGATTGGCTGATTGCGACCCCCTATCTGAGCTTCGTCTGTTCCTTCGCAACGTTGTCTGCGTCTGTCTTACCTTTCCTGTGACTTTCGGAAGTCCTGGTCTTTACGAGCGAGCTCGACTTCGCCTTTCAGAAAGGGCAGACGAAGTAACTCAAGCGGTGCGTTGTTTTTGTCCAACAACTAGCAGACGCACATCAAGGAGAGAAGTCAAAGGACTCACTGGCGAGGTGTCCCGAGGCACCAAGGTTTGTTTGCTAAGAACCGAGAGTGAGGGTGGTTAGTGTCCACAAGTTCCCTCCCAAATACTTTTCCCCTCCTTTCATGTGCAGCGAGACTCCTCACTCTTTAACGGCGTCGGCGGGTTGGCGCAGTTAACGCCGTCTGCTAGTCAAAGCGATGGCTGCTTTACCTTTCCTACGACTGTCAGAGATTCACCGCTTTTTCACCGGCGAGAAAGCGGCCTTCAAGAAAGGCGAAAGGAAATACCTTAAAGGATACGTCCTTTCTTTCGAGGTGAAGGATTTCACTCTCGTTGCGAATGTCCAGGCGTCGTTTAAAAATTGTAGCTACGCGGTAAAGATGACGCTCTCCGATCAAGGTGACATTTTAGAGAGTCACTGTGAGTGCCGTCGCGGGGCCGCAAAGTGAAGCCACATGGTGGCTACCACACTTTACGCGGCTCTAAATGGACTGCCCAAGATGGACCTTCCACAGCAATGGCTGCAATGCCCCAAGAGCAGCATGCCGCGGTAGGTCGCTCGCTCAGGTAAGAAGTAAACACCATGTTCATTGCTATGTTAAAACGTTTAGTTGCACGAGTTTCGTGAATGGTACCTCGCGTTTAATGAGTTGTTCAAAGATAATCAGCTAAAGACAGATGAAAGCTGATGTAGTGACTGCAAATAAACAAATACGGCTGTGCAATCGGTACTGTGAGCGCATCATAGCCCAAAAGTGCTCGATCGCTGCTTGTCGTCACAACTTCCTCGCTCGACTAAAAGGCTGTTGTCAGGTAGCATATTGGGATACGTATGTGTGGCGTTAACCCAGGTGGTAAAAGTTTGAAAACCTGTGCTAATCTGTGAAAGAGAATCCGAGCAAGATCGATGGAGCTACCCGAGCGGCGTCGAACCTATTGCGGAAGTTATGTCGTAGACTCGTTGACACCAAGAAGTAATTATTGTTATAATGCAATTAAATGCAAAGGCGCAAGCGAGCTGGACAAGAAGGATGAAAATAATCCTAAGAAAAGGGGAGCAAAAGGGACAAAGGACAAACACTTTTTTTTTTCTTTGAAGGCCGTGATCTCGCGGGTGAAAAAGTGGTGAATCTCCGACAGACGCAGGAAAGGTGAAGCAGCCATCGCTTTGACTAGCAGAGAATGTTAACTGCGCCAACCCGCCGATGCCGTTAAAGAGTGAGGAGTCTTGCCGCACACGAAAGGAGGGAAAGAGTATTTGGGCGGGAACTTGCGGACTCTAGCCACCCTCAGTCTCGGTTCTAAACCTCGGCGCCTCGGGACACCTCGCCAGTGAGCCCTTTGACTTCTCTCCTCGATGCGCGTCTGTTATACTTCGTTTCAGCTTAGGTCCGAGCGTAGCCGATGTTATGAGCTGAAGGGCCAATCAAACGGCGCAAAAAGTACAGTGTTATGGCGTGCTCTCTGCGCGTTATAGGACTAACCGGCGGAGAAGCACGCACAGACAGACGGCGAATACCAGCTGATCCTATCAACTGCAGAGAGCATGCCATGACGTTGTGCCTCTTTTGCTGTTTGATTAGCCCTTCGGCTCATAACATCGGCCAAACTCGGACCTAAGCTGAAATGAAGTATAATTGTTAGACGAAAACAACGTACCGCTCGAGTTATTTCGCCTGCTCTCTCTAAAAGGCGAAGTCGAGCTTGCTCGTAAAGACCTGCACTTCCGAAAGTCGCAGGAAAGTTAAGACAGACGCAGACGACGTTGCAAAGGAGCAGACGACGCTGCAAAGGAGCAGATGACGCTCAGAAGGGGGGTCGCGATCAGCCAATCGGGGCTCGGCGTTCTGATGCCACCGCTACCCCCTGCGCAAGAAGCAGACAAACTTGCCCTCCGCATAAGCTGTAGATTGTTTGCTACCCAAGCAGCAAGACTTCTCAAGGATTAAACAGTGACAACAGTGTTTCATCTGCTTTTGCGGAAAGTTTTGGAGCTCGGGAAACCCCAGAGAGCACACCGGTCGACGCCTGTATACCTAGTAATCCAGCTTGAGAAGCTATGCACTAGCATTTGCGGTGATTCTCTGGTCTTACATCTATACCGAATATACGAGGAGCTAGAGTCCACCTTATCAGCATATTTTTCTGTCGCACGGCACCCAGTTCAACCAACATAGTTTACAGCAATGACTGCTGGACAGCCAGTCAGTGTGAAATCAATAACAGCTTTTAGCAATGTCTGCTTTTTACCTTTCTTATGTACTTTACGATCACTCATGTTTGATGTTCAGCTATCAAACACACCGGAAGTAATACACGTTTCGGAGTACAGCCTTTGGGTGCTGCCATCTTCTTGGCTGGGGTGCGCTTCAAGGGATGCCATGATCCAATCACCATAGCCTTAGTGAGGCATCGTAATCAGAATATGGCATGCCCCATGCATACCCCAGCTAACAAGACGCTGGTACCCAGAGGCCCTGCTCGCAAACGTGTGTAGGCTGCCCTAAAGAAATCAGCAACACCAGTCTTGATTAATTGTCACAAAACTATGGCCAGCATCATCATTCATGTTTCCACTTTGCCTTTCAAGCGTGGCATTGCCTCACAACCTTTCTTGCATAAACATCACCGTTTGGAGACAGTTTAGTAGGCGTAACATGATATATCTAAATTACCCACACTTTTTATTTTAATGATAGCCTGCCTAACTGACCTGCTCAGCGGCACATCTATATATTTATTTATTTGTGGAATATAGGCAACCAGGGCCTATACAGAGAAATCGTTAGGAAAGTAAGATAATCGCCAAACACTTTACCGATAAATATGCCTGTGTACTATAAAATAAAATTTGTTAGCCTACCGACCTGGCAAGACGCATCATGCGCCATCATTATTTACCTGTTAGCACACCAGAAGCGTTTACATAATACATGAACTGTTATTGCATAGGTATGCCATGTTCCTATCCTGCACCGTGACGGTTGTCAGTCAGCACGTTTACCGACCGTTGCTGAGCATGTGCTACTATCCTTGTGCTTACAGTTTTAGGCTAGTTAGAGTGCGCAAATTGTGAATGATGCCTCAGAAAACTGCTCCAGACACAACAATATTGTAAATACGTAGCATGTTTATCGAGCGTCCCACTACTTGTCTAACGCATTCTTTTCATGCAAGACTGAAGTCTCAGACACATGCTCGGCTCTAATTAATTTAACTGTGTGCGCATACCTTCTTCGACTGCAGCTTCAAAATGCATTTTCGCGGCTGACCGATGTCCTACATCCTTCAGAAGCCTTTCGAGGACGTGCCCCTGGAGTTGAGGAGTCTCTTTGGCCTTTACCTGGGGGAAAAAAAAAGCACAAATGGATGTCAGGGATCAAGATGCAGATACTTGCCATGCAGACACCCAGGGTGTCTGCATGGGTTTATTTCTAAACAATGCGAGACGAGCGATCCAATACACCAACTCGTGTTTACAAACAAACCGGAGCGCCCCTAGCGGACACCACCGGCGCTGAGCATGCGCGATGGGGGTGTCGGCAAGAAGCTCGCCGTCGACCATACACAAACCGTTGAAATGCAATGTTGTCGGCGTCGGTATGAGTCCCCCTGCCTTTTTTCGCGTTCGAAATGTTGATTCCACGTCTTCCTGGCGATGTCTGACTACTTGAAGAGCGTCAGCAAAATTACCGAGGCTCGTTACACCGCAAAACTTTGCGTGAATAGTGTGACATCTGGCGCTTCATTCCGCGTGGACGCCGCAGTATGTATGCTAAAGCCTGATTCGCATGATGCGATTTCGCTCGCAATTTTCAGTGGCGACGCCGCTCAGGCTGCAAAAGCGTGAACCGTAGCCGAGATAGCCGACGTCGATACTGAAATTCGCAAGCAGAACCGAACCAAGTGAATTAGGGATAACAAGTCGGTGATGGCCACTGGTAACAATGATCAACATCTTTTTGTATGTACTGTTTACATCGAGCCTGCTTACCAACCTTCAAATTTAAGTCTTTTCAGGCCTGCACTTACTTCTTATCGCAAGTACAGGGCCAACATTTGTTCTACGGGCCAGCGTCATCTAAGAGAGCAGACGACAAGCAGAAACGTTTGAAAGAGCAGACGACAATTCGAACCATCAGGGGGACGTCTGAACTTGAAGGCGCACTGAACGTAGTCCGTAGGTGGTTCGCATAACTTGACGGTTTTCTGGCGTTCATGTTGAAACAAAGCAAATAAATCTGATGACCACAAGTATTCGTGAATTCAACTCAAAGTGCGTCCCGCCCAAGCAATCGTTGTCCGACGGCGTATGCTTTTCCCTTTTCACGGCATATATACAGATCCTCGGACAAACCGAGCACGTGAAAACTGTCCTTCAAATCTTTCTCAACACTTTTGGTACGGCCCCAGTCGCAGCGTTTTGACAAGAAGGCAGGTTTTTGTCTGGTTCCCTTCAAACCAATGCAGATATACACATCTGGCATGGGGGCTTCTGCCCACAGCCCCAGACTGGAAATGCGACCGGTGCGCCACCACCGCGCCACGACATAACAGAGATGAGTTTGTGTATAGACATTCAGCATAGAGGAGGCGATACTTAAGCATTCTTTCTGGACCAGAACTGTTACATAAATGCGATAGCCAACATGAAATAGTGACATCTTAAGGACCTGTCATATTGAAGAAACAGTTGGAGAACTTGGCCCATCAACACAGGGTAACATATTTTCAGGGACCCTACCACATTGCAGCAACGGTCCGAAAACATGTCACTGCCGCCCGGCCACCATTTTTGCCAACTTGCCCTCTGACACAGAGAGCACCTTGTCGAGCGGTGCTGACAGTGCAGCGAACACTCTACCATTTTTTATGTTTATTTTGTCTTGTGTGTTCTGTGGCACTGCTGAAAATCGACTTCTACAAAGTGCAAAGGGCAAAATCTACTATGATATGTAGGCACGTTGCCCGAGGAAGGGGGCGGGGAGAAGAAAAGGGGTGCCACGCAACCCCCCCCCCCCCCCCCCCTGCTGTCCCCAGCTTTGCTGGGGCCTTCTATCCCGTCTCCCATATCACATTTTTTCATAGGTGCCCCCTCCCCTTGTCCAAAACAAAACCCTGGCTATGTGCCTGACAATATGGCTTCCAGTAATGCTTAAACGGGCCCTCCAGAGCGTTCTGCGATGGTCTATTTATGGCGGTAACTCAATCTACAGGCCCTAAGGACCTTAAAAATCATAAGATTACGGCAATGCGCGGTGGATTTCCCTATTAAAATTGCTATCAAAGTCCCCGGCAGGCCCACCTTTCTGAGATGACCCCGAAAAACGGGAGGGGCATCTCTTTACGTGTCAGCCAATAGCAAGCGAAGGATTCCGGCGTCACTGTGCGTCACCAACGCGGCCGACCACCGACCCGCGGAGGAATCTCTCCGAACTTTGTGCTCGGCAGCCGTCGTTCGTCGCACCGTCGCGCTGCTACTGCAATATGCAGTCGCATTCCACAAATGACAAGGAAAAGTTTAACTCGTTGATGAGGAAGGATCGTAAAGCTGGCTTCGGAGTCGGGATCCACGGGAAGAAGGAACACGTGTCCCGCAAACGCACGCCTGCAGACGCCCCGGGTGGCAGACGAGCCGATGAGCCGACGCATCACCCCCTAGAAACAAGCTTGCGGGGAGAAAACAGTTCGCTGGTTTTGGAGCGATAATTGCGGACTATGTTTCCCGCACCGCAATCAGTTTACGTTTTTCTCAAACTCTAATTTACAACGAGCTTAAAAAGTGTTGCAATAATAATGTTCGCATTCACCGCGAGATGCAGCATTTCCATTGGTCAAGTTTTAGCGATGGGCAGGGAATGGGGAATTGTCTTCCAAGAGAAAATAGTCCCGATATATTTCTTCTGCCATCTGCTTAATAAACGGTTATGTAATCTAAAACTTTGTATACATATTAACTTGCACCTACTACGCAATATAACAACATAAACAGACGATCGCAGAAAGCTCCGGAGGGCCCCTTTAACGCTTAGAAATATCACCATAAATATTTTTCTGTCCGTTATTTCTTAAGATCGCTCTTCATACGCAGATAAAGCTATCCGTTTTCTCGTTGCCCCGTAATTTGTACGGCCACAGACCTAGGCGATACAAGTTGCTGCTCTTTTGGTTACCAAAAACTGTCGCACCGAGAACATTACTGTTGCCATTCATGTCAAGCTGTCATTTATCCAATGCGACACGACTGTTGAGCAAGAGAGCCAACGGCTTGCAAGTTGACAGATTGCTGGCAAAAATTCTGTGTTGATGTCGTCACTATGTTTCGGTCAAGACTTGTAAACATATGAACAGAGAGCTAAGGCGGAAACAAGCCGGTGGTGGTTGAATATGAAGCACGACACAACATAGAGGGAAACCCCCAATGTTGTCTATTGTTTCCCCAGCATCAGGATTTTTAGTTTGTCTTGATTAGCTTACTTTCTTTGCGCAAGGTAGGTCAACCATCATTCTTGGCTCATATTTCTCCATGACGAGCTCCTTTTGCACTTTGCCCCACTTCTGAGGCTGGTCGGTTGGCGATAGCTGTTCGAACGTTCTTGCAGCGTTGATGTGAAGTAAAACAGCCACAATGTGCTTGCACTTGTAGTTTCTGCAATAAGAGAAGACCCAACAAAACAGACGGCTTTGAGAGATGCAAAGAGTATATTTCGAAAATATTTCACCACAGCCACTAAAGAGGTAAGCTAGGCGAGTCCCCTGCCGCAATTAGCATGATGTAAACATGGCACTTATGTTTGGGCGCATAAACGTAAAAGCAGTTGTTTATGAAATACTAGCATAAATAATCCAGATGTGTTAGCCGCTCAACTAAATTAAGCACCCTCGCGCGAAAGGGCTAGCTCTTCGAAATGTGTTGCCTTAAGTTTAATATTTGGAACGAAGAATATGTGCCGATACGACAAGCAGCCAAGACTAGCGAAATCCGATGCTTATTCAGATCCCGTTAAAACCTTCACTTTCTTAGCCACAATTTCTGGCGAGAAGGGTACAGGGGTCGGACACTAAATTTTGACAGTGTTCTGGCCTCTAGTAGACAGAAATAATACTTCTGAGATATTAAGTTTTGCGAATTTTTGAGATCGCGAAATTCACGAAAATTAAAGGAACACGAATATGAAGGATTTCACAGGCTCTTTTTATGGAAACAAAGTTATGTTACTTCAGATCACTGTAAAAATCGAGCGTGTGGTTTGGCTCGTGGCAGAGAAGATCGGCCCGGCCCGAAACATACCCTGCCTTGCAAGTGCAGCTAGCTTGGTCGACCTCCGACCTGCAGACGGCGACTTTCACCTCGTGCGGGGCGCCAGAGATTGCGGATGTTTGTAAAACAAACGCCAGGAATGTGTAGCAGTCGCCGCGGGCCGTTTCAACGGCGCACTCAACGACGTGGCCAGCGTAGTACACATCCTCGGCCTCGATGAGGCACCAACTTGTCTCGCAGGCCTTGTCCACATACCGATTAATGCTGCTCACCGGCAGCGCAACTGCAAAGGAAAATTATTAGCGCACCGGTTACCGAGGTCGCTCAGACCACGAACGCTACACCGTTCCTACGCCAAGTATTTTCAGTCGGTGGGCGCGTTCCGCGCGCAGCGGAGAGCTGGGAACTAAGAACGAGCTTACTTACCCGTAACTCGATCTCTGGTGTGTCCGTCGTCCATGAGGCAGCACGGAACAAATCCGGACCCGATTCCTGCTCGAAATTTTCACAAAAGTCGACCGCCTCGCGAAACCACGAAGAAAAACAAAACCATCGTCGAATAAACAGACGAGAAAGGATCTACCGCACCGAATACCGAAGCAGCCTGCCGCGTACGACGTACACAAGCCGAGCCGGGGAAAATTCGCTCCTCGGCGTGATGTCACTTCGACTGGCCGTGAGAGGGCGCCACCCGAAGTTCTCGGGGCTAATAGACGAAAGTTACACGAGCAAACTAAAATGCTGTCTCAAAAAAAAACAATATATGAAACGGCACGGTCACCTGTGTTGTTTTCTGCGGCATGCATGAGTCAGACCTGGAAGGGAGCAATGATAAACCTAGAAATAAAAAAGAAATACCATGAATATCTATCTATCTATCTATCTATCTATCTATCTATCTATCTATCTATCTATCTATCTATCTATCTATCTATCTATCTATCTATCTATCTATCTATTTATATATATATATACGGCAGGAAAACGCACTTGAGACGGTTGGTGGAGTTTTTAAAACATATTATTCGTAAAGTTCGTTGACGTTTCGGCCTGACAGACGGTCGTTGGAGTTTTAAAAACTCCAACAACCGTCTCAAGTGCGTCTTTTCTGCCGTATATACCTTTCGTCATCCGGCGCTCCGTTTCTCTCTCTCTCTCTCTCTCTCTATATATATATATATATATATATATATATAGATATATGGGTGGTTTCATCTCAAATCGTGCAAGCAAAAAGGGTCGAATTTTTCATTTTGATGAAAAAAGTATATGTTATGGCGCCGTTGCTAAAACCGCAGTCGACACAAACCGCAAGTTCGTCGGATTTTTTGTTCTCGACTTATGAATTTTTAAAGAGGCCGCGGCGAAAAGCAGTGTTTTTCACACCCGTCGTGGGTCGGATTTTCCGCTTGATCTCCCGCCATGGATTTGCAGTCCACATTATATTATTTTTTTTTAAGCACTCTGTGGACACATCTAAAAGTCTCCAATACCATGAAATAATTTTAGGCCTTTTACTTTTTTTTTCTGTAAAAATGTCAAAAACGCCTCCTCGGTCAATTGTTGACGAACTTTGACAATTAATTACTGGCGATCTACTTGGGTTACACCGATATTTTTTATGTCCACGGAGAGCCCAAAACACGCTATTTATATTTATTATAAAATGCCCTGGCTGTATAAAATATCCTTTGCGGTACGTTTACGTTAATAATATGCAAAAACCAAAAAGTACCATTTTTGGAATTGATTTTCTCAAAAAACCCATTTTTTATTTTTTTATTTTTTGTTAAAATGTAGATATGATAGTTGTCTACGCGAAAATCAAGCCTAGAAAGTGTATATTTTGTTTGTATGTTCTACATTTAAGCATGAATATCGTACAAAGACGTGTTTTTACGGCTCGAAATGGACTTGCGAATTGCGCGTCTTCACAAGCTTGGAAATAGTTTTTTTCTTTTTTTTAACGTTCCCACATAAAACTGAATTACAGTATTTCCACCCTGATATATTTATTAATTATTTAAATTTTTTATAGGTGGCAAGCTACATTGGAGGAGTTCCAAAAAGAGAAAGCAACACTTCTTAACAGACCAGCAGGGGTCGTAAATTTTTAACGTGCAGGAGTAGGCAGACGTCTTATTGACTCGAGGCTCTCATTGGCCTGCATGAACGTCCCGCCCTTTCGGAGCCAGCAGATGACCACGACCTTTCGCTCTCGTTGTGTTAGACGGGACGGCCCGTGACAGTAAAGCGAGCAGCGCACCCTGTGTCACGAGGAGTGAAATGGTACGATTGTGTCGTTGACGCGGCGAACAGTGACAGCCACCCAGGAGGAGTCTGTCAGAGTATTGCACAAGGGAAAGCAAAGGAATCGTTGCCTGAAAGAATGAGGACACCACGGCCTTACTATGTCGACGGTCAACAACTGTTCTGCCAGCCAAAACAACGCCGCGTGCGCGCTAAAACCGGCGGCGCGGGACAGAAATCCCGCAGACGCACACACGAAGATTGGCCGGTTTCTTTAGGGATGTGGGGAAATTTGAAACCAGCCATCCGTGCATGCGTGAAACGATACCGCCTGTTTGCCCTAGCTTCGAGCGCCCTATCCTTACCTTGAAACGGCCGTGCTCTCTCTCTCTCTCTCCGGGGAGATCCGATAGCACCGAAGGGTTATCTATTAAACTTGAGAAAGAAAACGAGAAGGGAGTGTTTAAGTTTAATTATCCCCACCAACCCGCTCGTTCTGTCCTTATAAAGGGTTATCTCTTTTGGAAACAGCAAAGCCCGCAGACTGACATTAAAACGAGCGTGTTGGTAAATATACTTGTGTTTGTATTCTGCCCGGAGACTAGTTGGGTCGAAGTCAGCCTCCTCGTCAACTATAACCGTTTGTGAAGAGTGGGCTTCTCCCGAGATGAAACGTTAGCGCCGGCTGACGTGTTCTTTTGAAAAAGGGAAGGGGAAAGAGAAAGTTTGAGTAACTGCAGAAACTACCTCGAAAGCTCCTCTCCCGATATTAAGCTTGGAGCATAGTCTCGGTTACCTTCTCGCGCATCGCCTGCTCGAACCTATTCTTCACTTTCTTTCGTACAGCCACTGTTCCGCACAGCCGTCGTAGATGTGCGTAATAGAGGGAGGAACAGATTCGAGCATCATCTGGACGCCGTCATCCTGCCAGACTTCAATGTCGTGGGACCGACTCGTGTGTGTTTCTTCGCCACGCTGAACTTTGTTTCTCGGGTGCGGTTTTTTCTGAACGCTTTTTTTTTCAATGTTTTCTTACTAACTGTTTGTTAGCACTGTTCAGTTGTTGGGTTTATTTGGTCATGGCGTAGCGGCCTGGCGGTGATGTAGAGAGCGTGTTCGCACGCATTTGGTTGCGCCCGTTTAGGGAATGCCCGGGGGAGTTGGTTTTTGTTCTTGCCATGTGCGGCTGAGTTTTCCCATCTTTATTAAACTATTGATTTTTTTTTGTTTTACCTTTACGTGCCGTCGACTTCTTTGTCTGACTTTCCACCAGGTGTGGACCTATCGCCTTGCCACCGCTCGAACCTAAATACTTTATTTTTTTAACGCAATTTTCGTTAAGAACGGAGTTGGGCAATTTAATTCCTATTTATTTTTATTTCCTACCCCTCTCCATGACACACTCTCTGCGTGTTTCGGACCGTTTCTGTGTCACCACTTTTGTGTATTACGGAAGTGAAAGGACATTCCCTGGTGACCTGTGCGATGTGCGGTGACATACAATTCGTAAAGAATTGTATGTAATATATCGACGATGTGGTGACTTTCTTTGTCTTAGTAATATGACAGCTAATAGCTAGTCGTGCTAGTTTACTTTGAAAGGTTTATAAATCGAAACAATACAACGTCTGTGCCTTTTGGTTATTGAAAGTCTACTAGGCCTGCTGATTTGGTTAGATATGCATCTCATGGTTCCCGCTCTTATCAAAACATACATAACAATTCAATATCACAAAATCCGTTTATAATTGATTACAAAATGCAGAAGAAAATTCAAGAAAACTTTTTCACAATTCATAGAGACGCATGGGTCGCTATGTCTTACTTAGGTCTTGCAAAACAAAGACGTCTTTTCCCGATATTGAGGCCTAAATATAAAACATGCAAACAAAATATACACTTTCTAGACTTGATTTTCGTGTAGACAACTATCATACCTACATTTGAACAAAAAATAAAAAAAAAATAAAAAAAAGATTTTTTGAGAAAATCAATTTCAAAAATGGTACATTTTGGTTTTTGTATAATATTACCGTAAATGTACCACAAAGGATATTTTATACAGCCAAGGAATTTTATAATAAATATAAATAGCGTGTTTTGGGCTCTCCGTGGACATAAAAAATATCGGTGTAACCCAAGTAGATCGCCAGTAATTAATTGTCAAAATTCGTCAACAATTGACATAGGAGGCGTTTTTGACATTTTTACAGAAAAAAAGAAAAAGGCCTAAAATTATGTCATGGTATTGGAGCCTTTTAAATGTGTCCACAGAGTGCTTCAAAAAGATAATATAATGTGGACTGAAAATCCATGGCGGGAGATCAAGCGAAACATCCGACCCACAACGGGTGTGAAAAACTTTTCGCCGCGGCCTCTTTAAAAATGCATAAGTCGAGAACAAAAAATCCGACGAACTTGCGGTTTGTGTCGACTGCGGTTTTAGACACGGCGCAATAACATATATTTTTTTCTTCGAAATTAAAAATTCGACCCTTTTTGCCTGCACGATTTGAGATGAAACCACCCATATATATATATATGACGACGACATTCAAACTGAGTTAAAAGCAATAGAATTTTAATAATGCCGCGAAACTTTTAGGACAAGCCCTTTCAGTCTATCTTTTGTAGAAGCACTGAGTGGCAATCACAACGCTTGTTTTCGTAACCAATATTGCTTATTATTCAGTATTTTACAACTGGGACATCTATTACTAGTGTTGCGAACAGCGGATTTTACCTGGAAGCTGGAATGATTGACATGGTTTGCACAAGCCGTCATCGCACTGTATGCTGGTGGTCATTGCGATCTTGTTCTTGCTGACAAAATCAAATTTGTTGGTGCAAAATGAGCGCTGCAGGGAGTTCGCGGTTAGTGAAAGCCATGTATTTGAGAAGCGCGCATTGTTCTTTTTGGTGCGGCATCGTGAGAAACGGTTCGAGCCTCTCTCTGGCACATCGAAAATGCGCTTTCTGGCAAGAGTGTTTTTGCAAACAAAGTAGTTTCCAGGGCCATGCTTTCTGGTCTCTGTCGAAGATGTGGGGCAGAGGAACCTTTACAACACAGTATGTTTGAGCACCTTCCCCCAATCATATTTTTTCTTTTCGTTTTTTCGTTGTTTTTTTTTTGGGGGGGGGATAACACTTTTTTTATTCATGAGGAGCTGCCTCCCCTGTTCGGGGGGGGGGGGGGGGGTCAATCCAATAATTAAATTTGCGTCACTTGTTATCATTAATCTACCATTGCCTTTTTGGCACCCAACTGTGAAGCTTCATTAAAGAATACGCAGGTGATCGAAACTTGGGGAAGAAGTTGAGAATGATACTGTTATGTTTTCAGGGTGTGAGTTTGCGTGTATTTTACCACTGATAACTGCTCCCCATGGTTAGAAAAGACGAAGCCCTTTTTTCCACAACAAACAACAAAATATATTGAAATAAAAAAACTTCTGCCTTTCCACTCTGGTGGAGAAGGAAGAGCAGCGGAGCTGTAGCTTCTGTTCTCGGCGGTGGCTTTCCAGGCGACCGATCAGCTTTTCTTTCGCAAGGGAATCTGAAGCGCTTGACGGAATGGAGCTTTGGGCGATAGCGGCCTCGCGGCAGTTGCGGAACCATTCGCGCTGCTGCGCACGTCACCCCTCGTTCCGTTCCCGCTCCTCTTCATCTGAATAAATGTTGCCGCCATCTATAAGCGACGGCAGTAACCACTTGTCTGGTTGCCGAGGCTGGAAAGGTTGCCGCGAAATATGAGCGACGGCGGCAAGGAGACATTCGGCAAACACAACACTCTGGAGAGCTACCGCCATCTATGAGCGACGGCAGCAGCCAGAGTGTTGTATCGAAATTTGTTTGGTACCGGGCACGATCCTGGGGAAACTAGACCTTAACAACTCCGCTGTAAAAAAAAAAAAAAAATTAACGTATGCGTTAAAGGTTTACCGTAAATACGCTATAAAAGTTCCGAGCAAGAGTTCACTGGGGAAGTGGTTGCTGGAGATGAGGTTTCTCGATGATGAGTTCTTGTGAGGTGAAGGCGCCTTCTGATGAGGGAGGTCGATGCTGATGTTCAGGAACTAAAGTCGTCCTGGACTGGACGTCAGCGATGCCTTGGCGCGTTTTCCATCCCTCTCGGTAAGGGCAGGCTAGTGGGTTGGCGCCTGAGGGTTTGGGGGAAGCCTGGGAAACCCGGGTCTACGCGCCCGGCGAGTTTTCTTCGACTCCCGAGAACCACGGCCGTCAACCACACACACCGCCACCGCCTTTTTGTTTTCGAGCACCGTCGTCACACCCCGCGCTTCGTCTTTTTCTTCTTCTCCTTGTCTCTCGAAAAGCTCCAGGCCACACTGCTGTCGTCGCCGTCACTCTCTTCCTTTTTTTTTTTTTAGGCCCGGCAACAACCCATGCGTCACGCCATCACCAGCAGCATCCATCCCCGCAGATTCGCTGCCATGCCGTCCACACAACACTCCGCTCGCGAACATTGCAGATACTCCTGTGAGACATAGAGCGGCTGCCAACGTACGGCTGTGATCGGATGTCACTAATATCTTTCTTTTCAGGTATCACTCGCGTACACCTCTATTGTACTATGTAACGTCGAATTAATAAATCACATTTAGTCATTTCAATACTTATATTCTTGGGGAAACTTTCTGGGGCAGTTCAGCAACGACGAAAGCATGTTTCGGTGCCTCATTTATGTAAATAAACAAATTCTGCGAAGAAGTAATCCCTCATGTTGATAACTTGCAAAAACATTCATTAGATTTCTCTTCCGCGCAATGGAAGACGCAGAACAAAAAAAAAAAAAAGAAACAAACAGCTTTTCCCTCGTCAAATCGCAATTGGAACAAGCAGCCACGTGATCTGACGCTAATTATATACTGTCAGTGTTTATCATAGTCATGAGCTTTTGTCGCAGGGTGGCCAGTTCTGCTTATTATAAGCGGATTTGGCCTTCTTTTTTCCCCGAGTTGCTGGTAAATTTTCCCAGTCGCTTGTCGCGTTTTTAGGCTTATTCGCGTTTTGCCCGCAAATATTGTGATTTCATCGCTCGTCATGCTCATGGACAGCGCGTTTGTCGTCAAAGACGAGAAAAACAGCATGACCGTTCGGCGCCGCGGTTAGGTGGCGCAAGCTAACGTCCGTCACAAGGTACAAAACAATTACAATTCATTCACAAATGTTTTGGCGCCTTGCCCATCCTACCAGTTGGCAGTCGCGGTCGTCGTGTCTAGATGCCATTGCATTTTGCGCAAAACGGCTTTGAAATGGTCGAAGTATGGCAAAAGATATTGTAAAGAGTGGGAAAAGGAAACACAGCTTAAGCGGCCAGTCACCGGAGACGATAAAAAAAGCAGCGTGCGAGATCCGCGCTTTCATGCCGACCTCGTTCATCGCATGGCAACAGAACAACACGTGAGGGACCCTCGGCCACCCTCCAGTGCACGTTTGACTACCATGGGCGTCACCCAGTCGTTGCCTCCAAGAACGATACCAGAACTGGAGCTCAAGTTAACATGTTACTCAGCGTGCCATGCGACTATCCGCTCTGTGGATAGTGGCATGGCACGCTGAGTATTCGTTTTTGTATTTGAGCGAGTTCTCTTTCTGATTTTATTATTAACAAACTATTTTCAAGAATGTGTACATTCATTCAACTTCCACCTGTTTTGGGCTTATTCACGAAGGTCACGCCGCTTTCTTTTGGGCTTGGTTGGGGACGACTATTTGCTTATTCGCTCGGCCGCATCTGGCCACCCTGTTTGGTCGGCAAAGCATAGTGCATGGGGTGAGCTTCTTATATTGTTAGAGTTGGCCTATTATCATCTTTATTTGAACACGACCAGTTACCCAAATATTTGGCGATGCTGATTGTGATGAACCCGAGCACTCGGCTAGGGGTCATGAAAATTGCGTACGTCATGGTGTTAAAGGGCAACTCCGCTTCATTTTTGGTTTTGAAAAAACAATGCAGTCCTCTTCAATATCGCCTGGGAGGACCAGACGTCAAATATTACGACGCAGTTCTGTCTAAATGTTTCTTAAACGGTCCGGCAAACTTTGCAACTCGCTAAGTTGCCGAAATCGGCTGTTTTTTGCGCCTGAATTCGCCCGCTCAAGGGCGAATTCAGGCGCAACCAACAGCGCAGTCAAGGCTATGGCATGGGCGGAGCCAACATTGAGCTAAACGTCATCATCATGGCCCCCTTTTGCTTGTTTTTGCTTCTCCGATCAAGCGTAGCGCATGACGTCAGCAACGTTTCCTCTCGGCGCTCAACGGTGTCCACGTGATTGGCGTACGCGCCTGCGCAGCGCGCTTCTTGGGAGCAGACCAACCGCCCGCCGTGGTCCCGCCATTACCGCCGTCTTCCGCGTCACAACCACCATCGTCGTCTCACCGTTTGTGATTATTGCCTCTCGGAGTTTCGTCCACATTATGGACACCACGTGCGCAGAGTCGCAGACTTATGTCGCAGCTGTGCAGACGTCGCCGAATGCCGTAGACACCAAAACGTGGCGAAGAGTGCGGTGCAGACGACACTCGCGCCTACCGCACGCCCGCCCCCATCCCGCCCGTCGTTGGGCCGAGGATCACGTGACATCTCGTACCACGTGATGGCCATGTACTTGGCGGCCTGAGGTCAAAGTTGCCGGACGGAGCCGAAGTTTCGGTTTCGATTTCCGCTCGTGTTTAAATTAGTTTTAAAAATATCCCATTTTTCGCGAAGCAAACGACGTAGTGTCTTTTACTAGGGCTTTTTAATTCGAAATCGCTCATTATCCCGAAATTTTCCGAATTGAGCGGAGTTGCCCTTTAAGTAACACTCGGTGCGAAGTTGTGATGTCCTGATGCGTCACGATGGCAACTTCGTTAATAAATCTAGAGGCGCTCTTAATTGAAATGTCTTGACGCATTGAGTCACGTGACATCATGGGGTCACGTACGTGACATTACTTGACAGCATGTCTTGACATTATGACGTCATGTGACCACGTGAAAGATGTGTAAAGCATAGCGTCAATACAAAAGGGACACGAAAACACACAATTTGTCATACATTGCAATTTTCTGTGTGACGATTTGATCAATACGTAGAAGTACAGCTGACAATTTTATTATTCCTGAAAATTCAATATGTAATTCTAACAACAACAAAAGAAGACCGTTTTGAAGCCGCTACTGTTACATTTGTTTTCCCGGTTCAGTTCCGGTACAGTTGCGGTTCAGTTTTAAGTTGGCAGAAAAGATTTCGGTTTGTTTTACTTCCGGTTCGCCTAAAAATAACAGGTCAGTTCCGCTTTTCGGTGCGGCTGGGTTACGGTGCGACACCCTGATTGCAATACAACGTGAGTACACGGCTAGGCTAACCTTGTTTGGCATATGCTTGGTATAAGAGGAGGTCTGGCGTATCTGATACTGCCCTTTTCTGTCGATCATTTGTATTTCCTGAGCGATAGCCAAAACCCCCTATCAGGAATGAGTAAGATGACGTATAGTGGAGCTGCGTTTGACATCTTGTCTCGTATTGTCCGTTTCTTGTTTTTTTTTTCTAATTTTTTTCTAGTCTCAGAGTTTATGTTATGATGTTTCGTACAAGCGCGCCTGCATACTTTTGGTTCTTGTAGTTTATGTCCTTTCTTTTTTATAATCACGGTTTTTACACTGGATACATCAATGACACCTTAGCGCGTACATGGCGTTGTGATAAGGTCTTGCTTTTAGAGTAAAGCAACAATAGTCTGGCTTCATATTGTAATGTACAGTGTTACCCTGAAAATTATATCTTTTTAGTATCTCGTTTATGCCTACATTCTTAAATGGAACTTTTATTGATGTTCATTCAATTCTTTTATTAAGTAGTGGAAAATCGTGCTCCTACTCTATGCTTGTCGCGCCTTGTTACCTATTTACGTGCGCTAACCATTTTCAATATAGATAGGGCGGGAATGAGCTAATCATACTGCTCAAAGAAAGGTCCGCATGTATTAGATCCTTTGATCTTGTGAACCGACGACGGATTACTGTTAGAATACGTCCTTAGAAGAGCGTTTGGAAAGGTAAAATAAATAATCATCCTCATTTATTTTAGATTTCGAAATTCAACTGCAAAATATATAGGGATCGTTAATATTGAAATATTAAAATAAAATATTTTATCAAAAAGGGACTTAGTTCCCTGTTCCAAAAAACAACAAAGTCGGTCTCTTTTTTAGTACTCTCTTCTTGCACTGCGGATAATTCAATGGTTCTTGTTCTTTCTCCTTTTTAGAAGAGTTTGTAGCAATCGTAAGAAGCTGCCTTTTAACAATTGAGACAGAATTTGGCAACGAGAAAATTATCTTTCAGCCAGAGAATAATTGAGGAGATACTTGAATCCTTTCGAAAAGTAAGGGATAAATCTTTTTTATTATAATTTAGCACGAAAAGCTTTGCTTTGTCTGCACGTTTTTCTGGTGACAATTAAGCCAAAACATTTTTGCCTATTTGATTATTTATGTGCAGGCGCTCTTCATATTTATTCCTTCTAGTTGTCTGCGGAAGTTTATCAACTCATGTTAGAGCCTTGCCCCTCTCGTTAAGGATCCGGGAAGCTTGCGTTTATGCTGATACTAATTTTTAATTATCAAATGCCAGCGTCTTTACAACATCTACGTTCGGTTTAATCAAGATATATTGTCGGCAAAAATATATTATTTTGTTCCCAATACATGATAGTATTTTCAGTTGAACTAAAAAATATTATTGAAATCACTTCTGATTCTTGATTTGAAGTATATGCTCGAGTAATAGTAGCGCTTTTCATGAACTAAGCCTGTGGGTCTTCTTTCCCGCGTAGCACGGAAAGAGCGAATCACCGGGATCGGCAGAATTGTGGCAGATATTTACGGGACTGAGGTAACGTTTTCACGCGAAAAAGCTATCTGCTCCGATCACATTTTCGCGGCGAATCACGTTCAGACCACGTTATGATTGACTGATGTGTGTTCTGAGGGGAAGTACACGCAAGGGCCTTATTCATAAGAAGTGCGGCTTTCACTCGGGCAAATACGGTATATTCGTTCAATGACGCTTATTTATCGTACATATGTATATTTTAGTTTGTGGCATAGTGTCAAATACTCTGAACTCTAAATTCGCCGAACCCCCGTGATTTAAAAAAAAAAAAAAATGTTTAAGGAGGAACCATATTTTTTTTTGGTTGGGGTGTGAGCAGTTGCATCGAATAAGTAATTCAGATTTAATACCAGACCTCGTAATATATTTCCGTTTAGAGATTACTAATAAAAATACCTGAACTCGAATTACTACCTCATATATTTAAGTATGGGAATTATCAAAATTTACCTTCGCTATAGCCAAGTTAAGAATAATATATTGTTTCACAATAAGAGAAACTATAATCAATGGATAAAAAGTAATTTCAGCAGAGCACACTTTGTTCCATCTCTTATTACAGATATCTAAATCTCGAGATATTCTCGGAGTGTTATTCTGACTTCTTTTTTAATGGAAAAGTGTTTAAATTGTGTGCATACTTTTGTAGAGAGCGTGGAGTCATATATATATATATATATATATATATATATATATATATATATATATATATATATATATATATATATATATATATATATATATATTGTGATGAAGACCCACATCGTCGTCATCGGGCATCGTCATATCTACCTCATCATCGTCATCACCGATAGCTCGTGTGGCCCGTGCTCGCAACCGCGGGCCAGTTCGAATATAATCATCACTGAAAGCGGTCGTTGAGCTTCTGTCTTCCTGACATTATATATATATATATATATATATATATATGTGTGTGTGTATATATATACTGTGACGAGCAATGTCGCGCGCCCTTTGCAGCCAGCGGCAGCGCCAGTGTCTCGTTGACAGACACGCGCCGGAGGAGCGAGGAAGCTCGCACTCAGAATAGACTGACCGTTGCTGGACACCAACACGTCCATGTCTACTCCTTTCTCTGCTGCTAAAACACCCTCACAATATATATATATATATATATTATATATATATATATATGGGAATGTGTGAAGATTGACAAGTGTAGCCGTGGTGATATTGTGAACGAAGAGGGGAGAAGGTGATTATTGAATTTTTTGCGTTAAAGTTAGGAAAAGGGAAAGAGAGCTGGCGAAAAATTGGGATTGGAGCGGGGATTGAACCCGCAACCTTCGCCTGTCCGAGGCGACGCCTTAACTGATTAGACCATCCCGGCCACTGGTTTCGGCGGACTCAATTTCTGACCAGCTCTCTGTGTACTGTTTAGTTTCGAATTCGCTTAACTTGGTAGACGACAACCGTTGCTGATTTAAGGCCCGCGCTATTTCCGACATGCGGCAGTGACGTGACACGTCATCTCAGCTTGCAAATGTCGGAAAGGGCCCGTCTTCCAAGATATCTAGGGAACCACTCCTCCCCATAGGGACAGGCTGCACCGTATATATAATGGGAATGAGTGAAGATTGACAAGTGCAGCTTGTCTTTAATGCAATAAATTCAATAATCACCTTCTCCCCTCTTCGTTCACTATATATATATATATATATATATATATATATATATATATATATATATATGTATGTAAAAAAGTCACCGAGGTTCAAACAAACTTGGATAGTTTAATCGGACGTTTCGGAGGGGGACCCTCCTTCTTCAAGCGTGACATAAAATTATGTCACGCTTGAAGAAGAAGGGTCCCCCTCCGGAACGTCTGATTAAACTATCCAAGTTTGTTTGAACGTCGGTGGCGTTTTTACTTATATGCGAACGCCTCGGCTCCCCACAACTTGAAGATGTCATATATATATATATATATATACAGGGTGTTTTTTTAAGCTTAACAGGTTTGTTTAAAAAAAGCCGTGGAAGTTACACTTATGCCGCTTGTGGAGGTGAGTTATGCGGCCAGGGGGACATAATATAGGGGGCTATTTGTAGCGATCAGTCGACTAATTAATTAAAATTCATTAATTAACTTTTTAATTAATTAAAATAGACATATGGTTCCAATTAGAAACTTGCTCAGCGTCATCGAAAACCACTAAATCAGTCATTTTCAGAAACACTTTGAGCGCGTGAGAAGCGTAGTAGTGCACTAAAGTTACCGCTCGTGGAGCAGGTACAAAGCTAGCGGTTGCGATAAGGCCGCAGCGCGATTTTTCCGTCTCTTATCTAGCCCCAGCCTTGTACCTGCTCCACGAGCGGTAACGTTACTGCCCTACTACGCTTTTCAGGCGCCCAAAGTCTTTCTGAAAATGACTGATTTAGTGGTTTTCGATGACGCTGAGCAAGTTTCTAATTGGAACCTATGTCTATTTTCATTAATTAAAAAGTTAATTAACGAATTTTAATTAAATAGACGACTGATCGTTACGATTAGCCCCTTATAATATGTCTCCCTGGCCGTATAACTCACCTCCACAAGGGGCATAAGTGTAACGTTCACGGCTTTGTTTAAACAAATTTGTTAAGCTTAAAAAAAAAAACCTGTATATATATATATATATATATATATATATATATATATACATATCATCTCCTAACGAAGCCGATCCTCTTAGAGAAACTGTCGTAGTGCATACATAAAAGTCCAGCATAGCAACTCCGAAAGTGCGGATTTTTTTACTTAATGCATTTTCCCGGTTCATTGTTCTCAAACTACTCTGCCATATCCATATATATATATATAACTGAGAAGAAAAAAACCCTTGGTGAAAACAGCAACAACGGACGATTTATTCTTCGACGTTTCGGCCGGAGTCCGGCCGAAACGTTGAAGAATAAATCCTCCGTGGTTGCTGTTTTCACCAAGCGTTTTTTTCTTCTCAGTTATATACCCACGCCTTCGGCCTCCCGCCACCATGCCCGTTGTATATAAATAAATAAATATATATATATATATATATATATATATATATATATATATATATATATATATATATATATATATATATAATAAGTCAGAGATCCGTACTTGCGGAGTTGCAATGCTAGGAGTTTATTGCATGTATTTCGACAGTTTCGCCGAGAGGCTCGGCTTCGTCAGGAGATGGCATACATGTGAGGGCATCAGACTGTGCAACACGATCGATAAAGGAATAAATGAAAATCCAGGGACACTTGCAGCGATTAAAACGTTGTCTAAGAATTAACAGGGATCACCATTCTCACCCTGACCAAGTGGCACTGTATTAGCTGGTGGAATTGAACTATTATTTTGTTCGTTTGTCTGTGTGTGTGCGAAACAGCGAGCCTTCCACACGCGCTTCTGTGAACATTGCGTCCTTTTTCGTTGGTCTACCCACTCATAGGCGAGATCCGCTAATATTCAATTTTCATTTCTTTTCATTGAAAGGCGAAGGAAACCTGCGCCTTCCGCGCTATGCTGTCCTGCTGCACACAATGTTACTCGGTCTTGACCCGAGGCATGCGTATTTATTTGTATTTATATTAAGTTTTACTTTAATGTTTTGTCAATAAATTTGTATTTTTAATTCTCTGTCCGGTACGACGACGGCTTTGCAACTATCCGGGGGCATTCGCCCCACCCTCCCCTGCGCCCCCCCTGCCCCGCGATCTGCTCCTTGCTCCCCTCTCTTCCGCGGCGTGCGGCGCCCGAGGGGACGAGGGGTGACCGTCGCGGAGACGGACGCCCACATCGGCTTAGCCTTACGGACAATTAGTACCGAAGATGTCGTTGCAGAGCCAGTGCCGTCCGTTTATGACCTATTGTACCCACCGCAGTGTCGGAGATTTCATATACGCCTCTTTAGCTTTGAAACCCGCCGCCCTAACGTGGGAACGCGCTCAATTACAACCTTTTTTTTTTATGTAGTTTTACTTTTATTTTTCGTGACGTCACGTCCTCCTCGCCCCATTGGCCCCTTACTGCTTTGCACAGTCTGATGCCCTCACATGTATGCCATCTCCTGACGAAGCCGAGCCTCTCGGCGAAACTGTCGAAATACATGCAATAAACTCCTAGCATAGCAACTCCGCAAGTACGGATCTCTGACTTACTACATTTTCCCGGTCCATTGTTCTCAAGCTACTCCGCCTCACCTATATATATATATATATATATATATATATATATATATACACCCTATTGAAAATTCCATCAAGGTACGTAATTTGGGACACTGACTGCCAGTCAGCAGCCTCGGTGGAACGTGATGGACCATCAGACGTCATCTGATGGTCCATCAGATGACGTCTGACTGCCACTGCCAAGGGAATTTCATCAACAAGGGCAGCATTTATATAAGAGTAAAGCTATACGCACTCATAAATATCGCCAAATGCCTCAAAGAAACAAAATGTTAAAAAAAAAAAAGAGCTGGTTCTCCGCGCATCGATCCCGCGACCACTTGCATACAAATCGGGCATCTTAACCACTATGCTATACCTCCGCTTTGGAAAATCGATTTGACTATTCGATTTATACGAGATGCTTCGGCTACAAATGCAGTTAAGTCGTTAGCGTGTTATGCAAAGCACTCGTACATCACTCGTCATACTTCAGTTCTACTCACCTGCCATGTAGAGTGCCTTCCCGTCGTAGAGCGATCATTTTGTTCGCGTGTCACCGGCCCAGTAGACCTAGTACACCTTGTCGTTGTTGTCGTCTTCAACTACACCGCTAAAGTCCCTTACATCGTCAGAACTCACAACAGGCTGGGTCTTGTCGAGTAGAAATTCTACTAAAACATAAGACATTGTAGAGCCCGGGCAGGATCGACAGGTTAAAGCAAGCGGGCAAACAAAACGAGTCGAGAGCGATCGTTCATGAAAGCTCGGCGAAGTCACTATGAGCGAAGCGAAGTCACTATGAGCGAAGCGAAGTCGGCGAAGTGTCGTGTTCGGCGCTTCGGCGGGCTTCTGATCAAGGTTGTCGGTCCGTTGCGTGTCATATCTCTAACGTCAGCGGTTTTATGGGCTCACGTCCCGAAATCGTTTTCTCGTGCATAGATTACTTTTTGTATTCATAGATTTGACGAAATAATGGTATCCGACCGAACTTTACGTCCTTTGACCGTACGTCTGTCTGCACGTCAAAGCTTTTTGACGTACAGTCAGAGACAATCGATGTACAGTCAGAATCGCCACCAAGACATCCTGATGGCATTTCGCGGCGGCATACTGCCACCAGGAAACCATCAGAAAGCCGACAAGCGGAGTCTGACTGGAGTTTGACTGTAGGTCAGAGGGTCAGAGTAACTTGTTGGCCAATCAGACATGCTTGACGTGCAGTCAGGCACAGTCAGCGGTCCACTAGAAAACATTGACTGCCAAACAGCGTTACATTGATGGATTTTTCCTTCGGGTATAGATATATATATATATATATATATATATATATATATATATATATATATATATATTACGGTTACCCCCGAGTACTAGCGTTCTGGCAATATACATTTCTCTTACCGCGTACTTGCTGTACATTTTGCATTCATTGGCATCTTAACATATCAAACGTGTTAGATCCTTGATTAAGGCTGTTTCTAATATACATATTAAGGACTTCTATCACCGGTCAAAAATGTGTTAAACTGTTGAGGGTGTTTTTTGCACGCTAAAATTCATTTTAATATGTTTTACAAAAACTTAACAGACTTTTTGGGGGGACGTTTTAACTCTGTACGGGGACCATAAGTCCAAATAATCCAACCGTTAACACGTTACTCGATAAAAAAAATCTAATATAACTGCAATTATTTTCTTATTCGATTAGATTACTGGCAGACATCAGATTAAACGCAATTGACCTTCACTTGAAAAAGTAACCGCTACTGGTCCGATTACTCCACATTTTGAGAACGAGACATATATCTGTCGTTTTGAGAAATCGTTTTCTTCTTTATGGGATTAGAATCGCGGTATTACAAGAGTACCTCTACTCTAAATCCACCAATTTTGTGAGACCATCCCGGTCTCGGAGACTTGGCTTGAGGATTCCATGGTAGAGAACTTCTAGAAACTGAAGACACCATTAGATAATAGAATGATAAATAGTAACGCTTACGAGGAATTGTAGTACTTCCAAAAGTAATCAGATTAATCTTCCGGTTCCTTTTTAATAAATGTGATGAACTGGTAAAACATTGCTCCTAAGGGTAATTCAGAACTAGAAATTTGATTGCGTGTAATGCGTACCATAATGGTCTGAGAAGAACAAGAGGGTTATTTTCTCTGTATGGTCATTGTTGGCTCTAAATCAGAAAATTTCTTTATTTTCTCAAAGGGCATTTCCAAATACCTATAGGGGTTTGTGTGGCATTTTAAAGTGCCTTTCGTTTTGCTGACACAGCAAAAGCGGCATCAAATGCCAATATCTCTTTTTGTTTTGTCCTACAAACAACATAGCACTACAAAACTTTTTAAAAAAATGTTCCGTTTTTATTTTGTGCATTACAATCGCCTTATGCGTTATTATATATTTTCTGAAGATTTTACACATTTAGTCTATACACGGCTGAGTCACAGTTTTAGGCACATATTTTTAGGATTAAAAGACACGGCCGCACATTTTATTAACAAAAATAAAATATAAATAAATAAGTTGAATTGCAAAATGCCTCAAGGAGTTAGAGCATGAACCTTCAGAGCATAAATGGCATTCTGATGTTTGTCAAGTTGGAAGAAACATAATTTACTTTTTTCTCTTAGGTGTAAACTGAGTTTTTTTTTTTTTGGTTACGTAAAATATAATAGTCTATGTTGCAAAAATACCGAGTACTTTTTCCTAATAGAGAGGAGATCAAATTATTTCGGTTGTTCAATCAATAGCGCTATAATCTTGTCTTAATAATATGAATTCGAAACCCCGCCATATCAGCAGGGTTTGTGGAAGACACATTTAAATACGTGAATTTGTGAATTGATAGTATAAATGACTCGCTTTATCGACGATTTTTCGTGGGAACGAAGGTTTCTATATTAAAGATACATTACTGTATATAGTTTAGGCTAAAAAGAACCAATGAAGAAAATTATATTTAATCAGTTTTTAAAATCAATCAACTACTTATTCAAACCCTAACTCATCTTCGAACCCCAGCTCTCAGACAGGAGAGTGGCCCATGTGCCAGGCGATGCTGTCTAACGCAAAACATGTATAGTGGAAGGTCACTAGATGGGCGTAATAAAGGCCCACAAGCAGTCACCCAAAAAGAGTATTCTATCGTCTATGTTCTCACCAAATGTCAGTTCGAAATTTTCTATAGGTCCCCGTGTTCACCCTTTCTTTAACACCTGCCGAATAACAATGATCGGGATTCGCTAAAGGCGTCCAGTGAATGACGACGCGCGTTGCAGGCTTTCGAGTTCTCAACTTGAGCCTGGGCAGCGATTCGCAGGACGCGAACCTTACGCCGAGCCTCGTAGCACGGATCGTGTTTTTGAGTTCAACGGTCATTTCTGGTTCATCATTTGCTGGACCATTTTTAAAGACCCAATATTATTCACGTATGAATATTGCTAGAAGGTGGACACGCGGGCTATGTGCGTAAAAAATAAAGAGCTAATCATTAATCAATAATTTACCCAATACAATACACCACATTACTTAATTATTAGCGCTTCGAATACAATACAGTGAAAATTCAAAGCCCACACAAACTTTGACATGGCGGGTGTAACAGCTTCAAAAACGAGGACGGTAAAGGGAATATACACGACAGGACGACAGCTGTTGTCCTGTCGTGTCTATTCCTTTTATCGTCGTCGTTTTCTGAAGCTGTTACAGCCACCATGTCAAACTTTTACCCACTCGCCCACTTCAACACTTTCCCACACAAACGAATGAGTATTTAGCGTGGGACGAAGCAGGAGCTGCGCAATGCATACACTAATAATTCAATAAATATATAAATATTTACAATAAGACAAAAACAAAAATTGCGAGGCAGACTCTATGCAATGATTAAAGTTTACACATCCAGAATAGCTACAATACCTACACATGGTGAGTCAGGGGGGTGAATGGCTGTTTGAAAACACCGCCTCAATCAGTTTGTGAACGTCGTAAGCTAAAGTGGCTTAGGGAGGTGGACGAAGAGCGTGCATTAACGGCGGCAATTTTCCACGGAATAAACTTACCGGAGTAAAAGGTTAGAAACGAGAAATGTGAAATGACTACCCATGGCGGCCATCTCATAGAAAAATGCGTCTTATTGGAGCAACACCCGACAGATGGCGACAAGTAAATTTGCAGGTGGTTAGAGAGCTTACACTACTGAGAGCGTCCAACTGCTCGATGGTGTCCAGTGATTTATGAGTCGCGTTTGCAGTTCGCACTGCGAGAAGATGCCGAAAGCGTTGATCGTCGGCAAACGTCCCTGCATTTCCGCCTGCTTTCCTCCTCGCCACGCTAATAAAGCACCGCATGTGCATTTGCGACCAATCCCCGCAGGAGCCATCCGTGATAAAATTACGAACGCTTCCCAAGGCTTGAGATGGACTTTTTTACAATCTAGGCTCTCTAGAGGCGGTATGCTTGAGCCCTGCCGCCCGGCAACCCGGCCTGCCTGCCTGCCTGCCTGCCTGCCAACACTTAACAGCCAAGTGGCCTTGGCGGCAGTGCACATGCTGCTAAGGCCACTTGGCAATGCTGTCTACTATCGCCTGCCGCGTTCCTGGCGGTTGATTGTAGAAATCCTGGCGAAAAGAACGAGCAAACGCGAGTGTCGCTCTCGTTACGACGTCCCAACTGCTGGCTGCCGAAGCTTCCGCGGACTGCCAAGCTCTAGAGCGACCTGCAGCAGAACAAGCGTCTGCCACAACCACCACCGCTGCTGTGAAACCGCCAGGGTAGCGGTCGGCGACAGCAATGCACTTCTATGACGTCATCAGGCAGAAATCGAAGGACCACTTTTTTAGACGCGGTAAACACACCAGTCGGAGACGCGTTCCAAGCGCCATAATAACACGGCACAGTCTAGAAAGGGGCACTTGACTCATAACCGTATATACTCAGTTTCGTCGTTCATTGATAATTATTGAAAAATGAGGATACGCCATTGGCCGGATGCGTACTGGGCGTGTTCCAGGGCGTCCTCACAAATAGAAGCCCGAAATAATACCCTGGCGGTGGTTGCAGGAAGTTAATAATTGCGTTGAAGTAACTCTCGTTGACTGAAAATATCGTGCACGTGATGTTTCAATCACGTTCATCCTAAACCATGGTGGTAGAGCGCGACTAGCGGTACGATCGACATAATCCGTACTCCAGGCGCCGAGGGCCTGGAACCTGACGTCCCAGCGTGGCATATTCATTTCTTACATCTTTCTGCATGATCATAATTGATATATCACTTGCACAATATTTTCAACCATGAAGGGTTACTACATTTGACTCTTCCGCGCTTATTAAAACCACATATCTACGCTCATAACTGTTCCTTGCTACAAACGCTAGGGTATTCTTCTCGTCTTCTGATTGACCAAGAGAGCATGTCAAGCCCTATTCCTGAGTCTGGTGCACGCTCTGGCTCTGCCCCCTCCTCCCATTTACCAAACTCTCTATACACGACTCTGAATTAACCCCGTATTTATGACGTCACTGTTCCAAACAAACAGCCGCTAGGGGCATTGCTATTGACGAAAGCAGGGTATCGTATTTCGCTTTGAAAGAACGATCGTTAAGAAATTGGACGTGGGATTGAAACATCTAAAAGTAACAAACGTAGAAAGCCCTGATCCCACAACACGACCGTAGATTGCCGAGAATCGGCAGTTTCTGAAATATTTATAACGTCAACTTCTGGTCCTCGAGAGGTCTCAAGAGGATGCCTGCAGCGGATAACGAGCAGATGCAGAACGACAGGAGTATGTCGTCTGCAAATGTTTGAATTGTTCGCACAATTATATGATTTTGCTCTTGCATTTATTTGGAGCATGGCAGGTTTTAGAAAGCTCCTCAAGTCTGTTTACTGCACACTAGCGTCAGGCTGTCTTTTTAATTTTGAAGTTGACGTGCTTTGTAATGAAGCAGCAACTATTTTGAGTCTGATGAGATCGAGACCCAAAATATCGTCTGCAGGCTCGTAATACGTGAGTGTGAGTGTGTTTGAAACCTCATGAATTGTATTATCGCAGTTAAAAACAATCTTGCTGATTGTCCCTTTTCAGCAAGACCCAAAATAGGAAACTCAACTTGGTAAAAACAGCAGGTAAGTTTATATCTGCTAGGGACAGTTTGTTTGATCACACAAATGTGCGCTGAAGCTTCGTCTGCGCACGTAACTTCTTAAAACACGCGCTGGCGTGCACTTTTCATAGAAAAATGTCCTGTGGTCGGCTATAGAAAATTCTTTGTATGGTCGGCTTTAGCCATTTGGCCCAATTAGCTAAAAAATTGTCTATGGCTGTCTTTAGCATTTTTTATGGCCGCCTTTTTGGGCCTCTTTTTAGCTTCGTCTATGGTCCTATCGCTTCCCTGCCATAGCGCTCTTTATCTTTTCTAATGTTTGGCTAAAGACTCTACGGCTTCCCCTATGGCTCTCTTTAGCCAGGAAACTCTAAAAAAAAATACTTCAAGTTCCCCACTGGTGAACTACCTGGTAGATATTCATAAATCTCTGAACAAACAAAATACACAGAGCACTAACCCACACAGCAGCAACAACGCAGCGACACCGGACCCCCACCTCTCTCTACATATGCTATGTTCGCACTAGCTGTATATATAGCAGTGTAATTTTTGAATCCGACTTTGCCGGTGACCCATCATTTGTCGCAAAAACACGGAGAGGCGGAGCAAATATTACTCGTACTTGATACATTATTTGAATTGTCTCTTGGAATAGCCCCATATTTTAATTCAACACCCTGAGCAAAGGAAATGTAGATCATTATGCTAATTAACTAAAATTTATTAATTATATTTTTAATATGTTTGATGATTCGTGTTGACATTGAAGTGTTGAAATGCTGTACACTGACGGTAAACATTGCAATCAAGCTATTGCTTGATTGCAGTGTAATATATTTTCAGTTCTGGTGGGGTAATAATTAATTTTAATTGTTGCACAAGTATTTCAATGAATTTTTCAATCAGCAATATTACTGGTTTTTAAGACTCGTTGCAATAGCAGAGAACATAACTTGGGTCACGCTTTGTCACCGGTATACAGAAATTTAGTATTGCTTTAATTTTCTAACCTGGAGCGGCTTTCCTATAAAAAGTAGGTGCCGGGAGTGATAAAGACTCACGAACCATGACTTGGGTATCACAGCAGACGACTTCGGTGATATAATGCGACCGCTTGAAAACATGAAGTTGTCCAAGTCAGCAAGTTCAAACGCCTTGCTTTGAAAGTTTTAGTAGATCGTTTAGCAGACCACCGCTGCCGCCGCGAGCATGGAGGAGGAATTTTTAGACTAGTTGCCATAAAATTTTCAAGGGACGGGTAAAGAAAATTTATTGGTTCCCAGTCTTTAGACGCGGGGCCATAACATTTTCTATAGGCGGGTAAGGAAGATTTATTGCTTCCCTGTCTTTAGACACAAGGCCATAGAATTTTCTATATGCGGGTAAAGACAATTTATTAATCCCCAGTCTTTAGACTCGTGGTCGTAGAATTTTATATAAGGGGGTAAAGAAAATTTATTGTTTCCCAGTCTTTAGACACAGGACCCTAGATTTTTCTATAGCTGGCTGTAGCTGTATTTATGGATTTCTATGGCCGACCATAGAAGGCCATAGGGGGTGATAACCTGCCATAGAAGTTTCCATAGACGACCATAGACCATTTTTGTATGCGTTAGATGCTGATACACTACAAGTCGTCGCCATTTGTTATAATTGCGATCCGGCCTCGCAGCCTTTTCATCCTTCTTATATTGCGGAACCCTCTACTTGCAGGCATTCGCGCGCTCGCGCAAATCGAGCGTCGATCAAGCTGTGCACTGCCGTTCCTCGCTTACAAAATTTCTCAGAAAGTTGATCCCGACAATAAAAGTTTCGTCCGTCGTCACCGACTAGTAGTTTGGTCTATCAGAAAGGACCACTGGACCCACGAAGCCATCGTGTCGTCTGCTAGAAAGGCAAAACAGGGTGTAAAATTTTGTTACAACCTTTTATCATGGGAACTGGGAGGATATGAAACAAATCGATGATCAGTCATTGAGCAAAAGAAGAAAAAAAACGCTAACAAAAATATTATTCTTTTTTGTTAAACAATATCTATATTTGCGTCAAGCCCCCATGCATTTGTCCATTAATGTGGCGATGCAGGCGAGTTAGTTATGCATGTTGAAAGTAGTGAAAGCGCACAATAAAGGCGAATACGAAGACGGAGAGGCAAACAGGACGAGCGCTGTCCTGTTTGCCTCTCCGCCTTCGTATTCATCTTTATTGTGCGCTTTCACTACTTTCAACATTTGTCCATAGCCGCAGTAGCAACGGTTTGCTTGGAGCGGAGCGCCATATTGTTACGTCATCACTTGCGGGGTCAATAGCAGACGGCGTTTCTAAGTCATAAACGCCCCGATCTTTTTCCGCGCAAATTATCAGTGCGAGCTTATTTTACTCCACCAATAAAGCATTAAAATTAAGATAAAATATTAACAAAAAAATTGTGTTTTGTCTCCTTTTTTTACAATTATTTTTCGCTACATGTCGCTGTGTGCTTTGCACTCTCCGGTTGCTACCGTGTCTCTTTTCTTGTCTGCAACTTTCATCCGTGCTCTTTTGGGGTGAAAGTCATCTTCATCGTGCACCTAGCTCCCAGCGAGTGACGTAGGGTTGATCTTAGTTATGGTTAGTGGCAGAGGACGAAAGAGGTTCACCGACTTTATGGGCGAAGTTTGGGCCGCAACCACCGAACTCCTTTACGATTTTACGCTGGATGAGGCGCGCCTCAACCAGGAGGGAAACCAGGAAAAACCAGCAACCGACAACAGCCGTATCATCACCAAAGCTGACGCTGAAAAATGCGATACTTTCTGTTCCTTCACTGCCAGGGCCGATCCCCACTTGTCGACGCGGAGAGCACTTTCGACTTCTATCGACCATTGCGTTAATCAGGCGCTTTTGAATATCACATGGCCGCCGTAGATAGTGATTAAAAGTTTTTAATTTCGAACTTTTTACTGAGGTACCTTCGGTCGTCTCTGTGAAAAATGGGAGCTCGATACGTAGAGAAATCGATCTAGGACATTGCTTCAAACAACAATTTACACTTTAGACTCACCATGTAGAACGAAGTTCCATAATCACGGTTCTTTACATTTTCAAGGCAGAAATATCAGGTTCAAACACAATTCCGTCTGCCTCAGAGGAATGTGCATCCAGTGAACAGAAACACGGGTAAGAATATTCCACCAAAAGCATAGAAGTAGCGTGCTCATGAGGTACATAAAATTAAAGAGGACGCCACAGGGGAGATGATTAATTTGTGTTTCCGCCTGGGCTCATTTTCCTCCGCTAAAATATATCTTTATCGTTAAATTTCTTTTACTGCTGGCGATTATTTGAAAGGTCAGACATGCACACGTGAACGGAAAAAAGAGTTACTAAATACCGTTACTGTTTCTCGCTAAAAACGATATAAGTATGTGACTTCAGCTCGTAACTTACGGGTTACGTTTTTGCTACTCTAAATATGTCCTTTTTCTGGCGTAGTAGCAACCATTCAACGCATTTGTCGTTAATAATGCCTCGCTTTTTAACCCCATTCATGGGCGTAACGGTGGTGGTGATAAATGTAACTATTTTGAAACAATTTGTGCACATTTATTTTAATAATATCTCTGGCGCTTCCTTCCCATTAAAGTCAGAGGTGCAAGCAGGGATGAAAACCAAATTGGGTATCTTGTCTTGTACATGATCTCTTCCAGAAGTAGGTAAATATCTTTCCTCGTTACTCGCTCAAAAATTAGCGAAGACATTTCCCTCGATGTGTTTTTAAAGGAAACCAATTCGTTACTTCGTTACCAAAAAAAGTACCTAGATACAATTAACGCGTTACCTGTGTCTCGTTAGGCAGATGTCTGGTTCAGGCCATACGTTAATGAACTTATGCGCATACTATTTTCTTGTGGCATTTTGACGTTTTTTTGTGTTAATAGACGATTATATGCCTGAATAGTTCGAAAATATTTTTAATCATTTGAAGTTTTGTTTGTTGTAGAATAAATGGTTTATAAGAATAGAATGCGAGCTTCGGTTTCCAAAACGCTAAATTTCTGCATTTTAGATGTAGCAAAATATACCAGCACTGTTGTGTTCGAGATGTTTATGAAAAAGGTAATCTTGCCTAAGGACACTTTCTCACTTTGCACGGAACTAGTGATCAATGTGAGTGGTTAGGATGCTGAAGCTTTCCACAAAATAAGCAATCAAAGGAATTTACTGAGGCAATTTTGACGCCATTGAATTATTAAACACGGTACGTAACAAAAATACTCGGATGAAAGCAATCTGTATGCAGAATCCTTTCGGTTAGTTAAGCGTTAGCCGAATGTGTTTCTTGAGCTTGTTTTACTCTGCACGAACTGGTTGTCTTTCGAGCTATTGGAGCTTTCAGCTCATGAGCTAGGCGGCATGTTACACTTGCGGATAATGAAAGGCGCACAGATACACGGCGTTCCCGAGCAAATATAACCGTAATTTTGTCCAGGTAACTTGACCATGCTTCGCACAAAGCACAAACTCGAAAAGAATTTGAAGCTAGTGGTTATGATAGAACGCGAAAGTTTGAAAACATGACGTTACCTGGATCAAAAGATAATTTAGAAAGACATATTTTATCTATGAGCGGGCGTCCACCTGTGCCTAATATCGTCGAAACAAGAAATGACATTGTGGGCACATTTGGCATATTTATTATTGAGGAACACTACTCGGCAAGTAAGAAAATAATAGTGTATTTCTCGTTGCCAAGTTATTTTTTCCACTAGAATATATACTATTGTCCCCCATGGTTTATTTTGCTTTGACGGTATTAGGCTGAGGTGAGTGTCGGCTTATATAGGTTGTCCCAAGTCACCAGGCTCGATCTAAAATGGACAGTAAATATCGACGCCTGCACGTAGCAATCTAAAGTTTTCGTCAAAGGTGTATTTCACAAGTCGGATTTTTCTTGTGAAGTTACAAAGCGTAGCTCTCTTTGTGTAAAAAATAGGGCCAAGAAACTTGCCAGGGTCAACGGCGGGCGGCGACGCAGACGACCGAGTCGAGTAGCGGGGCGGGTTTGACGCTCGTATGGATAGATTGCGCTACCTCGTTATCGAGACTGCTCGCGACCGCCGAGGTTTATTAAAATGAATATAATATTTTTGTAATGTACTTTTGGTTAAAAAATAAATGCGGACAATAAATCAAAACTTAAAAGGAAGAACAAACGCGTTTGCATAACGACGGCGATTTTGCTGCCAACGGTTTTCGTCTGCGTGTCGTTTGCTTTCTTTCGCTGGACGGCTACACCTTCCGATGCTGCACCCAACGCCATCCATCAATACGAGCACCAAACGTGCCCCGCAACTCAACTTAGTCGTCTACGTCACCGCCCGCCGTTGACACTGGCAAGTTTCTTGGCCCTATGTTTTATAGAAAGAGAGCTACGCCTTCTAATTTTGCAAGAAGAAACCGACTTGTGAAATACACCTTTAACGAAAAGTTTAGATTGCTACGTGCAGGCGTTGACTTTTTCGATATATTTTAGATCAAGCCTGGTGACCTGGGACACCCAATAGATAAATTTTGTTTTTCTTAATTATATTATATATATATTATAAATCAGGTGACATCACGTTTTTAAGCTTTCGTGTTCTATAGGCCAGTAGTCTGAACTAAGGTAGAAATTTGGGCCAGTTGGTTCATGATGAAATAAAAAAGTGCCAAGAAACACAATGACGAAGAAGCAGGCAGAAAAAAACGCAGTCGCAACTGGTTTTTATTAGTGAAAACTAATCATATATATAGCTCTGAGCTAACACATAATTTCTCTTAAGTTCTGTCTAACCACAGCAACAAGAAGTATTACTTATTCACGGATAAGGAAAGGGGCGTATCGCTTATGCATTTTTCGCCTTGAAACTTGAGGAAGAAAACGAGAAAGCATGGAAAGGACCGTTTTCTTCCTCAAGTTTAATTATCCCTACCAACCCGCTCGTTCTGTCCCTACATTTTTCGTCCTTTACCTGGATTTCGAAGACCTCATGCAGCTCTCTAGAAACCCTATCGGCGTATCTAGCCACAAACCTGGTGTCGCCAAATGATGGGGCAGATGGGCAACGACTGCAGAGAGTGGCAAGATGTCCCGATGGAGTGTCTTTCGTCCCCGCGGCGTGTTCATGTGCACGATCATTGAAGCACCTTCCTGTCTGACCGAATGGTAGATGATTTGTGGATGATTTGCTTATTCTGAGTAATCAGGCTGACGCACTAGAATGTGAAGTGACGGAAGTGTTGGAGGTGTTTAGGACGTGTGGCAAAGGCCTAAACTTTCTTCCTAAAGAGCCGCTGGTGGGACAGTCTCAGTTCCAGGACCTTCGGTTAAGTCTCTAAAAAGAACGCATTTGCTGGACGTACCAGCCTAGGTCAAAAAAGGCCATTCTTCTGTATAGCTCTGCTCATTTCAAAGTTGTGAAAATAAGCATTGCCTCTATGTGTTAGAGGCGGCCCTTACAAAATCCTGCAGGCATAGTGCACAAGAAAGATTTGATAAACAGGTTGCGAGGCGTAAGAGAGCGGGTTTCTCCCAGGGCACTCTGGTCGCGGTGGAAGAGACCTTGTAACGAAGATTAAAGTATTACAGGGGCAGCCGCGCGGCAGGAATACAGTGAGACCGGTGTTAATCCCGTATATGCGCACAGTCACGCATTATCTTGAGAAAGTTGCCTCGCGCTACGACGTGCCTGTTGTGTTTACTGCGCCTAATAAGCTGACGCGGCTGTGCCGTAGAGTCAACAATCCCATTGTATCGAAAGATCCCTGTGATACCAGGCACCACAGAAAAAACACGGAGTGTACTACGGGTGTTGTGTACGAAATTCCAACGTCATGCGGCTCGTCTTATATCACTCAGACGGGAAGGTGCTCTAATGATAGTGCACGTAAACACTCTGCGCCGACGAAAGCCACTCCATCGGGAAACTTGCCTCACTGCAGTCGGTGCCCATGTGCCCCGTCATTTGGCGACACCAGATTTCTGGCTAGATACCCCGATAGGGTTTCTAGAGAGACGTATGATGCCTTTGAAATCCAGGCAAAGGGCGAAAAATGCATAAGCGATACGTCCCTTCTTTTATCGGTGAATGAGTATTACTTTTTGTTACGTTGGTTGCACAGAACCTCACGGAATTTGAGAATTATGCGGTGTACAGTTTATTTGCTCGGGCCAACAAGCATTGTTTTCTTTTCTCGGGAACACCCTATGCTTAAACGTCTTAATCAGTTATTGCGCCTCCGAAACCTGCGGTTTGAGCCTTTTGGCTTGCAGTACGAACCAACACAGTCGGAGAGCGTAACTACATAGATTTACTTAGAACCAAGCCAGTCAAAACTGGACAAGAACCTTGCGCGAATGTCCGCTAGCAAAAAATCCTGGAACCTTCGTACCAGTATCGGATAGGTGGGTTCATTTCAAGAATCCCGCGCCCCTCTCCTTTGCTCCGATCTGTCATCGTCTTATTTCTTCTACTCTTGCTAGCCTGTCAATTCTAGAGACGTGCAGAGGCTACGGAAAATTGCGCACCGCCACAATACCATTTCACAATCAAACCCTGGGTATTGACATTCAGCATCAGAAAGCGTCGTTGTGAGCGCTGATAAGACTCTCTGAACCATTCACGTTATGTTTTATGCAAATGTCGATTCCCGAAATGCTGTTTCTGTATTTCACACAATTAAACAAGAATACCAAAAAATTAACCTTAAAATATTTAGTTCGCGGGTAAATATATGACAATTGAACCAAGGACACCATTGCGTTAACTATAACGTCACTTTTCCAGCACTTGACTTTCAAAAAACGTTAACCCGCATGCATGAATGTTTAAATAGCAAGGGTTATTTTGTCTCAAACGTATGTGGCCTCTCGACTATTGAATATCTAGGCGGTCATATTGTGTTGTTTAGTGCCGTACGATAATCTGATATCTAACTTGTGGCTTCTAACATGCTTGACGCTCTAGTAATTGCAAGGACAAACCCCTGCGCAATTCTCATGAAGAGCGCAGCGGGAAAGCATTTTTAACTAAAGATTCCTGAGTTGTGCAGCACGTTTTCGTTCCGCGTCCACCCTGCGTTAGCGCACTTGGGCAGCAGCCTCATTAGTTAATTTTGGTAGAGATTATCGAGTTCACTTTTATCAAATGAACGTAATTTGAGCGCAGAAGAGTAGTTTCTCGAAATACAGCTCCTCCGGGGAAAGAAGAAAATGGGACGGCAAAGGTCACTGAACCCCTGCCGATTCGTGGTTCCAAGTATAATGAATTCAGTTCCGCTCAATATTCTCTGTGATCGCGAACGGAATGGGGAGAACCTTCTGCACAATGTTTAGAAAGCGAGAAAAAAAAATGGATTATAAGGGGTTATAATTTTAGCAGTATACTTTTCCAATGCATTGCTCACTTGCGGTGCGCGCCTGTGCAAATACATATATCACACTAAGCACTACTACTCCCTCTCTCCCCATCTCCACAAAAATTATTCAGGGTAGAAAGAAAGGCAGAGTAGAAGGCAGCGGTGCAGAAAATTTTGTGTTCGTTTTTTTTCACACAAAAACGGGAAGATTTAGAATTTCAAAGAAAGAAGAGAATTACCTCTCCTTTATAACTCGCGAGTTCCAGTCACGATAAAAAAGAACTACATTCATATATATTATAGAAACCAACATATAAGATGCCGTATTTTGTTTTGGATATATTTTGCTTGCAGCGCAGCCACTGGTAGATTGTGACGAGATGCGACTAAAAAGTTCAAAAGATGGTAATTTCGTTAGCATAGCGACCTGAACATATTGCAGGTGATTGAGCCTAACAGTCAGCTATATCTCCACTTTCTATTGTCAGGTGAAGCATGAAATTGGATATTGCTTATTAAAGGCAAACATATGTCGAAAAAATTTAACCATGTTACTTACAGATCTGCATAACTTAAGGGCGAATATAATAACAACGATCAAAACAGACGCCCTCGAGCATTCCGTGACCCGCTCGTTTCACTTCTTTCATCGCATTGGTCAATATCACAAAGAAAATCCACGTCTGCAAAAATGACGCAAAAATTTAGAGAGTTAGCCAACTCATTACCTTTATAATCGTGCGTGTGGAAATATTTAACACGTTATGAGCGATTATTAGCAGAGAAGATTCGAAGGTGCAAGATTGGAGGACGAATATTACAGTGCAGCTGTTAAGGGCTAGTTTTCCCATTTTTGTGTCCGGTAACTAACAAATGTCGACGCAAAACACTGCACAGCCACCGCCATCTAAAAGCGACGCTGGCAACCAGACGACTAGTCTGGTTGCCGCCGTCGCTCATAGATGGTGGCAACCTTTCCAGCTATCATAGGAAAAGGGATAGTTGTGCGAGTTGGCGGGAAGTCATCGTAGGAAACAGCACGCAAAAGAGACGAGGACAAAAAAGAAACACACGGGACGAGCGCACAGCTTCGCTGGTCTCCCTTCTTCACCAGAGTGGAAAGCCTGAAAGCTTTTTCCTTCAGGTTCTGTACGAGTATGTTCATTGTACAAGACTTCTTATTGCGAAACAGCCGTGAGAAGTAATGCACTTTATTCTTTACAAAAACTGAACATGGTTAAAATTGCGCACAAATAGTGCCCAAATAGGGCACATTGATACTTTAGACCCATGTTGTTGTAAAAAAAACTATCTCCAAACTCCGGTCTAAAAACATGCTTTTCGTGTAAGGCTCGTCAAATTATGAGGCGCTGGAGAAATGCAGCATTCTGCGTTAAGTGCTTATTTCGAACTCTTTTTGTTCGCCTTCCGCCCATTGAAAAGCATGCGGGAAGGGCCTTAGAACGCACCTGGTATCGCTGCGCCGCAGCGTTCTTCCGCATCAAAAGGTTCGTCTGCTTTCCTCGCCGTCACCATGGCAACGAACGCCGAATGAATAGAAGCACGCACGGTACCGCCGCGTGAAGCTAGCAACAGCTGACGCCATTTTGCGAACGCCGTCTGCTAGCAAAAGCCGAACGCGGTGTGTCAGATCAACCGCCTCCGCCGGTGCGCCGCTAGCAAAGACGACGAAGCTGAGACACGCCGACGGCGATCGAGCAAGCAACAACACCGCGGGACGACTGCAACGGCGGCATTTATTCGGATCAAAAGCCGCCTTCGCCGGTGCGCCGCTAGTAAAGACGACGAAGCTGAGGCACGCCGACGGCGGATGGGCGAGCAACAGCACCGCGGGACGACTGCAACTGTGGCATTTATTTGGATCAAAGGCGCGAAATAAGCAAGAACAATTTTTATTTGAATCCTAACACCCGATATCCAAGTTGGGGACCACTTACCTTTGCGATACAAAAACACGTCGGGGACACTGGACTTCTAGACCAACTTTGAGTGCGTGCGAGTGTGATGTGTGTGTATGCCATTCTTTCTTTTTAGATTGTAGGCGCGAAAAATCCACATGGACTAGAGCCTGAGTAATGCAGAGTTGTTAGTCAGGCCTCAGTCAGTGTGGATTTTTCGCGCCTATAATCTTAACAGAAAGAATATTTTTATGGCGTCAGGAACGAAGCAGCATAGAAAGAGTGCCCTTCAAACGACAATAATAATGATAATTATTAAAAACTGCCGGATCTCCGCTGGAGACTCCGAGGCACAGTGGAGTAGTCGTCACGATAAAAAATCTAAAGAAACAAAATAAATAGCCTAACGGTCGTCGGCGGCGTCCTAAGGATTCGCCAAGTGCGGAGTATAACGGTCTTGGCATACGGTATGTATTGTGCATTCGATATTTTCTTTTCTTTTCTACCACGTCAAATTCTGACGCCAAGACTCTCTACCTCCTCCGTTCCAACGCGTTATTTGTTATTAATTTAACAAATCAGCTTCGAATAAGGGTGGTGCCACCCTGTAGAGTAAAAAAAAAAAGAGTAAAAAAGGAATATTCCGAGCAGCCAGAGCAGCACGGCTGCTCTGTCCGCTCTGGCCAGAGCAGCTCCTCTCATCAAAGAAGACGCCGTCCGAAACTCCAACAGCTCCCTTCTTATTTTTTTTTCTTTTTATTCACTTTGTTACTTCATTTTGTTGTTGCGTTCGACTGCTCCCTTCTCTGTGACGATGCCGCCTGTGGACATACGTTAGGCGTTTGTTTTGTCACGCGATGGTGTGGTCCAACCGATCAACCAATGAGTTTTTTAGAATTGTGTCACGAGGTATAAAATGGCGGATGAAATAAAAATAATAAATGCAAAGAAGCACGCAGTTCCCCTCGGCGCTTTATTCTTCCAGAGGCGAGCATCGCAGTGCCGTGTCGTTCAACTTCTGCCATTTTCATGGCGCCTTGAAAGACCCTCTTGAAGCAATTAATTCGCTTCAGCGCATGGGCCTGCTCCTGGCTCCTGGGTTTTCGTGCGTGTCCCGAGTGCGAAGCTGCGATGACAAGCTGCAAGTCCGCGCTAGATCTGCGGATGGCTACACGGGGGGGGGGGGGGGGGGGGGGGGGGGGGTGCGGTGTGTGGATGACTCGTGAAGTGCCCAAGAGGAAGCCGGTCAAAGTTCAGTGCCGGGGCGAGGTCTCGGTACGGTGCGGTTCCTTTTTGGAAGGATCGCACCTGACGCTTCTCCAACTCATGAAAATCATCCTCCGGATGCCAGAACCTACCGTGCACCGTCATTCAGCGGGAGGCTGATATCGCAAGTAAGACAATAACTGATTGGGCGAGCCTTTGTTGGGAGGTTGTGGTAATTGCCGTCTTTATGCATTCAGAGATGATTGGCGGCGAAGGCGTGACTGTAGTACTAGACGAGAGTATCTTCGGTCGGCACAAGCACCATCGCGGGTAATTAAGGCCTGGCCAGTCGGTTTTCGGCGGTGTGGCGCGTTGCAGCGGGTGCTGCTTTTTTGTTCCCGGGGAGACCCGTGACGCTAAAACCCTGCAAGGGCTAATAGCCGAGTGGGTCCGCCCTGGAACAAGAATAATCCCTGATTGTTGGGCTGGCTATCACAAGCTTGCAGATGACACTCGCTTCACGCACCTCACCATCAACCACAAGCTGCACTTTGTCGACGCGAACACTGGTGCGCACACCAATACGGTGGTTTGCACCTGGGCCCACGTCAAAAACTCTCTTCCATCTGGACGGCGCGAGAGCCACCATTTCACTGGTCACCTTGCAAAGTTCATGTATTGGAGGTTAGACAAGGCGCGCGGAAACACTGATAGATTCCAGTCGTTCGTCGCCGCGGCAGCCAAAATCTAGAGCCCCGACGCAGACAGGGCGAGGATTCTGACGGCCCCGGTGATTTCGAGTGATCCGCTGCGCTGAGCCGGTCACCTGCCTGCATGCATAAAGACGACTTATGCGCCAACCGCTCGTCAAGTGCTCGTTACGTCAGTTATAGGTTCTGGTAGCGGTCTGAACGGTCCTTTTCAGGGCCCCCATATTTTGCAAACAGAGCAGTGTTTTCAATGCGGCACCCCGTGTCTCTGTAAAAAGTTCACAGGAAAGACCCAGCAAAGGTAAGTGGTCCCCAACTTGGATATCGGGTGTTATGATTCAAATAAAAATTGTTCTTGCTTATTTCGCGCCTTTGATCCGAATAAATTCCGCAGTTGCAGTCGTCCCGCAGTGCTGCTGCTCGCCCATTCGCCGTCGGCGTGCCTCTGCTTCGTCGTCTTTGCTAGCGGCGCACCGGCGAAGGCGGCCTTTGATCCGAATAAATGCCGCCGTTGCAGTCGTCCCGCGGTTGCTTGCTCGATCGCCGTCGGCGTGTCTCAGCTTCGTCGTCTCCGCTAGCGGCGCACCGGCGGAGGCGGTTGATCTGACACACCGCGTTCGGCTTTGGCTAGCAGACGGCGTTCGTAAAATGGCGTCAGCTGTTGCTGGCTTCACGCGGCGGTACCGTGCGTGCTTCTATTCATTCGGCGTTCGTTGCCGTGGTGACGGCGAGGAAAGCATACGAACTTCATGTTGTGGAAGAACGCTGCGGCGCAGCGATACCAGGTGCGTTCTAAGGCCCTTCCCGCATGCATTTGAATGGGCGGAAGGCAAAAAGAGTTCGAAATAAGGACTTAACGCAGAAGGCTGCATTTCTCCAGCGCCTCATGATTTGACGAGCTTTAAACGAAAAACGCGTTTTTTTGGCCATCCCGCGTCCTGTTTTTTTTATCCGTAACATGGGTCTAAAGTATCAAACTGCCCACACCATCAACCACACTCAAATGACTGTAAAACGGCTATTTCCTTGTCGGTTAAAGCCACAGAAGGATGGCTGACACAACGCTCGCCTAAGCGGAGTACACTAAAAGCTTCAAAAATTTCGCGAGTGTATTTTTCGGTGAATCTGCCAATTATCGAGGTATTTGGTAAAGAAGGTGTACACTTGCACGCTTGACAATGCAGAGGTAGGTGACCCCCCACTGTTGAATTTAGAGAAAGATTTTGGTCCCTTAACCGGTCATTAATACACCGTCCTGTCTGTCCTACGTGGGATTAGTCATCAACCACAGTCAAACCTACGTAGGTTTGAGTGTGATTGATGGTGTGTGTCCTCCGCGTGCTCGGGTGCCCCCGTGCGAGTGTGGCCTCGGCTCGAGCTGATACCGAGGGCTGTTCTTTTTTCTTCCATCAATACATCGAGTTGTGAGTTTGCGCTTGTCTCTTCTCTCTTCCCTCTTCTCTGTTCCTTTCTATTTGAGCGCAATTTTAACCATGTTCAATCATTACCAACTCGCCCAACTTACCACTTTACAAAAACTGTCATACTCATTCTCTCTTTCAAATTCAAATAAAAATTTTTAAGCATAAAATAAAGATTCCACCTAAAAACCGTATACCACTTCCAAAAGATCGCCAGACATCGCAAGGACGTTGAATAACTCTATATACATACATACATTACGCTGTGAAACGCTTTCAGAGACAATGCGCATCGAAAGCTCTTTTTGAATATATAAATATAGCTATCCAAAAAAAAAATACGATGGATTACCTGCATGGCGTGATTGCGACTTCAAATGTTTTGTATAAACAAAATTGTCCGCAAAGTTTTTAACTGATTATACGTCTTATGATATCAATCCTGACACGAAACAGACTTGAGAAATGAAAAAGAAAAGTATATTTTGTTCAGTGGCATGTGCTCTTAAAGGCTATTTTAAATGCACACTTGTAAAATGCGTAAATTTATGATTCTCATTTCGCCAGCAAATGATCGCGTTGTTCATTAAATAGCTGCGAGTGTTGAATCCTTACAGCACAGTTGTCGGGCGTTGAATATCAGCACCCTTCGATGGAAACAAGAGTGGTCGTAAACATATATCATCAATGTTGCCTTTCTCCGAAGAATTAATCGCGAAAGTGAAGATGTTTCGTGCACAGGAATGCATTTCTATTATTTTTACTAATAATAGAAGTTTGTTTCCCAAGCGTGATGACTTGTGCTCAGTTGTCGACTCCAGTGATGCGGATTGAATAGTTTAAACTTCGCTCTCGGCAAAAGGTTATAATAATGAGCTCTTCCATTGTCAGAAACGTTAAAATATTTACAGAAATGATAGGATTGACAGATCGGGTGGTGGCGTTTTGCTGGCAGTGGCCAGTACAGTTGTTTCTTATCATGTGCCGAGTGCTTGTGCTCTTGAGCTGACTTGGGTGTGTGCTTGTTTAAATTACAAAAACGGTTATTTGGTGTTTTGCTACCGCCCTTCTACGAATAATTCCAGGTTTTAAAGTATGTTGCCCGATTCTATCAACCAACTTATTGTTCGGTTTCCCGACTCGCCTATCGTTTTGATTGGGGACTTTAATTTCCCAAGTATTAAATGGACTGATAACTATCCTTCTTGTATTCCCTTTTCAACTGAAGCTAGCGAGTTTATTACGTTATGTTCAGACTTTAATTGAGATCAAATAGTCACATCTCCGACAAGAGTAACATGATCGTCATCGTCCTTGTTAGATCTAGCGCTTGCCACTCACTCGCACACTATTTCATCGATATCATACTTGCCTGGCCTCAGTGTCCATTCTGTACTACATTTCACGGTTCATGCATCTAAGGGCTCAACGTTATCGACAGTAAAAACTATTCAAGACTACAGCAAGGCTGATTTTTCTTCGATCAACAGAGATTTGTGTCTATTTCTTGAAGGCTGCCTAGAAGGTTTCCTTAATCGTTCAGTTGAAAGAAATTGAAGTATGCTTAAAAATATTGTTATTTTTTTAACGAATAAGTACATACCGTCTAAAGTAGTTCGCAATCATGCAAATGCGCTATGGTACAGGACAACTTTAAAGAGGCTATCCAACAAAAAGAAAAGATTATTCCGTGCAGCAAAACTTAATACAACAGATGTTCGCTGGGCAGCATATCATTCAGCCGCTTCAGAATATGACATAGCAGTTAAAAATCCGAAACATGTTTTTTTTAATACCGCTCTTCCTTCTATGCTTTTGAATAACCCTAAGAGGTTTTGAAACACTGTAAGCAGCAGTGATAACGGTGATATATCTCTGATCTTCCCTGATGGGCAAAAAATTGAAGCCCACGAGTGTCCCTCTGTGCTGAATGATGTTTTTGTAGAGTAATTTTCTGTTCAGAGTAATGTAAGTGTACCTTCATTACCAGTGCATGATTTCTTGCCAATGAATTCCGTCGTTTTTGATGTGGTAGGCATTTCAAATGTAATATATGACCTTAAAATGTCATCATCTACGGGTGTTGATGAGATTAATTCAAAATTTCTAAAAAACACCAAAATGTATTCGTTAATAATATTTCATCAGCTCTTTTCCGAATCACTCGAGTCTGGTTTTGTGCCTAATGACTGGAAGATCGGGAAGGTGGTTCCGTTGCATAAGTCAGGTGTCAAACATGATCCATGTAACTACCGTCCTATCTCACTAGCGAGTGTTCCATGCAAAATATTAGAACATATCATCTGCTTTCATTTGGCTACCTTTTTAGAGTCTAACAACTTCTTTACATCGGCTCAGCACGGATTCAGAAAAACATTCTCATGTGAAACTCAACTCGTCTCCTTTACCCATGACCTTCATCGCTTTCTTGACTCTGGCTCTTATACTGACTGTGTTTTTTTAGATTTCTCGAAGGCATTCGATTAAGTTTCTCATTCTCTACTGCTTCAGAAACTGCGCGTCTTAAATATTGACCCTCACATACTCGATTGGATAAATGCCTTTTTAACTAATCGTCTACACTTTGTACGTGTTAACAACAACGATTCTGCTTTAGCGCCTATCCATTCAGGTGTGCCTCAAGGTTCCGTAATTGGTCCTTTATTGTTTCTAATTTATATTAATGATTCAGTATCTAACATTTCTTCACCAGACTGCTTGTTCGCTGAGGACTGCGTTCTCTATCGCAATATCACTGACCAATCTGATATTGTTCATCTTCAAAACAGATCTTAACTACATTGCTCGCTGGTGCGATGCTTGGCTAATGGAATTAAATACGAATAAATGCAAGTCCATGAGAGTATCGCGCTCTAACACTACATGTCCAACATACTACATTAACAATGCACCCCTATCACATGTTTCCAGTTACAAGTACCTCGGCGTCTATATAACCTCCAGTCTTTCATGGAATACCCACATTGAGTATGTTGTTGGTAATGCCAACCGTATGTTGGGTTACTTAAAACGCAATTTTTTTCAAGTGCCTTAATCGCTAAAACTTATAATGTACATACAAGTGTCTATTTCGCTCTAAATTGGAGTACGCTATATCTGCGTGGGACCCCGGCCAACATTGTCTTATCACTGCATTAGAAAGCATTCAGAATCGAGCAGCTCTATTTATCTTATCTAACTATCATCGTACTTCCAGCGTAACATCTATGAAAATAACTCTGTCATTACCTGACTTAAATTCCCGCCGTAAATGTGCTTGTCTCTCCTTATTTCATAAAATCTACCATCACAACTCACTTTTACGCCAGTTCCTCATGCTCGAACCATCCAATCGCTCAGCTCACCTTGATCATGCTCATCAGGTTAGTATACCAAGTTACAACACTAACGCATTCAGTATGTCATTCATACCACGTACGTCAACAGATTGGAACCGCCTTCCCGCTTCAATTGCCTCCATCACTGACATTTCTCTTTTTAAACAAGCAGTTGGTAACAGCACCCTTAGTTGACTGATTTAATTGCCATCATTTTTTGTGTGTTCACTCCCATCTGAAAAGTACTATGTACCTTGAGGGTAAATAAATAAATAAATAAATAAGGTAAACTGGATTTGTGCGTGTGCTTGACCCTGAGCCATCTTCCCCCGTATCGTGCAAAACACTCGATATTTACCGTGAAAAAAGAATAAATCTCGAAAGGAGGTTTACGTTCGTGGGATCGAGAAACACCAATAGCGGCGTCATTGGACAGTAGTTAATATAAATATTCTTAAACATTATGGCAAACTTCTGACTTCTTTACTTTAATGTTTATATAGACTTCAAAACTTTTTTGTATGTTTTTATCTCTAAATTATGTACTCACTTATACTGTGATCAACGCTCGGTTTTGCGACTGCGCAGTTTTAAAACGGAGGTTTGATGCAATACGGCAACGTTTGCGCAAAAGGTCTTTACAGTAAGGAGTTCGAACTCCTCAACTTAACTAAGCTCAAATAGGTATGGCGGGCTTGGACGGCAGGCACGATGATCGTACACTTTACCTAAGGAGCGAGACTGCAGTCTGCTAAGACAACTGGATCACAACGTTTGCGGGATCAAAAAAGAAAAAAAAAAAAATAACGCGCGAGTTTAGGAAGGGCAAATCCTAATTTTTGGCATGACATTTTCACAAATAAAAGCGGACTATATCTTACAATCTCTCCGTCGAAAGCTGGCAACGAGGCTGAGTGTATCGATCAGTGGATTAATAAATGAGTTGTGGCGAAACTTTCAATAATGGGTGGTAACTTGCGCCACGTAGCAAAGGAACAATGGCGTCACGAAGGGGGGACGGGCCGCCCTGGGTGCAGCGCTTAAAGGTGTGCGTCAGGGCAGTGAAAACGAGGGGGGGGGGGGGGGGGGGGCAAGTGTTCCGGCCTGCCACGAGCGCGAGCGGGGAAGGGGTCACGACGTGCCGCCGCCCCAGCTGCTACTGACCCTAATCACGCCACTGCAATGTTACCGCAATATACACGGTGTCGGGACATTTCTTCCCTTTTATCCGACCACGTCCGTTGAATTCAGCTTCCGTATTCAATATAATGATAATGCAATTAATGCAAAGTTATAAGCGAGGAGAACAAGAATGACGAAACTAACTCCTGGATCAGGGAAACAAGCGGGACAAAGGAAAAACACAAATCTCCAAACACAGCTAGGTGACTGGTGAGCGACCGAAAATATCCGCCTGGTCCTGGTATCGAAGCAGGGACCTCTTCATTTCCAGTGAAGTGCTCTACCAACTGAGCTAATCAGGAGTTAGACGTCAGTAGAGCAATCGGGTTTTAGCAGCTGCCACCAGTTTAAAACCAACAAGGGTGAACGGTCTGCATTTTAAGGTAGTGATGATAAGGCAATTAAAGCAAAGTTGAAAGCGAGCAAGTAGTGTGTTACTCGAATCGTGCTCGAAAACTATCAAATTGTTGAGGAATACACTCGACGGAAATGACCAAGTTCAATATCCGGTTGCTTAAGCCGTACCGTAAACGAGAGCACGAGAGGCTCCTCCACGAGAAATAGCATTAGGTATTTATATTACTTCATTTCTACCGCTCGGTATTCGCAGCCTAAATGTGAACCTACCGTTCTGTACGGAGGAATCGCCACTCTTCCGATGCCGGTTCCGGCGCCAAACTGCTTCAGTTTTTCTGTAGCAGTTCTCCTACACCTTCCTTGTTCAGCTTAATGGTCAGCTCCTCGCCGACGTTGATGCCTTCAGGGTTCTGCGAGCGGGAGTTGGACACCATCTCCACGTCGCAGGCTTTCCAGATCGCGGGACGCGCCGGCCGCTTGAGCAGCCAGTTCGCATCCGGACGTGTTATTACCTCCCGACCGGACGATTTACCGATTCTCCGTCATATTCTGGCGGTGCCAGTGGGGATTTACTTTGCTGCTGCCCCCCCCCCCCCCTCCCCCCTAGGAGTATTACACAATGCACTCATTCAACAACAGCATATAGCAAATTTATTTAGTGGAGTCATGTTAATAATATTATTAATATAAATAATAAAAAGGCAAACGTTCCAAGGTTCTTCTCTGACGTAGACTGTAGAATTTTGGCTGCTGCCGACGAATAGTCATTTTTCTAAACATACTTTTTACGATGACCCAATTATGATTGGAGCAACATGTTGCCTGGTCCCCTAGATCCGTAGATATTATGTTCATTTAGTAGTTATGGATGGCTTAAAATATCTAAGGGTTTGTAAAATTTTCAATAATACCAAAAGCTAACTATTTATCCCCAAAACTCTGTAAATTAATTATATTTGTTCAAGCAAAGGAAGTTTTGTTGATCGAGCTTTCCTTGAACACAATTGATCGCTAGTAATTATGTTATTACTATTTGTGAAATTTGACGGGCGAATATTATATTTTATCACATGGCAGAATTATAATGAATCTGTTTTGCTGAATTCGTTTTTTCTCTTTTTGACAATACTGGCACTTTAGCTATTAGCATAAGTTGTGTAAATACTCCATTTAAGGAACACAAATTAAAATATGAGTAATGCATAAAGTTATAAGGAGTAAGGTATCTTTGATTGGCCGAATCGGCATATTATCAGCATCTCAGCTGTGACTGCTTTTTAACACTATAAGATATATACGTATATAGCGCAAATACATCGGCATCAGTTTTTGATTATAAAAAATAAAGTTATGGAATTGAAACGCTATATATTCACCGCTTCGATTGTAATTATTTAAGCGGAAATTATCAAAATGGTAATTTATGTATTTTTCTAGATTTACATATAGAAAATGCATGTTTTTTTTTGCTTACACCGAGTACACATTCGTTTTTTTTTCTTTTAGTCGAGCACGCATATTAAGTATTTACTTTGATTACATTGAGCACATATGTACATGCATTTTTGCTGGTTGTCTGGCCTTGCTCACAAGAAGGGCTTTGCTTTTCTTGGTCAGCACTTTAGTACTTCTAGTTAGTATTTGGATAAAGTTTTGTTATTACCCTCCGACGTTAAATATGCTGGACCCCATGGTTCGTATGTGACGGACATATAATAGCATTGCAAGTCACCTAGAAATTACTTGTGTGACTGAATTTGTCATATCGCTCAGAGTCGGGTATGAGTCTCGCTGAACGTGTCGTGATAGTGATTATTATTATTATATTATTTTAATAAGGTATATTCCTTGTTTGCAGTCTTCTATACTCCTGTGGCCCCTGTATTCCGTTCTTTGCTTGCTGCGTAAGTCTTATTTTTTTGTCTGTATGCGTTATATGTATCACGTATTTTACTCAATGCTTTGAGTTTTTTTAATAGTTTATGCTTTGGTTACCTCTCCTCCCCACACACACTTTTATTGTAGCGTGTAAGTTTCGGAGTGCCAGGACCAAGGCCGCATGAAGTTCCTGGCCACGTAATAAGAAGTATTCTTGTTTCTTGATTTATAATAATAATGTTATAATTAATATTTTATTAACATTATTACATCTGTTCAGTGCATAAATGCAGAACAAATACCTTTGTAGTCATTGGCATGTTTGCCACTATCTACAAGATAATTCCTATTATCTTAAATAAGGTCAGTGCAGCATATTAATGACTGAAATATTTATGATAATAACATTCCCAAGCTTCTTTCAGATGTCTTGTAAGCTGATTACGACAACATGTGAAAGTCTGCAGGTCATTGAAATATCTAGTGTTTAGAAAATATTTATAGAGCACATTTCTTACGTTTATTCTTCAGACGAAGAGTTTCGTTATCCACGGTTTTATAATTTTCTAAACCTTAATGAATTTCAGGCGGTTACCCACAAAAAAACCCTCAAGTAACTGTAAGAAATAAACAGTGGGCCTCATCGGAGTCGTGTTGTCCGAAACTATAGTTCCATTTCACGTTGGAATTTTTCTGCAAACTTCTCCAAACTGCTCGACGTAATACATCGTACAGGGAGAGAGAATACCAATGTTTTTTTTTGTTTTTTGTTTTCTATCCACAATTGATCTGGACATACATAGATATAGAAATATATGATCCTAAGGTCATGATTTATTGTTTTTTGGCTTTACGGTTTTGGAATTTGGTGGGGCACTACTTGCGAGAACAGTATAAAAAGAACTCAACAAATTCGAAATAAGGTACAATGTATAAATTTAAGTATTTATACTTTTCTTTGTTCACTATATATGCTTGCATACATCAACCTCTGTCAAGCAATCTCCTGTGCTTCTGCCAGCATGTGAAGTGAATCCACGAACCATCCAGCTAAGTAAAAAATAAATCAGTGTTTTTTTTTTACATTACAACTCAAAGACATTGGTTAAGGGGCTGTGTACAAATTACATCCACTATATCTTGGAGTATTTTCGTACAATCCAAGGGTTATCTAAAATACTCTTTACAGCGTGTCATGAGCAGACGCTTTCCGAAATGCACAAGTTGCTGTTCATTTTATGCTGGGAAGGATTTTCTAAAAATACAAGACATCCGCGCAGCGTTTTTTCTGCCCCTTACTTACTTGAAGATGCATTTTATATTTTATTTGTTATCTGAAAAATGACCCACCACCATCCGTCCAGGAAGTGTAGGAGCCGTAGGAAATGCCCAGCAGGAAGTAGTGCTAACCATCAACAAAATGGAGCCATGTTTATGACAGCATTTATCATTTCAGGCTGTTTTTACGACAGTCGGTTACTTTTATTTATTATGTGTTTATCCTTTTCATGCTTCCGTCGACTCGCTCGACAAATTCAGAACACGCCGCAGCTCCATTCCTATTTTTATTTCTCACGTAAAAAAAGAAAAAGAAAAAAGAATGTACGTGGGTTTCTTTTCTGGAATTTTTGCTTTCCCGTAACAAAAAGCACACGTCAATTTATTATTATTTTTTTTTTGTGGGGGCGGGGAGATATTTTTGTTTGAAAGTTTGCAGTGTCTAATGCGTCCTACACAAACGCACTAGACGGGAAACTTTCATGTGTACAGATCTGTCTGTTCTGTGCTTACTATTTCGCAGAACTTTTTTATCTTCCGGCTATAATCAAGATTCGTGGCGTCTCTCAGAATATGTATGAGTTGTGGGAGTCTATCGTTCATATTATGTTGGCGTTTTAGGGTGCTACTGCTAGGCACGTGTAACAAGAACTGTAAACGACTCTTTAAACGAGTTTCAGGTTGTATTCCCTGAGAGGTATTGTTTTGTTTGCACCAAATCCAATAACGGAACGAAAAGTGCGGGCCTGGTTTTTTTATAATAGTTGACTACTGCGTCGAGACGCCGGTCCCAGAAAATTGTTCATTCTCGCTTTCGAGGAACTACATGGGGCGCCGTCGCTCAACAAAATTGTTCTGTTCTTTTGCCGCTTGTCTACAAAAATCAAACACAAAAATAAAAAAAAAGGGGAAAACATTCAGACTGTAGTTGTCTGAACGGTACTGTGTTTCAAAAGGAGTCAGGGTCCGCTTGTGAGTGTATTAGTGCCGCACCTAATAAAGGTATTGATGATCGCATAAAGCACAGACGCGCTTTATGCAGCTGAATCAGTTCTACGCGTAGTACCAGAGCGCCTCGCAGGCGCTTTTTATACGGCGGGCTAGTTCCTCTGCTACTTGCGCATAATGTTTGATCGACGTCACCAAGCTTAGCTTCGGTAAAAGTATTACACCGGGTAGACGCTGGTGGCTGCAATGCATGGTGGCGCGCTGATGCGACTTCGTGGGCCGGTAATAGCAACTGACTTAAAGGCACCGGGTTCTCTTCGAACAAAGAATCGGCCTTCAAAGTTGGCTAAAAGGCATACCTCGAGGGGTTAGGATTGCAGACGTTAAACGAGACGAAGGAACTCTCTATGCTTCCCTTCACATTTGGGTCCAACTGAAGCCGAGGTTACGACGTGAGGAAGCAAATCAAGAAGCATGAAAAGCGCATTCTCACGACGCTCGTCGTCTTGGTGCTTTACCTATCACCCGCTCAACCCGTCACAAAAAAAAACAAAAAAAAAAACAGCGCAGAATTATTGGACGCGCATTCACTATACATGATCGGTTTATCCGAAGACAGCAAACGTACAACTATGGTGCCTGGAGCGCGTCTTCGACAGGTGTGTTTAGCATCCTCTGCTGCCCATACATTAAAAGTGGTCCCGGAGTGGCAACAAATGACGTCACAGAAGCCGAAGTGTCATGCCGTTACATGTCGCGATACTGGCGTTTGGTCGTAGAAATGCTACGAGAAGCTGCGAGTAGCACAAACGAACGCGAGATTCGCTGTCGTTCCGGCATCCCAACTTCTGGCAGCCGAGGCTTCCGTGAACTGCCACACTGGAGAACGACCTGAAGAACAGGCGTCCACCAGATGCACCACGGATTTTGGGATGCCGCCAGGATCGCGACTGGCGACCGCATGACACTTCCATGACGTCCTCAGGCGTAAATCGAGTGACCACTTTTTGGGCAATGTAAACCCACCAGTCGGAGACGTGTTCCTGGCACAGTAGTGCAACGTAGATGGCGAGCACCCTTAGAATACACTTTTGACGATGTTTGATTTGCATCATCAGGAGGCAGCGTCTGCCGCGGTCGATCTTAAGAAAAAAAACACTAATGGGTTCACTGTTTTTTTTGTGTAAATGGTTCCACTAGAAAAAAAAACAAAAAACTATACGCCCTTATACGAAATTTAGTGAAGGTTTCCCCGCTCTAGGCCCCGCCGAGTGCTGACAGAACGAAGCACCTTTTCTCGGCTCTCATTGGATTGAGAGATGATTGGCGTGTGAAATGTTGGTTGTAAAATTGTCTCTCCGTTCCGAAATAGTATTTTAATTGAAGATATTTTTGTGTTTGGCAAACAAATAATCTAGATAGATGTTTTCAAAAATATTCCGAGATTCCCGAAGGAAAAATCCATCAATGTAACTCTGTTTGGCAGTCAATGTTTTCTAGTGGACCGCTGACTGTGCCTGACTGTACGCCAAGCATGTCTGACTGTCCAACAAGTTACTCTGACCGACAGTCAAACTCCAGTCAGACCCCGCTTGTCGGCTTTCTGATGGTTTCCTGGTGGCAGTCGGCCGGCGCGAAATGCCGTCAAGATTTCTTGGTGGCGATTCTGATTGTACATCGACTGTCTCTGACTGTACGTCAAAAAGCTTTGACGTGCAGACAGACGTACGGTCAAAGGACGTAAAGTTTGTTCGGATACCACTATTTCGTCAAATCTATGAATACGAAAAATAATCTATGCACGAGAAAACGATTTCGGGACGTGAGCCCATAAAACCGCTGATGTTAGAGATATGACACGCAACCGACCGACAACCTTGATCAGAAGCCCGCCGAAACGCCGAACGGCCGAACTTCGTCGCCGAGCTTCCATGAACGATCGCTCTCGACTCGTTTTGTTTGGCCACTTGCTCCAACCTGTCGATCCTGCCCGGGCTCTACAATGTCTTACGTTTTAGTAGAATTTCTACTCGACAAGACCCAGCCTGTTGTGAGTTCCGACGATGTAACGCACTTTAGAGCGGTGTAGTTGAAGACGACAAGGTCTACTACTGGGCCGGAGACGCTCCAACGAAAGGAGGATTCTACGACGCGAAACTACTCTGCATGGCAGGTGAGTAGAACTGAAAAACGGCGATTGATATACGATTGCTTGATTTAACTGCATATACGGCCGAAGCACTTTTTAGAGCGATGCACTCATTGTCGGAACCTCTCGAAATGCTCTTGACTCGGTCCGAGAGGTTTAGGCAAGAAAGTTTATATCTTTCTATCTGGTGTGCACGGTAAAAACGTTCCGTAAAAAAACGTTCCGTAAAAAAACGTAGAGCTTCTCATTAAAAGCTACGGAGAAGCATCCGTAATCTGAAATGCGATTGACTTTTCCGTAAATATAAAGTTACCATTCTTTAAAGTACTAAAATTGTTTGCGACAACCTGAAAATTGTTTTATTTGGTTTAGACTAATAGACAACGGTTCTCACATTTTTAAAGGATAATGTATTGCACTGTCAAACAACTAATGATAAACGTTCCGAAACGAGGTGGCGCTAGTTACCGCTCAATTGAAAAGCACGAGGTGAGCTTTTTGTCTAGTATAATCACACTGCCGCTATCTCTTCATCCACCCATCTCCGCCATGGCCGTTACCGTTACTACCGTTACTGCCGCGCTTGTTTTGTCGAGGGGTAGAGGTGCTTGGTGGTTTCTGAGCGAGCTTTCCTTTTTGTGATCAAAACGGTGAGTTTGTTCTGCTCTTTTTATTAACATTGATTGGGGACTGTCATATATACGTTCGTATTTTTGACACTTGTTTCCTCGAAAGAAACGAAACCACGAATTTGCGTCGCTTGAAACTTTCGGGTTCAATGACTGTCGCCGCTATCTTAGTTCGTGTTTGACGTTCTTCTCAGAGTTGAAAGCTCAAGTCGGGTGCTCGTTTGAACCTTGTGTCATGTCGCGAACTCGCTGGGACGCGCGGTTCGTCGTTTGTAGCGATTGGGAGGCTATTCGCGCGTGCTGGCTGGCAAGAGTTGCAGTAAAGCACGTGACAACGCATCGTCTGAGTGCGTGAGTGCGCTTTGCGAGTTTCGCATCGTTGTTCGCGCGCCCCGTCGCCTTCTCATTTCGCCGAGGGGTCCCTATCGTTTCGTCGAAATTCGTTTCGCGGCAGTACGTTTCGTGGACAACTTTTTATGGACACGTTTTGTCGACACGAACGTTTCATCGACACTGGTTATGCGAATTTCATGCTGCAGGGACGTTTCGCCACTCGTGTATTACTGAAGTGCGCGTAAACCCACACCCCCGCCTGCGTTCACACAACTTCGCGGCGACAGTCTGCGGCTGCTCGTTACAAAAATGTTAACCCACCTAACCGACCCGTACAGGTCGCTTCGCGGCGACAGTCTCATGCAGCTTACCCCCCCCCCCCCCCCCCCCAATCAATGGGGGGGGGGGGGGGTGTCGAGGAAACGTCGTTCGATGAACCGATTCCCATTGGTGTATCACCACTGCGTATTTCACGTTCACTGGTTGGTTAGCAGTCATAATGCAGCCGATGAATTTCTCATTTCACAGAATGCGCTTGTGTCACCGTACGCTGATTCCCCCCAACCAGATGGTCTAAGACCATCGTATTGATATTCATTTTTATGCTCATAATATTCTATGTGTATATTAAAGCAATATACCTACGCTCAATACTTGCATGGCGCTACTCAGGAGGGCACGCAATACCACTGTTCCACGGACTGCAAAATTGTATGCATTAATCTTGGCTCCTCAGTCAGACTGTTCGTAAGGAACATAGCCACCGTTCCTGCAGTTTCAAATTGTCTGAGATGCAAGCTCATATTTTTTTCAGGAGGCGTCTTCAACGACAATTGCTTCCTTGTCGCTGAGCATCGGCCAATGTTTAAAGAGCCTATGCCATCCTTGAAGGCGGTATGCGTCTTGTTTGGAGCTTTTTACGTGTTGAATTTACTTATTCAAAGGAAGCCTTGGCCACTCTCGAGTTTATGCAAATGTGAGAAAATCTTGAAATGCATCAAGTCCACAGGATGTGTCATAGAATGACATAATCTGTATTACCCTATCATTTATCGTGCCGTAGCGCCCTTTTTCACAACTCGCACAAACATTTGAGCTGTACTAATTTTGCAAAGAATTACGCTGCTGCATATTTATAATGAATTGATAACGTGGGAACACTGGTTGTCATTAGGCTGTCACTTTCAAGGCAGGGAAGCATGGTCATCTTGTATAGACCAGCACGCGGCACTGACGTCATGCAGATGCGGTGGCGCTGTCGGCGGCACAGCGCCGACGCTTCACTTTACGCAAATTTGGTTTTTACGCACGCACAGTGCTCACACCTGGTGTGGGCAAACGCGGGCTTGCTTATAAACAGGGTGTCGGTCTATAGAATGTGTGCTTGTTCAGCAGTCATTCAGGTTTAACATGTTCCAACACTACCATAGTCTGACTTGATAGTAGAAAATAAATGGCTTCACTTTCACCAGGCTGAGGATGCATGAAGCAGGCATGGCATTAATGTTAGATGATGCAATCTATCCTCCTAGACCAATCTGCCAAATCAACCTGGAGAAGGGGTTGAAGAGAATGGGAGCAGTGAAGCGAACGACGGCCCAGCGCAAGATTTTAGCGATGCTGAAGGGCTTCAAATGAAGTCTCCACAGAAATCCCTTGAACCTGTATGTTTTTTTATGGTAAGTGCAAATTTGAATTCCTACACATCTAGCATGTACCTAAGAGGAAGACAACTCTAATGTGGCTGAAGCCAATCTTTTGAGAAGAGTAACAAAGGGCTTTGTAAGTACTCAGAACTTTCAAATATCAAAGCGAATGATGTCATATTTTGTTTATACTTTCATCGGATAGGACGGTTCGGCAGTTGTACGAATTTTCAATTTGAGAATGCTCCAAGACACACCATTGTAAAAAAGCAACTGAAACGACTCACAAAAGCCCCCACCGAAGTCTGGGAACTGTATGCAAATAAAACTTATTTCAACTCGTTTATTTAAAACGGGAAGTCATCCTGTAATTGTAACCAAAGATGGTTGATCTGTAAAATGTTTAAGCCCCCAGAGCCAATACATGATTTGCTGCGGGACGCTGCTGTGAACCGGTGATGCATGCACGCAGTGCGAGTGCTACAGTGTCAAGGCAGATCTGGCCGACATGATATGGTATTCATATCCCGTGTTATTAGGAGTCTACGTCTGTTTAATTACAGCAACCGGCATCCTGCCACGTTACAAATTATCTCCTTGCAACTTTTTTGCCCCTTGCGCTCGCACAAAATAATTATTCTTTTGATACTTAAATGTATTATTATTAAAGGGGGGGGGGGTGCAACGATTTTATGATTAAGAGAATTTGCATCTCGTCATTTTTACGTTTATCACGTCCCGGAGGATACAGAAAACATCTCCTTCATTAAGAATGTTGCGATTCCGCTGCATAGTCGCAAAACAAACGCCAAGCTTTTTCCCCCACCTGCAGCCGCAAATGGCAGCCGAAGGAACTACGGCTAGAAGATTACGTGCCCCCGCTCGGCTCCAAGCTGCAGCATAACGCCCGCTAATGTCAGCAGAGAGAGGGAGAGGAAGCGTCCTCCGAGATAGCACACGGGAACCTACACGGCACTCCGAATGACGTCACTAGGTGTGCGACCAGGTGTGACCCTGAAGACTGGGAGTGAGTTGAGGGGTGCCCGAAATGCCAATAGCTATCTTTTTTTTTACGCAACAACTAGGACGCGCAGGCGAAATCGGTTTCCTGTTCTTTACTTCAGAAGTGTCAGAGAGCAACCTCCACAAATTTTTGGCCGAAGTCCGGAAATCGTTGCACTTACCTTTAAATAGTAACTTTTAAGCTTTGAACTAAGTGAAGCCTCATGGTTCTTTCTTTTTGATTTATAGAGGTTTTTCAAAGCACAAGTCGGCCGGTCTGCCAGCCACCTGCTGCTATGCTTGCACTGCATGATTACTTAGCATGTCCAGTGCCAACTGCTATTTAAGCTGCTCTAACCTGATTAAATTGACAGTCTGGCAATCTTGTGTCTTGTTTTTCAGAAAATACAGTGTGCACCTCAAGACGTCGAGCAATGTTTGGCGATTTAACCATTTGAACCAGTTAAATTACGGAGTCAACTTCGCCTTTTTTTTATGGTAAGTCACGAGTCTGAGTTCTTACAGATTGAGCATGTCCCTGAGGGGGAGGCAACGCTGATGTAGCTGACGTCACTTTTTCGACAACTGTTGTAGCAATATCAGCCACATCTAACGTGTTGCCCCTAAAGCCCCAGTTTGAACATGTATCAAGCCTTTTTCTAATGCATATTTTAGCAGATTATGAGTTAACTTCAAAATGGAACTGCATGGTTCATTCTTGTTTTGTAGAGGTTTTTCACGGTGCAAGTTGGCTGATCTCTTGTAGCCTCCTGCAGCCATGCTTGCACTGCAGGGTTACTTTGCATGTCCAGTGCCAACTGCGATTTAAGCTACTCTTACTTGCTTTAACTGGCATTCTGACAGTCTTGTGTATGTCTTGTTTTTCAGAAGATACGGTTAGCATCTCGAAACGTCGAGCAACGTTTTATGATTTAACTATTTGCACAAGTGGAGTTACGTAATCAACTTCGCTGGTGTATTTTCATGGTAAGTAAAAAGTGAGTTATTACAGATCGAGCACGACTCTGAGAGGGAGACAACGCTGATCCAGCTGGTGTCACTTCCGACAAGTTTTGTAGTAGTGTCCGTCGCATGTAACATTGTTTTGACCCCAACTGGTGTTACTATACACTATAGCTAGATTCAAACCTAATATGCTAAATTCATATGAATCTAGTATAGCTAAATTCAAACATACTAGGTCACCTGCTGCTGGCTTTTTGTAGCCGATGAACTTGCCACGTTTGAATCGCAGGTAGTATTAAGTAGTGACACGTTGCAAGCAACATATTTATGTAACAATTGTTTTCTTGGTAACACTGTCACACGCTAAGTTTGTGGGAAGTTCTGTATCACGTTATTTTTACTGAATAAAAAAGTAGCACTGTTCTTTTGTAGTTAATTTTCTAATCTTTCTAATTACAGTTACATTGAGGAGCATGATCTGATGCATACCTTATATCTAGATTGTCATGGATAGACAATGACCAAAAAGATTATGCATTTCGGATTATGGATGACAAGTGCCAATGACAAAGCGCAGCTGGCAATGCAGAGAAAACACTGACAACAGATAAACAAGGAGAATATTTTTTTCAACTCCCTCCAAAAGTTGTGCTTACAGTGAGTTACCTTTCTCCACCAGCAGTGGTGGAGAAAGGTAACCTCAGAGGCGATGGCTTTGTGTACTGTTGAGGTTTTAACCAGGAACAAATCCTTGTGCATGCAAGCCATTCCACCGAGTGTGCCAGTTGAAAGCTTGTTCAGCGATGGAAATGGATGTGCTTGCCTTCAGTAAAGTAAAACTTTTGGATGAAAATTTAGAAAACCAACTGCTGCTTTAGTATAAGATGTAATAACACTGATACAGGCACTTTGTGCAAAAAACCTGAGCATAGCCGGTTCCTAGTTTTCCTTGTTTATTTGTTTAATAAAAGAAGTAAAGTAAAATAATGGAATTACCTCTTAGGAGTAACTGTTATAGGTTACCTTTTTTTTAACTAGCTTAATTAGGTAGTCTTTTTATATAAAGTATCTTGCCCAAGGCGACAAATATTTAAGGGTCCTCTAGTTGCATAATTTTTTCGCTTAGTTTATGTCGATGCTTACGAGGTCTTGCTCTAAGATTTGAAATCTGTCTTCTTATATATTCTAACACATTATAAGGTAACCTTTAAGTAAAGGGAACTGCATGGTTCTTAAGTCTTGTTTGTAGGAATTTCTTGGAGCACAAGTCAGCTGATTTCTGGCAGTCTTTCTGGCACTCTCATTTGTATAGATTGTCATTCGTGTTTGTCTTCTTTTTTTTTTCAGGAACTACTTTTGGAATTGTACAACGTGGAGCAGTTTTTGACGATTGGTCACTTTGAAAAAGTCATTTTGTGGAGTTGGCTGCACATGTTTTTTGCTGGCAAGTAAATAGTTCAGTTTTTAAAATCTAGCATGTCTGAGAGAAAAGCAAACTTGATGTGACTGACAGCAGCCTTCTGAAAACTGTTTGGACAATATTGATCACATCTAACCAGGGTTTTTCCCACGGTGGGTGGCAGTGGTTTCGCTGCCCACTAGTCCTGCTAGCCGCCCAATTCTTTTAGAAATCTCTTGTGGCTTTCATGTCTTTTCACAGAAATTGCTGTGCTCGGCGGACTTCTGTGCCAAGACATGCAGGTACAGGTCCCCACAACCCAAATTAATACGACTTGGTTGAGGTGCACGCAGAAAAAAGATGCGGCTGCTGCCTGTGTCCCCCTCCCCTCCACAGTCATAGTCGGATGTCTATTTGTCCACAATGTATGGAGAAAAATCTGTGTCTAACATTTATTCTATCCTAACTTGTACAGCTTCGCTAGATCAAAGGCCACAGTTATTAAGAAGGCCTTCCACAAGATTGGCTTTTTCCTCGTCTGCGCAGATCCGATATGGTCTCTATAAATTAATTTTATTCGATTGGCTTCACATATTTATTTCTTATAGATATAAAATAACTGGTGTAATGAAAGTTTCATGGTATCTTTTTTTGATGGGTTGCTTGTCTCGGCTTGACCTATTTTCACTTTAAATTCAACAGCATTTGTGGGCGAACCTTTTTTCACTTTTCACCAGTCGGTTGGTCTGTGTCATGGTTTGTGTGACCGATTTGACTCTAGCGCAGGCAACGGCAGAGGCACATGATGACAGCTTGGTTTGTATGAGCGCTCACGCAGAGAGAAAGCTTTTTAAAATCGTGCATTTGACCCTATGCTTTTGTCAGCTCCAAATCCAACTTGTAAATTGGAGTGTATGGCATGCAGGTACACCAAAATGCATCATTCGCTCACATCAGAACAGTCTCTTGGAGAAAATTATGAAGAAGGGTCCGCCTTTCAACGGGCAACAAAAGAAATGCACAGTCAGAATGCGCTGACAAGGTGGCCAAGCAAGCTCCTTGAGTGGTAGGCACTTGGGGTAAAGGGAATGGCTAGATCACATTTTGGAGGTAGTCAGGTGCACAAAGTGTGGAGTTTGCAAACAGACTTGAATGCCATATATAAATACTCTGTAAATTTTTACCACTCGCTCAACTCAAAAGCGTGTGCACAGGTGTGCTCAAACGTGGGTAGGATGGAGCTCCCAAATTGTAAGATTGGGGACTGGGGACTAAGCTACTGCTTAGTCCCCAGTTTTTGATAGCAGTTTTAGTACACATGCACTCTTTCACCCGCTCAGTTCTGGGAAAACCTTCAGGGATACCTAAAGAGAAAATCAAGTTTCTATGTTCACACACTCTAAGCACTCGAGGCTGACCACCCGATTCAACAACGAGAAAGAGTGCAACTAGCCCTTCGTTCTAATGGGAGATATTGAGTGGCTGCCCAAACTTATGAAAGTCTGGGATATGAGCTTAGCCAGTTTTACATAGACTCTTCTGCAACATCTCATGAACCTTAGAAATAAAGCATTACTCAAACTGGATCGAGTTTTCCGGTTGGTTCATCAGTTCTCAAGAAATGCTTCACATTATAAACCAAATCACTATTGCCATTCCGGTTTTGCATTTTTTTCTAAGTTTCGAACGAATTTAGGCTTGAAGTGTATCGGTTTTGACTAAGGAACAGGAGAACAAGACCCTCAAGTCAAACATTGGTTTTAGATATCGGGTCACAGGATGAACAATTAGAGGCAATGTCCATTTGACTTTTGTATAAGATTCATGGCTAATAATTAAATGGGCTGAGGGGGGCTGTGTTTTATGCACAGGCTCAATTTGCACATCTTGTTGATCTGATATAGATGTTTAATTATTTTTTCTCTGTTTTCTCTTTAGCACATCATGTTACATGCAGCATCTGAAAACAAAGGCCAAACACCACGGGGGGCTCTACTTTGGCTCTTCAAGGACCCAAATAAAGGGTTCGAAGGTACTTTTCTTATTTTCTCATCAATTATTCAGGTGACATTGCATGATTGCTGCAAGCAGCATAGGAAAGAGTACTCAATATTCGTTTAAAGAGATCCTTTTCCAATTCAAAAGTTTGTAACTTTTTTTTATAGAAAACCTGGTTTTATCAGCGTCATAATGAACATTACTTTATGTATAGGGCAGCATCACTAAGGGACTGGCTGTTAAATGAACTGGAGAAATCTGCACCTACAAGCATTGAGCTCATATTCTTACCAAAGGTCTATTTTAGCAGTGAACACCATTGTGACATGTAAAGGCACAGCTCCGTCTCTGTGGAATGTGAAAACAGCATTCTCTTTATTTTCAAGCATGAGTGCCGACGCAGATGAGTGAGAGTGACGTTTGGTGTTGTCGAGAAGGTGCTTTATATCGCTGCTTACTAATGCATTGACTGCGGTGGTCAGTCAGACTGCAGATAATGTTTTGTAATCCCACTACCTTCTATAATTCTGCACATTGGTCTGAATGCTAGAACTGACAGAAGAAAAAACAACTGACATTGAGGAAACTTGCTGCAGATGCATTGCTCAGCTGTGTTGCCTGCTTTCCACAACAGGTTGCGGCAGCTCTCGATTGCATACATTGGTGCCCATTGTCAAATTTAAATAATGTAGTTCTATTTTTCACAGAGTGGAATTGCACCTTAAAAGTTTTCATGGGAATCTGTGTCACAAAAAGAAAACCTTTGATAAGTTCAGCTTGCTGGATGAAGGCATTGATTCTTCTAGCTCATTTTACAGCCCACCTTTCTATTGACACCGCCCTATGCGGAGAGCAAGTCGTCTGCTTCTTGCACAGACATTACGGTGATGTCAGAACGGTGACGAGCTCTCATCGACTTTGATTGGAAGGGTATAGTGGGTAGACCACAATGCTAGACACCATGAGGTCTACCCCCTATTTTTTTTGTTCAATCAGCCAATAAGAGCTCGACCTTCTGACATGACCGCAATCCCTGTGCAAGAAGCAGACAAACTTGTGCTCCGCATAGGATTACGGATACTCAAGAGTGCTTTCCGTAATATAAGTTACGGAAAGCCTACTCTGTTTGCCCTTTTACCGACAACTTTTAAGCACTTTTACGGATACTAGAGCAATTTTTGTAATAGGTTTTACGGAATGCATATTCCAGTCCGTTGTTTTACGGACAGCTCTTGAATAGCGTTACGGATAGTAGAGCACTTTCCGTAATCTGTTTTGCGGATTGTCCTTTTATTTACGGATTGTGTATGTGTTTAAAAGGATTTTTCCGCTATTAGAATTACGGATGACCTTTCCGGCAGCATAGGTGCCAGAGAATTTCTCCGTAAAAGAGGGCAAATTTTTTTACAGATGGGCTATTGGCATTACCGCTATGTCGCAGCTCATTATTATTGTTTCATGAAGAGCGCAGACAAAAAGCATCCGCGAGCGCAGTTCAGATATGTCTGCTGCTCGTGTTCATCCGTGGAAGCCAGGGCTGCCTGTCGTAGCATGCATGCTTGCTCTCTAGCTTCAGCTGAGTCGCATACGTTTTGTGAATTAAAGTATACGGTCGTCCCGAAAGGTTCAGACATCGAGGGCGTTTCTCTGAAACATGCTTTGGGTGCACGTGGGCCCGTTTGTGAAGGAATGTCCCTGTTGCCTAAAAAACGCAAATTTCAAAAGTGAAAGAAAAAAAAAAAACAAGAAATAAGGACGGGTACACACTTATTCCCTTGTTCGAATTCAATATGAGCAGCTGTCACCATTGCTGAGAAACCCTCAGCACTGGCATTAGGCTCCAAGTTGTTATAGCATTTTTGAACTTCTGCATTGGAAATGACGCAATAGTGAGAATGTCTGCCCCAAAACCAGTTTTTGCCTGTTACAAGAGCTCCAAATCACCATTTGTCAGTTCCACCATTGCAGTTACCACTTGCTTTAACTTAATTTATTCTAACTGTGCTGTTTGTTTTACCTTGTAGCGTGCTTGGTTTTGTGTAACTACATTTATATTTACAATATTTACAAATGGTTAGTTGCGATGCAGGAGCGGGCCATCGTAGAACGTCCGTGCACCACGTCACCCCGAATCTCACTGACTCTCGTGGCACCCGCCACGAATCGCGTGGCGCCAAAACACACCGATCTCGCTGTCGTTCTCGTCCTTGTAGCTCGGGGGTCACAGGTGCCCCCCCTTGGACAAGTGGCTGCGGCCACTTGAGTGGAGTTTGTTTGGTGGTCTGTGGGTATTGGTGGGTTAACCTGATGCTTTTTCTGGAAGCGGTTTGATTCCTTGACTGTTAATTTTGTGGCCAAGAAATTCAAGTTCGGTTGCTCCGAACTGGCACTTGTCGGTGTTGATTACAATTTCATGATCGTGGAGCCTACCGAAGACTTGCTCCAAGTGGACCTTGTGCTCATCCGGGTTCGCACTGGCAATGAGGAGGTCGTCCAGGTAAGCAAAGCAGAAGGGGAGACCACGGATGACTTCGTCGATGAAACGTTGGAACGTTTGGGCCGCATTACGAAGCCCAAATGGCATCCGAACGTATTCAAAGAGGCCAAAAGGTGTTGTTATGGCGGTCTTCGGTATGTCGGATGGCTCAACGGGGATCTGATGGTATGCCTTGATGAGGTCGATTTTGGAATAGATTGTCGTGCCCGTCAGAAACGATGTACAGTCCTGGACATTTGGGATGGGGTAGCGGTCCGGCACTGTTGCGGCGTTGAGGGCGCGGTAGTCACCACAGGGGCGCCAGTCGCCAGACTTTTTGGGCACCATGTGAAGGGCGGATGACCAGGGACTGGATGAGGGTCGGACAATACCTAGTTGAAGCATATGCTCGAATTCTTCACGAGCGACGCGCAGCTTGTCAGGTCCAAGGCGACGTGGTCGGCAATGAACTGGCGGTCCGGTCGTGAGAATGTGATGCGTTACATCGTGCTTCGGCGTCTCCTCGAAGTTTCTTGGCTTGGTCAGATCGGGATACTTCTGCAGGATTCGGGTGAACTCGTTTGCGGGCGGCTTCACGAAAGTTGGGCTAAGCGTTGGAGCCCGCGATAGGACTCCCGAGACGTATATCTTGGTGCTTGAATCGATCAGTCGTTTGTTCTTCATGTCTACGAGGAGATTGAAGTTTCGCAAGAAATCGGCACCGACGATCGCGTGCTCTACGTCAGCTACCCAGAACAACCACTGAAACCGACGTCTGAGACCGAGGTCCAGGGTCAGTGATTTTTGTCCATAGATAGCAATGAGGGAAGCGTTGACGGCTTGCAGCGAAGATGTTTGGGTACGATTTCTGCGGTCGAAAGTAGAGGCAGGGATGACACTTACTTCTGCACCTGTGTCGACCAGGAAACGTGTGCCGCTGATCTTGTCGCGAACGTGGAAAAGGCGGCTAGTAGGCTGGTATGGGTCGCTGGCCGCCACTAGCGACCGCCCATCCCGTTTCCCTGGTCCCAGGAACAGGGAGCCCGACAGTGGCGGGCTTCAGAGCCAAACTGTCGGTGGTATCGGCACAGCGACTTTGTAGAAGGCGGGGGAGATGGTGAGGGTTGACGGGAGCTGTCGCGACCAAAGCGTTGGCCTGCATGGTCTCGCGAGCGCCGTCCCGTCGACCGAGCACGTTGGGAGGATTCTCGTCGAAGCTCGGACACCTCTGCCGTGAGTTTCTCCATGGCCTTCCGGAGTTCGGCGATGTCCGAAGTAAGGTCGGAAGTTCGCTGTGTTGCGCGTATGGTAGGGCTGTTGACCTCCATGATTCGGTCAGCTAGCTCGGCGAGTTCCAGGAGTGGAAGACTGTGGGCCACAGCTAAGCCGACGCGAACGGGAGACGGGAGCCGCTGTAAGAAAAGCTCTCGAAGGATGGCTCCGTCGAGGGAGGCCGCCTTGTCGCCTAGCAAGTGTTGTAGGTGACGCAAGAACTGAGATGGGCGACGGTCACCCAGTTCTTCAGCGCTAAGGAGCTGCTGGAGGCGTCGCTGCTCTGAAGCGACGAGGCGACTGACGAGAGCCTCCTTGAGTGTGTCATACGGAGTGTCGCCGAGCGGCGAGAGGAGGATGTCTCTAACCTCGGTGGCGGCTTGGGGTGGGAGGGCGTCGATGGGGAGCTCGTGCTGCCTTATCTGGGAGGTTATTCGGTGCAGGCGGAACTTGTTCTCCACCTGCACGAACCAGAGTGCTGTATCTTCTGCCCAGAACTTAGGAAGAGTCAGGACAGTGGTAGCTCCAATGGCGAGGGGGACGTCTTGGTCAGCTCCTGTAGCCATGGCGGCGGATGTCCGGGTCACCAGAAATGTAGCATGCTTGGTTTTGTGTAACTACATTTATATTTACAATATTTACAAATGGTTAGTTGCGATGCAGAAGCGAGCCATCGTAGAACGTCCGTGCACCACGTCACCCCGAATCTCACTGACTCTCGTGGCACCCGTCACGAATCGCGTGGCGCCGAAACACACCGATCTCGCTGTCGTTCTCGTCCTTGTAGCTCGGGGGCTACAACCTTTTCAGACCGAGCATCGCTCAAGGCAGGCGTTTTTTGTTCCTAATAAAGATACAACAGGTTTGATTTTGCATTTTACTTGTCATTTTATTGGCTGTTCTCCTTGAAGTTAACTTGCTGGGACCCTATGGCAGTCGAAAGTATGTAATAGTTTCTCTGGCAACGCTGCAATCTGGTTAGCCTATCCTATCGGCTCAGCAGTGATCACAATCACACCTTCCATCAAATATGTTCCATCAAAGACCGCGACAATACGTTCCATTAAAGACCACCACAATACGTTCCATCAAAGACCACCACAGTACGTTCCATCAAAGACCACCACATACGTAATTTGGGACATTCCATCAGTGGCAGTCAGACGTCATCTGATGAACCATCAGGGCACGTACCACCAGGGCTGCTGACTGGCAGTCAGTGTCCCAAATTACGTACCTTGATGGAATTTTCAATAGGGTTGCGTTTCCGCTTCGGTTTCATACGATAACAAACATGGCTGCCGGCGTCTGGGGAATGATCAACGACAGCGGCTGGTCGAGCGCGTCTATTTTAATGAGTGCGTGTCGTTCCGCGTTCATTGAGGTGTTTCGACGAAGATCCCCTCAACCGATCTAGTTCACAGCAAACAACTGTCGCAAGCACACGCCTGTTGGCGCTGTGCGGCTGCTTGGATTCGTAGCAGGCGGTAGGGCGACTGGCCTAGCCTAGCGTCCCACTTTACCTATGCTGGTTGACCTGGCTTATTATTTTCCTTTGCACCTGTTGATGCTGAATAAAATGATTGGTTCCGGTAAACGCTGCCCTGCAAATTGTGCGACCGTTGTGATTGCAACCTAGGTTTTAATACCGAGAAGATACCTACACGGGTAAGAATTTGCGATCTATTTGGCTGGAGTCTATCGGGCATTCGGCTCGCATGATGTCTGTCCAGCTGTGTTCCCGTCATTTTGCTCCGAAAGGAAAGTAGCTGTTTGCTTTGCGATACACCTGGCCTGCCAATGCGAATATTTTAAGGTCTCGTTTTAGTTGTGCCTCTTGACGCTCACCCACCTTTCTCGCGAATGCCGTTGGAAAAAAAATAACAAGAACAGGAAAGCTGGAAGGACTAGATATTTATTTTGCTGAATTTATTTCGTCTTCTCGGTCGCTTTTACCACACTTCAACACACGCTGACACATGCCTGTATTGGACCGTGCCTCGTGCATGATGGAACGCCAGAACTCCGCTTTCATGGTCGCGTCTTCCAAGTGTTGCAGATGTTTTAGGCGGCGGCCGAGTACCAGACGAACGAAAGCGAAAACGAACGCCGACGAGCAGCTTTCATGTCCGCGTCTTTTTATGGCAGACAACGATAGGCGGTGGTTTGGAATAGCAGACGATTTCGGAGGCAGCCGCTTGTTTGCTCGTTCGACTAGCAGGCTGTGTCAGACTTCCAGAGTAGACGAACCGGATGTTGGAAAAACGGAGACATTATGCTTCCGAGCATGTTCGGTCGAGCAGCCAAGCCAATCCAGTAGTAATGGGTAATGCCACTGATCTGTGGGTGGGGCTTAAAACGGGCCGTGACGTCCACCTAAATTGCGTCTAACAACGTACATATTTTACCAAGAATTCTGTTCTTGCTTTGTTTGTTTTTTTCGTGCAAGAGTTATGAAAAAACCAACTACGTGTCTCAATTATGCCTTTTAAAGAAAAAATATATTTTTCACTTCAGGGTTGTTTTTAAGTGAAATAACGTGTACGAAGGAGTTATATTCCCTTTGTAATAAATTTCGTCCACTGCAGATGGAGCTTGGTCGTCCACATCATCAATATTTTACTTTTTTCGCGCCTCCTTTTTCAAGTTCGGAGTGATACTTTTTGGCAACAACGATTAGGCGAGGAGGCCTTCGTGCTTCGCCTTGACCTCAGCAGTTTGTCATGTCCTTGCGACCAGTAAAGACGGAGCTTCAGACAGGGACGCCACAAAACGCATGCGGCGGCTGTGGCGGCTTCTGGCGTTCGCAAGGTAGCGAATACCAGCCTTACTTCATGACATGGCCTACTGCTGTGCCACGACGTAGAGCGAAGTCCGTTTCGTTTAGGCGATGTCAATTTCAGAGAACATGCCATTCATATGGTCGAAGAGATCGAACTATAAGGGAAGCTTTTTCCATCTTGCTTTGCCTACCACCTTCGTGTATTTATACAGCAGAGTGCCTAATCGTTAGATCATGTAAGGTCACCTACTTCTATAAATGCGGGGCACATATTGAACACAAGTGCTGCGTCGTCAGTCGTCCGAGACTCGCTTTCAATCGATGCTTTGTTGTGTAAATACGAGATTCCTCCGTAAGCTGATGCTGTGTTAGGCTATGTCAACAAAATGCTGCCCTAAAACTAGGCAAATAATTTATGTTGTTTGCGCACAGAGCTCATCTTAACCATAATGGGCTTTACTGTTTGATCTCCCCCCCAACAGGGTGTCTTCCGTTGCTTCGTGTTGCTTTTTTTAGGAGATGATTACTTGTCGGAGGCAGGTTTTATTTTCCGGGCAAGCATCTTCAATCACCTTTGTCTTTTTTTGCAATTTTTTATTAAAACCTATTTATGGGCCTCTTTTTTCGCGATATCACTGTTTGAGAATAATAAGCTAAAAAAAAAGCGGTAAAAGGCGCTTAAGGGTTTTGTAGAAAAATTAACAAAAAAACAACAACAAAAAACTTGGTGCTATGTTTTTTTTTTAATTGTTCGCCTGCGCTGTTCGCAAGTGATTGATAGCACAGTCAACGCAGTAACAGTACACTTTTTTCTGCTGACTTCTGAGTATACGTTTGCACTGAACCTATAAAGTGAAATGTGTTATTTGGGTATATTTAAATTTTATTCAAATACACCTTATCGCTAAAGCCGATATTCAAATACACTATGCCGTCGAAACGTATAGATTGCTTTCCTTAACTTGTTACTTAATCAATTACACCTTATCGCCAAAGCCGATAATTTTATACATTTCCCTAAAAAAAATCCAGATAACATTTTACTATCTGGAGTATAGAGCTGTAATTCTAATGAAATTGTTTCTTGAAACCTGAAACCCAGATTGCGAATAAATCCAAAACTTTTGAGGACCTGAAATCTTGATAAAATCTAGAATAATTTCCAGTTTTGTAATTCAAATAGGGAAAATATTTACTGGGTTTTTCGGTAGGGTTAGCTATCGTAAGAAATTAATATGCACTCTTCATATCGACGCATACATTTTTTTTTTCTTGTTTAGTCAAGTTTAAAACTTCGCATATATCGTACTGTCCGAATCAATAGCGATTGGAGAAGTATCGGAAGATAATTATATCGAATGTGCGAGTATTAGAAAGTTCGAACACTCCACGGATAGTGTATTCACATTACACTTTCACTGTTCGAAATATTCGGAAGTAAGAATATAGTATATCGGTTGGTTTGATGAGCTGAGCAAATTTGTAAATTATTGTTGTTCAATGCTCTTTTATACAGTTCCCGTTTGATCACTAATTTTCAAAGACAGCGTCCAAAAACATCATATGACATAGAAATAAATACAGGCCACTGCTTTGCTTGCAATGTTGCCTTACGGTTTTCCCGTCTCCTCGAAACAATGCGTTTATTTTTATTTCATTTAAGTAGCATATATTCCGGGCAACAGTCCCTACAGTATATATGCTCTAAATATGGAAGTTTAGATGGAGCGACTATCTGCAAGGGCCGCCTATACAAATATTAGTTTTGTTTTTTCTACCTCGTTCATTATGACGATTCGTGATAAATTTGTGATTGACAGTGTACGTTAAGGATTATTAATATTGAACACCATGTGTGTTGTGAGGCAATAACCAATCGACGTATTTTTATATGAAAATATTACGCACTGACAAGACTAGAGAAGCGGAACATAGGCTGGGTGCGGACTACCTAAGTACGATTTTTTCTCCTTCAATCGATATTTAACCTTGCGCCCTTTACGCCAGCTGCGGACGATAAACCGGAAAATACAGTATGCGAAATATTTCTCTAGCCAAAAACGAATCCAGCTATAATTCATTAAACTGTATATGCTCGAGTCAGATATAAAAGTAAAATATGCGGCAATTAAAATATTATTTAAACTGTATTTGCACTGATGTTTTAATCAATAAATTATATTAGTAGTTAACATGTTCATTAAAATTATAACAAGCAGCTGGATTTTTTTAAACATTTTTTAGACTCCGTATTTTAGTGAAGTATGTATTTTTAAAGCGATAGTTTAGTCTACCTCAGTGGTTCTCAAATGGGGGTCCGCGGATCCTCTGGGGTCCGCGAAGTTAGTCAACCCGGCAATAAAAATTGTCTTTTCATCAGGTCGAGAAGAAATGTTTCAGATTTCGGGCGAGTTTTCTTGTGTGTATAAGTCAATTAACAACAGAGGTCTACTTCACACTAGTTCTTAGTTATATGAATTTATTGAATTATTATAATATTTACCCTATACCTTTTCCCTCCCCTCACCAAGAATGGGGTCCTCTATCATATCCACAGATCCACAAGGGGTCCGCGAAATATCGATGGTTAAGAACCACTGGACTACCTCATAGGCAAGCCTTAGTCGCATGTAAATAAGATATATTTTTCAAAGGTGTCCATTACATCTTGGAAATGACACAAAAACAACAAAGAAATGAAAATAATCGATATAGCTCCGACGAATTCAGTTGCAGATAGGAAAGGCCACGGATATGCATTTTTTCTGAGAGACGACTTTTGCGATTTACAATCAGTACAGTTCGAAACAAACACCTAAGGTAGAATCAGAAAGTGGAAGAGTATTGTCCGGGAAAATACCTTTGCCTTTATTGTCGGATTTGAAAAGGCAGCCAGAGACCTTCTTTAGAGACCTCCATCAAACATATTTACCAATAGCGGATTCAGGTCTTTGGCATTTGGCGTTTAACAGTCCAGGCACCGGTTTAAGAAATAAAAGTTCAACTTGACCTAATTGCTTGGCACCATGTAGATGTGACGTGCGTGCGCAATGTCTGTCACTGATATTTCGAATGCGACTTCGAATTTGGCATTTTTATTCTATTTTATAATTATATTTGCTGACTTAATGTTTTACCTCCTGGGGTAGTCCCCCCAGTTAGCACTTCCCACCACACAAAAGGTTTTGTTGAAGCCTGCTTGATTTTAGGAGAAAAAGAAAGCCTGCGATTGCCTGTTTTCTCTGACACTAAAACTCTGCCTACAGCACGTAAAGAACAAACCAGTTAATTATTTTGATACGTTTTAAAGGTACCCCTAAATCCTCGCCTGAGTATTCCCTTTACCCTAAAGTTTTGCTCTGACCGTTGATAAATTTGTTTTGATGTTTAATGTTAACTCCTACCGTTTAGGAGGAGAGGGTGTCTGAACTCTCAGCTTCGTACACAAAGCTTCCTTTTACTTTTTTAGAAGAAAAAGTGGCGGCTTCTTGCGGAATGGAGTTCATATTTTTCCACACTATTGCTTAGCGCGAGAAACACACCTGAATGTCATACCACTGAGTTGAATTTTTGACGAACGACACAGACGTTGGTCGCAATGGTCAGAGCACAATACACTTTGTTGGATTTTATTGCTTTATGTTTTGTGGAGCTTAATACTGTGCGCACTTGCTCTTTCAAATTATTGGTCTTTTAATTAGAAAACTAAAAGTTTCGTTATTTTTGTTTTGTTTTGGTGCGTCCCATATTATGCAGTGGGAAGGGGCATCCGATCTCGACTGGCGGTGCTTATTTAACTTTTCCCTTTCATTCGCTATCGTGCTTGCTTGCATAGTTCACTATAACAAAATGTGTGGAAATGACGTCGCTTTATTGTTCTTTGTGGAATCCATCACACACATTATGGCAGTGGAAAGCGGGTAAATACTCACCGTACACACCCAACTCATCCAAGAGAGCCCAAGATAGATTTCCAGAGTGGCGGGAGGCTTTCATATTTTCTTTACCACTCCCTCATTATTCTGAAATCTATTCCTCGCTAGCCTTTGGTACGTGTTTTAATATAATTCCGCGCTAATATGCGGAAATCGACATATATGCTTTATTTTATTAAATTTGCACATTCTGCCGAAGTGATATTTTACTTCGCGATGCCACACACTTTTTATTATTATACAGCGTTGGGACAACAATAATTAAAATAACAACTGTATATGCTCTTTTGTGAGGTATTAGAACACGGTGTTTACTGAACCGATTAAAAGGGATGTTTGAGTTTCTTCAGACGTGAGTCTATAATTACATTGAATTAAAAAAATATATTTGTGTTATATTGAACTCGGATGCGGGTTGTAACCTAATACTTTAATTTATACTAAGATATTGCTTTCTTTATGCAAGTTCAGATACCCATAGAAAAAAAGGATTACGGTATATTACGTGATATAAATCGCGGGAGACAAATGTTTAGAAGTTTTTAATCTCTTCTGCGTGAACTAACTAAAGGTGGGAACTATGCAACACTTTTTTTAGATCGCTTATTACCAGTGCAGTTGTGGCCCAGTGTGGTTGTCGTGATCGCATCGCTTGACACTAGGCATTAATTAGCAAGAAAAGCTAGACATTCAGGGCTGCCTTCCGCCCTCAATGCCCACGCGGATGAGGTGACAGGAAGCTGCGCGAGAGCTGACAATATGAATCAATCTTAAGGGCACAATTACCCTCTGCTTGCGAGTGTAAAATGATTACTGCGGGTATGTAAGCGACCGGGAAGGCTTTTTGAAAATACGGTCACATCTAACATAAAGAAAAGCGTGCACGCTTATTTATTGATTTTTTTGTTTAAAACGATAAGAACTACGAAAAAAAAGAATTTACATTTTTTTTTATCATATTACATGCAGTGCTCTGTGTGTGGAAACTAACAACACGCACAATTTAGTGTTATTAACTGTAGTAAGAAATGGGAGGAGTACACACCTAGTGCGACATGCCCACCCGGTGAGGCCTATGGCCTGGAAAAAATAATAAAATAACTGGTATTTAAGTCTAAAACGCCAATTCTGCGAGAGCAGCACGTTGAGCACTGAAACAGTGGTAAATATGTTGCGTAATGTTGCCCGGTAATGTCAACTGCTTTGCAAGAGTTCCCATACCTAAAAAAATCTTGCTGATATATTGCTGTTTATGAGATAAATTTCAACTTATTCCTCCATATATAAATTAAATCAATTAAAATACTGCACCCATGTTCATGAGCCATTAGTATTATAGTATTCAGCTACACGAGGCTTACAGAAAAGAAGATCTAGGAGTGTTTGCTCAATTAAAAAAGCAATAACGTGATACGTCTCGTGTGTAGATTTTTGCGCACGAGCGACTCAACCTGTCTTGACGAGATGTGCCAGAGATTGCGAAAGGATCCTAATAAAATTGAATGTATTGTAAAGCACGAACGTGGTTGTTAGAAACGCTGCCACCCCTCCTTGGTTGCAACCACTACAAAATATTTAAAAGCAAACGCAAATATCGGGATAGAGTTTAAAACAATTAAAAAAGGGCTAACTAACATTACTCGTGTTTATCCTCGCTTTCCAAGAAAGTCCCTGTTCAAAATGTCAGTGGAGTAGTGTTTGGGAGCGGGGGTGATATACAAACAGCACAGAAACATATTCTAACTGAATAAACTGAATTAATAAAGAAATGGAGCTAAATATTTTGGTGCACATATTATGACCCGTTTTAAGAGTGAACGGGCTTGGCACCACAAAGCCATCCATTGTAAACGGACTCGTTGATCTTGGAAGTATTCGAAGCTATAAGTGCAGAACATATTCATATTTAAACGAACGTCTGTCTAAAACTTTACGGTTTGATCAAAGATGATTCTTACTGCATTTAATCTCGTTTCCTCACTTCACGGCAAGTTGGGGTAAAAATTTCTGCTTGCAATATTTATTTTTGCACCTAGGGTCCATTTGAACCAAAACAATCGAGTGATGTTCTTACATTCCACATTTATCCCCAGCCCAAAATATGCTTCATACGTGTTACGGTTAGTGTTAGGGAAAACGAGTTAAGTTTTACACAATAAAAACTTTGGTGCTACACAAATATACGACAAAACTGGGCGAAGGAGTGTCTCGCATATGCCCCCGTAACCTTGGGGCTACGTTGTTTCAGTGCTTTACACCCTAGCTTGTAGCTTCAGTATTTTTTTAATGTTAATGTAACCCTGATTTTAAACGAAGCGCTTCGCACAAAGAAGGGCAAAAAACACATTGCACTTTTTTTCTAAAACGTTTACTGTAGAAGTCTTTGAAACACAAAGCGGAAAGAGCTGCTCCTCAAGAAAATTGCGGCAAAGTGTAGAGTCACGGAATGAAAACGCAATTAAGTTGTAGGTACAGCTACGTGTTGTAAGGCAAATCTTGTGGATGTAACTTGAAATTACTAAGGGTGACGAAGTTGTAGCTTAGATTCTATCTGATAGACATTTATATATATATATATATATATATATATATAAATATATATATATATATATATATATATATATATATATATATAAATATATATATATATATATATATATATATATATATGTATATAAATATACATATATATATATATATATATATATATATATTTATATATATATATATATATATATATATATATATATATAATCTGAGAGATTTGATTACAAAGTCACAGTTGTAAAACTTAAACGATGAAAAAAGTACGACCACATCGACTCAATATTTATGAAATGGAATCTCGCTTAATAACGTATTGAACGGAACAATCAATATATTGATTATATATATACTATTATATCTTGCGCAAGTTACGAAACACAACATTTTCTGTGGCGGTTTCAATAAAAATTAATTGGAAAACATTTCTAGTAAAGCAATATTTTTTGATAAAATAAGCATGGTATAATACACTGGAAGTTAAATATTTCAAAACATTTACTGATGTTGTGAATGTGACTTCCCAACACACACGGAAACTCGCACACACACGCACAGACACACACACACAGACACACACACACACACACAATATAATTTCAGATCCTTCGCTGTTCCCTTGACCTCTGGGAAACGGACCGCGTATAAATAGCTCTCGTTACACACAGGTCTGTTACCACGACAGCTTTGGGCCGCAAGGGATTATGCAAGTGCATCTTCAGCTTTCTCCTTGTAATGAGCTTATAGCCAGGCCCACAATAGTGCGTATTCTCTTCCACGAGAGGAAAACTGCTCCTGCCCATCGTGCTGTTCGCATTACAGAAGTTTTGACTACGCACGCACAACATTACTGCTGGCCGGAGCCATCAAGGCCCTGGTGAAGTTACGGCCAGACTTCATTAGGTATTCGATTCTGGTTGTATTCGCCTTCCGTTCCAAGAACGATGTTTGTGGTGAGTAAATGAACAAAGTGTACGCCTAATGTGTCTAACAAAACTATGCAGGGTGGTAATCCACCAGTAATATTAGGAGTAATAACGCCATACTAATGCACACAAAAATTGTAATTCCTGGATTATTATCGTTTTATTAGTAATATCACAGCCGAATGCAATAATTACAGGCGCGGAATATTAGAGGAAGGTAGGGATAAAACCCAGAAATGTATTACAAAAAAATACTACAATGGTCAAACTCCCAGATCAATTAGTCGTTTCGGTAAAACATTTCTGAAGACTTATTTGAAAGAAATTTACATCTGAAATGTAGTAACTGTTAAACGTAATCATTTTACCTTACACACAATGTCATTTTATGAAATGTTTTGGAATTATCTGGCATTTCGACTATCACTGATATCTTTATTAGTGTACTTGGACTAGTAGAACGATGTAGAAAATAATAAAAAAGGAATGCACACATGAGGAAAATTTTTTTCTCTAAAAAAGAGTCAAAGTATGACTCAAGATGTTGGACTGAGAACAGGAAGCTTTTGTTCGCATGTACCTGTGTGTTGCTCCATACGATCATTTTATAAACGAAGCTAGGCATATTTCCCGAACCGAGCACATTATCAATCACAATATGGCCGAAAGATTCGTTGCTTAAATATTATTCAATTGACGACGCCGGCGAAAAAAAGTAAAACGATCAAGTAAGACATCGCAAGGGGTTTTGAAAAGGATTAACATTTCTATGCGAAATACAAATAGGCTTGTCTATTTATGCATCATCTGCTGACACAGAACTTGGACGCTCTAAATAAGATGATACCACATCTGGTCACCAAGTTTTTCGAGCAAGGGAACGCTCACTTGGCCGATAGAATTCACCTGACACTCTTTTATGATCGCTGAGACAAATTCTAAATGCATAGGCTCAATATTGCTGTACTGTCGCATTTACTGATATTTTTACATCTGTTGATAAGTTCCATACCAAAAATTGATCGTTCAGTCAGGCTTACAGTTAGGATATTTCTAAATAAAAACTATCAGTGCAAAATACGTGTGGCAGACCTGGCTGCATTTTACAGATGTGGTTGTAATTGTTTCACCGTGCTTCCAACAAAACGCAATTCACATAATAACCTGATAGATGATTCCGCTATTCAAGCGATTATAAGACTCAGAAGCATTCGGAATTGCCAGAAATTGAATATCCACTGAACGCTTAACGGATCAGCACTTAAGGGATCAAGGGATCGGCGTTTCGTGAGACCTAAAAGTGAAGCGTGAGACCTAAAAGTGAAGCATGGATCAAAGCGTGGCCGCGAGGCTCGGCACTGATTGCTTGACAGGTGTGGGAGGATGGGTGAGCTGCTCGGCGCTCATTGGTTAACAGGGATGTCGTGTGAAAGAGAGGGAGAGGGAGAGAAGGCGCTCGATCACATGTGTGTACTGAGAGGGAGGAGCTCGGGTGTAGCGAATGCTCTGGAAGATCGCCAAGTATATCAGCGCGATTAGCGGTAGTATTGTTTCATTATATGAACTATCACTCTCAAGTGTACAGACGATGAAGTGTACACATGGTGTCTGATGAAAAGCACCGTGAACTTAGCTGGCTGGATTTTGAAAATTCAGAATATAGCTAAACGTCTTTGATACTAGAACATTTCACGAATGCAACAATATTCCCTAGAAATTCGCCATACTTTATTCGGTTCTTAAGGCCTCGTTTTACTTAAAAGAGTCATGAAAAAAGTATCTTTCATATCTAACTATGTTTTATTAATTAAAGTCGCAAGGACGTTAATTCCTATGTATTACGGCAAAATATTGTGTCTGCATTTTATAAAGCACCTTTAAAAAGCGCGTGTACAAAACTAAGTCGACCTGTGTTGGACACCAGAACACAGTAGGTGGCCTGATGTGCACACGAAGGCACACTAGTCTGTTGTGAAATGCACGCCAAAACACAGTAAGCTTGTCTGAGCAGTGGTGTCACTAAGGGGGGGGGGGGGTAACTGGGCAATGAAAGGGGATAAGGCTTCGTCGCGGTGGGCTGGCGGGGAGGGGGGAAGGGGGGACGCTCGGGCCACACCCCCCCGGTGTTGTTGACGATTGTAGCACCGCTAGGTATGAGAGGCACATCAGGGTACATTATCTGGTGGGGTGTGCACACCGAAACGCGACGAGCCGATTTAATGTGCAGATCAGGAACCCAGCTGATATGGTGTGCACACCAAGACACACTGAGCCGCGTTTTTGCGTGCATCCGGTTACGTCTAATGGTGTGATGTTCACACCGAAACACTGTAATCAACTCTGATGTGCACGTCAGCATACGCTAGGATAATTGGGCTTACACACCAAAATGAACTACGCCGCTCTAATCTGGAATCAAAACACACTTACCTGCTGTGATTTGACACTAAAGCACACTAAACCACTCTGATGGGCTTACCAAACACACGAAGCCGCTCTGCTCTGCGCACCAAAGGACAATGAGCTGCTCTGATGTACACATAAAACACACTAAGCCACTCTTATGTGCACACCAAAACACAATAAGCAGCTCTGATGTGCACACCAAAACAACGGCCTCTCTGACCTGCACTCCAAAGCAACTAAGCCGGTCTGATGCGCAAACAAAAACAACTAAAGCGCCCTGATATCTGCACACAAAAACACTCTAAGCCGTTCTCATCTGCATACCAAAACACACTCTGATGTGCACACCAAAACATATTAACCCCCTCTGATGTGCATACCAAACCAGACTCTCAGTTTGATGTGTATAAAAACAGAGTACGCCACTCTGACGTGCATATCAAACCACAATAAGCCACTGTGATGTGAACATCACAATACACAAGGCTGGTGAGATGTGCATACCGAAACACAGTAAGCTGTTTGATGAACACACAAGGAATGATTAGGGAAGTATGTTTACGCCAGGAAACACCAGAACACACGAATGCAGTCTGGTAATTTTTTGACTGGGATTTGGGCTCAAAAGACTGTGCGACTTTGGAGAGTATGAGGCCGTGCAACTTGAAAGAAGAGGGGGGTTCTCCTTCAGATGGCTCTACATCCTTCCCTCGCATCCGGGCTCCGATCATCGAAATGATGCCAATGAAATGCCTGCAGTAGGTCTGTACAGATACAATAATCGCGTGGCGTTCATAAGACAAGCCTTGGTAAGTCTGGGATTCAAAATAAGAATTCCATACCTAACAGAATGAGCACGATTTTCTAAACTAAATTTCTTAACTCTAAAGACTGTGTCTAACAAAATCATAAAATACTAAAACGCTAAGCTGTAAATTCATCACTTTCTTTCAGCTAGTCAACGGGCGACCAATTATAAAAAAAATGTTCGTTATGGCTATGGTCTTTAAACCCAATAAAAATATCAGATTTATCAACAAACTAGAGATTAAATGTAGGCACTAAAACAGGAAGCATTTTTAACGTCAACAGTTAAAATATTCCGGCCATCGCTAATATCGAAAATGCCGACCTCATTTTTTTGCGTACTTCCGTCGTACCAATTGATCGCACATGTCAGCATTGCACGTTATATGATACCGTAAAAGTAGACGAGGTTTCCTATTGGTAGGCATAATATATCTTTAGTAACCAAGGGTTTATCCTTTCTGGACCTTCCGGTTATAATTTTAGACATCATATGACGACTCACAGATATAGAAAGTGTTAAGTTCACTATATAAAACAGAAATATTTTCATGGACAGGGAGGAGTCAACCCGTAAGTCAACCTCGTAAACACATCCATTTTTTTAATTTAGAATGACGAGAAACTATTTGTGTCCCATAGTTTGCTAAATGTTTCCAGACATTTCAGTTCCTACCGAGCATTGTTGAGTAGAACAAGATGCCGGTTTACACTTATCGTTAGGAAGTTCGAATTTCAAAAGCGGACGCGTACATATTATAATTTCTGAGTAACGTGTTCTCACTTTCGTGTAAAATCATCATTTTACATTATTGCCAGATTTCAATTACACATGGTACATAATCTTGGTTGCTATTCATTTGCTGTTCCTTTAACTGTTGTAATCATTTCCTCCTGGATGCGCCTTTTGGGCTTTTTAATGGTGCTTACATTGAAGAAAATGCAGTAAAACAAACAAATATGGTATTTGTTGAGACTTATCTACAACAGGATTGATGATAATATTTGATATTTTACTACTCTCGACAACAGAGATTTTATTTCAATCATCGTTTCCATGCTACAGCCGCCCAGAGATCTCGCAACTCAATTAATACAGCCGGTACGACTTCAATAAGTTAATAAGCAAATGAGAAGAAGGAAAATACTAACTTAAAGGGACCATGAAATTAACTTTTTACTCTTGCCAGATAACTTTTACATTAAACCTTCAACTTTCACTAAACTCCGAACAGGCATCCGTTTTCGTCTTGGTTCATTACCTTCTACACAAAAAATTAATGAAATAGCGACTTTTTCTTTCTCTCCAACTGACCGCAAAATAAGTTGCGGCGGAATTTTGACGGTCGTGACAAACCCTGGCACAGGAACCCGAAGTTCGCTCGGCAGTAGGAGAATGGGAGCGTTAGCGGCGCCGAGTTGGGGGTCATCACAGCGATAGCCATGGACACATCGCAGCTGAGCGAAATTCAGTGAGATATGTTGCGCTACAGTGACAGCATGGGACTAGTCTCATACACCGGTATGCCTGTTGGTGAGTTCGGCGAGTCTTCCGGTGAAGACTCCAGAAATCAACCCAACTGTCATTATTACCCTTAGCAAAAAACAGCATATTAAAAATATGCTTCGTATATTTTTAGTGCACTATAAGCAAGCGAGAGTATTCGAAATTCCACAAAAGTACAATAATAATATCAGCCCCTTCTTAATCGGAATATATTTTGGGAATATGCTTGCAGTATGTTCGCTATTAGTGTACATTAATTGCACTCAAAATATGTGTACATCGTTTTAGAGTATTTAAGTTACGTTGTTAGGAGTAATCAGGAATGCATATAATGGGCACTTTAAGTATGCGGCGGAAGTGCCTCAAGAATATATTTGAAGAGCGCGGAGCCTCTACTCAGAGTGTACACGATGTTTTTAAGGATACACAAAGGTTAACCTTGGGCGGAAAAGAAATAGGGTTAGACGGGCGAAGGAAGAAATCATAATTGTGGTTTCTAGTTTCTCGGATAGATGGCGGAAGCTACCGCCCATTATAAAGTGTACAGCCATTAGCCCATCAATTTGAGCAGTTCGACGTTCGACTAGAAGTCTAGCCGTGCAGATGGGCCTATCGTCGATGGCCGCGCTCGGTGTGCTGAAGCTCCTTGGTCGGCGCGTTTTGTTTGTGCCGCCAGCTTTTTGTGAAAGTGCTCAGTTTTCATGACGACCGCACTGTGAACGCGCAGCGATGGAGGTGTCGTAATCGGTGTTTTGAACTGGCAAGGTGACTGGACGTGCTAGTTGATTCAACCGCTGGGTCTTTTGGCGCAAGGCATGTATGTTCGAGTGTTTCATCGGTTGTGAGCTATGGCAGAAAATTGGCGTCTTCAATGCTAACTTTAACTCAAGAAAACCATTGTACGAGTTTATTTTCGCACAGAATCTGCTTATGGGCTGGCTTTTACGCGAATATCGTCACGCTTGAGGTATGATAGAAATAAAAAAGAACAACCTTGCAGGCAAGTTAAGGCACCATAAAATAATTAATAGGGGGGGGGGGGGGGCGGGGGGGGGGGGGGGGGAGCCGTCTGCTCTTCCGCGCAGGTGGGTGCCATGACGTTGCTTCGCCGTGCTCTGATTGGAGGATGGCTCCCTGTGGGAGGTGTATTTCTAGCGCGTTTCGTCGACAACTTTCGTTCGTCGACGAAATATCGTAAATATCGCCAAATGCCTCGAAAAAACAAAAAGGAAAAAAAGACACGAAATTACATTGGGGATCGAACCCGCGTCCGCTTGCGTATGAGCCAAACATTCCGGCCAATTTAGTTCAGCGAAGTTTCGTGGACAACATTCGTGTTTTTTTTTTGTTTTTTTTTTTATTTAATCGTAAAAAAAAATTGTCGTAAATATCGCTAAATCCATCGAAAAAACAAAATGATTGAGAAAAAAAATAATAAAGCAAGCCCACATTGTGGATCGAAGTCGAACCCGGGTGCTCTTTTAAAAGCGGGAGGCGACACGCCGTAGGCGACACTCCTCGTCCTCGAAGACGAGCGAGGTTGACCAGAGGAAAATCGGCGACTCCCTCGCCAGAGGAAGGAGGCGGGGGGCGGTGTTCAATTTTTTTTTGCCCGATCCCTTAAAGGTTTTTCTGGAAAGTACTCTACCTGCCTGGTGATAGTTGCATGGAGGTAAACGGAGAAGAATATTAACCATGGGAGAGAAAAAAAAAGAAAAGAAAGTTTAGAATTAAATAATTCAAGGCAAGGTGGCGCAAGCTACCCTGCGGTATAAAGGGAACAGCCAATATCCACCTATCCATCCATCCATCCAACGGCTGGGGACGACGGCCGCGCCATTTTGCGCCTCCTGCTTCGTTATGAGGCCGCGCGCGGGAGGCCTGGATTCTTTGTTCGGAATTTTGCGATTTCAGGGCTCTCACATGGATAGTGGCAGTCCACTGTTATCGAAGAAGGTGAGTAGCGCCTCGAGGGCCTTTTCTTTTGTTTGCGATGTCTCATGCGGGCGAATGATTTGTTCTCTTGTGCAGGAAAGGCCGGCATTGTTGCCGCTTGTTTGCCGCTGGCGTGGCCTGTGAGTCATGCCGAGCGCCGCCATTGACTCTCCGCGATCGTCGGTGTAGTGCCTCCTCGGTTGGTGTGATCCGCGAACTCGGCAGGCGGCTGGTGCCCAACCCATTCTCCACAGGTCCCGCACTCCGGGTCAGCGCTCGGCCTGAGCCACTGCAGCATCACTGGGGCCGAGGCACTGCTTGTTAGGAGGTGGTGGATGACTGCCTGCCGCTGCCTAGCGAGGCGGTCTTCCGCCGCGTGCCTCGCGTCGGGATGCTTGGCTTGGGCTTCCCGGGCCACCAGAAGCTTCGCGTCCTCGAAGAGCCCCATGCTGGACAGCCAGAATTCAACGTCGTCGTGTTCGAGCTTGGCCAGTTGGTCGGCCTCCTGCTTCCCAGTGGTGCCGCAGTGGTTGGGCCCCCCTTCGAGGGCGAGGCCCTCGCCGGTGCCCGCACGAAGTGTACGGATTCCGTGCCGACTTTGAAGTTGAAGGAGGTTTTTATTGCGTTTGTGCGCGCGACGTTGAGTGTTTAAGACAGCTTCACTTGTGATTGCGGTATATACCGGTGATCTCGGATTACATGTTCAGGCTTGCTGCCTTCATAGCGAGTACATTATAGCTGCCCGAAGTTTTTCAACGGACGTTCGCCCTGTTGCCAGCTTCTAGTATGCAAGCGCCGTGCAGTGGAGTCCTCGATAAATCCTAGCCTCACCTAAACATCAAGCCAGCATTTAATTTCGTTTATCATTTAAAGCCTACTTTTAAGCATGAATTTGTTTTGCAAGTCATTTTGCACCTTGAAAAAGGCCACATTTTGTCTCCCGAGCAAGCCCACGAACAAGAGTGAGCGCGACTCAAACCGTCCAGTTCTCGATTGCTCGAGCGACGGTTTTCGGGCGGAAAGAAGACGAATTTCGAGCTGCGAATTGTCTTGGGGGTAGGCTTTCGTGTACAAATAGAAAGAAACCTTGGCTAGCATAAATACCCTGTCAGTGCCTCTCGAAGGGTGACAGTGTCGCTAACCTACCTTCATGTTTTACCTATTCGAAGGTTTTTTTTTTTTTATGAATTTCCTTTTGCACTATTTTTACGCCCTGTATAAAGATCAATGCATATTCTGGAAGCTGACATTTTGTATAGATTTTCTCTTTCATATATGTTTTCTTGAATAAAGTTTTTTTCTGTTGTCATTCTTCGTTGCATTTCGTAGAACTGCATGTGTAAATTGGCACATATACGTCTCCCTTTGCCGATGATAGTTTAAAGGTAAATTTATTAAAACAAAAATCTTAAAAAATAAAGTTTAAGCAAAAATTAAATTTTGAAGCTTATCCGAAACAAATCGCCAGCGGTGGAACAAAACCCTTCGATTACTGCAATTATGGAAGGTTTGTTAGTGCCGGCAGTTGGTTTTAAAAGCTTCCTATTTTTCATTTTTTTTACCTAATATGGTTCCAATACGAATAAAATTGCACCGAATGCAACATTTAGGGCAACTTAATCGGTATAGGAACCATATTAGGTCAAAATCTAAAATAAAAAGGTAAAACCAACTGCCGCCACTTACAAACCTTCCATGATTGCTGTAATCGTAGAGTTTTGTTCCACTGCTTGAGATTTGTTTTGAATAAGCTTCAAAACTTAAATTTTGCTTAAACTTTATTTTTTAAAGATATTTCTGTTTATAATAGGTTTGCTGGTGCTTTTAAACACACTTTAATACATTCTTTTACAAATTCCTAAGTAACTTGAAGGAGGCTAAAAGTACATTCGAAGTGCCCGCCCTACATTTTGGAGTTCGCGAGAAGTATGCCAAAATTGCGTGAAGTATACGATATAAGTACATTCAAAGTGCCAGCCCTACGTTTTGGAGTTCATGAGAAATTTGACAATATTTCGTCAAGAATGCAGTAAAAGTACATTTTTTGTATACTCAAGTGCGGCCAATTAAATTTCATCAAAATTTGTGAAAAATATTCATATTAAGTTCCTCATAAATATATTCGAAATATGCGGTTTTTCGCTAAGGGTAGTAAAAGGCGTGAGTCGTTTGCAAAGCGACGTAGATGGAAAGAAATTGCCGCGGCGTTTTTCGCGGCCTCAGAGATGTAGGAGCGAGCCTACGTTAAAAAGATACGTTTTAATTACGACAGTGTCAGCAAGAGCCACGTAAATACCTGTTCACGCTCGGAGCGGACGCGCGCGTTTGATGGAAGTGCTGCATTCGCGCTGTTGGTAAGCGCTTCGGGACCGATCTTTTACGATTGCAACCCGATATATACGTGACACTCGGCAAAGGAAGGTTGGACCGGCATTGCACGTAGCTCCCAGTAACTGTTATAGCTCGACAGTGACGTGCAGTCATGTCAGAATAAAAATGGCATACTAATAACGAAGTGCGCATACCGTGTTACGAAGGTCATCCATACGGCGTTTATTCGAGCTCTATATCACACAAAACAAGAAGATAGAATCGATGAGAGTCCCTTTTCGACGACAGTGTTCGTCAAAACTGCCTCGGAAATCAAGGGGATGACGAGGGGAAGACATTGACCTCACCTCTTAATCTAAAATTGAGGTCAGCGATTAAAATATAATACGGGAAGGGTCTACAAGGGTCGCACGGGCATATTCCATTCAGCACACCAGCCGGTCGTGGGCAGACTGTCTTGGCCAAGTACCGTCGAGGCAACGCTGCGCGGAGTCGGAGTGCATGCTAGGCCTATATTCTGCCGAGCTCGCTTGGTCGGGGTCGGTGGATTCGTGGCCGTTGTAGCTTTTCTCGGGTGTTTGTGGATGCAGCGTTCTTGTTCGTCGTCGTCTGTTTCAAGTACTTTTTCTTGCCGCTTGAAGTCTGGACGCGCGAGAAGAACACGTAAAAAATAAACGTTCGTTGGTCGTCACGACCAAGTAAATGAGCTGACTGAGCGCCGCTGTCAGCGCAGTAGTTGCTTCGTTTACCACACGATAGATGGCGCTTGGCTCTCAGCATTATTAAATTTGGCAATTTTCGTCACAACTCTAATTATGCTACCTATTGTAGATGTGAATATTATTTAACAAAATATTTAGGAAACATTCGCCGGCTATTCATTGTTTATGATCGCGGTGGTGGTGAAGTAGGCTCTTACCCAATAGGCGACGTGGATTTGGCTGACGTGCTGCGATTCCGCGGATGCATCGCTGTGAAAAAGCAGAGAGCTTTCGAAGGAAAGAAGGCGCAAAAGACTCCAGTTTTCTTTTAAAAGTTCTATAGCGAAGAATTTTGTTTGGCTCTCTATTTTTGTGTTGTAGTGTATTTTTTCACACCTTTTACGACGTGCGGTGGATAAAATTCGATTTCAAAATCGTTTTATGGTCCCCTTAAGTGTAATGCTAGAGTGGGTTTCTGACCTAGGTGTGCATGTGTCTTCATGAAAAACGCGAAACCAAGAGGAACGCAAGCACGAGATTAACACTATGTGACTGTGTGTTGCCCATGTGAGCAGTCCACCGTCGCCATATCAGACAACACAGTGAATAAATAATATTGAACCTAATGGTAGAACTGGAAGGAGTCCATTTCGGTGTTGTCTCAGAATCGCTCATACTTCCTACAATCATCCTGTCTATTTTTCAGAGCCCTTTCTCTTATTCATGGCATTTTGCGTGAATTATTTTTAACAGTCAGGTATATATATTGAAATGCGAAATGCATAATTCACAACCTACGCATGCTCTTTCATAAAAAAAAAACTCCTTTTTGTCGCACTACTCTATCAAATGACAGTGCTAATGCACAATGTGATACGTTGGTGCATGGTAAGCACATGAACGCTCCGCGGGTGCCTTACTTGTGAGTGCCGTCTTCTGGTATGTCAATGTAAACGCGACGTTCTCAGAGCCTGTTCGACAGTGAGATGCTGTAGACGGAGGGTGTGGAAGAGAGAACACTTCTAACCAGGGATGGGCAAACACATGCAAATCTGTATCGAAATACAAATACAAAATACTTCGTCGAAAATGTATTGAAATTACAAATCTAATTACATTTCCTAAAACGCATTTAAGTACAAGATACAAATACAACCAAATGTATTTGGTCTCCTCCAAATACTTTTCCAAATACATTCCTCAAGATTTGCGTCATCGACTTCGGGGCACCTGCAACGGGTTTCTGGGCACCTCATTTTATTTTTGCATCGCACACTCGGGAGTTAGTGTGCGAGCCTCTAGTAACTTAATAGAAATATAATCGCAAAAAAATGTAATCAGCTTGGACGTAACAGGTGGAAAGTACAGAGCTTCAAGCAGCTTTTTTTGTCGATTACATTTTGGTATAGACCAACAAAGAACCGAGACGACCAAGACGCGCAGCACTAGCCAGAGAATTTTTTATCGTTGCAACTCGCACCAGTTACGAAAATCTGGACGACCCGCTCATTTAGAATGTTCCAGGCAAAAATATGAATGGAAATCAGGCTGCAAAGCATCACAAGTTGTCACGGGCACTTATTTAGCCAGTCTGCCTCTGAACGTTGATTTCGTCACTATTCTTGCCCTAGACTAGCACCGTAATCACAAAGTCACTAAACGCTTGTGCGTGATTGAGAGACAGGGCATTCGGTGCAGAACGTAGTTTTCTTCCTGCTCTGGAAAGTGACAATAAATTTGAGGGATGTAGCTTCGCCCACAAATTGTATTTAATTACAATTGTATTTGAAATACCCACGTTTTAGTAATTAAATACAAACGTCAAATACATTACCCAATTTGTAATTAAATGCAAATGCAAAATACACGAAGTGTTTGAAATACGTATTTTAAATACTTGTATTTGAAATACTGCCCATCCCTGCTTCGAACGCAGCAGCCCAGAGTAGAACCCTGGCGCCAGCTCGCGGTCAAATAGACCGGAACACTCGAACTACCTCAACGCGTTTCGGCAAAGTGTGCACGTCTGGCGTTGGGTCTGCTTTCTTTTTTTTCCTTTTCAGTCCTTTCCTTCTACAGCAGAGCGCGGTTTAATGCTTGAGTGCGTAATGTTTTCCTCCCGCCGGGAATAACACAGATGCACTCGACGAAGGTCTTTGGCTGGCGCTGTTGCCCAATCAATGAGGAGATGAGCTCTGCGTCCGCGTTTGTTTGGCATTCGGCTTATCGACTTTCGTACCTGGAACGGGAAAAGGAAATTATTTGGTTCCATGCATACATCACATTGTTTAAAAAAAAGGACCGGAAAAGCACACATCCAAAAAAAAATCCGATCAACCGAATCATTTATGATCCTATGGGAAATTCAATATACTTAAGAACATAACCCACTTGAGCCCTGGCTCACAACAAAACATGTGAGAGCTTTTCCACACAGCAGGGAATGTGGCGGCAGCGCATCTTTTAAAGGGGAGCTACGGCGCCTTTAGCCGTAGCTCCCTTTTAAAGAAAACCGATTAGATTTTCTAAAATAGCCCAAGAAACTGAGCCTAAATCTGCAAGGAAATTTCTATTCCCCCCTCCCCTCGCAAATAAAAGTGGATAGTTTTTAATCTTAAAAATACGATAAAACTAAAACAGAGACAAACCTGCAACATTAATGGTTCGCCATTTTGTTGCGACGTTAGAAATATAAACATAAGCACACATGGACAGCTTGAGCCAGTTTTGCCCAGCGTCAGAAGCAGTCAGAAGACCGTCCTGATCTCCCGAGGGAACTAATGGATTACGATTCATCGAGGTTGTCTGAGTCAAGCAATGAATCCAGCAAATGTTTTAATATTTTCAGCACCAGATTTCAGACAATTCGCCGCTCGCATTCGACCCGCGGTCATTGCCTTCGAGGTACCTTCCGTGGGGGCTGTATACGCGATAGGACGATGTTGTGACCCGGAGACCGCTTCGAAACAGAATGGAATGGAAGGTTTTAGTGGCTAGCAAAGTGTCAACTGTTTTCTAGCACGACGGGGACGCTAGAAACCAGCGTTCGCGTCGTTACCCATCAACCCCTTGCCACAAACAGCCTCCATCGGACGCAATTCGCAAAACAACAGACGCTCCCCATCTTCGCAGCACACAACGCAGTGGAGTAGGGAGCGTTGTCCTGCTCTCAGATAAAGCACTTGTAATCACGAATGTTTCTGCTCGTTGTTGCCAGCAGAGGCAGCAAGTGATTCAGAGGTGTATGAGTAAACTTCAAAAATTTATTCCTTTAAATAAAATTAGCCCGGAGGTAAAGGGGTAGTGCAACGACTTTAGCGTTGAAAGAATTTGCAATTTGTATTTCTTTATATTGTTTATCTAAGTACAAAAGACCAAAAACGCGTCGCCTTACCCCGAAAAACTTCTATTTCGCTGCTTAATCACAAAAAAGGAAAATAAATATTGGCCGATCTGCAGCCGCTTGTGGTGGTTAACGGAACTGATGTCTGACGTACTCTGGGGGGTACGAAGAATTGAACAAAACCTGTCACCCCTCCGCTGCTACACTCGTCGGCACCCCCGTGGCGGGCGGTCTTTTGTGTCGATTGCTCGCCGCGATCTTCGATGACGCTAATCCTTTAAAAGTCGATAATCGCGGAGGAAGCGGTTAGGGTCTCTGAAGAGAGAACCTAAGGGTAAGCCACGTGATTCCCCAGTGTACGTAACTCGAATCGCGACTTTGAGAGTGGAGAGGCATTTTGACCTTCGGTTTGTTTCATTGTATTGCATAAAAACTAGCACTAGGAAGAAAATACGCTTTTGTGTTCTTCGTTTCATGGGTGACACAGATTAATATCCGCCGTTAATTGGCCAAAGTCTGAAATTCGTTGCACCGCCCGTTTAAGACGAGCCAGAGCTTGAGTAGATAACCCCTTCGTCAGCTAAAATGGCCCCAACGGTTGCGTTGAGATGACTTCGACGAGGGGGAAAAAAAGCAGAATTAGAAAATGTCTTTTCGGCCACGTATACCTCTCGATCGTTATTCCTCATTTGCGTCGTCAGCATGGCGAAATACGCTGCTGCTCCTGCGATATGTACGGGGAAAACCCCCTAATAAAGCATTACTTGCATGCAAAGGAAAACAGGCGGCTAAGCTTTACCAGAATAAATGTGGTCCGTTTTCCAGAACTAAACTAACGTCTATTGAAGCTGCCATAATGGTATACGAACCAATTTTCGGAACTCCAACCCCAATCATTTTATTATTGTTTCCATCTCTCTTCCCCAGATATTTTCTGCATCCGGGCGGAAGACGTTTTCTCGCTTGTTAAGGAAGGCTCAAGCTCATAGTTTTTATATTTCTGACTTTTTTTTATTTGAGCGGTGCCACATCTCTTTGGAAGATTGAAATAGGCACCGGGCAGAAACACTCACTCACCTGCACGATCACACAGCCGACATGTATTATTTATAGTATCCGAACAGAAACACGCGCAAATTAACGGTCGTCTGTACCACGCACACGGTTTAGCAAACACATCTGCCGCAAAACAATGTCAAAAGTCTTGGGCTATAGTGAAACCTTTTCATTAAAAAAAAATATTTGTTTTTCTTCACAAATCTGTTTAAAAACAAAACTATTCTACGCTCGCTCGCTATGCCGTCTCTTGATTTTAAACGTGCATTTTATTCTTAGGTGGACGTCGGCCCATAATGAAATATATATTTTTGTTCAGTCTTTTGATTCAGGGAATGTGATGTTCTCAATTTGACGCATCATACCACCACCGCTGCTGTACCACTCTCACAAAGGCGTAGTTTATTTGTGCGCCCAAAAAGTCGAGTGTCATTTTGTTTCACGGACCCGACCTCGCTTGGTCATTTACTTGACTTCTGCAGCAAATTTCCCACCAAATGATGAAATTTAATTCTTTTGGCTGAGTTTAATATATAGGCAGAAAATATGCGAATTCGCGGCTCCAACTAAAATTGAAATAAGACACAAAATATGTCGCGGCCTTTAATCGCAATTAATAATTATTCGGTTCGTATAGTTTGGGCAACCCAGATACGTTTTAAAACTTCACGAGCTAAATCTGTCCCTAAAATACTCTTTATCTAATATATCATTTCAATACTTAAGACTACTCATTTTCGAAAGTTAAATTAACAGAGCTTCGACCGGTTCACGCCATGTTTTTTTATATAAACACCATAAAAATACTGAAAACAAATGACCTCTCAGCTAAACAATACTACCAACGCTTTTCCACCTCCCTCCCCTCGCCCCCACCACCACCCACACATACACACACACACACGTAAAAAGGCAAAAAGCAAAATGCATCTCAAACAGGTATCGCGAAGGCCTTGCACAGCTTTGGTGTTCATGCATAAAAAATTGCCGTCACAGAAAAGGGTGCATATTATAGAATAGAATAGAGAAGAGGCGAGAAAGCAGAAGTTGGATGGCGAAAATTCCAAGGTTAGAGCGAGGCAACCTCAGAAGCCACAAATTCCCCGTAGCCCATTTTGTCCCTGTCGTCAACGCCGTGCTGTATTTCCGGGCCTGGGGTCTTTGGCTTGGGTCTCATGAATAGTTTATTGGTGCCAGGCACGAGACTTCTGAAATAGCTCTTAGGTCAAAGTGTAACTCCGCGCATTCCTTGCCTGCGCAGGTCACGCAGGGGGTTCGCGAGTAAATTTAGAAAATAATCTCTTATATGCGAAGATGTCTTTCGACATCTTGAATTTGCAAGGCGTAGGAATAAGATATGTTCCCCCGTTTCGTTTTTAAGTTCAGGGTTTACGAAATGTTTCAAATAGGCCAGCTGGTCTACATGTTCTCTGTTATTTTTGCCTATGTGTCTTCGCTGCAGCTCAGATCCCGTTGGCAAACGAATATTTAACCTGGATTCTTGCGCGCCAACGTTGGTGTACAAGTCAATGGCATAGTGTACGTGTAAAGCATAAAAAAACGAAGTTTAGAGCCTGCATTGTTTTTGAAGAGCTCGTTTACCGCCTGCCCTTCCCATTTGTTTTGTGAAGAAAAAAATTTATTAAATTGAAGTGTGTTGTATGTTGTAATTTCAATGGGATTAATGAGAATTGCACGGCGTAGCGGACGTCGTTCTTCTTTCCTAAAGAATCAACGCCTTTGAGCGGCAATAAGGCGTGTCGCAAAATCTAATGTTGCAGATGCAATAAAATTAACCACCGTCGCTTTTTTTACTTTTCTGATCACATGCCTATAATGCCGGTTGGTATTCCTTAACTTGGACTGATTACTCTTTCAATATTAAATCAGTGCTTAAAAGGGGAAACTCATAGAAACCCCTTGTGTCATTTTAAATAACCAAGGAGGCTGAGCTGTGTTCGCTTCGTAGCGTGTTATTCACTTGGAAACAAAATAACACTAGCTTATAGATGCAACTTGTATCTCAATGTGTGTATCAATTACTGCAACAAATAGGTTCCAGACTGTTTTTTTTTATTTCGAGTTGATATATTTCAATAGTTGAATTACAGGTTCCACGTACCGTCTGATTGCTACTAATTGCACTCAGTTCTTCTCAGAGACAGGGTGCCATAATCAAATTTTAAGTTATGGTTTTAGTATATGTCTACATTTAGGTGTGTCCATAAACTGAAATATCAGGTGCTGCTCGCGGTCGCTTAAATCTATATTATATGTTGAATAGCCTCTATCCCACCATATTTTATATCAGTCTCGGTTGACCGAAATAAGGTTTTCTCTTCAGGTGAGTCAATTTTATAATTTAAAATATCTTAAAGGGATACTTCAACGAAATTTGAAATATTTCCATCGTGTTCAAAAATAGGTTGAATATGATCCGAAATATCCGTAAATGACAATCGCACGTTTGTATTTTGAGCCTGGTGGCTGGATTTTTCGTTATAAACGGCCCACTCTGGCAAGCGCTCGGAGAAGGCCCAGCGGACACAACGTGACATCCAACGCAATCGTGACGTAGGTCGTCTCGGGACGAGCAAAGCTACGGCGAGGCTGACGTCAAGAGGATGGCCTAGTTGTTCCAGCCACCGAAGCGGCTGCTTTTGTACGAATTTGGAGTGACGGGTTAATCTTCTATAATCTTCTAGGGGGACAATAGCGACACACAAAAGGCATTCTCGGGAAGAGGAGAGTTCCTCCTTCCCCTCTTCTCTCGTCGTGGCCGGAGGCGAGACACCCACCGTCACTAGCTGTCAAGGTTCTTGACGGGCATTACAAGCGAGGCGTTAGCGACATCCACTAGGTGCTATTTGCTAATCGTTTATTCGTTTTAAAATTCCGTTTCGTGACTTTTTAACAAGATATTGGTATGTTCGATGTGATACTGCTCCTTTCAACACATATAGACCAAAAAAAGAGCTCCGAAATTTCGTTGTAGAGTCCCTTTAAGTTATATATCTAAGTTGAGCGGTTTATTTGATGTGCAATAACTTGTTTGTAGTGCTTAGCGTTTTTTTGTCTAAAATGCTTTTGACTTAACATTGCCTAGCAAATGTGCAACGTGAAACTAACGCAAATTCAAGTTGTGTAAAAGGCTTGAATTTGAACCATTTCAACCTTTTTACGGAAACCTGCTTAAAACATCGAAGATGCAATATAATATCGTCATCATGTTTTAGGTGCTTTTACAGCTCTTAGTATTGCGTACTCTGCCTTATAAAGAGCTATGAGCTAGGCAATACTGGTTCGAAAGGATACATCGGCATTAATGTAAAATTGTTATGGCATGTTTTGGAGTGATAAGTTTCAAGGAAAGTCCCCAGTATGAAAAAAGTATTACACAAGCCTAAATTTGCTAGTGCCTGAAATCAAGGTGAGCTTTATTTAAAGTGGAAGCCGATTTATTTTTACGTAATGGCATCCGAAGAAGCTGAAAAATTATAAGGAACTCCATTCCCTAGGCGAGGATATAACATTTCCTGCACAAATTGCAAAACACAAGCTCACAAATTTTGATACCATGATAGATAAAAACATTTACATGTAGTGCATTACAATGATTTCTTTTTTATTTGAAATCAACCACATCCATTCCGGTGAAAAAGCTATCATCCAGAGTTATACGGGCACTTGATTTCATGCAAGGAATAACACCGCAACCTCAATGGATGCCTTAAGTACATCTTCCGTTCTCATTAATTAGTAGAAAGCCATAAAGACAGCCTCACGGTTCTTACAGTTCGTTTTAACAAAATATTATGCCTTATATACACGCTAAGCAAAAAATGGGTGATCCTTTTTCGAAACGCTAAAATGGGGGGGGGGGGGGGGGGAGGGGGGGGTAATTATTTTAATAGTTGAAAGAAGTAAATGATTTTGCTTGCGTCTTAGCTGTAACACAATACGTATATTTCATCATAAAACAAATTTAAATTTCGCCCTTTAAAAGTGCGTTAATCCCTTCAAAAATAACTTGAAGGGGTTCATTTCACTTCGAATGTTCTTGTGGAGACCCCACCCGAACTGAATCAACAACCTTAAAAACACATTTTCATTGTTTTTGTTTTTTTTACTCTGAGAGATTTTTGTTTCTGTACTGTGTATGCTAGCTAGATGTTTTTCCAAATATAGATGTGTATGTCTTCAGAGACACAGAGTATTATCTATGAGACGTGATGTAGCAAAAGTGAAAAGAAAAGACTAAAGACACAAATCAGAAGAAATCCAGAAATAGGTGGATAGAAAAATACAAAAAGCCGGTTTAAATACTTCTAGCGGTTTATTCTATAATTTTGTGGAAACACTTTGGTAAAAAAAAAGAACAGTAAAACAGCGTTCAAAATTTCTGGAATCTATTTATCGGACATGGCGTCAACAAGAATACAAAGTTTTGAATAAAAAGGGAACTCTCAAGACAGAAAAAAGGGCCAGATTGTTCAAACCAGCGGCGACAAACCCACATTTTGTGTCGATCCGCTCAAAAGTGCATTACTTTAACACATCGTGCAAGGCAAGAAAGGCGTTAAGCACGCACATTATTTCTACTTTTTTACTTTTTGAAGAGATCGATACCTGCTTTTGTTCACGTTTGTTTCCAAACTGCGGCTTTCTCTCGCGCCATCAAAAGGGCCTGCGATTTCTCGCCTGACTTGCCTGTAAGTGCGTCAGAATGAAAATACATAAGAGCAAAGCAGGAAGAAACAAACAATTCCAGCCTTTGTTTTCTGGAAAACATAATACCGTATGAGCTGGAGCGTGAAAAAAACGTCCTTTTGCATTATTGGTGCTTTTATATCGGATAAAACACGTTGAGGAAAAATAAACTAAGGCAAAGCAGAGCATTTGTGTGGGCTGTCTTTATTGCTTTATCTTAAAGAGACTCACTTTTCGATTGCATGAGTAATCGAACCTATTCAATTCAACCCTGAAATAAAAAATATTGTATTTTTTGTGCAGGGTTTGCTAGTACGTAATAATTAAGGTAAAATATTAAAACAAAAATGTTATAACTCGTGTGTCCTCATATCAAGATAAAATAGTCATTGCAGAGCATTAATCTTGCAAAACGCCGCCGATAAAGACTGAACGTGAACAAATGACCCGTTTACAAAAAAATAAATTTCACATAAGCAAGTTATAACATTGCTTGGTATTAAGAATTGTGTCTTTGCATTTCTTGCGGGTACTGAGCTTCCCCATCGTTGGGAATCGGTTTGCATGTGACCAAAACAAAATCATACCCCAAGGCACCAAAGCTTCTTTGCCAGGAAATTTCTTACCACCAGACTGCTACCCGCCAAGAAGAGTAATTTTGCAGATTAATTTTAGGGTTTCAGTGCGCTCCCAGTAAGGTGAAAAAAAAGAACACGGATTTTAGCTTTCGTAAGTTATCTTTTTATTTATTTCAATGCTAAAAACCAAATTTAACTACCAAAGTTCGTTCCGTAATAACCGGTGTCTACAGTACTAACGATATTGAAGGGTTATTTACAAACCTTCAGTAAACAAAGGGAAAAAGCGTTCCCGTGATTGGGCCATCTCTGCAAGTATCTTTGCGACTTATCTGCCACTTTTATTCCGTTCTAAAAGTTAAAAAAAAATATCTCGGAACCGGCTTTTTTCTCGCGATGGTGACCATGCGGACCCTCGGCTATGATGCCTGAACGCGTCTCCGACTGGTGTGTTTACCGCGGCCTAAAAAGTGGTCCCTCGATTTCCGTCTGGTGACGTCATATAAGTGTCATGCTGTCGCCGGTAGCGACCCTGGCGGCGTTCCAACGGTTGTGGTACATATGGCAGACGCCTGTTCTGCTGCAGGTCGGGCTCGACTATGACAGTCCACGGAAGCTAGAGCAGCCGGAAATTGGGACGCCTGGGACGCCCTGACGACAGCGACACTCGCGTTCGCTCGTGCTTTTCGCCAGCATTTCTACGGCCAGCCGCCAGGATCGCGACAGGCAACAGCATGACACTCCGGCTTCTGTGACGTCATTTGTTGCCACATTGGCACCAATTTTGATGTATGGGCGGGATAGGACGCTAAACACACCAGTCGGAGACGTGATCCAGGCACCATACCTCGGCCTAAGGCGACGAAGTACACCAAATGCTCTAAAGCAGTGAGCTACAGTAGCATAATTTTCTCCCTTGAACACTGTGGTTGACCACCTTGCTACCCCGTAATCAACCGAGGTAGTGTGCGAATCGCGCGCCTTACGCGTGAAAGAATGCAACCTGCATTTTCCATGCAGTTTTTATAGCTCACCCGAGCTTTGCGCTCCCCAATATACTGATAATTATGATGCAGCATTTTTGGCGTGAAAAAAAACAAAAAAAACTGCGCGGGCAGTTTTTCTTTTTCTTTTTTCTGCGCTGGGTATTATTGTTTGTTTTGTAGTAGATGCTATTTTTTTTCTACGCGATATAACCTACGTCTCTCCACCCTGCTGAGAGAAAAATATGACCCATATAACCGGTATTCAATAAAACCACAACGGAGAACCAAGAGACAGATTAAGTGCCTGTCCCACAATTAAGAACGCACATAATACCTCGGTGTATGCCCATCGCAGTCTGCTATACTATTCCTAATAGCTGGTACATAAATGACATTTTTTTCACTTGTTTATGGACATACCTCGTTTTGCGATCTTTTAATTAAATTGACATGGCGCGAAAGGACCATGTCAATGTTGCGCTAATGCAAAATCTCCTCCTTGCTGATAAAATAAAACTTTGGTTATAGTCCGCAAAAACTATGTCGATTTCTCCCTAACCAGACAGACCTCTGTCGAAAATGTTTGCGTTTAAATGCAAAATCCGTATATCAGATAGTGTAGATTGCCTTAAATTACCCAACCTCGTAAAGTTTGAGGATAAAACAAGTATAAGATTCGTCTTTATAAGGGTCCTTCGCATGGTGTAATAGAGTATGGGTCTATGGGTGCCTGTAGCTCTCTTTTTGTTGTTGAGAAATGTAGTTTAACTGTAAATATACATCGCAGAACTTTATTTTGAAAAGCCCTTACAGAGTCCATCAAGCGGTTCTAAAGAAGAAGCTTATGCACACACAAGACCCAAAAGAAAAGCTTCGTTCTAAGATTGAACTTTGTGATGGGACACTAATCAGAATGGAAGCATGCGTTTTGTTAGCGCTAAAATATCGTGCGCCATACATGTTGACTCTTTGACAGAGATGTTCAATATTTCTGTGTACGATTTGTGGAAACTGAAAATTTAACTGGAGCGGTAGATGAGCGAAATCTACCGCGGATTAGCATAATACTGGAATATATATAATTTCGAAGGAGAATTCTGCATGACCTCGCAAAAACAATATTTGTAATGGTTGGAGTGATATCACAATTGCCGCCTTCTACTTCAAAAAATACGATTTCACCTGGATGGGGTGGTGTCCTTGGCATCGTTTGTATCACGCTGCGACGTCACGCGCGTAAAAAACACTCCTAAATTTCAGCCTTATAAATTTTCTCCTATATTTATATTAGCGAAATGTATTGTTTGCCCCTCGCGCTTGTATCTCAACACAGACACACACACACACACAAAAAAGAACAGTGCGTCTCTTGGGAGTCAGGAGTTCCTTTAGCTTAAAATACGGGAGCAAAGTGTCCGGTGACGGCTTTCTAATGTGTATAAACGATACACTCCATCCATCATAAGGTACGATGCCTGAATGTGAAGTTTCTGTGCATTCCAAACATTTGTTTATCGTGTTATAAGACCGCCCACAAAAAAATGTATGCCCTTAAAATACATGTACTTTAAAGGTGTGCAAGGCTTTCAAATATAATAATATCATGCCCCGAATTATTGCTCTATATTAAAATGATAAATAAATATATATATATATATATATATATATGGGTGATTTCATCTCAAATCGGGCAGGCTAAAAGGGTCTAATTTTTAATTTTAACGAAAGAAATATATATTTTGGGGGCATTTTTCAAATGAAGGAGGGCACAAACCGCATGTTCTCCCGATTTTTTGTTCTCGAGGAACGAGCCGTAGAAGCCGCAGTGGCAGAAACTAGTGTTTTTGCCTGCCGTCGCAGGTCGCGTGTTTGACACCCTCTGCTGACGCTATTGTTTTCTCTACACCCATTTAACATTCCCCCCTCATTTAATAGGTATCACAAAGATACCTTGACGTATTCAAATATTTTTAGGAATTTGATTGTTTCTTAAAACACGTGTCAAACTCGTCACTCCGGCCGCTTTTTGGTCAAATTTGACAGGTCATTACTTTGTCTGTACTTAAGGTAAATTTTCTTTCCTTGACTCTACAGAAAGCCCAAAGCAAGCCCATTATAGATATAATAATATCATTATGATATGTCGACTAGCCGCTACGCTACCTTCACGTAAACGTTGTAAGAAATAACAAACGTTGAAAGTTTGAGGTAGATTTTCTCAAAAACCCCATTTTTGTAAATTCTTATTTTTTAAATTCTTTTAGACATTTTAGTCGACTACAAGAAAAACAATCTAGAAATGTAATATTTTGGTTGTATGTCCTCTGTTTGAGCCGCCATCGCGTGAAATGTGTGAACATTTGTTATATTTCACAACGTTTACGTGAAGGTAGCGGAGCGGCTACTCGGCAAAGAATATTGATAATATTATATCTATAATGGGCTTGCTTTGGGCTTTCTGTAGAGCTAAAGAAAGAAAATTTACCTTAAGCACAGACAAAGAAATGACCTGTCAAATTGGACCAAAAAGCGACCGGAGTGACGAGTTTGATATGTGTTTTAAATAACAATCAAATTCCTAAAAATATTTGAATACATCAAGGTATCTTTATAGTACCTATTAAATGAGGGGAAAAAGTTAAAAGGGTGTAGAAAAAACACTAGCGCCAGCAGAGGGTGTCAAGCACGGGACCTGCGACGGCAGGCAAAAACACTAGTTTCTGCCACTGCGGCTTCTACGGCTCGTAACTCGAGAACAAAAACTCTGGGGAACATGCAGTTTGCGCCCTCCTTCATTTGAGAAATGCCCCCAAAACATATATTTTTTTCGTGAAAATTTAAAATTAGACCCTTTTAGTTTGCCCGATTTGAGATGAAAACACCCACATATATATTCAAACCAATGCAAGTTTTATTGTATTTCAATAGCAAAAATGCTATTACTTAACAAACCTTTTTTTTACGTTCAAAAGCTTGACGTTTTGATTACCACATCTACATCCGCAAATACTTAATAGACGCTTTTTTTAATACCAATCGACTTTACGACAAAAGCTTAATACCGATTCTGGATTAAGGTCGTAATTTATTTTGATATACAACGCGAGTTTCCTTTTTCCGACAGTGTCTATATGCGATTCGCAAACCCTAATGGTGTGCGACGGGGCGCTACTATAGATAACGTGTCTACAATCGACGTACATCACTGGAATATAAGAATAAACTAATATTAATAAATATTTACGTAGTATTGTTGCTGATATTTCACGCATTGCGACTATGATGAGATTAAAATTCGGTTCTACGGTGAGCGCATATGTGCATTTAGGATATGCAGTGCGTTTAAGACACCAAGAAATATTCTCGTCAGCCAGCGTATTACAGGTTATACCAGGTACTATCAAGTAGTCGTGCAAGAGGAGAAGGACTGCAGATGCAATAACGCTACCACGCGGTTTCTTCGACTCTTATTATCCGCCTCTTCTCGCCACCAGCTTTGTGCTGGTTGCACGAATGGAAAATTGAGCGCAATACTCCGCTTCCCACGCGTTCAAAGTGTCGCTCAGCTAAGTTTTAATCGGAACCATATGTTGTTGTTTTTTCTGGAGCGCAGCTCTTAGGCGCCCGTCTCCGGGTTTCGCGGCGTCGGCGTAACCACCCTAGGTTTAGCGGGAAAATTGACCTCTCAGGACCTCAACATCGATTCGATTCCCCTCTAAATTTAGCGGGGAAATTCAGTTTTTCTGCTAGATTTAACGGTAAGATTCAGTTTCTCCGCTAGATTTAGCGAGGAAATTTAGTTTGTCCGCTAGATTTAGCGGAAATATTCAGTGTCTCTACTGAATCTACCGGGAAATTCACGTCACGTATCTGCAAAACCAATCCAATTCCCCGTTAAATTTAGCGGGGAATTGAATTGATGTCACCGTCACTTGAAGTTAATTTTCCCGCAAAATCTAGCGGAGAAACTTTATTTGTTCGTAGTTGACGTGACATCTACTCGTGTGGCGTGTTTTCCCCTCTAAATTAGCGGGATACTGTGGGAGGATGGGAGGGTATGGAGAAGGAGGAGGGGAGGGTACGGAGGAGCAGTACGGGAATGTGCACATGACGAGAAGGGGAGGGTATGGAGGAGGAGGAAGAGGAAAAGAGGGGAGGAGGAGAGTTTACGGAGGAGGTGGAGAGGCATACCCTCCACTCCTCCTCAAGAGCTGCGCTATATTTTGCATTACAGGGATTTGTGAAAGTCTTTCAGTTTTTTTTACTAATTAATTGTTAATTATTTTGTCGATACTGATAAAAAGCCTCATATGCTCTATGCACCTCTTTGTAAATATAAGCTCCACACACTACATTATTATAACTTTCACTTTTGTTAACAAATATGTAAATCTTGAGACATCTTCCGTATATACCGATGTCAGAAAAAAAATTCAATGTCTGCATCCCGTAGTGTGACCAACGCCAGGGCAATTATCAGGCCAAGAGGGAATATATATATATATACATCTCTACAGAAGAAAACGCACCTGAGGCGGTTGTTGGAGTTTTTAAAATATAGTATTGATAAGGTTGGTGTCGACGTTTCGGCCTGAGCCAGACCTAATATATGTATATACAAAGTGTTTCAGAGAACGCAGGCAAAATCGCTCCTGCAAAAACTACTCATCGGAAAGAAAAAAAGCTTGTGGCGTTCTGGTGCTGGGCCAGGGCCCATTTAGGAAAATTATTAAAGTCCGGGATAATTAAGCTGTTAATTATTTTCGCGTAATTAACTTCTTTAATATTGTGTTTGACGGCATGATTTCAATTAGTAAATTGCTCAGCATCATCGAAAAGCACTAACTCAACAAATTGCAGAACGATAGAGGGCACGCGAAGCATTTTATGGCTTTGTGAAAAACCGCACAAAATCGACAGGTTCTTAAGTTTTGGTTTGCGATCGGAGCGCATCTCAGCCCCGGCGGCACCGCGCCCCGTGGGGAGATAGTGCAACCAACCTCTGCTGCGCTGTCACCGCACGACGCAGCAGAGGCTGGTTGCACTATCTCTGCACGGGGCGCGGTGTCGCCGGGGCCGAGATGCGCTCCGATAGCAAACCGAAACTTAAAATCCCGTCAATTTTGTGCGGTTTTTCAGAAGGCCTTAAAATGCTTCCCGTGCCTTCTATCGTTCTGCAATTCGTTGATTTAGTGTTTTTCGATGATGCTGAGCAATAAAACCATGCCCCTAAACACAATATTAAAAAAGTTAATTACGCAAAAATAATGAACAACTTAATTATCCTGGACTTTAATAATTTTCCTAAATGGGCCCCTGGCCCAGGACCAAAACACCACAAGCCTTTTTTTTTGTTGCGATGAGTAGTTTTCGCAGGAGCGATTTGGCCTGCGTTCTCTGAAACACCCTGCATACACATACAGGGTGTTTTTGTTCATTCTTTCAGATTAGTTTTAAAAAATACGTTAAAGCTACACTTATGCGGTTTGTGTGGGTGAGTTATACGGACAAGGGGACAGAGTATAGGGAGATAGTCGCAACTATTCGGCGGCTAATTAAGTTAAATTTGTTAATTTGCGTTTTAATTAATGCAAATAGATATATCGTTCTAATGAAAAACTTGCTGAGCATCATCAAAAACATCTAAATAAACTATTTTTTTTCAAGGATATAACGCCGGGGCAGCATTTTACGGCGTTCTAAAAAAACGCTCCATTTGGACGCGTTTCTAGATTTCGGTTTCTTATCGGAGGGCATCTTAGCGCCCACGGTCCTGCACCCAGTTGGTCGCAGCGCGAAGCCACCCCCTTGCCTCCCTCGTTGATTGGAGGAAAGTAAGGAGCACGTGTGTTGCGTGTCTCGGCCACTGGGGAGCAGGACCGCGGGCGCGGTGATGCGCTCCGATAAGAAACTAAAATCTAGAAACGCGTCCAAATCAAGAGTTTTTACAGAACACCCGTGAAATGCTGTCCCGGCATTATATCCTTCTAAACAGAGTTGATTTAGTGGTTTTCGATGATTCTCAGCTAGTTTCTAATCGAAAGTAGATTATATTTGTAATAATTAAAAAGTTAATTAACAAAGTTTACTTCATTAGCTGACTGATGGTTGCGACTATCTCCCTATAATCATGTCCCCCTGGCCGTATAACTTACCTACACAAACAGCAGAAATGTAGCTTTCACGGCTTTTTTTAAAACAAATCTGAAAGAATAAAAGAACAGCATATATATATATATTCCTGACGTTATTCCTGACGAAGGCCGGACTCCGGCCGAAACGTCGAAGAATAAGCCGTCCGTTGTGTCTGTTTTCACCAAGGGTTTTCTTTTCTTCTCAGTTATATGCAAACGCCTTCGCCCCCCCCCCCCCCCCCCCCCCCTAGCCACCATGCCCGCTATAAAGATATATATATATATATATATATATATATATACACATCCGGAACTCTCCCTACGTTTCTAAAGAAACGTAGGGAGAGTTCCGGATGGGCAAACGCTTATACAATGCTACGGTCGGGTCCAAATTTCGGCGGTGTGACGGTTAGAGCTTTCGTGAGAGGGAAGCGTGGGGCAGTTCGTAACCGGGTAAAGAAACTTGACGGTCGGGGCCAAGTTTCAAGGACGGTGGGATGACGGTTGTAGCTTCTTGAGATGGGGCGCAGACTGACTTTGTGTCCGGGCGGGCAGGGGTGACATGGACGATAGCGTACAATAGACGAAAGTTACACGCGCAAACTAAAATGCTGTCACAAAAAAAAATCGGCGCGGTCATTTGGGTTGTTCCGTGGGGCGGTTCCCGTTTCGACCGGTTTATTGTACCTTCCCGTTCCGACCGGGTTCAAAACGACTTTCTCGTTTCATCTTTTCCCATTTCGCCCTATCCCGAAACGACCTTCCCGCTTCGACCATTGTTTGTTATCAGTTGGGTCGATCCAGGCGTCCAATGTCTGTCCTCCTTGGTTGCCTCATTGCTCCCGCTCCCGACAAAACCTTGAAGATTTGATTTCCAGCAGTTACTTTCTGCACGCTTTTCTGGTGCTTGTGGTGCCTAAGTGCTGCAAACGAGCTTAGCAGTTCTCGCTGTCAAATCGGCGCATAATGACTTCGTTCGTGCTAGACTGTTTTGATGGCACCCGGACGAATGACCTTTTTTTCCGTTCAACCGTGAAACGACCACGAAAACTGAGGACAACGGACCAACAACGACTATAGAGTTCTGGCACCGTAAGATAAAATGCGGTATCAGGGAGGGCTCACTCGAACATTAACAACTTCATCGATCTGATCAAACGGAATGAGGCCTTGACAATCGTATCTTTGCAGCCGCTTCCAAATGGTGGTGCCGCGGGGGCCAGGTGGCACAAGTGGGTCAGCAAGGACCGCAAACTCTCACTGAAAATTGGAATGTCGCCCTTCTGATGGTGCGATGTTCGACTTCCTCAGCAACGCGAAGGCATTTTCTGGTCTATGATTTTTTTCCTGTGTGAGCGAGGGTTCGGTGTTTGAAATTCTAAACAAAAAAAAGTCGCAATCATATGCTTGCCAAGTTGCTGATTTATCGGTCTCAAAAATATCTAGTTCACTGTTAGGGAGTTTTAGAAAAAACGTACACAAGCGCTTTGGGTACCCTAAGAATAGCCTCGCGATGTAAAACCTAATACAACCCTAATTTTAACTTACCCAAAGTTCTCGCGTACGTTATTTTAAGACTCCCTTATTTACGGAGTGCGACACTATTAGCGCGAACAAACGATCGTCATATTTTTATGTTTATCTCAAGGAATCTAAAGGTTACCCTCAAAACTATTGCTGTCATTGCAAGTGCTCATCTAAGCTAATAAGCTAAGCGGTAAAACTTTGTGACTACTAATACCATTTGTTACCGCGAAAAACGTTGTGTTCGCGGTTACAGTGTCGCGCACTGTACATAATCCGTTTCGCGCTTGCACGTTTTGGGGACCATATTAAAAAAAAAAAGAACGTTTTAAGTGGTTGAAGTAGGAATATATTACGTTTAATCTTGTCTGAAAGGATTGTATATTTTAAGAATACGTTGATATGCAAAACTATTTCAGAACATTTTCTTAAGCAGAAAATTAAGGTGCGCAGACCAGGGTTAGAACGCTGAAGGCTTTTCGCGAAGAGGTTGGGATGTGCAGGGCATTATACAAATATAATGAAACGGACTCGATCAAACGCAAAGGGCATTTCGGGTACGGGTTCATATAACAAGGGCGTTTAGGGAACGGGTTGAAACGCTAGGAATGGGCAAGGGCGTTTCGGGAATGGGTCGAAACGGGACGGGTTCAGACGGGAAGGTCGTTTCTGGAAAGGGTCGAAACGGGACGGGTTCAAAAAGGGAATGTGTTGTTTCGGGCTACACCCGTTCCTTGGGGCATGCATGAGTCAGACCTGGAAGGGAGCAATGTTAAACCTAGAAATAAAAGGAAAGAATATGAACGTCAAAACCTGGAAATAAAAGAGAAAAGTTGATGGTCCAGCAGATTGACTGCAATACCTGCATTATCAAAGCGGCCACCCACACCATTGCAAAGAACAGCATTCCCTATAACCAAGCTCATCGTTTCAAACAAATTTGTTCAAAAAAGACAAATTTTGATGCGAGCAGCCAACATTTAAAGTCAGTTCTAGAGAAACAAAAGTATCCACCCCGTATAATCGACGAGGCAATCAGAAAAACCAAGAAACTGAACCGTGCAGACCTTATAGCCCGCGCCCCACGCAAAGCGACCACACAACGCATAAATCTATATCTAACTTATAGCATCAACCATCCTAACGTAAATAATTTCTTAAGACGACATTATAACATTCTCGAACAAAGCGAGCGCCTTAAATACACGTTCCCATCCGCCCCTGGGATACTCCACAGACGATCGCGTAACCTCTAAGATGGGCTAGTAAACTCTCAGATAAGTTCATCACCGCCACCTAACGAATGTATGCCTTGCATGCACCCAGGATGTCTGATCTGTAAAAAGATGCAGCACACAAACACCACTATTAGCACGCACTCGCAGTTTTCAATCAAAATTAAAGGGTACCTTAACATGTGCCTCGTCGAATGTCGTGCACTTATTCGAGTGTACCGTATGCAGACTGGAACGGCATTTAGACTGCGCTTTAAAAATCACAAATCTGGCGGCATAAATCGTCCGACACTGCCTCTATCCAAACATCTCGCTCTCCCAGAACACTCGTTTGATAAATAGACCGATCTCACCAAGCGTTCGGGGCATGCGTGACGCCGCCATAACTTTAGTTCGCAGGAGGCAGGCAGCAGTGCACAAGACGGCTCGTGCCACCTCATGCTGCACACGCGCAGAGCTCCAGCGAGGTTGTCGCACGTGCAGAGAGACTAAAACTCCCTCGATGCATTGCGGCAGCGGTGACGTAGTCAAACTGGCTGGTGAGTTTGGCCTATTGTCAGTGACGCTCCTGGAATCTGGATTTAAATCAAATTGCGAACGTGAACAGCGTGAATCCTACCTAATTTAACAATTAAACGCAATCAAACAAGGAATAAATGAATGTCCCCGTACACTGGCATCGAATAAAATGCTAAAAGACGAATAGCAACATCGATCAGGGGACATTTTTTCAGGATCCAGATCTTATTGTTAGCAGTGGTACTGTGTTTGTGGCCGGAACTGGACCCTGAACTTTTCTCTTTTATTTCCAGGTTTTGATATTAGTTTTATTTCCTTTCATTTCTAGGTTTAACATTGTTCCCTTTCAGGTCTGACTCATGCATGCCCCACGGAACAACCCAAGTGAACGTGCCAAATTTATTATATTTTTTTTTGTGACAGCAAATTTACACAGCTTGCGCGTGTAAATTTCGTCTATTGTACTTTACGGCCGAGTGTGCTAACGCGTCTCAGCTCGGAGCGTGGAGCCAAAGCTTGCGCTGGGAGCCTGCTGGGTTCGATCCCGCCGCCCCGGCCGTTTCGATCTGGATTAGTTTCGTGCCGGCAGGCGTTGGTGTGAAAACTACTGCGTGATGCACGTTAAAACCCCAGGTCCAGGTCACCCCTGCCTACCCGGACACAAAGTAACCGCGTGCCCCTCTCAAGAAGCTACAACCGTCATCTCACCGTCCTCGAAACTTGGCCCCGACCGTCAAGCTTCTTCACCCGGATGCGTACTGCCCCACGCTTCCCTCTGACGAAAGCTCCAACCGTCACCTCGCCGACATTTGGACCGGACAGTAGCATTGTATAAACGTTTGCCCATCCGGAACTCTCCCTAAGCTTCTTTGGAAACTCCTACCGTAATCGCGCCGTTTTTGAAACTTGGACTCGACCGTAGCATTGTATAAATACTACCCGCGTTCATTTGTAAAAGGTAAGGGGAGGAAGTGGCCGAGTGTGCTAACGCGTCTCAGCTCGGAGCGTGGAGCGAAAGCTTGCGCTGGGAGCCTGCTGGGTTCGATCCCCGCCGCCCCGTCCGTTTCGATCTGGATTAGTTTCGTGCCGGCAGGCGTTGGTGTGATAACTACTGCGTGATGCACGTTAAAACCCCAGGTTAGCGGTTGTACTGCACTGGCTAAATTTCTCATATACAGCTAAGAGACCGACTACCCGTTGAGGCCCATCTCCATCAACGCTGTATATATATATATATATATATATATATATATATATATATATGTAGGCGAAGAAGATGTTGGCCGTGACAGAACCCAAGACGGGTTTAATCAGCAGACTGGAAAGCAGAATCAAAAACGGGCGGTGGGGTGGTCCGGTCGATCTACTCGCAGTTCTTCGAAATTGCGCGGGGCACGAGTGAGCGCCAGGCGCGATCCCCGTGCAGAACCGAAATCACCGAGGCGCGCTCTCCTGCGCGAACAATAAAAGCATTTTTAACTAAGCGTTATCCCCCTTCAAAGAAAGGATCGACCCGATGCATGAAAATAAAGCTACGCGAGAGTACAAAGGAAATGTCATCTTTCGACGTCTCTCTGGCACGGCATGAATTGAGGCGGACGACATGAACACATGAACCACTTCTGGGCTCAAAATGGCGCGCCGCCATGGCGAGTTTTCATGTGGCATGACCTCGCAGGTCAATTGTCCAAGACGGCGACGACATTATAAGGGCCGAAGTAGCGACGGGGGAGTTTCTCGCTACGACCTCGTTGGCGAATGGGGGTCCATATCCAAACTTGGTCGCCGGGTCGGCACTGTGCGTCATTTCGTCAAAGGTTGCAGCGTCGGGATTCACGTTGTTAATAGCCTTGGACTCGGATCCTCGCTATTTGCGTTCCTCCTCTTCGCTTTGGGGGAACGCATCCACGTCGTCGGCATGGACGTCGTCCATGCTTGTGGCCGCTCTTCCGTATGCGAGACTGAATGGCGTCACTGCTGTTGTGTCTTCCGTTGCCGTGTTTTACACGAAAGCTACATAACGTAAAATATCGTCCCATGTTGAATTATCCACGTCCACGTACATTGACAGCGTCTCTGCGAGAGTCCTGTTAAGGCGCTCAGCCAAGCCATTTGTTTGGGGGTGGTAGGCAGTTGTCCGGCGGGAGGCGATTGGCTGAAGTGCAGTGTGGCTTTCATGAGCTCGGACGTGAAGGCTGTTCCTCGATGTCTGATTCCGACCTCGGGAGCACTATGTCGCAGGAGGATCGCATGCACGAAGAATCGTGCTGCCTTCATAGCAGCGTGGCTGGGAAGGGCCTGTTTTTTGGCAAATCGGGTAAGGTGGTCGGTAGCCACGATAATACGTTTGCTACAGGAAGTAGGCGTAGGAAAAGGATCGAGCAAATCCATTCACGCCTGTTGGAAGTTATGCATGGGCAGCTCTAATGGCTTGAATGGTCCTAGGGTCTTATAGGCGACGGTTTTCAACGTTGGCATTCTCGTCAACTGCGTACGTAGTTGTTGTAACCTAGTTTCGGTTTCGGTTTGTAATAATTAATCTGAGTAGTTCAAATGCTGACTACCAGGTGTGGGTGTCTGTATATAGTTTTATGCCACGCGCATCGCGTGACACGTATACTTGCGTTCTCGAACATAAAGATGTCTGCGATGTCTCCTTGAGTACCCGGCGTCCATTTCATCGAACGATAAAACATTTGGCGACGAGAAGATGGGATCATAGGAACGACGACGATGACGTTGACTGCTTCAACTACTTCGGGGAAGCTTCCGGGGTTCTGCCACGACTCAGGTGACATCGATGTGTACCTTGAGCGGTTCGAGCTGTACGCAGCGGTGAACGATGTTACCAAAGGCAAGAAGCTGCCCGTTCTTTTTACCGTGCTAGGCGAGAAAGCCTACGTGACGCTGCGTAGCTTGCTTCTACCGAAAACACCGACGGAAGCCGGATATGACGAGGCGGTTGCGGTACTACGAACGCACTACGCTCCAAAACGATCAGTCGTCACGGAACGTTACCGATTTCATCGACGTGACCAGGGTTCCGAAGAAAGCATCTCGGACTTTGTCGTCGCGCTGAAGACATTAGCAGCCACTTGCGCCTTCGGCAGTTTCCTGGAGGAGTCGTTACGAGACCGCTTGATTGCTGGGCTCCGAAGCCAAGACATTCGTTGCCGTCTACTTGCCATGGACGAGAAGGACATCACGTGTGAACGCGTTTTCACCATGGCAACAGCCATGGAAGCCGCAAAAAAGGACACCAAGGAGATGCTACCAGCGTCCACGCTCAGCACCGCCGACGTGAACTGGCAACGCCGGTTCAACAAGCCAGGAAAGCAAAACTGTACCAAGCAGCAGAACAGCGGACGCAGAGTCAACTACGAGGTACCTTCTAAAAATAATCGACAAGACTGTCGGTGCCAATTGCTATGGATGCGAAGATTAGCATCTTCCCGGAACGTGTCCATTAAACAGTGCATGTTTTAAATGTTCTAGGAAAGGCCACGTAGCTGAGATGTGCAAAACGAAAGCAGTGCATAACGTTTCATGCGAGAAGTCAGAACCTGAAGGGTCAGGGAAGCCGGATGCAAACCTGTTATCTGTCATAGCCCTCAACCGAGTAACAAACAGTGCTGCGTTTGTTGTAAATGTACACATGAATGATAAAGAGGTTCCAATGGAACTGGGCACGGGTTCGGCTGTATTGCTAATGGCAGAGAAGGAGTTTATCAAATAATTCCCGGGTGTAGAGTGCTCTGATGTGGATGTGCGACTTATTACGTACAACGGAACGCCAGTGCCTGTGAAAGGTAGCGTAGAAGTCAGAGTTGAGTACAACGATCAGGCAGGTGCCTAGTTCTGGTACTACGCCTCCACTTTTTCTTCTGTTGGATGTAATCCTCTAGTATTCAGCATGTGTCCTAAGTATTGTACTTGTAGCATTGTTGTGCGCGAGGATGCAAACCCTGTGTTCTGTAAGGCGAGACCAGTCTCCTACGCTCTGTCGGAGGTGGTTGAGAGAGAGATCATAAGACTTAGAAAAAGCTGGTGTTATCTTTAGAGTGAGACACAGTGCCTGGGCTACGCCCTTGGTTATAGTGCCAAAGAAAAGCTGCACTGCTGTTCGGCATTTTGGTGACGATCGGGTGGGTGACCGTGAGTGCTCAGATTCTGAAGCACCTAGTTGCTTCAGAATCTGAGCCCTTACAGCATCTGAGTGAATGTTGGAAAATGCAAGTTCTTTCCGAGCTAAGTACAGTACTTAGGACACATGCTGGATAGTAGAGGATTACATCCAACAGAAGAAAAACTAACTGGCGGTACCAGGTGTACCTTGCGGGATCTGATCCATGACTGCGTGAAACATGGCGGGTGTACTTGCTACCCCATACGGCAATCTCCGGAGCCTGAACAGGCCCATGTGAGTGTTCACAGTTAGCAGCTCTTGGGCTTTCTCGTCGAGTTCGAGTTCCAAGTATGCCTTGGAAAGGTACAGTACTGCGAAAAAAGTGCCACCAACTAAGGACGCAAAAATGTCCCCAGGAACAGGCAAAGGGTAGTGATCTACTTTTATGTTGGGGTTCACAGTCACCCGATAGTCACCACAAAGCCGAACAGCAGTGCTAGTTTTCTTTGGCACTATAACCAAGGGCGTAGCCCAGTCACTGTGTCTCACTCTAAAGATGACACCAGCTTCTTCTTAGTCTCTGATCTAGTCCCCTACGCTCTGTCAGAGGTGGTGCGAGGCACCACCTCCGACAGCGTGGAGGAGTCTGGAGAGGTCCTTTACACTGGCGAGCCAACACAAAAAGTGGTAATCAGTGATTACCTTGAAAGTCTTGTCATATAGATAGGGGCGAAACTTGGAAATCGCCCATACAATGGGGAGGCATTCGCTTTCGGTCGTGGAGTAGTTTTCCTCGTCCTTGGACAGAGAACAGGTGGTGCAGGCGACAACTTGCTCAAGTCCATTCTTGTATTGAACAAGAACGGCGCTATGGCCTACAGATATGGCATGTGTATGAACTTCTGTTTAAGCGCTCTCGTCGCTGTGCGCCAGTAACGGGGGGGGGGGGGGGGGGTGGCTGTAAGCGCTGCTGATGCTCCCGGAATGCTTCTGCTTGCTCTGGCTTCCAGGCAACCGGGATGTCATCAATCGCGAAGCGCATGAGGGGCTGGGCAAGTTGAGAAAAGCCCTTTACAAAACGTCCGTAATAAGCGCCAATGGTACAAACCTACTAACGGCTTTTTTGTCGGCTGGCTGCGGAAAGCGCGCAATAGCGGCAGTTTTCTGAGGATCAGGATGAACTCAGCTTCCACTAATGATGTGTCCGTGAATGTTTAGTTTTTTTGTTTTTTTTAAGTGAAGCGGAACTTCTTCGTCTTAAGCGTTAGTCCCGAAGACTAAATTGGTTCGTGTACCGTCTGAAGTCTTCGTAAGTGCTCATCAAAGTGTGTGGAGAACACGGCAATATCGTTGAGATATACGAGCCAGGCCTACCATATCAGTTCTGCCAAAATAGTGTCTACAACTCTTTGAGACGTTGCTGGCGCTCAGCAGAGACGTTGTAATCATACAGTCCGTCGGAGGTTATGAAAGTTTTCTTCTCCCGATCCCCCTCGTCGACCCTGATCTGCCAATATCCCGTCTTGAGGTCCATCGAAAAGAAGTACTTGGCGTGGCTAAGTCGGTCTAGCGTGTCGTCGATTCGGGGGAGAGGATACACGTCTTTTTTAGTGATTTTGGTTAGTAAGCGAAAGTCAACGCAAAACCTGAGGGTGTCATCTTTTTTTTTTTTTTTTCACAACAACGCCAGGCGATGCCCAAGGGCTTTCCGATAGTTGTATAATCTCGTCGGAGAGCATCCATTTGACTTTATGTTGAATTACGTCGCGATCCTTGAATAAACCTCCATAAGAAGATTGTCGGAGGGGGTGTGCATTCTCTTGTGTTATGATGCAATGTTTCGCAATCGGGGTTTGAAGGCTTTTCGAAGACGACGAGAAGGAGAAATGGGAGCGTTGAAGTAGGTGCTGTAGTCGGTCCTGTTTTTCCCGCGACAGCGCAGTGTTCACGTTGAATGCCAGAGTAGCCTCTTCCGTCACGGGAGTCGTCGAGGGCGTGTAGTAGAGAGTCAGAACCAGGGTTGTAAAAGTTACTTCAAAAATGTACCTAAGATACAGTTACAGTTACTCATACGAAAAGGTACCTAGATACGTATCTAGGTACTCACTTAATAATGTACCTAGATACAGGCCTAGTTACTTCAAAGAAACTTTATTTATTTTGCCGAAATTTGTCAGAATACATTGGAAGTAAAGCTTTTAGAGCGCAGCTCTTAGGCGCCCGTTTCCGGCTTGAGCGGCGTCGGCGTCGCCGTCGGCGTCGGCGTCGGCGTCGGCGTAACCGCGCGGTGCATTGTGGGTAAGTTTCCCCGCTAAATCTAGCGGAAAAATTTCCCCGCTAGATCAAGCGGAAAAATTTCTCCGCTAAATCTAGCGGAAAAAAATTCTCCGCTAAATCTAGCGGAAAAATTTCCGCGCTAAATCTAGCGGAAAAAATTCCCCGCTAGATTTAACGGAAAAATACCCCGCTGAGTGTAGCGGAAAAATTTTCCCGCTAAACCTAGCGGAAAAATATCCCCGCTGAATCTAGCGGAAAAAATTCCCCGCTAAATCTATCGGAAAAATTTTTCTGGGGGTCACGTGACCCCCCAAGGTCACATCACCCCCCCCCCCCCCCCCCCCGCCCCCCTCCTCCCCGCCCCGAGAACAGGTAACCCTCAGTACCCTTCCCTCCTCCTCCTCAAGAGCTGCGTTCCAATTCGGTGTTACAGGGAGTTGTAAACGGCTTTCATTTTTTATACCAAGGATACACACAAAAACGAGTGTCATGCCGAACCTGCCGAAACCGCCGAAACTCGCTTGTTGACGCTGTATTGAAAAGGGTATATTGGCGGTATTAGTGAAACTCCACCTAAACTCTAGGATTTATTTTAAATATATAAATGCTGCCGGCTGGACACGGAACAGTTCGTATAGATGGGCTATAACCAGCACATATTTGATATAACAAGGCCGATGCGCTGAAGTTTCTGTGTCATCTAAAAGAGGCGAACGCGTGGCATAGATTAGACAAGAGGGCGGCGTCAGCTTTCTACTTGGTCTCGGGTTCTCACCGATTGGACACGGGCCCAGCCAAACGTTCACGCAACGGTCGTGTCCAATCTACGCGCCGCGTTGACCCCTTTTAGGTGACGCCGAAAGCTCAGCACTGCCTCCTCGCTTCTACGGGGTGTTGCTCGCTCTCGATTCGATCCGGAAAAAGGCTCTCATAGAGTAACGCAAGCACGACCCGATTGTTGCGCACTTACGGAGTATAGGGCCCTCCGCGAGCCCGCCGTGACTTCTTTCATGGGGCACAGTTTGAATTGTTGGGCCAAACCATACTATGCAATACAACGTGACGTTCATTTGTTTTCTTTATTCTCACGGTACGAGCAGAGGAGCGAGACAATGCTATTTTTGTTTCTTAACCAGCCGTGTAATAACAGAAGATATCTTTCCCAGATTTTATGCAAAGCCTGCGGTAATTATATCCGGCATGCTGCCGATGGCGTACGTTTTAGTCGTTTGGTGCTATTATTAGTTCTTCCGCGTATATCGGGTAATTAAAAAAACAAAACAAATGAACTTGAAGCATAATATGGCCCCGTTTTCGGACGTGAAAAATATCAGAACGCAAACGATTCGAGTAAATAAATCAAAATTGAGTGTACACTTCCTCGCCAATTAAATAAAATCCAAACTATCGCATGCGCCAGGTTAAAACAACAATTATGATGAACTAGTATTACTCACTATCGCCCGCTGAAGCTGATGGAAAATGAAAAATTGTCATTGCCTCGCAAGAGAGACTACCGCATCGCTGTAATAAAACTCCTGCAGCGTGACTATCGATTCCCAAAGCCTTCTTTATCGCATTTTCTTTTTTTTTTTCCATTCTACAGCACCACGCGGGTGTCCAAAATCTGAAGTCATTACGTCAGCAAAGAACGTTTCATTGGTTTCCTTTGTCCTGCTAATGCGAGCATTGTCTGTGGCCGAGCGCAATGGGGCGTAATCCTGGCAAACCGCCGTTAAAGCTTATCGCGCCCCCTCATTCCGGTCGGCTGGCATCGAAGGAGCTTTTTAGCTTCGAAAGCGTGCGTGCCTGGTGGTGAAGCGGGCGCCACTTTATCGTCGATCTGCGCTGCGCCGGCATCGGCGAAGTAGTGACGCATATTTTGAAGCCCTTCGAGCTTACCGTGGTCGATAATAAAGTTGGAATTGCGGACGACGGGGATTCCTTTACAGAGTGAGGCACCGTAATCGATAATAACCCTTTACTGCGTTTCATTTCAAGTCCAAGTAGGTCCGAGAGGTAGTTGCAACAGAAACGCTAACGTACAGTCTAAACACTGTCATGGTGCATGTCTGGCGCTTGATTGAAACAGTGGAAGGTAACAGTGTTAGAGAAACGCGAAAAATGTCGTGGTGAATTTGAAGCGAAGTGTAATGCATTGTCTTTCCGTGCATCGTTTGCTTTTAGACTCAAAGATATTTCGAGCTTCGTCATTTGCTGGAACCCTTGAATTGTCCTATGTGATTAATTGTGTGTTTTTTTTTGCGAAAGACAAACAAACAAACTCTAGTGCATTCTTTGTAGTGTAAGGACTACGTCATATCAGTTGTTTTGATCGTGTTAATGGTGCGGCGTGTTTAGGCAGGTGCATAATGGCGTTGAAATGAAATGGCACTTGAAATAAAAGCACTTCACGTGTCAAGCTGTTCTTCTAATCTGGGTAATACAAATCCTATCAAATCTATAAATATCGCTTTGATTTTACAGCTGACAGTATTAATTATACTATGGTCATATATAAGCAGATGCTTCGTTTCTTTTATAACAGTAGTGAACAACGTAACAGTTTTATTTTATTCTAGGTAACATGTCACGTAATTGATTACCTCAATACGTTAATTTCTATAAATAATGCAAATACGTATACTTCTGCATATTAAACCAAAAAATAATTGAATAAGACAAACGTGGCAAGAAGCATGACAATAAAAAGTCGTTACGTGACTCCTACCCGGGCACATCTTGAAGAACAGACATCATTTTTGTTGTCTTAACCGTACAGTACTTAGATCGCTATTACTGAAGCACGCAGGTGTATTGCCGCGTGAATAATTTAAAGCCAACATGAAAACTTTTAGAGTGTACAAAATAAGTTCACTCAAAGATTCAGATAGGCACCTTCATTTGAGAGACAGCTGCGATGCTTCTAATGTTCAATCTGAAACAGAGCCCAAAAACATTTTTTTTACTGCAGACACGCAGTGTTGTGCTGCCTTAACGACAGACAAGGTGCGCATTCTCATTAATAGACTGCTCGTACGGTTCAAAATAGAAGTAGTGAAGTGCAGGATCATAAGTTACGGAAAAAAGCCATTTGATTATTGAATGAATTTGAGTGTGAAAACGGAACAGAAAATTTTCTAAACACAGCTCGTACAAAAAAAAAATATTAAACGTTCATATATTAATTGGCATGTGCGCAAAAAGTGAATAGTCTGATTGTGAGGCCAAAAACCGCCAGCAGAAATGGTCCGAAAACGGGACTTCAAAAGTTCTGACATTTTAAGTCCACGGGCTTTGCTCGCCTTCCGTTCCTCCCTAAGCGCCTAGAAACCAAGGGAAAGGAGGAGACGAGAGCGCGCGGGGACACCAGAACGGCAAGCTCTAATTGGAGGGATTAGAGGGTAGACCTAAAGCTAGATGACTTTGTCTCCAGTACCGTGACTGGTGGAACGCGTTAGAACACAGAACGCCGGCGTCCATCGTTTGGCTCTCGCATTCGAACACGTTCAATAAGTGCAGTGAAGACAAAGGCAGCTAGCTTTAGGCCTAGCCACAATCATTCCGACGAAAGCTCGGCGTACTGACGCCCCCGCGAGCCATTCACCTTTTTCTCTCTCTCGGTTCCTAGGCGCATTAGTTTCGCGAAAGTTATGCTTTGGGGCCATAATTAAAGCAGCTGTTTGGTGCCCCGGATTAAGGAGGGAGCTTTTGGAAGATAAAAAAAAACTTATAGTATAACTAAAATTTTTATCGACATAAGCCATTAGTTACAGCTTGCTGAACAAGGACATGCAATTTAATTTGCAAGTAATCTAGCAAACAGGGTAGCTGGGCGAGTTGGTATGTATTCATAATGGAACAGCGCGAATTTTACAGGGACAGATGGAAGGAACTGGACAGGACGATCGCTGACTAACAACTAAAAGGTTCATTATCCAGAAACCACAAAGAAAACCGACATCAACACGACTCTCTAATCACGATGGAAATGCGCATGCGCTCACAAAATTGGTTGCTATCTGTTACACATGTCTATATGCGTCATCCCCAAATTAAAAATTCGACCTCACTCTCCAGCAATGTCAAGGAACTTTAGTCGGACCCTCGATTCCGCGCTAAAAACGTTCAAGGAGCAAGGTTTGAGCCTGCGGTTCACTTTTGAAATCCCAAAAGACCAGACAATTCAGTGTTTGGATCTCAGTGTGGATGTGAGCCAGAGCCGCGTTTGTTGGTAGCCTCATCCCAGAACCACCAAGACTCTCCTTGATTATAGGTCGGGGCATTCTAAACTCGTAAAAAGAGCCATTGCTAAATCATGTATTCTTTCGGCGGTTACAAAGTGTTGCTACCACAGAGTGGGCGAAAGCCTTGCCGCCCAGGTCGGGAGACTAAAAGGTTGGGAGACCAGGCCGCGGAAGAAATAGTGAAAAGCGTTAAGGGTGAGGCGCAGGGAAAAGTAACAAAAAAAGTAGAAAAGCAAGCCACACTCATCCCTTATGTGCACCTCATGTCACACGACTTTAAAAGAGCGGCCTTGAAGTTCGGGGTAAATGTGGTTTTCTCGCCACGTAACAAGTTAAGCGGTATTTGCTCTGCAGTAGAAAAGCGTGTTAACAAAAAAGAAAAACAGGGGAGAGGCCGTGCGGCATAAAACACCGCATTTAGTTCTTGACATGCACCTTGGGTGTAGTATACTAGATACCCTTCACGTGCGGGAACGTATACATCGGACAGGTGCCTCAACATTCGCCTGCGGGAGCACCGTAGTTCTTTAACAGGAACAACAGGCTCCCATTTGGCGTTACACTGCAGGGACTGCGCCTGTACACCGTTACTTGACAAGGCCATTGTTTTGTATACACACAGGGACCAAAAGGCTCGAGAGATCGTCGAAGCTCATAGAATAAAGAAGGAGGGGCCAGCCTGCGTGAGTCAGGCTTCCTTGAATTTGCTGGACAGTGAGTTCGAATTTCTAGATCGAGGATGACGCATATATACTTGTGCAACATATAGCACCCAATTTTGTGAGGCGCATGCGCATTTCTATCATGATTAGAGAGTCTTGTTGTTGTCGGTCTTCTTCGGGTGGTTTCCGGATAATAAACCTTTCAGTCGTTAGTCAGCGCTCGTACTGTCCAGTTCCTTCCATCTGTCCCTGTAAAATTCGCGCTGTTCCAGTATGAAGTAATCTAATGGGGCGATGGTTAATGCTTAGTCATAGTAATTGTTAATTTAATTACGATTTAGCGGTATAAAGGGAAGTAATTTGTAATTAAAATAACGTCAAAGTATAGGCAAGTTGGTCACCGCTCTCTCAGAGACGCAACTAAATTTTGTGCCATAATAATAAGAACAAAAAGAAACGAACTCCGCCTTGTCATTCGAAAAAAGCAGCTTCTTATTAAGTAGGCATCCTGATCTCTTTGACGTATTTTTTGTTGCGATTCCCGTACAAGTGAACTTACAAACACTCGCTGAGATAACAACAGTTCATATTAAAGGGGCAAGAATAGGGTGCAGACTCATGATGCCCAGGTCTGGAAGCTATATTTGGCATCACATACTAACTAGCTGCGTTAGAGCGGACCCAGAACGACCACTTGCTGAGAAACACGTGGCTGGAATATCCTTGGATTTGGTTTAGACGATATTATCTATTGCTTTTTTGTCTTTCTTAAAAGCAAAACAGCGAAATGCCGTCATTACTATTGAAATAGCGAAAGCCCCCTGAATTTTCGGTCGGTTCCCTAATTTGGCCAGGCTAGAGCTCTTATTTTCTTGCAAGAAATACAAGTATACCGTAAGTGACCTTAGACTTAGCACGACTATGCTTAGCGTCAACTGACCTCAAACCTTACGAGCAAAGGTCTAAAACCTGGCCTGTTCTGTCTGACTACTAAACACAGATCTCAAGAAATAAAATGTAGTTTTCATTTTTTTCATTTACTCTATCCCGTTAGCATATCTGTCGCATATTTTTAATATGACTATGGTTGTTGCCAGCTTAAGAAGCCCAAGGTGTGGCCTGTTCTTCCGTGTTGTTATCGGCGAACTGCGCAATCACATTGACTTCGCAGCAATCATAAAGTCCTCGGAATCCCCACGCCGGACGGATTTTAATCTGGAAGCGTGTAGTTGACCGAAAAGCTGACATCAGGCTTTGCTGCTTCTACCCGCCGATAGATGGCGCTAGGCAACAAGCGCGCCTCTTTTCTCTCTCTCTCTCTCTAGGGCGCTTTCCGGAAAGATTGAAGAGTGTTGCGCGGAGTCAGTCGGAGTCTGGATGCTGACGGTGGGAGCTGGAACGCTCTTGCATCGGCGGTTCTCGCGTACTCGTGGTTCATCTGCTCGCTTTGTGCGGCCTCCAGTGGGTGTCTGTGGGATGTTCACCGCCGTCTAAATTCTCTGTGCTTGGTGAACGTCGCAAGCTGAGAGGATCCCTAAACGTGATTTCTTCGAGGTGGAGTGAGGGTGGGGAGATGCAGTGTCATGATCGAAGTGTTCTGTCAGGAGGTCTCTGATATTTAGCTCCGGTGCTTCGTTTTACTAAGTTACCTGAATAATAAGTTTGTCAGGGTATGGTTCAGAAATGTAAATGTTGAGTGTATTCTGTTATCTTTATTGGTGATGCTAATGGTTATTCAACATGAGCAAATAGCGCAGCATTTTGTAGTGACTGGTAGATAGGAATATGCACTTTATCGAAATGAAACAAACGCGAGCGCTCATGTCATAACCCATATGTCTTTCCAATACGTCCTTCATATTGAGGCTGGAAAGGCAATTTTGGTTGAGATTTATTAAAGCAGAAATAACTAAAGGCTGCCAATAAAAAGAACGAATGGAGTTGTCATAAAGACCTTGTAATTTACAGGCGCGTGACAGGAAATTATAAGTATTTATAGAAGTACAATTAAGTAAGAAAAGTAGTAATTGCTCGAGTTAAAATAAATATTTTACAAAGAAACTAAAACACCTAAAGATTAATTCGCATCCTTTTTATGAACCTGTTATTGATAAGGATTTTATGTTCATGGTACACTAAACTTCGATATTTATAAGGCATTTTACTATATGACGATGACTACTGAATAAGTGAACATAATATAGGCGGTGTTCCTTCTAAGAATGGTAAATTGTAGGTCAGTTTATGTGAGTAGGTCATCGGATACCAATGGATACCACTACATGAACCATCTCTCCACGGTTGGACAGCCATAGACATGTTGCGCCGCAGCCTTTCGTGACATGATGGGACGATTACTTCAAACATGCATCCCAGGAAGTGTTTCGTGGACAAATTTGTTCTTCGTTTATGTGGTCGTGGTTTGCACCAACGTAAGCTCAAGCTCCTTGCCTGAAGTTCTTCGGATAGGTAAGTTTCCAATCAGTGATTCTCACTTCAAACTTATATGTTCTCAATTGAAGCACCCTCAAAAACAGCGGGTTGAGCATGAAAATATAAAACTCATATTGATGTTTCAGGCTTATGGGAAAAGAATGTCCGAATTCGGGTAATGAATAAATATATGAATACATATGAAAGTTAATATTTGACAATAACATTGCTCGCCTGATTATAATAATGAACACATTAGGTTTCCAAAAGTTGTGCAATTGCAACAACATTTTAAACCAACGACTAGAGCTCACGAAAGTTCAAAAAGAACGTCTCACTTACCTAAAATAAAACTTGTGGGTTTCTGATAGTTTATGGGATAAACAGTTTCTAAACCAAAATTATTTGAATAAGCATCAAACTTTCACTTGGCATAGTGCTATGCGAACGAGTTCCTCGCCAGAAGCACATGTATTTAACCATTTATACTGAGAGCCACGTGGAAAGGACTAAATATTGTTCAGTTTCTTTTTTTTTTAATTTTCAGTATTTTCACGATAAGTGGCACCGAACGTGTTCACAGGGCTGAAGGTGTGAATATAACTGTGAAAGTGTCTAAAGCGTTCAAGATCTTAGGGAAACACTATTGATCAAAGTCTTCGTACACTGGTGACATGCCTAATTTAAAAGAAAATATGCCCTTACTTCAATTGAATTCTGAATGTGTTTTCGTATATTTCTGGTTAGAACACAACGAAGCGCTTAACCATTATCTTGAACATATCTTTAAGTACCGCATCAACTAATATTGTCACCCTAAATACAGTTATTTGTTTTCTATGCTGTTGTTTTATAAAAGTAATGTTTTACTGACAGGTATTGTTTAAAATTTGGTTTACTAACTGAAATACTTCTAAACCAACTACGCCGATTTGGAAGTATTTCGATGACCGGTCTTAACTTTCTTAGTCAACGCTTCTAAAAATTTTTATCACCAAGAAACCACTAACGTACTTAGGAATAATTCGGCGAGATTTTTTGGATACTTTATAAATATAAATAATATAGACAAAAATACACAACCATGGTAAAACATTACGCAGTGCACAATATTTTTGCCTTCTACAAAGGATACGAATATTGTATCAAGCTCTTGTTTATAAACAGCTTCGTAGATCCGTGACCGATAACTTAATTTGATATAACAATTTCTGTCTTCCCTTTCTCTAGAATGTGCCGTGTTCCTGCAAAGAAAATAAGTAAATGAATCAACCAATAAAAAAAAGTTTGCATCTAGTAATCACAACCAATCGGTTCAGGACTAACATTTTTACCTGAACGTAAAGGAAACAGTTTTATAGACTCGGGTGCTGATGTCGGCGTCGGGAGAAATACATAGAAGTCGAATCCGTGGTCGAGCGTGGCCTGTATATTTTCTTTTCGATCATGTGGATGAGCCCGGAGAAAACAATCTCATACATAATTCTATTGTCAATGTTATCGAGCACGTGAGCGCTTTCCCAAAGAAAGTTGTCATTAGGAGAGAACTCGACTATAGAAATTAACCAGCACGAGGACGTTGTGAGATATTTATTCCTCAAGATTTCGAATGCCTACGATAACGAGTAGCCGTAGACCCCAGTTCAGAAACCGCTGATAATGATTTTAATGCGTGAAATAAAGATGGCTTATCAATTATTTTCGGAGAGTTGAAAACTCAAAAAGCTAATGAGTTTTAGAATACAAATAACAAGAAAAAGTCGCTTTTCCCTTTGAATAAAAACGCTAATAATACAACTCATATTTAAGAATATATAGATTTTCTATGGTAAATTTCACAAAACCGAAATTGGTGCTGTCATTTATTCCATTATTTTGCTGGCGTAATTTGTAAACTTATTTTAGGAACATTGGGATATTTTCATTGTATGTTCAGTAAGAAATGACCTCCCTCATATTAGTTGTTTATTCAAATAAACAAAAATATGTGTCTTGCGTTTTGTAATATATCAAACGCCGAAAATATTTGTTTCCACTTAGAGACAGTACAGCTTAGTCAAATATAACAAGCAAATTGCACGAGAAAAAAAAATTGAGCAGTATTTGGCGGAATATGGCTTGTTGATGCGATGACGATTATAATAATCTAATCTGCGCAATCACCCAAGAATGAATTTTTTTATTAGTGGTATTTTTTTAGTGTTGTTAGAATTTCGAGTGTTAATGGAATGCAAGCGCTTTCGCAATGAACAAGCCTCTTCTAGAAAGATGTTGCTTACTTGAAAAACGTGATGGAGAGACATCGCATTAGCAAATTTTCATTCGCTAAAGAAGGCATTTGTGTGCAGACCTTAGGAGCGATTTGGATTTTGACGCATTTTTGGGGAGTAAAAAGGCGTGAGATGAAGCAGTAGGAAAAAGCAATCTAAAAGAATATTTTTTTGTTTGAAGCGGTATCGAAAAAATACTCACACGACATTGAATAGCCATTTGGGCTTAACTGTTCGGCAGCGCTGGTCTAAGGGCCCAGAACAATCCGGATTCGCTCTTAGCGTAACTGGGACAACGCCAATCCTCTCTCCACAGTGACAGTTATCGGAGTGGTAATTATCGCGCCTATTTGGAATGTTAGCTGCTAGAACAAACCACCATCAATTATCAAAAAAAAAAAAGCGCAGGGATTTATGCACAATGAAATAAAAGCGCAAACAGGACGTAACGAACTACGAAAGCACACACGCCCCGGACACGCTCTTGATATGGTTTTTCTGACATTGTCCAGTCTCTTTTACACCTTTATTATGTCGATCAATTAACTGGCCCATCAATGTCCTATTTTACAGCCTTATTCGCCAATGCGCAATTTGTATAATATATACCCTTCCCTCAAATGTGAAGCATCCTTGTGTTTTGACTCTGTGAGAAATTATGAAACCTGACTGATATTGTAAATAATTATTTATTAAACCAGATACAAATGCAAGAGTTTGTTTATTAGATAAAAATAAAGATTAAGAGCTGCTACATTTCCATGTCAAGAATTATATCGAATCCGAGTAGAGGTTAATCTTTGAAAGAAAGTGTTGGGTCTAAAAAAGGCAGAGGGAGAGAGAACGATTTTACACTGAAGGCTGACTTACTAAAGCAACCGATCTCTCCCTCACCAATTTGTAAGCCAGGGGGTAAAACGCTAGTGTAGCTAACGTTGAGTTACTAAAGCAGCATATCACACCCTCACCACTCTGTAAACCAGGTGGGAAAGCAATAGTGCTCTAGAAGGCTGAGTTACTAAAGCAACATATGACTCCCTCACCGCTCGCTAGGCCAGGCGGAAAAGCAATAGTGTTGTATCTCCGAGTAAAACTTTATTATGAGCAACCACGCCTCATATGCAAACGCGAGGCCTGTTGTTAAGAGATCTAGCTCTAGTAATTAAATTAATGCAGACGGCCAAGAGAACGGTCAGAGGGCGTACGTTTTTTATCTGTTACTCTCTTGAGGGCATTGAATGGAAACCTTTTGCTATTAGGTGAAACTCAATTCTCGCTGGCTAACGTTTATTCGAATTGAACATAAATAAATGCAAAGATCGCACTCTCTGAATTCAGCTCACTTTGGTAAAAATATTGGTAGTTACGTTTTCTTTTTTTTACACGAAGGGGAAAAATAAATTAACGATTAGATCTAGGAACTCTATCTAGATAATGGAATTATAAAACGCAATGGAAAGACACGGACATTAATTAGACAGGCCAGCGCTACATGGAATAGACAGAATAGCGCTTTCCTGTCTACTTCATATCAGTGTCTGTTCCTTGCGCCTTAAATTCCAGCCTGCCGAACAAAACTAGAGCACATGAATAATTTAGTATATCTGTTCAGATAAATTGTGACTCGACGATATAACACTACATTACCACCGTTTTGCAGACTGTGCAAATTCACCTTTTATACACCTAAGAGAAACAAGGTGCGCGAGACAATAAGTCTTGAATTTAGTGTCTTTGTTGCTTGGTTTCACTTTGGTAATTTATCGGTATTATTCCAAGTTTTATACAATTTAGACTAGTAGCAGAAATATGTAGGTATCATGTTTCAGTTTTACACCCAAAGGTGTAAGTTACTAAGAATAATTAGCATTTTAGCATTATCAATTGATAATGCTATAGTTTGCCCTATCACACTTGAGTGTGATAGGGCAAATTATACAAGGTCTTATTAGCCTAAAAAGCGGATGTAATAACCTCTTGCTCTGACTGGCGCTCCTGATGTGTAGCGGGTCGTAGAAGAAGCTGACGTCTTGAAAAAAGTGTTTAAAAAAACACTAACAGGCAGTCACATTTCGATCAATGACCCCATCGAAGGTAACAGCAACAGCGGCTGCAACGCCCGTCCGTGACCTTTACGCCAATAATATATTGTTGCTATCATGTTTCGCTTCCCCCGAAATTGTGTTCAGCGTAGGGTGGTACTATTTTTATTTTTGTTTCTTGTTCTTTTTGTTTTTTTTAATACATCGCTTGTTTTGGGTTTTTCAGTGGCAACCCAACAAGGGGGCATTTCGCTCGCACCACTGAATAGGATCGAGAGATCACCTTGACTGCGGGTGATTTATACATCTTGAGGAATTGTTCTACGGACCACTGTATCTCGATAACAATCTCAATTTTCCGCGTTCAGCATTTTTATTTATGGACAATGCTTCTGCTTAAAAAGAACACTTGGCAGGCTGCCCTTCTAGAAATCATTATTCCAAGCACAAATTGTTCATGCATAGTTATACCTTCAATAACAATCTTTTTTTTTTCATTTTTGTACATTTAGTAATTGATATAACTTTCCGTGCGCCAGTGTAATTAGCAAAATGTCTTGACAATCGTATAAAAAAGTATAAAAGTTTTTTTTTAAGGAAAAATTTCTATTCTTTATTGTGAACACCGAATAATATTATGAGATATGTTTTGATGCACAAGCGTATAAATATGACTAGAATGCATGGGGTTGATGTATATCATGAATAAACTTTCTGAACGAAACGGGATTACAAAATAAAAATTCGTTTTGTATCTGCCCGCCAGGGTTGGGCGGAAGTACTCAAAATGTATTTGGAAATACAAATACTGAGATACATAAATTGAGTAGCTAAAATACTGATACTAAAATATATCTGTAAAAATGTATCGCGATGCGTATCGGAAATATATTTTAAATAAAGGCAAACATTTTTTGGAAATACAAATACAGGAATACATTTTAGGGAGGGCAGAAATACAAATACAGAAATACTGATACTGAAACACATTTTTTTCAAATTTGTTTGAGACGCCAACTGAGATGAAGCTTGATGTTTGAAGCGGAAGTTTTTGATCCCGAAATCCCCGTAGGCTTGGCACTTTGCTTTGAAGGTAGTGGTCTCGGACGAGGACCACGCACCTGTCTAATATGGGCGCCCCTGTCAACATTGATCACATGACGTCTCGATGGGTGGAATGAACTGGTAATCTTTATCTGTATGAGTGGCCTAGAACATAAAATTTTACCACGCTACTGTATGAAAGGAAAATGCGTACTTTCGTTGTAGGTTTCCTCGTTGAAGATCGTGCAGGTAGTGCCATTTGGAATTTTTAAGAATAGCGGACCACCTGAAACATTCTAGAATACTTCTGTTATCATTTGCTACGGTTGAAAAGCGATACGGTTGGAGTTCTGTTGTGAAGCTCCTTCCTGTCGACCCTCCGCCACTGACGCATGGATTGCAGTACTCACGTTTCGCCTAGCATAAACCAAACAGAGACCTCGTGGATTGCGACCTGATATTGCCGGGAGAGGTGCGAGCTCTCTGAGAAACAGCGCGCTCGAGACGAGTCGCAGGTGTGCGAAGTCTGGGTCGCCACAGCGAGGCCACGTCTGGCTTCCTTCCTGGGTTTCGGATCACCAGAGCAGCGGGTCACGCTCACGTCGGCTGATGACGTACCCTTGAGCCGTGCAATATTACGGACGCAGCCGCAGACGCATTCGAATATACGTTGAACTTCACTGCGTCAGTCATCCCAATATTTCAAGTCAACCACCCTTAGGCTTGTGCTGCAACGGAGTGAGACTCAGCTTTGACGGCTGGGTGTACCGTGTTATGCTAAGGCAAGAGAGACGGTTAGCAACGGGAGTTTGATGCCAGCAAACAATGACTCAAGAAATCCCTACGGACCTGCGGCAGAAGATGCTCTGACTCAACTCCTGACGGCTTGATCCTGAGGGCGTCAGGATCAAGCCGTCTGGCTTGATCCTGACGCCCTCAGAAGAAGGAAAAAAGCGTTTGGACTTGTTTTTGTTTTTAATCCCGGGGGGGGAGGGGGGGGGGGTAATTCTGAAGAAATGTAACAAAATACATTTCATCCTGATTGTATCGCGATACAAAGAAACATTGCAAATGTATTTCATTACAGGAATACAGATACTGGTGAACAAAATGTATCGCGATACAGAAATACAGATACAAAATGTATTTCTGAAATACTATCGCGATACTGCCCAACCCTGCTGCCCGCGAACGTCACGCAAAAGATTCCTGTTTTATTTGTATCAGGTGGTAATTACGACCGCCATGTAAGGCTTGCCCTTAAGTTAGCAAGGGAGTTCTCACAACCGATATTTGTGTGTGAGCTTGCGCCCTGAAAGCTTTAAGACTGAAGCCAGTCGCACGTTTCAGAACTTTATTACTCAGAACTTTATTCCAAATAAAACTGAAGCCGTCGGACGGACCACATGCTGAATAATTCAAGGAAGAACAATGCTAGTGACAGATACAGGTGCACAAAGAGAGAAATGCCTTGTCTGGATCGCATCAAAGCATATGTTGTTTTCCGCCGTACAATCCGTTTGTCCATCGTTGAGATGTCCGCAACGCTAAGGCTTCACAACGGGCATGCGAAAAATACTACCCTTTTTAAATTAGTTTAATTGCCAGTTTAACAACACTCTAGAAATATCAAACCGAAAGTCAGCACTCTTGCTCAATTCTCCTGAACATTTTCCGGGAAACGGGAATTTAAAAAAAAAAGTGTGTATAAAGGAATTATTGTTCATTAAATTAATTATCAAAAAGTGTGATGCATTATATTAGTTTTCAATTCCTCCGCGTTTTATCCAAGTTCATTCGGCGCTAGATTTAGAAGCTTCAGCTTTGATGCGCGATTGTCGAAATTGCCACTTTTATTCAATATTTTTTGGACGCGTGCTATACGTCTTATATAAAATAAATATACACCCGACGTATTTTCCTTCTCTTCCAGTGACATTGTGTCTACTAATAATGAAGCCTAACTTGGAAAAATAAATTAAAGTTGTTTCGCTAATTCTGATGAAACCGCGGAACAGAGATTGTGTTGTGCGTGCATTATCCGAGCGTCATTATTAGGTATTCTTTGTTACTGGGAGCTTTGGATGTTTGTTGATGCCCGGCACACACGACAGATTTTTGTGTTCTACAGGAATGAGAATGACAAGCTTAAAATTATTCATGAGTGGAGTGTGTCAACAGCATGTTTTAAAGCGAAGTTTTCCATGGAGCATGCTTCTTTTGAAGGTTGGTGTAAGGCCATGATTGCTTTGTGCCTTTTGATTTGCAAGAACCCCTTGTGGTAAAAGAAGAAATTGGGAGGGGAGGATATATATTGCACCCTTTACACTGCCTTTTGTCTGCTGCCCAAAATTGTGACCTCAAACGCCCGCGCCGCTATCCACTAGTGCCTAATGATTAATTTCATGAAGTCGTGAGCGCACGCGGGGTGCTACACTTTGCCATTCTTAAACCAAATGCGCGTGCCGTAGTTCGCCTGCGGACTAACTACGCTCGACTAAGAATGACTTAATTGCCGCCAACTGTCGTATTCGGACTATCCATGCTTGACTGAGTATGACTCGGCGCCGCACGTATAAGTATGCTGAGCGAAATAAGTATGCTGAATAAGTATGCTGTAAGAGAATAAGTATGCTGAGCGAAATAAGACTCGCCGCCAACGACCCTCGGCTGGCTAAAGGCCTGACCACACTAGCGTGAACAGCGCAGCCAGTCGGCGCCGCGGGCGGCAACGCCGTCCGGTGTCCCAAGGCGAGGAGTCCACATTGGCCTCCGTTTTGCGGGCGTCACGTGGCAACCCTGGCTCTCGCGATCGCGCGCGCGCCTCCCGTGTGATTTTTCGCCCTTTCGCTGTCTGCTTTTTGTTAGATACTTCCGTTCCGGTTATCATCTTTCGCATATATCAGCATTGAAACCGCGCTCGCTGCCTATACCCTTAGAAAAAATGGTATCGATAGTCCTCCCTAAAGGGAGCAACGGTCTTGTAACCTCTGCTCCTTTAGAGAGGGAGAAACTTTCGTCCCTGAAGCAGGGGAGCAAATAGTTCCTTTGTCGCCTGCATCTCATTAAGGGGGCCCTGAATCTAGCAAATCGAGCTCAGTGAGGCTTAACGAGGACGCTACGTCTCTTGTACGGGACGAGAGCAGCACATAAAAGCGTAACAGGAGCTTTCCGCGAGCTGTGTTTATTTCCGAAGCCAGATTCCCCCCGCAGGTACAGAAACTTTCGATTTGAAAGCAGTTACTCAGTCTTCTCGTCGTCAGCACTGCGATGTTAAACAGAGAGAACCGATACGCAGTTACTTCGCGCCCTTTACGTCTTACTTTTGCTGTTCCTCGAGTCACAATTCCTTCGTCAACCGCACATCACGGAGGAATGGAAAACGAATCCGCGAAACCAAAAGCCGCTCTCAAAAGAACAAACTCGAAGCCGCTGTTGAGCGCGTAGCGTGAATAAAGGTTAAATCGCTTGCCACCAGACGGCAGGGTCAAGCAGAGTAATTGCAAGTAACTAGGCTAGGTGGCGCTAGGTACCGCCCAATTCATGTTCTACAATTTTTGTTTTACTTCCTGAGGCCACCATTGCGCTTTCGGGAACTTCGGAAACCTCTACTATACACACATGCAGACACATTACGCATACTGCAAGCATCAGGTGAACATACATTGAGCGCATACACATACATGGCGCATACAAACATCAATACAACAGCACACTAATCCGATCACTGCACTCGAGCTCTGCGATTTCGTCTTTTTACCGATCGTTTTGAACGTACGGAATTCCTCGGTGACTCCCTAAGCAATAAAAAATATTCCCAGCATGTTCATTTTTTTCAGCAATGTCATACCTCTGAGAGTTTTTTTTTGGGTGGCTCAGGGTAAGAATTTCTCATTAAAATGTAAACGCTCGATCATGCCGTAATTATTTGAAAGCCAATAAATCAAGCCGCTCTTTACGGTTCGAAGCCAATAGTTTGTTTCCCTGTACGGCACGTCCTAGCCTGTATTTCTATTGTAGCGTTTGTTTTTCTATCTGGCTGCAATTGCCGTCTTGAATTAATCTCCGTAGAGCTGATATTCACTCAGCTGGAAGTGATGCTTCACGGGCAGAGAAATCGTTTTTCAAACAATCTGAATGCATCCAAAGCCGCGACTTGCGGCAGGTGTTAAGTGTACGGAGCTATGCCGTGGCGAGCTCGAAGACTTCTAGCGCTCATCCCAGCGCGCCACTTAGAGGGCAGTTTCTCGGGGAACAATACCAAAATAAAGGGTAGCTTTTTTTTTTAGTTTGCCTACCATTCTTTTTTAATGCTAAAATTCCGCACTTTAGATATACGTACTTTCCGTCATAATTTTGTACTGTACAGTCCTTTACCCACAGCGCAATCGCTGTCGGCGGGGAGACAACTTACAGTCACATTGGCCACCGTACATAGGAGCTTATTGTTCAGACCAGCGTTCCAACATGACTATCCGGAAGTCGATGAATTGCACGTGCCTAATCCCTCAAGTGGTCTTAAACTCTTTAATGTAAAACGGAATGTCAACCTGTGACACCCCGCCCCCTCCGATCACGGCCCGACTAGCGGCATTAATGCCCGACAGTTTGCGTCATCTCATCTTGTTGTTACACCACTGATACGCGAACACACGGTCACATCGGCGACAATTCCAGACTTTTGTTCACAACCCACAACACTGCCATCACGACGTTGCTGCTATGTTGCTGACACGCAGAAATACAGAACCACGTTGAACGCCGGTTAGCACTCGGCATCAAAAAACAGAACCGAACTCAGCACGGAAGGCACCCAGGTAGCAGGCAGCAAAACCTGCCTGTCTTGGACACAGTTCCTGCGATTTCCATAACGTCAAAAACGTCGACGCAGTTCCGCGTGGCTCCGCTACTGTAGTTCGGCGTGGATCCCGCAATCCGGAGACTGCCATCTACCTTGTGTACGTAGCGCTGCTGACACTGCTTCGGAAGCTCGCTGTTTCTAGCGGCTTCGTTTACTCGTTTGATAAAATTAGTGATAAAAACGTCAATGCAACCGAAATTTTCTACACGTTTGAACTAGAACACGGAATTACAGGTGGCCTTCGCTGCCGCTGAAGCTCAATCAAATCAACATCATTTATAAAACAACGCGCGCGGCGTGCTCGAAAAACAAAACCGAAAGAAGATGAGTCGGGACGGCGAGAGCTTTCTCCCGTCTGCCTGAAGAAAGAGAAAAACGTTTCGTTCCTCTCTTTTTCTCGTGTCCGCTTGGGGGCGCGTCAGTAGAAGGGAGAAAGACGCGCCGTTGCTACCTTTTTCCTCCATTTTTCTTAGAGTGTACATGGTTGGTGTCCATGATGACCTGGTAATCAGCCTGAATGTGATTATCCTAGCCTGCTTGTTGATCTCGCGACGTCGCCGCGCTCTGAACGGAAGGTGACACAGGTTTTGGGTCCGGCCGAGTTGGTACTACCGAAACACTGAAGCACAGGTCAGTGCTTTGCTGCCCTGGCGGCGCGCCTGAGATGAAGGCTACTTTCGAAAGTGTCACCAAATCAACTCAACACCCGTCAAAAGCACAGACGACATGCAACAACTGCTACGGAGAAACTCACTTGTAATTCCGAATTCCTCTCCTATAAGTTCCCAGCGGTTGTTCTTAGCGTCATTATCTATGTAGTTTGGCTGCGTCTTGTCATATAAAAAGGAAAACAGTCGCACAGTTTCAAAGAACCGCTCCGTTGGGGAAGGCATCGGGGGCTAATAGGGATAGCAGACGACACAAAACAACGCTACGTCCTTTGGAACATGAAAGACCCGTGGAGGACCGCCTTGAGCGTTGCCATGGCATCGCAACGTCACTATCTACACCACCTCCCATTGGTTCCTGTCTTCTGCGGCGCGGAGCAACGAGCTCTGAACCGAGCAAGGAGCGGTTGGCTCTGCGGCGCTGTATGTCGCGCAGCAGAAGCCGAAAACTGGTTTTGGTCGGCAGCCGGCCGCGCCGGCCGTCGCGCTGCAGGCCTCCGCGACGCCAATGTGGTCGTGCCTTAAGTATGTTGAACTAAGTAAAACTCACCACCGACGGCCGTCTGCGGATTAACTAGGCTGAACTAAGTGTGACTCGGCACCGACGTTCGCCGGCGCACTATGTACGCTGGGCTTAGTATGACTTGCTGCCGTTGTTCGCTTGCGGACCAAGTATGCTGAGCTAAGCATTACTTTCCGCCGAATGTCACCTGTAGACTAAGCACTTTGCCGCAGACGATCGCTGCCGCGGTCACCTGCGGCAAGGTGCGCTGAACTAAGTATTACATGCCGCCCTAGGTCGCCTGCGGACTAATTATGCTGACCTAAGTATGAATCGCCGTTGGCAGTCGCCTAGTGCCTGAGTATGCTGAACTAAGTATGGTGAACTAAGTATTTGGTTTAACTCCTGCAAAAATACAGCAGTCAACGTCCTTGAGTTATGCTTATGAAATGCTCCAATTGTGCCTATTGTTCGGGCTTTTGTACCATTGGTGCCTGTGAATGTTTATAATCATACCTTTGTAGTTCAATTTTGCCTGTCATGTAAACGAACGTGCTAGTTGAAGTTTTTTGTTTTGTTTTGTTATTGCAATGAAGACTACTTCGATTTTTTCAATACCCTTTCAAATTTCAACTGGTCTGACGTATTATTGCACCAAAACGCTGATTCGCCCACTACTAAATTGACTTCGGTAGTAACTAATGCAATGAGCAATTTTATTCCGAGACAACAAGCACGTAAATTTAAGTATTGTAGCTGGTTCTCAAGGGAGCTAAAGCGCCTGCTTCGTATCAAGTCGCACTATATTCGAATGAAGAGGAATACTGCACTGGATGTCTGGTATGTTGAATTCAGTGTTTATCTTTCTGTAGTGAAGAAAGTATATAAAACTATTGCACTAATGAAATTTTCAAAAAATAAATAAAGGAAGATCTATTGGTGCATCCTTTCGAAAGTGTTGGTGTGACCCTTGGGGCACACCCCTTGGGGAAACGCTAACGCTGCCCCCTTCACTTTTTGTTTTGGCTTTCTTTTTTGTCTTTCTCTTTTGTTCCCTCTATTTTGGTGCCTCTTTCTGTCTTTGTTACGAGATCGGTGTTAACATTACTCAAAGGAGACGTTCTGGAGCTAAACTAAAAACCATATGCGCCACAATGCATATAATTTATGCTTACGCGAAGCAGCTGGCTTTCTGTCTTGATCAACTTATGAACCAAACCATTTTTCTGACTACTTCGGATCCTACAATTCTTGCCCAAAAGGTGCTGGCGGAAACGTCAATCTTGACAACAGCACAGACTTATCTGCTTCTACTGTCCAAGACGGAGAAGTTCTCTAGGTTATTCGGAAATTAAAACCTTAGCTTTCGACGGGGAATGAGTGTATTCGCAATTTTCTTATTAAAAACTGTTCTGGATATCTACTCTTCTATTAAAACGTATATTTACTCTATAACTCGTAAAGGGTTTTTGTTCTGGATTGTGGAAGTCTTCCATAGTTGTACTCATCTTTAAAGCTGATGATCCGTCACTAGTTAATAATTATTGTCCCGTTTCATTAGTGCGTGGTTTCGCGAAGGTTTTCGAAATGGTTATGCTCAACCGAATCTCTAGATATCTACAGAAATAAATATGTGATATTTTCTAGATTTATTTGTACAGAGAGTCACAAACAGAGGCTAAATTGATGCAGTATATTCTGACACGTAGAAGGCCTTTGACCGTCTTGATCATTACTAACTTCTTCGCACGCTTTCTTTGTGTGGTCTGTGCCCTAAGCTTCGTTAATGGTTCAATAGTTACTTCAGTTTGCCCCATAATACGGTTCGCGTTGTATTTTAAGTGTTTTATAGACCCCCCAGAGAAAAGAGCGCCATCTGTCGTACGCAACTGCAACCATCGCCAGCCGCCATGCTGAAGGGTGGCGGTGCGTCGTTGCCTACGCTGCATAGGCACTACGTTGGCATCATGGGCCGTGGAAATGACTGCGTCAGTTTCACGGCCCACGATGCCAACGTACTGCCGCGATTTCCTCTGTAAACAATGTGGGTACGTATTCATAAATGCACTCGTTATCTCTTGACGGGCGTCGGTTGGGTGGGGATATTTAGCGGCGTAGCAGCGCAGGTGTTTGTCTGCTCAAGTGCAAGACCGGAACGCGAGCCGTTCTCACCCAACGCTCCTTGCGCGTTTGAGTCCGGTGTTTTTAATCTCACATTGTAGTGTTTAAATGTGGATCGAGTTCTTAAGTTTCCGTGCATTTTAAGAAATGAAAGCGTCAAATACAAATGTGATGTTGCTCGTGGTAGCGTTGTGGAGATGACAGCTTCGTGAGCGCGTAGCTTCACATATGATCAAGCTCGCGGTGCTTCCAACTTGCACGTGTAAATTATGTAGTAGGGACGCGCCAAGCCATACGACCTCGCACTTTAACCTGCCTTTTGCGCATACTCACCTGGGCAGCGCATGCTTTATGCAAAGAGACATGCACGCCCTTGCAGCTTCTACTTCACTGCAAAAAAGAAATACCGGGTGCTTCAAAATAAGCTTTCGACTCCGATAATGCCCGCAAAAATCAAGGACTCAACGCGTCAAATAGAAGCTTACCTTGAATACGTCAATTACTGACTGAATTTGCGCATTAAAATTTTCAGAATTAACTCTGAGCACAGAAAAATTAAAATACAAAAATGCCTTAAGAGGTCAGTCTTTACTTTTTATTTTTTCATGCTTCAAGCAGAGACTTGCATTTTTATTGTTATAAATGGGGCAAGTAAAGTACATTTTCGAGGCAAGTTCCAACTTGGTGCGCTCGCTCAGTTGCTGATATTTGACGGGCCATTAATTGTAGCTTTTAGCTTTATCCTGAGACGCTAAAAATGAAGCGGCTCAACATATCAAGTTGAAACTTATCTCGAACACGTATTTTACTAGACTCATTGACATATTAAAATTTCAGATCTCTAGTTTAAGCACGATAAAAAGTAAAAAAATGAAAACCGACCCATTTAAAAGCATTGGCTTTTTATTTGAATTCTAAATTGGGACTTACATTTTAATACGTATATATGACCAGTAACATAAGCATTCGAGGTATGTTTCTACTTGATACGTCGAGTTCTCGACTTTTGCAGGCAATTTTAGAATCAAAGCTTTATTTTGAAACACACTGTACAGCGTATTACGGTATCACTTGTTTTTGTATTTTTTATTGTAGACGATCTTTGCCTACATGGAACCCGTATACTAACGATAGATCGTGTGGATCTGCGTATTTGAACACGAAGAAGCAGTGTGCTGTGTAGGAATTCGGAAGGGCCTGGGAGAACGGAGGCGGATTTCTTGCTCTTAAAATTATGGAAGCCGTCAAAATGTAAAAGTAGCGTAATCCCACTGAAATCGCCCAGCTCAATCAAAGTAGTACTTGCATTTTAATAACACTTAACTTTTATTTTCATATTTTATTCCATGGGTTCCCAAAAAGCCGGGAGAACTACATAAGATGGATAGCCTCCCCTTAACGAAGAAGTTCTAGCTTTTGTCCAAGGAGCGCTCTGACTCCGATTGGCCCTTGTAGAAGCGATGTACTTAGTCATCTTTAACGGCTGGGAGTTGGGAGATGTCGTTTACCCAACCCGTGATAGGGAAAACGCTACCCGTAGACATACAGTGGCGAAGGGAACTAGAAAACGCAAGAACGCCACAATGTAAACAATTGTACCGGTCACAACGGAGTCCTTCCCCAAGGCGACGGCCACCCAATGTTATTGGACTCGTTCAGAGGATTTTCGCTGTTGCCAGATTTTTTTAAAAGTGTCTAGATCGAGCTCTGATGCACTGCAGGGGTCAAACCTAGGACCACTTTTGTTTATCTTGTTTCTGAATTATACAGTTTCATTCGGCAAGCGTTCGAATGTCCTTCTTCTCGCTGACGACATCGACACTTTTTTTTTATATTAGCTAATGTGCTGGCTGTACCTGATTGCAAACTGATACTGGTGCGACTTGAGAGCAGTAAGCAAAAAACGGTTTGTCGCAAAAAAAAACAAAAAACTTTTTATTAAGAATACGCGACGTTTTCTTGTTCCCTTATATGCTAATACTTGTACTTTCTGATTCAATGCATATGTTTCTAAGATTGTTGGTTCAGCGATAATGTGTGTGTGTGTAAAACGTTTAATGAAAGAAAAAAAAAAGAGAAGTGGTCGCACTTGCGCGTGACTACTTTCTCGGGACTTTCCCCTTAGAAAGCCCCCGCTTCTAAATGTCCTGACTTAGGTTGCTCGACATCCTATAATCGAGCGGTGTCCGTAAGATTCGGACTCGTCTTTCAGAGTCGCCAAACGGTCTGATCCACTCCTCGTAGGAGGTAGGAGTGTCTTGGCCCAGCTGGGCCCAAGCATCGCCTCTGTGTGTGGCGAGGGCCTCACATTCCCAAATCAGGTGGTACAGTTTTGGGAGTGTGCCGTCTCCTTTGCATAGTTGACATCTTTGGTCGGGGGGTTCGTAATCAGGGTTCAGCTTGCGTTTCTTGATGGTCTCGAATTTTTCAGTCATATATGGTGTTGTTGCGCCACCCGTACGAATTCGTCGGAGTATCACCATTTCCTTGCGTTTGAAGTGGTTCGGTGGAATGGGATTTGGTTCGGGGTTCCAGGATTCTTTTAGTCGGTGCTTCCATTCTTTTTTGTGCATTCGCAGAGCTTCAACCGGGTCGTATGTTGTATCGGCAGTTTTACTGTTAGTCGATGAGGGGTCGGATTCTACGTCGACACACGAGGGGTGAGGACTGTTTAGCTCCCTCGCGGCCGCGTCATGCGCCGCCTCGTTGCCGTGGATGGCCGTGTGTCCCGGGATCCATCGGATGCAGACCTTTGTTTGGTGTACACGGAATAGGTGCAGAGCCGTGTGGAAAATGCGTATGATGGTTCTGCACGTCGTGGCTCCGTGTCTTTTGCATTCTCGGATGACGTGCTGCGAGTCCGTAAATATGTATAGTTGATTTGCGTCGTGCTGTCTTTGTGTCACCTCTAGGTGATTTAAGTGGCTCTCTATGGCGAAGAGCACTGCCTTGGCTTCGGCGAGTTCGGGAGAGTAAGGATCGGTTCCTCGTGGTTGGATTGTGGTCGAGATCGATGTCCCCATTGGGTTGTCTGTAGAATAGAAGATGGCGGCGGCTGTCGTAGCAGTCTCTGGGCCGGCGATTTTCATCGCCGCGTCAGTGTACGTGACAGTGATGGACGGGTCCGCCAGTAACGTTCGAACTTCGACGGCGTGTTTTCGGGCGTAGTGTTCCCTTCGTTTAGCGTGTTTCTGCGCGTCCATGTTGCGCGGGATCGGCTGGGACTGTGTGAGGTCGATGAGGTCCCATGGGGGTGCGGGTGGTGGGATGTCCCCTGCATCATTCTTGCCCTCTGGGTTGAAAAGCTTGGCTATCTTTCTGCCGTGCTCTGTGTGTTTCAGTCGAGCGTTGTGTGTGGCGACTTGTTTCTCGAGGTCTAGTCTCCAATGGGTGAGCTGCACGCCCTGCTTAGTTGCTTCAACGTTGGCAAATCTTGGCAGTCCAAGTATGGCTCTCCGTGCATCGTTGTATAACGAGTCAAGCTTTTTCTTGTGTCGGTTCGTGAGCTTGTAGAACCGAACACCGTGCATTATCTTGGATACGAGGACTGGCTGTACTAGAGTCTTGGCGGTTTTCTCTCCCGCACCACCCATTCTGTGGGATATGCGCCGGATAAGCTGCAAGCCTTGTTTCCACGTTCGTGTGATAGTGTTTAGCCAATTGTTTGCCACGTGCGTGCCGTTTCCGAAGTGCACACCAAGCAGCTTGACTTCTGCTTCCTTGTCGATCCGTTGTCCGTCAAACGCGAGGTCTAGGTCAATTCTCTGATAGTCGTCCCCGAAAATTGTGTATTTCGTTTTTTCTGGTGATGGCGCCAGTCCGGCTTTTTTCAGGTAGTCGCAGATAATGTCAAGTCCCTTCTTTATTATTTGTTTTTGTTCCTTGGATCCTCCTGTGTTTGTCCATATGGTGATGTCGTCCGCATATATTGTTGCCCTCAGCTGTGGTATATCGTGTAATTTCCACAGCAGTGGGGCCATTACAATATTAAATAGCGTTGGCGATAATACCGCTCCTTGCGGGACGCCTATGCCGTTGGGTTTTGTCTGGCTTTCCTCGTCGTTTATGCCAGCCTTAATTGTGAATCGCCGGTTCCGCAAAAAAGATTTCACATAATTTAGCGCTTTGCCGCATATCCCTTGGTTCCTCATCGCGTCGATCACTGCCCCGTGTGGAACAGTGTCGAAAGCCTTTCGTACATCCACCGTCACAAGGACTCGCATTTTATTGCGGCGCGGATGGTAGTCGGTGACACCTTTGTGGATGAGCGCTAGGCTGTCGTGCGTCCCAAGGTTTTTTCGGAAACCGGTTTGTGCTGCGTGAAAAATTCCTTTCGTCTCGTTCAGCGATAATAAAGTCACGTTCATTTACTTGACCATTATGTGTCGTGCGTCAGTTCTGGAGCCTCGAACACTCGAGACTTCAATTTGGTTATATTATTTGGAACTGGGTATCTTTAATCCTAGTTGCAAGGATTGAAAAGGTACAGACGAAATCTATTAGAATTACTTACGAGCAATACACTGGTTGAAAATCGTGTTTTAGTTACGAATCTTCGCCATAATTATTCGGACCTAAAATTCGTTAAACCAGGAGGGCTATCAGATATATTAATTTTCGTGATAAGGTACTACATGCTACCGTTCAATCTTGGTGTTTGCTTGCTAGTATTGACTTTTATGTGCGCACTAGAGCTAGTCGTAACTTTTTTTTTTTTACATTTTACTTTTTTTTAATAAGTGCCAATCATAAGCACTACCTCGAGTGCAGTCTGATTCTGATAACATAGGCGATTGTGAAAGATATTTTTCTACAGTTTGTGAAGTTTAAGCGAGCCTTCCAGACGTGTATTTTATCTGACACAGAGTTTGAGTAGAAGTTGTACATGGTTCACAGACCTGTATGCCTCTCTTGTCCCATGTTTCCGTTCATTTTAAATTGTGTTTCTGTAAACAGGACCTGGCAGTGCGACACAAAAGGCTCGAAAGGTTTGTGTGGCACTAAGAAAACATAAATTATTAATATTATTAATAATTTATGTTTTAAATAATAAGACATTTACTGTGAACTTCTAGTGTCTTAACGTTTTTTTTTTTTTTGTTTTTTTTTGGCCGATTATGTTACCAATTCTACCCAAAAGGGTTCAGTCACACAAGCCCATGTCGGCTTTGACGAACCTGACAGCTTCATGAGTATAGTCCTCGAAAATAAATGTATTATTATTATTATTATTATTATTATTATTATTATTATTAATATTTAATACTTTATAATTAACTTACTAAGACAATTAAAATAAGTACAAATAAATTAGTTAAAAATAATTGACACTGCTTGAGTCGGGAACTACATATAAGGGGGAAATATTTTACTCATGAACTGTCCCAACATACATCCAACTGGTTTCGACAGACACTGATCTACCTAATAGTACACCTGCAGAAGCAAAAATTATGATTATTTATTTTTAATATTACTACCCTTGCACCTACCACCACACACTAAACACCTTGCGATCTTTAATATCTACCAATAATAGACGTAAATGGAAGATAAAAAAAACAAACAAAAAAAACTTGGTTTATCTACTAGGCAGCACTTTGACCACAGGGCGAAGACAGTTCCAAATAAAGTAAACAATTTCCTGAGAAAGATTACGAGTAATGTCAACCCTAAGCTCCGAAGTGTGTGGTCTTTCTTCTGCGTGACTAGAATCTTCTGTCTTCGCTCAGCAAACTCGAGCTACGCACTTGAAAGGAGTGGCTTTTACCCCCCCCCCCCCCCCCCCCCCCCCCCCAAACTTTCTGCCATTCCTTTTCTCACTAAAGTGCCGGCTCTCCATTTTACTTAGGGCAGAAAAGAAAACACACCGCTCGTTTCTCTGAGCGACAAAGTTCTCTGGCACACGGTGCTTGACTTCAGAATGGCAGTTCATTTGGTCGTGAAGCGTCAAGCAATGTTTTATTTGTTTTACTTTTCTATTTGATAGTTTTAGGGACCGCCAATATATTCCCTGAAATATGCCCGGTACCGTTCATATAATAATAGAGGAGCGAATCTTAAGGAATGTTACTCCGAGAATAGAAAGCATAAATATAAATAACGGGCGGTACAATGACAAAACAATGGTTATGATATCTCGCTCTTAAACCCCCTATAGTTACAGCTTAGATATAAATAAGTATGCGACCACTATAATTTACAATAAAAGATTCTGAACGTATTTTGCTAGAATATTTCTTGCTTCTAGGTTGCATATAAAACTAGTCTTTTAAATTTAAGAATCAGGATTTTTTATTGCTGACAGAGCAGAATATGAATGGACTATAAAAGCTGCGATAAGGTACTAATTGTCCCTGGAACACCACGGATAACGTAGACTGAAGAGCTAGACGAAAACAATTTACTGCATGCGTGCGAAAATATGACCAACATTAATTTCTAGCTAAGCAATTCGCTTACTGGTCTTTGTTACTAAGAATAAAAGCGCCATTCCTCAGAATGTTTGTGTGACTGAGTTTACAAATGCAACTGCATTAGATTTGAATTAAATAGATATATTGTATTTAATATAAATAAATTACCGGCCCATCCTTCGGACTTCGTAGATGTCCGTCGTATAGGTTGGGGGGTATAATATTAATAATTTGTTTATATAATGTCCTCAAAAACAACCACGCGGGTCTTCACATTGGCGCACACAAGACAAAAAGAAGAAACACAGCACACGCACAGCCTAAATTGTACAAATTAGTATGACTAAAAATAGATCGCACATTTCGCACAAAATGTAATAGAGTTTCAACTTTCAACTAGACTTGCCAAGTTCCGGCGAAAAACTGGGAGATCTGTGAAGATGTCCAAGCTAGATGACGCGATTGTATTAAACGAAATTGGCATACGAGACAGTGGTCAGAGTTTGAACATAAATGAAATATAAAATACAGTAAAATTTCTGGTAACGCGACAAGGAACTTGAAAATCGACAGTATAATATGTAGATTTCGAGCATTTTAGTAAATCTAATGTGATCTGGACCAGTCATCCATTGAAAATTCATATTCACTGCGCGACCAAAAAGATCATCTTCACAAACAAATATCACGTAGCATTTTATTTGCAAACCAAACTTCCTTTTAGCATTTTTCAAACATTATCTAGAGTTTCCAAAAAGGCTAAAATAATAAAAAGCAGAACATGATAGTCAATTAAGTAATATTTAGAAATGTATAAGTTACCTCTAATTTTCGAAGCCAAGTTTCCGCAAATCTTTTTTTGTGATGAACAAGCTTAAGAATTATTATTTCTTTACTGTAAAACAGTTAGCAGTTTCAATGAAGTTGAGTTATTGCTCACCTTACCCTCGTTTCTTGCAGTACGTAGTTTACGCGCTAAAAAAGTCATAATGGGCACCTTGGTCCGCGTTCGCGAAGGACACTGTGGTCGACCGGGTTTCGACAAGTGTACGTCATTGGAGACCTGTAAAATAATTTAGACTACAAAAATAATATCACTACTGCAATTCTGGTATGACTTCTCAGACGTTGGAGCCTTCGCTACGAAGACCCAGGTCAGCTAGCCATGGCCCAAACCGTACCTCTTTAAATCAAGAATGAATAATTTACATAGAATGACTGATGCGTTCAAGGAACTATAGCCTGGTTTACAACGTCTGTGATGTTCATTTCACTGCGGGTGTTCAGAACACATTTCGCCTGATAGCAATCGAAACGCTGTGGCACGTCGCAAGTCATCCAGCAGATCATTTCGACGAAAGTTTACATCTTTGATAATTAGCCTGCTAGCCTTGTTTCGTATTTGTCTTGTTTTGTCTCTCCAATCACACAGAAAACATAATTCAATAAACGTTGAAGCTAAAGAATCTGGCTGCTGTAGTGTTGTTTTAACTCCGTATTATGAGTACCAATCAGTACATAGTTAAAACTTAAGTAAATATGGCGCTCTAATTTTTCCCATTTCAGTGCCCATGATAAGCTTCGTTATTATTAAGGCAGATACAGAATATGATAGCTTGAATCCTGGGCCAGACAGTTTTGTGCCAGTGAAACCATGCCTCTTAATTTTCAATACGTAAATATTCTGATTTAACAGTTGAACGTTTATTATTATCTGCCTTTCATCTGTATTCTGAAAAAAATAAGTTGCAAAATGCAACCTCTTGATTAGGTATGGGCGAACATTTTTTAGATATTATTACCACAGAATCGGTTGCGGTTTCCTGCCTCAATATCCGTTCTTAGGACACACCATTAACATTTTAAGGTGCCATTCGTCGTCGCAAACCTTGAAGAGCACTCCTTGATCGAATATTTCTGATTAAGTGAATGAATGTCGCGGATATTATAGCTTTCGTTCTGCTTTTTTAAATGAGAAGTATGAAATGGTCCAGTTCACATTGTAAGTAAACGAAATGCCTTTGTAATAAGAAGTTTCTTCTCAAATTTCTGAGAAGTCTGAATTATAAGCAGCCTCTAGAAACCCAATCAATCACATATTAGTACTTATTCAGGTGAGATGGATGCCATCACCAAAACACTGCACGTTTAGGAAACATAAAAAAATAGAAACTGATCAATTAAGACAGAGACAGTAGCACTGTCGGTTAATGAAACAGTCTGTAGAGGTTACTTGCAGTGAAGATTGAGACGAATTAATAAATATGCGTTGAAATGAGTCGTGACGATTTCCGCAGGAATTTAATATGATCTCGAGATCAAGAAAATCAATATATATATAATAATGTGAACTACGTCGTCTGTAGCCAAACCGTCGCCAAGTCGCTAAAGCTTCGGGATATAAAGGTTTCACGCATATTGGAAAGAAATGATTTTGGGGGTGCCTATATTTTGTAAAAACTCGTTTCATTGAATGACGTTTCGTGGACAAATTATTTATGTACACACGTTGTATGGACAGACGTTTTGTCGACACGATCTTTCATCGACACTCGTTATGTGAATTTCAAGCTGTAGAGACATTTCGTTACGCGTGTATCATTGGGGTGTGCGTTAGTCCGCCCCTCGTCTGCGCTCACGCCGCTTCGCGGCGACTAATGACAAAACTTTTAACACAACTGACCGACCCGTACACGCCGCTTTGCGGCGACAGTCTCATGCAGCTTATTAGAAGAAAAACAAAGCTAATCTGAGCTCTCGATGAAAGATTGGTCGATGAAAACATCACGATGAAACATCGCGTAGTGATGGAACGATCTGTTGATGAAACGTTATTCGGGTGAACTGATTGACACCGGATTTTGAGAGGCATCTCACGTGCCGCACTGACACAGGAAGTAGCACATCACAGTGATCGAAGCTAATTGTGATACCGCAGGCATTTCTTTAGTTCGTTCAAATGCCGACATTTCATGACATTTTACAATATTTATCTAGATAGGAATATCAAATATTTTAAGAAAGTTTCTATTGTGCAACCAACACCCATAACTTCAAATTCGTTTGAACTGAATATCGTGTGCACTGTTTTTTCTTACGCAGGTGTCCTGTACGACGACATTCAGACATTCGACGATGAGCAGCTCCTCTTGCGTATATTGGATCGAGCCAACTGGAATGCAACTGAGGCTCGGGGAGCGCCGTCTGGAACGCAATTTCCCCGAGCAGCTAAGCTGGACCTCGCCTTTCGAAAGATTTCTCCCAAGGACGCATTTCATTCGGCAAAACAAGGTAAGACTGTTTTCGATTGAACCTAGATGCCTTTAGATAGTATGGTAAATAACACACTTAGAATTGGTCTAGTCAATTAAGACTGAAAGAAAAATGTGCAATTTTGTTTACCTTAGTTCGCGATTTGTTGCAAATTTAGCAATGCCGGAAGCAGTATTTCTGATTTCAGAAATAGCCGTATACCTTTACCTCTTTCGAAGTTACCCGCCTTCGGTTTTCTTCCGATGCAACACGGAATTGGTACTCAATTCAATTTAATACACTTTTTTTTTATTTTGCGATCACAAACAACCTAATGGCTCGATGATAAAGCGTAGAAAGTTTATTTTCTCAAGCAATAAACTCGCTGTAAGAGAGAAACAAACTTATCGCATTCAACTAGGTATAATTAAAATACCGGTAGTCTATCATCGTGTTAAGAAAATCAATACTAGTGACAAAGAAATGCGGGGTGATCGTATGAGATATTCTTGTTACCACAGAAATGCATAAAGTTGATTAAGACTTGTACATCAACCTAAGCTCTGTGTAAACATTTGCACATAAAACATTTCTTCAGTGTTGTGCTAATAACCTATGTACGACAACGCGCATTTTTTTCTTAAATACATAACAAAAACAAAATATACATAGTTAACGGCATGAACAATGTGGATGTCCTTTTATGGCTCGAGTATGGACGCCTGTTCACACAAAAACATTTCCTTGGTTAGTGCAATAATATCAGTCACCCCAACTCAACGCCGTATTAAACCATCCCAGATCCTATAGTATATTAGTATTCTAACAACAGCTATGGCTTCGATGAACGAAGCCCGTTGACACGTCTATTTAATATAATTGAACAAAGATGGCGACCAGGTGAACCAAAGAAAAATATTCTCGAAAAACATAGAACATTCAATGCGGTGGAAAGTTGGGGTAGTCGGTGGTACATGTTAACGGTGAAAATAAACAACGCAAAATAAACGCGAGAGACAAGACGAAGTACACAACGAAGAACTGAAATAAGACTAGAACGAAGTGCACAACGCTTCCTGCGCGTACTTCGTATTTTTACCCCACGAGTTTTTGTTTTTGTTGTTTATTTTTATTCCAATCAAAAATGATTCCCACGGGTGTTCATTGATGGTAAAAGAAGAATACAGGCTTAAATTTTCTGGTAACAAAAAAAAACGACGAATATATCTGTAGTTTAGTCATGTGCTTCAGGAGCCAATGGATAACGTAGTCCTTATTTCTATACGATAATGTAAACAGAGAACTTGGTTGATTTTCTTCATGTGATCAGATCTGATATGACACGCGGCGGCTGAATGCATAAAACAGTGCCTTCCTAATATTGAAGATGGCTTTCCGTAATATCAGGAATTATGTCACACTGAACACCGACACGTAAAGTCGAAAGTGCTCAACAGAGACGCGTACAAAATGTTAGCCATCAGGCAAGAAAACACGAAGAATCAAAAATAAATATATATGGTCATGGAAATAACCTTGGCAGGTCATTTTCCAATCGCAACTTCAGAATAAAACAAAGTTAAATTGTGTTACAACGGATTGCTAGTATTAAGTAAAAATATGTGCATCATATCTTATGGTTAAACTTGTAGATTATATCTTAGTCGCAGATTGTTAATGCTACTTAACGTAAGGCTCTGTATGAACATCCACGTCTGAGGATTACAAAAATTAGATTAACTATTTCTAGCCATTAAAGGTTGTTGCTTTAGTGTTCTCAGCCTCTTCTCATTAATAGACTAACGGCGCCATTTTTTCATTTGTAGCTCCATTTTAACAAAGATTTACAAATCACAAAGGGCTGTTAGGCCAGTGGGCAGGGTGCTGGATATTCGACGTGCATTTAAGTCAGAAATTCCCTCAGGAAAAGATATGTGTGTGGTGGCGGAATTTAATGGTACCGCAGCCAGTCTCGTTTCTTCCCTATCTAAGGCCGTTTGTGCCTTAAACTAAACATCAGACCTCTTAAAACATCCCAGTAAAACTTTTCACTGATAGCCCAAACAGGGAGGGAGTAGAAACACTTTATGAACAATGTTTTCAGAGTAAAGGAAGTTCTTAAATTACTTGTATGTTCTCGCTTGCCCTAAAGCTTGTATACCAAACGTCTCAGTTTCACCAAACTTGAAGCACATTTATTATGAAAGTTAGAAATTTTATTATCGGCTATTTTTATACTGACAGAAACAGAAGAGAACACTGCAAAAATAAAGCATCGAGAACGGGAAACATGCTCCCTTATAGGCAGAGCATTTGCAAAACTATGAACTCAAAGATAAGGCTTAACAAAATCTAGCTGCTCAAGTTTAAACGACTCCTCGTGCTCGCTGTTTATTCAAATTGTCGAACGTTTTGGGAAGCGAACATCTCGGAGGTTGTACCGAGCACGTAGCTCTACCTAGGCTGGAAAGAAATATTTTAATTGAAATAAAAGCTTTGTTTCTCATTTTTTTTCACTATTGACATAGAAAGCACAAGAGGAAGGAAAAAAAAACTCGGGGCTAACTGATTTTAAATATTAACGAGCCTCGTGATCATATTTCCTCTAGATATGGTAAAAAGAACATAAATCGTGATGTCAAAAAAGTAACCATACCATACTTCACTTCGTTCACAGTGTAGGTGGAGTATTAAAAAAACAATACCATATAATATTGTGTTAGTTCATAAAATAAAAAAAAGTGAAAAACGCTGCGATGACGGAGCAACAGAGAAATAAGGAGGGAAGACAACTGCTTGTGGTTGTCTGCTGCTTTAATATGTCGTTAAACCGCTTACGTTGTCCTAAAAACATCCACCAAGTGAGCACTGTTATGCTGTTTAGCTTGAATTGTGCAGCAGGGTGGTCAGAAGTTTTAACGATATATCAAAATAAAGATTTTAAAACTTTAAAACAAAAGGGAATAGTTAGTGCTGCTTGATATTTGTTCGTTACGGGTTCATGTACGTGAGGACAACATTATTTTATGTCGTCTATCGCATATTTCCCGGTTAATACATTATCACGCCCTTTGTGAGCGAAAACCACGGGTCCGGTATCACACGCAACCGAACCTTTGCTACAGCCCCACTATATGTACACACTTTTGTTGAATACAGCATCATGATTGACAGACGGCTGTTGCAAGTTCACCCTTGCAGTAAACCCAGTACAGCGTTTAGTATAATAGAAAATGTATTGCTATTGAAAGATGCGTAGTAAAAAATCTACACAATTGAGGAAGATATTTTATACATTTGAAAATAATGTAAGGTGATATTATCACTGCAAAAGCTAGCGAAAAACACCTGCCGCTATTGGTCTATATTCGTATATTTCAAATTATTGCTGGATTACTCTTCCTGACACAAAATTTAAAATGGTTCCATAATTCTTGGGGACAAAAAAAAAAACTTGTATCCTCTTTTTTCGTTCTTTTTTTTTAAATCCGGTAATTGTGCATTCCTAGTTGTATAGAAGATGTAGCAAAGCTCCTAGTTTTCGGTGCATGAAATTTCTGACTCATTGGCTCGACGTCTCCTGATATGACCTGCCAGTGACACGTCTCTTGTCTTCTGGACTGCGGCCTAGACATTTACGGCATCACGGAATCGGGCGCATGAGTTTAACTCAAAACAAAGTGTGCTATATATTTCGGAGACGCAGAAACTTCCTGCTCACATATCCATTAGCTTTTAATAAATTAAAAAATTATATTTACACACAAAAATATAGTACCTATTCCGCCCATTAAACCATAATATATTCTACTGTAACATTTCTGGGAGGGTAAAGTCGCGTTCAATCATATACACCAGCACCACCTCCCAGTTTGACTCTATGGACGGGTTTAACTGGAGGCGTGAAAAAATTCCTTCTCGATATTAAAATAAATCCAGAACTTTAAACGAAAAAAGATGCATTGCATTAAATAAAGGGTGGGTGAGACGGCACTATATTAAAAAAAATGAAACTGCAGTCTGTGTATTTCTTTAGAGTTCTTGCAAAGCCTTATGGATGAACCGTTATTGAAAAACAGTGAATATACGGAGTAAAATCTGCTCTCAAGGACCAAACCGCGTTTTGATATTGACAAGGTGTGTGGTGACGATGTGCAGCTCACGTAATGTAGCTATGGGAGCGCGAAATACAATATTCTGCTATAAAGTACTATGTTTATGCTTTGTGCGCTGAATACATAAGAGCACAAATAGTGTTTAATACAAGGATCTAGAGCACACGACTTGCTTACTATGCTGGACGAGGCGCGCTTTGCCGATTCAACACCCTGGTCTTGACTGAGCTATCGGAAGAGCGCAGTCTATCGTCCCAGTATCAGGTGCACCATTGAAGTATTCTTGGAAAGTTACAGATACGCTCGTAATATATATGTTAACTCTGATGTAAAAGCGTATTTAAAGACATTACAGAACCTATATATACGAAGGCCGGACTCCGGCCGAAACGTCGAAGATTAAATCGTCCGTTGTTGCTGTTTTCACTAAGGGTTTTTTCTTCTCAGTTATATATATATATGCATTACACAGTTTCTAAGATGAGATTCGTCAAAATGTTTGAATTGGCGAAATGGGGTTCCCGTCTGATCTACTACTATTTCAACCAAAAGCAAGCCGAACAAAAGATCTGATAACGTACATATTGATAGTTTCAAGAATAGAAAAACCAACAAGAAGAAATGTCGGGAAGAAAAAACGAAAGGTAACAACAGTATTATTTTTATGCAGCCTTTTGTGGTAATTACAAGATGTCTGAATTTCACAAGCTCAAGGCCGAGGTACATGAAATATTGGAAAAAATTAAGAAAGGGGTAAGCTCAATTTTTTTTGCTCCTCGATTACAGGTTTTCATAGGAATGCGAGTTTACCAGCTCGTCTCTCTGTACTAAGATATTAAGGTGGGCTAGCTATATATGCATTTATTTCTAATACGTCTTCGTTTACATCATTGTTTCTAGCCTCTAATATTTTGAAGCGTCAATATAATGGCAATGAGTAATTTTCGCTTTCTATGTATGCATCATAGAACCTATCAACGGTTAACTAATAGGTTATCATATATTGCGTATTCAAGAGTATAAATTAATTGCCAGTATACCGTAAGCATTTTCATTTCATCTATTTTACTTTATTTTTCTCTCAGGGCCCGAGGGCACTAAAGAGAGGAGTGAGTTTAATATAAAATAACACTCTAGAAACAATAGCAAGGGAACAACACACACAAAAACATTACGACGCACTATTTAAAAAAAATGTTAATCTAAACGCTAAAATCATCAGTGTCAGTAATTTTGACGATGGCTGTGGGAACGTGCTTACATTGTATGGAGGTTTTTTGTGCGTGACGAATAGTTCGGTTAGAGCGATAACTTGTGGAACAAACTTAACGAGATAGTTTTCTACGAAGTGGAAGATTGAGCAATGATAACTATGATTTGATGGTGGTAGCGCTAGATATGCGGTGACAGTTGGAGAAAATAAAACTAGCAAAGCGGTTTTTAGTAGATTCTACTGCAGATGAAGGGGGGATGCGGGGGTCCCAGGGGTGACATATTCAAGTTTGGTACAAACGAGAGTTTTATAGAGACGAAGTTTTTATTAAAGCGGCGCAAGCTAAGAATTTCATTTGATGGAATCCAACACTTGAATACCTCAATGATAGTGAAGTAGTCGACATGAATATTCAAGGAGAGATCATTGATTATATGAACACCGAGATATGTATAGGGCGGTGCAGTAAGGGGGAGATAATTATTAATGACGTATGAAAGGAACGTGTAATTTTGACGAGAGTCTCATAGATTTACATTTGGTGATGTTAGGTTACATACACCAGACATCGCACCGTTGAGACACTTTGTTAATATCAGACTGACGAGCAGAAATCTCAGAGTCGTTAGCAAATGTTTTGGTAAATAATAAAGTCGTCAGCAAGAAGGCTAATAGAAGAAGAAACCTTCATCCGAATATCTTTCATATAAATAAGAAACAGAAACGGACCCAGCACCGAACCCTCTGGAACTCCAGAGTGAACAGTTGAGGATGTGTGATTAGTCCCATTGAATTGAACAAATTGGTGTCGGTTTGTTGAAAGGATTCTATTCAATTGAGGACGCTTGGATCAATGTTAAGGTTACGATGTTTATTATAAAGAGGCACGTGAGGAACCTTGTCAGAAGCTTTTTGAGAAATCAAGAAATATGCAGTCAATCGTAGATCCCCGGTCGAAAGTGATGTGAAGATTATGAATAAATGTTCGGAACTGGATTTTACATAGAAAATACGTTCTAAAAGCATATTGTGATCAGTAAAAACGAATTTGAATCCAGAAAGTTCATTATTTGGGAGTGAATCACAGAATCAAGGATTTTCCATAGAATACTTGTTAAGGATATAAGACGAAAGTTAGAAAGACTTTTTTTATCGCCACCTTTGTGAAGATGACTTATCTTGTCCACCTTCCACTCTTTTGCTACTAGTCATAATTCAAGCTATTTGAAAAATAATTCTGAGAAATTAAATTCCAATATATCGAAATATTCAGCATTGATGTTATCAATGCCTGCAGCTGAAGATAATTTCATGTTTGCAATACTATTAGCAAGTCCTTTAAGGTGTAGAATAACGGGATACATTGGTAAACATTCACAGGCATGAAAAACAGGAGGGCAAGACATAACGGACTTAGAAAAAGATTTGGCAAACACTTCATTAAAAAAAAGAAAAACATAAATCACTAGCCTTTTCAACTTCAGCGTCCGTAAGGTTGACGCCAAAACTGGTAGCGGGGTTAATAACGTTCCAAAATTTACATGGATTGTTTAGTGCCATGGCTGGTAGAGGCATATAAAAAAACGAGTTTTACAACTTGTCGGCTGCTTCTTTGTGCATTTCAGCCGCAAGATGGTATATATCCAGCGTTGCTCGTTTCCAGAAATCTTGGCGTCTGGAAGCAGGTGTTTCTTTTGTTTGAGAGTGTTTTGAGCGTCACGCTGTAACATGGCGATTCGGGAGAATAATATCTGGTACGAAGAGACATGCGTGAGCCTATTAGTGATGCAAACCTTTCCTTGAGAAAACACCTAGTTTCGCTCTTCCAAGCTTTCCTTAAAGCAGTGCACATAACTATATAAAAAGCCAAGTTCGTTGTTGATAGCTTTAAGATCAGCCCTAGCGTAATCATAACTTTGTTTAATTTGCTTAGACTTATAGCACGTAGGTACGTTTAATGAAACATGCAATAAAGAATGATCGGTGAGACCAGGCATTTGAGTTATCTTAGAGATTAGTGCGGGGATGTTGTTAAAATCAGGTCTAACAATTGATACATCTATGTGCGTTGGGTGTGAAACCATTAGTGAAAAATTTTAATCGAGGCACAAAAATTTGCGAACTCACCACATTCTGAAGACAAGAAACTAAGGTTAGTACCTCTATCTGACGAGGAGGATGGAGGGATAATAGCGCGTTTGGAAGCAGAAAAAGTATTGCGTTATTGCGTCGTGATGTTTCATAACAAAACTGCTACTTCAGTGGGAGGGCGATAACACACGCCTCTAATATACTCTAAAACCCTTAATGTTTGCGAGCCCTTAATTTTCGCGAATATCGCGAATTGAAAAACTCGCGAAACTTAAAGGCACGCGAAAATTTCGGTCTTCAAGACTTTCAATGCAGGCCTCTGGAATCCGCGAAATTTAGTGGCCGCGATATGTCCTCTGTGACCGATTCGCGAAAAATAGGGGCCCCGAAAATAAAGGGTTTTTCAGTATATGTAGGTGAGGCAGAGTAGCTTAAGAACAATGGACCGGGAAAATGTACTGAGTCAAAGATCCGTACTTGCGGAGTTGCTATGCTAGGAGTTTATTGCATGTATTACGACAGTTTTGCCGAGAGGCTCGGCTTCGTCAGGTGATGACATTCATGTGAGGGTATCAGACTGCGCAAAGCAGTAAGCGGCCAATGGGGCGAGGAGGACGTGACGTCACAAAAACTAAAAGTAAAAAGACATGAAAAAAAAACCATGTTACAACAAAATCAAACTCCTGAAAAAAAAAAGTTTAATTTGAGCGCGCTCCCATGGTAGGGCGGCGGGTTTCAAGGCTAAAGAGGCGTATATGAGATCTCCGACACTGCGGTGGGTACAATAGATCATAAACGGACGGCACAGGCTCTGGAACGACATCTTCGGCACTAGTTGCGCGTAAGGCTAAGCCGATGTGGGCGTCCGTCTCCGCGACGGTCACCCCGCATCCCCTTGGGCGCCGCACGCCGCGGAAGAGAGGGGAGAGGGGAGCAAGGAGCAGACCGCGGGGCAGGGGGGGCGCAGGGGAGGGTTGGGCGAATGCCCCCGGATAGTCACAAAACCGTCATCGTACCGGACAGTGAATTAAAAATACAAATTGAAAAGATCAAAACATTAAAGTAAAGCTTAAAATAAATACAAATAAGTAAATACGCATGGCTAGGGTCAAGACCGAGTAACGTTGTGTGCAGCAGGACAGCATTGCGCGGAAAGCGCAAATTTGCTTCGTCTTTCAATGAAAAGAAAATTGAATATTAGCGGATCTCGCATATCAGTGGGTAGACCGACGAAAAAGGACGCAGCGTGCACAGAAGCGCGTGTCGAAGGCTCACTCTTTCGCGCACACACACACACACACACACACAAAATAATGGTCCAATTCCACCAGCAAATAGAGTGCCACTTGGTCAGTGCGGAACGTGCAGCCCCATTCCATTCCAATTTAATCGCGGGGAATTAGAGTTTTCGATAATTCAATCCCTTTCAACTCCTAGGAATGGGGACACTGGGCCCATTCCCACTCCTGGAATGGCTGAATCGTTCCATTCCATTCCTCTAATTCCTAAACGTTAAAAGTGTCACTTGACAGCTGCATTGTGTTGCAGGGTTGGGCAGAAATAGTCAAAATTGTATTTGGAAATACAAATACTGAGATAGATAAAAATAGTTGCTAAGATCGTGATACTCAAGTCTCAAATATATCTGTAAAAATGTATCGCGATACGTATCGGAAATGCATTTAAAAAGAGGCAAAATGTTTTTGGAAATACAAATACAAGAATACATCTTAGGGAGGGCATAAATATAAGTACTGATAATGCCACACGTTTTTCAAATTTCTTGGAGGCGCCAACTCAGACGAGGCTTTAAGTTTGAAGTGGAAGCTTTTTTTTTTTTGGTCCTGAAATTACTTTCTCGCAAGCTTGGCACTTCGCCCTGGAGGTAGTGGTTCCGGACGAAGAGTCCTCAAGTCAATAGATTTAAAAAAAAAAAAAACCTTCCATCAAGGATTGACCGAGGTCCCTTCCCTGGCATCCTGTCTGACTGACCAGTGATGCGAAAAGACTTCGACCTCTAAATAAATTCCCTCAAAACATCAACACTTCCCCGTCCAATAAGGGCGCCCCTGTCAGCACTGATCCCATGACGTCACGGTAGGATGAGCTAGTATTCTTGAATCTGTAGGAGTTGGCTTGAACATGAAACTTTACCCACGCTGCTGTATGAAAGGAGAATACGTACTTTCGTTGTAGGTGACCTCGTTGAAGACGATGCAGGCAGTTGCATTTGGAATTCTTGAGAAAAGTGGACCACTTGAAGCATCCTGAAGCGCATATCTTATCTTGTGTTACGGTTGAAAAATCGATACGGTCCTTCCTGCCGACTCTCCGCCTCCAACGCATCAATGGCAGTCTTCAAGTTTCGCCTAGAATCATCCAAACAGAGACCTCGTGGATTGCGACCTGAGATGGCCGGCACAGGTGCGAGCTCTCCGAGAAACAGCGCGCTCGAGACGAGCCGCAGGTGTACGAAGTCTGGGTCTGCACAGTGAGGTCACGTCTGGCCTCCTTCCTGGGTGTCGGATCATCAGAGCAGTGGGTCACGTTCACGTCGGCTGATGACGTACCCTTGAGCCGTGCAATATTACGGGCGCAGACGCATTCGGATATGTGTTGAACTTCACTGTTGAAAGGCGCCACCGCCACCCCCCCCCCCTCCCCCCTCTGTTCTTAACTTTGATGCTTGTTTTTTGTATTGCATTTTTCTTTGCGTATAAGTCTCTTAGGGCCTTACGCGGGTTCGCAGTTTCCCGCTCATTTTATTTCTGAACAACGGACTCCCTGACTGGCTCGGTATAGCTGAACGTAAAAAAATAAATAAATAAAATATAAATAACCTGGCCCATTCCATTCCCATTCCATTCCGGGCAAAAGGCATTTAATTCCATTCCCATTCCATTCCCCTCACCGTTGCCGCCATTCCATTCCCATTCCATTCCGGGGTCGCGAAAATGCGGAATGATTCCGGAATCATTCCAACTCCGGAGTGGCAACTCCGCAACACTGGTCAGGGTGAGCATCGGTGTTCCCTATTAATTCTTATACAACGTTTTAATCGCTGCAAGTGTTCCTGGATTTTCATTTATGCCTTTATCGATCGTGTTGAATCGGAATATCAGATACTATTCGCGCTGCTCCCGTTCGCGGTCTGACTTAAATCCGGTTTTAAGGATCGTTACCGAAAGTTTCCCGAACGAATGAATGATGTGGGAGGCTAAGGTGTTTTGAAAGAAGTAGGCTTGGGAGCGATTTTGAATGAGATTTGTGATTATTAAAGCGTTCCCTGAATGCTCTCTTCGTTTGCCCTATATATTGCATTTTGCAGATACTGCACTCAAGCAAATAAACCACATTTGAAGAGTCACACGTCAGGTTCCCTCGAATTTTTAAGCAGAATTGCGACTGTATGCTGCTAGCGCTGCTAGTATGTTGCATTTGTTTGCAGACCAGACATCCCCGTTTCGTCCACAGCTTGCATTCGTCATTTGACACTGACGAATTCAGTCGAGAGTTTACAAGTGAGTCTCTTAGGTTACGTGATCGTCTGTAGACCACACCGTGGACGGACGGAAACGCACGTTTAAGACGTTCGCTTTGTTCTAGAATATTATAGTGCCGTCTCAGTATACAGTTTACATTAGGACAGTTTGTACTGTAAGTTAGGCATAGATTGTTGCGTTGTAGGGCAGGTTTGGGGGGCCGGTTCGCAATTAAGTCCTCGCGGTTCAATTGTTTAGCTTTTTGAATTGCGTCGTCAATTAGACGTAATGGATATTTTTGTTTTCCCAGCATTGTTTTTAGGTTCTGGGCGCTCGCATCAAAATCTTCCTCTTTCGTGCAAATCCGTTTGAAACGGTGGGCTTGGCTGTAGGGGACGCTGTTTTTACAATGGCGGGGATGGTGGCTCTGGTAATGAAGATAATGTTGTCGATCTGTCGGTTTACGGTAGAGATTTGTGGAGAGTTTACCATTTTCGATTTTTACAGTTACATCTAAGAAGTTGGTATCCGTTTGAGAGTAGGCGTAAGTGAAGTTAATGTTCGGGTGTACAGAATTTAACAGCCTACGAAATCCAGCAGTTTTCTTCGCTGTGTGTCCAAATAAGAAAGATATCGTCTATGTACGTCTTGTAGAAAGTTGGCGTTAGGGGGAATTCAGAAAGAAATTTGGACTCTAGCTTTCCCATAAATAAGTTGGCATAACTGGGGGCCATTTTAGTGCCCATAGCGGTTCCGCTTACTTGCCTAAAATATTTATTATTAAATTTCAATGCATTAAGTTCTAAGACCAGCCTTGCTAAACAGGAAATGACGTGACAATCCGGGGTATCTGGTTTCTTATGAAGTTCGTACATGTCAATTAGAGCAGCTATTCCATCATCGTGGGAAATGCTTGTGTATATTGAAGAAACATCAAGAGTGGCCAGATATGCTCCTTTAGGTACGCACATATCCGAGACTTCTCCTAGAAATTGAGTGGTGTCTTTGACATACGAATCGAGAGTTGTAGGAATATTGCTTATTAATTTGTCTATAAAGCCGGAGATAGGTTCGGTTATTGTACCTATGCCTGATATAATTGGGCGGCCTGGGTTACCAGTTTTATGAATTTTAGGAAGCATGTAGACGCGACCTGGTCTTGGATTTAGTGGTTTCATCACATTATGTTCGTTAAGGGTTATGTTTCCTGTCTCCAAGAGATCTTTCAGTTTTGACGTTACAGTCCGTGAGTAGTGAATCGCTGGATCCCCCTCAAGACGCTCATAAAATTTTGGATCATTAAGTTGGCGGTATCCTTCTCGAGTGTAGTCGACAGTGTTGAGGATCACAATTGCTCCCCCTTTATCAGCTGGCTTTATCGTTAAATCGGTCCTGGTTCCCAGAGTTTTCAGGCAATCCCTTTCCGATTTTGTTAAGTTGTACCGTTTTCCTTTCCGTTTATAGTATTTCTGCGTTATGTTTCTTTGTACAGCGGCTATGTAAAGATCGAGGCAGCCATTGCGATGAGGTTTCGGCGTCCAATTGCTCTTTGGACGTTGTTGCGTGTTCCGAGAGTTTGAAGGCCTGCCTAAGAAGTATTCCCGCAATCTTAAATTTGTTGCAAAATTATCAAGGTCTCGGAGTAACTGGAATTCGTTAAAGAAGCCTGTTGCTGGGCAAGTTTAGCCCTTTGGAGAGCAATTTTTCTTCGTCAGATGATAAGGTAATTTCAGATAAGTTAACAATTGCGGTGTCACAAGGTTCGGTGATGTTTTGTTTACCAGCCGTTTGCTGTCTGGGCGGTTGAATATTGCTACTATAATTATATGGAGTCAGCGCAGGTAGTGTGGGGTTGGGAACCTTGTCTCGTTCGAGCTTATGTAGTTTGGTGGTTATAAGACTTCGGTACTTCATTTCCTCAAACGCCTTTAAGTTTGTTATTTCCTCTGTCGACAGGGGGTCATTCGAGCGGAGGAGGGCGGTGGTACTAGCAGTTAATTGATTTATCTGTTTTTGGCTATGATTGATAGAAATTTGTACTAATTTAAGAGAGGCCTCCAGGAGAACGTTTTGCCAAGCCGCACGGTCGTGTTGATGAAGGTTTGTCGTAGCGGGAGGGAGGGAGAGCGTTAATCCTTTTGGTGTGATTCCTGCCTTTAGGTACACCTGCAGCGTTGATTGATGAAGCTCGTGCCTGATTCGCTTATCGGATAATTTTCGTAGTTTTAGAAATACGGCACTGTAATTCTGAGTGGAAGAACTGGACTCGCCGATTTGTGGTCAATCTTCCTTTGGGCGGAGACTTGGCGCTGCTGCTCTGCGGAGGTTGTACTGTTTCGTAGCGCTTCTTTGTCGTAGGGGTGGCTGGGGCGTCATACTCTCGGCGAGCGTCGGGTACCCGTCGGTGGTCGAGGGGTGATGGGGATGTTCTACGGAGCTCTGCACCGGAACGCTAGGGCGCAGATCAGTCTTGGTTTTCGGGGCGGGTGCCCTATTGTCTTGGGGAAGTTGGGTTGCACCGCGGGGGCGTGTGGTCATTCCTCAAGAAGCTCTTCCTCTGTTGAAACTTGACATCGAACGACTGTGGCATGGTGGATGTTGACTGTGTGCCACAGGACACTGTGTTGGGCGAAGCATGGCTTCCCGTGTCGGCCGCATCGGGGATTCCGATAGTTCGCGGGGTGTCGCCTCATCCTGTTGGTTCTTGGTTGACGTTTTTTATGATGACCTGTTGATAATAAAGTGCCAGAAGGGCTACACCCTCCAAACTTGGGTGGAGACCATCGGCTGCAAGGACGCGTCGGGCTGGCAGCTCCGAGAAGGCGTGGTGAATGTAGAAGGTGCCCGAGTCACTACGACAGAGTTTGCTCACTTCGATGTTGAATTTGGTGACTTGGTTGTTAAACCACCATACAAATTGGTGGTTCGAGAAGCGCCGGCGGCGGTTTGCACTGCAGGGGAAGACGAGGCCGATGTAGATGGGTCCAATCTCTGGTCTCGTTGCTCGAATGTAGCTCAGGAGCTCGTGGAGGTGTTCCAGGCTTGCTTGGGCGCCGTCCTTGGCGAGGTCGTTGGTTCCAATGTGCAGTATTAAAGTGCGGACAGTCTCTGGCACATGTTCTAAAAGCTGCATCCCGTCCGAGAAGCGGCCGCGGCTGTACGTTATAAATGCGGGGGCCTCGCTGGAGTACGCGTTGAAATGTTGATATAGGTATTTTGCTTGCGAGTCTCCAATGATTCCGGTCTTGGTCGAGCACTTGGGGTACTTCATAGATAGATGCTCTGCAATACGGGGGCCGGTAGCCATTGTTAAATGCAGGTTAGGCAGAGTAACTTGAGAACAATGGACCAGGAAAATGCAATAAGTCAAAGATCCGTACTTGCGGAGTTGCTATGCTAGGAGTTTATTGCATGTATTACGACAGTTTCGCCGAGAGGATCGGCCTCGTCAGGAGATGACATACATTTAAGGGCATTAGACTGCGCAGAGCAGTAAGAGGCCAGTGGGACGAGAAGGACGTGACGTCACAAAAACTAAAAGTAAAAAGACATATGAAAAAAAACATATTACAACAAAATCAAACGCCTGAAAAAAAAGGTTTTATTCGAGCGCGCTCCCACGGTAGGGCGGCGGGTTTCAATTATATATATATATATATATATATATATATATATATATATATATATATATATATATATATATATATATATATATATATATATATATATATATATATATATATATATATTTACATACATATATGTAAATACATACCTTTAATTTTTCGCCAAGCGATAAAGTTAATAACCACTCTCTGCCTTCTTATATCAAAATAAAGTGATACTAACCCGTGTTAATCGAAGCTCCGATACAATACGAACGTGAAACTATGCAATACAGTCTGACACGACCATCAACACTTCACGAACGTTTCGTTCTTCTATATAGTTACGATATAAATGAAAACGTTTCTCAAAGCCTAAAATTCAGCAACTACGTACCTTGGTTGACAAGCAGGTCTCGCTAACAGAAATATCACCATTATAAGAGTCGCTAACGGAAGACAAGTAATCCCGCTTGTTCACGATGCTTTTCTTTTTGTAAAAAAAGAACAGAAATAATATGTATACATGTTTTAGCACTAGTTCTTCCACCCATCCTGCTCTGTTATGACTAAGCCGAAGTCCGATCGGAAATTCGTGCATCATGCACAGATGAACCCTGATCCGTTTGAAAAACTGAAGTGCGGTAGAAAGTTCCGACATCATGATTAGGCGAATTCAGATATAGCCCAAGGGCGTTTAATTCGTTTACCTTACTGGGTCGGCATCGGGCGCGTAGGTAAACATTTGTTCCCAGTGAGTAGCTTGTCAAAGCCTAGCTTTAAAGGCACTCCTTCTGATTTAACAGTAATGCGCACCGACGGTATGAAATCTTCAATCATGAAAAAATACGCTGCTTTAAATTTTGGCGCCTTTGAAAGAAAGCATTTTTGCAATTATTGGGCGATTCCTTTGCTGATGCTACACACCAAAGCGATATGCTCTTTCGATCGATGACGTTGTAAGTTCTATTCTTAATCTTTCTAGACACTTCTATGCAGAACAACCATTTTCTGATTGCGCCCAGATTTCCTTATCGACATCCGGAAAGAAAAAAACAAAAATGTTAGACCGGCACGCTTTCCTCACTGCGTCGTCGCAGCGCGCCTGGAGATCAACGCGTGGGATGGAAACATTAAAGGGATTGCCCCGTCAAATTTTGTGCTCGAGAGAACAATTGACTTTCATTGTTATTGCCTCGAAACGCATAGTCTGTGCAATATCTGAATGTTATATAGCCTTCTGCGTGAGTAATTGAATATGAAACTGCTCCAACGGCATCCTAGCTTAAACTGTGTTAAGCTTTCGTTGACAACATTCAAGTTCTGACCTCAGATATTGCAAAGCGAGCATTGCCAACTCGTCGTTTGCTTGAGGGCGAATGCTTCAGCGTGCTTCATTTTTGCTGTGCTCGACTTATTTCGTGAATGAGTTATGTTTTGGTTGCGCGGTGGGTGCCACAACCACCGGGCAGCACCTGCGATCCGCGAGACGTGCAGCGACGATTAAAATGGGGTCGTCGCCGCGAGCACTCGGTTCTCGTCAAGATCGGGATCCCGTTTCTGCAGCAATCATTTCACAGAAGAGAGCTACGAGCTGAGCTCTAAGTGAACAGAGGGCTCGTAAGCTGAGGTGTAATGCTGTGCCACCGGTATTCAACTAGGTCCACCCACTCCTCACCCAAATTGGATCAATCAGTTGGATTATGCAGCGAAACAGAAACCAACAGCTCAACCATCTTGAAACGATGCCGAAAATTGATTTTTTATCAAGCGTGAAGCCCGATTCTGTTTGACCCGCGCGTGAAACTGGAGCGTGGCTGCGATTTACCAAGGTCGTCCGAGTCAAATGATGATTTAGAAATGTTACATGCTTTTTGAACGACTCACCGTTAGCCTTCGATCTTGGGGTATCGCCTTCGAGGGAACGACCCGCTGCAGCATCATCGATCCAGTTGATCCGCGGATATGTGAACCCATATGCCGCTTCATGAATCCAGATGCCGTTTCAGAGGTAAAATCTGCATCCTTCTTTATGTAATCGTGTTTTTTTTTCGTCAAATCAGTGGCAGTGACAGTTGTGCTTGCGAGAAACGACATATGTTTGCTCGAAGCTAAAGGCCGTTTTCGAGTAATATCCTACTACAAAACGCGACGTTTTTCTACACGCGTGGGAATTGCAAGATAAGAAACGCATTTCAGTTGGGTACAGGCTGAAAGACTATATAATTTGAAACAAGATACAAGACATCCAACGACGAACACTTGTTATCCCGACCATCCGACGATCCTTTGCGTTGTGTTACTTCACGCAGCGGCTACGAATGTCAGCCATTGGCACTGGCGAAATTCAAGGTGCAGTTTCGTCCACACGCTCATGAAAGGTTTAATGAATATTGGTACGTACCAATATCAGCTAAACCTTTCATGGCCATGTCAAATATCAAAATAAAAGTGAGATTTGTCTTTACGAAGGCTTCCTCGAAGTAACGAGCGCCAACACTTAAGTACCTCCGGTTTTGACCGGAGAATTATTTTAAGCGATTTCTTTGTTGCGTTTTGTTTTACCTTCAAACCTCTAACGTCGTAAAGGATATAGTTTTGAAGTGTCGTTACGCCGACATAAACTTTGTTAAGAAGCTCCTCTTGCACTTTTTGTTATAGGCCCCAGGTTGGATTCGATATCCCCGCCGAGAAGTAAAAGCAGGCGGAATTTTGCACTTTCGACATGTACCGCAGTAGACACAGGGCCACTACTACACATTTTAAAATTTTCGGCATACAACACGCAGTTTGCCTTCGGGCCTGAAGGTTAAACAAAAAAAAATCTTCGCATTTAAAGCGCAAATATTTGAACTTACAAACCTGTTAAAGTACAAGAAAAAAATTAGGAGTTTACGCTTCACAGTAATGTGAAATTAGAGCGCAGCTCTTGAGGTATGTTGATTTGGTGATATATCGCGGTAAAGAATTTGAAAGAAAAAAAAATATATATATAGATATATATGTACAGAGAGATATATTTATTTTTGCTTGAGGGTAGATCAGGGAGGACAAGGCGGGTACGAAAGGAGCCTCACAATACAACGCGCGCAGTCTTTGGTTCAATGTGAACCAAAGACTGCGCTGTAACGCTGTAACTGTAACGCCGCATGACGTTACAGTTTCCCCGCTAAATTTAGCCGGAAAATTGAAGCCACGCGTCCTCAACAGCAATTCAGTTTCCCCGCTATATTTAGCGGAGAAAATGGCGTCACATCACTTCGTGCAGCGGTGGAACGGCTGCGCCATTTGCGCCATTTTACGCCAGACGCATTTGTCTGCGCCATCCTGCGCCATGTTGCGGAAACTGCGCCACAGCCAATACCTTGCGCCATTACACATCAAATCGCAAAACGTGCGCCGAAAAAATTGTATGTTTGCCTTAATTTTGGTTTTTGCATCGACTCGATTGGCAGCAATGAGCGTGTTTAGCTTGGTCGACATTGCAATCCTTTGTTCTGTTTATTCTCCTTGTGTATCCCGAGTCGGAAGCGCGCGAAAAAAACTCCGGGGGTCGGATTCCAAGCGCTGCACCAGCTGCGACTTAATTGTTCTTCAACCATGAGTGGTTAAGCAAGTCGGCCGAGGTGAGGTCGAGTCGTTAAGCGTCAGGTTGCCTGAGGCTCTGCTGCCCGGGATTTGGACCTCACCCAGTTGGAAACAAATGAGCAAAAAATTCCTTTTAGTACTTCATCGTTAGAAATTGGAACCGCATTTTCACAAGATAAATCGTGATTTGATAGAACTGAAACGCGGTCCGATCCGAAACCTTGCCGGCCAGCAGCTCTCACGCAAGTGGTAAATGTGCTCGGCGTACTTTAACCTCGCTCCTGCTTATCGCTTCGAATACGATAGCTTCGTTAATCGTAGTCTACTGTTTGGATATTAAATTTCTTAATAGAATCAACTCGAAATGTGTTGCCCTGTACCTCCGCGCAACTGCAAGCCCGTTGCTTACGCACGTGACGTGGTTCGCATATATATAACTACTATGTCAAGCATGTGTGGGTTGTGCGAAAAGTAGTGCTGGTTTGCATTTTGAGCAGCTGAAAGCCACTCAGAAAATATCAATGACACTATCTTCAATAACCTATGGTACTTACTTTTTGGTTCTCATCAAGACTCAAAAAGTTTCAAGTTTTGGCATCTGCTACACTGTTATCCGAACTACCTAGTTTCCTAACCACTCATGTTCAACTCTGCTGCTAAGCACAATTGAAATTGACCCCGTGCTTGTCTAAGACACAAGTTGAAGTGCAATGAAAACTGATCTGAGCTGCTCCTTGCCTGCTCCAGAGTGTAGTTTTAGCTGCTCACAACTTGCTCCAAAACAGCTGTTTCAGCTGCACCCGTGGCTGCTCCCAAGTACATATCATGAGCTCCACCCCTGCTTCGTGTCACGTCAGCTATGAACGAATTCAGTTTCACCACTAAATTTAGCGGGAAAATTGACATCACGTGACCTCAACACCAATTCAGTTTCCCCGCTAAATTTAGTGTGGAAACTGAATGCGCAGTTGTGCATTATAGTTCATCACAGACCTACACACTAATTCAATTTCTTGGCTAAATTTTGCGGTGAAATAAATTGGTCTATAAGTCTCTCACGTCCCATAATGCAATGCGTACGGTTACGCCGACGCCGACGCCGACGGCGACGGTGACGGCGATGCCAACCCCCGGTCAGAGTCCGAGTTTCACGACGCTGACATCAGCGTCGCCACCATCAGCGGCGCTGTGTATAGCGTCGCCACCGGCAGCAGCGCTTGGGTGGTGGGGGGCTCTCATTAATATAAAAATAGAAATATGGAACTTTGTTTGCTAACAGTAATTTCAACAAAACGTCTTCACCGCACAATGAGAAAAAAAAGGTAATCTATTTTATATATTTATTTTTGTTTGTTCTGTGTTTGGTCTGAAACCAAAACTCTAAACCGACCCGCTCGCCTCGCCGGCGCCCCGGGCCTTGGAAGACGCCGCTGCTCCCCTCGCCCAAATTTGGAACTTCGTAACGGCGGCGACGGCGGTGTCGCGTGGTTTTGTTTGCCCAAGGGTCGTGCGAGCGTGGTTCCGCTCTCCGGCGTTCCGCGCGCCTGTCGAACTCGATGGATATCTTGGTGCAAACTTTCAGGGACGGTTGAGAGCTGCATTTTACGTGGCCATATACCAATGGTGCACGAACAGCGCAAGTCAAGACCCACAAGTTTTTGTTTGTTCATTTTTTTCAGGAAAAGACAGGTGAGTATGTGTCTCCAGTACTCAGTTTTATTTGCTCAGCAAACTTACCATTAAACTTTTGCTGCCCATAGGTGTTAGTTTGCGGGTCTACCGTACTATAGGCAGGCTCGTTCTCGCAGTAAAAACGCATGCTTTCCTATATTCTCCACACCGAACAACTACGGTTTTAATGAACTTAGCCCCATTTCGATTTGTGCGCAACTCCGTATTTAAAGTGTAACAATCGGGTTTAATCTTGAAAATTGTCTCTGGCGGTCCTCGAACAGACGGAGGATAATAAAAAGAAAGAATTAGGCTTCCTATATTTTAATTTGAAGTTTCATTTATTTCTGCATGGTTCCGGGTGCAACAACGGCCATATGTCATTAGTTTGTTCTCTATAGATAGATATTTGTTTTGTTTTTAAATCAGTTTATAATTTTACATATCATAACCACATTGTCATTACAGATGCTGGGGCATGGAACGAGCATTTGAACGTTATCTCGAGAAGGAAGAAAGCTTCGGGCACTTCGTGGTTCCCAACCAGTTATACAGCGCGTTGAGTGCCATCATTTTTCGAAGCTTCATTTCACCACATTTTCATCTTGCTTGCGTGAGAAGCTTTGAATATGTAAAAATGAAGCTAATGATTGCTGCATGGAGGCCACCTAAGTGGTTTGTATTTATTATATCAGTGAACAACTTTACTTTCAGTGAACAGCTGATCGAACTTGGCATGTTGAATGCAAAATTATGTTGGTCAATGTTCTCACTGGTAAATATATATGTTCGTGATAATTCCCAAGAAGTGATAGTGATAAAATTAGTGGTAAAGCCCATTCCCAAGAAGGTGTGCGGCGCCGCATGTAATAATGAAGAGATGAGATCGTGCACAGATAATAATAATAATAACAACAATATTAATGTTTATTTTCCACCATAAGATGGTGGCGATCAGGGAAAAAAGCTGTCAGGTACAGCTTGACGGGTCCCTGACCGCCCACAGAAAGCAGCAACAGAGCCGGAAAAAACGATATTCAAGAGGAGAAAAAAAAATTGTACAATGATTGTCGCTATCACACATTTTAAAACAGATTTTTGATTTTTTTACCCTTTTTTACATTGAGCCAGGACAGACAGCAGAAATGAAATTATGCAAAAACTAGTTACAAAGAATACAAAGAAAGAATGGCAACTACCTTCAGCTGCTAGAGAAAAAAGATGATTTTACTTCTCTTAGGGATTACTTATCCCAATCTATACTTTTAGTCTTATACGAATTGAGTAACTTGGGGAGTGTGTATTTAAGCATTTGCTTGCCACAATTTGTTCTTGGTGTAGCCACCTCCCAACATTCAGCACCTCGGGTAGGGTAATTATGAACATTTTTTGATAAATTTCCAAGATCTGTTAAAAAAGTTGAGTCTTTAAGCTGCTCTACTTTAAGGCTAGTGCTAAGCCTATAATCATATTATGCATGCGCGTTTAATACGCGAAATTTCTGAAATAAGCCAGCTGTGTGAAAATCATACGAGACGGCAGCTATAGCCCTCAGTGCTTTTTTTTTTTTGCAATACATGTAACTTTTCTAGGTTTGTTAAAGTTGTTGTTCCCCAAACTAAATGGCAATAATTTAAGTGAGAATAAAATAGAGAATTATATATTAATACTTTAACGCTTGTTGGTAAAATATAACGATGTCGATTTAACATGCCCACAGTTTGGGATAGCTTTGGAATAAGAGAGTTTATATGACTTTCCCACGACATATTTTCAGAAAACATGACACCTAAGAGTTTAAAACAATTCACAATCTCGATTTTGGTTGAATTCAAAACTATCTCCTTGGTAACGGTAACGAGTTTATTTTTAGGACGAAAAAGCACGGCTTTGGTTTTATTTACATTTATTTGTAATGCGTTGTAATGACTCCACGTTTGTAACCTAGACAGGGCCAGATTCGCCATATAGAATAATAGGTCAGGATCATCTGCAGAAAACAGTATGCTCGTGTCATCAGCATAGTTTACAAATTTTGCGCTTACATTAATATTGACTATATCATTCACATACATGTTAAAGAGGAAGGGGCCCAATATACTACCCTGTGGTACACCAGAAGGAATAGGTTTTATAGTGGAAGAATTCCCATTGGATATAAACATATTGTGCTCGATGCTTCAGATAAGATCTTAACAGCTGTAAAGCGTGCCCTTGAATTCCATAATTATCTAATTTAGATAGTAAAATTTTATGATTGAGGCAGTCAAACGCCTTGGTGAAATCTATAAAGATTCCAAGAACCATATTTTTGTTTTCAAAGCTTTGTAAAATAAATTCTTTTAAAACAAGTAAGGCAGATTCTGTCGACTTGTGTTTTATAAATCCATACTTTGATGGAGTTATCAAGTTGTACGTATTTGAAAATTTAGTCAAACGTGTATGAAGAACCTTTTCGAGCGCCTTGGAAAACACTGGTGATTTTGAAATTGGCCTGTAGTTTCTCATTTCATTTACATTTCCTTTTTATGCAATACTGAAACTTTGGCAATCTGCATTCGCTTAGGAAAAATTCCAGTAGATAAAGAGATATTAAATATATGAGTTATTACAGGTGCTAACAGATGAATAACATGTTTTACCGGTCTTATCTGGATGCCATCGACGTCACAGCTAGAACTATTTTTAAGCTGAAGAAACACGCTTATAATTCATGGTTCGACGACTTGATCTAAAAATATCGAATCACTGTTTCGTTTATCATTTAAAACCAAAGGAGTTTCGGTTTCAGTAGTACCCAGAATATTTACAAAATGTTCGTTAAAAGCATTTGCCAGTGAACATCCAGTAAGTTCAGTACCATTGCACAGAATTTTTTCAATTGAACTGAAGGGCGATTTTGATAAAGAAGATAATTTTGTTGCTTCCACATGATGTAAGTGCGTCCTTGTGTGGCCTTGAACAAATCAAAATGATAACGCGTTCTGGCGCGCTTTAGTTCTTTTGTCAGGTTGTTGCGATAGTTTTTAAATACTTTAAGGTTCTTCTGGTCCTTGGATTTTATGAATTTACCATATAAAGCGTTTTTTATCTTAATTTTACAGAGTAAATCTCTCGTTATCCAAGGCTTCTTTATGCGCTTGTTTGTTTTAATAGAAGTGAAAGGAAAATATGTCTTATACAGTCCTAGAAATAACTCTATAAAAATGTTATAAGCCCCGTCATCACTATCCTCATACAGTACACGGCTCCAATTTGTATTTGAAACAGCGGTCTGAAAAGCGTTGAGTCGATCTAAAGTTATTTTTTGTACTAATGTCCGCTCTGTCCTACAATTTTTTTGGGGAAACTTTTGAGAGAAATGAATATTGGGAGGTGGTCACTCAGATCGCAAAGAGTGACGCCAGCTTTTATATAATCGACTGAGCTGTTTGAAATAAACTCAGGGAGGTGCTGGCGATCTGAAACTGGAGCTTGTGGGCGAGTATAACGAAGTGATTTTGTCAATGTTTTATTTTTGCGCGTATGCAGGTACAGTGCTGTACTTAATTTTGTTTTATCATCTGTCCAATAAATGTGCCTCGAAATATTTCGGTCGCAGCTCTAAATTCCTTACTGCACGGCGGGACGTCTCGAAACAGAAGAAAAACGAACACACAAGACGACGCACCTTATACAGCTGAAAGCGAGATCACACATAGTATACAACGTTAGGGACTTTTAGCGAACTGTTACCGTGTTCCGCTTGCCGCACTATCGGAGCCTTTGAAACATGCTTTATAGGCGCCCACCCGGAGTGATACCGTGACCGCGGGGCGCGCGCTTAAAAGGATGCTTCAAAGGCTCCGATAGTGCGGTACGCGGAACACGGTAACGGTTTGTTAAAAGTCCCTATTATTATACTACCGGGACAGGGCGTGATGCTCAGGAGCCTGGATCCAGGCTCCAGCACGACCCCGAAGCGATGATACGAGAACAACCCTACAAAAATAGAAGGACGCCATGTTGGATTCTTTATGGCTTGGCTTAGAAACGGCTTCAAAGCAGGCTATTACGTTCTAAACGTGATATATAGAAGCCGTTTCGAAAAGTGATCCAGATATTTTATAAATAGCATGATTAGTTGTTAATATAATTTTATAATTTAACGAATATAAAATTATTAGTTGACTCGTTCAAGTAATGAGAACCCCCCACCACGGACGAGGCATTCGGCGCGACTGTACAAAAGTCGACTCCATTGGCCCTATGGGAGATGTCCGGGGGTTGGCGATGCCGCTATACGAGGAAACTAGCGCCTAAAAGCCTGACCACAGTAGCGGCAACGGCGCTGCCGGTCGGCGCCCCGGGCGGCACCGCCGTCAGGCGTCTTAACGCGAGGAGGGCACGTTGACATTCGTTTAGCTGCTCACATAAACGAACTGGCTCGTGGAATTGCGCTCGCGTCTGCTCTTCGTTAAATTATTTTGTTTCGGCTCTGATGTTTCGCATATATCAGCATTGAAACCGCACTCGCTGCCTACATTATAGGTGCCTATGATGACCTGATGATCAGCGTGAATGTGACCATCCTGGAATGCTCGTTGATCTTGCGATGTCGCCCCGCTCTGAAGGGAAGGAGCCGCAGACCTTCGGTCCGGCCGTGTTGGTGCTACCGAAACACCGGGAGGCAGGCCAGTGCTTTACTGCCCTGGCTGCGCGCCAGAGATGGAGGCTACCCTCGAGGGTGTCACCAAATCAACAGGAATCCGTCAGAACGTATGCGACATGCGACAAGTGGCACGGACAAACTCACCTGTTTTTCTGAATTTATCTCCGATAATTTCCCAGCGGTTCTTCTTAGCGTCCTTATATAGGTAATCTGGTTCCTTCTTGTTCTATAAAAAAAGGAACAGTCGCACAGTTTCGAAGAAACGCTCCATTGGGAAAGGCATTTAGGGAAGTAGGGATAGCAGACGAAACGAAACAATGCTACCTCCTGTGCAAAGAGACAGACGCGCGCAGAAGCGGCTTGCGTGTTGCCATGGCATCGCATTGTCACAATCTACGCCACATCTCATTGGCTCCTGTCTTCTGCGGCGCGGAGCGGCGAGCTTTCAACCGCGCAAGGACACGTTGCCTTGGCGGCGCCCAGCGGCGCGCCGCTAAGGGCGAAAGCTGGTTTTGGCCGGCAGCCCGCTGCGGTCGGCGGCGCGCGGCAAGCAAAGAGCTGCGCTCTAAAAAGGCAAAATAATAGAAATGGCTAAACGAGCTCACTTCTCGTCAGGCTTAGCGTGGATGGCGAAGCAGCAATTTGAAAAGGGCAACATTTTTCGCTAGGCGTCTCGGCGTATCAGTGATAATATCGTTTGTCTCAAGTACCACACTGTCCCGGATAATACTCTAAGACTTTAAGAACATAATTTTTAGAAACTGTTAAGTTTATGTATTCAATTTAGAGAAATGTTCTTATCTTCAATTTTTTTTTCTTGATGTTTTCAATATAAACAAGCGGACATAAAAAATATAGCAAGGTTGGAGATGAACTGGTGAATAGAAACCGTGTCCAATTAATCTGAGACTGGTGCAGAAGAGAAAATCAATACGTAGAAGGGACAGTAAATAAACAGGACGGCGTCTAAAAAGAGCTCTGTTATTTATACGTCGTCCTGTCTATTTTCTGTCCTCTATATGGTTTTATGTTTCTCGTCTAGTCCAGACTCAGGCTAATTCATCATGGTTAATCTGGACGTGTGTCTAAAGTAGTGATATATTAAGCATAACGGGCTTAATTATTTGTTAAATTGAAGCCAATAAACTTTGTGAATAAGTCCCAACCATTGAGTAAACATCTGGCAGAAACAAATGGCTACGACCTAGCTTCGCATCTAAAAATAAATCTTTAATATATCGTGCTTTTGATTGCAGGCATTTATAAGTCCAATCCTATATTAATCTGATATTTATTTTATATTTCCGCCGATACCCAGGGTTCTTTGCAACAAAACAAACGAAGAAATATTTAAATATTGAAGTTGAAATTTTTACATTTCTATTTTCCTCTTTTATTGAAATTCGTATTTCGCCAATATAACTTTGTACTATAATATTATGGTGACTGCTGAATAGGTATTTGTTTAAGCTTCAATGCTATCTATAATTAGTAATAAATTGTCATGTCACAAAGTTATTATCATCCAAACCTGGCAAGTAGTCGTAAAAGTGGATAGGTTCTAAAGTTGAGTAAAACTTTAGAACCTACCCGCTTTATGCACGAAAGACTTAACCTTTTAGGGCAGTTTAGAAAGCCATGTAAAATTTATTTATAGTGGGAAAGGTATCCGAGCCCGGAGAAGCTCCTAAGTACGCAACCTGTGACTCTTGTCATGTCAGTATTTTTTAACTGTGCCTGTCTACTGTACGCAGTTTATGGCCATGTTCAATACATACAAACTCGCCCAACTAATTTTCTTGTTACGATCACTTAAATCCCAAAATCAGTCTTTGCTCTTTAGAAGTCAAACACTAGAAAACTAAAATATGATGTCAACGAATTTTTCAAATTCCTCTTGAGACATGACCCCTTTTTTCTGCCCGATTAGAAATGAAATTCCTCTAATATTATGATGTGAGTTGAGGGAAAATTTACAAACCATATTTTTGTTCGTATTTAGCTCCAAGTTGCCACCCGTAGATACATAAATTTGTGCTGGAAAGCTCTCCAATACCCCACATGCTACTTTGTAATTGCCATGGGGCCACTGCAAGGCTGCGCACTGCTCCCAAATTTACAGAGGGTTGCCTCTGCGGAGCTTTCTTTCATGGCAACACTGAGCCAAGTACCGGCTCTACAGCAATATGATAAATTAAACTATATTGCCTGAATAAAATGGAAAATTGCGCGTATATTGTGTTTTAAATAAGGTATGAATCTCTATGCCTTGAAGACCTTGTCCAAACAAATGTTAGCGCCATGCGGTGCAAACTTCTAAAATGCATTGGGGGAGATAAAATTTCTGCTTGCTCGTTTATGAAAATTTTATGATGAATTTAGCGAGATAGTCCTCGAATAATCAGGTACTATTGAAGACTGTATAGCAAAGATGTGTCTCTATACAGTTCAAATACAAGGGTAGGAGACCAAACGCTTGTATGCTTATTTCCTTTATGTCGAAAAAAAATTGTTGAAATGAAATATGAGAATGACAAAAGTACAGCAGAGGGCACGAGACCGAACAATTACAGGTACAGGAGTGGAAGATGTACCATATTCAACCCACGTCCACTTAGTTACCGTTTAACTATTTTGCGGCAAACACTCATGTAAAGTTTAACGTACACTACAAATGCTTTTTGAGCGGTAATCACAAATTATATTAAATTTCAGATAATCACCCATAAACTTGTTTTTTTATTAATTTTGTTCGCCGCTTGTCATGCAAATTCTAAAGGAATACGGATACAAGTAGGTTTTTACATGGATATTACTACTTTACAGGTAGCGCCCTTCTTTGTAACAAAAGTGTGTTCTTGTTTGGAGGCTTAGGGCCTTTAAACGCCCAAAGAAGCCAAGGTAGAACCAAGCTTACCTTCTTTGGCCAGAACCTTCCCTACTTTGGAAGCAAAGTGCGAAAGTTCGACTTTCCTTCTGGTAGTTTGGCAGCTTGAGGCTTAAATCGCAAAAACAAGTACGAGAATTAAGCTTTATTTGTGATTTTTTAGTTTTTATGTGGCAATTTTGGGCCTAAATTTCAGAGCAAGTACGAGATTAAGGCTACATAGCTGGTGCTTCTGTTCATGCGTGGCATCTTTGTCACAAGTATGGCCCTTTCGCAGTTGTGTCGTAATTTAAAAATATATGCGACAGAAAATAAAAAGTACTCTGGCCACTAACTAACGCATTGGAGCAAAACCTCTATGTCTTCCAATAGAAAGGTCTGCAAAAAAACATTAATTTGTGCAATGCTCATTGCCGAATGGTTTAGGAGGCGCCTAGTTTCTATTCAAACGCTACCATGTCCTTTCAAAAGTATGAACAGGAATGTTGATGCTAAAGATCTTAAAAGAAAAAGTAACTTAAATTATTGACATCTTTTATGATCTATAAGTTATAACTCAAGGGTCTTTTGCACGTTATAATATTTTGTTTATTTTAGCCCTACAGGCGCGAGGGTTAGGCAGGTAATCAAGTAGCCTGATTTGCTTTAATTCGTTACATTTTGTAAATTTCACACTGGCGCACTTCCTTAACTGGCCTTATCTTTCCATATAATTGAAAAGTTATAAAAAGAGCACAACATAATGTATAGATTTCGTCAGCCTAACAAGGTAATGACACGCTATTAACATATCTGTAGCCTGATTCATTTTAAAATGCTTATTATTCTTTGCTTCAATCCTTAACAGATGATATGGCATAAACACATTGATATATCAAATATCAAATTGTTTTGCCACGTAATAAATACCCCGCGGGGGGCACCTGTGAAAGCAGGTGTTTGGTGAAGGGCGTCACCGCGGACCCTGAGCCATACGTGTTCGCCCGCCCGCGTCTGGCTGTGCGTGGCTTTCCCGTGTCCGGGGAAAAGGGCACCTTGGTGGTTGAGTCGAGCTCGGGGTAGTTTTGGACCCTTTGGGGCCCCCCAAGTGAGGCAATGCACCACTTCGGCCGCCGCTTCCCGTAGACGGGTGTCCTGGCTTGGCCCGACCAGGATGATTCAGTCAGGCGCCACTTCTTTTACTATCCCCTCCCTTCTTTCACCGTTGTCTTCTCCTTCTTTTCACTCTTTTCATTTCTCTTCTTGCCTTTTTCAACTTCTTTGGCGGCAAGGGCTAACCTTGAGTGGCGACAGATCCCTTGTCCAGAACCACACTTGGTTATAGTTCCTGGGCAGTGCTAATAGCATAACGTCTCCAGCAAAGCCCTTTTTGTTATGGTGTGTTATCTATTCCCTTGTCGGGCTCCGTGGTGGGCGGCACACAACAGGTACTGAACAAACTTCGCCTCTCATGGCAAAACCCCAAACCGAAATCTCCGGTTCTGGACATTCCGCTAAGAGGCATCGTCCTGAACGAGCAGTCACAGTGAAAGATAAGGAAGATGAAACGTTTTAAAGATTTATGGTGATCTACTCCGAGGTCCTTGACAAACCTCTCTCAAAGATGTCAACGTTTCTTGTAGCAAAGGTTCTTGACAGTCAGATAGGTGGTGAATACAAAGCAAAGAAACTGCATTCTAGTCATCTGCTTGTTGAAGTTGCAAAAAAGTTCCAGAGCACTACTCTTCTCAAATAGACATCCCTAGGGAACGTGCAGGTAAAGTAAGCACACACAGAACCCTCAGCACCATTTGAGGGGTGATTTCAGAAGATGATCTTCTTTCCAGTAGTCAAGACGAGATCTTGGAAGGCCTGCGGGCATCTAGAGTAGTGGCGGTCAAACGCATTATGACGAGGCGTGACCGCGCAGAGGTGAAAACTAAACATATTATCCTAACATTTGAGCGACACACGCTTCCTGCACTCGTCAAAGTTGGCTACTTGAATTGCCGTGTCAGACCGTACGTCCCGAACCCACGGTGATGTTTCCGTTGCCAACATTTTGGTCACGGGTCGCGCAGCTGTCGGGCGAGGGAGACGTGTGCGAAGTGCGGGAGCTACGACCATCGTGCCGACGTCTGTGAAGGCTCAGTTGCCTGCGCGAAATGCAGGGGTCCCCACCCTGCTTACTTTCGTTTTTGCCCTCCGTGGCGATAAGAAAAGAGAATTCTTAGCTTACGAGCCAAAGAGAACTTGTCGTATCCTGAAGCGAAGCGAAGGTTTTCCTTCATTTCTAAAAGCACCTACTCTGACGTGGTGTTCAGCGGACCTGCACCACGCACGGAGTTCAGGGCCACCCAGTTCTTTGTTGAGGACTTGGCAGGCCCCTGCGTCCAAGGCCACTCAGTTCTTTGTTGAGGAACTGGCAAACCTGTGTCCAAGGTTCAGGATGCAGTGGGAGCTGTTGACATTGCCGACTCTTCAGGTCCTTCCTCGGATCATAAGGACATGGAATTGCAAACCGCTAAATCAAAACAGCAGGGAAAAATCCGGTGGTTCCTCCTTAGGTAGAAGCACGTACTGAATTGCCTTAATTCGTTTATGAAATCTTTTATCCTTTAAAATGGGCTCTGTAATTCTTCAGTGGAACTGCTGTGGCTTATTCACTAACCTTGCAGATGTTGAGTTCCTTTTAGAAGAGTATAAGACATCTGCATTACGCTAGCAGGAAATAGACTAATACATCTCACACCAAATTTTTGAGACGCTACAGTCTGTGTCGTAAAGACAGCCCTAGCACGTCCATTTCTTGTGACGGCGTTGCGGTGGTGCTTCCAAAACATATTCCATGTGCAGAGGTTCCACTTCAGACGCCACTTGAAGCTATCGCTGTTCGTCTCTTGTTGCATAAAGCCATAACTCTGTGTTTAGTGTACTTTCCACCTTCTTCTTCTCTGAAGCGACAAGATCTCGACTCCATTTTAAGCCAGCTTCCAGAGTCCTGTCTTTTACTCGGTGATTTTAACGCGCACAGTACCGTTTGGGGAAGTGATCATACACGCGGTAGGATAATCGAATCCATATTATATTCACATCGGCTATGCATTTTAATACGCTCCATCCTAAATATTTTAGTCCTTCATCCTTGTCATCTACATGCATCGACCTATCTATTGGCAGTGCAAATGTGCTACCTGATTTTTTATGGACTGTTGATCAGAATCCCCCATGGAATGACCACTTCCCCATTATTTTAAAATGTAAAGAGACTCCTCAGTCTTCACCCAAGCGCCATCCACGCTGGAAGTTTGAAAAGGCAGACTGGAGCCTTTTTAAGCAGTCGTCGCTCCTGGCCTATTCTCGCCTCGATCAGCATGCGATTGATGAAATCAAACATATTTTAACATCCCATATTCGCACTGCAGCGTCACTTTCTATCCCTCAGTCGTCTGGACAGCTTCCTAGACGACCAAAGACGTGGCGAAACGAAGACTGTAAAGAGAGTCGCAAACAGCAAAACAAAGCTTGGGGTGTTTTAAGACGTTATCTAACTCGGGATAACCTGATAACTTTCAAAAATATAAAAGCTCGTGCTAGGTACATTTGTCGAAAAGCGAAACGCGAGAGCTGGCAAAAATATACGTCCTCTGTCAATAGTAGCACTTCTCCCAAGGAAGTATGGGGCAGCATTCATAAAGTAAATGGCTCATATCATGAATTCACCATTCTACTTCTTTCCAAAGGTGGAAAATGCCTAAGCAATCTCGAAGAAGAGGGCAACATCCTGGGCGAGCATTTTTAATTTATTTCCAGCTCGCAGCATTACCCGCCTGATTTTCTGCAACATAAAAACAAAGCTGAAAGTATGGTACTGAAAACATCCAGTGCTGAACGTGAAGCTTATAATGCCCCCTTACCTTACTCGGAACTGATAATAGTGCTCCAAAACTCTAAGCCATCGGCTCCTGGTCCAGATGGTATTCATTACTATATGCTTCAGCATCTCCATCCTTTCACACTTGACATTGTTTTATACCTTTTTAATCGTATTTGGTTTGAGGGATACTTTCCATTGGACTGGAGAATGGAAACAATCATACCCACACTCAAGCCCGGTAGGGAACCATCCTGTGCAGCTAGTTATCGACCTATCTCTTTGACTAGATGCTTTGGAAAGACTCTTGAACAAATAATTAATAGAAGACTGATGCATTTTCTTGAACTAAACAAAAATCTAGATGTGAACCAATCTGGGTGTCGTTCGACTCGGTCCACTCTTGACCATTTAATACGGCTGGAGACAGCTGTGCGTGAGGCCTTCGTTTGTAGACAACATTGCCTATCTGTGTTTTTCGACCTCGAAAGAGCCTACGGTACAGCCTTGCGTTTTGGTACACTTAGGGACTTGTATGATTTGGGTATCCGTGGTCGAATGCTTCGTACCATTGAGAGCTACCTCAGCAGGCGCACCTTTCGTTTTCAAATAGGAACAACGTTATCTAAAGTGTTTGTCCAGGAAAATTGCGTTCCTCAGGGAGGCGTTCTTAGTGTAATTCTGTTTATTGTCAAGATGAACTCCCTTGCATCGGCTATCCCCCCATCGGTGCAATATTCACTCTATGTAGGTGACCTTCAGATCTCTGTGCCCTCTTGCAATCTGCCACTGTGTGAGCGACGAATTCAGCTGACCATCAAAAAGCTGTCAACCTGGGCCAATCAAATTGGATTTAAGTTTTTATCAGATAAAACAGTTTGTGTGTGCTTTTCTCGGAAACACTGACTATTTCCTGAGCCTGTTCTAGCACTAAGCAACGCCAGAGTTTCTGTGAAGCCTGAGCACAAGTTCCTGGCTCTTATATTTGACAGCAAGCTAACCTTCGGTGCCCATATTAAGAATCTGAGATTAAAAGCTCACAAATCACTTAATATTTTTAAAGTTCTATCCCACGGATCGTGGGGTTCTGACCGGACGTTCCTTTTGAGGATCACAACTCGACTATGGCAGTATTGTGTATGGTTCTGCTATGCCTTCCATTCTAAAAATGCTTCACCTTATCCATCATCTTGGGTTCCGATTGGCGAGGGGTGCCTTTCGCACGTCTCCTGTGCCAAGTTTGTACGCAGAGGCCAACGAGCTATCTCTTGAGAAGAGAACATTTTAATTGGGTTTTATGTATTTTCTGAGAGTCCCGTCCATTTTTGATCACCCAGCGCAATTGGTTATGGAAGACATGCGCTCTGAAAGAACGTTTCAGAACAAACCCCCATCTGTGCCTCCCTTCTCCTTGAGATTGAAAAGTGCCTGCGAGAACATGGGACTCAATCGGCGGCCTCCTGTAGTGCAGTCTAATTCTGCTGGAGCACCTTGGGAGCACCCTGTCATTAAGTGTGAACTTTCACTCAAGTGATACAAGAAAGCTGATAGTCCCGATACTGTTTTTTCAGGAATTCTTTGCACTGCAAATCAGTATGGCGAATATATAAGCTTCTACACAGATGTTACAAAGATTGAATCTGCTGTTGGGTGTTTTGTTTAGCGAATCAACTACTCTGCTTCTATTTTTGCAGCAGAGCTCTATGGTCTGCTTCTAACCATAGGCTACATACATGATAAAAAAGCTGTCTCGCTCCATCGTATACACCAACTTTCTCAGTGCATTGCATGCACTGTCTTCACTCACACCCCTCAACCACTTCCTGCTCCTGGAACTGCGAAAAAAAGTTGTTGCTGCTTCAAGACAGGGATTCGAAATCATATTTTGCTGGATTCCCAGCCACGTGGGCATTCCGGGCAATGAGGCAGCAGATCGCGCAGCAAGCACTTGCGTGAAACGAACAGTTGATCTCCACAACATTCCTAACCAGACTACAAAGGCCTTCTCAGTGTCTTTGTAGTGCAAATGACAGGCTGAATGGGATCAAGAAATCAGCAACAAGTGGCATATGATCAGACCTCTTTTGAAAGAATGGTAAAGTGCACGCCACCACGAACGCTTTTTTGAGGTTGTGCTTGGCCGGCTCAGGATTGGACACACTCCTTTAACTCATGGCTACCTTCTTCGTCGGGAGGACGCCCCCAAGTGTGAACAGTGTGATAACGCCTTAAGGATTCTACATATTCTAGTTGAATGTTCTGCTTATCATGTAGAACGTCTTTCGTATTTCTTGCAACTGTATCAAGAACATATGCCACTACACCCAGCTCTGCTCTTAAGTGATGAACCTCTTGTGACACTCAATAATATTTTAAAGTTTTTAGGTGTCATCGGCCTCCTGCACCGTTTGCAGCATTCTTAACCTACAGATCATGCCCATCACCCTCTAGCCTTTTGGTACCCCGTAACCATCTTTTATCTAATCACTGGCTACTAAAGCCTCTTTTTTCTCTCTAAACTCTATGGCCTTAGTAGCGTTTGCGCCGTAAACAACAAATCAACCAACCAACCAACGTAATAAATAATAATTGATCGTTTTGAACACATTGCTTTTTTCATGCAAATGTTAAAAGAGTATAAACTTGCAAGTGAACCTGTAGCCTCATATGGCTCCTCCACGTTACATAAAGGCCTGTCGGAAAAAAAAAAAAAAGAAGTAGTGGACGAAAGTGCACTACAGACTGAATCAGACATCCTTGTTTCCTTCTCTCGGAACAATTCCAAGATCAATTCATTCGAGACAAGCGACGGACCTCAATAAAGTTTGAGCGGATGAATGCTCTCAAATTCTGGTATAGCTAATTTAGAGAAAACGCTCTTAATAAACTCTACAACCAGTTGGCCATTCGGGAAAATAAAAACTTGATATATACATTTTAATCGTTTCATAATTGTTCCGCAAAACTAAATAGAGTTAAAAGTAGTGGTCCCTTAATACAGCCCCGGCCTACACTTCAAACTTTCTTTTATTAACGTGTTTTCTTCCTAGACTCATTAGTTCTCACCGAGAAATTGGACGATGCTACTTTTAACCGTATTATAGCTGCAAAGTGAGCCTTGTCGCTAACTTATATCATGTCGCATTCCATACATCTCGTCAACCCCGCTCGGATAAAACAAAAATGATCGCATTATTTTTTAAGTTTACTTAAAAACTCCAGGAATTGAAAGAACGGCTAAAAGACAGAAACAAGGAAGTCTGGGTAATTCACACAGACAATTGAAACATCTTAAATTTCTGGGTATTTAAGGGAACTCTCTCGTTGAGAACTTCTGTAAAAAATTGTCTACGTCTTTCAGCCCTTTAATTGTGGTTCCAAAAAAAAAAAGAACCATAATGAAAACGTACCGTACTATATTATTCCTAGCTCATCAATAAATATATTACTCATTTTTCTCAAAAATACGCGTTTCAGATATTTTTCTGAAATAACAATTTCACAATACCTGCATGACTAGTTCCATACACACATGCAAGGGCAAACAACTGCTATATAGAGAATGCGTCTAACGAATGAAGAGCGTAAAAAATAAGTAACTAACGGAAGCGACGAAGTACCATATAATTAGTTTATTCAGGTTAAAAACCCTTACATATATTTTAAATTAATGAGCAACGTATTTAATTTGCTTATTATGTGAATGGTAACTATTGAGTCACTGCGATAATGTCAAAATAAAGTATTCGCTTTGATACTTCAGCCCCATGGGCATTCGGAACATAGATAAAGGAGATGCAAACCCTAAAAGTTGTGGTAAGCCCTACAAGGGGGAGGGGAAAGTTATAATAATCTAGTGAAAAAACCAAACTCAATCATATCAGTCTGGACTGTGTGAGGTTGTTCTGCCTTTGGGTTACGATGAGAGTGATTTAAGCAGCAGCGAACAATATATCTAGTGCATAACGACTTTTAGCCTACGGTCTTTCGCGTAGATCGCGTAGTAGGAACAAATCGACCACATGCCGTTCTTTGAGATAATAGAGAGTTTTAGGGAGCCGGAACAAAATTCGATCGATAAGCGAAAACGATCGATACCTTGGATCGGGCGTGTGGACCGATCGTGTGTCCTGAAACGGCTTTGGGGGAACCGTATTTGCAGACGATAGCAGACGATCGGTGCAGGTCGCGCCCCCTGGCAACGGAAACCTGAACCCGCCTCATCGAGAAAAGACAAATTTGCGTGTGTTTGTACAAATCGCAGAAACTCAAGTAAATAAAGATCGCACCCTAAATATATAAAGAACCCAAAATATAGTATACCTACTTATAGTTCGTCTCGTTTTTTTACTGAAATGAATGCGCTTCCGTAATACAAAACCTGGCGCACCACGGCGTGTCGCCCTTAGTACAGCGAAGTTCTAAAATGTTCGTCTGCTAAAGAAGCAGACGAGCTTTCCGACAACAATAGCGCTCGATCTTTTTGACCATGACTTAAAGTTGGCTCTATTCAGCGAAAGCAATTTAGAAAAAGTGATTTTGTACGACTGTCTGCGCACTAAGGGTGGAGTGAGTCTCTTTTGAACTTCTCGCTTTCTATAAGCGAGGTACGCACGCGCGTGCCGTGGGGCCCGTGACTTGTGCAGGGGCACGAGGGAATAAACATTATTTTTGTTTTGCCGTGACACGGAGTCAGTCGCATTTCTTTCGGGTGCCACCGAGCACCGATACACTAAGAGAAGGCGCTTGTTGGGGGCAAGGCATAGGACGTTCAACTTGGCGTAGCGTTTGAGTAAACAAAAAGGTTGTGATACCAGGAATGATGTGCGGATACCACGAATGATGTGCCAGCGTATTTTTTTTTTTCTTTTCAGTTTACCAGATTTATATACTGGGGGGTAAAATAATGCCTCGACCGTACATGGTAACTTGTTTTCTAATAAATCATGCGTTCTCAGCGGGCAAGCTTCGGTGTTTTACATCAACCAAATATGATGTTTACACCAACCACGTCCTGATATGCTGAAACGTTGCCGAAAGCAAACTCGATTTGGCACAAGAACACGCTCGCGCGCGCTTATCATCAACATTCGAAGTCGTCTGCTAGCGATCCTGTCTCTTTCCCTCGAGGCCCAATGTAGGATCGAGTATTAAGAAAGCTATGGACAAATAAAACTAGAAATATTAAATCTCGAAGAAATACAAAAATAACCAAAATATACTCACTTTCTCAAGTTGATGCGGTCATTTTTCTTGTACAAAGCTAATTCAATTCAATTTTCAATTCAATTTTCAATTTAATTCAATTTTTATTTTAAGATCAAGACATACAAAATAAAGAGCTGGCCCACAAAAGCAGCATCCTGCTTGTATGTGGGGCCAGGCGACCAACTACACTACATGTTGTTACAAAAAAAAAAAAAAACACTCCGCAGCACAAAAAAAATGAAAGGAACACAAAATTAGCAGCACAAATAAATACAAAAAGGAACACTTTAGAGCATGAAATATAGGTGTTTATAGCCAAGTCTATTCACGCAACCATGAAATAAAAGTACGAAATATCTCCAACGGTTAGGCTACGATGTCTACAGCTCAGATGCTTGACACCAATTCCTTAGTTTCCTTTTTAGTACCATAGTGGATTCTATATTCATAAGGGATTCTGGGAGTTCGTTAAATAAGGAATATTTCTGTTTTTCTTTCCATACAGTCTGTATATTTTTGGAATGACGTATCTTTCAGTACGTCTCAAATCTCTATTTTTATTTACGAGGAGGTCAATCCGTTCCCTCGGTCCTCGCAACGAGAAGTTCTTTTTCAACGCTGCGTCATTCCAAAGTGCTGGAGCGAAAAAGGAGTAGCGCCTAGCACCTCTCGAAGTAGAAAGATGTTGTCTACCGCTGTAAACCGCTTGCGAGGAGGAGGCGGAGGGACGGAGGTAGATGCGGCGCTCATATTGCTCTCTTACGGTACAGATAGCAGACGATCACGGTCGTACGCCCGCGTACCGATCGTTGCGCCGTGTACGGTACGACCACGAAGAAAATATAAAGGAAAACCTGTAACTTTACTGCTGTGCACTTATTAAAACTACCACCAAATATTCAAAGGGCTCGTTTTATAGGATATATGTGATTAGCATTTGTACAGAAATTTTTAATTCATGCAACATTTTTAAACTAAAAAGTATCCAGAGCCTTGATGCAGAAGGCTGTTGCTCACTCTGTTGCCACTACAGATAATCCTCAGTCATAACAGCAGCTGTAAAAACCGGGTGATAAGTGCTCAAAATGCACATCCAATGTTTGTATAAAAAAAAAAAAAACTTACAATATGTAAAAAAAAAAAAAGGTGTCTAGGCCAGCGGGATTCGAACTCTTAAAGGGGCACTGACACATCAAAATCATATTTTTTTTTTATTATCCGAAACGATTGAAAACGATGCCGGGACATTACCCTCAAAATTTTAAATTTGGGAATTCAGTATTTGTGAAGTAAAAAAACAATTTCCAAATGCCGAATTCGAAGTTCCCGCGCGATCGGCGCGGTGCCTTGACGTCAAAAATTCCGGAGTCCTGAGAGTCCACTTTTTTTCACCACTCCCTGCTGTTGCCATGGCGACCCAAAGCGAGGAGGAAAGGAGCGAGCGCAGTCGTTGCGGCGGACCGGTTTTGAGCGGTGTCGCCTGTTTTCCGTTGGAGGATACAAATCCAGGAGACAGCACCACAACGAACTCCGGATTTTTGGTATTTCAAAAAGAAGGGCCGTAGTGCGTTCGCAATTGCGTTAAAAAACATGTTTTAGGATTGCCGTAATCAAATGTTATAGAGATGTCGCCTACAAAGCTTCTAAATTTCATGATTCTTGACGTCACCGATCAAAAGAGCGAGGAGGCGAGAGGCGGGAAAATCAAACGCCAAAAATAAAAAGGCGCGCGCGCGCGGGAAAATTTTTTTTTTCGCGATGCGTTTTTTTTTTGCGTGTCTATGACTGCAACTTGCATCGTTTTAGACAATAAAAATAAATACGACCTTTGGGGTGTCAGTGCCCCTTTAACTACCGGTCCTCTACGAGCTCAAAAAACCGGCGCTCCAATCCACTGAGCTACCAAGGAGACGTATTTTAGCTGCGCTAAATATCAATTTATTTCTATTGAGAAAGTTCTACTGCGTTTTGTTCTTTATTCTTTTTCTTCTTTACTGACTCAAACTTTATGGACTTGCTGTCACACATAGCGCTCCTGCCAGGCACTGCCACGATTTATTTTATTCATGTTTGGAGCCCCGGCACGCGCTCTCCGGCAGCGAAATAGCCGTTTTGCTAACCAAGCGAGACTGTCCATGTCGGCCATTGGTCGTGCCGGTCGTGCCTTACGGTTCCACCAGCGCATTACGGTAAGATCGCAGAAAACAGGCGCATGCGCAGTTCGTACCGGAGGGCCCATCGTACCGTATCGTATGTGCAAAAACGGTTCCCTAAAACTCTCTAATATCGAAACGGGCCGATCGAAACTACAGTCCCTGGTTTCATCGGTCCATGCCCCGAGCTAATTGCACGAACAGCATGAGCCTATTTTATTACTTCTTATTTAATTTAAAAAAAAAAAATCGTTATTTACGCTTCTGACGCAAACGTATTCGTCCTCATTGTGAGGACGTTTCCTAACAAACCACAAAACTCTTCGACATCTTGTGGGTTCAGAATTCTCGTATATGCCTCGAAAAAGTGTGGCATATGGAAGGCTGCGTGATACTATGCATGCATTAGTGGGAAAAATATTCTTCTTTCCTTTGGTTGATTACGTAGGCACACTTTATTTTAAATGGCCTCTTCTAAGCCAACAATATACAGGGTGCTTAATTTTAATTGAAACAACACTCTCTTCGAAAAAAGACCACACGCAACGGCTAACGCGGTTTTCGCAGTTGAGTTTTACGGCCAGGGGGATATGATATAGCGGATAATGCTAACAATAAGGCGGGTAATTAACTAAACGCCTTTGAATTTGTTTTTCGTTTTATAATATAAATAAAATGTGGTGCCAATAGAAGCTTGTTAGGTCATATAAGACCACTAAATCAATCAATTTTAGGAATGTTTTAGCACGTGGTAAGCCTGGGCGCGCGCTAAAGTTTCCACACGTTCAAATAGAGCAACGCTGGCGGTCCAAAAACCCGGATAAAAGCATTATCATCCGCCTTTTATGCTCCTCCAGCGTTACGCCTCTTGCACGAATGGAACCTTTAGCGCTATCCCACGCTTTGCACGTGCTGCAAAGTTTCCTACAATTATTTAGTGGTTTGGATGACGCTCTGCAGGTTTCTGAATGAAGCCATATGTTTATTTTCAGAAATGAAAAAGTTATTTTACAAAGTTTAGTTAATTATTTGGCTTATCGTGAGGATCATTCTTCTAGGTTATCTCCTCCTGGCCTCATAACTCACATGTACAAATCGCAAATCAGCCAAAGCAGTATGACCACCCACATGTTCCCGTGATGGTACAAGCAAAACAGCTGCGACCCGTCTTGCATGGCATGGATTCTTCAAATCCTTGGTAAGTGGCCCGAGAAAAATTACACTGCATTTGCAAGCGCATGTAGCGCAACGCCTGTGGATTACGAGAAAGTGGTTTATGAAGTTTTTTGGCTGGCACCCCTTCACATCTAATATGTGCTCAATATGATTGACACCTGGCGAGTTAGCGGGTCAGGACATCAAACTGTAATTTATCATCACGGTCTTGACACCACATTAGAACAATTCTCTCCTTGTGACATAGAGCATTGTCTTTTTCAAAGGTTCCCGTTTTGGTGGGAAGGAGACAGGTCAGGAATGGCTCTTTGTGGTCTGCCGTGACGTTGACAGTGCACAGCTTTTATATTGCGCTCTGCAACAACCACAGTCCCAGGAATGCCAATGAGAACGTCCCCCAAAGATTAATGAACACACCACCGGTGACCATCCCATCAGAAGATGGTAGATAACACGGAGGGCATGTCAGCTATAGTCGGTGGCAAGTTAGAAGTATTTGTAAGCCCCTCCCACATCTTCCCATTTTATCAGAGTGAACGCTGGAGAGGAGTCGGCTTCGTCTCTATCGTTCGACCTGCTGAAGTGGAATGAAGTGGGGGGTACTCCTACTTCACTCTTAACTTCTCACTCACCATAAACGCGCTCATTTCCACAGTGTAGGGGTGGTCATAATGTTTTGGTTGATCAATGTATACATCTTTAAAACTATAATGCAAAGTGAAGAGACAACGTCAGTGTGTTGCGTTATTATGATTTTAAAAGGAAACCCATATTACCACTGCAGATAAAAACTCGCTAAGTACAACTTGGCCTGAAATTCTTTTTTTCTTTTTTTGCTTCTGTTCGGTGTAAAGCGTGTTCCTCTCCTCCCCCCCCCTCCCCCCCCTCCTCCCCCCCCCCCCCCCCCCCCGGGCCAGAAAAAGAAAAAGCAGTAAATCTTTTTTTTTTTTTAGATCTCGGCGGTTTTTTTTTTCGCTACAATTTTATAAGTCATTTATAAACGAGGCACTAGAAGCACCCTAAGTAGACCATCTTGGAAAAGTGGAATAATAGAAGCGAGCGAGAACGCAATCTAGGCTTAAAAATTACAGTTGACTCGGTGAAAGAATCCTTTTACGAGCATCCGGAGAAGGAGGACAGGGCTACATGTTTCATGGACCCCTCTCCACTTTCCGCGAACCCCTCGTCGTCGTCGCGACGCGGACGGTTAATTGAGTTCCGGCTAGTTTTTGGGCCCGGGCGTGCTTGGACCGGGGTCCACGACCATCGCCGCTACTCCCAGATTAATGGCCAGGATCCGTCGGGGACTGGGCCCGAGGGGGCGGGCTCAAAGGCGCCAAATAATTGAAGAGGCGCTTCCGGGCACGGTCCAGATTTCGCGCGAGTTTTTCCTCCCATTGTTTCTACTTTTTCCCGCGAGGCGTCCCTAACAACCCCGTCGTCGTGCGCGCTTCTCTATGCCTAGTCGTCGTATAGCGACTCCGGCCACATGTTCTGACGATCTGTGTGCGCTTGGTCGTTCCTTTTCTTTTTATTCGAAGTATCGGGGTTTCTGTTAGGACGTTAAATGAATGTGTAAAAAACGTGATGCTTTTTTTGACGATAGCTATTGTTGCTTATGCTTAGCTGCGGATCCCGTTTGTGTTTCCCGTACTGTACTTTGCGGCTCGTTTCAAATTCAGCCCTCTAAATTTAGCGGGCAAGCACAATGTTGAGACACTGTGACGTCACAGTGTCAAGTGACATCTTACATGACGTTACACTTTTTTGCAAAAATGAGAGGAGACATCGGGTTATCGTCACTCGTCTTTTCTTGACTTCACATTGTTACGTTACGTCATGCCACCTGACATGATTGGCCGGATAAATTTTGTCTGATACGTTTTGCCAGATATAGTGGCGAATGTCACCGCTAAAGTTAGTGGGAATTTGATCTCATGTGATGTCATGGTTCTACTTGCCGTCGCTATGTCACGAGGAGCCATCGGGTCACCTGGCGTAAGTATCAGATTAACACCGTTCGCTGTATTCAACATGACCCACCTTCCCTAAATGTCAATAATGTAGTGTGCAGCCCTCCACAGCGTCTGGGCTGTTAGAGCATTTATTAAACAAAACATGGCAAGAGACAGATTTCTTTTTTTATTTATTCGTTTTATTTTGCTCTCGAAATGTTGTTTAAAATATATTTCTAAGGATTCTAGGTACTCTCTTCGTTTTAACGTAGGAACGTGAGCTCGTTGTCCAGAAAGCTAGTCATGTCAGCGTATCACTGAAGACGCATTTTACTGCGGAACGAGTGTGCCCGCCCTTTTGGCTCTTTCATCTCTTCGAATAGGTTCGGGGGCTCCAAACGATGTTCGATGTCAGCCGAGGCTAGGGATATAGAGTACCGGGCGCATTCATGGAAGGGACCGAACAGCTCCAACGATAACGGCTATTCCGTCCCAAGGTTTTCGCGAATAGGGCGGTAATAGAAGAAGGAAATGCTTATTCGGCACGGAACTATAATTTTGTTGGACGCGTTACTTTTTTTCTTCGAGATTTGTTAACTGAAGAAGAAAAAAAAATAGTACCTGGTATTTTTCGTTCACTGTAGGGTGTGAAATTTTTTGCGTATATATGTTGTTTATACGTGTATTTCTCGTAAAGAAATCCCAATGGATCAAGGGCGCTAACGTGAAAAATGCAATCGAAATGGAAACTTGGAATCTAAACGTTTAAGCTTTAATTCCGCACCTAATCTAACGCAAACTTATCGTAACGCAAATCTGTAAAAAAAAAAAAAAAAAAAAAAAAAAAAAGAAGGTAAAGGTTGCGAGTTGGGGGGGGGGGGGGGAGGGGGGGGGTTGTTGAATCAAGCCTTGCTGACACGCTGAAATTGTTTTATAAAACGTATGCTTTCATTTCACTGCTGATAACAAAAAGCGCAATACAAACCATTTGAGCTTAGCTCTTCCGAACCGTGCTAGCCATTTTCTAGGTGCTGCAGGGGCAAAAAAAGTGTCTTCTGAATGCTCGTACATGGAGATATTTCTAGCGAGTCCCGAGATTAGTGTTCAGCTATCTATGGTATTTTGTGCGGTAATTTTCTAGAATGTAGGATTACATAACGCCTATTCAAACCTCGTTCGTTTTCAATGTGAAGACGGATACCTGAGTTCAGTATTCGCGATAACTCAGACTTATAATTTCGCAAACTTCGCGGCTTTTTTCTACCCGCAAGTGCATGTTTAATTTTTAGCCGCAGTCTCTGATTTTTTATCATGCTCAAGATTCACCAGCTTGTTGCGCGCTTACATTCAGTTCAAGTGCATCCTCTTTATTTATTTCGCCGTCGCTCGCGTGTTCATTTTAGAATTGAGGACGACTGTGCGACTGCGCCTGTTTTTTGTTTGTTTGTTCGTTATTCTCGTTGTCGAAATCAGTCTCTCCTGACATTCGTGGGATTGCTATTGCGTGCGCCCACGTTGATTAATTTTACGAAAGTTAAAAAAGGAGAACATTCAGGGTTGCTCTAATTTGCATGATGTTCCGATGTTTTGTGTTCGTTGATTTCTAATAGTGGGAATGAAATAGCATTAATAGAAAGTACAATAGTTTTATTCCACAGAATTCTATTAACGGGATAAAACAACGCGTTTTCCCAAGACACGATATGCTTAATTTTTGACAAGACCTGGTAAGTCGAGCAACAGACAGATACTGTGATGTTAGTGGCACTTAACATACATGGTTTGTCCGTTTATGCTTCACAGATTTGTTCCAGAGAAGTCGGTAAAGCTAGGCTAAGCCGGTCTGTGCAGCTGAGTCATGCGGCCAAGTGGAAGTAACATAGGGGGCTTTTTGCCACGATAAGTATAGAAAAATGAGGTAAACTCTGTTAATTATCTTTTAAAATATCTAAAAAAATAAATATAGTGTTTTAATTTCAAACTTCCTGAGCGTCATAAAAAAAAATTGTAAATGTTAAAAAACGTTTGGAGCCCCATAGAAGCGCGGTCGCGCTAAAGCGTCCACTCGTCCAACACGTTCCAGGTGGGTGGGGTGAAAACGCGCATGATAAGCGGGGGTTGGCCTTGTCAGCTGTGTTTGTGTTTTGTCACTCTCAAACTTGCGTAAAAGCCGCTTCACCGCCTTGTAGGGGCTCTGAATCTTTCTAAAATTGCCGTATTTAATCTATGTAAGTGACGCACAACAAGTTTGTAATTGAAACCATGTGTTCACTAATCGAAATGTTAAAAGCAATGAATTTTAAGTAATTATCAGACTTATCGTTACGATTAGCCCCCCTTATTTGCTCCCCCAAGTCCTAAAGCGCACGTATGCAAAGGAGGTTGGTGTAGCTTTCACGGCTTTGAACGTGAAACGTTCTTCGGCCAGGTGTTCGACATTTCGTGAAGCCAGGATAAAGGGTAAGCCTGGTGAAGCGTGGATCTTTGAATGGAGGATAAGAGTCCACATCGCAGTAAATCATTTTGTGCGCCAGGCGGGAATCTAACCCATATCAGATTATGAAACTAGCGTCTTTCCAGCGACACAATTTGTTTTTTTTTTATTGCCTGTCACGACACATTACCCTGAGCTGAGGTGCCATTTGTGGGAAAAACCTGCATGGCAGTTGCTCTGCCTGCGGCATTTAGAAACTTGACACACTCCCACACGTTTTGAAAACCCGGATTGGCGCCGGTATCTGCACTTGAGGAATTGCTCTTGAGTATACATCCCACGCGTTAAGCCAATCGCTAAACTAACCGATGAAGAGCGCCGAGCGCTTAGAAATCACACGTTTCGCGTCCAACACGGACGCCCAGCAATTTGCGAGGCAATTGTTTAGAGATGTGGAAATAGCAATATTTCAACTCGAATTGGATTTTATTCAAATAGTGCTAAATAATGCCAAAACAGGGATGTTTAATCGACTACGAGCACGAACATAGTTATTCTAAATATCCACAGCACTAAAAAAACAAACAGGATCAATAAAAAAAAACACAAATATTATGTGTTTATTTTTCTGCAGAACACGCGGAACGATGAGGTTAGCACGAAAAAAAGTGGCGCTAATAACTAGGAATAAGCTACAAAATGCACCAAACAGGTTTTAATACTACGAACCTAAGAACCAAGATCATGTTCATAGTTATTAGAGCTAGCTGCAGGTGACGCAAGACCCTCGAGTTTGAAATGGTGACATGCGTGGTTTACGGGTTTTCGTCAAGCGCATCCAAGAAGTAGGACTGCTTCAATCAAAGGACGCGAAACACTAACCACTTTTTGTCAAAATGTACGTTAGTCAAGGCTTCTCAGCACAGCCTTAATTTAGAACCAAGACAGGCCTCTGAAGATAATTTAACAACATTAACAAGTTTTCTGATTAAACCAAACGTCTTGCCGATATTACTGACTTCTAATGTATGGCATTGTTCAAAAGCACTATTACTAGCAATCCAAAAGTAGAATTGATTTATTCGGACAATCATTATTTAAAAGGAAATCGGCACTTGAATATATCGCACACCTTTACTTTTCGTCAACATATGTGTAGAGCAAAATACAAGGAAATAAGAAACTAAAACCTTGCATGCCACCAAGAATAGAGTTATAAATATATGGTTCAGTGTTTTCGGTAAATAACGATAAACCCCAAAAAATAACCCCGGGTCTGGTTTATGAAAATCGAAGAGAACCGAGAAACACAGAGCTGAAGCTGTTCTAAAGGAGAACTCAAGCTGCACAGGAAGAAGTTTTATCTCCAACCTTGTTTCAAGCTTACCCGGGAGACTGCCCCCAATAAACTGTCCTCGAAGCTACTCCTTTCTTTCGAATCACACACGTCATTTTGTTTCATAATCGATACTGGGACATTCCTAACACGGCGTACGCCAGACGAACATTTTGGTCGACTACAACATTTTACGAGAAGACCTCTCGCCAAATAGAGCGCAACGCTCACGAACAAATCGCACACGGCTATTGCTTTCCGCTATAAAAATATAAATATCAATTTATATACATTATAGCGAAGTTCAAGGCGGTATGACTATCCTTGACGACTCTTAATGAATCTTTACAAAATTCTTATATAAGCTTATGCGGAGTCGATACATCAACAATCCATACTACGAGGCATGCATACACCGTTTTTAGGTTATCTGCTTGCGCCAAAAATTAAGGAGAAACGTAAATCATTCCTCGTCTTTTTACCTACTTGGGAAAGTTGAACAACACGGTACATTTTGTTTTCGCTATTCATAACAATTTTGCTTTTACAACCAACAGAATCTTTCTGTTTACTCGATGTTTTAGCTAAACAATTTCTTCAGAAACTTATAACTAACACCACTGCGTTTGCTCGCATGGCACCTAATGGAATGCTTTAGGCATCTTTCCTTTTTGATTTTTATAAAACCCTCAAATATACAAAATAACACAAAACCGTCGAGGACGGGGCGCGTTGGTTCAATTGAAGGCAGTTTTGCGTTCGAAGCAAATTAATTGTGTCGTGTTTCGTGTGTTCTTTTTTGCGAACTTGGGGTTTAGGCGGCGTTTCATATTCACCCTATTTTTAAATAAAAATGTTATTTCTGCGTGGTATCACCTCATTTTGCATCGCGAGCGTCCTTGCAAGCGTCCTGCATGCGCCGCAAGGATTGTGGGCATCATGCACCAAACATTACAACAAATTTTGTATAACGACCGTGGTTTGCTAACTCGAAACGTTTAAACATCTTTAGCTTATACCTGATCGTAACTAGAACAAATGTTGTCGTTAACCCAATGTCTACGTTTGTGCACCCCGATTTGTCAGCGATGATTTGAAACCACTCAAGATCGAAAACTAAAAGCTCATTAGATGCTTCACACAAAACTATATCACTCCAAGATGACTCATTCTCGCTAGCAGTTCTTCCCTGCACTCTTTCACGCACTCCCGCAACATTAAAGTGGACGGTTGATTTGAAACAACTAAGAATAAAATTGTGTGCGAAACAATCTGTCTATTCAGTGCTTATTTATAAAGAATGGAGTCCTTCATCAACCTCTTAACTATATACCAAAGGAGCGTTCCTCTATTTGAAATCTTTGCGAAGGACTTCCCGGCAGGTTTAAAAAAAAAACAAAAAAAAAACTCGACGGCTACGTTGACCGTTTTAGACGAGGTCTCGTAGAAGGTCTCGCCATATTTCTTGTTTATATAGCTTTAAACCTCTATGTATTATGGCTAATCGTATCTCATATCTACTTTAAATGGCGCATCGTTTTAGTTAAAATTTTCATGGCACTTGTAGCTATGCCTAACTTAGTTCAAGCTCGCTTTTTTGTATGTATAGTTTTAGACCTTCACATATAATAAATAGGTCACTGTATGTCGTATCTACTTTGACTGGCGCGGTTTCATTTAAGTTCTCCCTTATATTATTAATATTTCGAAAACATGCTTCAAATCTATCCTATAGTAAATTAAACAGAGCTCTGGCTGTGAACAGTACGCCTGGATATGTATAATTTTTTACTTACTGTGTTTCTGGTTATACTGCAAAAGTGCCGTCATCAGTTTTCATAAATTACTTAAAAAATAATCCTACTTTTTCATTCCTGAATTCAGCTTTCAACAAAGACATTCCATTGCTTAGCTGAATCCGATTATTAAACTTAAAGGCGACTTGATCAGTCAAGATATCACGAGGCATATAATATCATGACAAAAATGCCTAGTTACGTTGTGGAAAAAAGTAATACTTGCTAACAATTATAATTAGAAAAAAAAGTTGGCAAAGTGCCTATATTTTTTTTAACAAATGTGCAATTTGAAATTTATGTTAGTCTCTTGAAGGGGGCGGGGGGAGGAGAGGGTGAAAATATATTCATATTTCTTAATTAACAGAAGCGTGAATGCGAAATTGCTAAAAAATAACTTTTTTTTTCCTCTCCAGCTGCTAAAGCTACTGTGTTTATACTGCGCGAGTCGTTATTCGCCTCGAGATCGAGTTAAAGGTGGTGCTATTATCACGCTATTATCATTTTCAATGTGTGGATAGGACGGTGCTTGTTTTGTAGGCTATCTGCCGTCGCGGCCAAAAGCCTTCAGAATATCGCGTTTAGTGCCTCGTACAGTATCATTGTGAACGCAATTTCAACAAAAAATGGTTCCATACTGTTCATTGTCTCAGTGCAATACCTATTGCACCGAGGTGGGGGTCAGTTTTCACCGAAATCCAGTGGCCAGCGCGCTGAGGAAAGAGTAGCTCCCGAAGTTGAGATCTGACTCACGCGATGGTTTGCTCTAGCCATTTCACCGCTGAATACTTCAAAGTTCAAACCAACATTGCATGACAACCAAGGTAAGTGGAAAAACAAAAACTGTTTACGTAAGTGTCACGAGTGGCCCAAAGTAGAGTACGCGCAAGGCGTGCGCGTTGATACTCGCTCGCTGCAGGGCATTGTGATAGTCCTTAGTGTGGGTTCTCCCTCTGCGGTGTTTTTGAAGAGGATGAAAATGCAACGAACGTATTACTGCGTGAGAATCCGACTTTTGAAACATGCTAGAGTTGTCACTCCTACGAGCCCCCCTACACTATGACATACTAAAGGCTGGTTCACACAGACCCGTTTGCTTACTTTACGTTACGAAGAGTCACCGGGAAATTTGCAAGCTTCGTATTAAGCATGGCTACTAATTCAAGGAGGTATACTTGGCACGCGACATTCGCGGCACGAATGTTTCGGTGACTTATATGTAACGTAAGAAAACCGTGCTGTGTGAAAAGTTGAACCGAGCTCAACTCCTTACGTTACGGCACGACGAGCCTTGTGTCCTTGGTTGCCCCGACGGTAACTTACCGTCCTAACTTGTCGTCACCGAAAGATTCGTGTTTAGAATGTCGCGTGCAAGGCTATCTCCTTGAATTGATAGCCACGCTTAATACGAAACACAGACTTCGCGGTGATTTTTCGTAACGTAGCGTAACGTAACTTAAGAAGACAGGTCAGTGTGAACCAGGCTTTAAGGGGGCATCGACTGAAGAGGAAGTGGTTCGCTCAGCGCCATGCGTGCGCGCCGGACGCACGGGATCAATTTTCTTGAAGTGCGGTTGCAAGTACACGGTAAAAAGGGCTGATGACAACTGGTCAATCTACCGAAGGAGCAGCAATTAATATCGAGCCTAATCAATCACTTGTTTCTACTAGTGTTAAACAAAATGCTCGATAAAAGTATTGAAGTTAAGTTACTAACCCCTATAAAAATGATTTTTGACTTTTTATTGAAAACTTATTGACTCTGATTACTTCCTTTTGACTTTGACTTTCTGTTGACATGGTCAACAGAAAGTTTGTTGACTTCGTGTTGAAACTCTTCTGATGGTTTTCTTCAGCCTGTGTCAAAAGAAAAGCTAATGACTTTCTATTAACTTTATGTTGGTTTTTTTCTGCTGACTTTCTGTTGAGATGGTCAACAGAACGTTTGTTGACTTTGTGTTGAAACTTTTCTGATGATTTTCTTCAGCCTGAGTCAAAAGAAGAGCTGTTGACTTTCTAATAACTTTATGTTGATTTTTTTTCTGCTGACTTTCTGTTGACAGCGTCATTAAAATGACTGCAGACGTTCTGTTTACTTCGCGTTGAAAATTTTCGGTTGACTCTCTGTAGCCAGTGTAATCAGAAAAGCTACAATCTCTCTGTTGACTTTTTATTGAACATTGTACACCTCGACTAGCTATCAAAAGTTGCTAAGTTTTTCAATAGTCGATGACAAGGTGAGAACGGGAAGCAACATCAGTTGTCCCGCCTCCAGCGCGAGCCTTGACAACGCTTCGGCGTTCGCGCACCTCGAGCGCGCGCGTGCAGTCAAAGCACGACGGAAGGCATGGGACCTTTCGTCGCGGAGGCCAGGCGCTCGAAAGTCATGCCCTGCCGTTCTGACTGTGTAAGTGACCATAGTGACTTTAATGACCATATTGAATATTCTAGCAAAGAAAAGCAAAATAACTATTTGAAAGTGAAGAAACTGCCTTTACTCGCTTCGTCCTGAGTGGTGCTATGCAGAGAAGCCATAATATTTCTTATAGGAGCCGTTTTCGTTGATGTTGTTTTAGCGACTGCGCCGAATTATTATTACTAGTACCAATGCTTTTTAGTAAGAGATATCGTCCACGAACTTCGAAAGACTGTTTTCCCTTTGACAGACTGCCGAGGAGAAGTTCAAATACGTGGAACTTTAATAAGTGCTGAGGGGGTCACCGGCCAAATGATTATCTTCAATATGTAGGCTATATAAGGCTCTGGGGCAGTCAATGGGTCTGTGATTCAGGTGTTCAATGCAAATAAAGAAAAATAATTCACGTGTTCGTTCATAATGTGTTTGTGGTGTTTGTGTTCGTTCCTAATGTGTAGTGGGGTGTACGTAGTGGTGACTTCAAATACCCCAGGGACACCATTTACTAAACAAAAATATTGAAAAAAACTAAATTCGTTTTTTTTTTTACTTTATTTTGCTGTAGCTAATTTGGAGGAGTGGAAACCCATGTAAGCTTCCAAAACACTGCTGAATGAATAGCTAAAGATTTTTTTCTTTTTAATCCTCTAGCTTTTTAGCTGAAATGCTGCAGAATAAGCATCTTGGAGGCGACAGAAAGTCTGTTGACATTCTTATTACAAGGTGGGCCAATATTCAAAAGAAAGTCAACATAAAAGCTGTTGACATTCTATATCCTCTATTGACTTTTTTCAACAGCTATTCAACAGAAAAACATAACAATATTTTGCAAGGGAAATACCTGCTTCGTAAAGTATTTAAAATACTACTCAAGTTACTCTCACTGTAAAGTATATTGAGTAGAGTACAAATACTTAGAAATGTATTTCAGTTACTTTTGAAGATACTTCCGCATAGATTAATTTGTATCGATGTCATTGACAGCGACAATTAAACAGCTGCGCAAATCTGAGTTACCGGAAAGGTTTATTAGCACGCAACAACACAAAACGGCAAAAAAGTATTGTACGGTTATTCGATGCAGTCATATTATAAGGAGCAGGATATTGTCACGAATGAAAAATGACGAGGCGGCGAATAACTGAAGAAACTAAGCGTTTAATCGGGGGAACTTGTAGCCAAAAGAAAATAGAGAAGAACTAGCGTCGCAGGTATCGATGTCGGCAAAACAGCAGGATCGAGCGCTGGGGCCAGACTTACTCTGGACCGCCACATGGAGCACCTTTTGTACCCGCGTAAATTTCTGGCATATTCGTCGTAGACCGTTCGGCGCGTAGAGCATTCGTAACTCCATCAGGCGACAAGGTTTTCAACTTGCGAGAATGTCAAGTTGAAATAATAAATGAAAAGAGGAGTCCGCTCCCTATAATCGAACCCGGAGCGTCCGCGCGAGAGCCAAGCGCGGCAACTATTCGGACACGCATTCGCTCTTTAACGAGCATGGCAATATCACTGATAATGTTACAAAACATCTCTGGGAGAAAAAGAAAGGTCGCTTTGGGGAGGAGGTCAGACCTTGGCGCCCCACGCGGTTAACTTTAGAGCTACACGAATGGGGACTCAGCGATCTGCTGACATGATCGATTGCGGCGTCAGCGATCGGTTGGAGTTCGTGTTCTCCGGTAAGGGGCAGGAGGGGCTCTTTTGTTACCAGTCCGGCTTTCATGAACAATCCAGCATGCACGGTCCTCAGCTCAGCACAAAAGCCGAAGTGGGTCAAGCTCGCATCCTTTGACGACTGTTTTCGGGAGAGACCCTGCACTTAACGTCACTTCGTTTATTATTTGTATTTTTACATTACACTGCCCAAAATGGTCTGTGGACAGGTGTACAGGCCTTGTGTTGGGTAAACACCGAGGTGTGGGAACAACAAACGCGACAAAGCGCCTCGCCACTAGTGCCATCGCTAATTATCACGTCCTTCGGCGCACCTTAGACGCATAGTTTAACTAGAATGCATATTCCCTATATGGGCAGTTCACTATAAACGAACTTGGGATGCGAATATGAGTGAATGGATAACAAAAACAACCTAGATAATAGCCACGGCCATGGTCGCACCTTCAAGTAGGTTGCGTTCAGAAAGGCACTCAACGTGGGGAAACGCTTTGTTGGCATTTTGAGTGGTCATCCAGCTCGTAGTTCATTTCCTGTCCTGTTCTCTGCTTAACAATGATCGTTTATAGATAGTGTTCGCGAAAGCAATAAAAGCCAAACTCACACGAAAAAAAAAATCTTCGACGTTTTGCAGTAGTGTTGTCAAAGGCGCATTTGGGAAGGCGAGGAGAAACCTACATTGTGCGAGGTTTGGGTTGAAATACGAATCGAAATCTGCAAAAAACCGATGTTCTCACGAGCTCAATCAAATCACCGTAGCTAATCGGAGCTAGTACCAGGATTTGGTTGCTCGAAAGAATGTTCGTTTGCTCGTGCGTCGCCCACGCCACTTCATACCGAAAAACTTGGAAAATGGTGGAATGTCAAAAATATAGTTGAGATAATGAGTACAAGATACTCAGAAATGTAATAAAGATAGACTATCAAATACTCTCGATCAAAAGTATTTGCAAGATACCAAGATACTTAAAAAAGTATTTTCAATACAGTATCTTGATAGAGTATTTGAGATAGGCCTAAGTCTGGTTTATACTCCACAAATTTTGCTTACCCTCCAAGTGACGAAGGTTTCGTGCCACTTTGCTTGAAAAACAAATTTTCAATGGCAAATCGCGCTACATGAAGACGGCATGATTACATCTAAAGTTAACAGCTCACTAAAGTACATGGGTGCCGCGTACGAAACTTTAGGCATTCTTTCTCCGAAGTAACTGCACCGCCTACTGCAAAACCCTTAGCGAAACCCATATGTTCGAAAATAACGAAATTAGCGAAAAATAAAGGCACACGATTACCTCTCTTTTCTTGATGCCAAAATTGAAGTCTTTACGTTTCGCGATCTTTAGTCGCCGCGAATAGGTTCCTATGCCTAATACGCGAATAATTATAATTGCAATAACAAAACGTTTTACGTATGCAGCGTTTAAAACGACAAGGACGATGAAGCGTGCGATTCTCTCAAAGACGCATACGGCCGTTGGAGTTACAGACAATAGTCAATCGGCAGGGTGAGTACACGAAAGTTTATCAATCGTGGCACCATTCGTGAGTTCCAGATACACAGTGTGGGGATCCTTGCTGAGAGCCAACGACTGCAATACGTAACTCCGGACGTGCACGCACATCGACGTGGTTGTTGGGACCACGACACTCCACTCAATGATGTGCCTGGCTTTCACAAGTTGTTCGACTACTACAAGGCACCGCTTTTCGTCGGCAATGTACTCCAGAATAGTATGCAGTGGCACCCAAACTGAAACAAATAACCGCATCACAAAAGCAACCACAGTAGCAACATTGTATAAGCATCCAGCTTGTCATTGCTTGCCTTCGCTTGCTTCTACTCTCATTGAACGATACAATATTTTCGAAAAGAACAAGCATTGAAAACGTATATAGCGCAGTTTAGCCAAAAACAGGCTTTCATCGTCGTGAGGATCCATTTTTCAAAGTGCGCCGAGAGCGGCCGACGTGCGGCGGTATCCACACTAGCAGCGTTTCCAACATCGGCCGCTCAGTGGCGACTCTGCTCGATCTCGAGGCGAATACCGTTTTAAATAGGTGCAGCACCCTCCACCAGTCCGGAGAGATAATTTGGGAATAGGCTCTGAAGAACCATGTCTTCTCAAAACATCCTGCGGTATCGTAGTCCTGAATAAACTGTCACCTACAGCTGACTAGTACGGGCAAATTTGAACACGAGTGCTCATCACAGCTTGGCTGGGATATGCACTCAGTAAAAAATCTAGTCTTAGTGGTAGGCCCTCACAGCACTTTTGTTCATTCTGTTCCTTTCGGTGACCCAGGGTGGGCGACATGGTAAATGCAGAGCCACGGACTTGCTTTCAGGGAGGTGTTGAGTAGAAGCTGACAAAGGGTACAAAATATATATTGTACTTCCACTGAAAGGGGTGGAAAAAACAAGAGCCCCCCCCCCCCCCCCCCTTCCATCCTGCCCACGCACAGGCACAAGCAAAAGCTTAATATGTGCTATTGGACCCTTCTCTGATGGGGAAACCCAATATTTCAGGATTGTACTGTCGTTCAAACCTATTTATAGCGTGTAACCTATATATTAAAAGGTCTAAAAAAAATTGTCCAATTTCTTTTTGTCAAGACGGCATTGCTCCGTTTTATTTTTGTTTTTTTTTTATTCTTGGACGGCGAGAAACATAAATTATTTTGATGAATTACCCTAAACATTTCCCGTGTCTCTACCAACCTCGGATAATAACTCAACTCACTGTTACTAAAATACCTATTCATTTGGGAACAGCCATGACACAGCTTCTAGCGCATATTTCGTGTTATCCTATTATTAGCGACGGAAGGACCCAGAAATGGTGGTCTTTATTAGATCACTGACTAAGTAAAACCAACGAGGATTCAGAGCTGGTCCCCTGATTGTTAGGTTTGCGGCGCCATGACACCACCAACATTCACTTTATAATAAATTAAAATTATTTCGGAAGCAGTACACCCAAATTTCAACAGCCAGAAACACGAAACCACAATAGGAGATCAGAAACGACAAGTAAAATTTCTACACCCGTTTCTCCGTGGAACGTTCACTGAAAACAAGTTTCGAAATAATTATTGCTCACCTGATAAAAAATAATAACTCAGCGAAACGAATTCTAGGTTTCCTCGTATATCTGAATTTTCTACACCACGCTCACCTTATTTATCCTGAAGAAGACAGCATTATTTAAGAGAACACTTGCGATCGGCAAAACTGACGGAATGAGAATGTCAAGTGCATCTTGACACAACATGACGGTTGTTATACAACGCAAGATCAAGACCTGGCTTCACTACAGATCCCCTCGTTGAATAAAATACTCAGTAGAAAATATATCTAAGCTAGGAACATAGATGTCCACCATCTCTCCATCAACGACCGATATGATTTATTAGACCCATACAAAAAACTAAATATGTTTGATGCGCATTGACTATGGCCAAAGTCCTTTGAGAACTATGTTTATTATAGTGAAATCAGTTATTTACATATATGAATATCTCACAATGGAGAAACAAAATTATGCATCTTATTCACTAAAGCGATAATTACAAACGCCTGGCAGCCTTTACCGTCATCAAGGGACCTTGTTGCGTAAATACGGTTTATCAAAATAGTTCTTGTGACGTGGGGATACTATTAAAAGGCCATTTGTTTAAATGCTGGGTCCATTGGGTGTTGAAAAAAAAATGTACCCAAACAAAGCTCTAAGATATATTTGCAATTTGATCGCAAAACTTTAGGCAAGCTAAAAGAAAAAGTTCTTTGATTGCAAATACCGAGGGTGTTTGCAATTGAAAAATATGTGTTTTGTTCGTTTAAAATAATCTTCAATCTAATTAAACTTTCTTTCAACTTTCACTTCAACACTATTCAAATGTTGAAAGACAAGCAGTCCTAGATTTTTTGGAACGTATCAAAGAACGCGAGAAAGACAGGAATAAAGAAGAACAAAGGGCACCAACGGCGTGCATTTGTTTGTTTGTATTTGTATGCCCTCGTGTTTTTGTTTGTTTAATGCGTTTAATGCATCTAAAATCATAAGAAAATTATTTACTGCTAACGCTTAAATTCTAACTATGTTGGTGTTTATCAAAACGAAAAAAAAAATTGTGTTATAAAGAAAGCTGTCCTGCGACCGCAGACTGAAGTGTAAAGTCAAACGCCAACATGTACTCTAAAAAAATAATTTTAGAGTTTTTTTTTCTGCAGAAGGCAGAGACAACGAGTCATGGCGAACAGCACACGAATCTCAGCGAATTGCGATTAGGCCCCCAAGAATGAGAAGTGCACAGGTACAACGTATAAAACGTTATACTTGCTCTTGCCCCTTCGCAAATTCCATTTTTTTCTTCTTTTTTTTCTCAGATCTAAAGTAGGTGACAGGTTAAGTGCGAAGAGGAAGTTTCTCGCAGAGAGCCTCCAGACTTTCCACTTAAGCAGAGCGAACGTTGAAATAAAGGCGAGAAAAAAACTCGCTTCCTCTCTAGCTCGCGCTCGCTCTGTCAAGGTGAAAATGACATTGCTCATTTTCACCGACTGTAGCCGTGTTTTGAAGTTCGTTATCCGCGGTGATCTTTCTGCTATTTGTCATTAAGGAATTCGTGTGGGTTTTGAGGAAAAATAGGTCTCACATAATTTATTATAACTTGCGCTTTGCCGGTGATCACTTGGGTGACATTTCAGATGTTCGCGCTTTTTTTCATTGCAGTGTGCAAGCTCTTGGAGCAAGGTCTTCTCGCTCTGATCGGTCCGCGACATCCGACAACTGCGTCGCTGGCAAAAACTGCTTGTGCCCGGCACCGAGTCCCCCACATCTATCTGCATCGTGAGCTACTCGGTCGCGGCCCTCCCCCTGACTCGGCTTCCTTCACTGTGACGCCTAGCCCCGAGGAGCTGGGCTTGGCCATTAGAGATCTCGTCGTGGCCCAGCAATGGAGACACTTTACTCTCGTGTACGAAAAACCAGAAGGTAAGCACTTCCGTAAACAACTTCTAGAGTTCCCTCTACAAGAAAAAGGAAGAGCTTGAAAACGTACTACCGACGTTTGTGATCGTAAACACAATTCACCAGTGGTGCAACGAGGTCTAAAATACACGGGCACGCGCAGGACCATAACGCTTATATTCACTGACAGAACTCGACGGGCAGGAAGTGCCCGTCTAACGCCCGGCCACCAGCACACGTTATGTGCTTTCCATTGTGGATTGGCTTGGTGTGCACGCTCGAGGTTCATGAAACGCCAAAGCGCTGTCGAAGCTAGAGGGCTCGCTAGTGATGCAAAGCTATCGATAAATTGACTATCGATACTATCGATAGTTTTTCGATCGTTTTTCGATAGTCGACTATCGATAGTACTATCGATAGTCTGATTTCAGCCGACTATCGGTACTATCGATAGCACTATCGGTAGTCTTGCACTTCTATGGTAAGTGCTTGGGCTAGTTGGTGTACTATTTGAAAAAAAATAAAGTGACAAAAATAGAAAAGGAATCGACGCAAACTTCTAGCAAACTCCCTTTCTATTCTCCCCTCCTCCTCCTCAAGAGCTGCGCTCTAATTCGGCGTTACAGAGAATTGTAAATGTCTTTTATTTTTTTGTTCTTTCCGGTAACTTTTTATGGCATAAATATTATGAGAGTTCTTGCACATTATTATTCGTCGTGATGTGGAGGCACGCCTTCTAATTCCACGGCCTTACCATCCGCGTACTTCATCACTGCCTCTGCACTGACCATTTATCGCCGGCCTCTCTAAGCAAAACTCTGCGACCACCACGCTCGCCCTGCCGGCTAGGCAAGTAGACGTTGGCACACCCACCACGGCAACACTCGCCGTCCCTGGCATCACCTCGACTGCCGTATGTATCTGTGTAGCGTGATTCTGGCCTGGCACGATCCCGTGCCGCCACAACGCAACGTGAAGGGCCTGTCGCATCAGGCCACGCTTGTACATGGCAAAGGAAGGTGCACCGGACTGTTCATAAAAAAATACACCGCTCACCAACCAGGGTCTTGTTCCTGCTAAGTCTGACAGCTTATAGTCGCACTGCGCTTGGTGTATCAGCTCCAGGAATGTTTATGCATTGAGCCCGAAGCTTGCCGCCATCTCTCATGGAGCCACAAATTACTCACTTTGAGGTGCAAACGTTCTTACACCACCTCTAACTAACAACACCATCGGAATCATGTGACTGCGCTGTATGCTCACGCACCGCTTGATTACGCCTGGCCTCAGCCTCAAATTTATTCTGCGGGGTTGCCGATCAATATTTTCTTTATCCACCGATTTTTGCCACGCCGTTCCGCTCGCAGCTAAAGGAATTGTTCTTCACCCTGCTTCATGTTGGCCTGCAGGCGACGGCAGTGAAGGGAGCTCTATGCAGCGGTCAGTTGGTTCAGAGTTGCTGCTGCCGACAATAACATCCACGTTAAATCAAGTTCAGACCAGTTGACACATTTGCGTCGATTGCGCCCACAGGAAACTAAGTGAAAGCAAACACCGGGACACCGATATAACCATGGCTCAAGCTTGCTTTAAAAAGCTACCTCTTGCACTGCTTGCCATATTAGGAACGCGAACGGTTCACAATATCAGCCTGTGCATGCTGTCCTTTCCGTCGTTCTAAACCCAACCGACACAAATGACTGAATCATGTTAAACTCGTTACTTCGAGCCCGAAGCCACGAAAAAATAAACAGAACGTCGTCGGACTCGATCGCACCGTTCCTGACGTCTACTACACTGAACACCCTTCAACCGAAAATCTTGTGGACCTTTTGCGACTTTCCCGCAGTACTCAGTTTCAATTTATGATAGACCACCGTGGACGCTAAGTGCCATCCTGCAGTCAACACAGAGCTGTGAACGTCTCACGTGACTGCGTTCCCCGCGTTTCGCTGCGGCTCTCTTGAAGTTCGTGTGACAGTCACACAGCATTCGACGGGCTCTGATAGTTCGTAGCGTCCGCTGTCAACCACCGTAAGGTGAAGCGGTCTGTAGTACACCTTTTTAGCACTTATCATCCTGGCGAAAAATGACAGCACAATGCGCTCACACATGCATACGTGGCTTGTTGTACTCCGCAGAAAGCATGCAGTTACTCCGCATGCTGAAAATGCGTTCTACAGACCAGTACACAAACATCGCAGCGTTCAGTAACGCAACGTTCTGGAGTTTTCTGTAGATTTATTCCTTCGCTCCGCAACACTCTCTGTGACCCGGTACAAGATCAGGAACTCTATGTTCGTCGGCTTCATTTCCAGGCGTTGTGGTGATGTCAGAACGCATAGCGCTCATTGGCTATGATTGAAGGATAGTGGGTCTACCTCAAGGAAGCTTGCTTTGTGGTCTACCCACTATCGTACAATCGGACCTTGATATTATGATGGCACCAAACTCCTGCAAAAGAAGCAAATGACCTTGATCATCGCAGAGATAAGGCTAACCGCGCGCATGCGCATTAACGGGGTTTATGTTGCGGAATGTGCAGTGGACGGCCGAGAAAAAAATTCCGATTGAAATGGTCTAAAAAAAATTAATGCTTGAGTTGTTCCAACCCTCATCCCCTCCCCTTCTGCCATTTTATTCCCACGATATTCACGAAGAAGCTGTGAAATCTCCACTCCCCCCCCCTCTTTGTTTGTGTTCCTAAGTTTCTCCGTTCCGGGCATCTGCTAATTTCACGCATGCAGGACCTTCCACAAATGTGTCCTCCGTCAACCCCACATGTTTTCCAGAGAAATTGATACGGTTCACTCAGTCGCACCGACAATGCTTGGTAAAGCTCGTAATCGCTCGTTAGCGACGTAACGGCGTGTTTGTTTGGACAGATGTCACTACCAGATCTATTCTACCGAGCCCCCATTCTTTACCAGAGTTCGATTCAGTTTATATAGCAGTTCCACAAGGGAATTTTTATAGCCATGCATTACATAAACGTGGGTTATAAACACATAATACAAAGTTATTGTAATAAATAAAATTATAATTATGAAATCGTAAATCATAAATGTCCGTAACGATAAGATATATTTGCTGGGACATTTATTTTTAGTGTCATAAGGGGCACGAAATGCAGTATTTACGAGCGATTGTTTACATTTCTTGAAAGACGCCAACAGTTGTCCCAGGACTGAAGGAGCTGTATTTTATAAATGTTGGAGAAACTGAATTGGTGTGTCATATGACCAGGGAGGGGTGAGGGGGAAGAGGCAAGTTAGGAGAGAGCGGCCAGGGAAGGCACTGGAAGGGGGAGGGATACAGAGGGGGAGGGAGGAGAGGAAATACATTGGGACGGTGGAGAGGGCACTCAAGGAGATGGACTGGGAGGGGAAGAATGGATGGGGAGCGGGAATTGGTGTGTCCCGTGACGTCCCTTTTCCCCGCTAAATCTAGTGCAGAGGAAGAAGTAGGGAATTAGAGGTACGTGTGGAGGAAGAGTAATATGAGAAGGGCACCCCAGGACGCGGGTATTGATGGTTTGAGGAATGGAGAAGATCGATTGAGAGAAGAAAATGGTGTGTCACGTGACGTGTACGCATTTGCCCGCTACAGTTATCGGAGAAAGTAAATTGTTTTATAGGTCACGTAAAAGCAGGTCTCGTGAGGTCGATTTCCAATGCTAAATTTAGCGGGGAAACTGGATTGGTCTTTAGGTTATGTGACCCCAATTGTCCCTATAAATTTTGCTGGGAAACAAATTTGGTGCTCAGGTCACGTGACGTTGATTTCCCGTCTAAGCATACCAGCGAAACTGGGTTGGTTTTATATCACAAGACATGATTGAGTTCCGCTAAATTTAGTGGGAAAACTGCATTGACGTATAGGTCACGTGACAATAATTTCCACACTTCGTGTAGAAGTGAAGCGACTTCTATTTTCCCGTTATATCTAGCGGAAAAAGCCCGTACGAGTGGAAGAGTCGACGGACGGACACAATTTTCAGATTGAGAAATCACGTTAAAAACATTCCATGTTTTAGTAAATAAAATAGTAGCACTTTGAGGTATACTGCAGAGTTCGTAGAATTGAATTGAGCTTGTATTAGATACAACATTTCTAAAGAATAAATTTCAGATTCAGGGCCAGAGCAATCGCACTTCTAGCACGTGTTTTTTATTTACTTGCCATAATATTTTTCATAATGGCCGGCTTTTGCTTGGCTCACGTTAGGCCATAATTCTGACAGAAAAATAAGGATTCAGCTCTCACTAATGTCGCGGGATAAACGTAATAACTACTGGAGCGTAGTGTTCTTTGCCGCTGCCTTATTATTGTTTCTGCAATCTCCATGGCGATTAGCAAACAACTCAACAGTTGGAATCTTCTGATTTGAGCTGATAGTGCTTAGAAGATCACGCGGCCTGCTCCTCTCTCCGCTGCCTCTTTTATCAGATTATCGGCTATGTCAGGCTTTCAGCTAGGCAAATACTATGAGTGTGATCATGCCTGGTGGCATTATGGATAACATATTTTTGGTAAAAGGCAAGATATAAAACCTAAAAATGAACAAACGCATTACAATACAACGATTCTTCGTCTCACGCAACACCTTGCGACCAGTTACCGAATCCAAACAGCAAGTACTCGAACCATCGAAATAGCGGGAATACAATTTGCATGTTTGCGGCTGGTTCAGTGCGCCAAAAGACCTTAGTTTGATAGACAAAATTCACGATTTCAATCAGGCTTCTTCCATAAAAGCTTGGTATCATTCAGAGTTACTCTTGAGGACGTGAATTCAATTGAATTTGTATGTTTCCAGAAATTTATTCATGGTCGTGTATGGCATATAATACGCTAGAGAATGATGAATGAAACAAGTAAATCACAGATATACATTGACAACATCTGTATTAGAGAAAAAAGCCGATGAATGTTAGACAAGTTAAGGAACCCGTTATTGGGTTTTCGTTCAATCCCGCTACCATCGGAAACAGTTTTGATAGATCTGGGAAGATGTACACACCGCGATACTGTTCGCGCGAACACGACATCGGCGCGTTTTCGCATTTTACTTCTAAATAGTATTAGCGAGCACGAAATTTCATCGCTTACATTCTAGAACTATATGAGCTCATTCCGTAGCAATAATAACTTGGAAGACATCCCTTGGTTTTAAAGAGGAAAACTCGAAAAACCGGCAATCGCTTGTTCGGGCTAACACTGTCGCGCTCTATACCACAACTGGGTTGCATTTTAAAAACGAAGGTGAACTAAGCTGGGGTTTCACGCCGAAACGCGTAAGGCTGTTGCCTATTTGTGATTCCGCAAAGTATGGATATTGTGAAAGCCTTGCAGATAAATAAGGAGACATACTGCATCGGCAGAAGTGTTTTTTTTAGTTACGTCGGACAGAAGCCTTTGCATAATTATCTCAGGAGGAGCAGGGGCGGAGAATGTTAAAATAACACCGCTTCATTTTACTGACGTGCCGCGAGTCTGTTGTTCTAACGAGTTTCAGAGTTGGGAGAAAAGGGTTTCTCTCTGGAAACTTTGGGGGGTATTGTTCTTTTAAAACGTCGTCTTTTCTTAGGGATGAAGTGGAGCCGGACGACTGGTTTATTGTTCATGCACCGAAAGAGTGCTAGTTAATTGGAGTACAGCTTTGTCGAGAAGCACCATGAAGTGTTTTCAGAAACATCAGAAAACAAGTTCCCAGAAGTGTTTATGCACTTTAATCTGAGCCCCTGGTGTATTTCAATGAGAATCAATCCCCTCCTATCCAATGAACGTGCGCTATTTAAGCTCAGAAAAATGTAAGTCGCGTGTAACAAAACAAAAGTTAATATCAAGTAAGCATTCTTTCTGAGACAAAATTTAGGAGAGCGCATATGCACCTTAACTGAATACAAGTAACTTCATTAACCATCAAATGCGGTTTCGTTAAGCTATGTATTAGAAAGCTATTCACGGGGTGTTTTCGAAGACGGCAAATAATGAAAAAAAGAAAGGAGACTGAATTGAGAACTGTTTTTTTTTTCGCTAGAACTTCACCCACCGCGGCGACCGCCAGAACGAGAGCAAATTAATTACCCTAAGTAAATGAATTAGCTAGTTAAATATTCGCTTTAGAGGGCAAATTCTATTAGAAATGTGCTAACAGTCTCCGAAATACGCGGATCGGTTGTTAAAATTAACGCAAGTAGACTCGTCTCCCACAGTATTCTCTGGCGATCTTTGGCTGCCAAGTTTCCGCCTTAACAAAACTAACACAAAAAGATGGCGGAAAGCTGAGAGTCCAAAAAGACAGCAGAGTAAGGGCGCGCCTTCTCTACGGCCGCGTGACCCTTCCCCTGCCCCATCCCCCCGTCCTCTGCGGAGGCTGATGTACGTTCCGGGAGGGACTTCCGCCCCTGTTTTTTTCGTCTTGTTTTGTTGTCTTGCCGTTTGGTATGGTAAAGCAGAATTTCATTGTGTGAAGGGGAGGCACCACTATTGCATGTTTGACGACATGCAACACATATCTTAATGAAATGCACCAATTGAAGCGAATATCTAAAAACGTCTTCAGTAAATATTAGCTAAATGATTTGTTAATGATCACTTTACACTTACTAGCTGAAGTGTGCCGCAGTTGGTAACGTTATTCCGGAGGAAATAATTCTACATCGACACTGTCCTTTTAATAGTTTGCCCTCTTAGAAAAAAATAACACCCTGTGTAATCATTCCTATTCCGGAATGTACTGATACTATCCCTAAAGCTATTAAATCTATCCTGGCTAAGGCATTGAGATTTTTTTTTAAATTTTTTTAGAGGTATGATTGCAAGTTTTTGCCTTATCCGATTTGTCATCTCTCGGGCTTGAACCACTGTGTTTTAGGCGAAAGATATATCGAATCAAAATGTTCCACAGGATCGTCAATGAAGACTGCGGCATCGTGGGAAGTTAATACATTTTATTTTCTACTACCACTCGCACCAGACGATCTCATTTATTAATTTATGTTCCATTTCAGTGTCATATATATTGTTTAAAAAAAATATTTTTTCGGGAAACTTTTGATGACTGGGGTGAAATTGACGGACAGATACGTATAACTTCTAGTGTTGATTTTATTAGCGCAATTAAAGCTGTCTTTCCCTATTGCATGTCGTTTTCAGTGAATAATTTTCACGGGCATCTTGTTTTTTTGTGTTGTTTTCTTTATGGATTTGTATTTTCTACTGTAATGACCTCATATAAGGTCGCAGTATGTATAAATAAATTAATAAAATATATTTCACGCGGCTATGCAGTTTCAAGAAATCACACACACCTGAAATACTTTACAGGTTTTAAGTTTTTTTTTACAGAACAAAATACCGAGCTAGTGTATATTTAATAACATGTGCGTTACTGTTTGGTAACCATCATGGTGTCGCTTGCGGCATGAACCAGTTAACTATGTTTTTTTATTTATAGTAAAAATAAATGTCCTCAAGATTCCGGATGGTGGTTTCAATTATATATATATATATATATATATATATATATATATATATATATATATATATATATATATATATATATATATATACATATATTATTTGCCTACCGGTACCAGCGGAGTCAAGCTGTGTATTTTTCTAATCGCTGTTCTGTTTGCTGTCTGGATCGCGCGTGTGTGCTATCTTCAGCTGCATCGTTTTCGCTCTTCTTAAGGATCCACATGATCACACTTCGTCTAAATTCTAAATTGTAACCTGTGTTAGTGGACACTACCAAAACACAGGTTTTACAATGTGTAAACCTTGACTTTAAAAAGTATTTTGATGCCTTCTCAAATGAATAATATTACCCCCACGAAGTTCAAATTGTCGAATGTAGGTGGACAATGCTTCCTCGACGCCAGATAATCTAAATCTTTACACAGTGCTAGATTGAAGAAAAAGAACGAATGTGTCATTACTGCTCACTAACCCTTCGGTGAAGATATATAATGTAGGTTAAGGTTAAGAAACATGCGTGGGGTCAGCCTAGAACATCTTATTATCGCTTAAATTCGAATAAGATTAGCCGATGAACGACGAACTGCAAACCATAAAGCAAAGAGTGCGAACATAAAAAGTACGGCTCTCCTTCGTCAAGCAGTCAGTAACCGTAGCAGTATGTTTAATAGCAATATTTATTTTGTTGATCATGAGCGTATTACGTAACACATTTACCTAATAATCTGCCCCACAAAATTGAGCGCACGGCTTGTCAGTGTGCCCAGGATGACCTTCGAGCAGATCTCTGTAGCAGTCGTTATACCACTTCAGCCATAAATCCATTTGCAACACTTGCTCACACCCAACAAACACATCCCCCAAAACAAAACATCTAAAAGAAACATAAAATGCATTTGAACAGAAGTCACTCTACATGTTTGTAAGTCACACCGAAGTCTCCAAACCCTGGTCCGCGGGCGAAATTCGGCCCGCAGAGGGGTTCTGGCCCTGCAGGGATGGCTGCGGTCTTTCCTTGACGCCCGGCCTGTTGTCCGGTGCTGCTAACCCAAAAAGAAGCGCGTGAAAAAGAAAACTAAGAAGGAAAGAAAGCAGTGGCTGCCACGCGCATTAAAATTGCCAAAGAAGATTGAAATAATGAGAGAGCACTTCAATAAAATGCAGGTTCTATCTTCAAGTTATGTTTATTGCACGTAGTCATCACTAGCATTAGTATTATTAGTCACGTGATCCTGTCTATGTAACTATGTTAAAATTCCTTTGTGTTCTCATGCATACTGTGCCTAGTGTCTTGAGCAAAACTATTGCATAATGTTATCATTCTACCTTTATCAATAATCTACTGTCATATGTACGTATGCCAAATTTTCTATGCTCTTTGATGTATTCCTGATGCGTTTTCTGGGCCACAGTGTAACAGTGTAGTGATTAGCAACATGTTCGACTAAAGATATATTATACTTATTTGTCCGGCTTACATTTTTTAAATATTTTTATTATAGTTTAAGTTCCTGCACTTAAATGCTAATTTGGGTTTGTTTATGTAGTATTTTTCTTATTTATATTGTGTTGGGTAAAGCACATATAAAACGAACTTGATTTAAAGTGCAAACTAATTGAGAGGTCATGTACTCTGAGTAAAGAAGTAAGTACATGGAGTGCAATGTACTGGAATCAAAGTACCATAACTGAAATATAATTTCAAGGTAAAGAGGTAATACGTTTTAACACAATATTTCGTGATGCCCTTTCATTTCCTATGCGGCGTGCGAGTCCGTGTGCTCTTTGCGCACCTCGCGACTTTGTTTACCCTCTAGATATGCCCATGTGCTTTTGTTTCCCCTCGACCTCAACCAATGACGGGGCGCGCTTGGCTGCCAGGTCACAGGGCGTTCCTTGCGCGGGCTTAACGCTACCCTGTGATTGATATGCCCTTCCTTGCACTACGATTCGTCGAAGGCACATTTTGGAACACTTGCCCTACGTATACAGTTTTTTTTTAAAATTCTATGGATTGGCCCAGGGGTAATCGGACGTGCATTAGTTATTTTCCAGAATAGCTGCGAATATTGGATGAAGTCAAGAGCTTCAGAATCGTCAAGCATTATTTTGTGCACTTTAACCGGATAAAATTTAAGGAATGCATTTTGAAGTCGGGGTTTGAAGTTTCGTCCAAAAGTACCAGAACAAATACTTTAAGTGCATGTACATACTCAGATAATGTACTTCAAGTAAATTACATGTATTCTAAACCTGGATGAAGTGGTACTTTAAGTACAATGTACTTAAAGTACTTCCTATTACTGATATTGTCTTATTTATTTCCGGCCCTCCAGAGTGCGAGATGTTTTTAATCAGGCTCTTTAGCCAAAGAGTTTGGAGACCGCTGATTTCCACTATTATTTACGTTTGGTATATCTTTTCGCATAGATGATACATAAATTAGGTGGTGTGGTAGCTTATTGAAGCAGAAAAGTATACAAGGCAATTATATCTGGGGGGGGGGGGGGGGCTCACCTTTTTTAATTTGCGTATCATACCTTTTTTGATGCGTCTCTACACGATACTTTATTTTGACAGGTTTCAAACTTTTGAAGAATGCTTACGCTTTAATATATGCTATTCGTATGGTTTAAGGAAGGACTGTAGGCCTTTTTCTGCAATTTTTGCGGTTATTGCTTAACTGCCAGATAATTATAAATGCTGTGCTAACCAATATATTCTTAGTAGTTAATAGTCTGACTACGGAGAACCAAAAGTCTCACTTGCTATACTTGTCTCATTCCTGAACTAAAAAAATGTTCAATGCACATACTCCCGGCAGCCTTAATCCGGCTTCAAGGGATACTGGAGCTTCAATCTCCGGAAACGGGGTTGCCCGTTTCCGTCACCCTGAGGATCATCCCACCGGACCACGATCTCAAGCCGGTGCTCAGAGACATTGCCAAGGCTGGAGAGAGCAACTTGCTTCTTGACGTAGCCGCAAGAAGACTCGAAGAACTTCTCAAATATGTAAGTTAAGATTAGCTTTGCCAATGTGTGTTCTCGAGAGCTATGTGCAATATCATTTGTTCGTTATTACTAAACAGATTTACCTCGCCCAATAGAAAAATAACAATTGGCTGGGGCATTACCTGCTGTAAAAATATCTTGACTCCAAACGTTTCTAATACTTACAGCAGTATTACTATCGGGTACAAATGAAATACGAACAGCGGAGAGCGTAGCCTTCGAGACATGCTGCGCAACCTAGAGGCAGCTCGGAACTGTTGAAACCACATAGTCGAGAGTTGAACCGCGTGGATGTGCACATTAAAGTAGGCGCGCACCTTCGCAGCCCGCTTCCACCCCGTAGTTTGATTATTTTCTAGTTTCTTTTAGGTAGTGCAACATGTATCGAAGGAAACACGCTCCGCTGTTCGCATTTCATTAGTACTTGATATTACAAAAGTAAAATTGTTTACATAGAAGTTACAAGAAGAATGTTATGTTGTTACTTACTGTATAATTCTCCTCTTTTAATTTATATTACTTCAGAACCAACTGTTTGGTCGATATGGTATGTAATAAGAGCCACAACTATCTTCCTTCCGTGGGTAACCCTACCGAAAAACTCAGTATAACTTTTCACTACTTTGATTATGGAACTAAAAATATGTTTCTGGAAAACTAAAATCCAGATTAAAGACTAAGGTATATATGAAAAAAAAAGTTGAAACCAACCACCCAATTATGAGACCTCATTCTGTTTTGAAAACGTAGCTGCCTTGATGTATGAAGTCAAATTATCAGTAAAGTTTATTACCTGATATTGGCCATAACAGCTATGCACATGTTTGCTTTATTTTCTGCAGGCACAAAAGATTGGAATTGTCACCGAGTACCACAACTACATCGTATCCACATTGGTAAGCAGTAGACATTATACGCCTCAGCATACACACGTCAATAGTGATCAGTGCAATAGCCTAAATCTAAATAAAATAGAGGTGGCAACAGTAACTTTTTTTGTAATTTGCCCATGCTAGCTAGTGTTAAGTATCTTTAAAAGGTATGATTGTACGCGGAAATGTAGCAAAGAAAATAACCATATGAGGTTAAGCATAAGCGTTCGCGAAACACGACCAAAGGTTTTCGGGGTGTGGTTGTATACTACCGAGGTCTCTGGCAGGTTTACTTTTATCAAAGATGCTTTTGACGTTGTCAAAGGTTTATTGAATTCCGATTTTAGTAAAGTGCTCAGATCTCAGGAAAAAGGTCAGTGATAAAGGAACATTTGTATGCTTTCAGAAAAAAAGTTTGACGTAGATATGCTATCTAGGTTCAGCTGCTGTCGTCGCCGAGCAGTGTGTCACGCTTCAGAGTTCAACCGTTAGAGTAGAAAAATAATGCACGATGATGGAAGGAATACAACGGGAGAAGAAAGAAGAACACTAAGAACCTAATATGCAAGTGTACAGAAGTTATCACTACTCTCCTATATTCGTTTGCACGAGACGATCTGATACTAGGTCTCTACTGTTGATGGTTTAACCCAGGTCGGCCAGGTCAGTCTGCGTCTTGAAATACTTGGTTATAGTCCCGTTTTTTGTCAGTGCCAGAAGTCGCTCTCACTGGTTTGAGTCAACCCTAATACCTTACTCGCATCTTCATCGGCAACTTTGTGGTTGCTCAGGTCGCTGCCGGGAGTCGCTGCCACTGGTTTCGTTCACCACCGACGCCATAACTTTTAACTTTTTCACCACCTTGGTTGTTCCTCGGTTCCCTGCCGAAAGTCCACACCAGCATCGGGTCCATGCCGAGATGTCCTTTCCACTTCTTCGGTGGCCGCCGAGCTTTCCCTGGGTCGTTGCCGGGTTACTTTCAGTGTATCGGGGCACCCTCCCGAAGCTAGCCCCTCTTCGGGGCGCCGACAATATCTGGGCTCCGCTGCTTCCTAATTATATTTGTCATGCTTGCGCCTCTTGTCCGCTTCCTTCTTCTTTCGGTCGGCTGTGAGCGTGACACACTGTTGTAAAAACCATATTACACTCCATATTTAGCCAATCATCAACTAAATGTATGAATATTTAATTATAAATGTATGAATCTTCATTGCAGCACATTTACTTTTATTGCCTTCTTTTTACCGCAAACCTCAGTTGACTTGAATCGCCTTCCCGCAGTCACAGTTTCAATTACTAACATTTGATTTTAGAATTCTAAAGACTAAATAGTTACTAATTTTGTATTTTTGCCTTTTTATTGATTTTTTAAAATTTAGATGTTCATGTTACAGAGCCCACTCCTGTCTGTATGGCCTTGGGGATCTGAGAGAAACATAAATGAAATAAAATGTATATAGGAATACCACCTCCAGTTGGATTTTCAATTTGCAAATTTATAAAGAAGATTAACTAATAAATGAGAGGCATATTACATACAAAAACTTATGCAAGTCAAAAGCCAAGCACGCAAGTTTATGAAAAAAAAGCTATTGACACTCCTCAACATGTCTTAGTTTCTGCGGAGAATATTTGCATTATTTTTCATTATTTTGCTTTTCGCGTTAATGAGTTCAAAGACAATTCCTGATGAAAGAGTTGCACCCTCTACGGTTTGTGCAGGCGGTAAAGGTTTGGCTTCTATTTATTACCTTTTGAACTCCTAAGAATGCTTGAGGCTCCGTGGCTACATAACTACTTTTTACATCTTGCTTACCGTAGAAAGCACGAAATAATAGGGAGTTTTAGGAAACCGTTTTCGCACACACCACACGGTACGATGGGCCCTCCAGTACGCACTGCGCATGCGCTACGTCAGAAGACTCGCAAATGCGGACTTCGAACTGGGAGGCCATCGTACCGTATCAGATGTGCAAAAACGTTTCCCTAAAACCCCCTATTGGTATGACCGTCCGCCTCTATAGATACCCGGGCCGCGTGCATGTAAACAGTAAATCGTATTTGTTCAATTATATCGTATAAATTATTGTGCGGTGACGAAGAAGAGCCATTTCACAACAAATTATGTATTATTTGTGAGCACTCCAGGAGCAAAAGGCTGGTATCATCGTGCTATGCCATGTTTTATATCACCTTATGGAGAAAACTGACGGAAAAAGCTGCGCCGCCAGAAAACAATTATACCGAGACCTGCATTAAAATCTAGGACAGGGGTGACCTCTTCAAGTTGTAATTTAAAGTATATCCTAGAAGAATGAAAGAATTTAAAAAAAAGAAATTTGATTATCTTAGTAGATTTGCTTTCAGGTTTGCCCGCTTAGCACCGCTGCTTCTACTTATACAATATTTACACATATATTAGGTTCCCGTTCCAACTCGAGTATTAAACACACTCACACTAACTGTGGACACAATTGAAGCCTCGGACCAAGTAATTAGAAAAGAGGAAAAACCAATGTTTATATTTGCATGCCCCTCGTTTTTTATGTCCTTTCTGCTTCCATGTTATCAAACTGCATAATAACTGCGCAAAACGCTAGCACAAATAAAACCGGTCACCAGTTACGCGGAAAAGATACGTATTCTCGAAAAACATGCGTGAGTGTATTTTCTTGTAAAATAGGGATGCAGCCAATCACGGCGAACAAAAGTAGGATCCTCGCGAATGAAGATGCTCAGAAAAAGATTATATGTGATGAAGAAATGCAATAAGCACAAGAATAATGTACGAGCGAAACTCCATGCTCATTGATCGTGAACACGTCGCAAACTTTTCGGACATAATCGTGTTCCCGAGCATTGCCATTTGCACGTGTGCACCTGTATTTCGCCGTTACTGGTTGTATCCGCGTACATCAGTAAAGAGAACGCACATATTATTTTAAATAAAATGTGGTGTCTATGTGTGTTGCATATAAATGTTGTGCTTACCTTTTGCTTTGTTGTTCTCATGTTAGTCTCAGGTTAGCAAGTCCGCCTGTGCGCTTACTATTCTTTTCTATTACCCATTTCTTTTTCACTGTAGCCCCTTAAGAGAACACATGCATTTACCTGGCCAAAACTTTCGCCGCCTTCTTAGTTCCACCTTTTCGTTATCTAAATAAGGTTAATTAATAACAATGCGTGCTTTAAGCTCTGGAATATATATCCCCCTTTTCACTACAGCATAAATTGCGTTGATGCTAGATCATTAATTTCGCTGATTACATAAAAAAAAAGCTATTTATTATTGCTAAACACATTCAAACCAAAATCCGGAAATAACTTTTCCCATCTGAAGATTTCCGCCACTATTGCGTCACCAGGCATTTTACCAGCTTAAATAAAGCTTACGTGAATACTTATGGTATTTTAATTATTATTGCTCTAAAAGTGCCTTGTAGTATATTTTATTACTAGCACGGAGTTTTTCTGGGCATCTGAGTGGATAATAGGAATATTTTTAGAAGTGAATCTAAAGGCCTATTTTCAATTAACAGCAATAAAAACTCTATAGTCAAACTAAATACGGTTGGCGTTACCTTTCACTAACGCTCTGCATATCCAACTCGATGGGCATAAAAATTAAGAAAATAAACAAAGCATAACTAGGGCAAATCAGTGCGATATCATGTATGGGATTCGACTAATACGCTTACACAATTTCTCAACCTATTCAGGACCTTCACACTGTTGACCTGTCCGACTTTCGGCATTCTCGTACAAACCTCACCGGATTCGAACTGCTGGAGCGAGAGCTCTGGGAACAGGACCCCGGGGTAACAAGAGAGGCCTACGCCAGCATGGGAATCTACCCTGTTTTCCTCCGGACCAGACCCACCCGGAAACCTCTAAATGTGAGTGCTTAATTTCAAAGTTTGTGTACTGTTTAAATCAAACGTGCGCAGAAAATTTAATTTACGTAAGCTTCAGGTCAGGGACCGCGCTATGCTGCCTCCTTCTGGGTTACTCATGAATACATTGAAGTGCTCATGAGCTCTCATGCTTGACCAGACACTAGGCTTGTGAATATTTGAGTCGTTCAAGATAATGCTTAGGGATATTAATCAGAATGCTGCCTCATGAAGTGCAGTGCATGAATCAGTTTTAGAGCGGAGCTCTTAAGCGTCCGTTTCCATGTTTCGTTTCGTCGGCGTCGGCGTCGGCGTAACCGCTCTAAATGCAGCGGGAAAATTGACGTCACGTGACATCAACACCAATTCAATTCCCCGCTACATTAGCATGACATTTTCTGATGTACCGGAGCGTGATCACAATTGTCGCGCTAAATATAGCGGGAACACAAATTCTGTTTCCCCGCTAAATTTAGGGAAACTGAATTGGTTTTTAGGTCACGTGGCGTAAATTTTTCAGCTAAGTTTAGCGGGGAAACTGTGGGAGGAGGGGAGGTATGGAGAAGGATGGGAGGGTACAGAGGAGGAAACGGGGAGGGTAGGGAGGAGGAAGAGGAGGAGAGGAGGAGGAGAGGACGGGGCGGAGGATGAGAAGAGGAGAAGGGGGGAGGGGAGGAAAAGAGATGAAACCGGCGGTACATCCTGGGCTTCGGAGTCAGCAGCAAGGTGTTTTCTTCCACGGCATCAACGCGTTTGTGAGTCGTCGGCGCACACGAGTTGAACGCGGGGGATTATGTTGAAAAGCTCCGAATTTCAATTTAATACTGTTCTAATATTTTAAAGAAAACAAATATATTTCGGTGTCTGTTTTTTACTCTGTCTTGTATTTGTGTGCCAACGCATGCCTAAAAGCGGACATATCACATCTAGAAAAAAACATCAAAAAGCCTAATTCAGCAGAGCGAAGTGTTGCTCTTGTTTAAAGAAAAATCTTGCAGCCCTCGCGGAAAATACTGCGATAAACTCTAATTGCTTAATATATATCACTGCTCTGGGCACAATAGGCAGTGCTAAGAAATGCCTTTCTGTTTGCATTTAAAGAAAAACACGTTCTTGTCGTTTGAAACTTTTCTGTGCCACAAATATTTGGTTTCGAGTAAAAATAACTTCTGTGAATGAAGGTAGTTAACCAAGTCACCAACTTAGGGCTAAACGTTGAACTTCGTAAAGATGTGTAAAATGAAATGTTAAAACAATTGATATGACAAAATCAGAGCCACGTGCTTTGAGCCCGCACTGTGTACGCAGGATTGCAAAAAAAAACAAAAAACACTAGAGCAGCCACCAGCGGATCATCAGTGACAGTCTCAGAAGCCCTTATCTCTCCAAACAGCGATTGAACAAATATAACCTTACAAACCAGCATCACCATGTGTTGGCTAAACTAGAACGACAGATAATTGTGTACTCTAGTTACCCAACACGATGCTTGTTGTGCCATTAGCGAATTTTTTGTTTTTTTCTTTTGTTTGCAAGATATGAAATAATGTGGAGTTTAAACAAAAATAACCGAGCGAGATGATTTATTTAGCACAGCAAACCCGTCATAATACAGGCCTCAGTTAAATTGCAGATTGTTGACTCTTGCGGGTGATATGACCTACAACAAAGTTGTCCAACAATCCAACCGGGAAACCATTTTTTTGTCGAATTAAGTTTAAGTCAAGCCTGGCCTATCAAATGGAACCTTTTCGGAAGGGTGGTAGATAAATTAAAACTTGACGTCTGTGTCTCCGGGGAAGGGGGGGGGGGGGGGGGGGGGGGGAAGGGCGAGGGAGAGGCGAAATACATTCGGTTACAAAACTGCGTTTGAAATATCGGTAATATTTTTGCTGTTTCCCAAAATAATTTAAGATGCACCAGCAATATACTATTGGTAGTCTGTACCCTAAATCGTCCTAGTAGTAAACATTTTTTTCTTTGGTTTGTGTGAAGTTAGACATGTTTGTTAATGCTAAATGAGTATGGTAATAGGTTTAAAATAGAAGAACGATGGTCTGAAGGTTTGCGTCTTTACAATTTAACGATTCAATACTACTTTTAGCCACGATTTGTACAGGGTGTCCCCCCCAAGAAATTACAGGGATTGTTTTTCACCGCAAAAATAAACTACACATCGCCGACCGCTCATTCTCCGCCCAAAGGTAGCGCTAAATGTCACAACCAGATGCCAAAGTTTCAACCCGATCCAGTACCTTAATCAAAAATTATAAGTGATTTTCTGAAAATTTCAATGGGAAAATGCAGCCCATTTTCGCCCGTTTTCGGCTTCTGGCTCCCCATAGAGCCCCATGTATTCGAAAACTTCGTCGGCCACCGTTTCCTCATTGAAATTTTCAGAAAATTCTTCATAACTTTCGATTAAGACATCGGATCGGGCTGAAACTTGGCGACCGGTGGTGACCTCTAGCGCTACCCTTGGACGGAAAATTAGCGTTCAGCGATGCCTAGTTTATTTTTGGGGTAAAAAAAGAAAAAAACTGTAATTTTTGGGGGGAGACACCCTGTATATGTGCACCACAAGCGCTGAAAATTCCACCTTTAATGAAGCCATGTAAGCGCTGCCATGATTCTTAGCTAAAAGACCCGCGCATCTCGCCTTGGTTTTTGAAACTGCATAATGCTCTGTTTTAGACCTAATTTAGAGACGATACGCCAGAGACATGCTTTCAACACGATGCGCATATCTATTTGTTGAATATTGTACATATTGTGCTCGTTGAAGTAGAGTAATATTGATGCTTACAGTGGCAGTGAAGTTGTTGAAAACTTGAGGCCACTGGAATCATTGGCGAGACCTTTCATATATATTCCTTTGTTTTCGTCTGAAAAGGCCGACATTTTTATTATATATAAAAAAATAAACTGTTGTCGGATGACAGACGAGAACAGTTTCGCATCGTTATCTAATATAGACCACACACACACACACACAAAGACGATATTTGGGTTAGCTATATGTAAACGAAAAAGAACGTATATCGCTACTTTGGAAACTGAGGTTCAGCTTACAAAAAAAAAATAGCCGTTTTTATTCTTCGCGTATTTATTATGGAATGACAATTGTCTTTTCTAGGACAGAAAGGCATTCAAAGAAGAAAACACATAAAATTAATTTAGTCCAACGCTTCGGAAAGAAAAAAACATCGTTTTTAAATGTTACGCACGATTTTTGGGCATAATTTCAAATCCTGGTCCACGAAAATAAGAGGGCGGTGGTACTATTAATTGTTTTCGCAGCATCGCATAGGAGAGAAATGAGCGTTTTTCTTAAAGAAACTAATGCATGGAATTAATTATGGTACTTACTGTTTCTCTCTGGTGCATGGAGAGAAGTAAAAACTATGCACAATTCGATTCATGTGCATTGGAAAGTATATTTACTTTCTTGCGAAATACCATTTGGTATAAAATCTTGTTTGAATTGCTTACTTAGTTGGATTTAATATATCAATTTGTTTACACGAGCAACTTACCGCCCGCTACCCTTAAAGCCTAAATTTATTTAGGGCAAAGGCAAATGGAAGCAATGAATTAAAGTATATAATTTCACGCTAAAGCATTCCGGCATTACATGGACAGTCACAAATTCGGTCAAAAATAGACTATGCGTTGCTAACGAGGTGGAAGTACCTATTCAAACGCATAATGACTATATTAGGGAGTTCTAGAATAACGTGCGCAATTTTAGCGCACGCTAGCGCTAAATTTAGCGCTTGTATTAGCGCATGCGACGCAAGAGAGTTTTAGAATACCGTTTCTCCACCGCGACGCAAAAGCCCAAGCAGCTCACGCTTGCGACGGCACCGAGATACAGTCACAATTTTTATTTCACACACTAAATGCTGTAACTTTAGAAACAAACAAGTTTTTTTTTGTTTCGGAGTACTATTTTAGAATTGTTTAAACATGAGAATGCGACGCGAGCGCTTGACAGGTCGTGTCCGCTTGCGTCGCCTCGGCAAGAGAGGTCTCGTGTACTGAGATACTGATCTTCGCACATCGTACCTTCGCCGAGAAATGTTCGCGCGTCGCAACCATCAAGTTGCCGAAGGTCGTTGCCAAACCGCGTACAATGTCGTCCCGTATTGAAAATCGCAGTCGCGAGAATGCCGCCGACGTCGCACTCACGACGCCGCAAAAGCAGCCGCGGACATAATCCTGGAAGCTGCCATTTTTAACTGTGCTCGTCTTGGCTTTAGCCAACTTCTCATCACGAATTCTCCTTGGAGAAGCGCAAAGACTCTTTGCGTACGCACGCTATTTCTAAGAGATACCGCACGCTAAAATTTCGCACGCAAAGCACAAAACCTGGTTTACGTTCGGAGCATACGCAGTGGCCACGACGCTATTTTTTGCGTACGCTAAGCTTTAGCGTGCGCTATTCTAAAACTCCCTATTATCTTCTCTTTCTTTAGCGACACGTCGCATAAATTAACCTAGACGTTCGTTTTAAATAAACTTTGTGCGTCTACTGTTCCGAAAGGTATTTACGAGGGCCAGCAGCATTCGACAGGTTGAGATCTGCGAATCACGATGTTACAAATTTGTTTATATTAGGTTTGTGCACTACTTCGAGTCTTATAGTGCTGAGTGAACACTACCTTTAACAAAGCAAACAGAAGCAGTATGTAGTGAATCTCCATATACTTTGTTTCTGTTGAAGTCCAGACGCTGCCGTTCCTATGCGAGCTAATGGGACCGATTGAGCAGCGTACTAACGCGCATGTTACTTGGCATTTTCTGTTTATGATTGGTTCACTGACGATAGAACACTTACAGGAACCCAACGAATGCCATGATGGCGCGCTTTTGATGCTTTCTACTTGATCCCGTCAGCTCGTACCGTCTGCTGCGTTTCGGAAATTAAAGTGAAGCGAAGTATGATACTCTGAGAGATATTGTTGACGCCTTGATATTGGAGTCGAACCACTAAACGCACAACACTACTTTAAACCTAAAAAACGGATTACGCGGTAACATTGAACACGGCGGGACGTCATTCCTTGTGCCATAGTGCAGAAAGTATTTTTTTTTTCCTGAATGCCATAGTACTTCTTTAATACGATAACATTTCTAGTGAGCTATAAACGACGATGCATGTTTATATTTGTACCAGTTTTTTCCGGTATCGGAAATTGATTAATTGCTAAATATTCAACAGTAGACAAGGTAGTTGTTCCATTATTTGGTTGGAGTCACATCAAACACACTGAGCAGCAGTTCGTAAAAAAGCATGTAAAATAACGACGTAAGTGAGATATATATATTTAATGACCATATTAATTGAGCGCCATGCTTAAATGCAAGTAGAGCTACGAAGACCAAGCCCGTCTTGCTGCGGTATACACACACACCTTTCTTTCTTTTTGGAAACTATTGCTACATTTTTGTTGAGAGCTGATTTGCTACTCGCGCCGCGCAATAATAAAAAAAAAAAAAAAACACTCTCGTACACAACAGCGAGGTTCTAATGCTATCAGTGATGTGATTGGCCTAAGGCATTTCGGAGCAGCCTTCGGAGCAGCCAAAACAGTGTTCTGGAGCAGCAAAGTTGGCTTTGGAAGCAAACAAAACCGTATGTTGGAGCAGCAAAAGTGTTTTTTGGAGCAGCCGCAAGACAGTGTTTCGCAGCCGCAAAAGTGGCTTTTGGAGCAGATATTCTTAGAAAAATAAAACTATTTGTTTTAAGCGCTGTACAACCGAAGGGCACTTTGTGTTGTGTTGTCTTCTGATGTGACGAGTTGTGTCGGAACTTGCTGCTTGTGTTTTTACTGCTGAGACATCCTACAAGTGTACAGTGCTGTAGGCATTGCCGAGCATTCCGAAAAACCGCTTGCCACCGTTTCACTGGTTCCCGACGTGCCACATTTTAGTAAAAAGTAAGCAAACGTAAATCAATGGATTGCAAGCATCCCAGCTGGTGCCTCTGTCGTGCAATCATGCTGCCATGCACGTGAAAGCAACTTCGGCAGGCTTGCAGTTGCGCGTGCTTCGTCGCGCGAGTGGAGACAACGGCTGTTCGATCGAAACCGAAACCATGCCACTCCTCTCCGTCGGCAATTGATTCCTAAAATTGTATGCAAAATGTGACTGTCAAGCATACAGCAAAAAACAGTCCAGCGGCGCGTGCTGGCCAGGCCGGCAAAAAAGGTACAAGCTAAACACATAAAAAAAGCTGAGCGCATTGATGAAAGACATTGCGAGCAAGGGTCAAAAAGATCATGGTGCACTTTGTGCAACGACCGAACTAGAGATAAACAAGCGCTCTATGCGGGTTCAGCGTGCAGATATTGCCTTATTTGCTTTAGATAATTTCTCTTCACCAACTTTCTTTCGCGGTAGATTTTTCACGTACCGCGGTCCCCCTCGAAAGAAAGCACACCGACAGAAACCTAGGTAATCAATACTCTGACACAGCAGTTTTTTAGGTTAAAGAGGAATTTTTTTTAATAACGTAGGATTTAAACAACAGGAATGTTGATGAACATGCGGTGGTACTTATTTTTATTTTAGAAAGCGCCATATTTGCATCGACGTGGGGACGGCAACACCCGACGTCGCGCGACCATGGTGACTGGAAGGCGGGGACCTATAATAGTTTCCCAAACGGCCGTTGCTTTCTGGAGCGAGTTTTTCAGCTCACAAAGTAACTCCCGCCACGTAAAAACGTGGTTTAGTTTATTAGCATGACGGCATGGCTGGTACCCGGCACGCTAGCGTCGGAGCGTCCGCACACACCGGCATCTAGCGTTGAATATATTTGAAAAAAGACGCGAGACGATACCCACGAGGCGACGAGAGTGCGAAGCGCGAGACGGTGGGAGAACCATGTCAGACCGGCACCGGATGGACAATGGATGCAGGGTACTTTGTGTCGGGCGACTGCTTGCGCCACATAACACACGCACACTCATTACGATACTCAATTTAGTTTCGGTTTTGAAAGGCGACCGAAATTGGTTTTTTGGCGCAGGCTTGGCGCAGATTACCCATATTTTGGCAAACTGTAGCAGGATGTAGCAGGGTTAGCCCTTTGGCGCAGTTTGGCGCAATTGGCGCAACAATCACATCATTCTCATATCGTTCTTAGAATGAGCCTGTCACTTCACCCATTTGTATGTAAACACACAATGACTTAGCAGTGACAAACGGAAGACACATCAGCAATCTGGTACTTTTTTACAGCGGAGCTGTTAAGGGCTAGGTTTCCCAGGGTCGTGTCCGGTACCAAAGAACTGTCGACACAAACCTTCACGAACCTCTGGATAGCTACCGCTATCTATAAGCGACGGCGGCAAACAGGGAAGCAGTCTGGTTGCCGCCGTCGCTCATAGATGGCGGCAACCTTTTCAGCTATCATAGAAGCATGGATAGTTTGGCGAGTTGGTGGGAACTCATCATGGAAAACAGAGCGAAAAAAAGACGAGGACGAAGAAACGCACCTGACGAGCTCAGCGCACGTCAGGTGTGTTTCTTATTCTTCCTCGTCTGTTTTGCGCGCTGTTTCCTACGCTCTTATCAGTTTCGGTTTGGACTCACGATGGGTCGGCCGCGCGCCCTTTCTTCGAGGAAAGAAGACCGGGTGCGGAAGGAGCGGCGACGTACGCAGCGGCACGAATGGGTCCGCAACAGCCGCGTGCGTCGAGTGCTTCAGATTACCTTGCGAAAGAAGAGCAGAAATCGTTTGCCTGCAGAGCCTCCGCCGAGAACAGAAGCTACAGCTCCGCTGCTCTTGCTTCTTCACCAAAGTGGAAAGGCTGAAAGTTTTGGTAGAGCAAATCCAAATCTCTCCTGTTTTTTTTTTTGAAAGCCTGCAGTAGTGTTATACGTATAAAAGGAAAATTCTACCATTGGAACATCAACCTGTCAATGTTTCCATTGCCTTAACACAATTGCTAATTTTCGGAAGTTCAGATCGGATACGTCTGAATGAGGAAGACCGAGAGCATATTGGTTGCCTTAGATTACAAACACACACACACACATTTATTATATATATATATATATATATATATATATATATATATATATATATTTGTTGCTTCATTTTTTATGGTTCGTTATTTTCCACCTGAGACCGTTTAGTAACATGGAATCAAAAAAGATAATTATAAAGACCTTTGCAAGAATCTCCTTCCGCGCGCTGCCATCTTTTTCTGTTGGGCTGTGGAACGCCTTCTGAGCTTGCGTTATAGCTCTGTCTTGCAGCGTATCAGACGCTGCGCATGCGTCCACAGCTCAGTGACTCAGCATTTTTCGCCCCGGTGATAAGCGCTGGAAAGGTCCATAGGGCCTATTTTAATGCTCTTGTGCATTTCTCTGTATTGCCAGTTTTACATAATTGCGGGTAGGGCTCATTCGTCATTAGCCTTGAATTGCCAGGCAATAGTTTGTGAGTCAGTTAAAAACGAGCTGGCCCGTATGGACTAATTGTTATAAAATGTAAATTGTATCAGATGTTCGCGCCACATGTAATTGTAACTCATTTTTGATTTTAACAAGTCCCCTTGTCAAATGTTTTCTCAAAGAAGGTAATGCCTTGTAATGTCTTCTTTCTATCGTCACCTTAGCCATATTTTTAAACTCCAGGAGGATTTAAATTACTAAAAAATGATGTTTCATTGCAAATTATATTTAAGTATATTATAATTTAATTCTCAAGATTTTGAGGAAGGTTTTGAGAAGAGATATAGAAGGAATATAGCATACAACTATATTACAAATATCTAACAATATTATACTCGTTTGTAGCTTAGATCTTTCTTTTTATTATTTACAATAAGCACAAAATTAATCTTGAAAACTGAAGAATAGACTTGTTCGTCGACTCGATAAAGCGCTATTCTTAATTTTAAAACTATTGGTATTGTGTATGAATAACCGAGGGACATCAATGCGCGTTGAGTTCAACATGGAAATGTTGAACCGGCTAGCAGTGGCAACTGCTGTAAATAGGTTTGTTAAATGTTAACTGAATAATTTAGTTTGATTTAAGGGTGAAGCATTTGAATATAAATTAAGATGTTTATACAACTTTGAAATTTGGTTTTGTGCAGTGCCCTTCGCGCGACACCACCACGAGATGACCGCACTTCCTTAGTTTTAACTCTGCTCCAGCCACTATTCTTTGAACTAAATATGGATGTTTTAAATGTTTAATCTCTACCCTACCCAGGAAATGCATCTTTGCTAGTCAGGTCACATGTTTACTTTTTAAGTTATAGGCAATACTCATGCAACAAAGTAGCAGCGTTAAGTTTGGGCAGTACTTTACATACCTCATAGAGTGTTTCGGTGGATGCAATCTATGGTCGTCCTACGATATAAAACTTTTAATTTACCTTGAATGAGCTTGTAAGATTAGTGCTGGCTAATTCTTAAGGCGAAACCGCGCAGATATAATACACATTAGATTGGTAACGCGGAGATCAAAGCTTTTGCAAATGAACCACTGACATCTTCTAACTGGAAATGTGTGCAGGATCACCTACGCCTTTATTCATCTTTATTTCTAGATGCATTTGCGCACGAAACGTTTTGAAGGGATTATTTTTGGTTTGAAGTTAAAACAATGGTGTATATATGCTACAAATTTATGCATTTCGGACGAAGGAATAATATATTCAGTATCTTTCCTTTTACCCCCCCCCCCCCCCCCCGAAATAGGCAAGGTGCAAAAGCCCAAAATAATATATATTAGTGTATTTTTTTTTAGACAGAAATACATTTGTTGATACCTAGAAGCCTATGCCGAATTTTTTTCAGAAGTAGCGTTTGGAAGCTTTTCTGGTGGTACTGTAATCGTGTAATTCATTCCAGGTGGATTCTGCGCTCGCACAAGACGCCCTTGAGATGCTTCTTCAAGCCACAAAATTCCTGGCCCGAACAAAGTCCCTCGGATGGCCAGCTAGCGTGCGCTGTCACAGTAATCCTCTAGGAAAAACTTGGGTGCAGGCGAGAGCACTTATTGAAGCCGTCAAAAATGTAAGTGCCTTTTTTTTCTTGGCAGATGAAGTAGTTTAAATAGTTTCACGTGTGCACTAAACATATTGCCGTTTGAGACAAAAAAATCTTCATTACCTTGTGTCACAATAGGCAAAAGCGTTTCTAAAAAATATCGGCGTTTTTTCCCTCTTTTTCTCAATGTTGATGAGTAGTCACTCAACTCAACTTAGAGTCGTGGCACGTGTTCTGTAAACTATGATTCTTTCAGTATCAGTAATAAATATATCGATGACATTTCAGCTGCGGAATGTTGACAAGAAACTCTATAAGTGAGTGAGCTCTTGTCGAATTAAATGTTTTAACATTTGGTTTCAAGCTGATGACGTGAACTCTTAAAAAACACGCGAAAGAGCGGAATATTCTTGGCAACATGCATTCGTAGATAAGAATCTATAATCAGGTTCGAAAGCGACACGATTACCTGGACAAAGCAATCATCTGTTTATTTCTGCCTGTTTTTTTTTTACAACTGAGACTGTAATTAAATCAATCATACTAGCGCTTTCTATGGTGCTTCTCCGGGCACCAACTTAACGAGATTTACTGTCCGTCTATATCATCTAGAATGGAAATCCGAAACGCGGCTATACCCTGCTCGTACTTATGGTATCTGTGTCGCTGGAAACACTGGGCGCCGGCTATTTACCTTGGCTCCCGAAGTCGTTCAATTTCTGTAGACACATTCTGTGAGAACCGGACGAAAATAAGCAAGCAAAATAAGTCTTCCGGATGATGGCTGAATTCACCACAGTCAGCTTTTAAGCGGGTGAAATGACAAATTTGATGATTAGAGTTTTGTCACAAATAGCATGGCGCTTAGTGCTGTGCATATACGATCTGTGTTGTGAGAAAATTTATTTTCACCCGGCTGGAAAACCTGCAGCTGGTGAATTTATTTTTCATGGCCACCCTTTGACACGTCCTTCACCTTTTGCATTCTACATTTTGCGGGCAGTGCACGAGAATGTGTTTTAACGTGCCAATGAACAGCCCCTGGAGAAATACATTTACATCGGTCGGAGTGGATTATTCGAAAGGATTTCTTGCACAAGATTGTTTTTCTTACTAATTATTTGGGGCATTAACTCGGGGTTCGCTTTTGTCTCCAATGAGGGATTTTGTTTTTGCCCGGCTCAACGAATGTTTACTGTGAAACTCTACGCTGGTGTATACTCAGCTTCGAAAAACATTGAACAGGTTGTTTTGAGAGAAGTAAGGGATACCTCATTTGCCTCAATTGTCCTGGACGTAAACGTTGATTGGAAATAAAGGTGGGCAAGCCTTTCGCGCTTGACGACAGACAACGAGACCTGTGGTAACCAGAGACAAATATCCCAGCATTCATATCCTCTACTTCTATGGTCCTCTCTCGAGCCTTACACTGTGCCATCCCTGTGCCATCGTAGTCAATCCTTGTGTCAGTGTCTGCAAATTGTGAGTGAATGGTGTATGTGGTTTTTTTTTTTTAGTATGAGTACATTCGTCTATGTTTTTCACTGTAGTCAAATATAGCATTGTTACTTTTTCGCTAAGACAGTGTTTTTTATTTGTCAAGTGTATGCAGGTGTGGTGTTTCTTATTTTGCGGGACTTGTGATATGCGGATGAATAATACTTTTCAAAAGCTTAGAGCCCACCGCGCCCGTGGCCGGATTGTGCTCGCTCCCGTGGAATGGCGCTCTTATCGTCGGCTCCTGCTGGTTACGAGACTTTTCAGAGCGACGGGAAACTTCGCTCTCTCGTCGCGCTTGCCTTGATAACAAAGTGACGCAAAATAGCGAGAGCGAAGTTCCCCCTCGCTCTCGACAATCTCGCAGCCAGCGAGCACTGACGATAAGAGCGCCGCGGTACGGGAGCGAGCCCGCTGCAGCCACACCCGCGGTAAACTATTAACATTTGAAAAAGAAAGTAACTTGTAAACCTTTATTTAAAAATGCAAATATAAACAAAAGCATTAAATATGCAAAAAATCTGGACAAACATTTGAAGATGAATCTCCGAAATTTCACATAAAAATGCCAATAATAGAAAAAAAGTTTTAACCTTTAAGCGGAATTTTGATCAGGTTGAAGTAATTGTATACATACATTTCTATCTTGATTCGATTTCAGTTTAGCGGTAAGAGGAGGTTTTCTGTGCTTCATTTAACAACAATTTTTTTTTCTGTTGTCTTTTTAGTTTTGTGTACCGTGTGATTCCGCGCGTTATTCTGACTTTATTTCATCGATTGGAGCACTATTTTGCTGTCATAGTAACCGACCGAGAGATGGACAGACTGACACCTGATTTACAGACTCATCACGACACCCCGTCTTATCCGTTTGGATATGAATCACTCCGGCGATATGTAATATCTCGGAGCGCGATGACAAAAAAAAAGTAAAAACAAAGCGGTGAGCACAGCGGTTGAGGGGTATGTTTTGTCCTGAAGATCGTAATTGGACTCACTTGCAAATCGCAAGTAAGGGGAATCATAGTTTATGCTTAGTTTCGAAGACAAGCTTCTATGCCCTTGGCGACGCCATTTTTAAAACAGTTGTCGCTGGCGCTAGGTACTTTTTCTCACATAGAACCCGTAACATGCCGTAACCACAAAACCGCTTATACCCGCCGGGAAGCATGGTGGCATTCATGAGCAAACCACCCCTGATGTCAAAATTCTGCACATTACTAAGAAAGAAGTAGAGGACACCCTCCCGCGGCACTACCGCTCTCCTGGATTTGGTGGACAAACACTTCAATAACTAACATTCATATTGTATTCCTTGTCGAATTGATACCGTATTCCTGTGGTGAGGAAGAACGCTCATGATACTTGCAGCCGCTTGGATTGTTTTTATTCCTCAGTTTTAGGCTTTGTCTAAATTGTTTTTATTTTCTATGTACCAATCACAAGGTCTTCTACAAACGACCAAAATTGGTGGTGCGCTAAAGGTGTGAGCTACGTGATTTAGGAACCCCAATGGGTGATTTGAATATATAAGGATATGTAGCATTCTTTAACACAACACATGCATCTGGCCAAAGTCCTCACTTGGCGAATCTTGAACGTTTTAAGACATCCGAGAGTGCTGCCCCTCATGCAGTCCTGCACTCGCCTGTTCGTCATAACCTTGCTGGGTGTGCAGCACGTGAGCTGGATTTATAAGAAATTCAACCACACTAGATCATGGGGGTCTCTATCGTGTTGTTGTTGTTGTTGTTCTTTTCCTGGTAGGGGTGTTTGTCAGGGGGATACTTATCTGCGACTTTATTCAATGCCGTATTTAATAACTTTTGTGAGCGACCCCTGCAGTTTTTGGGGTTGGATTGGAGCAAATGTTCGTTCTTGGCATTGGTTGACACTTTATATTTGATCCCAGAGACTGCCAGTGGGCTCCCAAGTGATTTTTAGAACGCAGCTCTTAGGCACCCGTTTCCGCGCTTCGTGGTGTCGCCGTCGGCGTAACCATCGCCGCTAAATTATTGAATTGGTATTGACGTCATGTGATATCAATTTCTCTGCTGAATCTACCGGAGAAACTGAATTTGTTCATGGGCGACGATACGTGAAGTTAGTGTCACGTCATTTTCCCTTCTGAATTTAGCTGGGAAACTGAATTGGTGTTGAGGTGACGTGATGTCAATTTGCCCGCAAAATCAAGCGGAGAAACTGATTTTGTTAAAGGGTGACGTTACACGAAGTCAGGTGACGTCCTTTTCCCCACTAAATTTAGGGGGGAAATTGAATTTGTGTTGAGGTCTAGTAGCATCAATTTTCCAGCTATAGTAAGTAAGGAAACTGTAGGAGGAGGGTAGGCTAAGGTGGACGAGGATGGGAGGGTACGCAGGAGGAGGAGGAGAGGCTACAGAGGAGGAGGGGAGGAGGAAGAGGGAAGGAGTAGCAGAGAATGGGAGTTAAAGGAGGAGGGAAGAGCAAGAGGAAAAAAAGAGGAGGGGAAGAGGAGGAGCAAAGAAGGAGGGGAGAAGTCAAGAGCTGCGACCTAATTTCGCGTTACAGAGATTTCTTTTCATTTTTTTAGAGATTTCATAAGCTTTTGCTAAAGAAGGGTGTGAAAGTAAAACTCTTCAAGTTCTTTACATTCCGCACAACGGGCGATATAAATATTGAGGAGGCTAAGACCTGCCACAACAGGCTCTAGCATTTATGGTAAGCCCTCGCGCGTGATAGTTTGCACGGAGTCATGGAAGCACTTAGGTGTCAAAATTGACACTTCTGGGGAAATCACATTGAGGGGTTAGCATGGAGGGCCTTCTGCGCCGGATTAAAAACTGTCCCCTCAAATCTCAGCTAACGCTGAATATTTTTGTATTTTATAATATTTCACAGCCTTGGTTTACAAAAAAGGTGACAGAGATAATCAAAGGTAAGAAAAGAGCTATTATCTCCGATATCGAAACAAAAAGTGTATATCCAATGGGGGGAGCTTAGGGTGCATGAACGCTCTTTTTAAGGCTAAATAATTGATCTCAAAGCCGTGTAATATAAACTGCTCGAAACTAAACTTATGATGGAACCCTGAAGAATTCCAGAAGTTCGTAAAAGCAAATAAAGAAGTGATTCATCTGTCCCACCACTTTGAATAAACTACGAACTTATTGAGGATGATAAAATAATTATTTGCAATATTTTTGTTTTGTACCTTCTACATCAATATGTTACTAAAATGTGCAGAAGACAATGAAGCATGCTATGACACCAATGGAGATAGCCTACAATGGAATAGTCCTGCTGTTACGAGAACTTGATGTGCAGAAATCAATATGGCCAGAAACCATGTCTCCAGTTATATCGAAAAACTGCTCTGAAGAGTTGTCGAATTACTTGCGTGCTCTTTTAAACAAATCAATATTAGATTTAAAAAAGAAAAAAAAAACTTTCATTGTATTGGAACCTGGCAAAAGGGTTGAAACACAGGTCCGGTGCTAAAAACGTTGTAGAAAACTGTAGATCTATTCCTTTAACGTTCATTTCATGCCAACTCATGGAACACCCTATTTATAGCAACCTCATTGCTTATTTGAATGTTGATAAATGTCTCATTCGGGATCTACATAGATTCTGTACTGGAGCCTTCTGTAGCACTGTACAACTTGACATTTTTCATTTTCTTTCTGGAACTATTGACACTGGAGACGAAGTTTACTGTTTCTGTTTAGATATTAGGAAGGCGTTTGACCTTGTCGATCAATACTTGTTATCTTTAAAGTTAGCTTACTCTTAATAGATGACAACATTTTGGCTTGGATATAGAATTATTTAAGTGAATGAAAGGAGTGCGTCCTACTTGGGGGGAAAATACAAATATGTAAAAGTGGAGTCTGGTGTCCCCCAGGTTTATGTGCTGCTTCCTCTACTCTTTCAGGTCTATATAAATGACATATTTAGTGACATAATGCAAATATTATGTTATTTTCAGGCGATTGCATTATTTATAGAATAATTACTAATTCCAGCGATGTTATAAATTTACAAGGTGATCTATACAAAATATCTGTATGGTAGAATACCTGAAAAATAAATATAAACGTAAACAATTACGTACTGAAGAAATTTACGAAGAAAAATATCGCATTGTTTACGCTTAATAAAGAATAATGAAATGATTAAAGTTAGCTCAAGTGTAAAACATCTGTCGGTTATGTTATCTAGTAATTCAAAATGGAAGACAAATGCTGAAACTATAGATCTAAAGTCTATATGTATAGTGAAATTGATACGAAGAAATTTTCGACAGGCTTCATGGCAACTGAAGGAAACCTTATATTTTGCATTTATTCGTCCGTGCATTGAACACGCTTCAGTTGTCTGGGATTCGCATTGAAGTTTTTAAGAAACAAATTTGAAAAATACAGTATTTTCGTGCGATGCTTACATTAAACAAATATAAACTTGGGGCCAGCGTGACTATGATGAAATGGGTCCTACATCGGGAGGAACTCAATAACACAAAAAGCTTTAGAGGCAGAATCTTTTATTTGATATCTAAAACAATAAACTATTAATCAATAGAGATACATTTCACGTTCATCTTTTTATGCGTATGAAAGAACAGATCAGCCACATAATATGTGACCATACCCTTGGGACACTGATACTTTCGTTTATTCCTTTTTCCGATAAAACATTGAAGAGCGGAATATGTTGCCGATAGATGTGTCCACTGCAAGTTTTCAAGACGTTTTCTTTGTCTCAGTAATGTTTTTTTTATATTATAATAAGGTCTTCACAAGAATATACTGCATCTCTTTATTACTTGCGTTTCGAAAAAAATATATGTAACCCACCCCCTGTAGCGATTCCTCACGCCAATGCAGGTTTTTCTATAAATAAGTAAATAAAAACAGCTGATGAGCTTGTAAATTGCACGTGGTTTACAGTTCATTCTGCATTTCATTAGCGACAAAATGAAGGCAGGTGTTAATTATTGTTTGTTTTTTCACTTGCCCAATTATACAGACCCCTTATATTTTTTATGCAACAGCAGGGAACGGGAGACTTGGTGTTCACTGTTCAGCAACTATGATGCCACTGATATGTCGATCCGGCCTACTGGGTGTTAAAGAGCGTGTGGTCCAAAACTGGAGGCTCTGGTTTCCATCAGCATGAAACGATGACGTAGAGAGTGTCAGTAAGAGGGTAAAATTTAAAGGCAGTAAGATTCAGTCGACCGAAAAGGAGCCCAGTGGCTTGCGTCAGGTCTTGGCCTCTATGCTTGGCATCCGGTTTCCATGGGATGTGTGGTGATGTGCGGTGTCTTTGTCTGTGCCGAACACTCCTCGCTTTCTTTTGAGAAGAGAGTACGTGGACCAGATGAAACTCCGGGCTTATGTGCTCGCGAACGGGATGCGCTGTTCCACGGGAGGTGCAAAAGAGATACGCTGTCGTGCAGACTGCTCTTTCGCGGAGACGATCACACCCTGCCCACATAACTGTTCAAGGACATTTTCTCCCGGAAGAGGAGGGCTATGAGGTCATTGAGATACTAGAATTAGGATGTGCGATCAGACGGAATATCCGGACTTGGTTCAATTGCAAAGGAGGAGAACGCATGGGTATTGGATATCTTTGCCCTATGAAAATATAAAATGTGGAGCTCCATGAACAACGATGTAATTCGTAAGTATTAAGGACAGGCATGTGAATGTCTCTTGTGATAACAACGGAGCGGGTTGTAGGGTGCTCGCTCTGCCGAATTTCTACGTTTTTTTGTTTGTTTGTTTTTGTGTGCGGGATTTTTACGGAGAGATGTGTTCTCTCTGTGCTTCATGCTGCTACGCGGTACTATCTACACCTTTTATCCGGTTATGCGTGGATCAGAATGTAGCATCTCTTCTACTATGCCCGATCCCAGTGTACCTTTCTTGATTGTAAAAGTGGATTGTGCCCGTTCCTAATAAAAATGTATGAGGTAATGCATAATTATGTACCTTTGTGCGTGGAAATTCTATTTCCACGCACAAAGTGGTTTTGTAATGCGCCCTATACCTGTCATCTTTATGGTGGGTCTTTTTACTTAGGTTCTCGGAGATTATCAGTCTTACTTGGTGAGATTATCTAAAAAAAAATAATGTATTGGAAAGCTCAGAAAAATCTTTTTTGACGAAATGCCTTTTTGTTTTTAGGGGGTAGGATACGACAATACTTTTCGATAATTAAGCAGGTGGAGTCGATTTTTACTTGACTAAAATTATGAATCTCGCGAATCTCAGAACAGGCGATTTAATTGCTTGTCTAAATATGAAAATTATTTTCGAAACCATCCCATTGTATTGGGAATTTCATTTTTTTTTATTTATGGACCGCATAAATAAACATTCATTTCCCGTGGCGAGCTTGAGCGTACAGGTTAATTATTTTTCTAACGCATAATATTCCGAACACTGGTTACACTCTTAGTTGCTTTTCGACGCCCATTATTTCCATATAGATAACTACAACAACTACAACACGAGAGAAGTAGGGGCATGTCCTCAGCCGTCGAGAGGCAGGCATTTTCACTTGACTAGGAACTGCTCCTCTCCTGCTTAACATGATTTGTCTTTAAAATATGCACGTAAAACGCGCGCAACTTTTTTTTACCAATATATAATATCTTTGTTTCCTAAGTAATTTAAAAGTGTTTTATACTGTGACTGATTATCTGAGTGCAGTGTAGATAATATTTCTTTTTTCAATAATTGGTATGTATATTTGTATTGTATATGAAAACGCACATGGCTTGCACACTAGCGCAAACAAGCACACCAAATTTTGGAAAGGTAATAAATAAATAAATAAATTGTTTTATTTTTCCGTGCCCCCAAACATCTTCTCGGTTTACAGTGTGGTGCACTAAACATAACGAAGTTAAAGGGGTTGCGATCCTTCCACTAATTTAGTTTACAATATTTACATAATTAGAAATCTGAGGCGTTGGTAATTGCGCCGGCGGGTGCTGGAGTCCGTCGAATCAGCAGCTGGAACCGCGAGACGCTTTTCACATGCCTGCTTGTCTTTTTCTTTGGCGCCTTATTGCCAGTCGCTGCAAGGTTTCCCCCCCTAACGAGGAGGTCAGTGAGACGAGCGGTGTTGACCGTGTTGTAGCAAGTGTAGCAAAAACATTTCCTGAAATGTCTTCTAAGGAAGTGTTGGGTAGATCTGCTGGCTTGATACGGTTTAGCAATACGACTTCCTTGCGACCTTTGATGGCTTGGGTGAATGTCTTTTCATTACGTTCAAGTACAGGATAAGGTCCATCGTAGGGGCAATGTAGTGGGCGTCTGACGGTGTCGTTTGACTGCAACGTTCGAGGTCCCAGCTTAAGAAGACCTTGCGTGACTGTATTCTGGGTGCTGTTTGTTGGAGATTTTGTAGAAGTGACCTTAATCGGTTTATGTAGCTCTCGCAGCCCGTGTCGCTTGCGTTATGGGTGCTGTGAAAACTTTTCGCCGGGTAATCGAAGGGTAGAGCTGTACATCGATTCAGCGGCGCTGCATTTTAGTTCAGCACGCATGGTGGTGCGGATGCCCAAGAGCACTGGTGGTAGGACTTTGGTCGAGGAGCTTGATGAGCCGTGCGCTCGAATGACAGCTTTCATTTGTTGGTGGAATCGCTCCACGAGACCATTGGATGAAGAGTGGTATGCCGTTGTTTTGATGTGGTGTATACCAAGGAGGCCTGACAACTTGCGAAATAGGTGACTTTCGAATTGTCTTTTTCGATTTGTTGTCCCTGTTGTTGGTACACCGAAACGGATGATCCACGTGGAGATGAATGTCTGTGCGACTGTTTCTGCAGTCACATCCTTCATGGGCATTGCCTCTGGCCAGCGGGTGAAACTTTCAACGCATGTGAGGATGTAACGGTAGTCTTCAGAGGAAGGTAATGGTCCGACGATGTCGAGGTGGACGTTGCTCAATCGAGCGGCGGGTAACTGGAAGGTTCCTATGGGTGTGACAGTGTGGCGGTGGATCTTGGCTCGTCGACAGTGTCGACGCGTTCGTGTGAAGTATGCAATATCGGTTTTCAGCCTCGGCTAGACGTAGCGAGCAGAGACTAGTCGCTGTGACGCTCGTGTACCAGGGTGAGAGAGTGAGCGGAGGGAATCAAAAACGGCTCGTTGGAACTGTGCCGGCTCGTATGGTCGAGGACGGCCCATGGAAGTGTCGCAAACAAATGTTTTGTCGCATTCAGAAATTTTGATGTCTTGCAGGACCAGTGCTGTAGAAGAGGAGCGAAGATGTAGAAGTTCCTGGTCATATAGCAGTAGCCAGTTCCTGAAAGTTGATGATCGGCTGAGAGTTGTTGACTTTGTTGAGACCGATCTGAGATAGAGCGTCAGCTATAATATTTTCGTTGCCTTTTATGAAACGAATATCGCTGGTGTATTCCGCGATGTAGGCCATCTGCCGCATTTTCCCTGGTGTGTATCAGGAGCTGTTTGATATAAGGGCGTACGTCAGGGGCTTATGATCAGTCGTGATGTGAAATCGCCTTCTAGAAGATGGCGAAAGTGTTTCACGCCAAGGTAAACGGCTAGAAGAAACTCGCGCCCGAACGTACTGTAATGTGATTCGGTTGGCGTCATTTGTTTTGAAAAGAATGAAAGGGGTTGCCAACCGGATTCGGTAAACTGCCGAAGTACTGCTCCCACTGCTCCATCGGAGGCATCAATTACAAGGGAGAGGAGTGCGTCAGGTTTCTGATGGGTCAACGTCGTAACATCAGCAAACTTGTGCTTGGTGGTCTGGAACGATTCAACTTCAGCTTCGTTCCACTCGAGTGGTATGAATTTCTTGGGATTTCCAGTGAGGAATCGGTCGAGTGGCTGAGGGCAGTCTTGGGTAGTAACGCGTTACTAGTAACGCGTTACTGTAACTTGTTACTTTTTTGGTAACTTGTAACTGTAACGAGTTACTTTTTAAAAATGTAACTTGTAACTGTAGTTCTATCACTTTTTTCTAAGGTAACGATGAAAGTAACGACGTTACTTTTGTCGGTACTTTGCAGTGTTTTATGAATAATATATCACTGAACGAGGTGCAATTAAGCCATTCCTTGCACTTTCCAAATCGTCTATTCCGAAATTTCGAGTGTCAAGTTGGCCTTGCACAAAGTTGTGAATACGTTCTCTCTCGCGAGTAACGACCCGAATATAGCCACGTGTAGATTTGATGAAAAAATATCTAGTTATCTTTACGCACGCGCTTGTACTTCGTGCCTAAACACTTGCATCTTAGTGTCTTGAAGCACTACCTACGCTGTGTGTTTTCTTTTTTCTGTGCAAATGCTTTTTAATCGGGTGAATCAACCGTAAAACAATAATACACGTGAAGGGCACTGCGCATGTCTCGTATTTTGATTAGCGCCACTACTCCGCACTGCGCATGTTTCGTATTCTGATTTGCGCCACTACTCTGGCGTGGAAACTTTCAAACCTTAACTTGGAGAAGCAACTGCTGCTAAGTTACAATATGAAGTAAAAGGCGTACTTTTTTTTAATTGTTTGCAATAAAACGTTGTGAGGGGCGTTTTCTAGTTTTTTCTAAATTTTTTTTTGTGTTATAGAAAATAACTGAAAGGTAACGTCTTACTTTTTAAAAGTAACTGTAACTGTAACGAGTTACTCTTTTGTTGCGGTAACTGTAACGGTAACTTCGCTACTTTTTTCTGAAAGTAACTGTCACTGTAACGAATTACTTTTTAAAAGTAACTTACCCATGACTGGCTGAGGAATGGCTGCACAGTTTGGAATGAATCTCCTATAGAAGTTGACTAGTCCTAGATATTCGCGAAGTTTCGTCGTTGTTTGGGGCTGCGGAAGCTCTGGGATGACGTTCGCCTTGTCCTGTAGAGGACGGATGCCATGTTGGTCTATGTGATGACCCAAGAAATCCAACTCGGCAACGCCAAATTCGCACTTCGCGGCTTTCAGGACGACGCCGTATTCCTGGAGGCGGAAGAACAGTTGGCGTAGATGGAGTTCATGTTCCTCGTGGTCTTTACTGAAAACTAAGATGTCATCGATATGTGTAAAACAGATGGTCAACCCACGTGTGACTTGGTCCATGAAACGCTGAAACGTTTGCGCTGCGTTTCGCAGGCAAATGGCATGCACACGTACTCATACATGCCGAAAGGTGTGGTTATGGCAGTTTTATTAATGTCAGATGGTTCGACTGAGATCTAATAAAACGTTTCCACAAGGTCTATTTTTGTGAAGATTGTCGATGCGTGCAGCATTCCAGCGAAGTCTTGAATGTGAGGATTGGGTACCGATCGGGTAAAGTGATCTTATTGAGGGCTCTGTAATCCCCACATGGTCTCCAGTCGCCAGACTTCTAAGTGCCATGTGCAGGGCACTAGACCACACGCTGGATGTGCTCGAATTTGTCTTTGGCAATCTTGAGCTTGTCCAATGCGAGGCGTCGCGGCTTGGCAAAAACTGGAGATCCGTGAGTGTCAATGCAGTGCGTAATGGTGTGCTTGACTGAAACCTTGGTCTTGCATGGTGCGTTAACGTTGGGAATTCCTTCAGGAGGTTTCGCCACGGAGCAGCAGTCTGCAGAGGTTGCAAGGTAGTGCTGAGTGATGGTGCCTTAGAGACCACTCCTTGGATGCTGAAGTGCGTTGTCGAGTCGAGTAGAAGTCGGCGCTTGACATCCCCCACAAGGTCGAAGTTATGGATAAAATCTACCCCAATTATCGCAAAGTGTACGTCGGCCACCAGAAATACCCAGTGGAACACGCGCCGGAGGCCAAGATCGAGGGTTAGTGATCTTTGTCCATACGTTTTGATCTCGACCCATTGACCGCTTGTAGCGGCTTAGTTTGCTTTCGGTGCCGACGATCCTCCAGCGTAGGAGGAATAATACTGACCTCGGTGTTGGTGTCCAGTAGGTATTGGATTTTTGTTTGGCGATCAGTGACGCGGAACAAACGGCTGATTGCGGTTCCCGCTGCACTGGCCGTCTTCAGTGAGTGCGCGAAGTGTTTTCCGGAGACGCACATGGTGGGGGAAATTTTTTGGCGTTGTGTCCAAATGATTGGTGGTTCCAGCACCAGTTGTTGTTTGCACCGTGGGATGTGCTACTCCGACGTGCTCGATATGTGTGCGGGAGGATGACCTAGAAGGCCGCGAATGCAGGTCTCGCAAATTCCTTGCCAATTGGTCAACATGCTTCGAACGCCTCCTGTTCGATTCAAGGAGATGAGAAAACTTCTCCTCCAGAGAGGGAGATGCTTGTGACTGAGCAGCTGCTGGTGCGTTTTTGTGAAACGCAGAAATTCCGAGATGGGAAAGATCCATGATTTTATCTGCCGTCTGGGGAGGGTTCCAATGGCTCGGCTAATGTTGACAGAATCATGCGGACTTCTTGAGGAAGTCGCTGAAGGAATAATTCCTTGAAGATGGACACGTCGAGTGTTTCGGCGCGGCCTCCGAAAAGCTGATGCATTCTTCGGAGGAGCTCGAAGGTTTTCTGTCGCCCAGCTCCTCTGTGGTCAGGGGCTGCTGAATGCGCCGTTGTTCAGACTCCGTTGTCTTACGAGTTAACTCGGTTTCTAATTCGTCATATGGATTGTCAGCTGGAGGCGCTCGGTGTGCGTCCGTATGATGCTAGCGGTGGACTGCGGGAGTGCCGACATGGCGTAGTCATATTTTGAGATTTGCGTTGTTATGCGTTTTTTTTTTTAAATTTATTCGTTGGTGATGAACTATAGTTACGCGTCCGTGGTCCAGAAGTCATGCAGTTTTACCGCGGCAATGCCCGGAGAAGGGGACCGGGTGCCGGTGGATGTGGATTTGGTAGCTGCCAGGGACATTACCTTTGTTGCTCAAGTTCGGGCCACCATTTGGAGGGGTTACGATCCTTCAACTAATTCATTTTACAATATTTACATAATTGGAAATCTGAGGCGTTTGTAACTGCGCCGGCTGGTGCTGGACTCCGTCGAACCAACAGCTGGAACCGCGAGCCGCTTTTCACGCGCCTGCTTGTTGCCAGTCGCTACAAAGTAAAACCTAAAAATACAGTAAACAACAAAGTTAAATCAATAAAAGTCATGCTACATTATCAGAATGCAAAAATTATTTATTGATTAGTTCGAAGACATCCAGTCACTTAGATTCAACATAAACTCATGAGTGGATAAAAAAATGCCGAGGTTAAATTGTTGTGAATCATAAGCAAATTGCATCCATCACATTTGGATCACAGCGGACAATCAAGATGAATAAAAATTTGAAATGTTTCAGCTCAGGCGAGAGGGAACATGAAACTCAATTATTTGTCATAAAGCCGCCGAATTTACCCTGCCATGAACAACTTTGTGAAGAAATAGGAAATCTCTGTATTGCCTTCTAACGGCCAATTCATGCACCGAAAATTTACGAAGCAATGTTTCGTAGTCATAAAAAGTATCTCCTTCTAATGTAGCCTTCATATAAAATAAGTACAGATATCGGCCAAATCAAAATGTAGGTGTTGTGTCTAAAACACGACCGCAATTTTAAATATAAAGCTGCGCTCGAGGACAATATTTAAATTTATTTTCTCCTTTGAAGTGTGCTTCTTCTGAATCGCTATGTGCTTGCTTCAGCTGGGTTTCTATTTTATCAGAATGTTCAATGTTTTGTTCTTTAACAATTTTCGAACGTTCTTGGTCTGTCTCATGTTGGTTACCACCGACACTTTCTAATTTTTTGTTAATCAGATTTAAGAGGATATAAAGTGCTGCAAGACAAAATATATATTCTGATAATCTTTGGAATTAATACGATAGAGCAGCTTGTTATATCTGCGATGAGACTTCAACATATGTCCAAGTACAATGGGCTCAGAAAAAAAATCGCGTCCCGCAGCAACGTGAAGGCGCAAGAGAGGGGGGGGGGGGGGGGGTCCATTTATTAGGAGGGTGACTTCTACTTCCCATATCTCCCAAACTTTGTGCAGTCGCGGTTTCTTATCGATTTTCTTTTCCTATAAAGCGGTGTATGCTCCACTTTCTTTTTTATTCATCGACTGCTTTTGAAGGTGTTCGAACGTACATTACAGGAGATCCTTGTTGTGACAAAAAGCAAATTGTCTTCTTTGAGACATGAAAACAAAAATGTAGTTCTGGGTCAAACCTAATCAAACTACAAGCTCACAAAATAATCCCCGCACTATTAACGATTCGCAAATATAATCATTATATATTGCAGACTTAAACACACTTAAACTGTTTTCAGTTTGTGAGATGGGAAAGGGAACGGAAGCTGTTGTACCAAGAAGGTTTAAGACTCACTGCTATTTCCCCGAAAGACATGTAAAAAAAGCTGAGAAACAGGCGAAGGGCACTCTAATATACTATGCACGGTTTTGTACGAGCATTAAAAGTCACAAACTTGTGACGAGCTGCTAGTGTTGAAAATTCATACCGAACCACGAAGAATGTCTTTATTCACAACGAAAATACAGTGTTAGTAGAGGGAAGAGTAAAACGCTGTGTAAACAGCTGGACTGGCCACGAACCGCAAAAAAACGGTTACACCACTAGTAGTATAACGTGTGAAAGAACACTTTTACCACCACACGTGTGTCCGACGGCAGGGCGCAATAGACTACTTCCATAAAGCCCTGCATGCAACACGGCGCGCGTTGCACTCTGGGAACTAGTTGGCCAGGAAGGAGGGTGGCATGGTTTCGGTTTCGATCGACACGTCGACAAGAGATTGCTTTCTGGTCCCGAGAGCGTCATTTGTGGTCTCTAAACTAACCTAAATGGCCAGACCTCGAAGCTCTAGCACAAGCCAGAGACGTATCGCTTGTCTTAACACATGCTTGATGTATTTTTGTACTTGAGCCTTCCTGTTAACGTTTTAATCGAGGTATGTGGACAAGCCAGTGCTGGGAGTCTCGACACTGCGAAGTTCGCGTGCTCGGGGATCTTGCTTGTGTACGAATCAACAAGCTGTAGCAACCAATAAGTATGCATACATCTAGCTCGCGCATTTACATTAGTGTTGTTGATCAAGAAGTTTGTTTGCTTCGTGCGTCCATAGACGAAATATTACTTTTTGCAATTACTGTTTTTCTTAATGTGCCTGAGTATGCCAGGTAAAACTCGGAGGTGCCATTGAAAAGCTCAATTTTAACACACTTCTTATCTCTTATCTGTACTGACCCGCAGCACTGCATGAAGTGAAGTCCCCACCCGCTTCCATTCCACTAATATTCAACATCGCGTATGCGCATAAAGTTATCCTGCAATCATTATAGGCAAATTCGCGCATACAGACCGTTTGAAGAATGCAAAAGTCGAGCACTTGTGTGAAGAATGTCGCACCGTTCGCCGGAAGTGCGTCAGACGGGCATGAACCTCTATGCGCACCGCATTGGGGTTCATGCCCGTCCGGCGCACGGTGCGACATTCTTCACACAAGTGCTCGAACGAATTCAAAGCGCATTTGACGGTTGCTAATGGCCATAATATTTGTTGTGTGTTTGCTTTCTTCCTGCCTGAGTATGCCGAGATAATTTCAGACACACCGTTCCCGGCACAGATTTCGGGCTTAGCGAGGAGCAGGGGACGCTTGTTAGGGCCTCCGTCGTAGCTAGCCGATCTCAACGTTTGCGAAAAGTTAATCTTCAATCAGCATAAAATTTGAGTGGGAGATATATGATGACACGAGGAAGACATCATAGTAACTTTTGTGCAGTAGTGAGGTCGAATTTATTGCGTTTCCTTAAATGTTTATGGGTAAACGCTGGCCTCAATTTTGATACAGTGAGGATGCGGCTTGCTTTTCGCCCAGTGAAGTAACAAGAAGGGGACGTTTGGCAAACAAAATGCGTATAAGGCTCCGGACGAACAAATTTCAGTTATAGTTCACTGGTACTAGACGCGATTACTGACATTGAGCTCAAAGATGCAATCGTGGGGTGAGGTGACTAAGCCACTACTTACTACGTTCGCATACGCATGCACAATATCCGGTGTTTCGGGAACCAAGAAAAGTGCCCCGGTCTTCGTTTTGTATCGCTCGAGAATGAGTGTATTGTACGTTCGTGAAAAGTCAGATAATCGAAAACGCAAGCAGCGCGTTCGGTCGCGGCGTGATAGCATGAGATGGAGCTTCTCAGTCGAAACCGAAACTGAGTGGCCAACTAGTTCCCAGAGTGCACTGCGTGGTATTTCGCCACGATGGGGCGCGTCGGTTTTGGAAGAAGTCCATTGGATTGGTGAGGTCAACACTGCAAGGAAACACGTCATCAGCGCCAGATGTGAAAAATAACCGCCTCTCTTTTAGGCGGCACACAGGAATGGCGGCAACGCAAGCAACGTTTCGCTCATCCAGAAGATTAGTCACGTCCACTATCGTTGCAGGTTGGTTAAATCGTTATTACGATTATACACTTGTTGCGCGTGCTGCTGCTGCTGTTGCTGTGCATTGAAAGTTTGAGGTATGACAGATGTTTTTCCAAATTACATTGAAGAAGTGCCCGAACGTTAATCAGGGTTGGCATACTGAGATTTTTATTACACATATCATTTAAACCCATGCTCAGATGTCTTTGAAGTGACCATTATATCACAGGGCAGTGCCCTACGCAAGTCGTTGAGATGCCCAAAGTGACAAATTGTAATATAGGTGATTTGCAGCCAAAGCTCAAGGGATGGAAAAGAACCCAACATAGCTGTCATTGTTTCTTCTATAAACGCCAAACTATAGAGCCTAATGAATTTCAAAGAGGCGGTGGATGATATAGAGGCATACATTCAAATCATGGCTATAAGTACGACTGGTTGTTGTAGCAAATCGGAGAAAAAAAAACACGGTGGTGAAAAACAAAGCAAAAGCGTATTAAACTGGAAGCAGACGCTGAGGCGGAAATACGAATGCTAAGGCAGGAAGTAGCGACCTTGAAATGCGAAGCATTCAGCAGAATCTAGATAACCACGGCATTTCAGTGACTGACAACAAAGATCGGTTGGCAAAGGTAAATGCTCTTGCTTAAAGGGAAGATGGGGCACTTTTCAATTTGAGAAAAAAGAACACTCGAATCGCAATCATCTGGCCTTTAGAATAACATATCACAATTATGTTTCAATGCGACGCGTCGGAGAGCCATAAGAGCAATTTCAAAATAGGGCTGAAGCCCCGCCTCCCTAGCATTGAGCAGCCAAAAGATCCGTAGATGACGTCACGTACAGTGACTGTCTTTCGCATTTTCTCGCCTATAGCAGTACTCGTGCAGCAAACGGTTTGGGTATTCGGGTTCACGGGTTAAAGTTCACTAGAATTCACTTCTAACTCTTTTTTTTTTTTTCAAAAAGCTCCATAGTTTCTTTCAAAAACTCGATGTACCGGACGTAACAATTATTGAGGTTGCCGCAGTTCATAGGCTACCGTCAGAGCAGATAAGATTCCCGGCATCATCGTTCGATTTTTTCACAAGACAAGTAAGGATCAATGGCTGAATAAACAATCGGCTCTAAATAAGCTGAAGGGTGGTGTGTAGATCCAGGTAAATCTAACGAAACTTGACAGAGAGCTCCTGTGGAAAGCAAGGGTATTGACCAAAGAAACGAAGAACCACTATGGCTGGTGTAGATAGAAATGGCAACGCTCTTGAGTGAAAGAGGGACCGGGAACAGGTGTACATAATTAGGTCTTCCGATGATTTGCAGAAACTTGTCTGATGCATTTATTTTTTCTAAATTTCTACTTTCTATAAGGCTTGTTTGTCAAATGGCTGAAATGGTTCTCCATCACATGTAGAGCCTTTGCTAGGAAGCGAGCATAAAAACTCCCTCAAATGCGTACACTTAAATGGTCGATCAGCAAGGAATTATTCAAACATAAATTATATTTTGACCAGTTTTGTTTTTGTGATATACAGTGTAATTTTGATTTAACAAAACGGGATTTTACGAATTTCCCGATTCAACTAACAATTTGGATTCCCCGCGCTGAAAAAACTATGCTCGAGGTCTCCCTTCCTCGATTTTTTCCGAAGTTACCGATTTAACGAAATAACATGTGGATCTCGGTGACTTCGTTAAATCGAGGTTCAACTGTAATCATGCTTTCTGAAACTTGGTTCACGAATGATAATCAGGTTTGAAAGTTACAAATATATCATACTTATCACTTAAACCGTACTGAAAGTAGGGGCGGATGCGTTGACCTTTTGATAAAAGAAAATGCTTCGTGAGAGAGGTGCTTTCTGATTACTGTGGTGCTCAAAAGGATTACGAGATAGTGTCATTGTAGATAGGAAATACTGTAGTTGCGGTTTCTTATTGTTCAGCGAGGTGAAAATTTTCGTCTTTATTTGCTTATTTAGATTGTTGGCTTGAGTTCGCGAACGAAAAGAAATACGATATAATCTTGGGTGGTGACTTAAATATAAACATGTTACTTGAAACGTCAATCAAACCAAAGATATATGTGCTGATAAAAGCAGGTGGAGGTGTGAATGTGATATTTTCGTCAATAAGGATTACAACTGATTCTTCTACTCTACTTGATTTGTTTATTACAAGGTTTGATGCAGCGCGAACCAAATCTGGCGTCGTAATAGCCGACATAAGCGACCATCTGGGCATATTTTTATGCATAAAGAACAAAATCGTCAACAAAAAACACCGCAACCAGTTATCACCAGCGCTCCAGAATTTTACTCTAGATAGCCTCAACAAGTTCAGACGCAAATTATTTTGCTTAAATTGGAACGATGAATTTCCGAAAACGGATCCACATATTTTCATGCACTGTGTTTCTGACTAAATTCCAAAACTCTTCTTTGCCTGTTTTTCATACAATTCGATAAAAACTTCTAGAAAAACGCGTAAACCTAGATTAGAAAAGAATTTCTATAGAGATTTCCTAAGCAGAAAATGTTATATCAAACATTTCTGAAGGCAAGAGAGATTGAAATCTTTTTAGCGTGTGACAACAGAGCGACTGCCGTTTGAAAAAGAAAAAAAAAACTCTTAAACCCTACGTTCGCCCGAAAACATGTAGAAAAAGTCTTGAGGTACACCTAAACACTTCTTATGAGTTGCGAATGCGAAAGCGTGAATGTCGTTCTTGCGCGCGTTCTCGTGAAGTTGCCGCGCTACGCTCCTCCCAGCCAAACCCTTCCTTTTTCCGGCGCGCTCTGGCGCGGGCACGCAGCGCCATGGGGTGGCTCTCCTTGAAACTGACGCGCCTCGGACAATGGAACCCTCGTTTCCTGTAACTATGACGCGCGCCAGTCAATCGGATTTTCATGAGATTTCGAGAGGTGAATTTATTTGCCCTTTGGCTCTGCGTTTTGCGCATCTTGAAAGCTGGGATTCCTAGATCGCGGCTTCACTTCGCTCAATTGAGAGAGGATAATTTATCTGCCGCTTGGCGCGGCTGATGACGTCGGCTCGCTCCATGGGAAAGTTCATGCTTTCGGACGAATAAACTCCGATGGTCTGGAAGTGACGAATCAAGCACTATCAAATGCGTTCAATGAGTATTTCGTTAATTCAGCTGAAGGGGCTGAGTCAGATTCTTCCAAATTATTAAACCTAAGAATATGCGCATCAACTTTTTTTACCCCGGTTATTGACATAGATGTTTTATCAGTCTTTAATACATTAATAAATAGTAAAAGGTGACTGCGATGACTTACATATCAAATATGTTAAGAACGTGATTGTTCTTATTTCCCCCTGCTTAACACTTGCTTGCCCAATAGCATTTTCACCAGACGAAAGCAGCTGGCAAAGGTTACAATGCGATACAAGAAAGGTGATAGTTATGTCATGGTTAATTGTAGGCCCGCTCCAATATTGCCCGTGTTTTCTAAGAATCTACAGAAAAAATTACCATCTTGAGTGACCGGATTTGCAGATAACCGTAAATTATTAAACTCTTCTCAATTTAGTTTTTGTAAACAAAGATCTAATGGACTTGCCCATCTTACACAGAAGGGACATATTGTTAGAAATTTTCAAGAGAAAAAATAACTTTTGGCTTATTCATCGACTTTACCAAAGCATTTGACAACCTTGATCACAATTTGCTAATTCACAAATCGGAACTGTGCGGATTTCGTTGTCAATTGTCACTAGTCATTAACGTCCTTCCGTAGACAATATGTGCACATAAATTGTCATTCATCGGCAGTAAACCCAATTAGATCAGGCGTTCCTCGAGAAAGCATTCGGGATCAATTCTTATTCAGCATTTACGTATACGTCATTCTTAATATACGCCAGTCAGCAATGTTTACTATTTATGCCGACGAGACTTGTTTATTATTTACTGGTGATTGCGCTTCTAAACTTATTGATAACGCATATAGTGCTCTTAAAATGCTAGATAATTGGAGCAAAAGTAATGGTCTAAATGTAAACGCGACTACGTCAAACGCATTCTCATTTTGCCCGACAAACAAGCAATCTAAAATAGAATTAGTCCCAACTTTTAAAACTTTTGCTGTGTGAGTGTGTGTTATTTTTAACACACAAAATATTGTGGAATGTCCATATTAATTACATCACATCAAAATTGTCCAGCATAGTTGGCATGATATATCAGCACAAATATATTTCGCCGCTCAGAAGAAAAATTTTATTATATAATTCGCTGTTATTCAACTATAAATTATGGTCACCTGGTATATGTCACAACTACACGAACCGATTTTAAAAAGGTATTCACATTAAAAAAAAAATTAAGCGTTTGTAATGTAGCACCCTAATATCCAACGTATAATTGATAGCTAAACACTCACACATAATTATATCATATATAGATTACATAGAAATACAATTGGTGTTATCATAGAAATTACGTGGCATCAAAGAATCACGGGCGAGCATTAAGAAAGTACTTGGTGCCACACATATACACCACAAGAAGGAACGCCTATAAACTGATTTTGAATTTAGTAGAAAAGCTAACAAATGTGAAACTTTAACGTTAATGTAAGCTAAAATTCTATTAACACACATATCTCTGCAACATAAAGAGCAATCGAGGAGCAAGAAAAAAAAACATTGAGGTGTCCTTTGTTTTAGAAGAAAAAAAACCTTTGTAATTGTAGCTAGTTTGCGATACCTACATCTAATGATTGTTTTTAGCTGTTCTAGATGGCGTAATTGAAAAGAGAGTTATATAGTAGTGCAAGTTAAAGCTTTGCGTACGCAAAGAGTAGCGTCGTCGCCACTGCGCATGCGGCGAACGCTAACCACGTTTTGCGTTTTGCGCGCGCGTACGCAATTTTTTGGAAAATGCGTGCGTACGCAAACAGTCTTTGCGCTCTTCCAAACAGGATTCGTTATGAGAGGTTGGCTAAAGCCAAGACGAGCACAATTAAAAAAATGGCGGCTTCCAGAACCATGTTGGCGGCTGCTTTGGTGGTGTTAGGGCGACGTCGGTGGCATCTTCGCGACTGCGATTTTCAATACGGGACGACACTGCACTCGGTTTCGCAGCGATCACTGGTAACTTAATGCTTGCGATGCGCGAACATTTCTCGGCGAAGGTACGATGTGCGGAGGTCAAAACACGAGACGTGCAAAGGTCAAAACTTTTTTTCTCTCAGGATACAGCATTTCGTGTGAGATAAACATCTTGACTGCATCTTGGAGGCGTCGCAAGCGTGAGATGCTTGGGCTTTTGCGTCGCGGCGGAGAAAAGCTATTCTAAAACTCTTATGCGAAGCAAGCGTTAACGCAAGCGCCAAATTTAGCGCTAGCGTGCGCTAAACTTGCGTACGTTATTTTAAAACTCCCTAATGATGAATGCACTCAATATTGTTATGCTAAGCATGGGATAATATCCTCAATTATCAAAGGTCTACTAAATGTAGCAAACACCACATTCTCATGTGTATATGATTAAACACAGCAAACGGGACGCGTCCTCTATTGCTACTTTACACTGCTACGCAACTGTGGGGCCGAGTATGAGTTGTACACGAATAATATATTGCAATGCCGTTATCGCAAATCTTAGCCACGTTCTGTGGATTAGTTGGACGGGAACGAGCGATCGCAACAGGTTAGTAACGGATTTTTTATTCCTCTTTAGCATTTAGGCGATACCAAGCAACAGAAGCTCAAACTACGGCTGTTATTCGGAAGGGGCGTTCCACTACTTCTCCTGTCTTCCCCGCGCGGCTTACCTGGGTCGCGGAGAAAGAAGGGGAGGTAGCGAAAATTCTGTTCCGGATGCCAAACGTGGTTTAACCTTTCGCCGCCATTTTAGGAGGGCAAGCGCATAGTAATATCATGATACATTCCACTCTGTGAAGGCGGGTGACCAGCGAAGCTGTTTAGCACACGAAACAGACGTGATTCAAAATTTTCAACAAAGGTACGAAAAATTGCCGACCCGAAGTGTCGGAGGAGATTAGAGACGTGCGACGGGACCGCCACCCCGGAAGAGCGGAAGGAAGGAAAACTAGGCACGCAAGCGCTTTGAACGATGACCAAGAGAGGACTGTGGGAGCGTAGACATGGCCGAGCAGGGTCGCGCAGTGGCAAATCTCAGAGAGACCTTTATAATCTACCTGAGAGTCTACTGATCTTGAAAATGGTGCTTATTGATAATTAATCTACTGAAAATCCATATCCAAGTGATGAGACGTATAAGCTTTTGCATAGAATGAAGCGAGTTTGCATCAAATTCGCGACCCGAGTTATTGTTGGCGAAAATAAAAAAATCCACGCAACCCTAGCAATAAACAGCTTTGCTGTAAAATATCAATTTATGACTGCTCACGTTCAACCCTGCAGCTTCAGGCGCACACGTTGAAGTGCTTGGTCAGTGCCGCCGTAGCAGCCCCGGACGCCATGAGGACAATGTATAAGTCAAAGGAAATTGTGGAGAGTTATCTATCCCGGTTTCCGCATTTAAATTAGGTAACAGAACGTGTGCGGTACAGAAAAAATGTAATTTAGTGGCTGGCAAGATGTCGCCAGCGTTCAGGCAACCATGACTGTTTTGGCCTACCCCCCATTTAGAGCAGGGCCGACCTCCAACGCTAAGAGCGCAGTGAGTGCCTTGGTTATGCTAGATGGCGCCGCCATAGTACAAATAGCTGTATACAATGCGTGCTAAATTTTTAAATGATAAATTAAAAAGATACAAAAAAACTAGTAGGATTATTTTTTATTGTACACCAGAAACACCTGGGAAATCTCTTTCTATGACCACAGATACACATAATTTATAAAATTGTTTGCATATGTGCTGAAAAGACAGAGCAAACACACTCCTTAAAATATGTCTTGAAGAACAGAGTTCCGGTTAGCGGCAGCCCTCAGTGAACCACAAGTGAATGAAACACCAGGCGCAAACACAAGGTAAACAATTATGCTTGCGTAGCGAGGAAGAAAAAACTTTACTACAAGTCTTGCGAACTTCCAAGGTAAGTATGTTAGCTCAAATACATTTAGACCACATAGGTCCAAGGAATACTAGTCTTACCAAGCACGTAGTGTCGAAGCGGCACGAAGGTTTGGAGCACCCCCATAGGACCCTCATGGCTCGCCACACATAAAAAAATACAAAAAAAGTTCTTTGACAGTGCTGAATTGTTTCTTGAGCGAGGGAATCGTATTGCGAATGCGAAACAGCCAAGACTGTATGTAACATGATTTGGCTGCGCTGTTCCGTTTATATGTCCATATCCCGTTTTATTTTATTGCAAGTAATATATATATATATATATATTATTGTGAAGCCTACAGTTCTTTCAAGAATACCCTGCACATAATCCTATAATTTTATATCCTGCACGTGTATGCATTTCATTATCCGAAAGCACTCAAGCTCAAAATGCGATTCTTATTTAGGCCATTGAAACAAGACCGATTGTTCAGCAAAGTGGAGCCAAACATGATGTTTTCATAACTTTAGGGCATTTCTAACAGACTATCTGTATTATATTACAAGATCCGCAAATGGTCCCTTTCATGCTCCCCTCATGCACCCCCAAGTGTCTCGGCAGCGCTACTTTGTAATTGTTTTTTCCGGTACGTTTTAGTACTTTGTGCCTCTATGAGGGTGCAACTAACAGTACTATACCTGCTAAAAATATAATATTAATAATTTTAGTACTGGGTGGTTTAACAAGTCTAAGTTAAAAACTTAGATTTGCTTAAATTTATATACTATAGCCCCATTTTCGCATGAAGCAAAGCCACATTTTAAAGCATTTTAGCAAAATTCTTTTCTCCACAAGAATGTCGAAGATACACAAAGTGAACTACTACATTTCTGAATCTTGTTTTTTTTTACCCAGATTTGACAGTTCTTAAAAATACGAAAAAAGAAAAAAAAAGAAATCGTATAATATACACTTGTAAATCAATGACACATTGTCTTTTTTGTCGTTTAAACTAAACTGCATTAGCATATTTTATGTCAAAAACAAAATAAAAATGCCGAACGTCGTTTTTTGGCGTTTTCGTTAAATATTTGGAGCATTGTACCTTAGGATTCACTACATTCTGATTACTAAACATTAAACACCTATAGGGCTATATATAACACGTAGCACGAGAACTTTTTGAGAACATTCTGGGAATGTTCCAAAGAACATAGGCAACATTCTTGGAATGTTGCAAAATTACGTTACAACATTTTATCAACGTTGTCAGAATGTGGCGCAGGCACATATAACTACATTCGGGGAATGTTTTCTAAGGGATATTCTTAGAACATTCTGCGGACGACATAGAACATTACCAGGACATTCAAGCAACATTCAAATATCCAAACACGGTTCTTAGCACGTTCTCCGCAGGGAACGTTCCTCCGCAGGCAACGCGCAGTTAACGTTCCACCTGTACGGCCGCTTCTGTCCGTAGGGTGGGCGGATAGTGTAGCGAGCGCCACCGAGCGCACTCGCCACGAAATCGGCACCAGGCGTTCTAGGAAGCTTGTCAACTGACTTTGATCTGGTAACGTTGAGTTGAAACTTCTCCCTGCAGTTCTCCTTCCATAGGCGACTTACTCAGTTCGCAGTCGTCCAGGGGAGTATACTATCGCTCGTTTTTTTCCCTTTTACTGAGCTTTGTGAGCCCAATAGAGCTTTTCAAAAGTCCCCGCCAACGCCTCTCCTCCGTTGCTTGATGACGCATTCTGAGCATGTATTGGACACGAGCGCTGCGTCAACGTTCGGCGAGGACTCGGATCCATTCACGTGTTTCGTGTCCAAGCAATGGCGACCGCCATTGTTACTCGATGGACTTTTGGAAATGATCTATTTGGGAACAGAAATAAACGTGTCTTTTGTATAGATAAAAAATGCAGTTTTTTTACCTTTTTTATTTTTGCATTATGCGATCAAAAAGATGATGCCTCATTTTTCTAAATGAAATAAACAAAAAATACCTGACGGCAGGGACAGTGTTGCTTTCGCTGATTTTCACTGTCTCGCCCCTAGCGGGAGCTTGCTTGCTTCGATAACGCTTCGGCCTCTCGTGAGCACCTAGAGTGCACGCGCAGCCGAAGGGCGGCAAAGGACGGCGATGGAGGCCGGGCGTTCGTAAGTCATGTAAGCCACTCTCACCTTGCTACTGGCTATAGGCAAAATTACGAACCTTACAATTCTCGCTATGTTTCCTCTTAAGAATTGAAGCTGGGGTCTATTGAATACATAAACAGATATATAGCGGAAATCACACGGGCCCAGTAGTATTTAATAATGCTGGCATTAATCATTCGTCGAGAAATGTGCTCTCTGCGTTTCCGGCATGTTACCCCGTCTCACTAACGTGAATTATGATATAACCCCTTTCTTTCTTTCTTTCCTTCCTTTGCTTTAGACGCCTGCAAGATACCGCCTCTGGACGCCTTCATCTTGCTGCTGGTGCGGGTAGATCGTCTGATAGTCAAGCATTGCTGAGGCTGTTGATACGCCTCAGCAATGCTCGATTATCGGATAACCCACCCAGCCCGCAAAAAAAAGATGACGGTGCCCAGAGGCTGTACTTGCAAGCGTGTATAGACCCACTTCTCTTTCCCTAATCAGGATGACGACGATTACCCCTCCTCGGAGACAAAGAGGCCCTCGTGTTACTTTCCTCTAAAAAAGAATCTTCTACCTCTACTTCTAGTACCAGGATAGTTAGAACGCGTGAAATTACGTATCCTCCAGTTGCACCTAAAAACAAGAACACTGCAAACATGTAGAACATTGCATTTTAAAACCAAAATGAAAGACAATCTAAAAACATGCGCAATGTCTGAGACCGCCAACACCGTATCAAGTCCAATCAGAACGACATAAACAAAAACAAACACATACTCTTTTCCGCCTACTTGATGCTGCGGCCTGGACGTTGACGCGCAAGTGGGTGGGTGAACTTTTCAAATAGTTTTTGTAGACTGCTGTTACAGAACCTAACTTGAACAATGAATTTAGGCCGATCTGATCGTCCACCTCGGGTGCCGTGCATGTCAGCTCATCAGTAATTATGACCTGCAGTTATTGCGATGTTCCAGTACTGCCCCTGAATTGTAATGGCCGGTGGTGCGTCTTTCTAATTCCGTCTTGTCACGCAATGTCTGTGATATCACGCCGGGCAAGACTCTCGGCGTACCTACGTAGTTAAGGAGAAACAGCGCGTCTCGGTAACAAAGACGTCGCTCGCCGCACAAAGGTAGTGCCATTTCATCTTTCTCTTTTCAGAATTGCGTAGCAGCGATGCTAAAACCAAATATCTTGGTAGTTGCTCAAATAACAAAACAAAACTACTGGAAGACGCTAAAACTTCGCCTTTGAAAGTGGAACGCGATAGCTGAACGTATACAACCCCCGCTCGCTCCCGAACCATGTAAGCGTGCTACGTGGTCTATAAGAGACGATAGGGTGGAAGACAAATGTGAATTATTGAAACAAGAAGCCAAGATGAGCGCCATCGAAAGATTTAGTTGTTCGAAACACGCGGAAGAAAGAGAAATTACGGAGTTGAATAATCTGCTGCAACAGTTACTTCATGCTGAATGTCTGCCACCCGGTCTTTTCTCAGACAATATGCGTAGCTTAAAGAAGCACCTTGAAGCTCTTGCTACTAAGCGATATGTGGGGGCCTTGGCTCAAACAAGGTTTAAACGATTATCGCGTGGGGAGATACCGACAAAACGAGTTATCCGCATGGAAAAGAAGTATGCCAGTATGAGCGAAATAACCGAGATATCTCAGCAAGAAATTTTGTCCAGTGACAGAAAGTTTATCGAGCGAAAGGACGTTTTAGTTATTGGGCTCCAAGAAAACCGGAGTTCCAAAGCGTTTCTTTTTTTTTTTGCCGCTAATGCCGCAGCTCGATAACGAAATAAGGAAAAGGTTAGAACAACCAATAGCTTTAAAACAGTCGAAAGGGCAATTGATAATTTGAAACTGAGAAAATCACCCGGCCATGACGGGTTAGGAGAAGAGTTTTACAAAACTTTCAAGAACCAAGTTGCACCTGTCTTTCATCGCCTATTTAATTAAGCATATGACCTCGGCGTTTCGGCTTCTTCCTTCCTGTGTACGCACACGGATTTAATTCCCAAGATTTACGACTGCGTGCGACTCTGTTCTGTTGGGTTTTATAGGCCGAGTTCTTAAACAGATGTAGATTTCAACATTTTAATAAAGGTATTGACTGAACGGTACAAAGTATTATAAACGTTATCGTCGGCCCGCATCAAACATGTGGCATTAGGGGCAGGAGTATTGTTACCAACGTGCACGTTTCCGCTAGCATTCTTGGTTGTTGTGGTGCAATGCAAAGAAGGGCCGCAATGCTAGAATTCTACTTAGAAAAGGCTTTTGACCGTGTGTCAAACGAAATTCTGTTCTCTATTTTATAATACGTGAATGTGGGTTCGCTCTTATGTAATGGTGTACGTATGGCGCACCGCAACCGCGCCACCAGTCTAGTGTTGAACAAATCAGTCCGTAAGCGCATTACCCTTTCTTCTTCAGTGCGTCAAGGTCGTCCACTCTCACCAATTTTTTTTTTTTGTATTTTTGTAGAGCCCTTTTGTTTAAGTGTAATTCATAATAGTCACATACGTGGGTTTGGGTTGCACGCGAGTGAGGTCCGTATTTTGTCATATGCGGATGACCTCGCGATTTCTTTTGTGTGAACAACGAAAGCGTTTGAAGAGCTGTACAGTTAACATAAAGTTTTTGGTGAACACAAGGGTGGTGTAGTTAACTGGCAGAAGTGTTTGGGCTTTTTAAATGGCTATTAGACTTCAAAGCTTGTGGTCTTTGAGCGTATTATCGGGTCTGACACTCCAGCATGATGTCGTGGAGCACCGTTCGAACAATTCAGCACCAACGATCAACATTGGAGGGATGAAAATCAATTTTTTTGCGAGCAACTGTGTGCAATGCGTTTCGTGTGGAAAAATTGTGGTACGTGTTGCAAGTGTTTCATTGTTCACAAATAATATTCACGTATGCATCGGTTTTTCGCCGTTTTTATTTGGAGCTCAACGTGGGAACGATCGAGACGAAGAAATATTTTTCGTCGGGTCAAAGCTGGTGGGTTAGCTCTTTCGCATCTGCTCTTGAAACAGCTAATCAACATGTTTATTTTTCTTAGAGACCAGAAGAACCTGTTTCTACGTACTCACGTACTCTAATTCAAACTCGACTGCGCACTCGCCGGATTCGTGGTGACGACAGCTGTAGACATAAGTACTTGTTTACGCGGGTATTTAAAGACGTGGTTGATGCATATCGGTTTTGAACAATGCGTTTCTCTCTAGAGTTCTTGTCTGTTGTGTTGCGTAAGAAGTTCTCCAAAGATCTGAAAGGTTTGCTTTCCCCAGTGCCTTTGTACGGTTCCGTATACAGTGCAGACCCAGGGTAGAATGGTTTGAAACTTGTTAAAAAATGTTCATCCTCGCATATATCAAAACCTCTTTTTTTTTTAAAGCTATACAAACAAACACTTGTTAAATATTTATTAAGTGAAAAAGAAAACAACATATCCGTCCCATGGCCAGATATCTGCTTTCTATGTAAAAAGACGGAAAGGATTGAGCATGTAACTATTGAGTGTTGGGACAGTGTGTTTTTCTGGAACGTCATGCAAAGGACCATAAAAAAACCTCTCTTTAACCCCTCAAAGAATTCGTGTTCTCCCAATGGAAGGATAGAATGATGTGCCGCACGTACGACATGATAATGGTCATGGTCGTACACAGTGTATAAGGAGTCGTATAGCTGAACGCCACGCTGACGTCGATGTTCGTACGGTTTATGAGGATTTCGTTGAAAACATGAGTTATCTGAAAGAAGAGTACAATGCGCAACAACCTCGACCTGAAGGGTTGTCGGTACTCGAAAGGTTGTCTACCCTGAAAGACTCTTAGCCTTTTGACGTCAGTCAAATCGACTGGTATTTTTAGCCTTTTCCTTAAATGTTGAGCATGGATTGTGTGGTTGTGCAATATGAGGCAATAAAAAAGAAAAAAGGTGGCTGCGTAGCCTAGTTGGTAGCGTGTCTAGCTCGCAACGGAAGGGTCGCAGGTTCTAAACCCGCCTCAGCCTAAAATACTTCACACTTTTCCTACAAGGAAAATGACTTACTTTACGAAGTAAAATAACATGACATGCGGTTACTTTTACTTTGCGTTACATTTCATGTTTTAATCACTTTCATTCCTCGCGTGACGTCACGCTCCACGTGAGCGTTGTCGGTTGTTTGAAATTCCCGCGCGAGATCTTGTAGCTTTGACGTCATGACCCTATCGACCAATCAGTATTTTCCCGTAACAACGCCAAAGCCGGCTTCCCTGCCACACGAGCCCCTAAAAGCTGTCGCTTTAAAACTTCGTATCATTATCCTTTTCAGCTTAACTTCGGACGCACTCCGACGCTGCGAGCTAAGGGTACCAATCAAACAGCGTCGAAAGTCCACATCACTGCACTCTGCGACAACTTTTCTTGGCAATGCAGTGGAAGGTACAGGAGAGCCCGCGCACACTCAAAATGGGACAGGGGACGCGGGCCTGTACCTTCCACTGCATTGCCAAGAAAAGTTGTCGCGCAGTATAGTAGGCCTTTTTTTGTTTATGATTGAATCAGCGATGATAGAACTCATATATAAACATGACCAACCTTATGATGATGCGCTTTTGATATTGTTAATTGGCCCCATTATCTCGTAACTTCTGCTGACTCTGGACTTGAGTTGGAAAAAATATTTTTTTTATTTTTATTCATATTTTTCACGTGCCTGTATATTTTACAGTCATGTGTTTAGGTCTCTTATAGGAGTAGAAAAATAATACTTCAAACAAAGTATGCTGGGGTAAAACAACAAAGTTACTTGTATCAGTACATACAGATCTCAACTTCAGAAAGCGTGCTGAAAGTAGAAAAACATTCCTCAGTTTTTCTGCAAGGCACAACACTTATTGGCAGTGCGTTCCACTCGCGTATTGTGCGTGGAAAAAAGGAATTTCTAAAACACTATTTATTGTATCTGTATTCTTGTAGATGTCGACTGTGCTTATTTCTTAAAATTCTAGACTAGGGAGGTGTAACATATGATGCTGTGTCGATATAAAGAAGATCAGTACGAACCATACAAAGAAGATTTAGACGCTTAGTTTTTCTCCTGCGAGTTTTCAGAAAAGATCGAACAACCATGTTCGGGAAACATTTTTAATTTTGACGAAAAAATATATTTTGCCGTCTCCATGCACAGAAAAATAAATCCAATCTTTGATTTGGAAAAAAAATGAAACTGTCTTTGCGAAAAACATTTGTAAGCACCCTCTCGGTCACGTGCACGTTTTGAGCGTCGCGCGATGTTGGCATTTCCGGGCGGCTTCCCGAAACAAACTCTTCTGGCTACGGGTCTAGAAATATTTACTGACAAATTAAGCATAACATTCATTGACAAAACGTATTAATCACCGAGAATTAGGGTCGTTATGTTGAGAAACATAATTGGAAATACAGCACATTGAGTAACAACGCTCTGAATTAAATATATTGTAAACGACTTAATTTTCGCGCATCGGGCCAAAGCTGAATATTTGAAATTATTCGCGGGTTCTAATTTTTGCGAATCGAGTGTAGCTTCCGTAGCATTCACATATTACCCGGATTGTTCGCGGGACGTATTTTTTTCCGAATTGTAGGCGATTCGCGAAATTCGCGAAAATTATGTCCTCGCGAAAATTTAGTTTTTACAGTATATATATATATATTTTTTTATCTCCTAATTTATAAAAGCTAAGGTCTTCAAACTTTGCCAGTGCGTTGCCCTGTATATAGTTCATTTTTGAATGAAATGTTGGGGTACTGGTTAGCGAGAGAAATTTACAAGGATTGCTCACACAGGGCCCATTAACTAAAGATGCATTATTTTGAAAATCGTTAGGAAAAAAAGGCCACCTTTAATATTTTTTGAACACTCAGAAATTAAGCTTTATGATATGTACTAACAGAATCTACAAAAACATTAGGCAATATTTGCGTGGAGTTGGAGTTATCAAGCAAAACATATGGCCGAATTGACTCTAACGCGGTTGCCATGAATAGGGCGTGCACATACCCGTTCTTTAGAATTTCATTATTATTAAAAAGCATAAAAATGCTACGCGGTGGTCAGGAAAAGACGAATTGACAGCACAGAGGTAGGCCGTAGTTTCGAATGAAAAATTACCAATATATTTTCTTACAACCGACCCAAAAATGTCTTTGGGCCGGAGCGATCGAGAGGCGTCTCCCTGTAACATGCTTCGCGGTGCCTGTTTCAACAACCGGCGTGTAACGTCCCCGTCTACGCGACGTAAATCAAGCGACCGGAGCAACTTAGCAAACAGATCAGCCCACAACCTTAGCGGTAACATGATATAGGGGGTAGGGCGCAGCAGAACCTGAACCTGTGCCGCTTGTAAGCGCCGATAGATCCACCACCGTAAATGGCCACACAACGCAAAAAAAAAAACAAAAAACAGGAAGATACTATTAAAAAGAAAAGAAAAAATGATTCCGATATAATGAGATTGTTTGTAATTGAATTCATATAACAACGGTTTGAAGAATCGTGAAATTCAATTTCAGTATTCTCATGTGACCTACGTCAGTGATGGCGCATCAAACCACTTTAAGAACAAATACCAACTACACGAGCTGCAGAGCAACAGTGAACGTCAGCGAAGTGGGTTCTTTCCGCAATTGGACATGGGAAGAGTGCCTGCGATAGAATCGGGGGTCTTGTCAAGCACCAGGCAACGTTCCGCAACCTCCGACGGCCCACCACGTCGGTGATCAAGTTGGCGCCGAGATGGTTGCCCCACTGAACACTAAACTGCCGAACGTGAAAGTAATCCACCTCCCGAAAGCTGACGTCAAAGCATTCAGGGACATGAAAGTAGAGGAGTGGGACTTTGTTTCTGTTGTGCGTGGAATTTTCCTGTTACTCGTTGCAGTGTACGCGGTTCGACACTTCGCAATCACAGCTGTTTCAGCAAGAACTGTAGACGCAGAAAAATATATCATTGAAAGTAAAGTCTCCTATGGCAGCGAAAAGCAGATCGACGTCGCGAGCTTGCAGAGCCACTGAGAAGAAACGAACAGTAATCGCTACAGGCAAAACGGGAAACGAAATGCTCTTCCTCGGAGCTTCAGGAGAGCGCCGCGACCGACTCAGGTCATCGTCTGGCAGAAAGAATGCACGCGACAAGCAACGGATGTGCGCATAGGATCTCGATTCATTAAACTCGTTTCAATTGTACCACTTGAAGCATGTCTTCTTTCTTTTCACTATTTAAAACTAGTCGTCAGAAGCCTAGCCTCCCTACAAAGGGTAGGCTCCGAAATTCATTGATCCAAGAAATCCGTATTTAAATTCTTGGCTTGTGCTTCAAACTCCCCTGTAATCGTTTATATAAATTCTTATTTTTCACAAACTTCTGTCACAGTGCTTTCTCTTCACAGACTTCTCACATTTTTTTACTTCTTCTTGCCTTCGTTTTATATTGGCAACGTACTATCTTTCACTACTCGCGTTACGGCAATTCTGTATGTTTAGCGCTCTGTAAATTCAAAAGTACAAACAGATTGTAAAACATTTTTGAAGGGCTTTATATGACAGATTTTGAGCCTTGATCTGTGAAACGGAGAAGAAAAATTGCGATGGCCTTCATTTTAAACTGATTTTCCCATTATTGCAAAATCAGTAACCTGTGTACATTTCAGTGTATTTAAAAAAAGGCAATCGCTTTCAGTTTTAATGACAATTTATGCGAATTTTGAACAAAAGCGTCCAAATCATGATAAACCAATTGAATTTCTAGTCTTTTAAGATCCGGATCCATAAAGCTCTGAATTGATTTGTAATTGATAATACATGTTTACTTCCTTTTATTTTATGTACAGTTTCCGCACACACAAGAAAATTAAACCTAAAGCGACAACTGTTTTTCTGTTATAAATATCCAATGGGACGGTTTCACGCAAGTCGCAAAAATGTGCGCGTATACCGACACCGACTTTGGGATTTTATTCCTCAAGAAAAATTTTATTTTCTGCAAAAAAACGTTCGCATATATTTTTGCGGTTGCACAACAAGTCAAATATATCTTTTATCTAAAATAAAAAAGCCCGACCGGACATGGTCGTTCGATCCTACCTGAAAACGCCCAATACAGATGAACTCAGTCAATCAGAGTTCTTTTTTTTTTTTTGCACTATCCTTATTTTCTTTGCATTGTGTGGCACTCCACAGCGGTGGATTTATTGGCGTCCTACCTCTTATATCACGTAACCACCAAGACTGTAGGCTGATCTGTTTCCAAAGTCGCTACGGTTGCTTCCGTTACGTCGAGTAAACGGGGACGCTACACGCCGGCTGTTGAAACGTAAACAACACCATTCTGATTTGAACCCTTCACCTTTGAACCCATTCGCAAAACGCCCTTGGCGTTTTAACCTTTCGCGTTTTGACCCTTACTCATTTGAACACGTTCTCATTTGAACACCGTATTTCAAACCAATCGCCCAACGCTCTTTGCGCTTTCACATTTTCTTACTATTTTATGCCCTTCTCGGTTGATCCCGCGTACTTAAATCTTTATTGTTTAATTAAACTCCATCTCAAAACACGTAAGTGGCGTCTCAACTTTTTTAGAGTGCTCTTGTAATTTCAACCAGTCTCCTTTTCTGTGCTAAAATAAATTAATAAAAATAATGAAGATGTTGGCACTGTTAATAACACTGCCGGCTACTCCATAGCAATTGTTATTTGATACAAAATATAACCAGGTCTAAAACAAAACAAGCACGCTAACAAACATTTCGCCAGAGTTCCCATTGTACATATTATTACAATTCTAACATGTCCGTCGATCCATTTTCGTGAACTACCTGTGCCATTGTGCACCGATGCGAACACTTATGTCATGTTCCACACCAAGGCTAACTGGCGATCGCTTGCCACCCGCATTGGCAGCATCTCAAAGGAACAGCTGCGGCAGGTCTCTCGCCCTGCTGTGCACCTCGTCGCTCTCAAAGCGCCGCCGCCACCACTCAAGAGCATCACCAGCAGGGATCGGCAAAAAATCCTCTGCCCACCCCCGCATGAATCATTTTAACCATTTTGCATAGGATACATTGCACTTGAAATATGTTCATAAAAATATTCTGTTTTCCATACCGTCACCTTACAATTAAGCGATTCGCAAAGCATTATGTCACTCAAATCGAATGGCTGATCGTTAGGCTACTGAGCGTCTCTTCTCGAGACGCATAGTACAAAAAAGTTTTTTTTTTGCCGCAGAATCAGTCATCGCACCTCAATGCGATCCCATGCTCGGTAAAGCTTTATTCTGGAGCTCTGTTCCCACAAGATGGTAATTGGTTAAACTATCTAAGATGACCGCAGCAACAAAACACGGTCCATTCAAAGGGCAGAAAATGCCTTCACCCACCTTAGAAAGTCGCAAAGGGATATTCTGCCATCAGTAAACTAGTCCTGCGGCGAATTTTTTTTCTTCTTTTTTTGAAATGTGCGGGAGCGGTGATGCGTGGCTTGAGGGCTTTCCTACCAGGCACAGATCTTTTTCTTCTATTCAGTTGTGAATCATCGGATGCAAATTCTGCTCATCTGGCATGCCCTGTGAGGATATTGAATTATTTACAACCGGTGTCGGAGTGATCGTACAGATCTACGATCATTGTATATTTGCCTATGTGTCGTCCGCCATGCCATGGATCGGCATGCACTCTAGATGTCATTCTCCAAGTAGCATTTCAAGGCGTAATAAAGCTTCAGGTGCCTGGACTTCATAATGTCATTTGTTCCTTTATTTCGGTTTCCTGTGAGTGTATGCTGAAGTCATTGCTTTTTCCTAGCCTGACCATGTACAAGGTTAAAATGAGAAAAGCGGTTTTCAGAATGGTCAATAACAGAAAGTATATTTTTAGTAAGTTCGAAATGGGTGAAAGTTTAAAATGAGAAGAAAAGTCTTTTTGGGAATGGTAAAAACCAGAAAGTATGTTTTGAAAAAATTTCAAAGCAGAAAGGTTAATATGAGAAAAGTCATTTTGAGAATGGTCAAAACGCGAAAGTTCGTTTTGAGAACGGTTTAAGTGAGAAAGGGAGAAAAGCGAAAGTTGTTTTGCGTAGGGTTGAAATGAGAAAATTAAAACGAGAAGGTAGAAATGCGAACGGGTTCAAATGAGAACCACTCGTTGAAACAGGCACCGCGAAGCCTGTTCCAGGGTGCCTCTTGATCGTTCAGGCCCACGGGCATTTTTGGGTCTGTTGTACGAAATTGTATTAGGAATATTCCCTTCAAAACTACCGTCCACTTCTGTGCGCACGTGCGACTTCACGAGGGTCACGAGTAACGTCTCCAGAGTCACAAGTGACATCACGACGGTCACCAGTGACGTCACGATTAGCGTCACGAAGGTCACTCGTGCCCCTCATGACGTCCTAATGGTTGTCTCTGTATATTTTTCTTTTCCCCGCTTTCGCATAATATTCTGGCTGCCGAACGTTCCTGCGCTCTCACATGTTTACTCTGTTTATTTTTACTGAAATGCATGCCTAGTGGGTAAGACAAACTCTATATGTTGTAAACGAGGCTTTTCAATGTATCACACTTTTCTGACAGATTGCTATGCTTGTTTTGTTTTAGGGCCACAGACCCAGTAGAGTTACCATATGGTAGCTTTTTGTCTGGAGGCCTGCCAGAGTAAATTTCTTGAAATAAAGATTTAGTTTCATTTCATTTCGAGGTCACGACCTTCACAAGTCCTTCACGAGTAACGTCACGAGAATCACTAGGGTCACGTGTGGCGTCACGAGGGTTACGAGTGACGTCACGAGGGGAAGGGATAGAGGAGGATGAGGAGGAGGAGGAGGAGGGAGGATGAGGAGGAGGGAGGAGGAGGGGGACGAGGAGGAGGGGAGGAGAATGAGAGGGTACAGAGGAGGGACATACCTTCCTCTCCGTATCCTCCCCTCCTCCTCCTCTAGAGCTGCGCTCTTATTAAGCCTTGCAAGGGATTTCTAAATGTCTTTTTTTAATCAATCGTGATTTGGTTATAAACTTATGATGGCTTACGTTATCGAAGGCTTTCGTGAAACCTAGAAAGACGGCACTTAACCTTACCTCTGGCGTCTCAAACGCGTGAAAAATAATGTGCGACTTCGGTCAGCTGCGTCACAGTGAATAGGCCCTTTCTAAATCCGTGTGGCCTATTATTAAAGTCTGAAATGGTTAGCAAAAAAATGTTAATATGCTTTGAAACTACGTTCAGGAAGAGTGCAGCAGCTTGAAGCTAGTGAAATCGACCGATAGTTCCATACATCGTACACAACACCTGACTTTAGGATTGGAATTACTTTAGCCATTTTTCAGTTGTCTGGAATAGAAGCAGAAAGCAATGATGCCAGAAAAATAATGAAGAGATATTTGGCAGACATTTCAGCGTACCTCTTCAAAAATGAGTTAAAGACTTCGTCGGGTCTTTCTGACTTGGAAGGGTCAACGTTAAGTTGTAGCAAGAAATTCCTACATCATCGATCGCTGGAATATCTGAGTATTCCTTGAACAGTGTTGACACACATCATCGCTGGAACAAACCATGAAAAACAGGATTAAACTTGTTGGCTATGTCAACTTTTTTTAACTATACTGGCTCGCCATCATTAACCAAGTTAGAAATGTCATTCCTCCTGGGTGAAACATACCGCCAAAATGAACAGTTAGTAGAAAACTAGACGTGATGATGTTATAGAATTTCTGTTTAGCGTTTTTTATGGCATTCTTTAGGTTCACGTTTAGAATTCTAATTTTTTCACGCATGCCTTACTGTAAGTTTTGCTGAAGTTTTCTCTACATCTCGAGATTTTTCTCTTTTGTTAGACCATATCTTTCTCGATCCACGTGTTGTTGGTATGCCTCTTTTTTAGTTTTCGTGGGACTACAATGGTTAATGCATTCGATTATTATTCCCTTAAATTTTAACTACAGAATATTATCATCGTTTGCAGGATCAAGGCTCAATCGCCCAAAACAGTGATAACAAGATTCCAGTTTGCCTAAAACGCCAACGCCGTCCGGAGGAAATTAACCCGTGGCGCCTTTAGTAGCCAAATTGAGAACTACACCGAAGGGCGACAAAAACATAACTTGTTTGTTCGTGTCTTTACGCTGCTCTCAATCCAGGTAGACAAACGTTGCGTCAGCGGTCGGCTGGACCTCGTGTTCTATCAGTGATGAAGAACGCAGACGCAGCAAAAATTGTTCACGAGTCGTGCCCGTTCTTTGCCCTGCGCTCGTTCGAGAAAGATGAAGTAAAGATTCCAGTGCACGTTTGTGTGGGCAAACACATAACTCTTAGGAAATCCAACTAGATGTAGCGGCTCCTGTAATTTGATCTCCTCGCCAATAGTCAGTTTGGACTACACTCTAAAAGAGTCTGAGTTTACTTTTCTGCACACCACAGAGTCAGTGAATGATAGCGATGAATACACCTTTCGACTGCTTATCACCCCGACGAAAGGTGCCGAGCCACCGGGATTGGAGGTACGCGCGGCGTATCATACTCCACAGAAGAGAGCTACAGCGTATGATCAAAAGTCGTTTCATAGCCCGGCAGACCATGATGGCAGGGCACACAAGGCGATTATTAAAAAGTTATGTAGAAATATATCAGCAAATCACCAAGCTCATGGTACGATTAGATCTCAAGGATGCGACATGTGCAGGGACAGTGGTCAAGCGGGACGTCGAGCTCATACCCCTGCGCACATCGCATTTTTGAGTTGAATCATTTACCGTTGTCATTTGCTTGGATCCTTTTTTTTGTTCGCCATTATTGACTCTATTCGTGTTCTGTACGTATGTGAATTCCCATACTTTTTTTTAAGAGGTACCATCAAGATTATAATTAACCAGTACGTGCAACGTCGCAGCTTTTTTTGCCGGACTTTATAAACTAAGCGCGGCATAGCACGTCTCTGATGCCACTGTATCTCGATATGTTGAGTTGGTGATGTAGGATATAATACCTCTTCCAAAAATAGGTATGGACGTCGTATGTCTATACTAGTGCCATTCTCTTCACCCCCTGTCAATCCTATGAATTCCTGTAGACAGTTCATGGACTATTTATGGGACGCTGGTTTGCCATAGAACGGCCTTGTCAACGATAAAGGTATCTCCCGACACAAAAACACTCTTCATTTCCTCCTATTGCCACGCTTTGGCCCTGGTGTGAGCTATAGATTGGCAGGTTAATAAAGTGAATCCGGGTAGATGTTTTCTTGGGTGTATGGAGGTGTCCGAGTGAAAGAGTAGTTAAATAAGCGCGGGGCATCAATATGTTACGTTAATGTCAAGAGACATGACCACCTTCAGGGCATATTCAATGTGGAGATAGAAGCGTTCAATATGTACCAAAATAATTCTTACCTGTTGTTTCTTTTCTATTATCTGTTATCTTATCCTAAAATGATAACTGCGCCACAATTGAGCGACGAGTTAAAACATGAAAGTTGCTTTGTATGGCTAATGCTAGAGTCAATGAATGTTCCCAGTGTACCGGAACTCCCAGGCTCGAAATGCCAAAATGACGGCTCATTCTTCTTTTTTTTTTTTTCTTGTTTTTTTACTGTGGTTAATATGAGCTTTTAGAGAGCTCGTGGTGACCACCATGGGCTTTGAATGTTGTTTGAATAAAAACAAACGGAAAAAAATCTCTTCTTGTAGGAACTTTTATTTGATATTAGTACAAAATGACCGGAGCGTGATATTTTCTAAAATATTTAGTTGCAAACTTTTGCGGCACAATTAATATTGTTTTATACAGCCATGTCTCACCGGTAGTTTCAGGTAGCGCGTCTCGAGCTAGGCACGCCTTAACCTCGGCATTCATTCGCGACGTGTTTGCTTGGGAGACGGTGGTTGGCATCCTTGAAACCTCTTCCACCGTATATGTTTCGGCGCCAATATGTCCAATTAAAGTCAAAATTTAAGAGTCGCAGTGGACGCTATAAATTGCGATACTCCCGAACCAATACAAGCAACCGTGCAGTTCCCCGAGTGATCGCTGCGGGAGAAATGGTGGCGTTGCGGTTTCTATTAGTTCGGTTCTCCAGTACGGATCGGTGCCACATTTTCAGAGCAGGTTCCATGGCAGTTTTCCAACTGAGTCGTTCTAGTAACATTGGTCTCTGTGGACCCCGTAGCTATGCCACCTGCAGACTGTGGCTTCTCTACTGACCTCGTAGGGACTCCGTGCGGACCCTGTATGGCTTCTGTGCAGACCCCATAAGAGCAATGTGTAAACCCTGTATGGCTTCCCTGCGGACCTTGCACGTAATCCCCGTAGACCTTGCATCGGTTCTTTGCAGACCCCATAACAACCCTGTATAGATTCTATGTGGCTTCCCTGCGGACCCGTAGGGACTCGTTGCAGAGCTTGTATTGGTTCTTTGCGGACCCCATAAGGAACCTATATGGCTTTCCTGTGGACCCCGTAGGGACCCCCTGGAGACCTTGTATGGGTTCTCTGAGGGCACCCTATAAACACCATATAAATCCTGTCTAGACTCTCTATAGAGTTTGTATGGACTCTATAGGGTGTCATAGTATAGAGAGGGTATAGGATGACCTTACATCGCCACTAGAATAGGACGTTCAGAAAACGTCCGTTGGCCGATATTCTATAGGGCGGCCATAGGATGCTTCCAGGAAGGCAACAGTAGTCATGGTCTGCCTATAAATGCCTTCTGTTCTTCCTAAGGACGCTCCTCTATAGAACGTCCTCGGAGTGTCCATACACACTTTTTTGTAAGGGGAAGTTCAAGTGACACAATGGCGCACAACTGAATTTAGTCAGCCGTGTAGTTTACTGCAGCAGAAGCGTGCGTGACACAGTAGATATGGACATTTTCCCCTCAGTACCAGAAAAGGCACTGAAATTGAGGACGTGATAATAGTTTTTAGTGTTAGTGTAGGACACACATACACAAAAAAAACACGCAGCGATGTTCTCGGGTATTCTTTTGCTTTTTTGTCGTCACATAAATTACATCCTTGAACACTGATTCTTTAGAATTTTTTTTTTTATCATTATAGGTAGCTTAAATTAGGACCCCCTGTAATCAGGGCGTAATTCCAGATTACGTCTGTCCGAGTAATGCTTCCTACCTTCTCTAGTCATGCTCCTCTTTTCGAAAACGCCTTTGAACCTAAAGCTGCAAATAGAAAACAAAATCTTTTATTATTGAAATAAAACAAAAATCGAACCCAGTGGCTTCAATTCGAAAATATATGTGCTGGCAATTTCCCGCTTTTTAGTACGGATTTCTCGCTCGCACCAAGCATTCTTTTCATCGTAGGCTGATCAGGCAGCATGTATCACACAAAAAATATTAATTTCGCACGAAATATGATGCGCGCAATCAGCGACCCTACGTAAACCAGAGTAGGACTATAAAAATATAAGATCTTCATGCGACAGAATGGTCACGTAAGTGCCATTCTGTCGCATGAAGGTGGGTGCTATATATATGTTTTTTGTTTTTTTTTTGTTATACATCCAATTCGGACCGCAAAAATGCCTCTACGACGACTCACTGGTACTGCATTGCAAAATGTTTTTAACAGCGCCATGGTCGAACAAAAACACAGACAGAACTCTGGTGGCAGCATCATATTACAAGCATGTAATATAGATTTGTGTGTCTCGTTGACAAGAGCGTACATCACCATTAATCTTTACAGCAACTCGCGAATCCACTCACATTGGTGAGCGCGTAGAGCATCCATTATATCATTTTGCCATTTGACATCATTAAGTCATGCCATCGGGTATCCGTTTTCTTTGTTTATTTGATGGCGGTCTGGAATGATTCTCAAAGGCTCGTGAACGAGTGCATTGTGAGCTATTTAATGAATTATTATTATTTTGGCTGTTGCTTAATGACAAATATAAAAGAAAATGCTTTTCTTACTCGTGTAAAAGTGCGAAACACCGATGGAAATGGCGGTGCTCAGAGCTCTGTTTTCTAGGTTTGTAGATTGTCTTCTTAATATTTCGAATATTCATATAGATAACGTTTTTCCAATATTCAGCATGTAAGCATAGTTGTGAACACATTTGAAAACAATTTGTTTTTTTTTTATTCCAGGACAGTTTATATTATTACCTACTCTTTTCAAACACATAACATGGTATTCTTCGCCAATTTAATCAAAAATACTCACAGGCAGCACTTGATTGCTTCATGACGCACTGATATATTTCCTGACAGAAAAAAAGACAGTTGGGGTGCTCGGTCCCTGATGTTCTACCTCCCCGTTATTATGTTAGAACATGTGTTGTGAACGGAGCAATCACAATATGTCAGCCGCCGCACTTTAATTTGAGGTACTATTATTCTAACATTTGATTTGCCACAGCACTCCTTGAGACAAAGTTCTCGTTTTCCTCAGCCCGTGATCATTGTACTGCTATCGTAAATGTTAAATTGTATCTTATATTATAATTTCAAATACATATGCCAAGAACTCAGCATAAATTACTTCGCGCCTGTGAAATGGGATAGTTTTCGTTTGTTTTTGTTTATCACAATACGGACACTTCGTCATGTTGCATCGAGTTACCCCCTAAAGCGATATTCATTATCATCTTCCGATTTTGAAAATAAAATCTACGAGCACAATGCATCGTTTAAAAATCAATATTTCAATCAGGCGTGATTGTTTATTTTATTTTAAAAAAATTAAAGACCTTTACAAATTTCTGTAACGCCGATTTAGAGCGCAGCTCTTGAGGAGGAGGAGGGGAGGGTACTGAAGGGTAAGTATGCTCCTCCTTCTCATCCGTACCCTCTCCTCCTCCCGTCCTCCTCTTTCACGCGCGAAACGCGCGTCGTCACGCGACGTTTTGGTGCTTTGCCGAAACGTCACGGTGACGTTTCGGCACGTCGACAGCACTCGCGCCGAGACGTCACCGCTATGCCTTATGGGACGTCACCGTGCCAAAACGTCACTTCGGTGCACTATGGGACGTTTCCCGTAATGCACCGTGCGGTTACGCCGACGACGAAAGCGACGCCGACGCCGCTCAAGCCGGAAACGGGCGCATAAAAGCAGCAGCTCGAAAACGTGACCAACCATTATGACACGCGACGTTTTCTTTGATTTAACCAAGCAATCGCCCTAACATTTCTGAGTGGTATAATTCCCCGACTCTTCAGAAGTTTTTAGAGCGCAGCTCTTAGGCGCCCGTTTCCGGCTTGAGCGGCGTCGCCTTCACCGTCACCGTCGGCGTAACCATACGTTGCATTACGGAACGTTTCCCATCATGACGTCACAGATGACGCCACGTGTGAGGTCACGAGGATCGCGAGTAACGTCACGAGGCTCACGAGCGAGGAGGAGGAGGAGGAAAGAATTATTATGCTAAATTTAGCGAAAACATTCCTCGCTAGTTTTGCGGAAAAATTCCCCGCTTGATCCAGAGAAAGAAATTTCCCGCTTAATTTAGCGAAGAAAACCCCCGTTAAATTCAGCGGAAAAAATTCCGCGCTAAATTTAGCAGAAAACTTTCCCGGCTTTATTTAGCGGGAAAAACTTCCCCGCTAAATTTAGCAGAATATCTTTTCACCGCTAAATTTAGCGGAAAAAAATGTTCTACTAAATTTACCAAAAAATATTCCCCGCTAAATTTAGCGGAAAAAACTCCCCACGTTATTTAGCGGAGAATTTCTTCCGCCAAATTTCGCGCAAATATTTCCCCCGCTAAACTTAGCGAAGAAAGTATCCCGCTAAATTCAGCGGGGAATATTTTTCAGCTGACTTTAGAGGGGAAATTTTTAAGCTACATGGGAGGGGTGCAGGACAGGAGGAGGGGAAGGGAGGAGGGGGAGGGGGCATACTTTCCCCTTTATACCCTCCCGTCCTCCTCAAGAGGTGCGCTCTAATTCGACATTACGGGGAGTTGTACACGTCTTTCATTTTTTTTAGTCTTCTAGCCCAATGACTGCGGATCTGAAACGAAAATATTTAAACGATTCTTAAAATCATCTTTACGACAAACGATCTAGAAGTCAAAAGATTCCCGATTTCACCCTCTCAAATAAACGCAACGTGAGGTTAAAAAGAGGTATAAAAATGAGGGCTGTGTATGTGCAGCGGCTTGCCGACTGTTAACATCAGAAACTGAAATTACTTTTCTTTTATTTAAACATTCTATCTAGGTTAGCATACGACTTCGCTATGTACATCATATTTTAATGAGTACAACCTCAAAGGAGATACAAAGTGCGCAAGCATTGTGGAGTGTTGCGGTGTTTATATAACTTTAAAAAAAAAAAAAAGCTACGCTCAGATTCCACCGCAACGGGCAGTGATGAATTATAGAAAGTTCTTATAAACGTGACTTCCTGCCGGAGCTTCAGCTTTGAAATGAACTATGACAAGATGTTAACTTAATATGATTGTAAAGTGAAAGGTAAAATGTGCTTTGAAACTAGTATAAAGTAACTCAGGCCTAGTCTAATCCCCAAGGACATAGGGTAAGTGGGGCACCCACATTTGGGAGCTGCGCCGACTGAAGGTTATTTAGAATATCGCTGCAGGCAACGCGAAAATCTACCGAAAAATTGAGTTATATTCAACAGTGTGAAAGAAACCCTCATGTAAGCTTTTCTGCCTTTTTGTCAAAAATTTTTTTTTAAATTTATGGTTGCGGCCAAAACAAATCTCCAAGAAGCATATTTCCACATCTGGTCCAGAGCAGCTCATAAAAAGAAAATATTTGCTTTCCTAGCTAAATTTACTGCTAAGTGTAGATAAAATTTTCGCTTTCCAATAAGCTACGTGTTTATCACGGGTTTTATTGTTGTCCTGAAAAACGTGGTTTGGGGGTTTGCTTATTAGCTTTTGTGTCCCATAGTCTATCCATGAAATGTGGAATTAAATACAGGACATTTATGCCTCACTTCTCGATTATGTAACTCAACATTCTAAAACTGGTCGATTTTATTTTGTAGCTGATGCAGTCCACTAAACATTGGGCATACTATGAAGACAACCACACCAATCTCTGACACGGAATGCACCTCCTACGTTTCTTACAAATGTGTTTTACACGGCTATTGTGTGAGTCTTCTATGAATTTAAAAGGCCAAGAGAAAACAAATTTTAATGTGATGTTGTCTGTGTAAACTCCTCCGTCTGGTCCCATAGGTAATTACTCTGCCAGTGTGAATATTCGCGCACTTTCAATACACATTTGTTGTGAAACACTAAATGTCCTTATAATTGCTGTACACTGCCGTGAATGCATTTTTGGTGCACAAATATATTGCGGACCTAGAGAAAACCAGATTCTTTTTTATAGTGATATACTCAATGGTAACTTCCGTATAAGAAGTAACAGATCCGCGAATTAAAAAGTCACAATTTACAAACATACGCTGTTGGGGCATTTGAATGGGAATTATAAAAACATGATTCTTCTAAAAAAATTAAAGCCGTTTACAATTCCCTGTAACGCCGGATTAGAGGGCAGCTCTTGAGGAGGAGGATGGAAGGGTACTGAGGGATAGGTGACTCCCTGAGGTCACGTGACCTCAGGGGGTCGTGTGACGTCACTTGAGGAAGGATCACGTGACCTGAGGAAGGGCCACGTGACCTCAAGGGGGTCACGTGACCTCAGGGAGGACGTGTGGCGTCGGGGGGTCACGTGACCTCAGGGGGCACGTGACCTCGGGGCGGGGTCACGTGAACTCAGTTGGTCACGTGACCTCTGGGGGATCACGTGACCCTACGGTTACGCCGACGGCGACGCCGCTCAAGCCGGAAACGGGCGCCTAAGTGCTGCGCTCTAAACAATCACAACCTCATGAAACATTTTGTAGAAGGGCAAGACCGCTCAAACGTCGAACAAAAATAAGTGCCTGAAATGTCTTTAGAGTTGTAAAGTACGGTCGCCTCTAATGTAATAAGTCAAAAGGATGTCACTACCCCTTCTGAAACTGCCCTCAAAACTGCTATCTCGAACTTCTTAGCAGGACGCCAGACGCACAACTGTAGCTAAAATAATCCTGTACAAAGCGTTAGCCAGGCAGCACACCAATGTCGGTCCGACATTGGCCTAACATTGGCAAAGACCGGCCTCAATATTGGAAGCGCTACCCTTTCCAATGTTGACCCAGTGGTTGGTTCCAACGTTGGGCCACTGTTCAGCCATCGCTCCAGCCAATGACGGCCCCATTATTGGTGCCAATGTTGGGCCATTGCTAAACCATGGTTCCCGCCAAGGTGTTCCCCCATTGGCGAAGACCGGCGTAATATTGGACAATATTACGCCGGCACTCGCCCAGCTCTTTGCAAGTGCACTCGCCATGTTGTTTGCAAAAAGGAAGGTAAACAGACACAAGGGATTGTTTTGAAATCTCCTAAAAGTTTATTACATACAGCTTATTCTGTAGACAAGCACAATCTCAGCAATTTGTAATATGTGAAGAGGTACTACTCAGCTGTGATACAACTAAGATTGCAAAGCAAACAACAACCGGGGTAATTCTTGGGTAGTGTTCAGTCTCCCGGCAGCTGGCAGAATTTTTTCCCAAAATTCTACCGCAAGTCGACCCTCATTGGCGGTGCAATCAGTTCATCGAACTACATCTCATAGACAGATCGTTTCATCAACAAGTGATGTTTCATAAAAAAACTCAAAATATGTTGTTTTTTTATTTTTTTTATTTTGTTGCAATGAACCGCTTCAGACTTAGCATGAAGCGGCGTGAAAGGGTGGGCTGGTTCGGTGAGCACGCGCCTCAGGAATACACGTGTGTTGAAATGTCCCTACAGCATGCAATTCGCGTAACGAATGTCGATGAAACGTAAATGTCGACCAGAAAGGTGGCCCCGAGACGTGTTTCTGCGAAACGCAGGGAGAATAAAAAAGTCAGTATTCTACCTGCAGTTGTGACATTATTTCAGACAGATAATGGCAGGCGACTGTCGGTAAGATTGCGGGAAAATTATTCTCCCGGCTGCCAGGAGATATGCACTGCCCAATTCTAGAGGTTGTCCGGAAGATTACCCATACAAGAAGGGACAATGATCATCAAGTAGGTTGCAGCACACTTACGTTGAAAATACCGGACTTGAAAGATGTAATCCGACTTATAGGTTAACACGGGCACTGCAGAACAACCACTCAAACACAAAAATTAGAAGGAAGTGATCCGTGAAGATTCATCACGATATAGCCCACGCTGCCATTTGCCGAACCGAAGACTAAACGATTCACAAGAATGTCTTGGGCTTCTTTGAAGAAATCGACACGGGGAGGACTTTTCGAGCGAGATACCATTTACCACAGAAGCGAAATCCACAGCGGCCCTACACGCCGCAGGCCGCATCACGCACGAAACTAGATCCGGTCTTTGCGACGCAGGCATTCCGAGTTGGTCAACGGCTAATGCGTCATCCGTCAAACCACGTGATCACGCTTCTGCCGTTACCCGCGCACAGAGAGCGGATTCAAGCGATAAAACGTGTACGAATCATTCGTCCGGCGAGTACGCACCGTCTGCCGTGCCTTGAGCTTAGGGAGAGAGAGAAAAAAGAGAGAAGGAGTACAAAGCAAGCAGGCCAGAATGGGAGTGGGGTGCGCTTACAAAGGCTAATCTTCAGGGGCATCTCAACAATGAACGCAGCCAGAGAATTTGTCACTTGTCAGTAGCTGTTATGTCAGTAGCTGTTATGCGTGACCTTGAGCTTTAGGCAGGTTCCGTGCTCTGTTTTATCACCAGCTTCGAGACAGTAGTCACGTGACCCTAACCGGAGACACGATTGGCCTTACACATGCATAGCGTCTACCCTGCTGTCAATACCGATTTAACAGGACAGCTTTTTGAAGGTCAGCTTTCGAAAGTTTGAAGACAGTATCTTTTACGTCGTATAACCCACATTATAATTTAGAATAAAGAACTCAGCGCGACTATTCTTTGCGCACGATGTACACAAATATATCTATAAATATATAAATATATTTTTTATCAATAAATTTAAAACTGTTTGTACACTGTTAGGTTCGCGTTTTTAAACTTCACATTTTTTTACTGAAGAGGTACACATAAAAGACACCCCGAACAGCACATCGTCCGACTTTCAACACACGATGAATCGCCGACGCTCGCAATCAGAAAGTTGCGATGCTGCGCGAACGGTTTCTGAAAGATGTTGGGTATGGTACTCCGAGCGCAACGGCTTCGCGACCGTTCGAAGGGCAAATGATTCGCGACAACAAAGTAGCGTCTCGCAGCTTCAGTAAGCTAACGGAGCTCGAGAGTCCCACGCTCACATTTCCGCAGAGTGAGCGCGGCCGGCCAGATCGAATCGCAGTATGCTCTCGCGTCGCGATCGCTACGTCGTTGCTCTGCCTACACTGATGACATGTGCACCGGCAGTCGAAGCAACCCTCTCGAGACTTCACTCGAGTTTAATATATCACTTCATAGCGCGATAGACTCTCGTAAAACTAAAAGTAGGAGTCACTTCTGTTGCGGAGTAAGCGGCGGCTTTATGTTTGTTGACAACAAACTCTCCAATGAACTGAATTCCCGGAAAGAAACAGCTGATTGCGATACATCTACTGCACCTCACCTTACGGAGGCTTTAAACGAGCTGTCTAAATTAAAAGCGCGCTGCGACGACGCGGAGGGCAGATCCCGCCGTTCTAATCTAATATTTTTCGGAATCGCTGACACTGACAAAGAAACTTGGGCTCAATCTGAGGGTTTGATCACAAGCATGCGTTCCGAGAAACTCGGTATCGAAGTTTTATCTTCCGGAATTGAAAGAGCTCACCGTTTAGGAGCATTCCATCAGCAGAAAATTCGTCCCATCATTGTCAAGTTTTCATCGTTCAAAGAAAAAGAGGGCATTCTTGGTTCTGCGCACAAGCTTAAGGGCTCACGCGTTGCAATTAGTGAAGATCTTCCACTTTCTGTAAGGCTCGCACGACGTCGTCTTCTTGATTTTGCCAGACCAAAGGGAACGCCTTTTCGGCTGCGTCACGATAAACTGTTCATAGACGGCAAGTGTTTTGTGTTCGACGACGCTATCGGCTCGGTTGTTGAAAAATGTACGTAGCAATGCCAGCGTTCTTCGCGTTTGCCCACTCACAATCAAACTGCCAAACCCCACGTTATCAATAAGATATCTTCTATTCATTCTATTTTGTATACTAACATTAGAAGCCTAATCCCAAAGAGAGATGATGTGGATTCCTTGATTCAAACATGCAACGCCGACTTTATTGTTCTTACCGAGACGTGGTTGAATCCCGACATATCAGATGCTGAATTGTTTCCTTCTTATCCAAACTTTCGTGTGTACAGGTGCGACGGAATTACTAGAAAGGGGGGAGGCGTACTTTTGGCTATTAATAATCAAATCACGTCTCGGCTCATTCCACTTTCTACCACACTAGAAGTCGTATGGGTTTACCTCCCTACGGCGCCCTCTGTTGTACTGCGCGTATGTTATAGGCCACCTGATAGTAATAAGGAATTCACCTTTGAGCTTAATACGTGTCTTTCTGAACTCGCTACTCAATATCCTAACGCTTCTGTTGTACTTCTTGGGGATTTTAATTACCCGAATATTAATTGGTCTACCTTCACATCCACTTGCACTTCCTCTCAAGAATTTATAGATCTTTGCCTAGATTATAACCTAACAAATATTATCACACAGCCTACTAGAATTGCCGACTGCTGCAGCAATATACTCGACTTGTGCTTAAGTCAGGAGCCTTCTCTTTTTAGCAACGTTACCTACTTAACAGGAATCAGCGACCATCTTGTCATCGACATAACACTCTCTCTCACTGTTCCTCGGAAATTACATTATTGCAAATACATTCGCGACTATGCGAGGGCCGACTATGTGTCTATCAACTCATGCCTCGAAGACTTTTACCAATCATTATCTGTTAATCTCGAGGAAAGAACCGTCGATGAAAATTGGACGCACTATAAAAATAAGCTATCCCAGTTAGTTGAGCGCTTCATCCCATTGACCCGCATCATATCAGATAACTGTCACCCATGGTATAACAAAACGGTACATAGTCATGCTAACAAGAAAAAGCGACTTTATAAACGAGCGAAGTCTGTCAACAATTCAGCCTCGTGGGATGCATATCATGCGTGTGCTAGAACATACAAAGCCGCCATTGCTGATGCTAAAATTAAGTTTTATACTCACGACCTCCCCAACATTTTAACAAATAAACCCAAGAAGTTCTGGAAAGTGGTCAACCCAGCTCTGTCTCTTCCACTGCAGTTCATAAACGACAACGGCATCCCACTTTCAGACGAAGATAGCGCTCTTTACCTTAACAATTTCTTTACATCAATCTTTACTAAAGAAGACTTGCTAAACGTTCCCGACTCATGCCCATTAACTCACCCCCAGATGAATCCTATCATAATTGACCACGCAGGTGTATTGAAAGCAATAGAAAACCTAAAGGTTTCTTCGAGCTCTGGAGACGACCAAATTAATTCGAAGGTATTAATAAACACTAAACACATTTCCTCTGTTTTTCTCTGTGACATATTCTCACAATCGCTCACGCTTTCCATAGTTCCACGTGACTGGAAAATAGCTAACGTAATACCTGTTCACAAAACTGGTGATCGCCAACTAATAAGTAATTACCGTCCCATCTCTCTCACCAGTGTTCCATCTAAGCTCATGGAGCATATACTTTACTCAAATATAATAAACTTTCTTGACTCTCATAACCTTCTTTTTGAACATCAGCACGGATTTCATAAATCTTACTCTTGTGAAACCCAGCTAACCGCCTTCCTTAGTGATATCTACTCAAGCTTTGATTCAAATATTCAGACCGACGCCATTTTCATTGACTTCTCCAAAGCATTCGATAGAGTACCCCACCAACGTCTTTTAACAAAGCTTAACGATATTAATATTCATCCCTCTGTTGTTAAGTGGATTTCTGAATTCCTTATTAACCGTAAGCAATATTCCTCCGTTAACAACGTAAAATCTCCCACCTCTACCGTAACGTCAGGTGTCCTTAGAAATAATGGAAACAGCGCGCAAACGACAAGGACGGGAGGAAAAGGCGCTGCGCTGTTTCCATTATTTCTAAGCATGAACCAACTCGCCCACATCGCTACTCTGAGTCAGGTGTCCCCCAGGGAACCGTACTGGGCCCCCTTCTATTCCTAATCTATATTAATGATCTCCACCTTAATATCGCTTCTTCTGTGGGCCTGTTCGCCGACGATTGTGTCATTTACCGACCCATTCTTTCATACCATGATCATCATGCTCTCCAGGAAGACCTTGAGTCTGTAATCCATTGGTGCGAAAAATGGCAGATGACATTAAACTTCAATAAATGTAGATCCCTATCATTTTCCTGCAGTTCGCGTGCCACACCATTTTCGTATTACCTCTCTAACACTCAAGTAATAGCATGCTCATCTTATAAGTACCTTGGGTGTTCATCTCACCTCTAACCTATCATGGACTACTCACATAACTTCTGTTATTTCTGATACTAACCGTTCTCTCGGATACTTGCGCCGTAACCTTAAACTTGCTACACTCTCCGTAAAACGACTAGCGTATACTACTCTTATAAGATCGAAATTAGAATACGCCTCATCTATATGGTCCCCATGGCAGTCCTACCTTGCAAATAATCTAGAATCCGTCCAAAACAGAGCCCTTCGTTTTATTTATAACAACTACTCACCATATACCAGCGTATCAGGATTACGCCAATCAGCTAACCTTCATTCACTTTCCCTTCGCCGCCGAGTATCACGGCTTTCTCTCCTCCATCGAATTTTTTATCACAATAGCCAATTCAAAGAATCACTGCTATCACCTCCCCATCGTATTTTTCCGCGTCTAGATCACCCATGTAAATTACGTCCAATTCGATCATCAACTGTTTCTCACCAGACTTCCACACTACCATTGGCCGTCGAGGATTGGAATTCACTACCTCATAACATCGTTTCTATTAATGATACTACTAAATTTGTTGAAGCCATTACCCTCTCTTTATCTAACCTACCTAGCTAGCTTACAGTGTTATAATTCTGTTTATTGTTCTATTTTGTTTTTGTTCTATTGCCACCCCCTTGTATAATGCCCCACGGGCCCTCAAGGAAAATAAATGATGACACCTGCCTCGACAATGACTAAATATGCACAGAAACATTAAGTATAAAAAATAGAGCACGCAGAAAGAAATACAAACATGGCAGGGGCACGGACAAAGAGAAGATGTTAGCGCCACGTATACATACAAAATACATTGGAAAACACAAAAATACTTAAATATACAAAAACGGAATTAAGTTGTCAACGCCAAGGTAAGGCAATGCGAAGGGAGAGCAGCCGGAAAAAAACTGCAATAGTCCTATAGGCAGCTAAGGACGTCCTGTAGGCAGCTAAGGACGTATTTGTGATCGCGGTTATAAAGCCCCGGCGACGTACGCCCCATGAAGTTGGCTAAATAAAATTCTCGCCCGAGCGAGCTCATGAATGACTCTTTTCCGATTTCCTACCTCTGCAATGCAAAAAAGTCGGTCGCGGGTCTATAGGCTAGGCGACACAAATATCGATAAGCCATTGGCTATGGCAGTACAATATTGAACAGCCTATACCAAGACATCACCAATATTGGAGAATTCTTGGCTTTGACAGATTAATAATAACCAGCTTAAGCCAGCGTATATTCAATATCGGAAAACCATTGGCTCTGACAGTCCAACATTGTACAGGTTGTGCCGGCGTATATCCAATATAGGAAAGCTATTGGCTTAGACAGTCCAAAATTTGACAGTTTATGCCGGCGCATAGCCAATATCAGAAAGCTAGTGGCTCCGACAGTCCAATATTGGACAACTTATGCCGGCATATATCCAATATTGGAAAGCTATTGGCTTTGACAGTCCAATGCTGACCAGCCTATGCCGATGTATCACCAATATTGGGAAACCATTGGCTTTGATAGTCCAATGTTGACCAGCCTATGCCAACGTATCACCAATATTGGAAAGCCATTGGCTTTGATAGTCCATTATTGTCCAATGTGTTTCCAATATTGGGAAACATGTGGCTCAGTTGGGCCATTGCTGGGCCATTCTTTGCCACATCAAATCCAATATTGGTCCAATACTGTGTGCTGCCAGGGTACACTATGAAGTTACATTCGTGAAGTCATTTCTGCTCCTGTGCCTTTGGATGGTGTCTCAGCCGACGATGAGTGTCGCTTCTTGTGTTTCGTGCTTTTTTCATCATATTCTGGTTGCTGTAGTTAACCTCTGGCATCGTTTTCTATAGTATATAAATTTGTAAATAACCCTGTGGGACCGCGCAGAAGAGTACAATTATCAGTGTTTTAGTGATTCGTCGCTTCCATATAATCTTAGAGACTCGCCTCATCTTGCAATATCAAGTATGGCGTGTGCTGGCGGTTGCGCAAACAATACGCATTGGAACGTAGCGACGTTCCGACTAGGATATTTGCTTTCGGCAGCTAAAACAGAGCAAAATAAACACTCAGTTTTGAAAATCTGATTGAATACAATTCAATTACATTTACATTATGTAATGCCCTCGAAAAGAGGACCCTTAAGGATTAAAAAATGAAATGAAATGAAGTAGACAGACTTCAGAATGCTCAAGTCAAGACTCCAGGCCCCAAAATCGACGCTCTCCTTTGACCAATTTAGGCGCTCAACCTACGAACGGGATTGACAGTAACCGAATTTTGATGCTTTTCCTTGCTCAAAAAATTAAAATAAAACTGGTATAGAAGAATGATGTTCTGATGTCGTTGTTCCTGTGCCATCCGCCCGCTCATCCAGCTAATGAAATATGCACGCTGTATGTGGGGCGTGCATTGGCGTCAGTCGTGTTGTACAGCGAAGTCGTTAACCTAACGGAGAATTATCGATATACATATAACCAGCTGAATGAGCTGAATCTCGTACATATTACACAACTCGCCTATTACACCAACCGTCGTGCTGTGCGGAAGCCCATGCGCCATATAAATAGTTGCGCGTCCCGATCGATTATGAGACGCAGCTGTAGAAGCCTCCTAATCGGCGTGCAATATCTGATTGCCCAAGAAAATAAAAGTAAATTAACAATGCAGTTACGATAGATGCATGCTCATTTCCAGCACTAAATAAGTGTGTGTCTGTGTGTGTCTATTCAACGTAAAAAAACTTGCCTCTTCGTGGGACACTATTATTGCATGCTAATCTCTACGAACCTTATATATCGACGAAGTAATGCCGTAAACAAAAAAAAAAAAACTAAACTTCATTTTTGAAAATTATTGTGCGACTGAGCAAGCCAAATGTAGCGCGGAACGAGCGTGACGTCACGTGGCTGCCTCGATCACCATGGTGAAGGCAGAAATCATTCCCGCAATAGTTTCAGTTCTGCCGTCACCCCCCACCCCGCCCTTTCCCGGAAAAGAAATTATCAGATCGAAGACTTAAATAACTTTGCACCTTGCAAAAAAGAAATAATCCTTCGCATCCAGAGTTTTTGTCAAAAAAGTTCGAAACTAGCCAAATCGCCGAAAATTGAAGAATTCTTCAACTATTATGTACTCACACAATTTCTCCTACTGTCTAATATAATCATAGAGCGTCAACGCTACAGTTGGCTACATTGTGCCTTCAAGGTAAATTGATGCGGTTCTGCATTTGAGAAAATATACCTATATTGCCTCTGGCCTCCAGGCTCACCATATCGATATTATATTTCAGAATGCTGCGCCAAGTAGCCACGAAAGCGCTCTCGAAATAGCGTAAGCCTCCTTCTCTGCGCGTTCGATGGCAGGAAGGAATCGTGACGTATTATATACCATATCTCAACATTTCCGCACATTCCGCATGTCTTAGCCGATCAGTCAAACACACTGGACGCGTTTTCTAACCGCTTCTTTTTAAGAACCCCAATCAGCTTACATTCAAAAGAACATTTTACATCAGTAATGTGTCAGTTTAAATCTGACAGCTGATAGGCTGTTAGGCTCAAACATATATACATATATACATGTTAATATATATATACATGTTAACCAGAAAACACCCAAAATCAGTAGGAAGCGTGTTGAATACAAAAGTCGAGACACTAGTAGAACATTAACATAGTAACACGAAGGAAATAACGAATATTCAAGATTGGTTTTTCGTTGATAGAGAAGAATTGTGTTGGATTGAATTCTTGCGGCAATGTGGGCTAGTTGGTTCATGCGTACGCAATACATGAAACAGCGCGCAAGGCAACGAAGACGGGAGAGAAGTACACAGGACGAGCGTCGAGCATTGTATACGGCGATAAACGAAGGGAGAGGAGAAGACGATAGCGGTCGGGGAGGTCGGAACGCCGAGTTCTTGTTCGAATGATTAGTGGGTAGACCTAAAGCTAACTGCCTTTGTCTCCACTGCACTCATTGAACGCGTCCGAATGCGAGAGCCAAATGCCGGAGGGCAGAGTTCTGCGCCCTAACGCGTTCGACAAGTGCACTGGGAACAAGGGCTGCTAGCTTTATGTATATCCCCTAATCAGTCCAGTCAGAGGCAGGAGTTCTGGAATCCCCGCTCACTCTCGTCTCCTCCTCCTCCTCAGTTTCTCAGCGCATTGAGCCAAGAAGCTTGCCATATTTGTATATATGTATTGCTTTTTGCGTATTCGCTGCTTTTTTGTCTAGGTGACCGTCCTGGTCTACATCGACAAACAGATATCGTCATAATATGAGATACATTGTATTTGAATCGACGGGCTATTAAAAAGGTAGAAAAATGTAAGCACCATACGTTACTTAAGGGGGGGAACGAATAAAAAATCTACAGAGCGCGACGCAGTTAGTGAGAGCACCTGATCGCCATATGTCCATCGAATATGCTTAAAATAACGAACTGAAGGGTTTCCATTCAAAGGTCTACTTTAGAAGAATACGCATTTCAGTGTCCCAAATTCGAAGGTAAAGTTTGGTGTTTACCCAAGCGTGCTAATAACACGCTTCAATGAGCGGTTGCCATGACCGTCCTATTTCTGTCAGTCTTTGCAGGTCCAAGATTTGAATTACTGGGTAAGGCCTACCAAAGAGGGTTATGCGCATAGTGAGGATACGCAGAGGCACAATGGGCACTAAGGTTAACAAAATCAGCGTTCTGATACTGCCTAAAGGGGCACTCAAGGGCTTTTTGCGGAGGCTTGTTTCTGATGGCATATCCTTTGGTGGGGTTCAGTGAAAAAAAAAATGAAAGTCGCCTACAACCCTCCGTAACACCGAATTAGAGCGCAGCACTTGAGGAGGAGGAGGGAAGGGCACTGAGAGGAGCGTACACCCTTTCCTCGCTCCTCCTCACCCTGCGTGCTACTCCTCCCTCCGTGCGGCGTCGGGGTCACCGTCACCGTCGGCGTAATTTTGAGGTCACGTGATCCTCGTGACCTCACGAGGGTCACGTGACGTCATCGTGATGACGTCATCGCCATCGTCAGTGATGACGTCACGCGTAACGATGACGTCACGGATGACGTCAGTAGTGATGAGGTCATCAGTGTCGTCATTGTGAGGATGATAATGACGTCACTGATGACGTCACCAGTGACATCACGCGTCTCATAATGCATCGCGCGGTTACGCTGACGCCGACGGTGACGGCGACGCCGCTCAAGCCGGAAACGGGCGCCTCACCGCTCATTCACACTGTAAGCGGATCCGCGTTCGCAAAGCGGTTGCGAGCGCGGTTGTATAATGATCCAGTACAATTGGACGCGCACTCGATGAGATCAAGTGCGCATGCAATTCTACTGGATCTTTATACAACCGCGTTCGCAACCGCTTTCCGAACGCGGATCCGCTTCCAGTGTGATTGAGCGGTAAAAGCTGCGCTCTAAAAATGAACCATTCTACAGGGTAAGACGGCCTAGAAAACTCACAGCAGTAGAAATACATGGGCACTATTTTCTCTTAGGGGCGGCCACCCTAGGGCTTCCAAAACCTCCATTAATTTTGACTTATGAACATAGTAGATGGCGTGGAGATTCCGAACGTTACTAATATTAGTCTTTTTAGGCTGAAAGTACCTGAAAGTAAAGCCTCTGTTAACAAACAAATTGGGGCTCCAATCCACGCTGTGAAGGTGTTTGGTCAGCGAAGCTGTGGTATCACCTGCAACGATTGGCTACTGCACTATACGAAATGCCGCCGCCGGTCGCAGCACGCCGCCGCTGGTCGCATTGCCGTTTCTTTTCCCTTTGCCGGTCCTATAGTATTCACGCTGCTCCTCGGGAGTCCTAACTATGCGTGGCCTATTTATCGCGGTGCTGCAGCAACCATGAAATCAGTTTCTATACTCAGTTTCATCTGAGGTTTAAGCGCAGCGGATGTTACGAGCCATCGGAGCCAATCAGAGGCCATGTGAGGGTCACGTGACCTTAGAGAGGGGGCACAGCGACGCGCGGAAAGCGTATCACGGGCCACGTTCACAGAAAGGAATTGGCTAAGATGGCTCGTAGCATTCGCTGTGTCCGGACGTAAGGTGAAACGGGGTATAGGTGGGTTCTTCTTTTACATATGAAAGGATAGTGACGTTACTCCCCACGTCGCAAGCTGTCGTCGCCACGGCAGCAGGTGTCGTTATCATCCATTATGCGGTGCGCACTTCGCACGAGGGCTTCGAATGACGTCAACCACTTTCGTAGCAGCTGCAAACCTAATCTTTACCGGAACGCGTGGGAGACTGTTCCTACTGGTCACTCGCCCCTTATCATGTATCCTGTGGTTTTGATTCTTGTTTTGTGGTTTACTTTATTGAAAGGGATACTTAGCTGTATGCTGTATGCCTCATTTCAAAGGAGGATATGCTGTTTTGCCTTCGATTGTTCGCAGGGAGTTTTTTGATTACAACGACAACGCTAAAAGTGTCTTGGCTGGTAGAGGTATACAGCTTCGCTGTAAAACTAATACAAGATATTCAGTCACAGAATTTTTCTTGCTGGCTGCATGACGTCATTTTTTGGGCGAAGGCACCGGTGAACGTGGATAATGATGGCATCATTTTTTGAGTATAAGGGACCCCAAGGAGTATATAACTCTCAACAATAGAATGTGCTAACTTCTTATATATTACCGGTGTTTTTCCTGAAGGTTCCGTGTCCTGAAGGTCCTGGCCGTGTCATGAAATGTCAGAACCGGTGTATCGCACAGATATACGTTATCAACTAACACTATAAATATTGCATTCCAAGAACCTTCTAGTGAACAGCTCGCCCAGGTCTTCATTGAAAAGTAATGCGGAAACAAATCATTTTAAACGTTTCTCCACTTAAAAAGTTTATGAATGTGTCAACATCTATGGTAAATTTACAATTTAGTTCTATTTATCGGAAACTCCGTCGGGAAGGTTCAAGCATTTTTATAGTTACGATCCTCCCCCCCCCCCCCCCCCCCCCCCCCGAACTGCGGGTCGCCTAAAACGATATCATAACAAAATATCACAACGCTTAATATAATAGATCACAATTAAAGAGACTATACTGTAATAAACTGAGAGAGAGGAGGATATAAGCGCGAAAAACCATCGGTCTGCCGAGCAATGGTTGGAAGCATTAAAGAATAGACGCGAAGTCTACTGTTTTAGAGTGTGAAAAAGGCAACCGTTGTATGTTGAGTCAAGCCCACAAAACGCTACGTTTTTTTCTTCTACGCGTACTCTGTTTTCCGTGTCAGCAAAGCCGCCAGGGGAGACGAACTATATCACCATTATTAAATTCATTTATTTTATTAATTTTTACACACTGCAGCACGGATGTGCTGTGGCAGGATTGGTGATTATATACAGGCAGACAAGGTATCGCAATCAACCACTGTCAAGGGCAAGCAGAAATTCTTCAGGTTCTAGTCACCGAACGTTTCTTGCTAACAAATTCCAACCTTCTATGGTGCGAGGAGAAAAACTGTATTTAAACATGTCGGTAGGTGAATGAAACGGTAAAATCCTTGTATACCTATTTATGCGTGCGAGACGAGGTCCTAATTAATATAGTAGCAGGTTTTATACCTAGGAGTTCAAGAGAAAACTCTGACTTGGAGGCTTCGCCTTTTGAACAAAAACGAGTGGTCAGGATACATATCCTTGAGAAGGCTCTTGCCGCAAATACTCAATTGACCCTTTTGAAAAGGAAGAAACAATCAGGCAATCATAAATATTTTAGTTTAAACCACCTTCGATTGTCGCTCCAGTACTGCCAGAAAATGGGTTTGCTTGACGTAAAAGGCTCCTGGAAGTGTTGCTCATAAACAGACCGACAAAAACCTCTATTGACATCTTGAGGAGCGCTGCCCTTAGAGCAGCGCCGCGGGCCGCACCCACGCGGGGATAGGGAGGCCTAGCCTCACCGCCGGATCGTGGGCTTTCTGGGCAACCCGAGGTTGCGCACATACGTAAAAAATTAGCTTACATGCCATTTTTTAAAATACAATTAACACATTTTCATTATCATAAAAAGCAAGGATGAAGATGAACTCTATATTAAATTATAATATTACGTCAGAGCAAAAACGACAACACAAAAAAACATATAATTATTTTTATATGGCAGAATTAGAACGACACTCCTTGCTATGATTTTATTTATTTATTCGCACCGAACTGGGTCACAAACGTCGATTACTGAGAACAAACAATAAGTCTCTTCTGCAATTTTGATTAGAATAGAAAATATGGATGCACAGTAAATCCTTCTCAAATGCCGTTTGCAGATGCCCACGGGCACTCAGATATTGCGGGCCTGCACATTTCCGAAATATAGGGTTTGTATTCATGCAATCAGTGTTTGCTTTACAAAGAACCTTAACAATGCATGCCGAAAATATTTAAAACTAAAATATTTCAATAAAAAATAAAATAAAACTTTATACCTCAGAACTTGTGGCTTTTGATATACAGTAAATTTAAGAAATAATAATAAAAGGAATGGCAGTTTCAGTTTTATGACTTTTTACACAAGGCGAACATAGAGAACGATATTCTGATCAAGTTGCTCGCATATGTGCAACAAAATCTTTCGAAACACTTCGGAAGCCGTAGCTACTTTTAGAGACACCTACAATGTCCACTAGAGAGTAAAGAAAAGAGCGTAGTTGTTTAGAACTAAAAAATTCTGCTGAAATGCAGTATTCATATCCAAATACAAGGATAAAGGAAAGCTGCGAAGGAGTTAGGCGTACAACATGATAAAACAGCGCACAGAACAAGGAGTAAGAGAAAAGGACAGATAGAACGAAGGAGTGCAACACTCTTTCGTTCTACCTGTCTTTTTCTCTTCCTTTGTGTTATGTGCGCTGTTTTCTTGCGTTAAAGTACCAACTAGCTTGAATTATTACTTCATTAGAGTTAGGTATACCTTCGAATGGCTCGTAACTTGAAAGCCATGTTGGGGTATTACAACTTTTAACCTTATTCGTCGGTCGCATCCTAGCTCGCCCGTTGAGAGACAGAAAACGTGAGCCTTTGGTTCCGTGGCCCAATATCTCCAACGCCTCGGCACACAACACACGTGTTGTGCGCCTCACATTATATGTAAGCACTCTTGTTGACGAGAAACGAAGCGAAAAGCGAGGCGGGTATTTTGTTTCCGCACATCCAGCGACCTTCACCATCGCAAATTTCGTCCTGCCGTTCTTTGATTGCGAGACGTCTGACGCCTGATAATGTTCGGTCGTCACGTTGCTCATATCTTTCTTCCTTTTTGTATCTAGTGGTTCCAACCTACAATCGACTTTCATCAGCGCGGCTTGAACAAAGACAACGAGAATAACGACGCAAAAAAAATCAGCTTGCCCTGAAAATCTGGTGAACATTATCGGCATCGTCAGAGGTGCTCGGTGATAAGGACTCACTGCTGGCTCTCGATGCTTTGTATGTACACTCTCCGGCAATATGAAAGACCCACTGGGAATGCGTGGCCGAGGCGGTGGCTGGCGGGGGCGCTGCGAGCGCTCTGGCCAATTCCATTCTGCTTCCAGGGGAGGACGCTCACTCAGGGCTCAGCTAAAACGCAACGCGCTTATCAGTTTGTGCTGAGCCCCGAGTGAGCGTCCTCCCCTCGAAGCAGAATGGAATTGCCCGGAGTGCTCGCAGCGCCCCCGCCAGCCACCGCCTCGGCCACGCGCTCCCAGTGGGTCTTTCATATTGCCGGAGACTGTACTCCGTGTCACTAGTTGCCTACAGTACAGGCGAAGGCAACGCCAAGCGAGGGGAGAAAGACCAAGCACTAGGAAGGTTGTGGCGAAGCAGAAAAATTTCCGCTTTTTCCTGACGTTCCTAATGCTCTCCCTTTCTGCTCTTGCGCTATAATGCCTTCCTCTCCCGTCCCATCTTCGTCGTGCAATCTCTTTCTCACTTCGCCTGGCCCGTTGCCTTCGCCTGCACTGCACACAACTAGCGACACGGAGTATATATAAGGCACGGTGGGGGCTAGGTGTTGCTACTTAGCTGACGTCTTTAAACGAAGTGCGCAGTCTTTAGTTTCTAAAAGGTGTTGGCCTTCCTATTATCACTTCTCGCCGCACTGTGTGGAAGAACCCAATTCTATTTTTTTTATTAAGAAAACATAATTAACGTGTTCAATTAATATAGACGCACCTGCACCCAACGCAACATAAATTGAATAAAATAACCCACACAAAGACGCGCTTACAGGCGACGTTCAAAACAGCAACTAAACAATACATGTGATATGCTCATCTCGGTACGATCCAGCCGGACCGCAAAACAATTGGTAAGAACTTAGACTACCCGTAAGATGAAACACTGCCACAGCTGAGGTGTGACGTCGGAGCTGCTAAGGCTTCATTTCGGAGCAGATGGACACAATGAACGGTACAGGTGCCCAGCGCGTACCATAGAGACTTTATAGGTGTTTCGTACCAAACCGAGTAATACACCGGACGAAAATTCTTTTACGTTTCGCAATCAATGATGGTGTGTAAACTAAAACCATTTCGTGAACCTGCTAAACAATTTTATTTAACACAAGCGAGGACAGACTTCTGGTAATTGAAGAACACTTCGTAAATTGCGCGCCCAAGTTTGAAATCCAGGGAACGACGAAACTGCGTTTGAACGCATGAACCTTAAAGGAGCTGTGCAACAATTTCAGTGCTTTGCTTAAATAATTTGGGAGTTGGTGCCTCGACCATTCTGAAGTAAAGAACAAAAAACTGCTTTTGCCTGCATGTCCTAGTTTTTATATTTAAAATAGACAAAGACTGATGTTTTCGGCACCTCTCAACTCCACCACCTTCCGAGTCACGTGCGCTGTGACGTCATGGGGGTTGAGCGGGGTTCCGGTGAAGCTCTCTCTCTAGAGTCATCAGTCAGCAGCCAGAACACATCCGCTCCCGACCGCGTGACCACGTGCTGGCGCAGCGCGAACAATATGGTGAAAGGAGGAAGGTCTCATCTGGGTCCGGTCATACCCGTCCGGCTCTCTCAAAGAGGTGTGGCTCTCTCCCCCTCCCCCTCCGGCTTCTGGCGGCTGTTCGCGGTAGCAGATAGAGCTGACGGTTTTGTGGACCTTGGATAGATGGCGCCACTAAAACTTTGTATAAGAAAAGTTTTGTGAATGATACCAGCTTTTTGACGCAATTATATTTATATTGGAAGGACAAGATTTATAGAAAACTTACCTTTTATCGAGCAGGTATTCGCACAACTTGCTATCTTTCTACAAGGCCCCCATTGACGTCATGCCGCGTGGCTCCCATAGCCGCCGCTCGCGGCTGAAGGTCCGGGAATATTTTTATTTTTGCCTAGCGATTACGCGGCGAAATCGCAACATTTTGAAGGAAAGAGGTGTGTTTTCGGTCCTTTGTAACAAGATAAACAGTGTAAAAAGTGGAAGATGCCAATTCTTTCAACGTTAAAATCGTTGCACAGCTGCTTGAAACCGTTTGTGGTTGCCTGAACGTCTAATGCAGTGTTATTGGATACAAGCTAACACCACCTTCTAGTCGCTGAATAATACTAAGATCGCGCCAGCACTTTCAAAACTGTGGCTCCACCTAATTTCACGCCCGTGGTGTTGCCGACTTAAGACCCGCCTAGCATTATTCGTTTTAGCGCCCGAGAACCTTTCTGACATAATTAGAGAAAACGCTTTGTTTTTATTTTTTGAATGATCCCCCCCCCCCCCCCCCCCCCCCGCCCAGCAGTTTTATGTTTCTCTTTCTACGTGCCACCATGGTGTCACGTGACAACGTATTGTGACGTAATGTCTGAATGTCACCTGACGTCGCTGTGTCACGTGGCGTAATGCTATCACCAGACTCACGATGTCAACTGACGTTATAAATTCGCGTGGCGTTACTGTGCAACGTAACTTGACAGGACGACTTCAGGTCATGCTGTTCTTTGACGTCAGGTAGCAGGTAACGCGATGCGCGGTGTGAAATCAGACTCGTGTTGAGCGGCGTGACATCAGCGGCGTGACGTTAATGTGGAATCTTTTGGCGGAGTGCCGAAAATGGCCCGCGTGGATATGGAGCGTGGTCGACGGCACGAAACTCGCGAAATGTCCCACTAACTGCTATCGCAATAAAAGCAATGAGATAATTCTAGCGTTCTCCAGCGAAAACTAAAGTCCCTTGATACATCTTTTACGAGTAATGACAACCAATACAAATGTCAAAGCATATTGTGCTCCACCATTTGCTTCCTAAAACCTGCACCGTCACGCAGTCGGTGCTTCATAAATATTGCTATTTGTAGGAAGCTCTTATCTCGGGACTTTAGCGACAACAGCCTAACAGCCTGTACAAGTTATAGCGAGAGAACTGAAGTGCGTTCTTTTTATCCCTACTCTTTTTTTTTGTTTTGTTTTCGTGGTGCGTAGTTTTAAAACCGAACTTAAGGCAACATTTTCAAGTTTCACAGATGATAAATATGCAGTAGCGGCATAGGGGGATGCTTGTTATCTTGGTGAGCGAGAACGCCAACGGCATATGTTACACCAGTGACAGTGCACGAAATGTATCTCCGTGAGGTTGAAGAGTTCGCACAGCTCAATTTCCCAGATTGGTTTGACGGTTGCGCTTGCCGCCACTTTCCCCAAATTAAAAGCTCGTCATAGGCGGAAGTAGATGCACTCCACCTTTCGAGGTGTTGCGTGAAGATAGCTAAATGATTAATTGCTGCAAATTTTATATGGACCTTTTCGACAATTTTTGAATTTCATTTGACTTTGCGTAACACTACACTCTAAAAAAAGGGGGGGGGGGGTGTAAAAGGGTGTATTGTTACACCCTTTGTGCCATATAATACACACCAAAATTTCAATTCGACGTACAGCGTTCTATAGTCGAACAGACGGCCCCAAATTTTACGAGGGGCTTGATAGCCGTGTCATTTAACTTATTAAAATATCGAATGTACATGTTACTGACTACGAAAAAAATAATCGGGATTTTCTTGGCCCTACTGCAAAAACGCTGTGTTTTTTTTTATGTGGTCTTTGATACGTGCTTTAGATATTTAAAAGGTTATATCGCACCGTTATCAAGCCGCTCCTAACATTTGGGGAAATCTGTTCGACTATAGGGCGCTGTACGTCGAAATCAGGTTTTGCGGTGCACTATATGGGAAAAAGGGTGTAAGGTGATACCCTTTTGTTTTAAAGTGATACCTTCAAAACCTTATTATTGCACATCACAGTTTAATCCACTAACCACACGTTTCCAAGTTTTAGTTCGTTTACTACTGATTGTGGAGGCTAATATCTCTTTGGGTGTTTGTATTTTCGCTCCTTGCGAATAGGTAACAATATTAATGTTAGCACCATCAGGAAAGATAAGTATTATAATAACTTTTTTATATTACTTTTGGGCAAAGTAAAAAGCATTTCTAAATTTTAGATACAGGTGACATAATTTTATACTTAAGCTATTGACATATGTAAATATCTATATGATTTTTGCACTAAATGATGTTGTTTGTGTTTTCGTTTCTTTTTCAGCTTCGCTTCTCAGGACTGAGTGGACCAGTGTTCTTGGACCCTTTTGGGAGAAGGTACAATCTCACGCTGCACGTCCTACAGCTAAAAAAAGCAGGACTAGCGTCGGTAAGAATATTATATTCCTAATATGCAAGGTGTTCCAGACGCAAAGATTAATGAAAAAAGTGCTATTCATGCATTGTATCGGTTTTATGCAAAAATATGGTCGAGGCTTCTCCGTGCTGCAGCTTTGCATAAAACATTTTCCTCCGCTTTATTAACGCATATGTGATGGTTGTGTTCGAAACAACATTGGTTTTAAGCAGTTTTTTAATTAGTATGTCTTTTTGCAATCTCTGAGTTCCGCCGTGGCAGGCAGTTTGTTCAGAAATTAAGTTTCGTTTTACCTCAAAAGCATTTTTTTTACATCCAATAAGACGTAACAGCAAATTGTATTACTGCTGAGTTCGTACTAATTCCACACGCTTCGTAGTGGAAGATATATTTTCGGGTATGAAAAATGAATTCTCAGAGTGTTTAGAAATTTTGTGTCGCCAGAATGACATCGCCAGTGTGCAATGTGAAAAGAAAATTACCTTGCATTACGTCTACGTTCCTTCCTGCATTAATTGTGTCGCTCACAAAAATAGCAGTCATTCTGTTAAATAACCATAAGAAACAACAGAGAAGGGGAACAAACGGAGAAAGGACAAACAGTAATCTCCAAAACAGCAAAACATTTCTGCTCAAATGTTTGCAGTAGTAAAGAGGCGTGCATGGACAAAGAGCGCGCAAAATGTATTACGCAGAGTAGAACATCTTAAACCTTGAAAATATTATCACGAATCGGATTTGACGACGCGGTGAAAACTGAAGCAAACTAAACATATAATGCGGAAAACCTGTGCCTGAAAAAAAAAATGGAAAAAGAGTAATGTCGCAGGCGTTGATGGCGGCGACACAGCAGGATCGAACGCTGGGGCGAGACTGACACCGGCTCGCCACGAGGAGCACTTTTTGTGCACGCGAGTGCCTCCGAAACAATCGGCATAGAAGGTTCGGCGCGTGGAGCATTCTAACTTCGAATAAGCAACAGGGTTTTTGAATTTACTAGAACGCGATATTTTCATAACTATCGAAAATGTACGTCCGTTGCCAGTAATAGAACCGTGGACCTCTGCGTGTAAGCCCGGCACGATCACCGTTCAGCCACGGACGCGCTTTTGTTTTCTTTATTACAGTAACAGGCAGCAATACTCGTCAATGCCTGTTAAAAATGCACCCCAACGATTTTGCAGTGCATATTTAAAAACCAGCATTCCGAGCAGTGCTTTACACAAGCCCATCCACTCTGGCTTAGGCTTGCGTGCGGCCAAAACACTTTCGACCAGTTTTGTGAGTGTAAAGAAATATAAGCGTACTTCTTTGGTACTGGTGTCCTCATGCCGAACTGCCATGCAGGACCGCCCAAAGCTAAAGAGTCCCAAAATGAAAAACATATTATATTGCACGCAATCAGCATTTTTCACTTTGAAGCAATGTACGCCAGATGGTCAAATGCAGAGGTCCTTCTTCGAGGGACATTGGAGCACGTCCCCAAAAAACAATTGCGTCCCAGCAGATTATGAAAACATGCTCGATGGCGTCAGGTTTTTTACACAACCTACACTCCACCGGCTATGGCAAATCTACACCCTTTTCCTCAAGACAAGCTTTCGTAGGTAAAATATTACAGTGCAGTTTAAAGAAAAAGTCTCAAGGTATACCTGAGCACTTCTTACGAGTTGTGAATGCGAAAGCACGCACGCCGCTCTTTGCTCCCTTCTTTAAAGGGGCACTGACACCCCAAAGGTCGTATTCTTTTTTATTGTCTAAAACGATGCAAGTTGTAGTCATAAACACGCAAAAAAAAGCCGCATCGCGAAAAAAAATTTCCCCCCGCGCGCGCGCGCCTTTTTATTTTTGGCGTTTATATTTCCCGCGCTCACCTCCTTGCTTCTTTTGATCGGTGACGTCAAAAAACAGGAAATTTAGAAGCTTTGTAGGCGACCTTTCTATAACATTTAATAACGGCAATCCTAAAACATGTTTTTTAACGCAATTGCAAACGTACTACGGCCTTTCTTTTTGAAATACCGAAAATAAGATTTCGGTGTGATGTCGCTTCCTGGATTTGTATGCTCCCTCGGAAAACTTGGCGGCGCTCGAGCAGAGGATTATCGGCGAGTCGGGGAGGAAACCGGTTCCTTTCCCGCGCCGGCACCCTTCTATCCCGCCTGCTCGCCTCCTCCTCGCTTCGGGTCGCGGATGCAACGGCGCTTAGCTTCACAGCGTGGAGCGGAGGTCCGAAAGAAAGTCGAGTCGCAGGAGACCGCAAACTTTGACTCACTGCACTGGCGCGGATCGCGCGGGAACTTCAAATTCGGCATTTCGAAATTGTTTTTTTAATTCAGAAATACTGAATTCCCAAGTTTCAAATTTTGAGGGTAATGTCCAGGCATCGTTTTCAATCGTTTCGGATAGTAAAATAAAATATGATTTTGATGTGTCAGTGCCCCTTTAAGCTGCGGCATACAACGCGCTGACCTTGGGCGCGGAACGGTGGAGCCGCTGCCTCGCGGACACGCAGGGCCATCGGGTGAGCAATCGTTTGAACTGTCGTGTGCCTTGCCGCACGGGGAAGAAAAAAACAGCAACATAGTTTCCAGTAGAACGAACCCCTTGGTTTATTCCATGCGTCGTATATAGTGCCACGCGCTGTACAAGCGATAAGATGCGAGCGAACGCGGTGATCAGTGATAAAACAACAGTGTGATAGCACAGTCACGATGACACCGCACAAACTGACGCGCAGCGGCCAATGGTAGCCTCGTCGACGCGCGCCAGCCAGTGGGGCCGAAGTGTAAAAGGTGCTGTTGGCTAGCTTTGCGCGTGGTTTCGTTAAGGTGCGGTTTTGCATGGTTTCAAAGCTGATGGCGTCGGCTAGCTCAATGACACCCCAGTTAATGCTTTCGCATTAAAATGTCTGCTGAAGGGGGAATGCAATACGCTTCATTCATTTCAGTACCTCACGGCCCTCGTTGCAAGCAACATTTCTCTACACAGGCACTGGAAATATACTTAACAACAAGTCACGTTTTAGCGTTTTCTTGCATACCACCGAGAGGTAGTCCAACGAGAAGCGCGACGTAAAAAACGCAGGCCATTGACAACCCCTATCTGGAACCCGAGACGTCGGGATGGCCCGCCGCCACGAGGTGACACAAGGAACGATGGCCAATGAAGTGATAATTTTGTTTGGATGAGCACGCGTATGAGGGGGTGCTTGTGATTGCGTAAGAAAAAAAAAAGAACCGTGATACCAACTGTCGCATAAACAGTTCTGATATCCCTAGCCCTCCGTTACTCATACGATGAAACAAATTATCACATCTCATAGGCTCCCAAGACGATTCCCAGATAAAAGTTTCGAACACGTGATGAAGCTTTTGCACATTCAAACGAGCACAATAAATGACTGGCTAGACGTACCATAATTGGGGAAAAAGAAACACGGTACGGAAAGTCGTACAGGTGAAAATGGACAGGTCACGCCTTTTCCAGCGAAAAGCGCGCCTGTCAAGGTCAGTGGCGACACCCGACCAATAGCGCTTGTTTTCCCGATAAAAATTGAGTGGCACGGCAAGTTATTGGCACGGTTTGAAACCCCAGCTAATGCCTTCATACTCTGAAGGCGCTGTCGCCCACGCCCCGTGCCAAAAACCGCGGCACTTACGCCAGTTGACGACCGCGCCTTTGACTTTAGAAAAATAATTAACCAAACTAACTGCTGCGCTGACACTCTGCTTATCTAGACAAAAAACCGCAACGTCGTCTGCGTATCTCATACCTTTCACTTGAGCACGCCCCAAAATAAACCCCCGACACTGTTCGCTGTTGAGCACGCTGAAACCTGAAATGTTCCAAGTATGCATTGAAAAGTGAAAGCGACGAAGGGCATCCCTGCCTGAAAGAGGAACGAACACATATCGCTTCAGTTAAATCCTTGTTAACGATACAACTTGTCGTACATTCCTTGTAAGTCATTTTGGCACACTCCAAGATAACGGAACCAACATTGACTCCTACTATAACGTCGAAAAGTACGTCGTGCTTAACACAATTGAAAGCTTTGTCGAGATCGATTTGAAGCATGGCAACTTGGTCCATGCGGTATTTGCATGCCTCTGAAGCAGTACGTGCCGCATGAATGTTCTGTCGTTATGGGGCAGCCCTGCTTGCCACAGGTCTGGTGTTCACATACAAGTTTGCGGGTAACGCCCTAGAAACTTCGTGCTAAGATTTTCGTGAAGATCTTGTAGTCCACGTTACACAGCGCTATAGGTCGGTAACCCATGAGTGTCCGTAACTTATCGACGTCCTCACGCTTGCTCACGCTTAGGGAATAAAACTGTGTACGCTCGTGTGAACGAAGGTGGTAGCATTTTACGTTTATACAATTAGAAAAAAAAACATGCAAAAAATGTGACTATGCGGTGCTTTTTATCTTTTTTTTTTTTTTTTTTAAATGGCGCCCTTAAGCCATCTGTGCTAGGAGTCTGAGTTGGACAAATCGTCAATGGCCCTTTCCATCTCCTGTTTGGTGATAGCGTCCTCAAGCCTTTCTTGCGCCTTTTGCTCGAGCTGAAGAAGAGACTCAAGTAGTCCCTCGCACGCGGGGTCTTTTTTCCTTTGACTTGGCTATCGAAGAATTTCTGATAGCACGCCTCGGCAAACCTCACTCATGAGAGCCCTCAATCGCCCTCACTCATCCTCATCTTGACAGGTGAGGTGAGGGTGCGTGAGGACCGTGACGTCACGAGGGGTGTGATGGCCGTGAGTGTTGTGAGGGTTGTGGGGTCTGTGAGGTCCCTGAGTACATGAGGGGTATGAGTGCGTGAAGGCCATGATGGCCGTGATGGCGGTGAGTGCGTGAGGGGCGTGAGGGCCGTGAGGTTCAGTGAAGGTAAGTGAATGGCCGAAGGTGAGTGGTGATTATGAGGATGAGGGTGAGTGAGGAGCTGAGGGTGAGCTTAGCTGTGAGGGTAAGTGTGAGTGAGGGGCTTGGGTGAGTGTGCCTGTAAGGGTGAGGGTGAGTGAGGGTGAGGGTGAGTGAGGGCGACCTAATATGCCAACTTCTGGCTGATATTGCTCGAGGAAAACCTTTTCGATAGTACTTATGCTCGTGCTGCTGACTCCCCGGTACTTGATTTCCCAATTCTCGTTACGTAGCGCGCACGTCTTCTCATCAGCCAATGCGCACCTCCGTCGGTTGCTCTCCTAAGGAATACTTTTCCGAGCAAGGTCAGAATACGGCACCCCGGTACCGTTCACGGTGCAGCTCGTCTAGGCAGCCTTTAACAACTTCCAAATCTTTAAGACCAATGCCAGGATTTTCAGACTCAACTCTCGTCAGTACTGCCAAGTTGGCGTTTTAACTGCTTTCACGCGTCGAGCCTCAAACGCTAAAATTGACGACCTTTCTACAGCGGTCATTTTAAAGTCTTGTTTCAGGTGTTCCCACGTCTCAAACACGTCGTCCTCCGTTGCTCACGCGAACTTTGGAAAATACTGTTTACTGCTTCTAAGAATGTTTCATCACTCAGCAGCTTTAAGTTAGGTTTCCTAAGTTTCCAGTTAAACCGCTTCGGTGGCGCCGTGTCACCGATTTGTGTTAATACCAAGCAATGATCCGAAAAATACAAAAAAAAACAAAAAAACAGACGTGACGCGGTACCTCCGCAGCATGGCTGCTACTAAAGCCGACACGTACACTCGATCTAACCGCGCGTGCGAGTTTGCTCGGGAATATGTGAAACGAATCTCTGACGTTTCGTTCCTCACGGTTCCGGTACCTACTAAATCAATATCTTCGAAGAGCTCGCTCAAAATGTAACACCAATTCTATCTCTCGTCACAGGTACGGCGATTTATCTACTGCTGGTTTACTCATTCGAAACGCTTGGCGTTGTGTTTTTGCAAAACATGACATAGGACAATCATATTGATTACTTAAAAAATAAATTACCAAACTTTGTAGGTTATGTATATCTGAATCGATATATATTTCTGATCTCAGTTAAAGTATTACTCTATACCTTTCTATTTTTTCCTCATTTAAATTACTGCCAGCTGCTTTGGGGTACTCCCAGAACAACAAATCTTGAGATACTACATCTACTCCAAAAACGAATGTTACGTAAAATTGCAAATGTGCCGTTCTGCTCGCATACAGAAAACCTGTACAGGATGCATCGCATAATAACCGTACTTACATAATCGAACTGTCTTGTTTAAGCCAACGCGTTCCCAATTATGTATTTCGCAACGCTGAATACTGGAATATACCTATTTGCCGATTAAACCTAGGAAAATAAATGTTATCCTACAGAACACCTAAACTGCTTAATTGTTTTATTCCCAGTGATGTTCACTTTGATAATGTCAACATGAAAGTTGTGTGCGTTGATATGCCATTTTGTTATAGCCGATTACTGCTTTTGGTGTGCGTGCGTGTTTTTTGTTCTCTCTCACCCTGTCACTGCTGTAGAATACGATTCGGGGGCCGAGAGCTCGTCAAGCCGTTTCGTGCGGCTTTTTTTTTCTCGGCCTCCAACTTTGTAAATGCGAAATAAAAATTTTATTATTATTATTATTATGTTCAGCTAATGTTTCGCTCCGCACAATGTATTAACAGATCTAGTGTGTGCAGACTCTACGAAAATAAAGCAAAAGATAAACGACAAAAGCTGTGCGTTCGAAGAGGCGTCAGAGTGTGACTCACCTTCGCTACGGCCACGAGACCCTAACGGGATGAAAACCAAACTATACTAACGTTCCGCGTTGCGGAAACCGTGCTTTGTTTCGTAGGCACCGGTCGCTAAACATAGTAAACTTTTACGGTTTGTTGCGGGGCAGCCAGTTAAATTCAGCAGTGCTCAGTTAGTGGGCTACACGGCAGTTCTTCAGGTGAAATATCAAAATGTAGCTGATACCACGCCGGCCACATTGTTAAAGTGACGTTTTTATGCGCTTACCTGCTATTTCATTTACTTTGCGTAGGCTTTCACGTTAATGTTTTCAGGCTCTGATTACACCTCATAGCAAAAAGTCCGGCGACTAAAAACATTAGCGCGAGGCGTCATTGGTTACAGTCCCGTGTTTGGCGACTCCCACCCGCGGCGATCCCTCTAGGGTGCGGCGGAAGAGTCGCAAAGCTCCAAGGAGCTTGAGCAGTTCGTGCTTCTGCCTCGATGAATGCTTCGGCTCTACATTGAGCTCCATGCCGCCTCACAGTCAGGACCACCTTGATGATTCTGTCTGGGCGACAGACCCAGTTAAGTTGCTAAAGACTTCAATAACCTGACCGTTTTGTTTGCCAGGTGTTGCGACTCGCTTGAGGACTTAATTAGAGGAAATGGTGGGGACAATTTAAGTTTCGTAACGCATTTTGCTAAAAAATCTTCTCACCAGGTGCACTACCTTTAAGAAATTCCACTCCGCCTGTAGCCGCGTTAGTCTCGACAAGCACACCAACACTTGACCGAAGCGATAGACTCCCGCCCTCAGCAAGAAGTGGGATTGCGTCTGACGCCGCTCTTGAATCTTCATGTGTTGCGATAATTTTCTCGAAGAATAAATATCTTTGAAGCAATGTCACTAACCGTGCCATATTTGCGTAGAACGTATGTGCCAAATATAAAGAGGCTCGCACCTTTATGCTGAAAAACGGCGCCATGACATTACGAAGGCGTCAAGAGAGCCTCCCATACAAAACAGAATAGTCTCCACTCGTGTAGACGAATGCGCTGCTTCGGGGCCGTCAAGAGCAACATTGAGGTGGTGCGGGATCGTTAAGGAGGCGTCATTACAAGGCGTGCCGTCGTTAGATAGAAGCTCCCCGACGGCACGTCGGAGAGCCCCTCGTCTAACGACGCTACACATTCTAATACACGTTTGCGGAGTCTCCAGGTGTTGCAGTGACCAGTTTTCCCCACGAGACTGATGACACTTTCTGGGCGAAACTATCAAAGGCGTGATTCTAGGTGAGGAGACTGTGAACAAAACCCACGTTTCGCTGTCGGCAGCAGGAAATATGATCGTCGAGATAATCCCTGATGTCCGGTGGTCGTCCTTTAAGTCGTGGCTGGTGCACTTTCTGCGTAAACCCTCCTACAACATCTGGTGATGAGGAGAACTTTCCTCGACGTGGTTAAGCTGTCAACGGTATAAACACAGGGGCGGGGGGAGGGGGGGGGGGGGGTTGTTAGCTGCAGTGCTGGGTCTGAACTACATGCTGCCAAGATGTGCTTGTGGCGAGTTCAAGTAGCGCGTGCTTTACCTAATGTGCTTTAGCAGGAGTGTCGAACGGGAACGGAACCGAATCGAAAACCAGAACCGAACCGTTGTTTTTAGCCGGACCGAAACTGAACCACACTTAAATCATCGCCACCATCTTGGAACTGAACGAAATCTATATATATATATATATATCGGCAACCGGTTAAAAACGGTCCACGGTATTTTTTTTTTTGTTACCATTAAAATTTAATATTTGAAAAAGAAGAACTGGCAGCTTTTTTTGTTATGCATTGATCAAATCATCATATATAGAGGACATCAATGTATAAGAAATTGTGGGTTTTCGAGGCGCTTTTGTATTGGCGCTATGATTAATTATATGTTACGTGGTCACAAAACGTCATGGTGTCAATACAAGGTGTAAAGTAATGTCACGGCACGTGGCGCCGTGACGTTGCGCGACTCACTGCTCCAAGTCGGTTTATATTCTGGATACAACTAGATTCATCGGAGTTGTTGACACCGTGACGTCACATGGCTTCACAACTTATCACCGCCAATCACGTGACACTGTGACGCACTTGACTGTCATGCCCTCGAGCAGAGTACTGGTGTTCATGGCAGTCAGCATCGCGAAACATTCTGGTAATGGTTTGTGTTCAATCAAAGATCAGAATTGCCGCTCTAACAATGACTGAAGGTGAGCCCATGCTTTATGCTTTGGCAATCCCAGGTTATGACTCTGGTGAACACTGACGGTATATAATTAGCGTCAGATCAGGTGGCCGCTTATTCTGAAGAAGCTATTTATATTCTTTATTTTTTATATTCCTTCCTTAGCCCGGAAAGTAAATCTAATAGGTATTTTTGCAAGTTGTAAGTGTCACGGATTAGTTCTTAGCGGTATTTGATAAAAGTACAAAAACTGTAGCATGACCTATTTTACATGTACTCGTCATTGAGGCATTGAGGCACCCAAACATGCTTTCGTTGTTGCTAAACCGCCTCATGAAGTTGTCCCTGAGAATAGTAGAATTGAAAGGGCTACATCTGACTTATCTGTGCGACGTTACAAAGAAATACATATATGTACGGGAGGGATACCCGAAAAGCAAGATCCTAGTGGCCTCAGAGGAACAGACGAACGTTGACGACCGTTCTAAGTCTCACAGGAGCGTGGTTCTCAAGTTATTTTCTAGACTTCGTTGAAACTTTAAACGTTTTGGATGCAAAATGAAAGTAATGGAGGATTAATGCTAACACGTGACAGAAGCACTATCGTCGAATTCACACCCCAAAACGGAGGAGGGAGTCCCTCCTGTGTGAAAAGTGTTGGAGGAGCAACGAAGACAAAAAAACAAGGGAGGGGGGGGTTGCTTTAAAAACATACTCTGTTGAAAAGGTTCTTTTTCCCCGCATCTTTGACACAGAACGGAAAGCGTAGCCCTGGAAACTACTTCGTTTGCAAAAACATTCTTGCCACAGAGCGCGTTTTCGTGATAGCAGACGCTCGCGCCATCCCGCACGACGCTGCACCAAGCACGAAAAATTTGTATCTCTCAAATACATGGCTTAGGCTGAGGGCGAATTTCTGCTGCGTGCATTTTGCACCACCGGATTTGATTTTCTAAGCAAGAATAAATCGCAATAACCTCCAGCATAGAGTGAGATGACGTCACGTGCAAACCCTGTGAAACGCTTGTGTATTCCTGTAAAATGCGATGCTCGCAACACTTGCAAATTTAGATGTTCAAATTGTAAAGTTGTGCAGTACACATAGTAATCTCGCGATGATATACCGCTGCATAATAAAATGTTAACGCGCATGACTCATAAATCACAGAGTTGTAAAGCAAGGGCCCAAAACAAGTGCAAATAAAACCGACTATAAGATTAGCTTCCAGAGGCAGTATTTCAGGAAGTTTCGAGTTCATGCAAGCTATTCCCGAATATGATTTATGTTGGGATTAAAGGAACCTTTATCTGTCCTCCGCGGTTTTTATGTTATTATGAATATCATTCCATCTTTGTGAATTTCTTTTTGCAAGAAGGTATCGTGTATGGGAGTCTTTTGAAGAATACCATTTATTGAAACTATCGTTAGGGTTCAGGTGAGCTGGTGTATATTAACCATGTTGGATTACCCTTAGACTGGGGTAGAGAAGAAACACCAACATGCAGACGAGACAGAAAATAGATCGGACGAAGTCCTGTCGATCTTCTCTTTCTCTCTGCAAAATTTAGTTTATTTACTTTCAGACCTATCATGTGAGCACAATACCCTTTTTTGGTATATCCCGCTACCCTATGTTTAATACTGCAAAACAGCGAACAAAAAAAAATCTCATTTCTGCAGATCGGCTTAACAGCTGGTGTATTTTTGGGTCTGGTACTCCCATGTCTGTCTCAAACGGTTACGTGAACATCATGCAGCCAACTATATTGATGATTATAGAAATATATCTAATTATTATCTGAAGATTTCACAACAAATATAAGGGTCCGACGACCTTAGATATAAACCTCGTAACTGCAAGGTTCTGTGTTTTCGGATGAATCCGATGAACTCTGAAAAACACTTGCCGGTAAAATTTTTAGAATTCAGATTTATCCGAAAAACTCAGAATTTCGGGGTCACAAAAGCAAAATGAAAAACAAAAAAAAAGACGGCAATATAAAAATGCATGCGCGTTTACTTACACGCAAAACACTCAAATAACCAATCTCTGCTGCAGAACTAAGGATCCTGAGTTCAATCCCCACCCTTGCCCGTTTCGACTGGATAAGCGTCGTACCTGCGGTCGGTCGTGTATCACTACTGCGTGGTGCACGTTGAAGACCCCAGGTTAGCGGTTCTACCGCACTCGCTAAGTTGCTCATCTACAGCTGATACACCAGACGCCCACTGAGGCAGACTAACTTCCGGCTGTATAAACATACACACAGCAATCTTCATTCCAATCTCTGCAATCTAGGAAATTTGCTCAGCGAATGATGAGCCGGAAAATCCGTTTAGACGTAAAAATGAAGTCTGCGCTGTGGCATTACTCATTGCAAGCATGACGCTTTGCATTGCGTAATGCAACAGCGTAGACTTCATTTTGAGGTTAAACAGATGTTCCACCTCATCATTCGCTGAGCTGATTCGGTAGATCACAGAGATTGGCTCTTCGAGTGTTTTGCGGGTAGGTAGACGCGCAGGCATTTTTAAGAGAGTGCAATGTACTTCTGGACCACGAGAAAAGCCACTCTTCCAGTTTCTAGCTTCGACCATACTATTTGTACTCCTTGGAGGCAGGAAGGGTTGTGTTTTTGTCAAAGTGAAATATTTTAACCATAGAGTTTTTATAAAAAACGCCAGAGCCCCAGCTGGCGCAAGTGTCTACGGACTTCCGGTTTCATACTGAAGCAGACAGCGACCAGTCTACTTTTCCAGTCTTCCCATGGTAAGACTGGAAAACCTACGTCATATAACACATATGTACTACGTTAACGTATGTCGGAAGACTGGAAAACTTCCCGTGGGAAGACTGGCAAACTATGGGAAAACGTACATTATATTTTGATATTCGCCAGGGAATAATAGAAACCGGCGTAGTTTCTTTACTCATAACGAGTACGATGTAGCTTTATTAACATTATTAAAATGTAATTTATTAAGTTAATGTTTTTTTTTATTACTGAGCAATGTTTAAGTTAGCAAAAGTTACTCGTTTTACGGCAGAAATATTTCGTATAGCCAAAACAACCCTGCATATATATGATCAATTTAGCGGTTCAAACCGGTTCAAACCGGTTAGCTTCGTTATATTGGGTTCCTGAAAGTAAACCGTAAGTGAACCTAAAGCTGCGAACCCTAACTGGAACCGAACTGATTAAAATTTCAGCTTGGCACTCTGACTGTAGCATCATTGACTTTTTTACTCCTCTCCACTATAATGCCCTTACGGGCACTGCAGGCCGGGGTACCTGTAGTGAATAATGAAAGATTAATCAGCGGAACGGGATTACTTTGCAACGAGATTTCCAAGTGAGCATAAGTAGAAAGGTGAGCGTGAGCAGACTACTTTCGCCTGTTGTGAGAGATTCCTTTCAGTTAAGCATAGGCGGGGATCGACCTGTAGCTAACTAGTGAAGACGTGTGTTTATTCTCAAGCGGAATGTGTGGAGGTTCCGATGATGTTTAGCTTTGTGGGTTTGTTTAAAAATGTTTAGAAATGCATGTTGAACGTGATGGTATAACCTAAAAAAGGGTCTGTGAAACGCCGTATAACCTATTTTTTGTCACGCCAATAGTGTCCCAGCTCAGTCTCGGCGTAAACCAACGTTACCAAAACACTCGGTTGGGAAACTTCCATAGAGACAGTTTTGACAAAGTGCCCCAATCTGTCTCCGAGCACCGAACTAATGACGAACACAACGCCACCATTTCTCCCGCAGCGGCCACTCGAGGAGCTGCACGTGACTTGTATTTTGGCTTTAAGAACAGATACAGCGGAAGAGGTTACAGGGGTGCCACCCCCGTCTCCCCGGCGGACGCGCCGCGTTGAACTACCGTAGTTAAAATGCACCTAGGTCGGGACGCGCTACCCGAAAGGCCCGCTGAGGCATGGTTGCATAAAAACAATATTAATTGTGCCGCAAAACCCTGCAAACTAAAGATTTTAAAAACATAACGCGCCCCTCTTTTTGTACTAAACTCCAATAAATTTCATACAAAAAGAGTCTTTTTCGTTTGTTTTTACGCAAAAACAGGCTTTCAAAAAGCTCAAGGTGACCACAGTGCAGACAAACGATAAAAAGTGGCGCTGTTGTCGCATTTAGCTCGGTCTCGGTGAACGCCAGCGGCCCAGGTTTCGATGGTGAGTTTCCCAACTGAGTGTTTTAGTAACGTTGGCGTAAACCATGACGCTCAACATACGCGAAGTCGCCTCCACTTGAAGCATTTTCTCGTTATTTTAGATTTATGGTGCAAAATAAGTTAATAGGTAATTATTTTAGATTGTGCCTCTTGCCTAGTGTATTTAGGTTCTGTGGTCATGAGAATTCGTGGTAATGTTTAATTTGTTTTGCCTCCAAAGTGTAACCGCTAACGCATCGCTCGCAATCCCCACTCGTGTTTCGTTAATAATTACGGTAACGTTCTATATCTTTGAAGCGTAGATCTTCAAGAATTAGCAAGAGTTTTCATATCCGCGATTAAAGTTCTGTGTCTGTCCCACGTTCCTTCTTTTCCCCGGCTCCAGGGTTACCATGTCATTATTACGTTCCGCGAATTCTGAAGAATCAATTGTACCTCTTAAAGATTGCAAATTTTTTTAAACGCGAGATATCGAAAGATAAGGTGATTTTAAAAGGTTGTATACCAAGTGAACATTGACGTCAGGTGTTCTTGAACACCGACTTTTATCCAATGTTTTTTTTATTTTGTATAAGGTGCTTGGAGGATTAGTTATCGACCATTGACGCTCTCGTTTTTTTACATTTGGTGGACTTAAATATTGTTCAGTTAGGCACTGCATGCTATCTAAAATGTTTTATGCATTACAAATATTTTAAAATGTGTACTTTCGCTACTGGCCGGACGTTAATAGAGCGCTGTGAGGCCAGCAGTCGTGATCAATTGAAAAGTATTCCAAGTGCCTCTGGCTTAGAGGACAGCGCGTTGTTTTGCCTATTTAGGTCAGAGGACCGGAGTAACGTCCCGACGATGCCAACACTTGGTGCCCCTTCACGACGGCACCGTCGACTTCGGCATGACAGACACGATCGATCGTTTAGCATGGCACGAGAGTGGAACCCACGCGCTCGCATCACCGACAAAATCTCCTACCTTTCATTACCACCCTTGCATCTCTTCGATCGACTATCCGTAGTGTTCGGCATCACGTGGTGCCAAATGAGCGGTTGAGTTTATAAAGCGCACGTAGCTTCTAAAGCTCGCGTAACGTTCAAAGCTCGAAGACGGGGGTCGCACAGTTATGCTAAGCGCTGAGTCGCTGGCGCAAACAAGATGGCTGGTGGCAAGCCAAGCACTGGGGGCGCGTCACACTCTATCATTTAGGCGGCTCTGTGGAATGAGGCACGTTGCACGTTTCTAAGGTTCCAAAATTTAGTGGTACTCATAATCACCTGCAAATTTTCAGTTTACGTACGCCTAACGTTTCACAAGCCCGCACTCTACCGAACAACAATTTGCGTGAGAGCTGATAACGAATGGGGTGACTATTAATTTTAATAACTTGTTTATGTGTTAATGCATATATGGTATTTTTGGCAATCCAGATAGGAGGTCATGGCGACGTGCACGTTTTCAGCATTTTACGCATCTTTTACGTATAGGGAGTGGAGCAACTTTTCACTCTGTTTAATTAATGCAACCTGAAACCGGATGACGGTTTGCTAATAATTTATTGACCATCGAATCTTCGGAAAGTGTATACTTTCGTGGGGAACCTAATTCTAGCTAGATATAAAACTGAAATCACAACATATGGCATAAAACAAACAAGTGAAAGTTTAATTAATCTGTATGAGTTAATAATATGACTTACCGCTTCGGTTATTCTGCGTGTAATGTTCAACGGGCTCTCTCATCGGAGATCATCTTCGCTCGGGCATTCCTGCCCCTGGTGTCTTATACCCCTGTCAGACGGTCAACTCAAATGCCATTGAGGCAAAATGCATCAAAAATTCCCAAAGGTCATTCAAGCTTTCAGGTGTCACACATTTCGGAGAACATCTCAAGGGTCATTTAGGAGATGTTTATTGTAAGTGTAGTTTTCGATTTGTTGAAGACAACGGTCCCCCATTTAGCATAGTAAATGGGTCGATAAACAACATTGCTGATGTGTTGCTGTTTATTCTTGTAAATAATATTATGCGTTGTGTTTATCTAAATTTTTTTAACAATTGCACGTGTCTTTTTTTTTTTGTCCTTTTTTTTTTTTTTGAAGAAGCAACTTTGCTTTGTACGTGCTGGTAGGACCCGCTCTAAAGGCAACAATGATGTTCCTGAGCGAAAGCTCATTATTCCTCGGCTTGCGAGTTTGTTCTTTGTCCGGCTCCTCGTCTTCTCGGTCTGCTCTGCTTACCCCACCGATTCCGGTAGTGTTGACAACGATGCCTTTGGAACCGCCGGAGACTCAGGTTGCTGTTCTTTTTTTGTATTCACGCGCAGCAGCAAAGCTTTTTTGCTGCCATCCAAATTGCCGCGTCATCGGCAAAAAGTGAAGCCGATCGCTTGGAGGGCCAGATACTGGTCGTCCAAGCGAAAAAACAAAAGAGCACTGCAAAATTAAAGGTAAGCTGTGAAACGAAACCACAAGCGAAGGAGAACAAAGAAGTAACAAAAAAAAATATCAAGAGCGAAGAGATGAGAACGTCTAGCACAGTGATGAGCAGTGACCAGTACGAACAGGAAGGAACAAAGGAAGACGTGATTGCATACATAAACAAGAAAAAGGACGCTAAAGTCGCTCTAACGTAAGCAGAGAACTTCATATATTGTTTTAAAATTAATTCTAACTGAGGAATACCTATATAAGAATATCTTTTTTTATATATATTTTCGTAATCGTCCGTGATCGCTGTCAACGGGAGAAGGCAGTTGAGGAGTTAACGGAGTTGTTGTAACTCCGTTGATAGTAAATGTCATTCAGCCCGAATGACATTTGACTTGCGCGTCTGACACCACCTAAATGACATTTGAGTTAAAGGACATTTACCCCAAAGGCCTTCCAGACGCCTGTCTGACTGGGGTATAAAATGCGTAACGCACGTGCGCCGCAACGCGTAGCACGTGCGTTGCGCGTTTTTGACTCGGGGAGCGGGATTGCTCGAGTTGAGATGCGCTCGGATAAGAAACCGAAGCCGAGAAACGCGTCCGCATTGAGCATTTTTAGGAACGCCGACAAATGCTGCGCGTGACTTATATCATTGTAATGTGGGTGCATTTAGTAGATTTCGATTATACCCAGCAAGAGTCTAACTGAGGATATCACTTTAATATCAATATTTAACAACTTAATTACTCAAAACTAATTATTACATAATTATATTGAATGCAAATAATTTTTCATAGTGGGACCTATGACACAAACCACAACGCATCAACCTTTTTTCTGTGCGATGTGTAGTTTCCGCAAGAACGATTTTGCCCGCGTTTCCGGAAGCACTTTGTATACACCGGACCGCCCACTGAAACATCAATGAAGGAAACAATGTTCCAGTTTACTCTTCGTAACTCGAGCGACGTGATTTAAGCCGCTTCATTATGTTTTGCGTTTCGGCCGCTAGGCCGCGCCAGTTTTCGCTGCGGAATTGTAGAGATAGTAGCTCTCCCCTTTTCTTTTTTGAGTCTTTTTGCTGGACGTTGGCTCCTCTTGAATAGCGAATAGTGTTAAGGCAATAGTCTGCGAAGTTATAAACATTGAAAAATAAAAATCACCAAAGCCTGTGTTTCTCATTCGGAAGAATAGCAGGGCATCATGAAAATTGAAGGTTAAAGGTCAAAACTGTGCAACAAACTTCAATACTCAACAACTTCAACAAACTTCATTTCAGTGCTTGGTCGCTTGGAAGTCTGCTGTTTTGTTTAAAATATTCATCAACCAGTTTTTCAGTTAAGCATTTTATTGAAGATATATAATTTAAATTGATCCATCGAAGGAGCAAGCTCGCGTTCAGTATTCTGGAAGAAAGTTGATTTACCATAATGTTTCGAAGACCATTCATGAAACCGTTTTATTTTTAAAAAAGAACCACATTTATAAACGTAATCGTGTAAAATTTAATTTAGAAATTTGCTAAGATGTGAAACGTACGTACGAAATACTCAAGAATATTTAATAGGTTTATTTTCGCATTAACATTGTGGGTCATGTTGTAGTTACTGTCCTGACATGGTCCCACGTTATACAAAAAAAAAATATTTTGATAATAAACAGAAAATAGACAAAGGAGAGAACCGATAATTTGTTTCTTCACTAAGTGGCAAGGTTTTCAAAGATTTTTCGCTCCGTGCTATAGCAATATGATTACGCCTTATTAAAAGAAAGCATTGCCGCTGACTGAAAAAAAAATAGTTGGTTCTAAAATCTTACAGAAATCATACGCTGAACGGAATGCAGCGTAGGATAATAAGGTAGTTAATTAAGCGTTTAATTTTTCACGGCAACACAAACAACCCGCAAATTAACCTTCATTTGCAGTAAGTATATCATTGCACGGACTTTTGTAGTAACATTTTGCTGTTCTTTTCTTGCAAGGTCTTAGTTTTCAGCCTTCCTAATGAAAGTACGCACTTAAATCTTCCTACACTGCACTTAAGATCCTACCGCTCTCCGACTTCTTTTCTGGGTATTATATTTCTTCAGTGTTCCTCATACCTAGATATATTTTTTGTTCTTAATTGTGACGGCAAACACCTGTCGAATTAAAGCTAACTGGTTCGCTCTAAAGATTGGCGTGCAGTTGCTTCAAAAATATGTAAAAATACTCACATTTTAATGTTTTTTTACAAAATCAAATAATTCATGAGGCACTTCCTTCAGGCTACTGTAAGTGGTAAACAATGCATTATTTTCGATATGGCATATAGTTTTAAACACTTTTTTTAACCACTCTCAATGTATTTTGTAAATTAAAAATGTAATCCAAATTTTACAAAACGTACTTCTACGTTTCAGTAACAAACTCTATCATTCTCTTGCTCCATTTCTCTACTTCAGGACAACAAGAGATTAAAACCCTCTAACCCCCCCCTCAAAAAAAAAAAAAAAAAAAAATTGGAAAGTATGTGAATTAAACAAGAAAAAGAAGAAGAAAGTTGCAATTATTAACAATGTAAAGAGTCGATCAACCTATGTTCAACATTCGCTTGCGAACAACCCGGATGAGATTAAAAGTTGACGAACCGCTTCTAGTCCCTTGTTGTATTTGAGAGGGTAATATTATTGAGAAATGAAGAGACGTAAATTAAAGACGATTTCAGGTGGAGTGAATACAAAATGGTGCCTAGGGGCCTTATAGGGTTGGAAGGCAGGAAACGCCTTCGCCAATATACCGCAAAAAAAAAAAAAAGACAGAAAAGAGAAACGTACGTGAGTAGGTGAGCGACCGAGAACGTTAGTCATTAACCTTGTTTCCTCGCACACTTCTTTCACAGATAGGATCTTGGTCACCCGAGTCCGGACTCAAGATAACGAGGACGGCGTCAATGGTCCAAGAGGAAATCATGGAAACGCTTCAAAACAAGACATTCAAGATTACGACGCTCATTGTAAGTGTCAAAGTTTATTTTGTCAGCTGACTGACAGAACCCTCCCTTGTTAGTTTGGTGGTTTCTGAACTGCGGTAATATCGCAGAGCGTTCGTAGAAGTGTTTCAAACGTCTAGTTCTTATTAGTGACGTTACTATGTAGTAGTCTCTGAAAACATTTGTCTTTGTTTTTCTTCCTCCTCTTTAGTTTGTGTTTAACCTCGAGATAGATAAGCCTAATAGACGAACCCTCCTACGCATAAACCTTCCACTTTTTTCATTCCTGGGACATCTCGGTTCTGATTGTTTTCGTCTTCACAAAATGTTCTATTCGGTTCGCCCACCCCCCTCCCCTCCCCATGCGGTATTATTGTGTCAGATTTTATTCTTTTATGCACGTCTTGTATTATTCAGCCCGAAATTAGGTTCCCTCTTTTCATTATTCTTTTATTTTTTTCTTCGTCCTTCTTTGACTGACTGTAATGCGTTGCCTTGCGTGATGGGCTCGGCTCTTGTTCTCGCGTTACGCGGCTGCCCAACTTTTCTAAGTACATCCCGTCTATTCCCGCAGAGACAGGGAACGATATTCTTGTTTTATATCTCTCAGCCGAGATGTTAGACCTACTAGCTAATCAGAGCATTGGACCGATAAGCAAACAGCGAAGGACAAAGACGGAGCTAGTTTCCTTTTAGACATTAGTTGTCGTCCTGGTTCGGATTAAGACTGTCTTGTTTGGATTCCGACCAGGCATCCCACTACTGGCGAAACCTCCTTTGATGATACCTACCAGGACAAATACTGCAATTTGGAATATTTACTAACTTCCTTGTCTAGCATTCTTTCCGGGCCTACGGTGTAATAATGTCATGTTATTAATACTTTTCAAGCGCCAGCAATGTACACGTACTCTTTTCGCTAAAATTTTGAAGTAATAATTTATTTCATGAGAATACACCCGTCACATTAGATGCTGTTAAAAATAAATGTGATCACCTTTTATTGCTACACCATAAATTTGTTCATGTCAGATATCTTCGAAACCTCTACTGCACACCGTTTAAACAAATCAAGCATCCAACAAATTAATTTTGACCACCGCCCAGTGCCTTGCACATATTAAAGTTGAACTTTAGTGTTGCTTACTAGATGACGTTTAGGTCACCGCTCATGTAAATAATAAGCACAATAAAATGAGAGCATGAAACAACATAATTAGTGAAGCAGACAAGAATCACGTTAGTCTTGCTCCAGAACACAAGACCGAAGAAGGGAAGCTTAAAAAGAGCTGTCTGAAATCTCGTGACTGTGAAATAAACTAACACAAGTAAAACGATTGAAATCAGTCAGCCCTGGAACGTCTTCGCCGTTATAGATCAGGACATTTAACATAACCTGTCAGGGAATGGTACGAACTTAAGAAAGAAATCAACGAATGCAATTTCAACGGGAATATAAAGGTGGGCCGGACTTTAATGAGTAATTGAATTCGAATAATAGAATAAACCTTGTGATTTTTTGTTATAATATAATGTTCAAAAGTATCCTAAGTATAAATTGAATTATCAGGTCTCTAAGTTCTTAGAATATACACCACTGAAAACTAAGCAAGCAATGAATAAAACGCAGAAACAAACAAGCGGAATATGGCAAGCATCCACATATATCGCTTTGAGTTTCCCTTGGTATCGTCTATAGTTTCAGCGCTTTTATCGTGGCAATTTCTGTATAAAACATTTGTTTTCATTTGTTCATTTTTTTATATATCCGCGAGACCTGAAAGGGGCTGTCATAGGCCGAGGGGTTGTTGTTTTAAAGGGGCCGCAATCGATAGACGAAAGGGGGTGTTTTCAGCCAACACCACCTTGAATAGTCAAAACCAGTTTACTACAATTTTGACTTCACTGCAGTGACACCGAGATAATACATATATTTTGCTCTAGATGGCTGACTCGGCGTTCGGCAGTGCCTTGTGTCCATTCAACGTCTTGAAGAACACTCGGCATAAAGTCTAAATCCCAGTGCTGATTTGGCGTTATCCGACATTGATGACGTTACAATGGGGAAGACTGGAACGTTAGCAGGCCTTGACTATTCCAGGTGGTGCTGCGTCAACTAGTGGATCACGCGTTTCCCCCTCACCGTTCACAGAAGGCTGGGAAATGTAGCCATTTGTGCTCACATTTGGCACTAACGTCTGCACAGGACAGGGTAAAGGTATGCGAGCGTAAAGTTAAAACGCAGGGAAACATCGGGACCACATTCAATTTCCTCATATATCTTGAGAGCAAAAAAGTCGTATCGGAATGTTTATTTGTTCGCACTTTTAATACAAAAAAGGGCCAAGCATGATCGTATTTCTTGGTTTTAATGGCGCTCACGGTGTGTAGATTGACTCATTACCTTAAAAAGAAGATCTAGAAAAAAAACATTTAACGCCCCAAAATCACAATTTTCACTTCTTGCTATTATTTTAAGTCTTCAATTAGCCCGTATTAATTTTTTTTTTGTTATTTTTAATGTCGTGCTGCAGAACTATTATGGGAGAAGGCACCAGATAGAAAACCAGGTAGTACACAAGTGAAACGCAGAACTTGGCACAATCGTTGCTATCCCAGGGGCCTAGCGTGGGCCTAAAACGGTTTTGCACTAAGGCGTTAGTTAGTGAGAGCTAGCACTTTTATTTGGCATTTTTGTGGCTTTTTCGTGAATCATCAGTTAATTGCCAAAGTTCCAGACTTGAGACATAGATGCCATGAGACTCAGCAGTGCGGCTTAAATCTGCCACTTGCCGCAGAATTTAGGCCAATGTTGCCACGTGATAACCAAAGAAGCAAAAGTGTAACCTAACTTTGGCACTGGTTTGATGATTAATGCTCAGAGATGTGAGACAGCAAAACTACGCACGGTGGAGCCTAACTGTGGCACCTGTTTGGCGAGTTAATACCCAGACTCTGGCCAAGGAAGGTCAGGTTTCGCTTATCTTCGGCTTCTCCGGGAATTTGAAGGCCTTAAATTCCCAGACAAGGGCCAAATTATTGCCAGAAATAACTGTGCTACCTTTGTTCATTATAACATATAGCACTTCGGGAAGAAAGTCATATTTACGTTTGCATCTCGGAAACGACCGATACGCAGAACGCTCCTTACGTGATGCTGAAAGAGTCGGCATCCAGACTGAGCGGCAACGACCGCTTCGAAGGCTTCTGCGTCGACCTGGTGCGCGAGATGTCTCGGTTGCTGGGCTTCCGTTACCAGCTGCGCCTAGTCAGGGACGGCTCCTATGGGACCAGGAACCGGGACGGACGCTGGAACGGGATGGTGCGGGAAATTATCGACAGGGTGAGTCTGGGTTTAACCATTTATGGTTTCACGCATGCCGTATTTTGATGGGATCAGGGATAATGAATATCAAGAAGCATACGTCTGTAGTTGGACCAGCAGCAAAGTTCATTGTTAAGTACCTTCACGTATTGTCTATTGGTGTACAGGCGCTCCTCGTCTGCACTGCGTGGATGGCGAAACCAAAACGAAAAAGGTACGCGAGGGCAGGGATTGAGTGACGATGTAATCTTCGGCGAGATTCATAATGTAACAAAAAAAAAACACATAAACTTGATTAATAAAACTTTAAATGAACGTTTAATGCGGAGAACTTGCGCCGTGAAACAAAGTAACAAAAGATATACCTTGACGGCGACGGAAGGACGACTGTCTCAAGCGGCCATGCGAAGCTCTTTTTGTAAGCGCGTTGCTATCCAAATGCTTCCGAGCTCGAACCAAACACACGATTCCTCAGTCATATAGAACATTCCAGTCATGGCACACAAAACAGCGATAAAAAAGGACAAGTGCTGGCGGGTATCAAACCCCAGCCAGCGGCGTGGGAGTTGAGCATGCTGCTGACTCCCAGCACAAACGAGGCAAATATCTTTTTGCCGGCTTCAACGAAAAACCATCTAGTCAATCATTCGCGCAATCTCAAAACGTCCATTATCGCACTTTTGTGTGTAACAGGTGTTTTTATTACGAAACGTATTAACCATAAAGAAAAATGGATTTCCAAAGTTCATTAGATACCGAGACAAACGCAGTGTGTGGCGAGTCCGGCGCATCTCATTATCGCTCCGCCGGCCGCGAAGCAAAAACCGTAAACATAAACCACGCCTTGCATGTCTTATACCACTGTCAGACGGGCATTTTAAAGGACTTTAGAACATGCTCCTTTATAAAATCGGCGAACCAGCGCACGCCGTAGGGCACCTGCGAACTCAACATCGCGAGCTGACTGGCTGATTTTATAAAGGAGCTTAGTGAAAAGGAGCTTTAAAACGCCGTCTGACAGCGGTATAAAAGCATGGAGGCAGCAAGCTTACGAAGGCGACATGAACCCCATAAAAAAAATTATTGTTGACAGTTTATTCAAAACGCGTCGGCATCCTTTACTCCGATTACTTTCTCTTGACTTTCACTTCCTGCTCACATGGTCATCAGAATGTTTGTCGATTTTTTGTTGAAATGTTAGTTATCATCTCCTTCAGCCTGAGTCAAAAGAAAAGCTGTTGACTTTCTGTAAACTATACGTTTTTTTTCTGATGACTTCCTGTTGACAGTGTCATCAGACAGACTGTAGACGTTCTGTTTACTTCGTGTTGAAAATGTTCAGTTGGCTCGCTCTAGCCAGTTTCAATAGAGAAGGTACATACCTTCTGTTGACTTTTAGAGCGCAGCTCTTAGGCGCCCGTTTCCCGCTGGAGCGGCGTCGGCACCGCAGTCGCCGTCGGCGTCGGCGTAACCGCGCGGTGTATTATGGGACGCGTGACGTCACTGATGACATAACCAGTGACGTCATCAGTGACGTCATCGGCATCGTCATCGTCACTGATTACGTTATCAGTGTCGTCACTGATGATGTCATCGGCATCGTCATCGTCACTGATGACGTCATCAGTGGCGTCACTGATGACGTCATCGGCACCCGCATCGTCATCTTCCCTGATGACGTCATCAGTGGCGTCACTGATAACGCCATCCGCATCGTAATCGTCGTCGTCTCTGATGACGTCATTAGTGACGTCACCGATGACGTCATCGTCATCCTCATCGTCATCGTCACTGGTGATGTCATCGGCATCGGCATCGTCACTGATGACGTCATCAGTGACGACACTGATGACGCCATAGTCACCGGGTTCACGTGACCCCCGTGAGGTCACATGACCCCTCCGAGCAATGTGCCGGCGCAGAGGGCAGACATTTTTCTGCGTCTGTTGTTCCTTTTCAATCGCCCGGAGAAGCGAATTTAGCATTTGCTTTACTTCATCCTTTTTGTGCAAGGCTCTTGTCCCGTCTTTACCATTTCCGGCGTCAACGAACACCCCCGCTTCTTCAGCCAAGCGGCAGAGCCACTTCACGGAAACACGCGACGCGTACTGGCGAACTGTTTAACGCCGAAAGAGAGACTTTGACGTCGGTGCCGGAGCAGTCGCGGCGATAGCTTTCTTTGCGAAAGCCAGTCGCCGCCAGCAGGCACTGCCTGACCGGGGCCGCAGACGGTGCTTCTATTTGTCGACTTGCCCTTTCTCGGGGGCATTGATCCCGTGATCCACGGTTCAAGTCTTTTCTTTTGCGCTGCATAGAAGAAATTAAAAAAGAAAAGCAGAACAGATTCCGAGACGAGATTGCGTGTTCCTTTTTTTACTCCTTTATCTACCTTGTTTGATGCCAACGGTCTTTTCTTCTTAATTCAGTTGGTTTAGCTTTCTGCTCCATGCCTGATTGTTGTAGTGGACCCGTCTGTTCATCGCTATCTCCGTCTCATGTCAATTTAGAAGGGGAATAAAGAAGCCACAAGAAAGAAGGAAAAAAACGAGAGGCTGTTATGAGTGATGAACGGTATGTGTTACCGTGTCCCGGCTATGAACTGCACTGTGATTTTGTTGAATATACTGGAGGTAACTTCTCTGCTCGCTGCAAACACTGCAAACAAGTATGCTCGCCAGCAGTGTACCAGTGCGCATACCGAAATCACAACTCACAGCGCGAGGAGAATGAACGGCAAATCAGAGAGTTGATCGACAACGACATGGTTGAGCACAAAAAGTCACCATGGGAGGCGCCTGCGCTCCTTTGTCAAAAAGCCTGACAGAACTTATTTATTTGTCATGGAATATGGGAAATTAAACTCGATAATGAAAATTTACCCGTACCCCTTGCTAAACATTCCAGCGACACTTTCCCAGCTGGCCTGGGCCAAGTATTTCAAGGTTGTAGACCTTGCCTCAGGCTTCTGGAAGACTGAAATGGGCACACTAGACTTTGATAAAGCAGCCTTCAGTGCGCCGTCGGGTAACTACCAGCGGAAGCGCATGCCGATGGGGCTTGTTAATAGCCCGGCCGTGTGGCAGCAAACGACAAATGTCACCTTGGCAGGACTGCTGGGGAAGCTGTGCTTTCTGTATATAGGTGAGATTATCATTCATAGCCACAACTTTGAGGAGCACCTCACCGCTTTTGAAGGATGTATGAGCGCTTGGAGGCAGCTGGTCTTAAGCTCAAGCCCTCAAAGTGCAAATTTCTTAGAAGTTCCATATTTGGTTCCATAAGTTCCATACTTGTTGGCATATATTTGGCATATAAGTTCCATATTTGGACCATGTCGTTTCCGCTGAAGGGGGCAGGCCAGATCCTTCCGAACTGCGATGCATCAGTGACTTTCCAGCTTCAATGGGTATCGGTGGTCTCCGTGGGTTTCTGTGACTTATTGGGTGCTATCGCAGACACGTTCAGGACTTCTCTAAAATAGCGAAGCCTTTCACGGCTCTGACGGCAAAGCATGTGGTCTTTCGTTTGACAGAACAGGCTGATGCCGCGTTTGGTGAACTAAAGAGGAAGTTGATAGCTGCTCCCCAGCTGAGACTCCCCGACTTCGGCCAACCGTTTATCTTGGAAGCGGACGCTTCGAAATTTGCTGCTGGAGTGGTGTTCTCGCAGGTCATCGAAGCACAGGAACATTCCATCGCCGATGCCATCAGGCAGTTCAGCGCCTCTGAGCAGAAGTACCGGGCTGCAGAGAGAGAGAGAGAGAGTGCCTGGCCGTTATTGGCAGTAAAGTACTTTTGCTGCTTCTTTAATGGCAGCCATTTCAAGCTAGTGACAGACTGCCGCCTCTCAAGTGGATCAGGTACGTCAGGAACCCGAATTTCCGGTTGGCTAGGTGGTACCTGCCTTTTTAGGAATATGATATTGAAATCAAACACAAATCCTGCAAAGAACTCACACACGCCGACACATTCAGCTGGACCGCGGCCGTCTCGACAGCGATAGAGTTTGTTCCTGCAGTCGATCTGGCCAAAGTCCGTGAAGACCAACGGACGGACCCGGATCTTCTGGCGATACTCGAGGAACTAGAGGACGAAACACGCCTCACCGACGACAACGCTAGGCTTGGATAGGAAGGGAACACTGTACAAGCGCAGCCGGCCTACAACGAAGGGGTGTCAGCTTCGGGAGGTGAAGGAGAGAGTTCTGGTGCCGAAGACTTGTGTTGCGACTGACTTGCGAGCATTTCTTAACACGCCGTACTCGGGGCACTTCGGAAAGGAGAAAACACGGAAAAGATTCAAGAGGTGCTACTACACTCTAAGGAAAACTGGAGAAAAAAGTAACAACGGCGCGTCTTCCTCCCTTCTACCGACGCGCCCTTAAGCGGACACGAGAAAAGTGGAGGAACGAAACGTTTTTCTGCTTCTCCAGGCAGACGGGAGAACGCTTTCGCCCTCCCGACTCATCTTCTTTCGCTTTTGTTTTTCGAGCAGGTCCCTTAGTTTCATAAATAGCTGTTGAGTTGATTTAGCTTCAGCGGCAGCAAAGGCCGCCTGTAATTCCGTCTTCTAGTCTAAACGTGCAGACCATTTCGGTTGCATTGACGTTTCTATCACTAATTTTATGCAACGAGCAAACGAAGCCGCTAGAAACAGCGAAGTTCCGGAGCAGTGCCAGCAGCGCCCCGTACACTGGGTAGGATGGCTGTCTCCGGATTGCGGGACTCACGCGGCACGGAACTACAGTAGCGAAACCACGCGGAACTGTGTCGACGTTTTCGACGTTTTGGAAACCGCAGGAACTGCGTCCAAGACAGGCAGGTTTTGCTGCCGGCTGCCTGGGTGCCATCTGTGCTGAGTTCGGTTCTGTTTTCCGATGCCGAGTGCAACCGGCTTTCAACGTGGTTCTGTATTTGTGCGTGTCAGCAACATAGCTGCAACATCGTGATGGCAGTGTTGTGGGTTGTGAAAAGACGACTGGAATTATCGCCGATGTGACCGTGTGTTCGCGTATCAGTGGTGTAACAACAAGATGAGATCGTAAACTGTCGGGCATTGATGCCGCTGGTCCGGCCGTGATCGGAGGGGGCGGTGTGTCGCAGGTTGACATTCCGCTTTACATTAAAAAGTTTAATAGCACTTAGGGATTACGTGCAATCGATCAACCTGCGGATAGTCATGTTGGAACTCTGGTCTGAACAGTTTAAGTTCCTATCGTACAGTGGCCAATGTGACTGTCGGTTGTTTCGTCAACGAGAGCGATTGTGCTCTGGGGCTAGGACAACAATATGAAATCGTGATGGAAAGTACGTATATTTACAGTGTGGAATTTTAGCATTATAAAACAATAGTAGGTAAGATCGAGAAAAAAAACTACCCTTTCTTTTGCTGTATAAATATACTACGGTTCCTGGAGAAACTGCCCTCTAAGTGGCGCGCTGGGATGAGCGCTACAAGTTTTCGGGCTCGCCACGGCGTAGCTCCGTACACTTAACACCTGCCGCAAGTCGCGGCATTGACTGCATTCAAGTTGATCGAAAAGCGATTTCTCAGCCCGTAAAGCATCACTTCCAGCTGAGTGAATATCCGCTCTACAGAGATTAATTCAAGACAGCAATTGCAGCTTTGCTCGAACAGCACAAATAGAAAAACACTAAAACAGAAATACAGGCTACGACGTGCCGTGCGCGGAAACAAACTAATGGCTTCGAACGGCATTGGAGCGGCTTGATTTATTGGCTTTCAAATAATTACGGCATGATCGAGCGTTTGATTTTTAATAAGAGATTCATCCCCTGAGCCATTCAAAATACTCTCAGAGGTATGACATTGCTGGAAAATATCAACATCCTGGGAATAGTTTTTATTGCTTATTCAGTCACCGAGAAATTCCGTACGTTCAAAACGACCAATATAAAAGACGGAAACGCAGAGCACGGGTGGAGTGTTCGGGTTATTGTAGTGTTCCGTTGTATTGATATTTGTGTGTGCCGTGTATGTGCTCAATGTATGTTCACCTGATTCTTCTCATAAGCGTAATGTGTGTATAGTAGAGGATCCCCAAGTAGAGGAGCCCCAATAGTGGCCTGAGAAACTCAAATTATTTTTTGTAGAACATGAATTGGGCGATACCTAGCGCCACCTAGCCTAGCTACTTGCAATTACTCTGCTTGACCCCGCCATCTGCTGGCTAGCGATTTAACCTTCTTTCACGCTACGCGATAAACAGCGGTTTCGAGTTTGTTCTTTCGAGCGGCTTTTGGTTTCGCGGATTGAGTTTGCCCTTCTCCGTGATGTGCGGTTCACGAAGGAATTGTGAGTCGAGGAACAGCTAAGGTAAGACGCAAAGTGCGCGAAGTAACTGAGTATCGGTCGTCTCCGTTGAACATCGCAGTGCTGTCGACGAGAAGACTGAGTAACTGCTTTCGAAACGCAAGTTTCTGTACCTGTGGGAGGAATCTGGCTTCGGAAATAAACACAGTTCGCGGAGAGCTCGTGTTACGCTTTTATTTGCTGCTCCCCTCGTCCTGTACAAGAGACGTAGCGTCCTCGTCAAGCCTTATTGGGCTTGATTTGCTCGATTCGGGGCCGCCATATTGAGATGCAAGCGACGGAGGAACTTTGCTCCCCTGCTTCAGGGACACAAGTTTCTCCTTTTCTAAAGGAACATAGGTTACAAGACCGTTCCTCCCTAAAGGGAGGACTATCCATACCCTTTTTTCTGAGAGTGTACTGGCCTCGCATGGGACAAGACGTTCGAACGGACTGTGCCAAGTACTGTTCCGAACGTACTGAGCGGAAAAGTCTAAACATCGGATGCCGGCACCGCTTCGGGTTTTCCCAGAGGTGTCCATGCCTTTCGAAAACCCGCTATGGATATCATGGGTCCTCTTCCCACTACTACCAGTGGAAAAAGCAAATTCTTGTCTTTCTGGATCACCTATTGAAGTACGCAGAAGTGGTCAGACTTGCTGATCAAAACGCCAACATGGTCGAGCGGGATTTCCTAGAGAAGATAGTGGTTAGACATGGCGTACCGAACCAGCTCCTAGCGGATCAGGGTAGCAGCTTTGTATCACGTCTTATGAAAAATGTTTACGAGCTCTAGGGGACTGATAAGCAGAGACTATGTCTCATCACGCGCTTGTAACGGGGCTGTTGAGTGGTTGAATCAAACAGTAGCTGGTTTCCTGTCGCACTTCGTTTCGCGGAATAAACGCGACTGGAATTTGTGTCTACCCTACGCAGTGTTCTGATACAATACTGCAATTCATGAGAGCTGTGGAGAGTCCCATTTCTACCTGTTGCACGGGCGTGACCACGACATGCCGAAGGCGGTCACGGGAGGAACACGACGAACACCCTACGAATCGCTGGATGTCTCTATAGATGCTAACGCGGACGTGGGTCTCGTCATGGACCTGGACACGGCTGTAGGTAGTGAGTCAGCCTCAAATACGGGCGCGGTGTGTCCGTGAGTCTTACTTATTCCACCATTCCGATACCCCCTCACTACTTAAGGGGGGCTCGGAACAGAAGACTAAGCTAAAGGAGTTTCGTAATTTTATTGTGAAAGCCTATGTCACGATCCTTCGAGAACGTGGACGAAGGGGAGCCGAAGCACCCACCGAGAAGAGACGACTCGCAGCCTGGTTGTGAGGGTGGACGATGACTGACCGGGGCGGCGTGCGCTCCACGGCGTTTATTGGCGCGGTGACCAATGTTGCCCGCCGAGCCTGGTGTCCATCGACGGGTGGACGGGTGGGGGCTCTACGTCCTTGTCACATCCCTCCCCCCAGTTTGTTTTTGTACAAAACAAAATGAATACACAACGCACACGGCCGACACCAACTCGGCGTCTGGGCGTGCAAAGCAATGACGGTCGACGACGGAGGTTACCCGGCGAGTATTGGTCAGGTGGCCTTCGCTGCCGCGTACTCCGCCTGGTCACTGGTGTCGACGGGCCAGGTGTGGCAACGCCGGGCGCTATCTGTACCGGTCGCGCTCCATCCGGTGGAGCCTCAGGGACCGGATTTGTGAGTGGCACCGGCCCAACTGGTGCCACAGGACTGGCGACGCTTGTCGCCTCCGTGATGGGTGGCGCTCCACTGGCCGAAACGGGTGCTGTCGTTGGTCCCCCTGCGGGCTGGTCGTCCGAAGCGACGGCCGAGGGTGCAAGCCAGGCCCCGGATCGAGGCCTGACATGGTCGGCGTGCCGGTGCCAGGTGGTCCCGTCGGGCATGCGGACGAGTAGCGATTTGGCACTCGCTGGAGAAACCACATGTCCGGCAGACAAGGGTGGGCCAGGACGGAAGTTCCTGGCGTAGACCGACGCTCTCATCTCCGACAAAGGACCGGGACGGCACCCTCGGTCAGCAGTCAGCCTATGCTTCAGTTGCTTCAGGAGCGCCGTAATCCGGAGGTCTGGATGAAAGACGTCCAAGGGGGTCTTGACCATCCGGCCCAGCAGAAGCACGCAGGTGGCACGGCCAGTGACCTCATGGGGTGTGGTCTGGTACTGGCACAGTACCCGGGCCATCTGCGTCCGGAAATCCTCGAGCTGGCTCTTGAACTTGTTCTTGATGGTCTCTACCACCCGCTCGGCTGCACCATTGGAAGCGGGGTGGTACGGCGGAACCAGCATTCGGCGGATCCCATTCTTCTGCAGCCAGTCCAGGTACCCGGCGCTGGCGAAAGGCGGGACCATTGTCGGACACAATCATGTCCGGCAATCCCTGCGCCGCGAAGACCTGCTGCAGCGCCGCAATGGTCGCGCTTGCTGACGGAGTGGTGACTGGCAATGCCTCCGCCCACTTGGAGAAGGTTTACTACCACCAGGAAGTATTGGCTCTGAAGGGTCCCGCAAAATCAACGTGCAGGCGGGACAATGGCCTCTGTGGGAACGGCAGGGGGTGATTTCCACGTGGCGCGAGGCTCACTGATTGTCCTGGCTGACCTGGCAGCGTTGCACCTGGTGCACAATGTCCTGGTTCAAGCCAGGCCACCCAACGGGCGATCGTGCCACCATCTTGGTCTCTTTCACGCCAGGATGCCGCGCATGCAGCAACTGCAGGACCTTGGCCCGGAGACTTTGTGGAATCACCACCCTGGAACCCCACAGCAGGCAGCCCTGCTCCAAGCTCAGCTCGGCGGCCTTGTGGCTGTAGGTCTGGTAACGCAGCTCCTCCCCTCGGGAAACCGCCTTGACCACCTGTGAGAGGACCGGGTCCCGGCTGGTCGCCTGCGCCACCGCAGTCCTGGTAAGTACCCCCGGGTAGGCCCGCTCCAGCAGGAAAACTTCAGCTGGCTCTGGAACGGCAGCAGGCACCTCCGGCAGGGGTAGCCGGCTCAAGGCGTCGGCAGGTCCCAGGTCCATTCCAGCGCGGTAGACCAGCTTGTAGCTATAGGCCGCCAGCGTCAAGGCCCTGCGTACCACACGAGGCGAGGCCCCACAGGTACTGGCGGAAGCGCTCGATCCTGAACACGAGCGCCAGGCCTTCCTTGTCGAGCTGGCTGTAGCGTTGCTCTGCCACATAAAGCCGATGAGAAGCATACGCCACAGGGCGTTCCTGACCGTGCTGACCCCGGTGCGACAGGACGCCTCCTACCCCGTACGGCGACGCATCTACGGTGAGGACCACAGGCTTGGCCGGATCGAAGTGCACCAGCACTGGAGCCTTGATGACCAACTCTTTGCTGTGCTGGAAGGCCAAGTCCTGTTCCTTCTTCCAGGCCCACTGCTGACCATCACGGAGCAGACGATGCAGCGGCTCTAGATGCGTCGACAGGTTGGGCAGGAACCTCCTGCACAAGTTGATGAGACCGAGGTAGCTCTGAGGCTCCTTCTTATTCTTGCGATTCGGCGCCTTGAGCACGGCCTCAATCTTGCGGGGTGCCGGGGCGAGGCCGGCCTGGGAGATGATGTGTCCCAGGTACTCCACACTGGGGGTCAGGAACACGCACTTGTCCAACCTCAGCTTGAGACCGGCGTCCTGTAATCGTGTCAGGACTTTGCGCAGGTTCTGCAGGTGGTCCCCGTCGTCTGTACCGGTTACCAGGATGTCGTCCAAGTACACTGCCACGTGCCTCATGCTCCTGAAGAGGTTGTTCATCTCCCTCCGGAAGATGGCTGGGGATGAGGCCATGCCGAACGGTAGGCGCGTCTACTGGAAGAGTCCCATCGTGGTCGAAATGGGGATATACTTCCGGGTGGCATCCTGGAGCACCAGCTGCTGATAGGCATCTCGAAGGTCGAGCTTGAAGAACTTCTGCCTCCCGGACAAAGCCGACCAGAGATCTTCTATCCGAGGCAGCGGGTACTTCTCGACGGTAGTGACGGGGTTGATGGTGAGCTTGAAGTCCCCGCAGATCCTGACACGGCCTTTTCACTTGAGGACTGGGACAATCGGTGCCGCCCACCGGGAAGTCTCGACGGGCACCAGGATCCCCTCTCGCTGAAGCCGTTGCAGCTCCTGGGTGACCCCGTCCTTCACGGCAAACGGCAGCGGACGCGGCTTGAAGAAACGAGGCCGGGCTCCCTCGGGTACGTGGATGCCGACCGCCGTGCCGGCGAAGGTGCCCACCCCAGGCTGGAACAGGGACTGGAAGTCGGTCAGGAGGCTCGGGACGTCTCTCCCCACGTGCAGGGCAGCTTTCTGGTACTTCGGCAGCCGAACAACCAGCGGGTGAATCCAGTTCCGGCCCAGCACCGTCGGCGATGATCCCTTGGTTAGATAAAGGGAAGGATTGCGTCCCTGTCGCCAAGGCGAACACTGACTTGGGCCCGGCCCTAGGCCTGGGAAAGCCCCACGGAGTAGCTGCGCAGCATGACGTCAGACGCCTCGATGAATACGCCAGGGAAGGTCCGCTTGAACAGCTTCCCGGCCACGACCGACACACAGGCCCCTGTGTCCAGCTCCATGGTGATGGGGTGTCCGCAGATTTCAACAGAGATCAAGTAAGGTGGCACAGACGACAAAATTTTATTTGTATGCCGCACGTCGAAAATCTGGGGCTCCTCGGCCACGACGTGGAGCCTCGCTGAGGAGGGACCCGTACCTGGAGCCGCTCGTACCCGCCGCGTTTTCTTGCGACGGACACCCTGGTCGCGGGCTTGTGTGGAACCCGGGCTTGAACCAGGCTGCTGCTGCTGCTGGCCGCCGCTCATCCTCCCCCCTCGGCAGACACGTGCGAGGTGCCCGGTTCTCCCGCACGTGAAACATTGTGCTTAGGCGAACTGGCACTGCGAGGGGGAGTGGGCAGCACCGCAGCGGCTGCAGGCACCCCTCCTTGCTGCTATCTTGTTCACCGCCGCTTCCGCTGCTTCCGTCGGCGATGAGCCGGCCGCACGCGCAATCTCGCTGGCGTCCTTTGTTGCGGCTTCCATCGCCTGCGCTGCCTTCACCGCGTCGTCCAGCGAGGGGTCGGGGAGCTCCAGGAGTCGCGTCTGCATCGCAGGGTTGTTGATGCCGCAGACCAGCCGGTTCCGGAGTAGCGAGTCGAACTTGTCGCCGAAGGCGCAGGTGTTCGCTAACCCCTGTAGCGTAGCGACGAACTGCCCGAGGGTCCCCCGTCCCGGCGGCTCCGGTTGTTGAAGCGAAACCGCTCCATTAGCGTGGACGGCGCCGGGCTGAAGTGCGAGCGCAGTGTGGCGAGCAGCTCACCCAGCGTTTTCACGTGCGGTGTGGCCGGCTTGAGGAGTCGAGCAGGAGGCTGAAGACGCGGGTCCCGCAGCTGGCCAAGAAGATGTCACGCTGTTTCGCCTCGGGCGTGTCGTTCGTCCGGAAGAACACGTGGACTTGTTCTTCGTAGACTGGCCAGGCGGACCGATCTTCCTCGAACGGCTTGAGCCTCCCGTACAGCGGCATGGCGACCGGAGCGGGGGGCGGTGTTCCGACTCTCTCGGTGGCGTGAGCCGAACCGTGCACGTTGTTCGCCTCCAGTGTCACGGTTCCTCGTCGCCAGTGTCACGATCCTTCGAGAACGTGGACGAAGGGGGGCGCCGATGCACCCGCCGAGAAGAGACGACTTGCAGCCTGTTGTGAGGGTGGACGATAACTGACCGGGGCGGCGTGCGATCCACGGCGTTTATTGGCGCGGTGACCAGTATTGCCCGCCGAGCCCGGTGGCCATCGACAGGTGAGGGCTCTACGTGCTTGTCACAGCCTATTCATTTCTCTCGTATAACGCGAGCGTTGCATGCGTGTTTCTTGGGCCTAGGCGTGCGGGTTCTAGAACGTGAAACGTCTTGGCGTGTGTTGTGTTGTGGTGCAGTAATGGTGTTTGCAGATTCGGTGTGCCTGGTGAATGCAGCACTTTCAAAGGCTTATTGGAACACTCGTGCTTCTCGCGACATCGCGCGAATAACCGCACATTGTGAAACAAAATTTTAATAGAACATTTCATTGTGGAAGGGGCTACTGTGATGATTCAGCTGGGACGAGCAGACCCAACTGGAATTCTATGTCTACGGTCGGACACAAGTGCCCGTACGGATCAAAAGCGCGGTGCCATCGAGCTAAACGCCTTCTTTTTCTCGGGACGAAAAAGAAGAGAAGTACACTCGAGCACCGAAGAGCGAGATGCAGACGTGTCGGATACGTGCAGACCTGCGAAAGGGAAAACAACAGTCAAGTAACACGAAGAGAAGACCTGCGTGGGATACCTGCGAGTCAGCAGCGAACGAGGTTACCGCTCGTCGCCAGCTAAGCCTGCAAGACAACGACTGCAATCGTGAGCCTGCACACCAAGGCCCATTATGAATATAAAACAAAGTTCAAAATGCCGCCTGGTCTTTGTGCTTCGAATTCCTAAACTCAGGGTGAACCCACAGTATCGGTCACCTGTTTCACATCCGTAGAAATTTTGTCAAGACGTATATTAAAAAAGAAAAAAAAACAAAAAAACCTCAATACAAGAAGGCTGATTCGGCAATATTCAAACGTGAGCGACTTCCTTACTTCGTTTTCTAGCAAAAATGCAAACAGTCTCGGTCACGAAGATTCCAGACGTACATCCGCTCTCATACGGGACTTACTTTTAGACGCAGTAACGTAGCGGTGCTGTTTCCAGACTCAGTTACGTCGAAGTATGTTAGAGTATGGGACGTTACTACAATAATATTGTACTTGCATATTAAAGTTTAACACCGTAATGTTTGAATGAAGCGCATCAGTGTTTTTCTATTGCAACAACCAGATAACTCATTTTATGTTGAAATAAGCATAGTGCGTCCAACGACGAAGTAAACAATGTCAGTTTAGTTCGAAAAGATATGTACACCCGCCGGCAATATGGGGGTGAAAGCCGGACCGTCGACCACTCCGTACTATGAGCGCGATGACGCGGCTGCTGTGACGGCTCGCTTTCTTATCGCGATATAAAGGTGAACGCCAGACCGTCCACCGCTCCGTGCTATCAGCGCCATGACGTGGGTGCCACGGCAGCCGCGTCATGGCCCTGATAGCACGGAGCGGGCCGCCGGGAACATCGCGTCTCGTCTGTCGACCGAGGGGATCGCTTCGTCAAGGGTCTCTCCCTAAGAGAGACTCGGTTGACGCGGGGATCTAACAGTCTTGGACCCAATAAAGTCTACCTCACCTCACCTCGACGGTCCGGCGTTCACCTTTATATTGCCGGCGGGTGTACAGTCAGCACGAAATGAAACCCGAACGCCGGAACGCGTGGCCATTGACACAGGCTGCTCCACCTGGTGGGCCCCTGAGAACGAATGAAAATGCGCCGGCGTGCGAGGGTGCGGGTCCTACTAAGATCAGCTTGACCTTCGCGTGGCGCGTCTGGGTTTTCCGCGTTTCGCTGGTGGCGCTGTAAGCAGTCTTGGGTAAGTTACTTTTAAAACGTAATTCGTTACAGCTACAGTTACGTTCAGGAGAACGAATGAAAATGCGCCGGCGTGCGAGGGTGCGGGTCCTACTAAGATCAGCTTGACCTTCGCGTGGCGCGTCTGGGTTTTCCGCGTTTCGCTGGTGGCGCTGTAAGCAGTCTTGGGTAAGTTACTTTTAAAACGTAATTCGTTACAGCTACAGTTACGTTCAGAAACAAAGTAACGAAGTTACCGTTACAGTTACCGCAACAAAAGAGTAACTCGTTACAGTTACAGTTATTTTTATAAAGTAACGACGTTACTTTTTAGGTACTTTTCTATAACACAAAAAAATAGCAAAAAAAACTACAAAACCTCCCTCACAACGTTCTATTGCATAAAATATAAAGTACGCTTTTTACTTCAGATTTTAACTTAGCAGCAGTTGCTTCTCGAAGTTAGTGTAGGAAAGTTTCCACGCCAGAGTAGTGGCGAAAATTAAAATACGAAATATGCGCAGTGCGGAGTAGGGGCGCTAATCAAAATACCAGACATGCGCAGTGCCCTACGTGTATTGTTGTTTCACGGTTGATTCACCCGATTAAAAAGCGTTTGCACAGAAAAAAGAAAAACCACAATATAGATAGTGCTTCAGGACACTGAGATGTAAATATTCAGTCACAAAGTACAAGCGCGTGCGTAAAGATAACTATACTCCGCGACAACTTTTCTTGGCACTGCAGTGGAAGGTACAGGCCCGCGTCCCCTCTCCCATTTTGAGTGTACGCAGGCTCTCCTCCTCCCCCATTTCCGGGGAGAAGAGGAGAGCCTGCATGCACTCAAAATGGGAGAGGGGACGCGGGACGTACCTTCTAGTGCATCGCCAAGAAACGTTGTCGCGGAGTATAGATATTTTTTCATAAAATTTACACGTGGCTATATTCGGGTCGCGACTCGCGAGAAAGAACGTATTAACAACTTTGTGCAAGGCGAACTTGACACTCGAAATGTCGTAATAGACGATTTGGAAAGTGCAAAGAATGGCTAAATTGCACTCGTTCAGTGATATAGTATTCATAAAACACTGGAATGTAACAACAAAAATAACGTCGTTCTTACATCGTTACCTCAGAAGAAAGTAATGGAACTACAGTTACAAGTTACATTTTTAAAAAATAACTCGTTACAGTTACAAGGTACCAAAAAGTAACGAAAATACAGTAACGCGTTACTAGTTACACGTTACTACCCAAGACTGGCTGTAAGCGCCGTCACATCCGATACACAAAGCGCCGTCACTCGCTTTGTGTAACGGATGCCCAGCGATATCTCTTCAGCGCTGTCATAAATTATCGCTTTGTGTATCGCAAGGGCGAAATGAAAGTTTAAACATTCGTGCACAAAAGACAATTAGTGCTTGATGACGTGTCACCGGATTCACGCGGACGCTTCGGTTAACTACGTGGCACGCGCGGTTTCTGAGAAATAGTGAAACGTCATAGACGCGAAACAAAATTCGTCTACTGGCACGACCATACTCTTTATGAAAAAAAAAAAAAAAAACAAATGCTGCAAAAGATCGACGCGGATGCCTCGGTTATAAATAATGCACGTGTTTTCGTGCGAGGTTATCACTCGATTTTTATAAAGAGCGGGAAGTTGCACGCTGACGCTCTTTTTGGTAACCACCGATATGCCTGGCGTATCGATTCCGGAGCGGAATAAAATCATCACCCTGTCTGAGCAGGGCCTATCGAAATGAGCTACAGCCAGGTTAAGCGGCCGCCCGGTGTCAACCGGGCGACAGTGCGGCGGCACAAAAGCACCCCGAGTGAAGGCGCTTACAACGCGCCACCGGCAAAACGCGGAAGTCCCACACGCCCCGCGCGAGGGTCGAACACATCTTAGTAGGACCCGTACCCTCGCACCCCGGCGCATTTTCATTAGTTCTCAGGGTCCCTCCAGGTGGAGCAGCCTGTATCGATGGCCACGCGTTCCGGCGTTCGGGTTTCATTCCGTGCTGACTGTACATCCTAATTTCTGAAACCCCACGGAAACGGAATGCGAAAGTTTTAATTTGTTAATATTGGTCTCACAATTTGTTCTTCGCTGAAATTTAGTGAATGCATGATTTAGCAGTAGAGCACGTCTGCTCAACTTTTACTGCAGTTGATTTTAATTTTTCCCATTACTACGAATATTGCTCTATTACTACGAATATTGCTATCTTAAGAAACATTTTGTTACATGGCCCATGGCTTTTAGACATAATTATGTAGTTCAGTTGTATGTTTCAAACAGGAAAACATATCTCTAATGATGTCACCTTGCATTTCACCATGACAACTGCAGGCCATCATAATTGTCTTGTGTTGTAAATTATGTTTTCACGGTGGCTTCTTGTTCAAAAATATTATAACATTTCACAAAAGAAAAAAAAAACATGGAGTGAAAAAGTTGCGTTCCTGCAATAGAAAATCCACGCGCGTCGCCTTCACCCCAGCGCTAGAGCGATACGAGCGTCAGCTTACACCCATGACGTCACGGGAGGCGTGTTCTGGCTTGCTCCTCGGGGTGGTGTTGCTTCAAGCTGGTGAACTGAAGCAAATTGGACTAATTGAACCCAATTAGTCCAAGAGATCCTGACGTCATAGCCCTTGCTTGATGGTCCCCTTTTAAGAACATACGGTCATCCGTTTGAGATATCGATGTATGAGTGATGATTTGGTAGTTGTACGTTCCTCAACGTTTCTGCGGCATTATTTTGCGAACGCGAGATTTCTGTTCAGCATTCCTTTAACATCTGCGTGACTACACGGCGATAAAGCTATTCAAAATGCGTCTTTTGGCGAATCCGAACGCAATAAATACAACTCCAATTAAAGAGGCAACATCAAGAAGGCAGAGGGAACGTGCGATGACGAGGCAGGCAAGCGTGCGCCCTCGTTAGTTGAGGTTGGGGGGAAAACAAAAGCACGTGCGCACGCTTGGGGTGAAACAAACGCACAAGGTGTGTGAGGAGCAGACGAACATGCACGCCGGAGATCGAGAGGTTTTGCCTTGCAAAAGCCAGAGCTAATGTTTTGGCTTGTGAGTTAGCAATTGCTAGATCACCAAACCACTCACATCATGGCTTCCGGGACGTATGATGAAAGACGAGAAATCAAGTTATCGACTGTCTTCAAGATGGACGACAAGAAAGCGCACCAATCGCTAAACGTGGACGACCGCGGTGAACTGTTGTTAAGAGTCCGTGGTACGCATTTTTGTAAGCCAGATTTCGGCTTAACCTCGAACCGCGATCCGAGGTGAAGCAGACCTATCTCCAACCAGGGGCGATAATCTGGACACACGGCGAAAATGTCGCCGAGAAATTCGGCAGCCGTGATTGGCCAGCGGCGCACTTGACCTTGACTCTGGCCATGCATAGCTGCCGAATTTATTGCCGACATGTTCCGCCAACTGTCCAGAATGTGGCCTCAGGACGTTCGCTGCTTGTCGTATAATGTTGCTTAGCGTCTCTTGCTGAAGCCTACGTTTCTCAGCACAGAGTGACACTCAAAAATATTTCTGAAACATATTGGTGCATGTATTGACGGTGAAAGTACAGATAAAATTAAATAAAATACCCAAACTAGTAACAAACCGAAAAATTAGGAAAAACACATCTAGAGTCTTAAAGCTCATAATGCACCAGAAGCTCCTTTTCAGACTCATTGACGCCAGCCTGTGTTCCACCGAAATGGCAAATTGCCCGCTACCAAGATGCATGTCGCGCTGGTGTCTTTAGAGAAACGATCGAGCAGAGAGCTTAACCGCGAGAATTACAACACAGGCTGCACACACAAACAACACACCTTTATCCGAGCAAGCCCAGATATCCACGCGGAGTGCAAGTTCGTCTGCTTCTTGCGCAGAGGTGCCGGTGATGTCAGAACGCCGAGCCCCTATAGGCTTCTTGAAAAACAAAATGGTAAGTAGACCTCGAGGCATGTAGCTTTATGGTCTACCCACTATCCTTACAATCATAGCGAATCAGGACTCGACGTCGTTCTGCCGTCACCGACACTCCCGCGCCAGAAGCAGACGACTTGCTCTCCGCATTGCTGGGCCCAGCCCTTGTGCGCCCTCGGCCGCGTGTAGTCTTTCTTTTACGCATGCCCACACGTCACAGAACTCGTCATGTCTACTGCATTTCCTGGTTAGTCCACATTCGCACACGCCAGTGACGTGGCCCACAGCCGGTGTTGGCAGTAATGCGTCACAGGTAAAGGCGTTACCGTGAAAGGCGTAACATTTTTATGTAACGCAGTAACGTACCTGTTACTTTTTTTTCTCAAAACAGTAACGGGTAACGTACTTGCGTTACTTATTTCAAGTAACGGGTAACTTGGTTACGTTAATCGTTACTTCTTTCCTTGAAAAAAGTATCTACATTTTTTTTCTTGTTCTTATACTTCGTTTCACCTAGAGAACAGACGCAGCCGACGCTCCGAGCTGATGGGACCAGTCAGAGAGCGTCAACAAGGCACCATCATGAGTGTTCGCCATGTTTCTGTATGTGTTTCCTCATCGCTTAACCAATCATAAACAAAAAAAGGTCCAGTGAGTTGCGGTTTTGACGCTGCTTCATTGGTCCCATTAGCTCGTGCGTCGGCTGCGTCTGCGCTTAAAGGAGCTGAGCACCAATTTTAACTTTGAAAGAATTTGCATAATTTACTTTTGACATTTTTTCTCGTGTCACAAAGGACAGAAAACTCATATCCTACCTTCGAAATGTTGCGATTCCGCCGCGTAATCGCGAGGCAAAAATTACAATATTTCCCGACCTGCAGCCGCGAGCGGCGGCCATGAGAACCACGGAGCATGACGTCAACGGGGCACTTGTAAAAAGAAAGGAAGTTGTGCAAATATTTGCTCGATAAAAGGTAATGTTTTTATGAATCCTGTCGTTCCAACATAAACGCAAATGCGTTAAAAACCTGGTATCATCGACAAACCTTTTATTATACGGAGTTATAGTGGCGCCATCTATCCGAAGTTAACAAAATCGCCAGCTCTACCTGTTACGCGAACAGCCGCCAGAAGCCGGAGGGGGACGGCGGCAGATAAGGGCCGGATCCGGACGAGACTTTTGTCCTTTCACCAAGTTGATCCCGCGGCGCAAGCACGTGGTAAAGTGGTAGAGAGGGGTGAGTTCTCACTGCTCACTGATGGCTTTAGAAAGAGAGCTTCACCGGAACCCCTTGCGTCCCCCATTCATGTCACAGCGCACGTGCCTCGGAAGATGGTGAAGGAGTTGAAAGGTGCCGAAAATCTCAATCTTTGTCAATCCGTAAAATAAGAACTAGGACATGCAGGCAAATGCGGTTTTTGTTCTTTACTTCAGAAAGGTCGGGACACCAACTCCCAAATTATTTAAGCAGAGCACTGAAAGTTTTGCACAGGTCCTTTAAGCTGAAACTAAGTATAAGCGCCAAGTAATTATTTATTGCACTAATTCCACGAATGCATTGAAATTTTTGTGTGTCTTTTCCCCACGCATAAAGTCCTTCTTTAGGAAACCCCAACACCCACGCCCTTTGTCCCAGTGATGAAATACGCTGTAGCAAAAAAAAAAAAAAAAAACTTATTGTGATTTTATAAATTAAAAAGAAAGTAATGGAAGAGTAACGTACGTTATGTTTTTTTCGGTATCAGTAACCCGTTCCTTTTATTTCTTAGGTAATGTACATCGGTAACGCGTTCCATTATTGTGGGAGTAACGAGTAATGTCTATCATTTCCTTTTTCGGTAACGCCTACAACATTGCCCACAGCACAACCTAACATGGCGGAAACGTTAAACGGCGCCAGAATCGCTTAAAATGGCAGCACACAGAAGCCTTTCTTGTATAGCACGGAGTGCATTTCTTTGTTTCTGTTAAGAATTAGGTGCAACCATCAGTCTATTCGCCGAGGGTACCTGCAACAGCTATTTATCCAAGGGTGGCGTGCTGCCGGCACGTCAAAATTGGCACAAAACGTCACTCCTGAGAGACGAGGCGTGCAAAAGGAAGGGAAAAGGAAAATAAGTGACGTTTTGGGCGCACGCCCTTCTTTAGACTATGCGAAATCTTAAAATTAAGCCAAGGAGAAGAACTCGAGGTCTATCTCAACAAAACGCCGAATAATAAAAAAAAAGCAAAAGAAGAAGAAAAAAAAAAAAAAGGGCGCAGCGGCAAACGCCAACAGGTGGGGTGGCGGGTGTCAAAAAACTGTTACAAACAGGAAAAGCTGAGGGAAAATATTCTACTTAAAAAAAAAAGAGCGAGGGCTGTCGGAACATGACGCAAGGATAATGAAACGAGCAAAACAAAACGAGGTGGGCACATCAGCGGAACGACAACCGGAAGTGGAGACGAGAGTCTGGAAGAAAACCGTGAGGGTGAAGACTGAATGAGAGCGGGAGAGGCGGTCGACTACAAAGGAGATAGCGGAAGTAGTCGTAGCCGAAGATTAGTCTATTGTTCAAGCTTTTAGGTAATTCAGTGTAGAGATTAAAGATCACGCAATTTTCTTCTTCTTTTCTTTTTTTTTTTTTTTTTGCGAGAGCGGAAGGAAATGAAGCCGGATTTGTTGACGCGGACGCGCATATTGAATTCACTGTGTTTGGGGATGGGGGCGCGTGTCGAAAAGGGAATTCTCAATGAAGTTCACAAAGAGGTTTGCGTGCTCCGATCAGACTTGTACACGTTACCGAAAATTAGTAAGGAATTACATTTACAATTACTCAAAACTAAATTGTAATTTAATTCAATTACAATTACCCTCAAAAAAGTAAGTGACCGTTACCCCAAAAAGTAATCCGTTACTTTCGTGGCGTTACTTTCAACAATATTGTCTTCAGTTAAGAAACAAAGGGACGAGGGTTATTCAAGTTCTTATTGTTGCAACCTGTTCCATTTAATGACCCTGAGTATTTTGACCAACAGCTGACTCTCGAAGTCTCGTCAGACATTTTGCGCTCTTTCTTACTCAGTATGTAAACTGCTACGCTGAACACCCTTTGAACTGAGGCACTGAATGGGAGTGCCCTATTGTTCCTCACGAACATTTTATGCTCTGCATTGGGCTTCTGCGGCGAAGCAATGGAAGTACTATTTACCTCAAAGGTAAAGCAAAGCTTCGTCGTTGTAGCCAGCGCCTGATATTCTAGAGTTTAAGTAGATCGCTCCCATACCTCCGATATCACCGATAACAATATGGTGAATCCGAAAAGGCGGCGGCGGATTATCGGGTATCCTTCTCGGAGTCATCTGACCGATCTACTAAAATTCTTCATTGTCTAAATCGCGAAGCAGTAGAAGTCATCAAACACCTAGCCAAAACTAGGATAAGAATTGATGCATGTCCATATTACTATATCGGCTCATATTGCCAGGATACAGCAAAACATACTTGTAACAGTAAGGTGATAATTGAATAATAAATAAGGTTTGGCTCGATATTCTTCCCTTGGTTCTGAACATGTCAAGCCTCGGTTGAGACGTTGGTGAATAAAAAAATGTTTTCCAGTATATAAATATAAGTAATCGAAAAAAAAGTACACTCATAACAATTAATTAGAACGCCGATTAAAACAAAGAAATGTAAACGTACGTTTGACGTGCGTACCTTTTTAGCAAAAATGTTCCAAAAGCCGGGTGAATTCATGATTGAAAAGGTTTACTCCGACTTAACATAACAAATTAATAACAAAAGATACAGACGTTTCGCCACCTATGCAGGTGGCATCTTCAGTATACACTGACACAAATGAGGTGAGGTCGACCAGTCTACTTATCACACACGTCCCCGTAAACGTCCGGCAGGGGGCCACGGTTGGTGTTGCACACCGATGAGTCACGGCGAATGAACCAGGACTCGACGAATTTTCTTTGCCCCCACCTTTGTTCTCGGGCCAGCGTCGTCGCATTGTCCAGGTCGAAACTGTTTCCTGTCGTCCAGCAGTGTTCGACAAGTTCCGTCTTGGACCGCGTGGCATGGGTGGCCTTTTTAGATGCCGTTCAAAAACGCACGGAGCACGAACAGACTGCAGTTTACTTCAGTGTTCTCCATATAGACGCCTGCTGATGCCACAGCTAGGCAGCGAATGGCAGAGTACTGTGACCCGCGCTCACGAGTTTCCCTTTCTCCTCAAGCCCAGAATATCAAGTCTACGTTAGAACACCAATATGTTTAATTTGTGGAATTATCTGCGTGAGATAAGATGCGTCCTGCTGGGGTAAAACAGGAAGAAGAACGCTGACTTCAAAACAATGTGACTGAGATGCAGATGACCTGGCTGGAATTCACAAATAAAGTGGGCCAACCTAGAAGTTGGACTACAAAAAAGTAAGTAGCTTTTAAAACAGGGTCAAATAAGGTGAAAGAAACAGAAAAAATACATCCTGTTTTCTAAGAGAAGATGATAGGTGTGCAACAACGAACGAGGATGCTTGCGGCAATAACACCTTCGCATATTATCACATCTCTTTTAGCGGATTTTAGGGTAGAGGGGGCGATGTCTCGTGTTACGGCATTATGAAAACGGACGTAGTCACTATAACCGAGAAGGACATTGTTAGTTATTGTCTGTGCACTTACCTCCTCGAGCTTCTCGAAGAGGCACACAGTCACTGGCTGTCCTCCTCTCGCCGTCTTCGATCACAAAGAAAAAACAAGGACTAAAAAAGCGGATATAACTTGCCCTCCCCGACCCTTTTTTTTTTGTCGAAATGCTTTTTTTGGACTTCTTGACATTGTTTTTAGGGTAAAAAAAAAATGAATTCAAGAGCTTGGTGTTGCAAAAAAGGTTTTCCGGAACTGAAGAGTGCCAAGCCTCCCCTTGCGCAAGTCAAATCGGGTGACATTGTCACTGCGCCGCCACTTTAACCCCCCCCCCCCCCCAAAAAAAAAAAAAAAAAAACTTTTTAGAGAGGGGTAGGGCGTGGGGTTGGTCCTGTAAAAAAATGTAAGGGAATTACTTTAAAATTACTCTAGAAAATATGTAATTATTCCGTTACTAAATTACTCATAAATGTAAGGGATTACAAGTAATTTTGTTACTTGTAACGGATTACGTACAAGTCTGGCTTCGATTATAAGTCCCCCCCCCCCCCCCCCCCCTGTTCGACCACACTCCCCCTTCCTTATTCCGGCTTCTACGGACGCTATATCGATGACATCTTTGAATTAGACCGGCCGCATGTGGTGAATTATTTCCTCTGACAAATTGAAAATGCACACCCACCCTGAAATTCACCTAGTCACTTTTTACCTTTCCTACCTTCCTTGACCTCATTATCTCTACCGCCAAGAACCGCTTTAAAGCATCTGTTCATTACAAGCCTACCGACTCACACAGCTACCCTCACGACTCTTCTTGCCACCCCAAACGCCATATCGTCTCCATCCAGTTTTCAGAATTTCTCCGCATTCAACGCCTTTGCAGCGAACGATGACGATTTTCATAATAAGGCCCTCTCAATGTTTACATATTTTCTGAACCGGAGATACCCTCGTCCTAATCTTAACAAGGCATTGGACCACGTTTCCGGCATCGCCCATTCTGGCCCCCTTTTCTGCCCACCCAGACCCGAAAAACACACCAACCTTCTTGCCCTGTCATACCAACCTTGTCTCACTAAACTCATTCATCAGCTTCTCTCCGCCATTGGCCACCTCTATCCTTTCAAACAAATTTCTAAAGCCCCGGCTGTCGCCCACCGCCGTACCCAAAACTTCGGATCTCTCTTAGTCAAAAGCGGTCTTCCGTCAGGCGCCCATAATCCCCCACCCAATAATCACCCTGCACCACACGATGCAACGCCCCTAAGCCATGTTAGCAGATTTGCAAGGTTCAAGTGGAAAGAAGGAGGAGCGACATGCAAGCATGTCGCTCCTCCTCCTTCCCACTTGAACCCTGCAAATCTGCTAACATGGCTTACGTCATTTTTTTAAACCGCGTGCCCCGACGCTTCTTATGTTAGCGAAAAAGACCTCATCTTCACGAACGTTTCCGCGAACACCGCCACCTCGTTACCACGAAGCTCACTAATAAACGACATCCTAACCTCTCCACGCACGTTTCCGGCCACTTCTCCGAAAAAGAACACAGGGAATTCAATTTGCGGGTCTGCGCCATTAATATATAGCTTCGTTTGCTCCCGCTCTCGCAAAAAGGAAGAAAACCGCTTGATCTTTAATCTCCGCATTGAATTCCCTTACGGCTTGAACAATAGACTACTCTTCAGCTACTATTACGTCCACTCTCCTCTTTGAAGTCGACCGCGTCCCCCACTTTTATGATGTCTTAAAGGGGGGGGGGGGGGGGGGGGGAGGGTGTAGGTAGGGGACGTGCCGCCGTTTCCAATCCAATAAATACCCTCCTGTTTTACGGCGCTCCGTGGTGGCGCCCATAATAAGGATGGAAATCAATGCTGCTATAGCTTTTCCGGTTAGAGTTCACGGGAAAGCCTAGACACATGCGCGTCTTTTTAATGCCGCCCGCTGCCTTACACTGCACTGCGAGTGTTTGTTTTTTGTTAATTGGGTTTCGTTTGGACCAAGAGAGCGCCGGACAACTCTGATAAAAGAGTATTTTAAATTTTTCGCCGTTGTTGTGGTTGCTCGTGGCGTGAAATGCACCTCGCTTTGCGTGTTCAAGTGTCGAATACGTGCTCAAACTGTTTATGTGATGTGGCTGAAAGACAGAATAATATTTGACACCATCGAAAGTGCTCTAGCGGCGACAAGAGCGAGTGGATCCACTAAAAAGCGCATATCCAATCCAGGATTTGTTTTCCGTCGACAGCAGTGCGAAGGCTTCGTCAATCCGCATAGTGTCGTAGTGTTTCCTTCTGTTAGCTCCAACATTGCGATACAATAATAAGACGAGGAGCTGGGATGTTAACGGTGTGTAGTGTGGCACTGGGTGAGAGAATCACAGAGCGACGGTTGGTGAGGTTCACACCGTTCATACCAATCTTCGTCAGCTGAGGGCTCCTCGACAGCCCGGTGACTTATTTGAAAGAAAACACTTTTTAATATGGTTTCGCAGTGTCGAAGATTCGCGGCGCCCATAATGTGAGCAGTAAGTAAACTCTTGCTTATGCAAGAGTTTACTTACTGCTCACATCATTTCTATATTGGACCATGGATATACTTGGATAGCTTTGTATCTAATAACCTTCAAGGCAATTTTCCTTCGTTACCTTGAAACTGGCCTGTAATAACATTCATAACAAAAATTAAAAACATTTTAGAAGTACTGCTTGATTGCTCATAATGTGATCATGATATGTTCAATTTATATTGATATCTAAAAACTTGGGATTCTCCATTCCTCTCCGGCACTGTCCCTGGATCCAAGGCGCATTTCTTCTTCAACATGCAAGTTTATAGACAAATGTTTGTGAAATCTAATCAACGAGGTCTCCATGTTTTATTCAATGATGTCAGATGAAGTGAAGGAAGGCTGGATGCCTTCATCGAAGCCTGATGGCTACTTACCGTGTTTTGAAACATCTGTGCTACCCGTGCTTCTGTTGTTGTTGTTGTTGTTTTTTCTTGTTTTTTTTTCTTCTGATTGTGGGCTTTTTAATGTAGACCTAAAGTGCCACCTTTGAGAGAAAGTGAGCTTGAAATTCAGGTAAAGTATGCATTTTGATTCAAGACCTGATGAACACAGCCAAAGCGGGTATGCAAGCAAGCTCGTTGAGAACGGACATTATAACCCTTGCCTGAATGACAGGGAGTGACAGCACAATCAAAACTGAAGACTTAAAACTTTGCATCTGTCATGTACCTAACCATGCGTCAGTGTTCCGATGCCAGACACTCGTAGTTACTACATGGGATCATTAGTATCAAAAGGAGCATTTTAATTCATCCCCCGGATCTGTATCATGTTACCCTCACAACAAGCAAGACTGTCCATTGCCGAGAAGACAACTTTGATGACAAGCTCAGGAATTAGTCGCAGATGGCAACAGCTCTAACACTCAAAATATTAATGAGGAACAACACTAAACCACTAATGAAAAAAATATTTTGGCAGTCAATAATAGTTTCAGGATTTCAACTCATCAGAATAATTTGTTCAAGTGATAAATGCAGGTTTACTAGAGGGTTACAGTGCTAAACACAATACATGAAAAAAATGGTCAGAATAAACAGGTGCTACCTAGCTTATGAGCCAGCGGTGCGTCAACTTACAAGGAATTTCAGGTAATCTGGCACATTAAATTATCAAAATGCGGTTTATGCATCACAGTAGAGTCATATCTCGTTTATATAACACCGTTAATAAGGATAGCCCACTATATAGACACCATTTTCGGAGACAAACTGCGGAAATACATGCATTTATGTCTCGCTAATATAGAAAAACCTTAAGGACGATTTTTGGGGGAAAGATCGAGATATATCCACATTAACGAGACATCACACTGTAACAGAAAAAAGCCCATTATCTCAGACTACCATGCATCAGAAACAATGAGCTGTTCTTCATTACGCTGGAAACACTGGAAATATCCTTGGCACATTGCAACACTGCTTTTACCAAGGGGCTAGCTTCCACATGAGTAGGACCAACATCCGGCGCGGACTGACTTCTTCGAAGCACCAATACTAGCACCCAGGCACTCAGGCACAATGAATGCCTGATCTGTTGCAAACCTGAATGTGTAAACAGCATTCTCACGTGATGAAATCTGATTCATGGAGGCGATGGGGGCCTTCTCTCGGGGCCCTGGTCGCACAATGTGCGCTTGTCGCGCTTTTCATTGGAAACATGCAAGTAAAAAAAATAAATAAAACGCGATTCCCTAATGAGTTTGTTTGAGGCACTAGTCATCAGGTCCGATTTCGAATGTCGTGCAGAGATGCATAGTATTACTGTCAAAACAGTCCTGAACGATGCATTGGGTTTAGTATAATGCTACATAAAATAAACATATACCTGAAACTTCCATATAACCCTCAGACATATAAACAAAAAAAAAACAACGGACACAACAACGAAGTCTTTGGCACAGCTTAAAACTTATTGAACAATTATCGCCTCATATACGTGTCCCAGACCTCTTTCACAATTCAAATGACCTCCTGGCCCGCTACGCAGTGTGCCCTAACTTTCAGCCTATGCCGACAACTGCAGAGAACCTCGAATCACAAAAGCATAGACACCCGAAGCACAAAAGGACACGAACCAAAACACAAAAGGACCGTGAACACACACACACACACGCAGACGCACAAACAGACAGACAGACACACACACACACACATATTAGGATTTCCAGAAATTACCGCCCTTGGCTAGGTCAGAATACAAACCCGCCAACACGTAAAAACTCTTCTAAAAGTATAACTGTTCAGCAAAAATTTGTTTTGGGTGGAAGTTTTGGCTAGTGGCCGTGACTGCACGTTCTTGTTAGATTGACTGGATGGTTACCCTTATTACTTGACCCTATACTAATGGATCTGGCTGGTTAATAGGTTGAGTCCAAAAGTGTTTGTGTGTACGTCAGGGACAACAAGATGTTTCAGAGATTCTTGAAAACATCAGTGTACATTAGACGAAATGAACTCCACTTGACTGACTTCTTTCTGCTTCGAAGCTCTATCGGGTTTGAGCAGATGACTGAAGCTTAATAAAGATTTAGAAACTTTTCGAACACCCACCAGCAGAGGAGAAATAGAGGAACGACGGACACTTCTTTCAGCTGTCTGATATTAGTGAGAGTCATCGCGTGAATTTTGAGCGTGCGCAAGCTCCCGCATTGGAATGCGCCCAGGATGCTATGCTATAGAGCGGCACGATTACCTATCATGTCTACCGGCTTGTGTTTGTAGCTAGGACTGGAAGCAGGCCAACGAAGAGGTCCTTGTTAGGTCCCAGAAGCTCGAGTTTAGGCGGGTAGGTGCAAACGAGATTAAAACAAAAACTGAACGACACGACAATTCTCGCGTGTTTCACGATATTCTTATTGGACAAGGTACGTCTGATAAGCGTCAACGAACGTCTCAGTCGCACTTTACAAAGGCGTCTAGCTGGTACAGTGATCTGGCCGATGCGAACAAAACCACAGGCAAGCAGATGTGGGTGATAAAATTACGAAAAAACCGAAACTAAACAAATGAGCTCGAAAGATCCTGCATATTTCTATATTCCAGACATTAAATTTCAAGAATATGCACTTCGTCTTGTGTAAAATGAAGTTGAAAATACATTTGACGCTTGAAAAACAGAATACACATACGTTTTTTCACAATAAAAAAAATAAAATTTTTTTTTCTAAAGTTGGAAAGATTTGCCTTAGATCTGCGTGCAGTCCAATAACTATGCGTCTTTAACCTGTCCGCATGACTGATCTCTATTATAGTAGGCTGGATCGCTGATCGAGGCTTGTCTTGCTGCGGTCGAGAGGAACTACCTGTCAGCCATCACTTGACACCAGCTAATGCATAGAACTTTAAGGACAGAAAAAAAAAGTGCCGTTTTCCCCGTTTCTACGCTGTTTTTGGGACTTATTTTTTTCTGCTTTTTGGGAAGCCTGCCGAATAGCTTCTGCACAAACATTAAAAATGACAGCGCTCACAGTTCTTATAAGCAAATGTTTTGTTGTGTGAAGTGACTCCGCTTGGCGAAAAATGTAGTGCAGCTCAATGCGACAGTAGTTGCCTAGAGTAACCGCGGAGTCGGTGGAGGTTCCGATTAGTACGGTTTAGCAGATGACATGATTGGCGGCTTGCCTACGCGCAATTCACTCACTCCCGGAATGCCGCTGTCAAGATGGAACCTTTTCAACATTCATCAACTTCTGGGCATCCTCGAGGACGGTCTCATTGTCGGCAAGTTCCTTTGTTTACTCTACGACGAGAGCAAGCTTGCCAACTCAGCTGTGGGTGCTATGGCAAGTTTGATTTTTTTGTAGCGCAGCTCTTAGGCGCTCGTTCCCGTGTTCTGCGGCGTCGGCGTCGTCGTCGCCATAACCGCCACCTTCGCCGTTGCCGTAACCGGAGGAGGAGGGGAGGGTACGGAGGAGGAGGAGAGGATGGTATGAAGGACGAGGGGAGCGTACGTAGGAGAAAGAGCGGAGGATATAAAGGAGGAGGTTCCGAAGGAGGAATATAGGGGATGGAGGAAGGTAAGGAGAGGAGCAGGGGACGGTACGGACGAGGAGGAGGGGAGAGTAATGAGGAGAAAGATGGAAGGATACGCTGGAGGAGAAGAGGATAAGTGCCCTTCCGCCCTCCTCCTCCATACTTTCCCCTCCTTTGGATACAGGGGGAAGGGGGAGGGTACGGAGGAAGACACAAAATAGAGCAGGGTGGGAAAGGGAGAAAGAGGACAGGAGTGCACGGAGGAGGAGGAGAAGGTATGGAGTAACTCCCCTCCCCCTCCCCCATACCTTCCCCTCCTACTACTCCATACACTTCTCTCCGTACCCTCCCCTCCTTCTCAAGAGCTGCGCTCTAATTTCGCACTATAGAGATTTGTAAAGGTTTCATTTATTAGACTGCAGCTTTTAGGAGCTCATTTCCGCGTTTTGCGGCGTCGGAGTCGGTTACGAAACTGCTCAGACCTATACAATAATTCAATTTCCCACTAAATTTAGCGAAGAAGTTTGTAGTTTAGGTCCGCGATGTCCTATAATGCAACACTGCGCATTCAGTTTCATGCTAAACCTAGCACCAAAAGTGACGTCACATGACCTAAACACAAATTCAGTTTCCCTGATAAATTTAGCGGGAAACTGATTTTATGTTGAGGCAACGTGACGTCAATGTTTCCGAAAAATCTAGTGGGGAAACTGAATTTGTTCATAGGTGACGTGACACGAAGTCATGGGATGCCATTTCCCCGCTAAATTTAGCGGGGAAACTGACTTGGCTTAGGTCACGGGGCGTCAATTACGCAGCTAAATTTAGCGGGGGAACTGTGATGTAATGTTACGTCACAGTCCACGGTTTCACGAAATCCGAACCAAGTAGCCAAAAACGATTCACGTTGAAACAAACACCTCTCACCTTGTATTGTAGGGCTCCCTTTCACCATACCCTCCTCGTACTCCCTTGCCTACCCTCGATATATATATATATATAATTCTCTCTCTCCAATTCTCTACCACGGTTAATTGCAAAATTTACATACTTCAAGAGCTGCGCTCTAATTTCGCATTACATGAAAGCGTAAACATCTGTGTTTCTTTCATTTGCGTTCAAACCAATAGAACCATTCAGTTGGGAAACTGCCATAGAGCCTGCTCTCGAAAAATGGCACCGTTCCGTACTCGCGAACCGAGCAAATGGCGATCGCAACGCCGCCATTTCTCCCGCAGCGGCCACTTCTATTTTGGATTTAATCGACCATTTTGGCGCCGAAACAGATACGGTGGAAACGGCTTCAGGAGTGCCACCCCCGTCTCCCAAGCGGACGCGCCGCGAATTACGACTGAAGTTAGAATGCACCTAGGTTGGGACTCCTAGAGTAACCGCGTAGTCGATGGAGGTCCCGATTAGTAGGGTTTATCAGATGAAATGCTTGGCGGCTTGCCTACGCGCAATTCGCTCACTCCCGGAATGCCGCAGTCAAGATGGGACCTTTTCAACATTCATCAACTTCTGGGCATCCTCGAGGAGGGTCTCATTGACGGCAAGTTCCTTTGTTTACTCCACGACGAGAGCAAGCTCGCCAACTCAGCCGTTGGTGCTATATCAAGTTTGATATTTTTGTAGCGCAGCTCTTAATCGCTCGTTCCCGTGTTCTGCGGCGTCGGCGTCGTCGTCGCCATAACCGCCACCTTCGCCGTCGGCGTAACCGGAGGAAGAGGGGGGGAGGGGGTACGGAGGAGTTGGTGGGGATGGTACGATACCTCAAATCTCCGCTGAGACATGGTTGTATAAAAATAATATTAATTGTGCCGCAGAGCCTTGGAAACTAAAGATCTAAAAAAACATCACGCGTCTTTTATTTTATACTAAGCTCCTACTCAAGTTACTAGAAAAATAGTTTTTTACGTTGGTTTTTTCGCAGAAACATGCTTTCTAAAAGCTCACGGTGACCACAGTGAAGACAAATGATGAAGAGTGGCGCTGTTGTTTTATTTAGCTCGGTCTCGGTGGACGCCAGCAGCCCAGGTTTCAACGGTGAGTTTCCCAACTCGGTGTTTTAGTAACGTTGGTTCAAACCTTTAGAATATCAAATAAATCACAAAACATCCGATATAATGATTGCAGCAGATCATAAAATACTTGCCTTCGCGCAATGCTTAGAAGCTTCAATATTCTTAGTTCTGTGTGTTTCTCCCGTAGACTAGCGTGTAATGCCTGATGTCACGTAATGACCGCCGGTGGTGCCACCGACAGGCTCCCGATCCCCGATCCAGCTTACTACAGCACAGATCAGTGGTCCGCCCGAAAGGGGAGGGCCTCAGGTAACGTTTTGGGTGCCGAGCCATTAAAAAAAATCTATACACGTGGGGCGCCCGCGAACCGATCATATGCGAGTTGGGTGGTTGGTTGCATAGGATGGGGGTCGTAGCTTTGACAGTGTTGCTCGCTTCCATCCGGCAGTTTACGTAAGCGAAGCGAAGTCGAGGCGGGCGAGGCTGTGGCGGCGAGGCCCCGAGGAGCAGATGACGGACCGCGATCATCTCGTCGCGCTCCGTCGTGCGTCCAAACGGTTTTACCAAAAAGAACTTGGCGAGTGATCCCGCTGCGCGATGGGTAAGCTGTGCGCGCCGAGCACGGCGCTCGCTGGGTCTATTAGGTTTAGCGAGAGCAGTGTGAACACGAGATCGGCGAGACGTGCGAGACCCTTATGGCTGGACTATTGACCACGACAAGAAGGCCAGCGGAGCCGCTGAGCAGTTTGAGTGAACGTATGTGTGTGCCGTTGCTTGGACCCAGGCGAGGCTTTGCAGTTTGAACGGCTGCAGAAACTTTACGCGGCGAGTTGGGTTCACTGGCACAGCCCCATTGGATTAGGTCCTGAACTTCGCAAAGGGATTCTCTTAGATTTCCTAGAGCCACCGAGCTGCTCAAATCATGGATTTGGGCCGTTTGTTTCAACTGTGAGTGAACGTCTTTGAAGTGGCGCTTCGTTAGCTTCAAATCTGATGACTTCGACAGACGTGCCAGGTGTGCCCCTGCCAAGTATAATTGAGTTGATCCAACTTGGGTCACGATACATAATAATAAAACAGCCTAGTCAAATTCAAGTGCATGGTTGAATGACGGTTGCGATGCATACCTAAAACGCCCCAACTGTATCATGAATTCGTGTAAACACGCCACAGAATATTTCACATGGGCGTGCGCCGTGCACAAAATAATCGCTGTCAAAATTCGTAAGTGTTTAAATTTACTTCGTTGCACAGCAGATTCCTCAAGCTGAATGAAGTTACGGCCATCGTGAGAACGCTGGTAACAGAGTGTAAAAAAAAAAACATAATTTCTTGGTGATAATGCAAATAATGCAAAAGTCCAATCGACCTATAGTCGGTGACAGGTGAAGCACGAAGTGGAAGCTCCTCCCACTTCTTTCCACTTTAGTAGAGCGAACGCGAGAGAGGAGGCGACGTCCTCTCCACCGTTCGCTCCGCTGAAGTGGAAAGGGGTGGGTGGAGCTTCCACTTCGTTCTTGGCCTGTCACCGACTATAGACAAGAGTGATGCGCACCAGACACCCAGCTGTGTTTGGAGATTTGTGTTTGTCCTTCTTCCTCCTTGTTTCCTTTCTCCAAGGATTATTTTCGTCATAATTTCCTTCAATTGATTGTTGCGCGACCAAATAAAAAACAGCAAGCGCAGTCAGCTGCGGCCATCATGAACAGAACCACGGTGGAACCTGGTGCCATTCAGTTCGTAGACGCAACCATGTACCAGTCAGGGGTCGCGTGTGGTTCGTATTGGAAAGGAAAATTGGCGAAAAGGATGAGAAAGAGGCGAACGACGCGGGAGGATGTCTCGGGGAAGCTACGAGGCTGCCGTCATGCCCTTCCCGTGTCCGCTCCACGCTGGGTCGCGTTTCCTTTCCCTCCTCCCGCTTGTTTCGATCCTCACGAATTTCTTCCCGACTCTCGTCTCCACATCCGGTTGTCGTTTCGCTGTTGTGCCCGCCTCGTTTTGTTTCGCTCGTTCGTTATCCTGGCATCGTGTTCCCACAGCCTTCGCGTGTTTCTCCTTTTTTCAAGTCGAGTTTCGTTTTACTTTCGGTACATCCCACGGTCTTCCCCGTTCGTAACAGTTTTCTGTCTCTCCATGCAGTTTTGCTGCTGAGCCTACTTTTTTTTTTCTTGCGTCATGTTGCGACAGCTTTCGCGTTTCTCTCCATGGCTTCCCCAACTCTAGTTTTCACACAGTCTGACAAAGTGCGTGCGCCCAAAATGTCCCTTATTTTCCTTTCCTCTTGTTTTTGCACGTCCACTCTCTCGCGTTTGTATTTACCAGACGAGTTCAAATAACCTGCAGATTGATTTGAGGAAAGAACAGGTAAAAAATGTTTATGCAGTGTGTAATTTTGGGGGAATTTAAACGGTGAACGTTTCGACCAATTCTGGGTACGTTTCGTTTAGGTAGTAATAACTCTAACGCAATAGATTTAAATAGGTTTCAAGTCCTTTCTAAAGCTAAAGTTGTGATAATGTTTAGCAAATATTACGTCACGAGACCGCAAGATCGTGTGTGTTCGTCCGCAAGTGGCTGAGTTGCACCTTCCCACATTGGTTGAAGCCCGGAGAAAGAGCAATGTCGTGGTTTGTGAAACATGTTTCAACAGGTTACGGGAAATAAGCGCAAGTCAGCTATGCGCATAAGAAGCAGGCGCTAAGGATTGAATAGGAGGAGATGACACAAGTACATAATAACTGCGCGTACAAACTACGCGCATTAACACAATGAAATTCGGCTATTCTGCAGGATGAGCGTGGACTGTCTCAGTCTGTACAATGAAAAGATACCACTCTTTTTCCCGGGAAAGAGTTTGCACGAAAACGGATTCCCGCTCTTCCTAACGAGAAACGACGAGCTCGACCGATGTCTGAACAGCGAGCCAAAAATTGAAACGCATTGCGCTAAAAAAAAAAAAAAAGAAGTTAGTGGGCAACATTTAGCAGCTGTTGAGACAACCAGAGATACTGTGCCTCAGCAGACGAAGGATTCAAAATGAGATAGGATTACGTGTCCCCCGTCAGCAACCACATAGAAAGCGTAGTGTTTTACACTTTCTTTTCATCAATTGTTTATAACTGCGCACGAATCGTTCGTCTGTGCAATTAATTTTCCGACAGTTAACTTTACACGGTGTACCAAAATGATGCCCCATGTTTTTTTTGTTTCTTTTAAAGCTTTTGAAATACCACGTGGATAATTGTTTTTAAAAGCTCCGGATTGACAGTTGATGTTCCGCTACAATATCTAGTTCAGCAGTCAAGCGATACGATTTGTCATTAAATAGGGTGTTGAACGATTTCCAGACTTCGGTCAAACATTTCTGGAGGTTGCCCTCTAACACTTCTAAAGTAAAAAACAGAAAACCGATTTCGCCTGCGTGTCCTAGTTGTTGTGTAAAAAAAGAAAATATAAATATTGGCATTTCTGGAGCCCCTCAACTCACTCGCAGTCTTCAGGGTCACACCTGGTCCCCCTCCTAGTGACGTAATTCGGGGTGCCGTGTAGGTTCCCGTGTGCTCTCTCTGAGGACGCTTCCTCTCCCTCTCTCTGCTGACATTAGCGGGCGTTATGCTGCAGCTTGGAGCCAACCGAGGTCTCGTAATCTTTTCACCGTAGTCCCTTTGGCTGCCACTCGCGGCTGCAGGTGGGAGAAAAAACTCGACTTTAGCTTTGCGATTACGCAGCGGAATCCCAGAATTTTTTAATGAATAAGATATTTTCTCTATCCTCCAGGACACGATAAACAACGTAAAAATGACGAGATAAAATTCTTTTAATCTCAAAAATTGTTGCACCCCCCCCCCCCCCCCCCATTTTAAGTCTCGCGATATCCAAGTGTCTTACCAAAATTTGTTTCGCCTGCTTGTTTTTTTGGCACTTCTTATTTTGATGTTTTGGTACTTTTGTTTTATTTGGCAAGATAACACACGTACGATAACACAGATTTTGTACACATATAATAAAGAGTATATCTAAAAGTATGTATAATACTTAGCTGCAGGTGCTTTTATCTTTGTGTTAATGGAAGACATTACCACTTCACCACTTAGATTAAACAATCGTCAATGGCCGTTAAAATATCACTAAATTACATCTGTCACTAATATTTTACATACGAATGGCATGAGTAAACTAAGCTTAAACGGAACTATAGATCTTACGTGCGAGAGGGTGTGGAAAAGAAAAACAAGAGGCCTAGAAGAAATCATGAATACCAACATCACCCAGGGTGTTCGGAAAAATGTCCAAACAAACCGCTGATAATAAGCAAATGTCATAGTGCGAAGGACCAGATTATGCATTCTTTCCTTTACAGCTGATTGTAAGCATAGACAATATATATATATATATATATATATATATATATATATATATATATATTTATATATATATATATATATATATATACATATATATATATATATATATATATATATATATATATATATATATATATATATATATATATATATATATATATATATATATATATATATATATGTAGGGTGTTTCAGAGAACGCAGGCCAAATCGCTCCAGCGAAAAATACTCGTCGCAACGAAAGAAGGCTTGTGGCGTTTTTTGGTCCTGGGCCAGGCGCCCATATAGGAAAATGATTAAAGTCCGCGATAATTAAGTTTTTGATTATTTTTGCATAGTTAACTTTTTTAATATTGTGTTTAAGGGCATTTTTTAAATTAAAAAATTGCTCAGCATCATCGAAAAACACCACATCAACAAATTGCAGAACGATAGAAGGCACGCGAAGCATATTACGGCGTTCTGAAAAAACGCACAAAATCGACGGGTTTTTAAGGTTCGGTTTGCTATCGGAGCGCATCTCAGCCTCGGCGGCACCGCGCCCCGTGGGGAGATAGTGCAACCAGCCTCTGCTGCATTGCGCGATGACAGCGCAGCAGAGGTTGGTTCCACTATCTCTCCACGGGGCGCGGTGCCGCCCCGTGGAGGAATAGTGCAACCGTTCTGCTTATTCTGCCCATCATAATGGCAACATACGCATTTTTAATGCCGCGATGGAAGGGCGCCAGGTGAAAAAAAAAGCGAAAGCAGTGTTTCATTGAGTATATATTCACCTTTAAAAATCCTAGGTTTTAACTATATACATGCTTGTGGTAAGTGAGTCAGACGAGCGAAATTTACTCGTACCCACATTACACGAGCGTTTTAGAACAACTTCACAAGTCTCAATCTTGCAAAGTATCTTGATCGAACTTAACAATAGTTTGCCTCGATGTTGCTCTCAGCAAGTCCATTAGTTATCCTGCACCCGACTGTTTCCAAGCGAGGACCACACAAAATATTCCCTAACATAAGTAGCCGAAATCTTAACGGGATCCTGCTCTTCGTAGATATGGTTTTTACACCTTTAGAATTTACCTTTTGAAAATAAAATAAAAATGACCCCAATAGATGGGAAGAAAGAAACGCCGTTTCTTTTTCGTTCCAGTGAAACTGTCACGAGTTCCAGTTCCAGTTCCCCCGGTGCGAAATGAAACGGCGGGGTTTCTTCTTTCCTCCTAAAAGGAACGCGTTCCAGGAACGCCGTTCCGTACAACACTGCTTGGGTTACACAACCCAAGGCCGATGGAGCAAAAATGCGGATGCTAAGCGACTGACAAACTTTGCGGGCGCGTCAAAGTTGAATGCCTTTTCGGTATCACGGAATGCGAAGTGCGCGCTGCAAAATTTTAATTGAGTGACTTAGTAAGTTTTGGTGCCACCTAAAAAGTTCATTGTTCAAATTTGTGGGATCAACAAACGCAGCGGGGGCAAAATAGGCCAAAGCAGGCGCGGACTTCGACCGCGAGGTGGATGCCGCGTGGCGGGCCTTATATTGTATTTCATCTTATGATGGACTGCAATGGACGCTATGCGCCATCCCACCCACCTGAATGTATGACGTAAACACGCTTCCCACGCGTCGCTGCGCGCCTCTGAAAGGCACGCCACACTCACACGGCTTTGGATTGACTCGGATGGCTCGCAAACGTCCGCTGGAGTTCATCGCAAGGTGAGACGGATGACAGGAAGCTGAAACCGGAGCACAGGCTGTGCCCAACATTTTTTTTGCTACAAAATAAAAGTATCTTTTGCCATGAGCTTCTCTGATCCCACTTTTCGACGAACAGTAGGATGCGCTTCTCACAAACGTTTATTTGTAAATATTCAAAAGTTGAATATACAAAGCTAATTAAAGACGTAAATATCCTAGACTACGGGAACCTTAAAAGATAAGCCTCGCGGGGCAGTAATTAGCAAGGTCAGCGATCTCAAGTGTCTGAGATGTACAGCCTTTACACGCAATATCTTGGCTTGGGACAGAATGTATATATTGCTGTCCACAAAAGCACATATTGGTGATATTACTTATTTCAGTAGAAGAACTGAGTGTCGATTTAAAATTTTAACGTGATTAATCGCCACACTTTAATCGATGAAATGATCGACTAGTCGGACTCGTCAATTCCCGTGGATAATATACTGTTTCAGTCAAAATTACCTATATATTTATATATTGTTTGTCTTTGCTGAATAAGTGATAAACGGCGCTTGATAAAATCTCGATTTTGTATCAAATGGGATACTTATTTGAGAACAGTTAAAATTCGTTCACACTCACAGATTATTGCTTCAGCTGCACGAGGCAGAGCTTCATTGCTATTCTCCGGCAAGACCGAGCTCCATTCATTGTTCCCAACAGTCTCTGCCGCGCTAAACGAACACTCTCTCGGCCTTGAAGTCGGCGGGACACCTGTAACCTTCCGCACCTGCCTCTACTTACCAATCTCGCCCTTGAAGTTTACCTTAGGTTAAAATTTAACCTAATGTTTGGCCTTCATATAGGTGCACTCGCCAAATTGTGCGTAGGGAAAACATTTAATTTTTCTTTTTTTGGCTCGTCAAACGTTTACCGATTAAACGGTTAAAAAGTTTAATTGGAATTAGACCATTAATTGATTAATCGGTGGGTTAGTAGATCGGTTGCCCTGCCCTACTAATTATTAGAAAGAAACACATTGTATCGTGAATAACCCCAAATCAAATTTAACAGCACACAGAACGAAGTCAAGCCAGTCGCATCATAGCACACCATTGGCCAAATAAAAAGAACAAGTTTCCAAATTTTCTCACCCATGGAAATGGGCCGGGAGTGTTCATATAAAATAATTTCAATGCTCTGTTATTAAAACATAAGAAAACTTTAAAAAATAGCATTTTAAATGGGCCTGAGCTCAGTGCTAATAATACTTGAATGTGGTTGAAATTTCGAGCCACTCTACATTCGACTTCTAAGGCAGCGAGAAAATCTGTCACTCTTTCATTGGATGCAAGCCAAACACTGAAATGCACCGCACGAAGCGCGTCTTGCGAGTCAAGAAACCACGATAAGAACTCAGAAGGATGACATTCGCTCTTTGCTTCGGGCTGAGGGTTCGATCAATCGCCAGTAGTAACTTCTCCCGACGCCAAAAAAAAAAAAAAAAACACCTTTCAATATCGATCATGTCACCGCGCAACCAAAGCCGCAGCACACGCTCCCGGAGTGCCCATTGGCACCTGTCGTAAGATTGCGGTTCCATAGAAATGGAGTTCCCGTAGAGATGACTTCGTGCGTATGAAGACTCGGTTGTCGCTTTCTTCTGCATCCAATCAATGCCGGCTGAGAAAAAGAAAACAATATCCGAAGTGTCCGTATGGTGCGAAATATTGCAATCCTCGTTTTTTTGTGTGTGTGTGTTCTTCTACGGCGTGTGTCGTATGACTACAGACAATTTCGGTAGACATGAACATTTTGTTTAGTACTTGGCCAGTCAACTATGACTATATTTGAAATCAATTTTGCACATGCTTGGAAACGTGTCGGCATGCATCCATGCGTGACTTTTTATTAGGTCGCGGTGTAACTAAAGAGTTCTAGCAAAATTTCACCGTATAGCTCTAAAACTCCTTACCGTTATCTAACTATAACATACCTCTTTATTGAACTAAAATTACTAAACAAATTCTGGAGAACAAGGAAGAAAATGGACAAAAACAAAAAGCTCCAGAAACAGCACCTTTGCATTAATTGCATTAGCATCATAACCTTATAATGTAGGCCGTTGTTCCTTGTTGGTGTTCGACTGGTCGCAGCTGTTATTACCCGTTTGCACTACTGACGTCACGGGTCCTGGTTGGCTCAGTTGGTAGAGCGCTCAACTGGGAATGAAGAGCTACCTGGTTCTATATACCAAGACCAGGCGGGTTTATTCATTCGCGCAATAGTCTCCCAGCTGCGTTTGAGCATTTATGTTTGCCCTTTGTTCCCGTTGCTCCCCTCCACCAGGAATTATTTTGTTATTCTTGTGCGGTTCGCTACTCCTTTGCCTTAAATGCGCTAACAAACTTTTATTATACAGTGTATTATGGCTGATAAAACCACATAGTGATGTCTACGCGTTTTTAGTTTTTTACTAATTTTTTCTTTATTGTTTCTGCCAGCCGTTAGGCCAAGGCAGGAATGGTGCAAAATTTAATACAAAAACTCAAAAAGGGTATTCAATTCAGGTATAGAAAATACCAAATTCTTCGGTGAACGACACGACATCCTTTGAATTAAAGGGAGACACTGCCCAGGAAAAAAACAATTTCTGCAAAAAAGTTGAGTTTGAAATAATAAAAAAGCCATATTTACATCGACCAACATCTCTGAAGTATCCCCAGACAATTTCATTAGTTTCCCTGCATAGTTAATATTTTTTTATATTTTTTTATAAATCATTTTCGGTTCAATGATGATAAGAAAAGTTAGGAGCTGCAGCACTTTGAACGTTTTCTTCTCTGTTGAACTTTTCGGCATAAATTTCACTTTAGGAAAACTTCTGTTTTTACAATGCGTTATAGCGAATTACTCTAAGGCGGTTTTCTGGGATACTTATTTGTAAAGAACATGCCTGGCTGGTTAGTTTTTCTACATTAGCATTTTTATACTAAAAACTGCATTTGGAAAAGGAGCAGAATGAAAATAATTTAATCTTCTTACGGAGTTATATTTATAGAAAAAACGATGTAATATAGCAAAATAACTAGCTGGGTATGTGCTATTGGTATTCCTATGATTATATTACATATAAAAATCACAAATTGTTATTTCATTTTATAGAAATGGTTATTTCAAGCGAACACACTGATTAACATATTGTAACACCCGTAACAAGTTTCAGAATTGGCATAGGACAATGAAATTTGGCAGGGATGGTCATGTCACTCATAAACTTGTAATGCAAATTATATTGTAATCAAGCAAGTGGTACAGAAGTTGACTTTTCTTAACAATACATAACGATAGCTTGTTGCATTCACCAATACATCGAAAGAAAAATGAGCACTAAAGACAATCTTTTGAGCACCGTTAGGGTTGGGTATAGCGATTATATTTTGTTCTTTTCAAAATAGGCTTGGGTATCGTTATATATTTAGAAATGTCTATCTTATACCAACCATTCAGTATCTGTAAAAAAAGTTTCATCCGGTTTATCACCAACCTGGTTTGAATGTTGTTAGCCGCCTCGTTGGCTCCGACAATAAAGAAAAAAAAAAAAAAAAAAAAAAAAAAAAAAAGCCTCGTTGGCTCCGAGGCGAGAGCGCCGGCCTACGGATCCCCAGGTGGCGGGTTCGAACCCCGACCGAGGTGCCCGCACTATGACGGAGGCTTATTGCGGAGAAGGCGCCGTGTAACCGAGCTTTTGGTTGCACGTCAAAAGATCCGCAGGTGGTCTAAATTAATCCTCAGTCCTCCGCTGGGGCGTGCCAGATGCCCGTCGTAGGTTTGGCACGTAAAACCCCCAAATTTTGTTTGAATGTTGTTCAAGTATACTCAAAACTTGAATGCGGTGGCGGAGACAGTTGATTTGCAAGTGGTGTATATAAAGCGCACTTCTTTGTTTTTAAGTATTTTTTCTAAAATAGAAATATATCTAGTGGTAAATGGCTGCCATACAGAGCTCGCGTGATCAAAGATGACTCTCGTGCTGCGCAAAAGCTACCAGCTAAGCCGTTCTAGGCGCAAAGTGTATTGGTCCAATTTGCGGCCATTTCACGATGTGTCATCGCCTCGTTCAACCAGTGACCAGGAGGCGAAATAGTACCACTGAGGTTTAGGCCAAGGCAGCTTGAGTGCTTCTAGACAAGCGGAATTTGCTGGATTAATTCCCAATCCAGACCAGATATATATTATTTTTTTTTGTTGATTAACCTTCTCTATTTATCTACGATACTACGCACGTCGTATTACTCCCGGATATAATTGTCAAAGAAACTCGTCTACCACCGTCGCAAACTACGATTCAACCCATAAATTATGTTGCGGCTGCAGGTTTAAGCCATAGGCTTACTGGCTGAAGAATTTTGTTTTATTTAGAAGGTTAGTACGCTGCTTGTGACTCGACGTTAATAAAAGTGTAAAGACAAGTGCTTGCAATAATGAAGAAACTAGGTATACTTGTTTCCTTAAAACAGTCAGTCAGAAATTAATAAACCACCACATTTCTATAGTTTTCGCTTGTGTGCGAGGGAACACAGAGACTACCGAGTAAGAAATACAGTCCCAGGAGCAAAGTTCGGAGACAGAAATCGACATTACTTGGTGTACCATTGCATGAAAGCGTAAATAATTTATTTTGCGTATTTTCCTACAGTGCCATTCATGCTGTTACTTATTTATTTATTTATTTATTTATTTATTTAAATGCCTTGAGTGCCAGTTTCTGTATGCTAGACAAAGGATCGTCTATACACATTTTCAAACTTTTGCTTAAAACAACAAAAACAGTAACAGCAAAGCACATACAGGCATACAACTGAGACAATAATAAAATTGCAGTTCTTATTACAATTTAAGTCTCATTACTGTGGCTAATAAAGGCAGTGAGCATTTCTTGAAATGTAGCGTTTTTGGCTTATGTAACAACCTTGTTTGGCAAGAATTCCATTCCGCAATTCGCAAGCGTTAGCGTCAGATTTGCGAAAAAAAAGGTAAGGTATGAATAGATTTTCTTTTGTACAGATTGTGAATTTTGGAGCAAACTCGGTCGGGAGTGTTGAGGGTGGACGTTTTTTCTGCAGATTCTGATAATATATACTATGAAGGAGTTGTTGGGAATGCTTTCGTTGTAAGGAAAGTGTTTGGAGGCCAGCACAATGGCGACGTGATGTGACTCTGGTACTTGGAGAACAGTCTGAAAAAAATATATGAATTAATACCCTGTGTTCAATGCTCTCTACTTTATTAACTAGAAAACGTTGAAATGGTGACTATTTCAATTATGCATGTTCAATTAGTTGTCTTACAAAATTTTTTGAGGCGAACATCTTCATTTTTGATGAAGAGATCACTTCAATAGATTAGGGATTTTGTACAACTGAAATTAAAATAAATAAAATAGTCTACAGAGTAGACTTCCCGGTCGAAAAGCGCAGCGTGCAACAACTAGACGAAACCGGCAGAAGTGCAGCTCATCAGCCTTTTGGTCTATCAGATTAACCGCTAAAGCAGTATCGGAACACGAGCTCCCATAGTCTCACTTGCAAAATGTGTGAGAATTCGCTAATGTCAATATGGGCGCCTGACTAGGATTTTTACTATCTTGTCTGCTAGTTCAAATATGACCACAATTTAACTTTCATCAAGTTCGGCAATGGGTCAGGGTCTCTGCTTCTAATGGATTTGAGAAGAAATACAATGCAAATAGTCTGATCAAAATAAATAACAATTTGAGTACCTTTCTAATGGATCTAAGAAAAAATGTAAATCGTCTGATTAAAATAACATTCTGAGAACCTTTTGGCAACTACAGCAGTTATTGCAGACCTGATATTAGGGTGTAGCAAAACAAATATACATATGTCGACGTGCCTTTTCAACTGTCCGGTGTTTACAAGTATTATTTTTAAAACGTATGCAACTTTCGACTTGTTTAGTTAATCATAATTGTTGACTGTGTCGAGATCATTGTAATTAAGTGATTGTGTTAGGAGGATGCGCCACCCTATGGCGGCAATAGTTCGTTGGGAAATAATATACTGAAAGATACCACCTAGTAATAAACTAGCAACGGATGCCAATTCAGTGTATATGTTCATAGGTTATAGACTCGTGTACTTTTTTAATTACCAGCAGAGCCTTGCATATCAACGAGTTATCCGCGGATATCCGCATTAAACTGGCGGATGCGGATACAAATTATTCAGATTTGACGGATTGCGGAGCGGAGACAGGTGTCAGGGGATCCGGATGCGGATATCCGCGGATCCGGATATAAATTTTGGCCCGGTGGCATTCAGTTCTTTGACATCCGAGGTTTGATCGAAAGTTCGTTTGATCGAAAGGCTTCCCGTGTTTGTTTTATTGAAAAGCCTGCGATGTTTTGTCAAACACAACCCTGCTGTTTTCGCAGCAAACTTTTTGCCTCTCGCTTGGATTACGGGGAGAGAGAGAGAAGAGCATGGTTTCGTTAAGCAGACCTTTGTGAGTCACGCTCTAGCTTTTAGCGGCTTAGTGAAGAAATAAGTTGTGAACGAAACGACGTATGGTTTCTCCAAAAAAAGAGCTTCCACGCAACGCACATCGCCGACAAACCGTGTGTCCATAAAATGTTTTACACGAGAAGTTGCCCACGAAACGTTTTTCCACAAAACGTGTTACGAAGAAAGTATAGGGACCCTTATAAAGATCTGATTCTCCCCAAAGATCGATTTATACTCCGTTCACCTTTGAGCTGAGACTGCCTGCCGATGCCACCAGCACCAGCATTGGCAACCAGTTCATTAAATGACGTTTCATCGACAGATCCTTTCATCGATATGCGACGTGTCATTGACAGACTGTTTCATCGACAAACTGTTTGATCGAGAGTTCAGATTGGCTTTTTGTTGTAATAAGCTGCATCAGACTATCGCCGGGAAGCGGCGTGTGCGGGTGGGTCCGATGGGTTAAAATATTTGTAATAAGCCGCTGCAGAGTGTCGGCGCGAAGCGGCGTAAACGGAGCTGGAGGATTGATTTACGCGAACCCCAGTGATACACGCGCGACGAAGTGTCCCCACAGCGTGCAATTCGCGAAACGAGTGCAATGAAACATTTGCGTCGACGAAACGTGTGCCCATCCACGAAACGTAATTCCACAAAACAAGTTTCGACGAAACAATAAGGACCCACGCACGACAGCTCGTGATCGCTGATTTGAAGCCTTCGTTGGGCAGAACGAGCACGCGCAATAGAAATGCACGTGTCAAGGCCAGAGGCGCGGGCTTGCTCGCTCTTGTAGTTTCGGCTGCAGTTTAGGCTTAAGGGTGAACAGAGTATAGGCAGCCGGCAATGGCCAGGCGGCGCCAGGAGTGTACTGCATTCAGCGCCACAAGCGGAGGCGTCTCTGTTGATGGGGCGGCCAGTTTGCCCGTCGGGCCGTTGCGAGCGTCGGCGACCGATTTCAGCTGTCCTCGTGTGCACCCGCGTCCCATGTCCCTGGTTCCTTTATGCGGTTTTGTAGGACCATCAGGAGCCTTGATAGGTCCAAGTGTTGGGAGAATATTCTAGAGTCGTCATTTGAACACCAGTTTGAGTTGTCTTCACTACTTGTGGCCGCCCGATCGGTCTGTGCTTCGCTCGTCTCCCAGGAAGTGACACAACACAACGAGAGGGCAGCGAATGGGTTTATTGCACATCCCGGTTGCCCGTCTTCAAGAGCCGGCAGTCCGGACCCGCCGACCCTAGTTGTCGCCCGTCCACAGCGAGTGCGACCCTTCAGCTACACGGTTTTTAATGTTTCACAACCAACAGCCCACGCAGATAGGCAGCCCGTGAACTGCCTTTTTTTTTTGTATGCTTAGAGTTTTAGCCAGGAAAGTTAGCTAGTCCAGGGCGCTAGTAATGCTGGCGGCCGCCGAGTGCTGCCTCCGTGGCTGACCCGAGCAAATCGAAAAAAGAGTTTGTCTTTACTCCTGCGTTTTACATCTTACAATGGGGGAAAGACGGAGAAAGAATGGCTTCTGTCTTTCTGCCATTGTTTCTCCTTTCTTTCTGCTTTTTATTACTTTTTGTGTCACCACCCTTTCCAGCTGTTCAGAATTTAGGGGAGAGTAACTGGACCATGGGTGAAAGTTTGTGATTCCCCATGGGGTGGTGAGAAAATCGGTCAGCGTGATTTCCGGTGATTTAGTTAGTCTAAATATAATCGTAACCTCTGCTTGCTAGCAAGAACATGGACTACGACGTCATTCGCAGGAAATGTTGGAGCGGTAAGTTCACGCTGAAGGCGAAGACGGGTAAGTTAGAGATCTGGAAACAATTTAGAGAAATCATTCGTTTACAAAGTCCAGGTTGCACGGACTTTATTGCATGCAGCACTTGCATGAATGTGTATCAGTATTCAAGCCTGAAGTAAGGCACATATAGCTTGTTGAAGCAGAAATGTCAAACGGAAAATGCAACTCTTTGGGGATACCTTCAGAAACCGAAACCTTCTTCCTCCGTGAAAAGCGCGATGAAAGAGCGTGTCGTCAAGAGCGGTGTGGACTTTATTGCCAAGGATGTAAGACCCTTTGAAGCGATTGCCAAGCAAGATTTGAGGACGCTGGCGCAGTGCATCCTTAATAGTGGAGCTGAGTGTGATACACTCGATGGGGAATTACTGCTGTTGCACCCGACGACGGTGTCTTGGTATACGGCCCGTATCTACGACAAAGCAAGAAAGCTTGTGAAAGCGGAAATACGTTTTCCATCGTTGAGAGGCAAAGCGCTGCGGCTACACTTGATATGTGGACGGATGATTACCGAAAGGAGCTGCTACTTTGGTATAACTCTGCACTACAAAATAACTTCAAGTTGGTAGAGCGCGTGCTTTCCCCTACAGAACTCCACAAAGAGAGACAAAGCGACAGGCGAAAACACCCGATCTGCAGCACTCCAAACCTGTAGAGGTTTGACCTTCAAAACTTTCTTACAAAGTGCATTTCTTACGGACATAGGCACGAATGACATCTCGGCACTGAGATTACTAGTGTGCCTAAATTGTGTTGTGCAGTCTCTCAACACTGTTCTTGAGACGACGATGTGTGCTGAGAACAATGTACACAATGACGTCACGAAGATGATCGCAGCTGCCAAAGAACATCGAGTGACAGAGAAAGATCAAGTCGAAGATGTCGAGGTTATGTCTGCTTCATAACCAACCCCTTTCGAAGAGAATATTAGATCTGAACGACGTGGGCACTCTATCTGATTAGGACACCATCGAGGAAGTAAAATAGATATCAAGTGACGAAATCGAGAAATACATCCCCTTCAATTGGATCGATGAGACTTAATTCGATCTTATGAAGTGGTGGAACTTGCGCCAACACGAGTTTCCTTACCTCACTCTTGTAGTGCATTTCGTGCATGCTATTACAACGAGTGCACCAGCGGAGAGAGACTTCTTATTGGTGGCTCTTGTATTTCAAGAGGCGAACAAGTCTGAATCCGTCAATTGTTGATGATATAATGTTCCTACACAGATCGACAAGTTAAATGGGCGTGTGTGTGCGTTTTGGTGTGAGAACTCCTCTTCTCTTAATTTTTTATCCTTTGACCGAACTAAAATATCGTAATGTAGTATTCCCTTTCTTAACTTTTATGTTTTTAAAGTACGCGTCTGTTTAAAGTAAATTTGGCGTTACAAAGTAAAAAGCAAAAAAAAAAAAATTCCTTTTGAGCACTTCTTCGGCACAGTGTCGCAGTTTCCGAACATGACTTCGATCATCTTTCCCGCGACGCGCAGTGACTCGGGAAGGCTGATCGCGTTTCATAGAAATACGACGCGACAGATAAGTTAAACACACTGCTTAAAAGGTGATATTCGTCTTCTTTTTGTTTTTGGTTTTCATTCGCGCTTGTTTTTGTTCTATAAAATGACTGCCCGGATTGCGATTCGGATGCAATTCCAAATTTTGCTGATGGTGTTCGGATACGGATACGACGTATGCGGATGCGGATCGTATGCGCATAAAATAATGTAAAAACTGCGGATGCGGATACAAAGTCTGCGGATGCGGATCGGATATAGATGATCAAACTCCTATCCGCATAGGGCTCTAGTTACCAGGGATTGGGATTAATAATTAAAGTATATATCACGATATGTGTGCTTCCAGCAAGCTGTTTCTGATTATACTAAAATAGGACCTTAGTTTCTTCGTTTACATAACTGCTTGTAAAGAACTATGATTAAAGTCGGCATAACGTTTATGCAACTAAAGTACATAAACACTTATTTCTATACATTGTTGACACTAGTTCCTGCACTGCTACAGCGTCCAATTTTTACTGGAACGTCCTCTCCGCAGCAGGTTGTCGTGAAAACGGTTCATTTGTTTTGAGCGTTTTATACAAAAACAAAATGAAAACGCGAATATTTACAAAAAAAAAGCTATGGCGAGTTGTGAATTTACAAATAATACCACTCAGATAATACACAGATAATACACAGTGGATATCCGAACAGCCTTCGACGGCATTCCTCTTGACAGGGTCCTCGCCAAAGCTCGTGATCTCGGACTCAAAGGAAAGATCTACAACTTTATTGCTGCCTTCCTAGTCCGAATCGGGAAAGAAACCAGCGGCACCCACCACAATGGGGTCGGGGTCCCCCAGGGATCCGTGATAGCCCCCACGTTGTATAACATAGCAATGTCCCAACTACCGGCAAGGCTGGCAAAGTTTCCGAACATCGAACTCGCCATATGCGAAGACGATGTCTCAGTGTGGACCCACACGGGAAATAAGCAAACAAGAAGAAGCCCTCCAAGGGGCACTCGACACCATAAATGCATACTCAATCGAAGTGGGTTTGGCTACGGCACCAGACAAAACTGTGTTCGTCGTGGTTTATGGGGGCACACATACCAAAGCCAAGCAAGCCGACAAAGACAACATAAGCTTATCAATCGGGGAGCAGCCCATCGCTCGCAAAGTCTCCATTCGATTGCTCGGGATGTTCATCGAATAAAATGCATAGCAAACTCCTGTTATAACCGCACTGTCGCAACCACTAAAAAGGTTCTACACGTCCTGCGCGGAATCTCAAACCGCACAAGGGGGGGGGGGGGGGGTAAAGGAACGGGAACATCGCCAGTTTGTCACCTCCTTTATTCACGCTAAAGTGATGTATGGTTTGCGATACCATCCGGTCACCCGGACGCAGCTTCAAGCCCTAGAGCGCCTCAACCACGAGACAACCACTGGGCTCCCTCGTTACACACCGCTAGCAGCTCTGAAAAGCTGCAGTGGCATTAATGACCTCACAGGGCTTGTTGAGACACACCTTCACGCACAAGAGGTCCGCCTTCGATGCACGCACGCGGTCAGACACGCACTAGCCATGCTTTGACATGACATTACCAACCTTCCAGACCTACCGCACTGTCGCCGCCCTGGTAGCAAGCACATCATGCTCAGTGATTCAACACCGCTGCCACACCATATGCCCCCCGAGCAAGTAGAACGAAGACGAACATTCGTCAAGACGCATATCAGGTGGACCCAAACCGCCTGCCTGGAAGAAGATATCCGGATCGCCTACACGGACGCCGCTTGTCCTCAAGATGGAACGGATGTTGCCTTGGCTTGGGTTGAAACCACTACGTCAACTCAGGGGCGACTCTATCATGCCACAACGGAACCTGTCCACAGCACGCTAGCAGAAATGCACGCTATCGTTGATTATGTTCGACTCGCAAACGATTCCTCCAACAACAGCAACACCAAGACCCATTTCTGGCTTTTTACAGATTCTCAAGCTGCACATTGGGCTTGTGCGGATGTTCGGCACACCACCATTGCTGTTGAGCAGCTTAGACTCTCCGTGAAACACTTACGTGTTCTCGGGCACGACCTCACAATACACTGGGTACACGAACACTTCGGAATACCCGCCAGCGAAAAAACGCACCGCCTCGCACGCGCGCTCTTACTATCCGTGCAGGCCAGAGCAAGATCCGAAGATGCAGTCTGCCTTCCTCACGAACAAGTAGAGTCCCGTGCAGCTACCACCCGACCCAGCGGAAGAGATATTCAAGGCACTGCACTACCGCAGAGCCTACCTCCTGGCTACCGCCAATCCCCTCCTTACACCCCTTCCCTCCTTCTCAACTCTTCTCTCGCTGGCAGCTTGTCACGCTCCGCCAAATTCAGACCGGTACCGCGACCATCCTCACCGCTTACCTGCTACAGCGGTTCCGTCAGCACAGCAGCAGCCACCGCGAAAAGGGTAGTGGGGCTGCTACAATTAACCTTCCTGGTACATGCGCATTGTGCCATTAAAAACGCTGATCTGAAGCACCTGCTCTGCGACTGCCCGCTATACTCAGAGCCCCGAACCCGCACCTTGGCTACCATCCACCACTGTTTTAGGCCTACCTCGCTGCATGCCTCAGCCTGCCCGGACCCCTCCTTCCCCAAAGTGACCTCTATCGAACTCTGGAGATCGCTGCTCGTGTACATCCAGGACCCTGCACCTCCCCCTGTCGGCACGCGGCTTCAAGGCATTGAGCTCTCCATCACTGAGACCAGACGAAACACCAAGCCTGACCCTACCGTATATCTATCCTCTGACGCCGTCGCACAAACCGGGCCAACAGACAAGAATGGAGGCCCCTCTCTATTGAAGAATCCCGTATGCATATCTCGTAAGGGTCCTGTATAAAATTTATGCGATGTTATGGGATACAGGATCCTGTATACATATACGGGAACCATATCCATACAGGATCCCATATACGTATACGGGATCCACATCCATACAGTATCCTGTATAGGTATACGAGACCCACATCCACATACAGGATCCCGCATAGCTATATAGGATCAGTAATCGCACACAGTATCCCGTATAGCTATATAGGATCTCTATCCGCATAGAGGACCCCGTCTATATATTGAGACCTTGTAGTCGGTTTGCCTTGCTGCATACCCGACCCGGAGGAATATGATGAAGCCAGCGGTTTCAAGAACAAGAAACTACATTTAATTGGACGTGGACGAGGCGAGCAATACACTAACATCGTCACCGGCGGCGCTCGTGTCCGGGCAGCGACTAGCCGATTCTTATCCATCTTATCAAGGCGGTGCGCGCAATGTGCGTGTGGCCGGCTTGAGTCTGCACCCACGCGGGACAGTCAGCCGCCTGTGCACCATAGTCTGGCAACTGCGCCGGGGAGCCACCAGGGTATACCTCAGTGGGATGGAAAAAAGGTTAGAACGGTGCAACCTAGGTTTTGATCTGACTTACATGGAGGAAGGACATAAAGTAAATCAAGTATTGCCAGGATTAATGTATGCAGACGACATTGTACTCGTATCAGAAAGTCGTGAGAGAATACAGGAACTGATTAGGATTTTCAGCAGGGAAGGGGCCACTTTAGGACTAAAATTTAGTGGGGACAAGTCTGGTACAATAGTTTTCAACGACGAGAAGGGGGAGCCCCTGGAGATACAGGGCACATTGATAGAACACGTAGAAAACTACAAATATCTGGGAGTATGGTTAAGTGAAGGAGGACGGTATCTAAAAGAATATGAAGAAATTGTAATGAAGAAGGAGAAACGAGATTCGGCTATCATGAAACACAGGGTACTATGGAACTATAATAGATATGAAGTCGTTAGGGGTATATGGAAGGGAGTCATGGTGCCAGGACTGTCATTTGGGAATGCGGTATTGTGTATGAGGTCAGATATCTAGGCAGGTTTAGAGATACAGCGAAGGAGTGTGGGTAGGTTGGCATTGGGGGCACAGGGAATACACCAAATGAGGGAGCACACGGGGATATGGGTTGGGCATCTTTCGAGAGTAGAGAAGCGATAAGTAAAGTAAAATTTGAAGAAAGATTAGATGAAATTGAGGATACACGGTAGGCAACGAAAGTGTAAGATATATGAAAAGTCTAAACACTAAGTGGACAAACCGAACCCGCAAGCTGAGATTTAAATGCATTCAACGAGTTGGAGCCGATCAGAGCATATCAGTAGAAAAGGGAGTAAAGGAAACAGAGAGGAAATTGTGGGAAGAGAGAATGCAGGGGAAATCAGCTACAACAATATACAGGGCGCAAAAACAAGAAATAAAGAAGGAACAGCTGTATGATAATTCAGTGGGGAGCTCTTTGTCGTTTGAAGCTAGAACGGGGGTGCTACGAACGAAAACGTGTAGGGCTAAATTCCAGGAAGTAGATACTCTGTGCGACGTGTGCAACCGCGGAAGGGATACTATGGAACATGTGATTTTAAGGTTCACGGGGCTTCGTCTTACCTTCTTGGGGGGAATGACTACAGATTTGGAGGGGGCACTGGGTTTTCTGGACATGGATGGACGAATGGATAGGGAAGGAATCGCGGTAACTAAGAGGAGATTGGAAGATTGGTGGAAGAGATTTAGGAAAAGATAAAAAATACAGATAAAAATAAGCAATTAATTCAATTTAAAAGAGAGGGGGGGTCTGTTATAACAAAATTCATACAAATTAAAAAAAAGGATGACGAAATGTTAGGATAGGTGGCGCGAGCTGCCGCCCGTTACAAAGGGTATAGCCATTACCATCCATCCATCCATCCGGGTGCCCACAAACTCTCCCCCCCCCCCCCCCCCCCCCCGCCGGTTTCAATGCGGTGCAGCAGGATGTCAGTCTTTCCAGGCGTTTTTGTAAACATTGGTGAGAAAGACTGCAGGACGGCTTGCAGCTCCTGCTTCTGCTGGCTGCTTGGGGGTACTTTCGGAACGATTTTCGAACGCCGGCAGGTAAGACTTCCGGCACCATGGTGAAGTGGGCTGCAGTGGGCGGTTTGCGGACGCAGTTCTCCCATCTGGTAAACGGAGTTGGCTCTGATTGTTGACCCAGTCGGTACCCGCCACTAGAAAAGTTGAGTGCCATGCTTTCGCCTGTAATGAAATCTCAGCCGAATATCACGGGTAGCATGAGTCCTGGCAGAAAAAGAAATTGCTGACGCCGCTTCTTTCCATTAGACAAAGTTTGCAGCCTTACGGCTACCCCAGCTGCTCTCGCTGCACCAGAAGCTAGCTGCAAATGTGTTTGACATTCCCGGAGGCTTATCTTCTTTGTTTTGCAGAGTTCAAGAACGAAATACCCTATAAGCGAGATAGATGCCCCAGAATCTAAAAGTGGGGCAATGTTAGCATTAATCAGTGAAATCATCACACAAGGTTCAATGATGATAGGCTCGGGCTGGGTTCGACCACGGCCGGACTGGAAGCACGCGCTCTCTTTCTCTTCTTACGGCCTTTGCAAACGCCCGGGAGTCAATGGCATTTTTTTATCGTATGTAGTTCACTTGCTTGCCGCCAGGGGCGCAACCACCTCACCCCACTCCAAGAGTCACTTCGAGCTGCTTTGCGCTGGTGTTTGAGCTTAGTAGGCCGTTGTTTTGGAAACTTTGATCTGGTGTACGTCGGTGGCTATCTGGTGAAACTCATTAGTGAGTTTGGGTGCGACGCCTGTCTTATGCTGTTGACTACGAGTAACAGAGGTGATCCTTTGTTCGTCTTATTACAAGGCCAGGATAAAAGCGGACTTCATTATCCAAATCTTAGGTTCCTCGCACTTCTGGACAAGATTGTTGCTTTTTTTTTTAAGGCTGTTAAGCACCTTCCGCGTACAAATGTGCACGAAGTTTTGCAACTAGGTAGGGTGAAACTCATTGCACCCTATCTTGAAAACGCGCCAAGCCAAAGTTGCCCAGAGGGCATTGACAACAGTCACTCAAAGCGCTTGGCTGGTTTAATTTGCAGCAAGTTCCTCAGAATACTTCTGATTAACCATGCAAAGACGGTCACGGACAGAAACGAACAATCAGCTGGATATGTTCACAACCCCTCGAGGAAGCACTTTAGGCTGTAAGACGCACTGTGCGAAAATTTTACACCCTCGTCTAGAGCAGCTGACCACTTCATGTGCGGCCTATGAAATGATGACGCAGACCACGGCGTTAGATAGATTGGGCGTGCTTACATGTCACGAAAGTGTACCAATTATTTATCATTTAAAGATCCTCAACGTAGAAGGGGTCCGTCTCCTCCTGTTCCTGTTCTTGAGTTGCAACAGAAGTCCTGGAGGTAAAGACGAGTACACGTTTTCCGCTACTGCATTCGCTGTCTCTGCTTACTACTTTTTACTCCCGAATCTCTCGGAGATGTGCGTCAAATATTGACCGTTTTGGGCTCATCAGAAGCGCATTAGATAGTGGCTGAGGGTCTAAACGTAAGGATCAGGTTTCAAAGGCAATTAAAATTTCGGCCGCAAGTTGCGACAGCGCTGCGATACACTGGCAGGCGCGCTCTGTGCAAACGGTAAAGGGTAGCCCAGGGGTTAGAGTGCCCTCATACACACGCGCGCTTTTGCTTGAGTGGTGACATCTCAGCCATTTTCACGCCCTATCGTTTTTTTATGAATTTTGAAGTGCGCGCAATAACGGTGTTACTCAGTTCGAGCGCGCAGCTTTGGCTAATACATAGACGCCATTTTATCGCCCAAGTCACGCACCCAGCGCACGAGAGCGTCACGCGCTGGCACATTCACTGCAACAATGGATGTCTTCAGCCTGAGACAGACAGACATGTAGGCATCCTACCAGGGGTGAGGTGACAGCGCCCTTCGCGAATTGCGGCGGGAGGTGGCGATTGCCCGAATTGCGAAGGCCGTAAAAAGAGAAGGAGAGCGCGCGCTTCCAGTACGGCCGTGGTTCGACATACCCATCGAAAACGTGACGCGGCCTCAATGCTCCCAGAGACTGTAACGGCCGTCTGCGAGTGGCTGTCTGGTTTCAGCGTCGCAGGCCAATGTAGTTTCCCTGGTTGTTCTGGTTCCGGACCTCTGTCGCCGTCTTGTGCCATATCTTGCTTGTAGTGTCCAGAAGTCTTGGACACAGGTTTCGGTGGTGGCCGGACTGCTCGCATTCGTAGCAGCAGTCCGACTACAGTTGCCTGCTTAGGCCACCCGCACCGAGGTGACCGTCGGACTGCCTACAGTGATCGGATGAAGAATCACTATGGGAGGGCCTCCACCGGGCTTGCGACCAGCTGTTGTGGGGAGAGCTTGCTCCGTTGCGGTGGGGGTCAATTTCAACCACAGCGTGCGTTTTCCCCAGCACGTGCAGGAGCAGACCGACACAAATGGTTCACTTGGGCAGTGATGGGCCCCAGCTTTCGATAGGACGCGGCCAACGATCTCCCACCTGTCGTCGCGACCACCGCTCGGGACCCTCACAGGTCCCGTTTTGACATCCGGGACTTCTCGATGAGAATTAGGCGAACATGTGCTTATCCTGCATGGGAGAACGCCATGCATACCACGCCAACCCTCCTGGTTGAAGGTAGGTCTCGTTCGGACAGTCCACTTGTGTGGACGCTTCGGGGCCCGCCATGCGCATGCCGGTTCGAGCGCGTACGTGGCTGGTGGTCCCGGCGCGTAGTTCCGCTCTGGAGAAAATGCTTCCCCGATGAGGCGGGCGCACCGCACTAGCTCTTCAAGGGTCTCAAAGGTGCGGTTGATAAGCTAGACGTGGTATCTTCGGTGGCACTGTCTTCTGACATGAGGTAGTCTGTCCGACTCCGGTGTATTCAGGTCCGCCCTCTTGTAGAATTCTTGCATGACCCCGAACGTACCGGACCAGACTTTCGCCCGGCTGCTGCATCCTTGCCTTGAGGTCTCAAAGTATCTACGTTGCGTAGCCTGCAGGCAGGGACTCTTCTCGTGGTCTTGTCTGGAAGTCCACAAGGCTGGTGAAAGGGGCCTGCGACCCCAACCAGCACCTGGTGCTGGCTTGTAACGCAAGTGAGATGTTCAGGTCATGCAAAAGTAGATTGGAACAGTCAAGTGTGGTTGGGAGTCTGGCAGTGGAGTCTTCTGCTGGCCAGGCGTGAGGGCCAGGCGCTGCATCACGGAGTCGCACATCTCAGTGGCCGTTGTGAGTAAGGTCACGTGTTGTGCTGCAGCCATCGCGGCTTCCTGCTCCCGTGTGAGCATGCCTGCAAGCACAAAAAAAAATGACCCCCCCCCCCCCCCCAGAAGTCAACACAACAGCACAAAACGATTGCTGCGGTCACGAAACAAACAGTCAGAAAAACGCCAATACAATAAACGTGGACGTGACGGAAGCACGGAACGACAGAATGAAACACAGGGACTGGGAAAAAGGCTTACCGAAAGAAGGAACCAAGCCACGTGAAATTCCTGCGAGTGGGTAGCATACTACGCTCGGGCGCCATTGTGGTCAGTTTGCCTTGCTGCGTACTCGACCGGAGGAATAACAGGGAGCCAGAGGTTTCAAGAACGAGAAGCAACATTTAACTGGACACGGTCGAGATGATCAATACACTAACAATGTAACCGGTGGCGCTTGAGTCCGGGCAGCGACTGCCTGCGCGCCGCCTCTGATCCGTCGTATCAACGTTGCGCGTGCGATGTGTGTTTGGCCGGCTTGACTCTGCCGCCACGCGGGAAAGTCTGCCGCCTGTGTACCATATTTTGGCAGATGGGCCGGGAGCCGCCAGGGTGCCCACAACATTAAGGCCTACATACGCACACTAGACCTGCTTCTCTAAAAAATTTGTGGCAATGCGCATTAACAGGTGTGCCCGAATTGTCAGCAAAAGCCTACAGAGGAATGCGAAGAAGTGTCAGCGATTGCTGTGTGATGTTCGAGCAATGCGGGCGAAATTTCGGTGGGAACTCAAGACAGTGGTGTACATTTCTTTTATTGCAGTGTGGGCGCACTATTTTCACAAACCGTGACGGCAGAGATGGATACTCTTTTTTGTGCACTGATACCTGAGCGCGCGTGCCACGGTGTTCTCGTAGTAGTGGTTTGTATAAGAAATTAGGTCGTTGTTCTGCGTGAACGCCACCCGCGTCACGGCCAGCGTCACGGCCGTTTATACGGGAAGGGAACGCGGATGAAAAAATTGAGGTAGATGATGGGGGCATCTGCCATTGGGGGTCGTCGTCTGTTTGCACGTTCCTCTATGTCCTACTCAGCACTTTCCGCAGAACGGGTAAGCTAGCTCAGCTACCTGCATGCAATGCCAGCCTCGGCGTCGAAGGCGCTTGCCTTCGACGCGACGGATCTTCCTCGAACGGCGCTCTCTCGAAAGCCAGCGTCACCACGGGTACTATTGGCGGCGAGATGCTTTAGTGGCACCCTCCTATGGTTACCTCTCGTGACGCCATTACCTTGTGAACAACAAGTTTGAAGGTGTTTGTAAAGAGCATGGTGGAAGGTTGAAATCGCAGAACACTCAAACCAACACTGCCCACACCGTAAAAATCGAAGTTCTTCCATTCTTCTTATTTCCGTCGATAGGACGTCCTTTGCTGACGTCATAGTCAGCATTTGGCCTATCGTGGGCGACCGATCACAGGGACGCTTTCGATCGCTCACGTCGCCAATACCTACCGCGGTCGCGGTCGCGCGAGTGCGACTCATGCAGTTCCCGAGCGGGCGGCGGCGTCGAAGACGCGATCAACGGAGTAGCGACGACATTATTTCTTTGGGGTTGCGGACGCATTCGGTCCTAAAACTCCCTAATGTTCACAACTTGTTCCACACGTACTAGCCCCGAGAGCGAACGCAAGCGTCGCTGCGGTCGCCGCGCCCTGATTGGGTGAGGTGTACCGTGACGTCAGGCGGAGGACTCCGCTCCGCGACCTCGCATCGGCTCGCTTTCCAGCACCGGTTTCCTGGTTTGGCGTTGTGTGCCGCAAGCTCTACGAGGAGCTGGACTTCGTTTACCCGATGTACAAGACGTTGAGTTAGGCCGATATTGACGTGCTTCCGTACATTTCATAAGCCTGCTTGTCCCTTTTACCTTTAAAATTGGGTTACAAATCCCGAAAGCTATTGGCGAAGGCAATTCCGCCGATGAACCTCCCCGTCCGTCCACGCGACACAAGACAATCTTGCGAGGGGTCGGTGAAGCGGTGGCGCAAGAGTTTCAGACGCTGGAATTCTGTTCCTTACATGTTCATGAATTGGGACGATATTACATCCTGCTTTCAAGGCATTTGAAGTGGCATTGATATCATGGGCCTTTGGGTGGTCGGCGAATTAGCTCCCGACCCCGACTCTGCGCTGCCACTCTGCATGCGCTGGTTCGCAGATGTATTAAACGCCCTGCGTTGATGATCTTTGAAGTGCTCGTGGAACAGGGTTGTTTTGCATAAATGTAGCTTCTTCGTGAATTAATTATATAGTTTATACACTTACGCAAGCACTTTTTCAGAAGATGCAGAAGTACTGGAAATTAGTTTGTATGGTAGCAGCAAAAACGGCTGAATTGCTTCCAGTGGCCTGTATTATATGTATTGAACTGCCCAAAATATGCACAGCAATAGTGCCGCAATTTGGAATGTTTATATGTTTTCCTGACATTCTTTATTCCAGCCTTGGGTATTCGGAAAATACACCGTTTAGTCTGGAAAAATTGTCCTTTCCAATTAAAAGAGACACTGCTGCCGGTCCCCAAAAGCTTCCTCAGCCTTCAAACTCCCTACAGCTGGACTCTCTGACAACAGAGGAAAACAGGAGTAAAAGAAAGCTTTCCAACGTCTGTCCAGTGGTACATGCAGTACTAGTAGCAGAAAATGTGGAACCTGTGAAGGGTGACAGTCTGCGTGAGAAAAGCTTCTGATATTCTAGATTCAGGACAATTCGATTTTAGTAAAATCTCAATTTTAGGGCTTAAGGAACTACTAACGAGCAAGACACCTTCGCTTACGTTACTTATACATTACTTGAGGGTTGATATAAACAAGTCCACAGATACCACACGCGCAGTCCATTGAAATACTATCGGAATCCAGCAAAGATTAAATGCGAGCAATGTGTATAATAAATGTTCCTTGTTTTTTTGTTTTTTTTTTGCTTTTTTTTAGTTTACCCCTGCACTTGGGCTGTCTTACTTATGATTCTCTCCCCATGGCCCAGACTGTATTTAGCGTGTTGCTTGAGCAGCATGCAGCTTTCTGCTTCGGCGATCTTGTTTAAAAACAGAGATACAAGAAAATATAGTATACATAACCTGCCAATTCATTCTGACCATCGGCAGCATTTATTGTGCGAGATGTAAATCTATATGGAGGCTCCTGCAATCGTGGCCATATTTCTTCACTTTCATAAACCAGCTGTAATTCATGCGTTGCCTGCCCTGTCAACCATGCTTAAAATGTTGGTTGAAGTTTCGCCTGTAGTTACAGGCCATACCTCAATAAAGGCAGATAGAAAAATTTACACTTCCTACGAAAAACATGCCAAAAAAAATTAAATAGAAACAAGCGCGCCGTCAGCTAGCGTCGTCACAGCCTCCACAGGGCGAGCGGGGCGAGTCGGGAAAAAATTCTCTCCTCGCCGTGACGTCACCCCGGTTCGCCGTAAGGGGGCGCCACGCGAACTTCTCAGGGCTAATACAATGCAAACACAGATCAAAGCACGCTTACCAATTGTGTTGAGTTGCTTGTTAGACTGTCGCGTTGTGGGTCTTCCAGCTCTTTTTGAACATAATCACCATAAGGGGAAACTTCAGAGATAGAAAAACTTGAATAAATCAGCACGTTTCCATGTCTAAAATTATTTCCACCCCGCGAAACAAACGCGCCCAACTCACAAGCACAACCACACCGTAAAGAAGAAGAAGAAATTACTGGTGTCGCTACCGATGGGGATCTCTTGCCTTAGAAAACCCAAACCCAAACCGAAATGACGAAATCGCGATAGAGGGTTGCTGTAAAATGTCTTTACAAACTTATGAATAAAAAAGGGTGAATACAAATATTGCTATAATGATAGAAAATTAATATGTAGATCATAAACCGAAGCCAAAAACCAAAACTGACCGAATCGCGATAGAGGGTGCTGTAAAACTGCCCTTACAAACTTACGAATAAAACAGGGTGAATACAACTACTGTTAAGGACAGGAACTCAATGGGTAGATCATAAACCAAAACCGAATCCAATACTGACCGAATCGCGATTGAGGGGTGCTGTAAAAATATTTTTGCAAACCTGTGAATAAAAGGAGTAAATAAAACTGGAATATAAATGTGCAGATTATGAAACGCAACCGCAACCGAAACTGACCGAATCGCGATAGAGGGGTGCGGTGAAAATGTCTTCACAAACTTATGAATAATAGAGGGTGAATACACCTATTGTTATAAGGACAGGAAACAAATGTGTAAATCATAACTAGCACCGACATGCGATTTGTTTCGGGCGCAATGATGTAGGGAATAAATTTCTTGTCTTAACCCATCAAGATATACATTTTTTGTGAAGGTTACTTTTCATTTACACGCATCTTACAGTATTTTATTAGTAAATTATTTTAATGCACCAAGCTCCAAAGTGTGATTTATATTATTGTCCTACAATACGCTATTTTTCTCTAAAATGTGACTGTATGTGAATCTTGATCCTAGCATTATTTCGAGCTATAAAGCTATTTGAATTTTCATACCACCATTGATTCAACGATGGTGTGTTGTGTAAGCTGTGTGGCAAATATATCATTTTCGTCCAAAAACAACTCTCCAAGAGTACAGAAACATGTTCCGATTGACCGGATTCTGAATTGTAGTTTCCAATACATATTTCATTGTTCTGACAGACATATGTCTAATTGGTTTCTATTGCTCAGATAGAGATGGACAGTTGGCCTAGACATTCCTATTGGACCATTCGAGGTTTACACTAGTCAAGGAGACATTTTTTTTTGGCCAACAAAACTTTTCGCGACTGATAAAAATTCCTAATGGTCCGATGAAGTCCCTATGGGACCAGTCCAACCTACTATGTGACCAATAGGAATTCCTATTAGACAGATCGAAATTCCTATAAGCCCAACAGGCATTCCTATGGAACTGGTACACATTCCTATGGGACCAATAGAAATTCATATGGAACCGATACTGATTCCTAAGGCACCGATAGAATTTACTATTGGACCAATAGAAATCTCCATTGGTCCTATACAAATCTCTATCGGATTTTTTTTTGTTGCTAGGGGGTGGACTAGAACTGAAATGGTACATGAGACATATATTAAAGAGTACTAACTTGCTTCCTCTAATGGCCCTAATGACTGCCTATGCCAGGTGATTTTCTTTTTTTTGTTCAAACATTTATTACAAGATATCCGGAAAAGATGCACTTATGCGGCTTATGCAGGTGAGTTATACGGCCAGGGGGACATTACGTGGGTTGCTAATTTTTGCGGTAAGTCGGCTAATTAATTAAAATTCGTTAATTATCTTTTTAATTAGTGAAAATAAACATATGGTTTTAATTAGAAACTTAGAGAGCGTAATCGAAAACCACTAAATTAACTTTTTTTAGAACGACTTGAAGCTCGTGGGAAACTCAGGGGCGCGCCAAAGTTGCCACTCGTGAAGCAGGCGCAAAGCCAACAGTGGCGGAACGCGGATGATTAGATCATTAGGGAGTTTTCGTAGATCGATTCCGTTGTCCCGCAACGCTCTCCGCAACCCGCTACGCTAGCCGGAACTCTGCAGCCAAGGCCATCGTTGCGCAGGCGGAGTAGTGGCTTCTTCGTTTCAGAGGGCTTAGCGGAGGGGGAAACGCCGTCCACGAGAACTTCCTATAATCGCGCTCCGCCACTGCTAGCTTTGCGCCTGCTTCACGAGTGGTAACTCTGGCGCGCCCCCGAGTTTCCCACTAGCTTCAAGTCGTTCTAAAAAAAAAAATATTTAATTGTTTTTGATGACGCTTTCTAAGTTTCTAATTTGAACCATATGTTTATTTTCACCAAATTAAAAAGTTAATTAACGAATTTTGATTAATTAAGCAACCTATCGCAAAAAAAAATTACCCAGATAATGTCCCCCTGGCAGTATAACCCACCTGCACAAACCGCATAAGTGCATATTTTACAGATTTTTTGTAATAAATCTCTTCGAATTAAAAACAAAAATCACCCGGTATAAGGCCATACAGGTTGTGGCTTCCTGTAAGGAATCTCTTAGGACTTTCTTTTTTAGTGCATACGGGAGTTGATTAGTTTCCCCGCAGACTATACAGCAACTGGTTTTTCATACAAAGAACCCATATATGAATAAACAGAAACTGCCCTCCTGTAACACCTCCTATAAGGAACTTGTTTCCCATACAAAGAACCGATATAGGAATAAACAGGAAATACCTTCCTGTAACACTTCCTGTATAACATTCATATGTTTTTTTTTTCAATAGGTATGTCCCCCACTCCTGTACCCTAAGCCCTTTCACCGCGGCATTCTTTAATGCAAAAAAGTGAAATGCACGTTCCTACCTACGTACCTCCACTCTCTTGCCCGTGTAAATACATTATATAGGGCACAAACCTCCATCTGGATGCCCCAAAACTGAACGTGTTGATAGCACTCTTGGGGATGATCCTTTATTATCGTTTGTATGTATTTGCAGGTTCCTTCGATTGGAAGTTATTAATCCAGGAACTATGCGTTACTGAGTTATGAGTAAATTTACGGAGTACCCAAGAAAGTTTGCTATTACCTCTTACTGAAAACACATTAACTGACAGCAGAAGTTACGAGCACGCAGCCTAGATGTTTACAGATTTTATTCGATAATTGATATAACAAGAAATTTTTCGCCATTTCGTCATAACTTCATTCGTTATCGAGGCTGCTCGTCAAGGACTGAAAATATAGAAAAAAAAGGACTAAAAAGAAAAGGGTTAATATCATCTGAACAATGTGAATGACCGCGGCGGACCTTAGATATCGGGCGTAAGGTAATCATTAGCGAATTGATTGCAGAAAGTTTACTAACTTTTAAAATATTAACATTAGCTGTAATATTTGAAAGAGGGATTTGCTGCAGGTTTTCAAGATATATCACAGCTGCTGTAGAAATCCGACAACTGCCTTTCTTTTCCGCGCTGTTGTTTTAGAAAGCTTAGGCCGAGCAGAGACTGAGCTTTCGAAATCAAGTCCCAAAAGAGCAGAGGTCGAGTGTAAAGTCAGCCACCTACGCAGGTCCGGGTAGCCAGTCTTCACGAGTCCACCTGATAGCCTTGCCTTATCGGACAGTCGCGTAATGTCGAAAGGCGGGTCACATTCTGCTCTCACGGACATGCAGCTTTCGCTACTTTTTTTACTTATTTTCAGTGTGGCGACCTGTAGACAGCCTTACTTTATGAGTAAGAAGCGCAGAGATTATTTTTTTTTAAATATTTTAAGAAACTGCATAGCATAATCTGGACGACAAAATGCAGCGGTTGTTCAGGAAGATTTGAAATCTTAATTAGTGAAGGCCGGGTAATTGTGTTGCAGAATATCACATTTATTTTGCTCCATGACGCCCGCCGAAGTCGATAAACTCATCGTGAACTGATCTTTCTTTTATTTCAAATGATCTTCGTTTTAAGTTATTCTCCATCGTTTGTGAAATGCCAGCAATAAAATAGTGTGACCGCAACCTTTCATGTAGTGTTACGCAGCAGTTAAATTTCACGCAAACGTTTCTGTCTTTGAACTAAATATAAGTTAATATTGAGCTGCGCGCTGTAGTGTGCTCAGCTTCGCCTGGATTATAGCAACAATTCGGAAACGCACGTCTGGGGCGTTTTCAGACGCAACCCACCACAGCTTGCAAATGAATTAATAAAGATAATTGCAACCGCCCCCCCCCCCCCCTCCTTTTCACTCCGAGTTTACGCGATACCTTTCACCTCAAAGTTCAGTAGTTCAGTGAATGCATCATATAGGGCCATGTTATTTAAATATTCTGAGAAGATATAAATGAGTCGCTTCAAAGAGTTAAGATGGAGTTATGCGGGGTTTAGACGGATGCAAAGTGTATTGATCACCAGTTCCCTTCTCTGCCACATTACCGTTCACAACTGAGAGCATTGGCATGTATCAGCTGCTGCGAGAGACGGAGGGCATAAACCTTAGCCGATTGCTGCACAAAATCGACCGGCTTATTCATGGGCAGCGCACTGGGATTCAGACCGAGAGGTGCTTGAATAGGGAAATCTTTTATTCGGTTCCGGGAGGGGAATGAGCACTTTTTAGAGTAGTTTTGGGTTAGTTTTTATGTTCATTGTTTTGCTTGTGTTGCCATGGTAGCTGAACGTTTTGTGCTGACATACCTTGCACTAGAGTAATTGCGGCAGCACGAACGGACGGATTGAAAAGCGACCTTAAATTTTTTTGGAAGTAGTGGGTACCGTCATTAAGCATTCCATGTTTAAAACAAATAGGCAAAAAAAAAACATTGGTGGACGGCAATCGGAAACTAAAATACCTGTGAATTTCTTCCCGAGGATTAATTCCAGAAAAAATACCATAGTATACCTACATACGTCAACCCTACAGATATTATTCTGACATGTCATATGAGTAAAGGATACATAAACTGTAGCAGTATAAATAACTATAAATACGATTAATATTTATAGAAGGTTGTTCACCTGAAATGCTAGAGCAATTGATTTCAAATTGAATATTTGTTCACGAAAGCACTTCACCAGCTGTGGCCTATCTCGAAGAGTTGAAATAAATTTGAAAATATTATTTGAAATTTAGAATGTTTTATATAAAACAGGGAGCATTATATAGATATTTTAAGAAAGAAAAACTTCATACCTGATGCAAGAAATTTTAAACGTTACCCTGTCAGCTTATGGATGGATTTGGAGACGATCTCGAACCTCGAACAATTTTCGAGAAGAATCAGTGCCAACACTATGCATTTTTAAGCCGATTTACGCTCCGTGGTTTCAGTTCACATGCGGGCATTGTGCTTCACTTATCAAAATTAAAAAAAAAAATCTGGGCATGCGGCGTCAATAAAATTTGAACATTCGTGTGTTCATGCATAATACTATTGAGGATAATAACCAGGTATTTCTCTTGGCACTAATGAAACGTTAGTTTCAGTTTACATGCCACTTATATGTTCTTGTCCGTTCATTTTCAACTGGCTACATAGTACCGCAGTAACTTAGGAGAGGGGATAAATCAGTTTCGCCTCCAAGGCTCTTACATTTTTTTTATTCGGTAATGGAATTAAAAGTTGTTACCTTCGAATGAAACTATAGGATTTCATATTTCCCAAGAGCACATAACTTTTCAATATAGTCCCCACCGACGGCCATGCGCTTGCGCTACCGATGCAGTACTCTCAGCATGCAGTCGTAGATGATTGAGGGCGGCTGTTGACGACACCAACGGGGCACGGCATCGGTAACCTTGCCACCGGACGCAAGCCGCGTATCTTTCAGATGTTACTTTTCCTAGAAAGCAGCCAAAATTCTGACGGAGCGAGTTCCGGGCTGTAAGGTGAATAAGGTAAACAATCTTGAAACTGCAGCTCCTCCAGCCAACGCCGCTCTAAGGGAACTCTAGTCGCCATCAATCACCTACGTCGACACGCGGAGAGTAGTGCACCGGTGGCACAGGTGCATCTCCGCTGGAGGGAACGATATTGAAAATATATGTGTTCCTGGAAAAGGGAGTGCATTTGAAATTTTAAGTTGAATATAACATCTTTTAATTACATTACTGAATAAAATAATTTTCAGGCTAAGACGCAGACGTTATTTTTCGCCCCTCGTGTGTGTGACTTATTTTAATTTGCATCAATTTGAGACAACATTGAACATACTTTGCAAACAGAATACTCTGGCTTCATTGTGGGGCATATCTCTCATAATCTACATGAATAAGCTCAAACCTGAGTGAAACTCCTGTGTTGCTTGTTTTCTTGCAAGCAACATTTTTACTGAGGCTTTTTTCGCGGTATAGGTCTTTTTTTCTCAGAATGCAATCCAGTATTGCACCTGCTCCTCTAGGAGAGTAGCGAAATGTCGCTCGACGGTGCCCCTCACGGTTATAATGTCGTTGTATTGGGGGTAAAGGACGAGGTATTGCATCAATTCCAAGAATGTAATCTTTATTTTCACGGGATACGTTAATTCTTAATTAAACTTGCTGTTGCACCATATTTCGATACAATAAAGTTACAGAAGAGTTCGATATCCGCTTGACTGTGTCGAACACACAAATATAAAAGTTAAATGTATATATATGAATGTGTTTTCCGATATAAATACGCTTATTCATTCGCGACGATTGAAGAACACACTAATACATTTCAGAGTCATAAAACAAACATATATCTCAAAACTAATGGGAACTTTTTCTATCGTCTTTTTTTAAATTTGGCAAGAATTTTACCCAGATATCTACTAGACACAATGCTGGTAGCATCAAAAGCAAAATGTACTGCTGACGTTATGTACTTCTTTAGGCAAGAAGGAGCAATGCGACTACAATATTACACCTTTAATATATTTAATGTCCCTTCGGCGTTAAAAAGTTTCCACGTTACTACCATACACACCAAGCACGCATTTCATAAACCCTAATGCATCTGTCACCAGTCCGTACTACGCTAAAAAAAACGAAGATGTGTTTCTGGGGTACGTTTTGCAGCATTTGGACGTTTCTTCGATAAAGGAACTTTTGATTAATATTTTAGGGGAACCTCGTTCCCTCAGTCGGCGACCAGTTGTAGCTGAACGAGGTCACCTTGCTTCTCTGTACTCGAAAGAAATGCTATGAGATAAATCAATGAGAGTTAATTTAAAGCCTTCAAAACCATTTATATATTTTATTTGCAATGCTTCGTTGTAGGAGGCTGACTTGGCTCTCGCCGATTTGACCATCACCTACTCACGAGACGAAGCCGTGGACTTCACGACTCCCTTCATGACGCTGGGCATCGGCATCCTTTTCCGCAAGCCGCAAGAGAACCAGGCTCTGCTGTTCTTCCTGTCACCTCTCTCGGTGGACGTTTGGTTGTGCATGGCACTGGCCTACTTGGGCGTGAGCCTACTTCTGTGCCTGGTGGCTCGCTTTAGCCCCGCCGAGTACTACTACAGTGAAAATACTCAACTGTGCGACCATCATAGCGGCTGTCCTTTGAGGAACCGCTTTACGCTTCTCAATAGTCTTTGGTTTACCATAAGTGCCATTATGCAGCAAGGGTGCGAGAACTCGCCTAGGTAAGTAGCATATTTTTTTGTTGTTTTTATATGCGGGTGCTTGTAAAAGGGCGCGTCGCTCCATATTCGTGCCTTGTCTAAAGATAAGAGTCATTCAGCTTTTTTTTTTAAAGTTGTTACTATGAGAAAGAAAAACAAATAATTGATTAGATCATTTTCGATCACGTTGCAGTAACCTGAACTGGAGTAGAAAGAAAACATTAAAACGTAGATGGGACAACAAATAGGAAGAACGACTTCGCCCTCTCTATTTTGTGTTCCTTCTGTGTTTTGAGTTTTTCCTTTCCAACTAAGCCTCGTTTTAATTCAAAATAGTTAAAATTCATCAGCTCGTCTGCACACTTACTATATTTTTTTCTGAGCGTTTTCAACACGATATATTGTTATGATGAGAAGTCCGTTATTGTTTTTGGTTTCATGCTCTGTGTTGATTTCTTGTGGGAAAAACGTTCATCTTCGATTTCTAGCTTGCATTGAACAATGGTTAAACTACTGCGAAATCACGTTTAGAGCGCCAAAAGTTCTAAGCTGCCATATCGCTTTTACGTAGCACACATGGGGAATAATCAAACTGTCAAGAGATCAGAAATGTTTAAATAAAATCTAGCACTCATATGATATATGTACTTTTAGGGAAATGAATGAGAACACTTAATTGAGAAAAACCTTGTATTAACGAAGACCTGATCGTATGCTCTTGTTTGCTGGTTTCAGGTCCGTCCCTGCAAGAGTGATTGCAGCCTCTTGGTGGTTCTTTTCCTTCGTGGTTATTTCGTCGTACACTGCCAACCTCGCTTCATTTTTGACACGAGAGAGGCTGCGCTCTCCTATCGACAGCGCAGAGGATTTGGCGAGACAGTCGCACATTCGCTACGGATGCGTCCGATCTGGCTCCACGGAGGCCTTCTTCAAAGTAAGTTATCGCAAATCATTCTAACATTCTTTTAACGGGCCTCTCCTGTCAGGGTTTGCAAGGTGTTGTGTCTTAAAAAGCGCCCACAGGACGCTCTCACTCTAAACGTAGAGTGCGCGCAACATCTAGACGGTGCACGCGAACCGCCGACTATCTGGTAACGAAACCGGTACTGAAGCTAAAAAAAATGGACGGGCTCCGAGACGGGCGTTGGGTAAATTTCTCTTCCAGCAGTTACATTCGACGGAAACAATTAATTATTAAAAAAAATACTTGTAACTTTTTTGGAGCGTGTAATAATTTCAATTGCAAAAAAAAAAAAAGTAGTTTGGTTGCGGAGGAACCGTGTTCGACTGGCATGAAAAAAGCGGTAATATTTATGTTAGCGCACATTAGCCTCGATGATTTCTGCCATCACATACACAAAACGTTTTAAGGAAGCAGTAGATTTCAATGTTACGGTTGCTCCGCTTTAATTTCTAAAGAGCGAAATATGTAGAATAATAGAACTTCATGTTGTTTGGAGACAAGCTGCGTGTCAAATCACTTTGATGAGCAGAAGGTGGAGGGTGAATTACGTATCATAAAATATTTCCAAACCTTACAAAATGGCATCCTTGCTGTGGGAGTCGGGAACTGATGTGACACGCTTCATGTGAATATACATACCGCAATACTGGACCAGAGAGGTTTGGAGGGGCCAGGTAATTAGGTAGATTCTTTCCATCATTGCTGCAATTGGAAAAATCTGTTCTGCGTCAGAACAAACTCTCAAACTTTTTTAGAGTTCTTCGCCACTTTATCTACAGGATGAGCCGGACGTATCGCCTGATTTGCTTCAAGATGTAAGGTAGCGTCCAGTGATCACTTTTGTTATTAACGAAAAAGTTTTTTTCTCACTTCGCAAAAGCGTTTTGTTTTGTTTTTCTCTACTAAGTAAATGTTTACAGCGACAGCTGTTAGACGAATCCTCGCCGGGACAGGATGAGCCGGACGTATCGCCTGATTTGCTTCAAGATATAAGGTAGCGTCCAGTGATCACTTTTGTTATTAACGAAAAAGTTTTTTTCTCACTTCACAAAAGCGTTTTGTTTTGTTTTTCTCTACTAAGTAAATGTTTACAGCGACAGCTGTTAGATGAATCCTCACCGGGAAATTGCGCGGTTGTCCTTCGTGAACACCCCCGGTGACGTCATAAGCTACATAACCGCCTTGAGCCGCCGCCGCTGAGTTTGTGAGGAAACGTGAATTTCCATTTATTGAGCTGGATTTGAATGAGAAACCTACGGATGACAACAATTGTTTCTTCAGGGTAAACCGTGCTACCATCTCCGGTTTCGCTGCTGTCCTCTGCCAAGCAAATATACAAATACACAAATAAGTACAATGATAGCGAATTGCGCTAGCGCAAAGCTGCTGCGCCTTTGGCAGAGGTTACGCGGTAGCGTATTGTGTTTACTTTTAGATATCTTTCGCACATCAAGATCTATTCAAGCTGTCACGTACGACAGGGAACAAACATATCACAGTTTTGTGTAACAGTGCGCTTCTCTTACTTTGGTGGGTTGCTACTTGTTTACGTGATAAATAAAAATAAATATATATTTTGTTTTACACGCCGGGTTGACATAAAAATACAAGCCCGAAATGGTATTTTTGCCCTGTTCCGTTGGTTGCAGATCTCCGTTCGTTGCCGCCTTCCCTTTGTTGCCGTTCTTTCGATTTTCTTGTTTGTGCGCTCGAGCCAAGATGCTGCTTACTGCAAAGTTTCGTCAGCTGCGGCATCCTTACCGCATCTGAACTCTGCACTTAAAATTTACCCAGATTGTGCAGTGAACACGTGCTGTGTTATTTAATTTAGAGGCAAAATATTGCAAAGAAAACAACTTTACAACCGCAAAACAATCTTAAAGTGAGTTGTATTTAGCATAAATTTAAAATGAAACAATGATTTGAGGCTGGCGCAAAAAAGCTTGGCGTAAAGCATTAAATACCTTAAAAAGCTACGCATGGCCTGAGTTTCTCAAATTTCTTAAGCATAAGTCAGCCGATCTATATATATATATTTAAAAAAAAAAAAAAACTAATTGGGGTTTCACTCGGCTAAATCCGACTTTTCACTTTTTTTCTTTTAAAGCGGGGAGGGCTTTTTTTCTGTTTACAAGCCAAGCCAGATTCATATTTCTTATGGTTTCGATCCCGAGAAGTGATTTTTATGCAGCCTTTAAATGACGCGCCTCCTTCCGTAGCACCACGGCTCGAGATATTTGAAATAAAAAAGTTCAATTTTATAATCATGCTTATGTAAAATTTTCCAGTGCCAGCATCTTCTACTGTTATGTACATTCATAAAATAATTCATGGAATAAAACTAATTTTATCATGTCCAATTACCAATGTATATCACAGATGGACATCTCTTAGGAAAACACGCAATTAAAAAAAAAGTTATGCCGTAAAACGATACAATCAGAATTATGTTTTAATTGGGAGGGGGGCGTTGGTGGCATTAGGAAAATAAATATGCCGGCTCTATGCCGCACGTCCACGCTTGACTCCACATTCGGAATCGTTGCTGGTAGAGGTTGTATAATTATGTGAATAACATAGATAAGCCATTGAAGTCGGCGGGCAACGGTTGCCACATAGCCACTACTTTGAATGTCAACAGCTAAAATTCTTTTATGCGCTTTAAAATTAAGATCTGTATTTTAACACTACAGTCAGTGGAAATTACAATGCAAGTAATGGGATCGTTTTTATTTACACCAGGTTTCCACATCCTTTGTCCTACAGGTCGCCAGGAGGAAAAAAATAACTTGCTTATCGATCCCTTCAAATAAATGCTGGATTAACGAAGACGCCGATACCAGACGAAAGGCTTGCGAAAACGACTAAATCCCCCCGTCAACCACGCCGCCCAGCGTTTCAAGGGACTGGGAGTTAGGTTTCATGCACGAAATCATGGAAATCATAGAAATGAAAAAAATGGCGTAACGCTGCCGAACCACTTCAACAAGAAACCAGAAGTACTTCCTCTTACTGCAGCCTTACTATCCATTTAACGTTTGCTCGGTAGACGCACAAATAGAAAGTTAGCATAAATTTCGCTTTAAATGTCTGTGCTCTTTTTTATTCTTGTTGATAGTGCAGGGTATTTACTGCGTCATCTGCTTCCCAGGGGTATCGGACGTTTGTATACGGAAAATGCTTTATTCCGGTTTCAGCGGTATTTAAATTTATTTTAAAAGAAGAAGCTTTTAACAACGCAAGATATATTATGAGGCAAATGCATGTTCGTTACGGTTTTGAGATGACTGGCATATTTTGGCAATGCTAGACGCAGCGAAATGATCCTTCTGCGTCATTAAGACAGTTATGCACATACATGTAGTGACTCGTTATTCTCAATTATTCGCTAAAATCTCCTCCATCATCTGTGTGTTAATTGGCCGTAAATTATTTTTTCGATTTTAGATCAGGAGATTTAAACATACCCTATGATTTCATCTATTTTTTTTTTATAAATTCAAGCAAACTTCTATATTTGCAAAAATAATATACGGCCTTTCAGCTATTATACGATGAGAGATCATTCTCGTGATTTCGACCGATTTTTAATTTGGAAGCAGAATGAAAGCAAAAAGTCTCTCCCACTGTGATGAGGATACCTAAGATTTGATGAGTTAGCGGTGACAAATACGCCTCATTAACTTTTACAAAACTTAAGAAGTCCCATTCGTCACGAGAACGCCTTTATCAAGCGGAAAACTCGCGGCGTTCATTATGCATCCATTGTAGATGTGTAAAAAATAGCAAGTACTATACATATGTAATCAATTAATTTCTAAAGTCAACTGAATTTCTACAAATAGCAAAAAAAAAAGATGACTTGGCTTTTAGTAATACCCTTTCTTAAACCGGTATTTGCATAACGAAACAGAAACCGCTTTAGTAAGATTGAATTAAAAAAATAAGAGGATTGCGAAACTAATTTTCTTTTCCTTTAGGCTTCCTCTGATCCTGCTACATGTAAAAAAACGTGATAAATGTAACGTTCACTTCCATTGAAATCATCGGTTGTCTAAAGTCAATTAAGCAGTATATTTTAGGCGATCGCATATGTGAAACCCCAGGAATACCGTCAAATTGTGGTTTTCATAATGCAAACCTTCCTGTACGCTATACTTGTATATATAAAAGCGCATAACAACGTAAATACTGCATAACATTAGTATATTTCTGCCCTCCACGAAAGGGAATACTCAGCTGAATAAAACCAATATTATTTGGTGTATAACTAGGAGGAAAAACAGAATTTGGGATATTTGAGAGATAATTATATTTGGGGTCTTCTTGCTTTACCTGCTAATGGAGCGCGATGACGAACGCACGGAGATGCCCAGTTTTACCCATACGTGGCAATTTTTGTTTGTGTTCGTCTCTCTTTTTTTTTTAAAGCTCTCATTGCCTGGAAGCACAACATTCATTGATTTTCATTAATTTTATACCGCATGTCACTGCACAAAATAATGATAGCGAAGTACGCACTAAGAGCAATAGCAGCTTCTTTTTAAAATTACGGTATCATAAATATTTAGAGAAAAGGATTGGATGGATTGAAAATTCTATCGGGTTCTATTTTCGCTGGGGTATTTGTAGTACGCATTTTGTGATTTTCTATCATTGTTAAGTATAGAAATAGCGAAGCATTTTCGTTAATAAGAACATAGACAGATTTATAATGTTAACAAAAAGCCAAACATCCTGGTTAAAAAAAACAGTAAATAATGACTCTGCCTTCGAAATGACGAAATTATTGGCGCTGTGTGTAACTGGGTAATTGGTCCTCTGCCCGAGACAGAATGATTACTCCAGGTACTGAATGAACCAAACATAATGCCGTAATAAACACAGCCATGGCTGCTGACAGGAAATACAAATAAATTTGTCAGGCGATGGGGTGACGTCTATATTCAGGTACAAACTTGCAGGGATACACTAACTGTTATATCTTGAATCGAGCTCACAGCTTGAAGCAGAGTTCTTTGAGATGTGTTCATGGACATTTGCCTTTAAGGGGAATCTCAAAGATTGGACGATACGTGAAACAAAACGTACCGCTCCAACACGTCCCAGACTCTTTCATTTGCATGTCACATACGGCGGCCCATATGGCGAGCGAGGCTCTGGGCTTGCGCGGATGCAAGTTGAACTAGTTTGAACAATTGCACCAGCTGCCGGGTTGCTCGTATTGCTCGCCTCAATATCAGTTCGAGATAAAGTCCCAGCCTCGACGGTTGTCTCCACGACTGCTGCACACACACACAGACATACACACACGCACACACAAACACGCACGCACGCACGCATACGGAGACACACAGAGACACACACACCACAGACACACACACACACATATATATATATAGAGAGAGAAGTTGCCTAGGGAATAACAATAGACTTGGAGGCAGCCGGTGTTTGTCTAGCAAACAGTGTCTCTCTTCACAGATCCTGTTTTGGAAGGAGACGGATCTCGCATTTGAGACGCATCAAGCAACCCCAGCGAGAGCCTGTGTTTTGTTAAGTTCGGCGAGCGTTTTCTGTCTTACACACCTTCATAATAGAGAAGCTTTACTGCAAGAGCTATTTCTCCACATTATTGAATTTAGGGCTAAAGAGATGCTTATTTTGCGACGCAATCTTTGTCGGCTTATAATATGTCAACTATGATCTACGCCATGACTAATATTACCTAAACGTTTCGCTCAGCTCTCTGTCATTTAATCTTACTTTTATTAAAAATGTAAAACTTACTTCACATTACCTGAGTAATGGCTATCTTTCCTGTACAGTTTCTTTCGTACTTGTCGCAATTCATTCTTATTGTGGGAGAATATTTGAAACATCACACGAAAATTTGTATTAGTAACTTATTGTTGTCATGTCAAGCAATACTGTCGAAAGCAACATATTTTCCGAAACAATTGCGCAAAAGGGGCAGCTAATCTCTTTTGCAGTTAAATAACCATATCTTTCTTAAAGCACGTCTTTTTTAATTTACAACACTAGCACTTTCTGGTAAACACATTCAAATGTTTTAACAAAAATTATCAATACACGGCGTCAATTTATATAAAGCAATAACTTTCCTCGTCCTGGTAAATCCATATCTTCCTCATTCATTATTTGTGTCCCAATAACAAGGCGGGGCAGAGGTTGGGTGGGCCGAAAATCACAAATTGATCTTGAATTAGCAAGGTTCTAATTATACGTGGAAAAGGTGCTTAAATACAGACGATTTGGAAAAAAAAAATCAGAAAACTACGACCGTGTTTCTTAATCCAGTCTCAAAATCAAAGGGTGTGCGAAACCCGAAAACACGGAGAAAGCAGAAGCAACGCCGGTTTTTTCAAAGTATCGTTTAAAAGGGTGTAAGCACAAGCTTGTACAAGTATACTTGGCTTCCTTGGTGGCGCTTTTGTTTGTTTACTTCAACCAATTGATTATCCTTTCATACTTTTTTTGTCCTGACGAAACTTACTTTTCGCTTTTAGAAATTATTACTTAGGAAAACTGGATGGGAATAAAACTTTTTGTGGGCTTGGAGAGGGGCTCCGGCACGAAGACACAGAGGTGTAGAGAAGGGGTATCTACGTGTTTTATGTTTAAGAGAGGTTTGACGGTTACATTACTTTATTGCTCTGCACGAATTCAAAGTCCTAACTTGGATGTTGGTATTGCATCCTATCTGTAGTGCATGCGTTTTATAGAAAGAATCGATACTTGATCCACCCTTCTTCCCCTTCACAAAATAGCAACATAACTTAGATTCACCAGCTAAATATGACGGGACTTCACGGCACATGACATTTCTTGTTAAGACGGCCATGGCGTCATATCTTGTCGCATCAAGCGACCCATACTAACACAAACCAGGTGATCGTCGTATGCATTCTACATACGATGACTTTGTCAGATAGGAGAAAAGGGCTGCACTTTTCAACTTCACCTTTAAATTGATATTTAATCGAAAGATTAGTGCTCCCCTAGGTGCAGCCATTTTCTCGCACTCTTATTTTTATTTGTTTTCTAAATTACACCAGTAATACAAAGACGTTACGGATCATATTGGGCTGTACAAACAAATATGTTTCAGCCAGGGGCATATCACGGTGGCTGTCGATTTAATATGGTTCGCGTACTAGGCAAGAGTGATTCCCGCTGTACGTACGTGAGTTCAAGTAGCTTATGTGTGACCTAACGCAAACAAATATTTCGCTGCGATTCATATTAAATTGAGGTATAATTATACTACGGTGTGCTTGGAGCGTATGCTGTTACCCGTTCTTTTCTCTCGTTGTCTTCTGAACAGGAGTCCAAGTCAGAGACCTACGAGAGAATGTGGCAGGCGATGTCCGGTTCTCTGGCTGACTCGAACGCGGACGGCGTGTCCAGGGTGCAGGCTGGAGGCTACGCCTTCCTTATGGAGTCCACGACTATAGAATATGTTGTGGAGAGGAATTGCCAGTTGACCCAAGTTGGTGGACTTCTGGATTCCAAGGGTTACGGCATCGCCATGCCCGCTGGTAAGACAACATACTATTGCTGTAGTGGCTATTGGTATAATGTGTTTATATCAGAACTTTTAAATTACAAAGAAATATGGTACGCTATGCCATATTCATCTCGCAATGTCTCACATGTATGTAAGACCGCAAGACGTGTTTTTTTTTAGTTTTAAGTACCGATATTAAACTATGATTTATTATCACCTATTATCCTCGTTCTATTCGTTTAAATCATCAATATAAGCACCTTGAGGAAAGCAATACCTTTCCGTTAGATAACGCGTAAGAATCACCAAATCCTGCGATACGTATTACAAAGAGCTGAGATTTGAATGGCTTTTCAAAGTTCTACAGCATGACGGTTATATTGGCGCCCTCCTTTAATGTAGGTACGAAAACCTTCGGGGCGCATATTGGAGAAGGTGAATGACTGAGATACTTTTTACCAAACACCTCTTGATAGCAGGGCCCTGTTGCTCAATTCGCGGCGTCATCTAAAAACAAAGGCCATCGTGGGGAACAAATTCAAGAACAAATCCTGCGTCATCGTTCATCAAGGACTCGTATTATCACTCACTGAAAGCGAACCCAGCCGATCGCAGTAGCTTCGCTCGTGTCCAAGCTTTGACCCTTGTTACCGCGTTTAGGCGTCACCCAAAAGTTCACTATCACGCCTTTGTGCTCTAGGAGGTGTTGGTCCACATGTACGGGAATGCGACGAGGTTAACCACAAGTCAATTTAAGCGACTTCTGTTTCACATTGTTATGTGTATTAATAATATTAAACCGAGCATTTTTTTGCCAAATTCATTGGCATCTTTTGTTGTGTCCTTGGTTTGTCTTTTGTGATTTCCCCTTGTCTGCTTACTTTGTCGTTAAAATACTGATTCTGGCAGATATTGATTTATTTTAACATTTATCTAGACCTACATTTTTTGTATACCAAATGCCTCGCAAAAAAAATGACATCCGATAGTACGTAACAATGCAGTCGCAAGAATTCGCCCAGACATATTACTACACTTGTCTGTGCTTAGGTCTCAATATTTCTTCAAATAAAACTACAAACAGCACCCAAGGGCTTCTTTTGGCTGTTCTGTATCAGATATACTCTTCCATAAAAACCACGCCAACATTATCATAATCCGCGTATTCCACATCATCAGTATCACTCATTTCTCTGCCTATTAAAAAGCACACGAAGTTTCTAGTTTTACTTTGAAGCGCTTCCTTTTCCGGCTTTCAGCTGACAACAGCGGTCGAAGACCTGCTTGCTGGCTCTTATAGACCACTGTAACAATAAGCTTCGCGCGCACTGCCATCTTTGTATACAAGGCTCTGCAACGTGTTCTGAACTTGTTCTATGGCCTGCTTTAGAGGAACATTACGCCAGGGACATGCGTCCGGTCCCCAGTGCCTCGATATTTTTCGCTCTATCGATAAGCGTTGGAAAGGTATGTAGGGCTGGCAATATATTTAAATTGATCTATAGAGCTAAACGTAAAACAAAGATATTTGTCTCATATTTTTTTTCCATAACGGAGTTCACGCGAAATTACGTGTGGCGTTTATTTAGTTAGGTGTTCCTCAGCAAAACGCTATATATTTTAAAACCGTTCGTATTACGGAGCGCTCTTTGTGGCTTTGTTTAGTAAATACATTATCTCCTTACTAATGGAATTAGGATCAGCACGTACTATACTGTGACTACTGGGCCGTCACAACAATTGAGTTGGGCTCTTGACTACGCCCCAGGATGACACTCCATAATTTTAGAGCGCGGCTCTTAGGCACCCGTTTCCGCGTTTCGCGGAGTGGGCGTCGGCGTAACCGCGCTAAATTTAACTGTAAAATTGCAGTGTCGTGACCTCAACAGCAATTAAATTCCCCAGTAAATTTATCGGACAGAAGAATCGGTGTAGAGGTCATGAGAGGTCAATTTTCCCGCTAAAGGTAGGGAGAAAATTAATTTACTTATAGGTGACGTGAGGACGAATTATGTGATGTCATTTTGCACGCTGGACTTAACAGGAAACTGCATTGAGGGAGGAAGGTAGAGGAGGTGCTGTAAAAGGAGGAGGAGGAGGGGCATACCCTCCCCTCCTCCTTAACAGCTGCGCCCTAATTTCGCATTACAGAAATTCGTAAACGTCTTCCATTCTTGTTTATATAAAACTACTCTGTCGTTTGGTATCACGCAGGCCATTTTGAGAGTCGGTGACGGCAATATATAAAAAAAAAAGTTAAAGAAGGGGCAAAAAAACGTTGGGGAGACAAGTTTTGCATTAAAAACGTTTGTCTGCGATTCGCGGCTGACAACGCCACCGATACAAGGAGAGGCCCGTACACTCTACATTGCTAACAGAAAAAATGCGCAGCCACATCCTTTGCGCGACGTCATAGCAACTCGATGCGCTGATCTGTCGGCAATGTCAAGAACAAGATGACCTATCGGTGGCACCGAATCAGTTTTTCGACACTGTAGTAGTGAAAAAGTAGTGACGTTTTGCGTCGGGTGAGGAGCGAATGGAGACGGAGTATGCTCTGTATTATTTTTGCAAACTTGAGTTTTGGATGAACTTATTTTAGAGCGCAGCTCTTAGGCGCCCGTTTCCGGGTTGAGCCGCGTCGCCGTCGCCATCATCGTCGCCGTCGGCGTAACCGCGCGTCGCATTATGTGACGTCTCCCATAATGACTTCACATTTGACGTCATGTGCGACGTCACAAGGGTAAAATTTTCCCGCTAAATTCGCCGGTAACATTTGCCGCTAAATAAATCAGGAAAAGATTTTTGCTACATTTAGGAATAAAATTTCCTTGCTAAATTTAGCGAAAAAAATGTCCCTCCAATTTTGGCGGGACAATTTCTCCGCTAAACTTAGCGGAACAATTTTCCGTCAGATTTAGTGGCAAGAATTTTACCCTCGTGACGTCACACGTGACACCACTGAACCCGGTAAACTTTTTCTGCTAAATGGCTCCGCCAAATTTAGCGTGTAAATTGACGTCACGAGACCTCAACACCAATTCAGCTTCCCCGCTAAATTTTGCGGGGAACGTTTCGCTTAATTTTCGCTACATTTAGTGAGAAAATGTTGGAAAATTTTCCGCTTAATTAGAGGGGAGCAGGAGAGGAGGAGGGGAGGGTACGGAAAAGGAGGAGGGGCATACCCTCCCCTACGTACCCTCCACTTCTCCTCAAGAGCTGCGCTCTATCTCGGCACTACAGAGAGTTATAAACGTCTTTGATTTTTTTAGAGCGCAGCTCTTAGGCGCCCGTTTCCGCCTTGAGCGACGTCGCCGTCGCAGTCTTCGTTGCCGTCAGCTTAACCACGCATTGCATTAGGGGACATTTTCCATAATGACGTCACAAGGGTCGCGAGTGACGTCACGAGGGAGGAGGGAAGGAGGGAGAGGAGGAGGGGAGGAGGAGGAGGGGAGCAGAATGATAGGAGGAGTACGAGAGGAAGGAGGATGGGCATACTCTCTTCACCGTACCCTCCCCTCGTCCTCCTCAAGAGCTGCGCTCTAATTCGGCAAAACAGGCCATCGTAAACGTCTTTCATTTTTAATTAAGTCTAGGTGTTGCACATCTTCCGTTAGCTGTACATTTTACGTGCCTCTCCTCAACGACAATAATATTTGCATAATTTTTTAAAACAATTTCAGCACTACATAACATTTCTCCGTTATAGAAAAAATAGAGTTGTTTTCACCACCTTTTTTTTGCGAGATAATATTGCACGCTAGCCAATTGACAAATCAGGCAATGGCTCTCTCGTACGTTAATGCAGCTCAACACCTGCTGCGTAAACCACTGTAATACCAGACACAAATAGCATTGTGTCCAAAGTCATGTCTAAACTCAGACTTGAACTTTCTTTAGTCGTTTCACTTGACGTATTCAACAGATCGGCCGCGGTTTTGATGCTCCGAGCGTAGCTCGAGCTACGCTCGGAGCTCCAATGTCCTCCACTGGGCCATGACAGGTGCCAAGGACACCTGTCATGGCCCACTGGAGGACTGTGGATTACTTTCGGCAACCTGCGGAGTTTTTGACATACAACAGAAATCTGGGTAGCAGAGCGCCTTTTAAGCTCCGGGCGGGCGTCTAGGTCGCTATTCGAACGCGGCCCCTGTGAGGCCGCAGGCCAGAACTTTGCCTCGAGGCGACCGAGGCGGCTACGTTTAACCTGGCGGACTATTCCCATAGGAGTTTTGTTCAATCGGAACCGATTGAACAGCCCAGCGCTATGGTTTGATGTAAAGGTGAGTGCAAGACCAACATTACGAAATTATGGCTCTTTGTTTGCCTGCAGCTAATATTAGGTGGGGCTACAGAGGCAATAAATTATTGTTAGTTTGTCTCGGCTGTATATGTAGTAAGAGATGCTAAAAAAACAGAAACTTTTGGTTTAGTTACTATGTTATCTTGTATTCGCGTTAGCTTAATAATGAATTTCGGCTATACACAAACACTGCTCTGGCAATAACATATTACGAGTCGTCGATAAGTTTTTGAACATAAATCTGCATAATTACGAGCTGATTGCGTTAAAAAGCACGAAAAGTCCTAAGGCAGTTAATTGGATTATTGTTTATCCCCGGAACGTGCAGCGGATGCTTATAGCCTCGGGCACGTATCTTTATTTTTAACCAGACACGCGCTTGGGCTGCGAAAAAAAAGAAAAACGTACAATGCATTACTCTATGGAAAGATAGACAATTCTCGCATGATTATAATTGATGCACGGGTTTCATCAACGTCGAAGCAACGCTGTGCGTGCGTTAAGCTACCTAATGGCAGCATCGTATGCTCTTCGATGGAGTGATGTACCCGCAGATAAGCGAGCATTTGTTTAATCGTATTCGGGTGATGCCTGCATAAATGGGTGTAGGTAAACACGGTGTTTTTTCTCGGCCGACATAGTTGGACGTGACAAAAAGAAGGTTAACAAAACATAGAATGGAATGACAAAATACTCTAACGAAGTTTTAATAATTATAAAGCAAAGTTCACGACCTTTCGGAACCAACTGGTTCCCTTAGCCGCGGGTGGCAGTGTGATGAACGGAGTACAGAGCTAATTGTGACTTGTATGTTCAGATAGCCTTGATGCTAGTACGCCCCTACAAGTGACTTGCCTCTTAGCTGTACATGAGAAATTTAGCCACGGCAGTACAACCGCTATCCTGGGGTATTTAACGTGCAGTACGCAGTAGTGATTACACGAACGCATGCCGGTACGAAATTCATCCAGATGGAAACGAGTAGTGGGCGGGGATCGAACCTAGGAGGTGCTGCAGCGCGAGCACTCTCTCCACGCTCCGAGCTGATACGCGCCCATAATTTCTCAATCGTACCTGGAAGGGTGACCGCTGATTCTAGTGGTCGACGAAAGTCAACCGAGCAAGAACCGCAGTCCGGCTTATGTTCAGCGTTCGGGTGTTGACTGATCTCAGAGTTACCGGCGGTTCCCTTCAGTCCTTTATGTTATCCCTCCCCAAAATTTGTATCCATTACCAGCACGCTCGTTTTGTTCCTTACAGTGTAGCAAGCTACGGCTTTAGATTGGAATTGGAGCCGCCATCTCCCCCTGTTTGAGTTCGGATTATAGTATACCACGGCCAGTCTCTCGCCCGGGCTTTTAGAGCCAGCGGCTGGCGGCCGAAAGAATCTCAATCGCGTGGTATCAAATAGCAAATCAAATCAAATGAGCGCCGCTCTAAACTGCACGCGTGAACGCTTGCGTTTTTTCTACGGACTGCGCACGCACGCTCTCATTTCGTACCCCGTGACTTTAAAATCAATACAGTCTGAAGCATTATCTTTCTTTCTCTCTTTGTTTCGGCGTCGGTCACAGGAGAGCGTTGCCAGGAGTTGCGTGTCATATACTTTCCTAATACGCGTCGTGTCCAAACGAGTTCTTCAACTATAGCAGAGACTTACAGATTCAGCAGAGTTGTTTATGCTGACTATCTCACAAAACACAAAAAGAAAGTTACAATGCATATACATTTTCGGAGTGTTCAAAATAGCGTTGTCAATTTCCTGAAGAATTTGCCCCAGGCAACACCTAGGGAAAGGAAGGAAACAGATTACCTATGCCAGTATTGTTTCCAGTATTTCAAATGTGAAATACAAAGTGCGCCAAAGAGTAATGACAGTGGTGGGGACGCATTTATTCCAGAAAGTGAGGCCGTTGATAATTTGAATCGCTACGAACTCCCCACAAGACTGTTACCACTGAAGCCACCAAGTCAAGTAGCAAGCCGTTGCAGAGTGTCCTATGGGAAGAGAAAACAAGCACAAATAGAAAACGCCGTAGTTTCCGATGTTCGTACGGGGATTCACACAGCCTACGGGACATCGGACATTTCTGGACCATCGCAAGATAAGTCCAACAGGTGCAGCAAGTGGATCACAAACTTTCGCCCGGCATACGATGCACATGCTTCCCACCACGAACGCTGCCGTCTACTGAATCTCCTTTCCCCATCCCTGACGAGGTAAGATATCGAAAGTGCCGAGGCGGAGGCAACGCGGTACATCATAAACATATCTCGCAAACCGAGAGATGACCATGCTGTGTGGTCAATACCGGATCCCTATCCTAGCTGCAAGGTAAGCGAAAAAGAATTGACACTGACGCTTAGTACTTTAGTAAGGGAGAACTGGACTGCTCAAGACGAAGCCCAAACTAGAGATACGTCATGTTTTGTCTTACTAAATATCTCAAAGCAGTACATGTCCAAGCGCTTCATGACGAAGTCAATCCGCGACTAATTTCTTCTGTTTAAAGATGCAGACCCGAAACCAAGATCGACCTCACAAAAGTTGCATTCGTTGCGACCCCTGCGGGTGACGTATGCGCCTCAGAGAGAAGTTTGTGAATGTATATAGTGTGCAAATTTTTAGCTTGTCCTTGCGGCTCTTGAAAGCGTGAACGGTAGGGACGTTAACGTCTAGGACTTGAAATTAATGTACATTTGCTCCCCGCCGGGTAATGAATTCCGACCTCGAGATCGTACACGATGCCCCAAGGACCGCCATTTTACGCTCAAGCAGCCCTGATTTCCAGAAGATGCAGAAGTTTTGGTAGCAGTGTAAAAATCCGACTGTCTAATAAAAAAGCGAAAAAAAAGGCAGCAACTTTGGATTGAGTGACATTCATGAACGAATTTCAGACACTGGTGAAAAAGTGGATATGTCATGTTCAGATTAGGTCAATTCAAGGAAAGGCCATATATAAAGAAAAGCGGCGCGAAGAAAAGAAAAGCCTCGTGCTGCATTTCGATTTTGCAAAGATTTTGATCTTTGTTCTTCCCGATGAAGTCCAAGCCCATCACTGGCATAAGAAGCAAGTTTCATCTTTGACTTACGTTGCTACAAGAAAATCCACGCGCAGCTTCGCTGTCATCATCGACGATGTGTTCCACGACTCCGCCCACGCCTGCTGTGCAATCTGGAAAATAACAGACTGGCTTGACGACAACGCTCCTTTGCACTCGAACGTGACTTTTGTAAGTGATGGAGGAGCGAGCAACTTCAAGAACATGTATCAACGACATGAGTTCAGAAAATTAGAGTACCTGGGAGCCAAATGGCTATTTTCCGCCTCTAGGCCCTTAAAAAATGCATCCGATGGTGTTGAAGAGCTTGTGAAGCATTAGGCTACTCTACACAACCTAGGACAACCGGCAACCTAGGTAATACAAAGTTGCCAAGACATGTCAAGAATAGTGTCTCAACACCTCAAAGGGGTGAAGCTGCTCTACTTAAATGAAACTGAACTTGTGTAGTTACGAAACTGGAAGAAGAGTGGAGCAACGTGCGAGCCGTCTCTGGAATTCAAAAGTGGCATGTATGGCGAAGTCGCACGGCGGGGCAGAACTCGGAACTGACTGTTTGTCGGTCCGCGGAAAGTAGAACGCTGACCATTGTTTCATATCCTGCAATATATTGCTTGTATTCGGCGGCTTGCGGCCATAGTGTTCGTTGATGCTCTTGATGATGTCCTCAAATTCGACCTGCAAAGGCTTCTTAGGAGCAAGCAGGGCTCGTACGGTGTCGTAGGCTGATCCGCCGCAGTACCGTCAGGAGGACGGCTCCCTTCTTTCCGGAGCTTGTGATGCTCATAGCCACGAAGTAGAATGCGAGATGTACCACCCACGAACTCCAGTTTCTGCCGGGGGAAAACTCCGGAGTCCGTCGTGCTGAGCGGCGTCGTCCATTCTTCGCTAAACTTCCTCGTAGCCAACTGCATATACTGCGAGTAAATGCCTATATTTAATCCGCATCAAAACGGCGCGGTGAGGTGTATGCTGCGTGTTAGGTTATGAGAATCTCGAGGCCCTGGTAACAGCATACAAGGGTAAATTACTTCCAAAATGTAGGTTAATTGCAATTAGAATTACTTTGCTTCAAATTTGTTCAATTACAATCACGATTACAGCTAGTAAAAAATGAAAGATGTTTACAATTCCCTGTAAGGTCGAATTATGGCGCAGCTCTTGAGAAGGAGGAGGGGAGGATACAGAGAAGAGGCTGTGCCCTCCTCCTCCTCACTCCTCCTCTCCTTCTCCTCCTCCTCTCTTTTTCTTCCATTCCTGCGCCCCTACTCGTCCCCCTCCCTCAGTCCCCTCCGTCCATCCTCCCTCGTGAAGGCCTCTGTGAAGGTCGTGACCTTCGTCGTGACCTTGACGAGTGACCTTCGTGACCTTAGGGACGTCACTCGTGACCCTGGTGACGTAACACGCGACGTCACGTGGGTCATTCCTTCTCAAACGTCCCAGACGTCGCGCTCGACCACCTTCGATTTCCCAAAAAAATTCATGGCCTTTAGCCGCAATGTTCGTAGCCAAGCCCTGAAATATTTTTGACAAAAAAAATGTTTGATGACGTGAGTGCGCTTTTAATTTTAGGAAACAGCGTGAAACTAGGCATCACACAATAATTGATTAAAGGTTTGTTTTTTAAAGAAACACCCAACAATATTTTTTTTTCTTAAACATGCTCGACTTTCGACTGACAATGTGGTTGGGCTTGTGCAGTTTTGCTTAATTGAAATATTTTTTTTAACTTAGTTTTTGAAATTTTTGTGATTTTTGTTATTTTGTTAAAAAATATGCAAGTATTCCCGAGGCGTAATATAACTTTTTACCGGATTTCCTGCAGCTATATAATCTATAAAACTTCTTTAAAACCTGTCATTGAAATATCTTGCTGTAAACAAAAACCCGAAGTTACAAAAAAGTGCGTTTTGACGCATAAAGAGACTTTAATGTGACCCTGAGGTGGTATAAGTAAAAATACAAATAAAGGTGGGTTTGGAAGAAAACATTATTGTCTTTCGATTCTGAAAGTTTAATCAAAGCAATTTTTGCTTAAAGCGAGAAAACAATTTCTGAAGTGGAACTCTCGCAACATAACCCGGAGTCGCTTCTTAACGCCTCTTCGCCGCACAGCACGCCACCTGCGACGATAGCTAATACGATTAGGTCCAAAGAAAGAAGGGAGTTTGTTGCCACTTCCCCTTGTCCGTCTTTCCGGCTGCAAGGGAAGAAACGGCGGGTATCGTGTAATAATCGGAGGTGCCGCCAGTGCGTAGCCATAGCAGGCCCGTTGTGCCCTTTGTACCCGAGGGCGGCTCCTCACACTCCGAAACGCGATGCCTAGTCGACGGGCGGAATCAGCTGACGTGGACTTCTCCTAAAAAGAAAACACGGTAATATCGCTGCGAAATCTAGCTGTCATGCATACTGCGGTGAAAAGCGGAATATTTCAGCGACGAAAGAATTTGCAGTTTCAAAGCCGATTCAAACACAAACAAAGCGTGCGCCTCCAACGGCGCGCATCACCGCCGTGCAAAACAGTCGAAATAGGAAAAGCTAAAAGCAACAAGAGTGGGAAAAAGCCTCTTCCTACAAAGATTTACCAGACGACTCGAGGTACTGCTGTCTACTTGCGTGCACACACCGAGACGCCGTCGCACGCTATGCCGGGATCGACGGTGGCGTGCTGTGCAGAGAAGAGGCGCAAGAAACGACGCCAAGTTGCGGCGCGAGAGCTCAACTTCAATTTGTTTTTCCTCTTTAGGGCAACATTATTCAAATTAAACTTTTAAAAACAAAAGGCAATATACTCTTCTGTAAAAATAACTATGTTTATTTATTTTTTTGGAGGGGGGCACCTCAAACAGAATTGAGGGCTTTTTAAACAGCGAAACGCAATTTTGCACAAATATAGTTTTTTTTATTTCTTCAAGACATTTAGTTACACGACCTGAAACCTTTTTTGTGCACAGTATATCTACAGGGCTGTCAATAAGAATTTTTACAGCCGCTTGCAGCAAAGAGGTAGTTTGCAACAAAACTAAAACAATTGCTAAAATGCTCATATATATATATATATATTTTTTTTTTAACTGCTTCGAGCCTACCGAAATTCATGATGCGCATTGCATACCAATCCAAATACCGTATGGTTTTTACGCAAAAATATGCCGGCGTTCCGTAAAAAAAATCTTACTTTTCATCAATTATGAAATGACTCCTTGTTTCACTCCCTTTTCAATAATTCAAACCGTCATCACCCCATAAAATTGATTTTTCGTAAAAAAAAAAAAAAAATAGAGAGGCATTACAAGCATTACGGTGAAGGGACATTTATTTTAGCAATCGGAGGTGGCCGTGGGACTTTTGACGTGGCATGGAGAAGTCCAGGTCGACTAATGCCGGCCGTCGTTTAGGCATCGCGTTTCGAGCCGCCCTCGGGTACAAAGGGCACAACGGGCCTGCTATGGCTACGCGCTGGCGGCACCTCCGATTATTACACGATACCCGCCGTTTCTTTCAGCCGCAAAGACGGACAAGGGGAAACGGCGGCAAACTCTTTTCTTTCTTAGGACCTAATCGTGTCAGCTATCGTCACAGTTGGCGTGCTGTGCGGCAAAGAGGCGTAAAGAAGCGACTCCGTGTTGTGGTGCGAGAGTTCAACTTCAAAAATTGTTTTCTCACTTTAAACAAATATCAATTAGATTAAACTTTCACAATCAAAAGACAATCGATTGTTCTTCCAAACCCACCCCATTTTGTATTTTTACTTGGAACACGTCAGGGTCAAATAAACGGCTGTTTTGCGTCAAAACGCACGTTTTTGCAACTTCAGGATTTTTGTTTACTGCAAAATATTTAAGTAAGCGGTTTTAAACATTTTTTATAGATTATATACCTGCAGGGAAGCCGGTAAATTTTTTTATTAAGTCCCGGAAGCAATTAAATATATTTTTTAATAAAACACAAAAATGCTAAAATTAAAAAAAAAATTAGACAAAACTGCACAAGCCCAACCACATTGTAAAGGCCCGTTCACACTCTTGCGACCGAGTACGACTGAGAGAGACGAGATCTCTTAAAACTTCTTAAATGTTTTTAGAATGAGGGAACACACTGGCATTGTGGCGCCATCTATGCGTTGAGCCTGGAACTGCATTTCACAAGAGCGAAGGTTTTGCGGGATTTCCGAGGTCAAATGTGCGTAATACCCATAGAAAGGCTCGTTTATAACATTGACAAAAGTTTTTTGAGCCAAGAAAGAAAGGATAATGCGCGAGAAATAAAAAAAATGAGCCGGACCGCCGAGTTTACACTGCTTTGTGTTCTTTGGTTTAAGAAGTTTTAAGGAACCCAGGTTTAAGAGGTCGCAAGAGTGTGAACGGGCCTTAAGTCGAAAGCTGTGCAAATTTAAGAAAAAAAACACTGTTGGGTTTTTATCAAAAACCTGATCTTTCATAAATTATTGAGTGATGCGTAGATTCACACTGTTTTTAAACATTAAAACCGCGTTCACGTCATCAAAAAATTGTTTTCGTTAAAAATATTTTAGGGCATGGCTACGGAGTTTAGGGCATGGCTACGAGCGCAACGTCTGGGACATTTGACATGGAATGACCCACGTGTAATGTCAATGTCATTATGGAAAACGTCACATAACTGCAACGCGCGGTTACGCCGACGGCGACGGCGACGCCGCTCAAGCCGAAAACGGGTGCCTGAGAGCTGCGCTCTAAAAGTAAGTATTACAATGAAAAATTGCGTTTTAAAATTAATGCAGTTACTTTAAAATTACTTCATTCTGAGATCAACTGGACTTGGGCCATATAACTTTAAACGAGTTGTATAAAATGCAACACATTTGTTTGTTCCCTGCTCCTGTGTTTGAGGAGGCGTAGGTATCGCTGCATAAATTTTAGGGATTGTGCTTTCATTTGATGAATTTTCTTAACTTGATGACATTACTTGACAGTTTTAGGCAATGAAGTACTACGTTCTTATATGTTCAATAGATAATCATAAATTAGTTCATAGGCGGGAAGATGCCTATCGCTAAAGAAAAAAATTGGGTTGACAGACTTTTGTAAGTCATTTAGATAGAAATGCGACCATTAGTCATACATGAATATTTTGCAGGTTTTAATATGAAACTATAAATCCACACGCGTTAATATGACCACATTCACAGAGAAACATCATGTTATTTTAAATTATATACACTGAATTGAAATTATAATGACTCATATATATATCAGAATCGAATCGGGGCTCCCGAATCACTGGTGACTATATTCACAGGTGCGGGATCAGTCTCCGAAAGTCACATGCACATAATTTCTGAAGTAAAACCAAGAGGAAATAAACTTGGAAATAATACAAAGATACAAATATGCGACAGTACTGGAAAAGGGACGTACACAAGTGACAAAAAAGAAAAAATAACTTTATAAACCTTTTAGGGAATTCAGCGCCAAATGGCGGCTCAAATGGCAGTTTAACCTTTACCGTACTAATGGTGGAAACGAACCTGGAGTCTGGACTATATTTATCGGACACCGCAACTTTCGCGAGTCAACGGCAAACGAGGTTGTGCGCTTCACTCACTGTCCATATATCTTTCTCGACGTCTTTCAGTGTCGTTGGCGAAAAAAATGCCACCGGTCGGAACGAACCGTAAATTCCCAGGTAGATGCATCAGTAAAGTATACTATACAGCGAGGGTCTTCGAAGCGAATTGTGTGCTACTAACAGATTGACCGGGCCCGAGTTAGAAACGAACGCAGCTCTTGTGTCCAATTCCTTCTTGGCATACCGCTACGTCTCGAATGCATAGGACTCGAATGGTCTGCTTAGGAGCATATTCGACTTCTTCCTTCATTTGTAAAGAGAAGACCGTAGCACGTATTCCCTTTTCAGATGATGATGATGGTAGTGATCAGAGTGGTCAGTCTGAATTTCCTAAAGGGTCTGTTAAACTTTCCAACCGCGGCTAATAGCTGAAGCTCAATTTTTTTTTTTTTTTTATTTTGGCATTTTTGCGGTATTGTTTTCTGCTAGGCACCGCAGAGGGCGTCGTCAAGGTAGGCTCCACTCAGGATTGTCTATCAACACGCAATGTAAGCAAAAAAAAAAAAAAAAAAACTAACGCGGCGCTAGTTTAGTCGTGTGTGTGTATGGGCGCGTGTCTGTGTGTGAGTGTATCACCGAGCGCTAGGCCGCTCGAGGCTCCCAGAGAGGTTCCCTCGGCGCCGCAAAGTCTTGCAAAAGTAATTCTAATTGTGCCTGAAATGTTGCAAATATTGATGCTAGAAAGTAAGTAAATTACAATTACAATTTATTTTAGCCGAGAGTAATAAATTACAATTACGAAGTACCAGAAAGTAAGAATTACAGTAATTCACTTACTGTAACAGAATTACTACCGAAGTACGGGTAACAGCCGTTTTCGAGGTATGAAACTTGATGCCTGCGAGCGGGGCCGCGGGGTCTCGGCGGCCGGCGGTTTGACTTGGCAGGAGAGTTCTTATACGCGTAGTCGCGGTATATACATGAGCGCGCCGCCGGATCCTAGCAGTATATGTCATAACTGCTGTTTGAACATGTTGAGTGCCCATTTTTTAAATTTATTTCATAACAGTGAAAGACGACGCACCAAGAGAAAGCAGGGACGAGCGGACAAGCCAAGGTGTCAGCGAACGCTTTATTAAAACAGTTGTCTAAAACGAAAGTTTTTAGGCAACTGGTTTGATTGATTTATCCGAATCACCGCCTTTTCTCTTTATGTGCGGAATGCCCGGCATCGCTTAGTTATTAATGACGAAGCGATACGAAGCCCTTGTCACCAAAAATTCGGGGTCGGCGTAGGCATCGACGCAGGTGTCGGCGTCGGCGGAACCGGAAACTCCTGGTTGGTCGATAGGGTTATGGCGTCAAAATCACGTGTGACGTCACACACGCGGCGTTACGTTTAACATCACTCGTGGCTGTGATGTCATGACCCTATCGACTGGCAAAATTTTGCGGAAAAGGTTTTCTAAATTTGGTGGGAATTTTTTTCGGCTAAACTTAGCGGAAAATGTTCCCTCCAAATTTAGCGGGAAATTGCTCCGCCATATTTAGCGGAAAACGTTCCCGCCACATTTACCAGAAATCTTTCCCGGCAGATTAACGGGAAGCGCATCACATGGCTGCTGTGATGTCACATGTGACGTTATACATATAACGTCACGCGTGACGTCTCGTGCCACGTGACACTACCGACTAGTCCACGGTCATACGCTTGCACGGCTTGGGTACGAGCACGGGTTTATATAAGAAGGCCTTGCAAACTGGGCCCAATGACGCTATCGTGTTCCACCCTTAACGGCGAAGCTTAACCCGCCTCCAAGATTTGATGATTATCTACATAGTCACTCGAATTGACAAGAAGCGCAAGAATGTTTATACATTCAGCGCTGGAACTAAAAACGAAGATGTGTAGTTTGAGAGAAATAAAAAAAAAAGATAAAGGACCCATACCAAAGTGTGGAACAATGGGCTCGTTTTGTAGCTCTCCAAACTACCTACCAAATGTTCTAAGCTTATACATGATTCTATAATATAAGAAAAGCAAAACTTTCACACATGACGATGTTCGCTCTCCCGCATTGAACACCCGTCTAAGAGTGGGGTAGTTTTTTTCGAGTCACAAAACTATTACCAGGATCAATATTCTTTACGCGTTATTAGGTTGAGCCGCTTGACTGCCATGTGCAACCGTCAGCTGCCGCATCCGAGCTTATTTTACTGCGAGGCAGGGACTGTGAGGCCTTAATTAAATTTAGTAATTAAACCCCTAATGGAGCGAAAGAAAGCAATTAGGTCAGCTAGAGGTACCCCACAATTTCGTTTAAGGAGCCCACCGTCCCCTGTAAAATAGAGTGCGCTGTGGAGTTCTCAGTAGAAGAGTTCTGTGGTGTGTTTTGTTGATACAGCAACCTCAGTACTCGATGCTTGCTTTAAGTTATACAACGCTCAGAAAACCCAGCTGCGTGTCTTGAAAATAATATTTCTGGAATTAAAAAGCTTCTGGAATCTTTTTATTTTAATTTGTAATTCTCGTTTTAATTTGCGCTTTAGTGGAAAGCCTATTTAGCTGTTTTATACATAAGGGTATGAAAACGCGTTTCAAACGTAGAATGGCTATATACAAAAAATGGTACCCAAGCATTTATTTTCTTTACGATAATTTTGGTCTTAAAACTAAAATGAATGAACCTGTATTTTCTATAATTATAGTGCTTGGACGATCCTAAAGTGGGGTGTTTCGTCCCCACCCAGTAATCTAACAAAGCCGCGAGCTCAAGCTGACAATAGAAAAAGGTACCTCAGCAAGATTTCTCGAGAAACTAGTGGAAACAAAAAGCAAAAAAAAAAGGTAGTCTTTCCTGAAGACGTTTTTTCACTCTACACATCAAGGAAGTCCCAGGGCTGTTCCACAAGGTGGGCCAAATGACGACAGCTCCAGCGTCGTATACAGAAAAACTGTCAATGAACGTTTTTTCGTAGGACGTTGACTTTTAAAAAAAATTGTCTTAAAATTTGACGCTTAGCTTTGCTGGAGGCGTAACCTTTTTTAGTTTTTTTTTTTTCTTTTTATAATATTGTCGTCTTTTACGAAAAGGCTGTATTGGGGGCAAGTAAAACAGTGTGCGTGATTATTAGAACTTAAATTTGAAGAAGATTTGGAATAACCGTCTGGGAAATAAACGCTGAAACTCTTCGCAATTAGATATTGCTTCTTGCAAGTTAAGAATATCAGGACGTGTTCCTTCTGCAAAAGACTCCACGTTTCCACTTTACCAGCGCGATCGCTAGAGCGGAGAAACTCACTAATATTTGCCAGAAGAGAAATTTGTGACAGGGCTTTGGTGTGCTCTTAACCTCCAACAATATATATATGTAGGGTAACCTGGAGAAAAGCACCTTTTCCATAAATTCGTTTTGCTCTGTTTGTTTATGCAGGTTCGCCATACCGAAGTCACCTGTCGGCGGCCATCCTGCGGCTTCAGGAGGACGGAACCATGCAAATGCTCAAAAACCGTTGGTGGAAGGTCGGCCCGCCAAAACACTGTCCCGAACAGTCCAGATCGGAAACTTTGAGGCCAGGGTCCGCCAGCGAACTTGGGTTGGCCAAAGTGGGCGGGGTTTTTGTTGTTCTCCTAGGCGGACTAGGTATTGCCTGCGTCATCGCCTTCGTGGAGTTCTTCTGCAAGGCCCGATCATTCAGCAAGAGCAAGCACCGGGTGAGCCTTCTGTCGGAGTGTGGAGCACTTTATTTTTGTTTTATTTAGATACGGAGCTTGAAACTTTGGCTGGCAACAGGTCGTTGATATTTTAATCATCGGGCACAACTAAGAATCTGCAGTCTTTTGAGCTCAACGTAACTTAAAGTTTTAGTGAAATTGTGAGCTCTGTTCCTAAGCCAGACCAGCTGTCAGCTCTTTCTGGGTTTTGTTGAATATTTATGCACAGGTTACGTTGGATTATCCAGATTTTACTTCTAAGAAAGACGACAAAGAATAGAAAGTTATTTCTTGTAAACCAATATAAGATAGTATATATGTTTTATGTAAAAAATTGTAATACAATAATGTAGCTCAAAACGAGGCACGCCACAGATCCCATTAGTAAAACACGGTCTCGTTTAAACACCTATACTAAAATCACCCTAAAATAAGACAGTTCGTTTTTCACTAGAACATGAAGGAATCAATGAGGGCGAACAACGGGGTGTCACCAAACGACTATATTCGGAATGCGATAAGACACCAAAAAATGTAAGGATTTCAGGGACTACGAGAATGCAGTTTTAATTGTTCGCTATTCCTGCTAGATTATCTTTTTCAGATTTATAGTTATATTTAAAGCATCTTTATTTGATTAGATCCATTTACTCTTCAGAGTGATTTGCCGACTCCATGCTCTACAGGCACGTGAAAACCTCATAGATTTTGTTTAGAGAGTCGGGGAATGCCCGATGCCTTAAAGATGCACGACCGTTTTTTAAGGGCGAAGCTCCTTAGGGTCTAGCCTTGTCCGGCGTCCGTGCTCACATCGATTGCCATCCCACCTGTCGTCTAAAAAAAAAAAAGAAATGTTTGCGCAGTCGACAGGATTCGAACCTGTGCGGGGAGTCCCCAATGGATTTCTAGTCCATCACCTTAACCACTCGGCCACGACTGCGGGACGAGTAGGGGGCTCTGAGATGTGGTAGTAACTCAAGACCTGGGGATCTCATGGATGAAACGTTGCATGTAGCCGCTCAACGTCTATACAGGAGAGGGCGCTGCGGTCAAATGCGTATATAATCGAGTTAAACTTTGCATGCGTTGGCTCAACGTTTATATACGAGAGGGCGCTGTGATCAAATGCTCAACTGCGTATATAACCACGTTCCATACCACACATTCTCTTTCTGACATGGACCATTGACTTAAGCGGTGCAGATGCGATCCCACGGCTTCTAGCGGATCCAAGCTTTTCCGCTAGAAGAACCACTCACTCTGCATTTCACCAACCCGGAACTCAGCACTACCCATGAGCAATAAAAACAAAACAAATCATCACCATCTGCTCTACCTATGAACAAAATCAGTATCATCAGCACCACCAGAGCTTCGCCCCAATCAACATCATTCACCACGTGGAGATGCGGGCATTTTTTGTTTCTTTAATTATTCCAAAATATTAAAATCGATGCCTGGACATTACTCTCAAAATGTGAAGCCCGGGAACTAAGTAGTTGTGAAGTAAAATAAAAAAAAATTCAAAGGCCGAATTCGAAGTTTTTGCGCGATCCGCGCCAGTGCAGTGATGTCAAAGATTGAGTCGTCCTATAACTCGAGCTTCTCTCGGACTCCGAACCGTGCCGACCGGAAGTGTCGTGTTATCTCGCGTCCAGTGATCAACCAGGCTTCTCTGTGTATGCCGCCTCTGCTGCCTATCTCTGCAAGCAAACGACTCTTCACTTTTCAGTCTCAATTCCTTTTAGGGCCCTTTGAGCGAACTCAAATTCTTCGATATGATGTGAGGTCGAGGAGGACGCGTATTAGCCGTTTGTGCACAGGCACAAACGTCACACAGGCACAAAACCCGGTTGTTTTTACCGTTTGACGATTTCCTTTTCGAAGTATAAGAGGTCGTCAGGCACTGAAAAGAGAACATCGTCCGTGTCACGGAAGTGGGGGAAATCTTCAATCAATGAAAATAACAGCCCACTCCGAGGCCAACAAAAATTACTAAAAAAAAAAAAAATAGAAGCGCTAGGTTGGACTGATGGCAGGCGATAGGTCCACGCCCGGTGCAATGTCAGGTAAGGAGGCGACGACACGTAGATGGTCAAAAACAAAGCACAAATTTAATAAGACTTAACACCAAGCAGTCGGGGGCGCGCGGCGACAAAGTAAGAACAACATAGAAATCACTTAGCGAACTATCCAAAAACCCTCGGGAGTACGTGCACTAACATCCCGGTTAGTAACGCTAAAAACATTCCCGAACAACCCCCGATAAGACAAACTTAAAAAAATTTATCGAACACGTTCGCCCCTAGCCAATCGCAACATAAAATAAAAGTCTTATCTGGAGTTCAGACGCTGCCGAAGCCTGTCTTGGAGTCCCTCGTCAATGAAGAGGAGTCGTCACGGAGTCCGGAATCTTCACGCTCCTTGCAGGGACGACCCGACGCACTATACGCGCATGCACACCCACCGCAGTGCAAACACGCCCGAAGGCTAAAATAAGCTCAGGCCTGCAGGCACACTAGGGTCACAGCCCTACGTACAGAAAATACAATCGCGACTCAAAAACAAGGCAATGACGAGTGGAGTCCTGGCCAGCTCGGGGCACTTCTAACCCCAAAGACGAACCACCCTTTTTCCCGCCAGTCCACGTCTTTATATTGAGACTAGCAGCATTTTCAGGGCTTGTAATCTGGCCAATCAGCAATGAGCTTGTTAGCGCCAATCTCTGCTCTTCGTTTTAGCAACGCAACTAAAAATACAAAAGTACAGTACCGAGAAACAATCCGCGAGAGACTTTGCCCGTCTGCGCGTTGGTGAACGCAATTCGAGATGCTTGGTTGTGAGCACTGTCTTCGGTCAACAAGCAAAATTAAAATAACAAATACAACAAACCAATGCTCTCGGTCGGCTTCGAATTTCGAAGAATGGAGACACCATCCAGCGCTCCCACGTCCTCTCTCACCTGGAGAGAGGGTTCTTCCGCCCGGTTTCATAAACAGCCGCATGGGAACGGGCACGGCCGAAAGTTGACACCATGCATCTTGCACTGCTCGTGTGCCCGAGAGTTCTCACACAAAGCTTACAAGAAAACACCGCGATTCGTGACAGTCCGACGCTCCGATTCACTGGTCAACCTCTGCGCTACATGTGCCGAGAGCTGCCATGCCTTCCGAGGGACGATAAAAAGCCAGGAGGCGACATCATTCCTGGACTACGATTTTCGATATTTAAAAAAAGCAGCGTAATAAATGCCTTTGGAATTACGTTAAAAAAAACATGTTTTTTACGAATGTTTTTATGAAATAACATGAAAATGTTGCTTACAAAGCTTATAAATTTCATGGTCGATTATGTCACAAATAAAGAACGAGAAGGTTAGACGAGGGAGAGAAAATCGCCAAAAATAAAAAGGCGCGCGCGCGTGGAAAAGCTTTTTTTTTGTATTTTTTGCATGCTTCTGACTGCTACTTGCATGGTTTTAGACAAACAAAACATTTTACGTTTGGGTAGTTACTGCCCCTTTAGAGATTCATTGGAAAATATTACCACCAAAGCATCGAAAGCTGCCTCTTGTCCTAAGTAGGATGAGACACAGCCGCAAAGACACAAATGCATTATGTTATTGTCTTTGTTTTTTTAAGATGCACTAGATCAGCGGTGGCCACACACACACACAGGTTAACGCCATCTCCATATATGTACTTTTGCTTATATCACCATGACGTGACATGTCAAACTAAAACACATGTTCACGACGACGTGAAGTCACATCGCCAAGCCACGTCACGACAACGACCACATTACACGAGGTCAAGGCATCGACGTAACGTCATCTTCGCGTGTCGTGACGATTTCGTAACGGAATGCAAAAGATGACGTTGTTTACGGTTTGACGTCACATCGACGTCACGACGACGTTTTTGTTGCATCATCGTGACTTTGCGTGGTGTCCAGACATGACGATTGCCATTGCACGACGTCGATGTGACATGTTTTGATAGCATGTTTGCCCTCAAGGGCATATAGGCCTCTAGGGCCTTGACATGTGTTTCGGTGGAACGTAACGCACGAAGACAAACAGTCAAGCTTGGCGGTAAAACTAGTAGACTTTTGAAGTAATCCGTCACAAGCAACGGATTACTTTTAATCCGTTACATTTCAAGTAATTGTGTTATTGCTTTTGCCGCAGTCATTTGTAATGTAACTTCGTTACAAATATTGGACACTGATTACTTAATTTCTCGTTACTCTTCAAAAATATAAACATAACACAGAAACTGTAGTAAACTAAATGTGTGACCACCCGCTCGACCAAAGATTAAACACGAGCGCTCGCGCCCATGCATTTTTCAGTGCTGCATGCAACGATACTCGGTTCATGCATAATCTGACGGTGTGTCAAAGCTACAGGCCCCACACAGCAGAGTTGAGACGTTGCGCTCACGCTTGAAAGGCCCATTTCAAAAAGAATCTTTGCAAGATATATGTCCATTACCTACGAATCTTTTAGTGGAGGGAGGCGCTGCTACTAAGCAGTCGCACCGCTAGCTTTGTCTGCGGAATGGCAGTGATCATTTCCGGTCGCCGTAAGCTAGCGGGATGGCGGGTCTGGTTTCAGCTTACACTGCCTTCTCAACTTAGACGTCAACGGAGTGCACCTATATCCTTTCTCCTCGAAACAACAATTTATTTTTACAAGGACTACCATAAAGTTGCAGAACATTTTTGAAAACATAAAAGTGTTCGTGTTATGTTCTTGATAAGTGTACGGTAAAAGTTACGTGAAAGTAATTTGTAACGTGACGAGTAAAGTAACCCCTTACATTTCAGCGAAAGTAATAATAATATTATTTATTCGTTGTGCCTACAAATAACTTTGTGGTCTTCGCAGGCTCGCAGTTAAGTCGTTACTGTAATCCATTACACTTGAGGCTCGGCAATTTGTAATTGTAATTCATTACATGTTTCAAGTACCGGGCACAAGTCTGGAACATAAGGCATTGCGGTTTCGCTCACTCAAGATTGGAGACACGGAAGTAACGTGCAAGTTTTACATTCAAAGCTGAACATTGGCCTTTATATCGTAATGTATCGGCCAGAGAAAAAAAGAACCTTTCGTTATTACAGTAAATGCTCAATATTTTGATTTGAAAGCTGCATCAGTGAACTGGGAGAGCAGGCTGCAACACGGAATTATATCAAACATGTATTGCTTAATTCTCGTTCATATAAAAAGTAACCTGTCATAAAATCGTAGATGAGAGTAATCTTATATCTATACCTACCATTTCTATTCCAGAATTTGCTATTTACTGGACGTGCATCGTTTTTTCGACGTATCACGACTTCGTCTTGTGTAGGAGATATCGACAGTGAATCAAATGAAAAACGTGGCCAAGTATTTGTCGGTCGTTGAAGCAAGTACGGCCTCCACATCCTTAATGTCTTTAGCAGAGGAGCCACCATTGTCAGGCCCAAGTCCAAGAGAGCAGCCGAGAGCCAGGATGATATTGTGGTGCAATTGAACCTCGTGGTTCTTGTCCGTTGACTCGGACTGCCAAGGGCGGTTCTTAAGTAGCCATTAGGCTCCCGAGAAGTGCGGCGACAGAGGAGATGCCGTTGATAGAGGACCAGTCCCACTCCTTGTAGAAACTAGAGCAGACTCGGCCAAGTCAGCTACCCGCCCAGACGCCCAAGTAGGAATCGATTTTCTCAGGTCTGTTGCTGCGAGATCAACCAAATCTTATTGTATACACTAGTTTCTTGAACGTGAAGGAACATGAAGTCGATTTTCTTGTAAAACCAGTCGTGAAGCTGTGTAAAAAGAAAAGAGCGTCACGGCTTGTGTACAAAACTTAGTTTTATGCCTTCAGTTTGTGACTTTCATTTCTTGACAGGCTAGCACGATGTAGGCACACGACAAAAATAGATCGCTTTGGCGTTCTTTTTTACTCAAGTTCTTGTCAATTTGGGACTATGTCCTTAATATAACTCGGTGATTAACGAACCTATACGTACAATAATAAACACGATCTACCAAACACTGAATCATCGTACAGAGCTACTTTCTTTATACACCCTTGTTGACTGAAAAAACAGGCGAAATGAACAAAGCCTAGAAGTTGCAGCAGTTCGGAATCACTTACAATTTCAACAACGCGCTGCTTAAGCACTTTCTCGCTGCCTAAGCACTACCTCTCTGCACGTCTTTCCAGCATGAAAATAACACGAATAAACAAAATAAAGCGGTCATTCGAACCGCACAATTTTGCAGGAACACAGATTTCAAGTCTATCTTTGCTCAGAGGAGAAAGATGAAATGAAAAAACAAAAAGGGGAGAAAGTTGATATTTTACATTCACCGCATAAACCGCAGCTTTTGGCCAAGTTCAAATTGTCTGTTAAAGTGTAACAGGGGCAATGTCAATTCTAAAAAAAACAATGACAACGCGAACGAAATGGCTTGTGACAAAGATTTAACGCTGGAGGCTTTTCTTGGATGCCGTTTGTATTTGAAAGTACGCTTTATTGTAGGGAGAGACTTCAGCGATTATCCGAGATGTTTTATACTAGTTTTATCTCATGTGTGTTTTCTCTTTATAAAAAAGGCTGCGCTGTGCGTCACCATTATACACCGTTTTGAAGTCAAGAAAATGCGTATTTAGTTTTTCACTCTGTCTGATTTTCCTGTTCAATGATTTTGCAACTTACTCAGAATAAGTTGTCAGAGTGAAAGAATGGCAGTGTCTGCTCAAGAGCAGAAAAAGGCGCGAGTGATGAACATCTAAAGACAATGTTCCGGATTTTACGAGAAAATACTGAAAGTACCATCCTTGCGTGGTGATCAATAATAACACGCAATATTTTTGCTTAGGGCGCATTCGCGGTGTTCAGATATGTGTCAACTAAGCGGATAACTTCCATTCATGGCACTATCTTGGATAAGTGAAATGAAAATACAAGTGTGATATTTTGCTTCGGCTTAGCGGTGTTCACTCTGGCGCATACACGAGATATGTGCTTTCGGCCATTGGACCCAAAGGAAAAGGTGGTGGTTCTAACTCCAACAGGAGCTAATCGGCTTCTGGTGGTTCTGACTTCACGTGCCCAATCGATGCAAACTTGCTCACATCATTGAAGGCAGAAAACACGTGCTGAACACAGGAAAAAAAGGCAACCAACCTACTTTTCTAACCACCGACGGAAAGGTTGACAAAAATGCTCCAGGACGAAGTTTGTTCACTGACGTTAACTATTAAAAAGAAACATTATCATGCTAGAAGCATCTCGAAATATACCATTTATACCTATTATAAAGATTTTTATCTGACAGTTAAATGCGGTACTCGTATAATATTGAGCCTTGTATTATTTTTTTTTAAATTATACGATTATCACTCAAAATCTAGAGCTTGAAGGAACTGAGCTTAAAGAAACTTCATAAACTTTTATTACCCACTTACCAATTTCATAAAGTAAATTGGCAAGCAATCACCTCATCGATTTCGAGCAACGCAACTCAAGAACGCATTCGGCGTTGATGATATTCCTGCTTAGTAAAGCAAAGCCTTATTTAAAAAAAATATAATTTCCGTTCATTAGCTTTGTCTTGTTTGAACATCAATCATGCAATCGGTATTTTAGTAGAATTTGGAATCATACTATAGAGGCACCTAGATTGTGCACTCTGGGAAATTTTGACAGGCATGTCTTTTTTTTTTATTGTTTAGAACTAATACAAAAATAATTTCCACGAACAAAACAATAAAAAAACAACAACACGTGTGCTTACTTTAACATATTACCATACGATGATCCACTCATTGAGAAGCAACGTGTCACCCTTGCTGATTTCGTGAAATGGACACGGCAATGCGTTCCCATTTGCATATCTAAAGGAAGCACAACTACGTAGATTAAAAAGCTGTCGAAGAGGGAAACTGAAAGAACGCCGCCCGACAGAGCCTTCGACATATCCCAACGAGCATTCTGCGGCGCTCGGTCGTGCCCCCGTTGACAGAGGCATCCGTGGAGGCGATAGCCTGGCGCATCACTTGCGCCACGCGGCCGCCTTCCTTTGTATCGTCGAAGCAGCGGAGTCCGACAGGGCCCAGACCGATCATGCCTCCGAAGACGGGGAAGAGAAAGGATCCCGGGGAAAGAACCTTATACTCCACACTGGACAGCAACAACACGAACACTGTCTTGCTTATGGGTGACGCCATAAGAAGCATCCGGGTTAGCCAGAGTGGCAGCAGGGTGCCTGACGGGTGATCGGTGTCTTCGAGAACCGCACTGTGGTCCGGAGTCATCGCTTGATTGTGAAGGAAGCAATTAAAAGTGATATATAGTTAACACTTAATATTCTCCAGTTAGGGGTTGTCTGACACACTTAAATATGCAGGGTGACCTTTTCTTTTTCTCTAATTTTGGGCGTGAAATTAGGCATAGTTGCTTGCTTTTTGAAGAGTCAAGTGCATCAGTGCTGCGACGTCAGAAGCATGAGGTGCGAGCAATAGTTGAAATAACAATCTGTGGCAGGACTTATGGAAATGCAACCATCGCAGTGACTGCTTTCGGAGCATGTCCAATTTCGTCAGAAAGAGAGGGTTCATTGCGAATATTTTTAGCCCGTTCTATACCAGTGCCTAACACTTGTACGAAAACAAATAAAGATGTATCAATCCAAAGAACAAATTTCCGTAGGATTATATATATATATATATATATATATATATATATACCGGGTGTTTCTGCGAAGACTTTCAAAAATCCTAAAAATTAAAGCGTCAAAAACAAAATTTCTTCGGGAACAAACTACCAGTCACGGCGGACGTCGGGAATTGCTAAAAACATAGTAATTAGCCAAATAATTAATTAAAATTTGTTAATTAACTTCTTAATTAGTGGAAATAGACATATGGTTCTAATTAGAAAGTTGCTGAGCGTTATTGAAAACCACTAAATCAGTCATTTTCAAAAAGACTTTCGGCGCGTGAGAAGCGTAGTATTGTACTAAAGTTACCACTCGTGGAGTAGGTACAAGGCTGGGGCGAGATAAGAGACGGAAACATCGCGCGGGCGCCTTATCGCAACCGTTAGCTTTGTACCTGCTCAAAGAGCGCTAACTTTAGTGCGCTACTACGCTTCACACGCGCTCAAAGTCTTTCTGAAAACGACTGATTTAGTGGTTTTCAATAACGCTCAGCAACTTTCTAATTGAAACCATATGTCTATTTCCCCTAATTAAAAAGTTAATTAACAAATTTTAATTAATTAGCTGGCTAATTAGTATGTTTTTGGCAATCCCTGACGTCCGCCGTGTCTGGTAGTTTGTTCCCGAAGATAGTTTCTTCTTTTTTCAAACGCCCTAATTTTTAGGATTTTTGAAAGTCTTCGCAGAAACACCCGGTATATATATATATATATATATATAAAGAGTGACGAATGTTGACAAATGCTTCCGTTGATATATGGGCAAAAGTGATGTGCGCAGACACAGCAGCCGTAGGATGAAAAGAGTAAAATTCTAAAATTAGTGTAAATTAATGTAAAATTACGCGGGAAAGAAACTTCTAAACAGGACTCCGTCCTGTTTAGAAGTTTCTTTCCCGCGTAATTAGCGTTCTTGTGCCTAGTCTTCATTATTCCCGTAAACTAATACAACTTTTTTTCGGCACTTCACCCTTTTTTCTTGCGTGACTTTTTTCGCCATTAAATTAGAATTTTACTCTTTTCATCCTACGGCTGCTGTGTCTGCGCACATCACTTTTGCCCATATATATATATATATATATATATATATATATATATATATATATATATATATATATATATATATATATATATATATATATATATATATATATATATATATATATATATATATGATGCAAGTGTTCTTGGCCTACATCATATTATAATAAAGCAAAAATTGAATTAAAACTGTTAACAACAAGTTGTAACATCATCCGGGCACTCATATCGTAAAAAACTTAAAGAGCCACCAACGTATTTAGAATAAAGACATTGGGAGGGAAAGAAAGCAGCCTCTCGTGAAGTTTTTGATTCCTATCGGGGCTTCGTCAGGAATTCCGCTGGTGCATGCATTACACAGAAAACAATAAAATGAAGGTGCCTCCAGCTGGTAGACGCTACAAAACTAGGATATTGAACTAGTGTACTGAACGTTTCGAGGCCCGACAACGTAACGGTAGGCAGAAATGCAGAACATTGTTCAGTTCTACATGGTATGTTGCACTCAATTGCTATAAAGAAATTAACTCGTATAATGTAGGTGTTTTATTAATTACTAAGTATAGGATATATATATATATATATATTAGAGAGAGAGCGAGAAATATTTTATTTGTATATGAATAAACTGCCTACTTATGCTTACAAACTATGTTGTGGTCTATAAGTTTGAAAATTTAGTAGAAGGATATCCGCAAGGGCCTACGTTTTGATAGCATGCATTCAAATTGTCATTTACTTATGTTAGCAACTTCGAAGCATTGACAAACTGGAAGACTCGCGCCATAGTGTATTTCCAATAAAAATAAGAAGAGCGTTCATAAAAATCTCTTAGTAGTAACGTTTCTCAAAGGGACGAACAATTCTACAAACTTTGCAATTTCAACGGTAAACTCTAATTATTATGGAAGCTTACCGCTTGAGTTGACTTATCCTACTTTGAGAATATATTAAACGCCTTTTCGGCTGCAGCTAATTTACGTTATTATCTTTCCAGTAAAGGAAGCTGATTGTAATGAAATTTTTCGTCCGGGAGATTAGGAAAATTCAGACAGAGAATGCCATGGGTTTCGCCAGCTCGCATCTCCTCCACAAAGAGTCTGGCGGATATGTTGGAAAGCGCATATTTCAAAATCGTGGTGCATTTCATTTACGGCGGCTCCACAGGTCGGCAGTTCATTCAAAGGAAGATTAGGGCGTATATATCTGACGGAATGACAGAGCCACGTGTTCTTCACGCTAGCGGTCAACCAGTGACCGGAAAGTGACTTTTTACACTACTGTCTTACTTTTTTTTTTGTATTCCTTTCGTGTTTAAAATACTCTTTTCTGCTTCAAGTCTTAGTTGAAAAAAACGATAAAAGAAGGAAATAAACCATAAATTTAGGACATCACCCAACCTAGAATACACGACAATTTGACTTTCATCGCTTCGATTTATTCAAAATTTATTTTACATCCTTTTCTTCTAAGGGGTAAGAGGACCAGACGAGGTAGCTTCCGATTCAGCATTCCGCCTGTGATGTAGGCTGTAGGCAGTCTCGAGCTTGAAGAGCTGATGAAATGTTTTTCCAAGCCTGCAACAAAATAATACAGTCGACGAAAAAAGAAATCGAAATGGTTCACAATATATGCTATACTGTAAAACGGACTTGATTTTGCTGAATATGTTGATTCCGACGGAGACGTTAAAATTTCAAGTTTATAGTAAATAGAGCACAGAAATTCTATGCTGATGGCTATATTTTATTATCACATTCATACTGCTGTGTATAGTAATACGAAAGTTCGTAAACCACAGCATGACTTTATTTCCCAAAAAGCTGGAATGCCTTTCGATGTCTCATAATAGAAAGTTTCCCTACATTTAGAGTCGCAACAAACGGATATTAACAAAGCGCCTTTAAATTTGGTACATTTACACAATACCTTCAGTGATATAAATTATGGATTTCAATATTAGTATTTTATTTTTTCCCGTTTTTTTTTTTTAAGAAACCCTTGAGTGATACCTCCGTGAACGCCATTGAAGAATAATATAACGTCCACAGAAATGATCAAGTATGTATGAATAAAGTCCACGTCACTGCTGTCCGTCGTGATAACTGAGGGCTTGGAGGCGATTACCATATTCCATCGCGCGCAGCTAGCTAGGTAGGCAGCGCGCCCGTCACCGAATAGTTATTGTACTTGGCTTCGACGCAGAGGGCCGAGGTTGAATTCCTGAGGGTTGACGCACCTTTTTGTTATTTCGGTAAATGCCGTGTTTAGTTGTATTCGTGAATTATGTTGCTTATTCTAGGTCCAAACATTCTATGCGACGAATCTTCTACGCCGTTATTTCAGAAGCCCATGCGTGTTCATATGGAGATCGGAGTGGGAAACCGGGGTCACTGTTTTGTCTGCGCTCGGTCCTGCTGCAACGCCGACTGCAACGCTAGCCTATTTCGATTTTGTTGTGGGCACAAGCTCGCCACATTAAATTGTTAGTTTCTTTCAGTCATTTGCCGCTACATTAATTGTCATTTGTCTCATTTTCGTGAAGGTGTGGCTATCGTATTTTATGCACTTGAAGGGTACCCCTTCGAAGACACCCCGCCCAAGTCAGGTGTTCAGCCCAGGAGGGCCACCCTTGGCAGAAGACGCTGAAGCCCGAGGAAGCCGTTGTATCAAAGGTCAACCCCCGTAATTCGGTTCTCTGCCGCAGAAGCCGAGGAATATGACTGCGACGATGACTAACCCACCAGTTGTCGTCCGGCCCGTCAGTCCCCGCACTCCAACGCCTTTCACGGCGAAATGCACGGGGATGTAGAGGGCTGGCTGCAACATTACAAACATGTAGACCACCACAACAGATGGCCGACCAAGCAGCGCCTTCAGAACCTCTACGTCTTGCTTGAAGGCACTACAAGAAGCTGGTTTTTGAACCACGAAGCTTGCTTTATCTCGTGGAAATCCTGCGCAGACTAATTGAAGTGGACATTCATCAACCACCACCGTCGACAGAGAGCGGAGGATCTTCTTTGAGCATGCGCCACAATTAAGGCCCCAAAGAAAGTGTGACAAGCTTTGCTGAAGATGTCCTGCGCCTAAGTGCCCGAGCCAATCCGGAGGCTGTGGAGGAGAAGAAACGTCGCGCCCTCATGCGTGGCCTGAAGAGTGAGATTTTAGGAGGCCCAGTCCGGCAATAGCCCGACGACTGTCGATGGCTTGGTAGCCGAAGCTACCAACATCGAACGCGCGCTGACGGCCCGAGCAAGTCGCCACCACCTCCGACTCGCCGTCGAGCATGCTGCTCCAACCGTTGCAGCTTCTAGACAGGACTTGAACACTGCCGGCGTCGACAGCCTTCGGGAGATCGTCCAGGATATCATCCGGAAAGAGCTCCAGAGGATTCTACCCGCTACAGATCATGCGTTCTCACTCTTATTCTCTGAGGGCGACCGAGAGGGGTTCACCGATCCTTCCACCCTGAGGCTTCCGTCACCGTAGCAGCATCGCAGGAGCCGACTCCAAGCTACGCCGCAATCGTGCGACGGCCACCACCTACCCTGCGTCCGTGCATGGCGGCCCCCCACCTTGAACCCCTGACGCGAGGAAGATCAGGCGCACGTCCGCCAAGAACATGCTCTGTCAAGGAAGAAAGGCGTAGGGAGGACGGCCGATCGACGCCAGTTGTGCGATCACTGCGGAGAAGCCGACCGTATCTACCGCCGTTGCGCGTACCGGCAAATAGGGCTGCGCGGCTTCCACCCGAACGACCCACGTCCACGCTGCAGTGAGCGACAGTGTGATAAGAAAGAGTACCTCCGACGACGTCACTTTTCCCCGCCTGCACCTTCCGCCGTTCCCAGTCGCCGTCACTACGACGTCCAGCTTCGCCGATGCACCGACCTCGTCGTGAAAGCATGGCGCTGTTGTCGCGCCAGGAAAACTAAGTGCGGCAACCCCTGGAGATGGAATATGCCTAGACCGAAGACGTAAAGAGACCCTAAAAACGCTGGAGGCCTCCCACCTGACCGACAAAGCGCATCGAAGCGACGCTTCTGCAATGGTGGCCAACAGCCTCAGCGTGACAATCGACGGCCACGACGTGTCGGCACTCGTAGACACCGTAGGAGACTACTACATCTTAAGTGGGAAGCTTTCGCATTAGCCTCGGAAAGTGACAACGCCGTGGGATGCCCGAAAATACGAACAGCCAGCGGCCATTTAATGACGCCTACTAGAATGTGTACTGCACGAATTGAGATTCATTGTGAGAGCTGCCCCGCGAAGTTTGTTATTCTGCAAGACTGTGCGAATGACATCATCCTTTGAAAGGACATTCTATGCGATAACTTCGCCATAATATATCTCGGAGAAAACCGACTGACGCTACAAAAACCCGTCTCACCACTGGAGGAACCCAAAGCGACGATAATCGTGGTCGCTTTGCTTGCCAACCACGTAAGCTTACAGTCGCTGTCGTGTGTTTTTGTACCCGTCAGGACCGATGAAGCTTCCTGCTGCGAAACTATGCGCGAGCGAGGCGTCCAGTTGCCTGAGGAAAAAGGAATGGGAGAATTGGTGTTTTAAGAGGAGTAACCGAACTTCAAAACAGGCTTGCCGTGTTTCTGGCTACAAATATTTGCCCAGAGCTCCCGGTGATTCCTTATGAAAACTATCGCCATGGGCGACATCGAAGAACTTCATAACTCAGCCGCAATTGCTGCACTTTTCGAAAGAGCCGATTTCATCGCAGCAGAAGAGAATGCCGCCCTTGGAACTTGATATCGGCCAAAAGCTTTCTGCTACTGAACGAGGGCGGCTGCTTGACTTTCTGAGCGAGGTTGAGGAGTGCTCTACCACCACGTCAATTGTGAGACAAACAAGGGTAGCGAAGCACCGCATCGCTACTGACGACGACGCGCACACCGTCCATCACTCGCCGTACCGAGTCTTGTTAAAGGAAAGGGGAGTGATTCAAGATCAAATCCAGGAAATGCTCTACGACGACATCATTCAACTTTCAAGAAGTCCGTGGTCGTCCCCTGTCGTCCTTGTAGAGAATATGCAGCGTAGTATGGAACACTGTAGTGCTCGGTAGACTAATGTCGACTGAACGTTATGACCAAGAAGGACGTCTATATTTCACGTCCATGGAGCTAAAGAATGGCTACTGGTGGATTGAAGTTGACGAATGCAACCGCGAGAAAACTGCCTTCGCCACGCCTGACGAACTGTACGAGTTCAACGTGATGCAGTTCGGACTTTATACAGCACCAGCCACCTTCAAGTTGGTCATCGACACCGTGCTGGCAGGTCTGACAACACAGAGCTGCCTCGTCTTCCTCAACGATGTCGTGCTATTTTCACGGGATTTCGACGACCAACTGAGACGATTTCGAGCCGTGCTTCAGGCCATTAAGACTGTCGGCCTGTCACTCAAGCCTACAATATGTCAATTCGCCTATATTTAACTAAAACCCCTGAGCCACTTCGCGAGAAAAGAAGGTGTTCGCCCTGACCCCGAGAAGACTCGAGCAGTAGCAGAATTTATGCCGCCATCTGACAAAAGGGCCGTAAGAAGATTTCTCAAACTCTGCACCTACCACGGGCGGTTTATTCGAGACTTCAGAAAGCTGTCCGCACTGCTGCCACACCTAACAAAGGACGCCGTTAAGTTTGAGCGGTCAGAGGAACACCAGCGTTCAATCAATGAGCTCAAACGAACACTTGAGACACCCCCAATCCCTGACCATTTCGACCAGTTAGCAGAAACAGATATTCGCACGGACGACAGTAACACCGGACTTTGCGCGGTACTGGTCCAGAGGGAGGTGGGCGGAGAGTAACTGATCGTTTACGGAAGTCGGACGCTGTCAAAGGCTCAAAGAAATTACTCAACGGCTGAAAAGGAGTGCCTTTATGTCGTCTGGGTAATAAATAAATTCCGCCCGTACTTGTATGGGAGTTCTTTCCGCGTGGTCACGGACCACCACTTTAATTGTTGGGTGGCGAATCTGAAGGATCCCTCCGGACGCCTCTTTCGGTGAAGCCTAAGACTGCAGGCGTTTGACATGACCGTGGTCTACAAGTCCGGCCGGAAGGTCAGTGATACCGACCGTCTGTCAAGGGCCACCGTCGAAGTCGAACCCGTCTGCACCGGCGACGACAATGGTGTTTTTTCGGAGCAGTAAATGTAAGCGACATGGCTGCTCTTCAACAAGCTGATCCTGAACTGCGAGCTCTCGTCGAGCTCCTAGAGTGACGAGGGACTGCAGTTGCCCTGGTCTTCATACAAGCCGTGCCAAGCTTCCCAATTTGACAAAATGTGTTGTTAAAAGAGAACTTCGGGTACAGCAAGACAGCGTGGCTGTTCATAGTTCCTACCAACCTTCTCGAAGAAGTCCTCCAAGGATGCCATGACGACCCGACGGCTTTGCACCTTGGCTATATCGGGACACTTACCAGGATTCGTGATAAGTATTACTGGCCCAGGCTTTCGAAAATTGTATGTAAGTACACGAGGTCCTGCCACAAATGCCAACGACGGAAGAAACCACCGACGAAGCCGGCATGATTCTTGCACCCGATTTCGCGCCGACCACGTCGTTCAAGCAGATCAAAATGGATTCGCTCGGCTCGTTCTTGCCTTCAAAACAAGGGAACCGGTTGATCCCTGTCCCAACCGATTACCTAAAACCGTACACCAAGACGATATTTCCTCCCTCGGGAACTGCCGTGGAAGTCTCTAAGTTTTTCGTTAAATGCATCGTCCTTCGACACGGTGCCACCGGGGTCCTGATTACAGACCGAAGATCATCGTTCACAGCACAGCTGACACAAGAGATACTTTATCTCAGCCACACCAGCCACAGTCGAACCACGGCTCATAACCCCCAAACAAACGGGCTGACGGAGCGACTCAACAAGACAATCACTGACATGGTCTCTCTGTACGTCGACGTAAAGCATAAGACGTGGAACGAGGTGTTGCCCTACGTCACGTTCGCCTACACCACGGCGGTTCAAGAGACCACTGGATTTACACGTTTCCAGTTGGTACATGGTCGGAAGGTAACGATCATGTTCGACGCGATGCGGCCCCATGAGCCAGCTGCCAGGGTTGCTCAATGGGCAGACGTCCTCCAGCTCGCTAGGCTCAGAATTCAGGACAAGTAACCTGCCGAAGCTGCTCGCTACAAGCTCCGTGGTCGGGACGTCCACTTCCAACCCGGAGACAGGGTATGGGTTGGGACACCGATCCGTCGCCGCGGCCTGGGTGAAAATACGCTAAAGCGCTACTTTGGACCCTACAAGATTATCAGGACCTTATGGGACCTGAAGTGGCGCCTGACAGAGCACAGTTTTCCTCACGGCGACGGCCGCACTCGAGGTTGTTCACGTCGTTCGTCTCAAGCCGTTCAACACTCGATGGACTGTGGTGGGTTCGTGTTCCCGGTTACTCTTTGTGCACCGTTACTTTTGTTTTTGCTTGGTTTTGTTTTCTGTTGCATCGGGTGATGCATTTTTTAAAGGCGGAAGCAATGCCGCGCGCGTAGCTATCCAAGTAGTCAGCGCGCCTATGGCCGATTGGTTATCGTACTTGGCTCCCACGAAAAGGGTCGCGTTTCGATGCCTGGGGAGGGTGTATCTTTTAGAGCGCAGCTCTTAGGCGCCCGTTTCCGGCTTGAGCGTCATCGTCGTCGTCAGCGTAACCGCGGGTTGCATTATAGGAAGTGCCCCATAATTACGTCCTACATGAGGTCACGTGCGACGTCACGATGTTCACGCTCGTGAGGGTTACGAGGGTTACCCTCTCGATGGTTGCGAGTGCTATTCTCACGAGGTTTACCCGGGTTACCCTCACGAGTGTCACGAGGGTTACCCTCGTGACGTCACACGCGAGGTTATAAGTGACGTGTTTCCCATAATCACGTGACGTAACGTGTGACGTCATATTAGAAAGCACATGACAGATGACGTCACGTGACGTCACACGTGACGTAACCCTCACGACGGTTACGAGGGCTACCCTCACGAGAGTCACGAGGGTCTGACTCACGAGGGATGCCCTCGTTATGGTAAGCCTCGTGACCCTCGCTACATCACACGTGACATCACATATGACGTCATTATAGGAAACACGTCACATGACGTGTGACATCACGTAACGTCGCACGCAGCTTACATTGCCAATATTCCCGCTAAACATAGCGGGCAATTTTTTCCGTTAAATTTGGAGGAAAAATTTTCCCGCTAAATTTACCCTCGTGACGTCACGTGCGACAAAACGTGGGACGTCGCACGTGACGTCACGTGTGACGTTACGAGGATAAAAGTTTTCCGCTAGAATTAGCGGGGAAGAAAGAGGGGCATACCCTCCTCCTTCTCAAGAGCTGCCCTCTAATTCGGCGTTTCAGAAAGTTGCAAGCGCCTTTCATATTTCGTTATGTCTGTAAATGTCGTGTTCTGGTATATTTGAGAATTCTGTTATATTTCAGAATTCTCGTAGAACATACGAACCACATGCGTGGTTCGTATGTTCTACGAGCCGAACCTTTTACGCCTATTGTTCCAGAAGCCTACGCTTCTACATGAGGAGCTCCGGGTGGCGAGTTGGGGTCACTCAATCGTTCGCGCTCGATCCTGCTCTTACGCCGCCATCGACGTTTGCGACGCTAGCCTGTTTTATTTTGTTTAGGACACAAGTTCACCCCATTAAACGTTTAGTCTCTTTCAGTTTTGACGCCTCATCAATTGTCCTTTGTGACAATATGACCCGAATGCAACCCCGACCCGACTTGAGGAGTCTCTCATGTCTTGCCTGAACACCGAACATTGACTGCATAAAAAAAGGCGCTTAAATATGTTTCTTTATATACGTCTAATCTGACACTAGAATCTCAGTGTAACATATCGCCTTTACTTCCATGGTCATCATAATACTACACCAACACAACCTTCTTATTAATCACATGTCGCGTAGCCCCAAGTAGCACGCCAAATGAAGCATAAATGTGCTTCGTTGGTGTGAGGTGAGGTAATGTACAGTTGGTTTGCCTCAGCTTTCCTGACGGTTACGTCGTAAGAATAAACACAAGGCTGATGAAAATGCTGAACTCCGGGTTGCTCCCACAAATCTGAGAAGAACAATCTTGATGGAATATACAAAGTGTGAGCATTTGAAAGTGAGAACTGGCCAAAATGAAGGGCGTCCTCACCGCGGTTTCATTCAGCAGCTTACGTAGTTGCTATTTTATGGCACAAACTTGCGGCAGAGTTAGGGCTGCGAGAATCGGGATCACAGTTCATTCTTCTGAATAAAACTCTGCGACAACTGGGCCGCACATGCTTAAGCATTTATGGAAACATGTGGAGAGCAGGTTCCTGTTTTCGACAAATACTTTAGCTGAACCGTGAAAAGAACACTCGCTGTTGGGAATCTGATGGTGCTCTTTAACGGAAATCTGATTAGTGCTTCACTTAGCAGTGTCCCGTGAATCACCTAGTTTCTCGTCCGACTATTTTCTGTCCGTTCTGCCTTATGACATCTACTTCTAAAACTAATTATCCGGTTGTAGCACTCCCTCTGTAAGCAGTCCTTCTACCCCGACTAAGCGGATTTCCCAACGAACGGCGATAATCCTAATTCTTCGATAAGAAGCTTGCGCACATGGCACTCTAAATGCCACAACTCACGTATTCATCCTTTAGACGGCAATATTCATAGTTGAGGAGGATGCCGAATGTGAATTCATTAAAACATTAGTAGTTATGTTAAAACTAGCGCACATAAACGAATGATACAACCGACTGGGGGCCCAGAGAGGCTATTTTCAGACCACTTCAATTATTGGGTAAGCATTTTGCTGGCACTACTGAGGTTGTTTTTTAATTGTACGTCAATATTTAATATCACCAATGAAAAAGTTAATACAAAAAAGTGAGTTAATTATTCGAATTATCGTGATGCGTACCAACATTAAGTCCCCCTAGAAGTATAAGCTGCATTGACCGTATTTGTGTAGTTTTCACAGCGGTTCTAAAGCAGATCTGTATTGCTTGAAACGCTTTACACTTTTGTTTTAGAAAAGCCGCGAAACGCCGAAATACGAATATTGCTATAAGCGTCACCGAAAACCAATAAATCATTAAATTTAGGAAACACATCGTGTGCGTGGGAAGCGCAGTGGTTCGATAAAAGATTACCACTAGTGCAACAGGCGCAAACCTGAAGGTGAAAAAATGCGCCCTAGATGTCTTTCCGCTATGGCGCTCTCGAGAGTTTTTACGACTTTTATCATTAGCGCTTTTTTTTTCCGCCACTCTTGGCGCTGTTGCACGATTGGTAAACTTAGCACGAGATAAATGTGTCTCAAATTCGCTTAGTTAGAAGTTTAGATTACACTGAATAAATTTCTAATTTGAACCGTGTATTTATTTTCGCAAATTAGAAATTATATTATTTAATGATGTATGTAACTTATTTCAGCGATTATCCTCCTATATCATGTCCTCCAGGCCGTATAACGCACATACACAGTCCGCAAGAATGTAGCTTTCACTGTTTTTTTTTTTTTTAATTTTTCTAACGGATTTGTAACGCCTAAAAAACACCCTTGGTGGGCGACGGTTTAGGAACTTGAATAACTGATCCTTAGGCCAAGTTAAGCACTGCGAGAAGTAGTGTGCTGTCACTTATATGTTCGTTGTTAAGCCCTAAGTGTTACTATTTACGAGCCGTTGCGATTCAAAATTTAAATTGTTTTAATTCTTTGCCTTAGTCATACTTGATTTATTTTAGTATAATTATATTAAAGCGGAGCCTCCCTGCACACGCGGCACAGAAGCGATGGTTGTTAATTAAGCATATTTAAGACTGTCTAACCCTTGTGAACCTAACAATCAAAACAATATTTCTATCTCGATTAACATGACGGGACTAACATTTTTTTTAAATGTTTTTGTATTGATTCCTTTATGGTCATCTTAAGTATGTGCTCTCCTCTTGCAGCGGTAATGCAGAAGAGTGGCGGAAAATATCAGCAGCTTAAATTTAGAAGTGAATTATGCCCGGGATGCGCAGGAAGAATCAATAATAAAACCAAAAGCGAACACTATGAAGCGTTAGTAACAAGTTCAGTGGACTTCACTGACGTCAAGGGGCGCATCTCGTCTCTGTAAGAAGAAATCCCAAGAGTCGTTTTCCCGTCTAGTCGACTTTTCTTATTGCGTAGTCCCTTCTTTCGCGTTGCTCCCTAATGAGGTCAATTTCCTTGCAATAGCGTGTGCGCCTGAAGACACAGTGCCTTCGTAAACAAAGCTAAGCAAGAAGAGAAAGAGCAAACTAAGAGTGGCTGAAGGACAAAAAAAAATAGATTGTCCAAAACGTTTGTTTCGCTATGCTCTATTTGTGCGACCGAAACCGGTCAGAAAATAGTCGCCGAAAAAAGTAGTGTTGTCATCCCATAAAGTGACATTCGTGCGGAGTCCTGACGTTGCTATTGACGTGAAACAGGCACCTCCCGCTGAGTTGTACTAACAGTTAAAACAGGCTGGAGCTACTTTTGGTCGTCATTATTAGATATTAAATTGCACAGTTGTATTTTGATACCATTATGGGTACCATTAGCGTGCCTTTGTGCATCTAAATATCACTACAAGCATCATATGACGCCTCTTTGACTCCATGACTACTAATCTGTTTCTCAATAAATTAGAAAATTGCGGGTTCAATCACCCGATGAGGGTAATTAGGGTACGCAAATACGTAGCGTAATGCATTGTGTCGTCTTTTCGTGCGTGTACTTGCACCAAATAAATCAAACAAGCACAGTACACCCACCATTCCCTTCCGCTTTTAGTGCATGCGTCTGTGTTTGGATGTATTCTGGCCTTTGACTGCGTCCTAACGCCTGGCGATAGGTCCTGAAGCACAGCGCTCGTACTGTACGTCTCCGCTCTGGTGGGGACGCCCCAACGCTGGAAACTTACACCCATGCGTCGTTCACTCTAAGTTGAGGCCGCATTGTAAGCTATTAACTCGCCTGACCAATAAAAACGGTTTTTTTTTCGTCACGTGACCCCGCTCTCGGCGCGTTGGTTGGGTTTAAGCGTGATCACGTGTCGAAAGATACGTGTATGGCAGGTCCAACCAGCACGGATTTTCCGGTGCACTGTCAGCTTAAGGATGAACGGTGTATAGCAACGGATGTAGTAGTAGTAGTACCATGCCTTCGGCCGCCGGCGCCGCGCGGAATGTAGCGCTGGAAACGATGGCTTGCTCAACGGCAAGAAGACCTTCGCTGGTGGGCTCCGCCTCGGTGTTTCTCTATCGTGATGGCGCGACATTCTCCGGGTCGCGGGGTAGGGCGGGGCGGGGGGGGGGGGGGGGGGGGGGGGAAGGGGAGGGAGGGAGGGAGGGCGGGGGGGGGGGGAGGGAGGGAGGGAAGGGTCAGAGATTTAGGTTAGCAAGCTGCAACGTCCAAACTCCAGTGTTGCGACGCAATGGCACGAATAAGTTAGTAAATAATCGCAACTAAGTTAGTGAATAGTCAATGTCTGCGAAGTTAAAATCGGTAGAAAATGTGAGCGAAAAGCTGGCGTGTCATGATGAGAGCAGTTTGGTATAGATATTTATATAGAATAATGGCACCTTAAGTTACCGGACTTATAAGATTGAGTGATAAGAGGAATTAGACGACGGTGTGATTACTTTAATGTCGATGTGTATCTTGGCATAACACTGAAGAATTCCTGTGAGTATGCGATCTCTCCTTAAATATAATATTTAACTACGTGTGTGTGTGTGTGTTTTTAAGGTAGTTATTTTACGATACCAATGGCACTAAGACCATATCCACCGTTCTTTTGTATGAATGGAAATCTCAAGAGAGGCCCATTACGACTGTTTTTTTTTTATACAGACCGGAAATCAGTGTGGTGACAGTAGCTGTCAAAGCCGCAGGACTAACGTATTAAGAAAGAAAGCTGAGGCCGCGTAACTATGCACGGGTCATAAGCGCCCAGTTGGCAAAAATCTCTTATGTTAAACTAAAAAAAAAAAAAAAAATCAAACAATATTCTGTGTGCTGAAAGATAGCGTTTGTTTTGTATTTTTGTAGCACTGACCTACAATAACAGAATAAATATGCGTCAATGAGAAGCCGAAAAAGTGCCGCTCATGCATACAATATAAGAATATAATAGCGTGAACTTCATTACAAGCCACGACGATAGCATGTCGATGTTTCCTGATATCAAAAGCTATAAATGAAAAAAAAATATACTTGCAAATTTTACAAGACAGAATGCTTCCGCGAAACAAAAATTGTGTTTCTTAGCAATACCTCTGCCTGCGGTGACCCCTGTCACACCCGTATTCCTCCCCCTCAACTCAGAGTGTCAATCAGGGAGAGTACCGTATCGGAAATCTGCGCTGTCTAGTTGATCGTTTCGAACTGTCATTTCTCAAAGGTTCCGCCTGCACATCCTGTCCTGACCGTTCCCGCACCACACTCGGAGTCTGTATATCGGCTCTAGACACACAAGAACCACCCGTGTCACGCACACCATCCTTAGGTAGGTTTACCACACTGTGCAATGGTGTCTGCCTACCTACGCTTTCTTGGGGCCGCATGAGGGTTTGTTGTGCAAGAGGCATGTCCACTACACTCTCCAATGGTGGCTGCACATTCATGTTGACTTGTGCACTCTCCAATGGCTGCTGCACATCCAAGGTGTCGTGTGGTGGGACTGGGGTTCGTTGCCTCAGGTGATCTCCGTGGCGATTCCAGGTACCGCCCTCTTCCAGCATCACTCGTGCCGACGATGTACTGGTGGAATGCTCAGCTATCGTAGGGACCCAACGATCCCTGTGTCTGAAATTTCGAGCCCAGACACAATCACCAGGCTGTGGTAATCCGTCTCGCCGTACCGATTTGTCCGCTCGCTCCTTCTGTTGTAGGTGCTTAACCCTACTCTAACTCGGAGATCTGGATGCAGCAGGTCCAGGGGAGTGTTTAGGTGTCGCCCCATCAACAACTCTGCTGTAGTTCGTCCGGTCAGATGGTGTGGCGTCGTTTTTGAAATTCAAAATAATTCTTGGAATCTTGACTTCGAAATATCCTGGTTTAGCTTTCTTGAGCTTTTATTTAATTGTTTGTACCACCCTCTGCAGCACCGTTTAAGGCTGGGTGATACGGTGGAATAGTGATAGCACGAACTCCATTTCTTGCCAGCAATTCTTTGAATTCCGCACTGACGAACGCCGGGCCGTTATCACGGACGACCACATCAGGTAGCCCGTGTGTGGCACAGATTGATCTAAAGCACTCCACTGTTGCTTTAGCCGATGGGGAGGGCACCCGGTGCACTTCCACCCACCTGGAGAATACATCAACTAGCACCAGGAAATAGATGCCCTGAAACGGCCCCAGAAAGTCTACATGTAGACGTGACCATGCGTCTTCCGGGAATGGCCATGGCATTTGTTGCACCGACCTCGGCGCCCGCCGGTGAACTTGACATATGGCACAACCATTTACTTTGTTTTCAATAGCCTCGTCTATGCCTGGCCACCAAGAAATGGCTCCGAGCGACCATTTTCATTTTCTCAATACCCGGATGTGCCTCGTGTAGCACGCTCAACACTGCTGGCCTTAGTGATGTTGGTACTACTATTCGGCAACCCCACAATATAAACTGTCCTGCACTGAACATACCTCTAGCCAACATGAGAATGTCCTCCAGTCAGCAGATTCCGGCAGACGCTTCCCAGACCACAAAGCCTCTCCTACTGTCGACACTATGGAATCCTTACTTGTAGCCTGTGCTACCGCTGCTGCCGACAACAACGATGGAAACGCCTTTTCCAGCATGAACACTTCCCGGACCACGTGGTCCTTAAACGAGGATCCAGGCAGTGGCAGCCGACTCAGCCCATCGGCATTTCGTAGATCGACCCCTGGTCGATATACGAAATGCTCTTACTGCTATCGACCCCCAGTCGATAGCAGTAAGCGCTCAACGTTAACGCCCATCGAGGCACTCGAGAAGAGCACTGTTGTGGGATTGCCCGTTCATGTCCTAGAAGACCTAGCAATGGCTTGTGGTCTGTGCAAATGTCGAATCGTCGACCCCACACGAATTGGTTGAATTTTGTTGCTCCGTATATTGCGGCCAGGGCTTCTTTATTTAGTTGGCTGTAATTTTTTCACCTGTGGTTAGACGCCTGGATGCAAAAGCAATAGGCCTTTCTTCCCCGGAACTTGCTCTGTGCGCCAATACCGCCCAGCACCATATGGTGACGCATCGCAGAATAGTACCACCGACTGGCTCAGGTCATAATACACTAGCACCGATGCAGACGCCAACATCGCTTTGCTCGTATTGAACGCCGCTAGCTCCTCAGGACCCCAACTCCAGGCCTCCCCTTTTTTCAGCATTTCATGAAGGGGATGCAACACCGATGACACGTCTGGCATAAACTTCCGGTAAACGGCTAGTAGTGCAGGGTACCTCTGTAGTTCTTTTACATTCGACGGTTCTGTCGCTTCGATTACCGCTTCGATTGTTTTTTTGGTGCGGGGTGAATTTCTTCAGCGTCAATAATGTCTCCCAAGTATTCCACACTTCTTTGAAACAGTGAACACTTTGCAAGTTTGAGTTTCAACCCGGCCTCACTTAACTTCTCTAAAACTGCCTCCAGATTCTGGCAGTGGTCATTTTCTGTGGCCCCTGTGACCAAGATGTCGTCAAAATAGACAATGGTGCCGTTACAATCTCGAAGAAGATTTTCCATCTCTCTTTGAAATATGGCGGGAGCCGACGCCACTCCGAAAGGCAGCCTGTTGTATTGAAACAGTCCTTTCTGCGTGTTAATTGTGACAAACTTTATAACTGCCGGCTCCAGTTCAATCTGCTGGTACGCATCGCGGGGATCTAGCTTAGAGAACGTTGTTCCCCCAAAAAGTTTCGCCCACATTTCTTCCAGTCTCGGTAACGGATACACTTCTGTAATGGCCACTTGGTTGACTGTGAGTTTAAAGTCGCCACAAAGTCGTATCCTATCATCCTTCTTTAGTACAGGTACGATAGGCGCCGTCCACTCTGACGTTCGTACGGGGGTCAAAATCCCGTCGCGCTGTAAGTGTTGCAACTCTTGCACTACCAGGTCTTGCAACGCAAAACGCACAGTTCGCGGTTGAAAAATTCTGGGCCTGGTTCCCCCCGGTAAGCTGATAGCCGTTTTCATTCCTTTCAGTGTCCCTAACTCTTCAGAAAACACTGACTGAAATCTGCCCGTCAACTCTTCAGTGATGCTCACCAGATGCGCATTGACGAGGTGATCTAGAGGCATGTTGAATGCCCTTGCCCAGTTCCGTCCCAGAAAAGCCCGGGAACCACCCCGTGCCACAAACAAAGGTAGTAGCTCAGCTTTCCTGCCAAACTCCGCGGTGACCGTCGCCCTGCCGACTACGACAGCCAGCTGACCGAAGTATCCCCGCAGTTTAACAATCTATGGTTCGATGACGGTATCTGGAAACAGCCTATTGAACTCAGTCTCATCTATAACCGAAAACACAGCTCCGGTGTCCAGCTCCATCTTTAGTCTTTCCTTGTATCGTCACTTCTGCGAAAATTGGCGGGTCCTTGAACTCTTTTCGCCCATTCCCCAGTAGCGCTATTCTTTCGCTCGGGGTTAATGGCCAGAGGTCCCCCAAGACGCTCGAATCTGACTCTTAACTGTCTCGAGCTTCCATAACGTGCACCGTACGGTTTGCTGGTGTCTGAGTCGAGTTGAGCGTCTGCTTTTTGTTTCCTGCGCGATATTTGTCGTTGCTGCTGACTCTGCTCTCGTGGCTTGCCTTGCTCTGGCACAGTCTTGATATATGACATCGTTGCCGGCATTTAAAACAAACATTATTTATAAACTTGTACGTTGATTCCCGGTGCTTCTTGCCACAACAAAAATGGCTGCGTCGTTCTTCCCCTGACTGCGCCGATGTCGACGGTGCTGTCACGCGGTTCACCGCTGTCTCGGCTGTCCCGCTTGCTCGGTCGGTTATCTGCTCAGCAAACCTTGCGGCGGCTTCTATGCTTGTGATTAACTCCACTGCCCGATCCACGTCAAGTTTGGCTCTTGCAGTAGCCTCCTCCGCATTACGTCATTCCTGATGCCGTGCACGATGCGGTCCCGAAGGTTGTTTGACAACTCCGACTTGAATTCGCGCCGGTCAGCCAACTGGTGCAGGCGGGCGACAAACTCCTTGACGGTTTCCCCGATGTCTTGTGTGTGGCAGTAGGAATGATACCGTTGTACAATCACCGATGGTCGCGGGGAGTAATGCTCTGTCAGCAACTGAAGACTTCTGGCGAGAGGGGCCTCTGAAGGTCTCATGGGTGCCAGCAGCCTGTGCAGCAATGAGTACGTTGGCCTGCCACAGCTGCTCAGAAACGCGGCTCGTTGTTTGTCTGCGACGATGTTGTTCACGATGAAGTACTGATCCAAAATCTCGGCATACTCTTCCCATTCCTGACCGCTTTCCCCCGTGAACGGCTCTAACTTTAGCATGACGTTCGCGGTAGATTTTGCCGGAACCCGGTCAAAACCTTGTTATAATAACATGGTTCGTAGTCCTATTCTCGTCGCCAGTTGTTAAGATAACAAATAACAATTTATAGCTCGCCGGAACAGCAGTACTTGCCAAGCTCCTCGTAGCCCCGTCGTCCTTCTCCTCTTCTGCTCAACACTAGCTGGTACGTTCACGTGCGGCTAGCGCCCTGTCACCCGCAGCCCCACTGTTACAACTGTCACAAGCCCTGCTTCATAGCTTTCTGTCGTAAATGCTGTATACTGGTGTCACATTTCCGAATATACAATCGCATAAATATAAGATCACGAACTAAACCTTTCGAGAAAATCCTTGTATCAACCTTGAGTTTAGCGTGTTAACTCAAAGTAGGAGCCCCGTCGAAGCTCTGCCCAGCAAATTTGAATGCGCGTTTACAGCTTCATTACATGTGCTTCTTGCAGTTCAGCTTTCAGTCACTTTAAGAGCGTAGCGATTCACCGTGACACGATTCATTCATCGACTCCCAAAACAAGCCCAGTGGGTGGGCCGTTACTTTAGAGGCTGCAGCTATCCGAGGCGTTCGGAGGCATTGTCTAGACTCCAAGCGTGAACTCGGGAGCGGCGGTGGAATTAACGCTGCCGGTAATGAGGATCTCAAGAAGGGGAAGGCCGCTGTCCCCGTCGGTAATGGGAAACGGGGACTAGCTCGTCGAGGAAAGGGAGTGGGGAAGAGAGAACGCCAAGGGGGAAAAAAAAGAACGTGGGCCGAAAATTGGACGGGGTATAGAAAAAAGTATATAAAAAAGCAGTATGCAAGGCACCTCCGCCGGGACTCGGGGCTTCATCCATTTCGGTAATGTCGACGCTGACAAAATTTGTCATCTCCGATGAGCGCGGAGCTGCCATCGGCGTGAGAGATGGTGCAGGCAAACGGTGCCCGACACTTTCTACTGGGGAGTCGAGGGGCACGACAAGCCTTGGAGGCGACGGGTGCCGCCGTCCTCCCCCGAGCCACCTTGTTCGCATTTCCGGACACAAGCTTCCTCTCTGATTTAGTGTTTTATATTGTTTTTCCAGCGCTATCCCATCGGGCCTGAAAGTATCACGAAGTATATTATGAAGTTTTCTCGGCGTCTTAGGTGGCAAGTATCTTAGCCAACTTTTCGAGATAAACTTTCTCGCGTTATGCAGTTGTGTCGTAACATTAGAGGGCGGTTCTTCGGGGTTAATGTAGATTTTAGGGCCTTTTTTTTCTTTTTTAAATTAACATATTTGTTTTTTGTCTAAATGAAGCGGACGAACACGTTACGTAACCAGTCATGCAATCCCGCTGTGATTCCTAGCAGACACTAGTATTCGATCGTATTTGATCGTCGCATTGATGCCGACCATAGCACCTGATTTAGTTGCTACACACCGATGCCTTGGGACTGCTAGGGTGGTTTAGTATTGCGTTGATCAACAAAAATCCGTTTGTTCACGGAACGCGCCTTTAACTTTAATAAAAAACGATATGTTTAAATTATTTGTTTCATTTGATCATAACAAATAACTGTAATTAGCTTCGAAGTGATGATTTTGCCCTAACCATAATTACGTGAAAACATATTTGAGGATGTAAAAGCCCTAATAATTAATCATTTATATTTGTAACAGCAAAATGATTAAGCAAATCATATTTCCTGTTTGCTTGCATGCGTGCTTCTAATCAATTTTGTGTGGGATTGTTCCTTACTGTTTAGAAATAAAAACGTTCAATGGAAAAAAAGTACACATTTACTAAATACGTGACTTGTGCCTTCTCTATTATCTTGCGGGCGTTTACGTTCAAATAAACCTAGCACTGATCATGGCAAACCAGCAACGCAACTCTTGATTCTCTTAGTACAGTGTAGACATATCTCATCTTCAGACATATGAAGTTCGGCTCGAAAGTTCAACATACTAAATACCTAAATCTCTCAGACTAAAACACATTCAAACACTTCTATTTAAGTAAACCTAATCAGCATCGTCCCCATGCATTGAAAACGCATCGAATCCAAAGCAAGGTTGATAAACGGCTTGGAATAGCAATTAGTTAAACCAATAATGAATTGGTTAACAATACAGCCTTACAAAACATACACGACATCACGGGCACCGCCTCATACGGTCCTAAACTTTAAACTAGTGCTCTGGCTGCCATCTCGAAAATACGGTGTGCACTTTTGAACATTGAGTGGCATAATCCCGAAGACGTCGGGAAGAGTGTATTGCAGACACCCATGATAGCGGATGGTTTGTAGGGTAGAAAGTTCTGTCCTGGGAGTTTCCTACTGAGGCCGAGGTCATATTTCCACGCCGACGTATTGCCCACCTCTGATTAGGTGTTAAGATAACAGGTCGGACTGGTGTACTTGGTGTTTTTTTTTCTGTTATTTTACGGACACCGTTGCTTACACTGTAAAAAAGGTTGACATTTTTTATGGTGTTCTTTAGTAATTATTTTTTTTCTTTATAAATATACAAATATTATGATTTAATTGATACCATTTATCTAAAGCACTCAGTGATGAGATCTCTGGGAAAAAGGATGTACAGCGGCCACTGAAAAATAATAGCACAAGTGACCGACGACCGGATTGTCAAAATCTCGGCACGCGGCGTTATTGTTCCCAAGCGCGCCGATAGCGAGAGTGTCAGTCACGTTGCATGTCTCAACGCGGGGCTGGCCGGCAGAAAATTGGGGGATAAGATAGCTCTTAAAATGGAAGACTTTAGGATGGGCTGCTTTCTGCCAGCCGTCCCAGCGTTGAGACATGAAACGTGACCGTCACTCTCGCTATCGGCGCGCTCGGGAACACTAGCGCCGCGTGCCGAGATTTTCAAACTCCGGTCGTCGGTCACTTTTGCTACTCTTTTTCCGTTGCAGCCGTACTCCCATGTACTTTTTTTAGAGCGATGCTGTTCATGGATAGGTTTCCGTGAATTTTTTATGTGCGTGACCAAAAACTCTACGCTCGCTCCGCCGCACGCGCCGTACACACACGCCTTTCCCGTAAAAAAGTTTCGAAGTAAATAACAAGAACGAAGCGTTTGCGAACGCTCGTGCCAGATTCCATTTGTTTTAGGTTTTTGCTTTAGTACACTTGCTTCTGCAGACGCCGGCAGGTGCGGCAAGTGGAACACCATTCCCTGCATTCTCCTTGATGCTTGGGCGATTTAGCATTAGTTCTATTCCATAGATTAGTTATCAATAGGCACTATTTGCAAGATCGGTAGACTCTCAGATAGATAATGAAGGTTTCTCAAAGATTTGCCGCTATGCGGCCCGCGTCGGCCATGTTTACGCTCGCACTGCCCTTTCTCTGTAATTGTTCCAAGCGCTTGCGTGCCTTGTTTCCTTTCCTGCCGCTCTCTTGAGGTGGCGGTCCCGTCGCACGCGTCTTCTTTCCGTGGGGTGGCGGCCTCGTCGCGCGTGTCTAGTCTCCTCCGGCTCCTCAGGGCGGGTCTGTGTCACATGCAAAACAGCTTCACTGGTCATTCACTTTCAAAGAGTGGAATGGCTCATGATTTCTTTCAAGAAATTTTTATAGCGTAGAACTTCAGACAAGAGGGAAGTAACAAGGGCAGTTTCTATAGTCTGCGACTGGTTAAGAGCTGAGTGGAACCTCCTTTCTTCTCTTTTCACTTTAGCAGCTCGAACGCTTGCGAAGAATTCGCCTCCTCTCCGGCGTTCGCTTTGGTAAAGCGGAAAGAAGTGGGATACGCTTACCCGGAACTCCTAACTTCTCACCAACTATAAGCCTCAACACAAAAAGTAAGGAAAAGGTGGCGGTAGTTCTTTGAGCTGAAAACATGAAACCTCTAACTTTGTTGAAGGTTTCGCATTAGAAATCCGGGGACTACTAAGCATTTCTTATGATTTGTGAATGCGAAAGCATGAATGCCGCTCTTCCACTTCATTAGATAGTCTGCGGCGTAGTGGCGTGGACGGCCGCGTTTGGGCACTGCCAAGGTGGATGCCGACGGTCGAGCGAGCGTTCTGGTGAAGCGGCTGCGCTGCGTTGAGCTCGGCCGTACAACCTCTGCGGAGTTTGCCCGGGCGGGCTCTGGGACCAGGCCGGCAACGTCGTACCTCGCCTGGCCGCTGCGTGCGCTGCGCCGCCATGGAGATGGCATCTCTGTTGGAGGTTTCTGGAACTACGCCACATAGAGCAATTGGGAGCCTCGTTTCTTAATGACCCGAGCAAGCCAATGGGAGCCTAGTTATCAGAAATCGGCTTCACTTCGCTCCATTTGGAGAGGTGAATTTAGCTGCCCTTTTACGTGACGTTTTGCGCGGCTTCAACGTTGTGAGGCTTCATATAGCGGCTCCAGTTCGCTCCATTGGGACAGGGGTATTTAGCTGCCGTTTTCCGTGGCTTTTGGCGTGGCATCAAAGCTGGGAGCCTTCAGATCGTTGCTTCACTTCGCATCATTGGGAGAAGAGAGTTTAGCTGCCGTTTGGCGCGGCTACAAAGCGGATGACGTCAGCTCGCTCCATGGAACAGTCAATGCTTTATCATTAAAAAAAAACAAAAAAAAACAAACAGGCAGACACTAAAATACACACGTCAATTGCACGTCACTAAAAAAGTTGTGTATCGACCTTGTAACTCATGTAAAAAAAATGACAAACTCAGCAACGCCGGCAGCCCCGTAGCCCTATTGTTGTTTGAACTGATTACAGATAAAATATTAAAGGACAACACATTAACGCATAAAATTCTTCGCCATTAACTGCACATATGGGCTCTCTCATCATATAAATCTCTTCACAAGAAAACGTAAAACACGTTTTACATATCAACTTGCAGAACAATGGAGACTAAAAATTGTAAAAGCCTATGTGTAGTGTAGTTTATAATTAATATTTACAAGGAAACAGAATGATAAATGAAGTACAATGTATAAATATATTTGATTTTTTTCTGCGGAAAACTATCGGTATGACAAGTAAAGCTTTCGTTTAATAAAAACAACATCTCTCTTTCTCTCTCTCTCTCTGTCTCTCCATATGTATATATATGTATAGATAAATAGCGATAAATAAATGTCACAGTCGAGCTTTTGCTAAAGTTGCACCTCATACATTGCCACTCTTTGGAAACACAATAGACGTAAAAACGTGCCCGAAGACGTGAGGTGAGCCATTAGGAGCACTTTCCCCTTGACTGCACACCCAGCTAGAAACGCGGCAACAATGTCAAACACAGATCCACCCATCTTACCGGCAACTTAAAAAAATGAGCTTCGAAGTTGAACGCAGTAAGTGACTGTCTTGGTTTATCTCTGTCGCTGATGTTTATTAGAGCTGAAATTTCCAGAAAACAGCACACAATGCATTGAGTATTTTTCTAAACGTGTGAGCGAAAATGACATTACCCTAGTAAAAAAAATCATTTGTATGAGAAATTTCTTGTGTCCAATAAACACATATGAATCATACAATATATATAAGAACATACAAGAACATATAAGAAACATATAAGAATTATATGAGAACTATATAAGAATTATATAAGATATATAAGAACCCCATAAGAAACTTATAAGAAAGTTCCCACTAGTTTCTTATATGGTGCTTCTATGTTCTCATATATCTTATATGGTTCTTATATAGTTCTTATATGGTTCTTATACGGTTCTTAGTTGTTCTTATATGTTCTTATATATCTTGTATGATTCATATGTGTTTATTGGACACAAGAAATTTCTCATACAAATGAGAATTTTCAGATTTTCAGAAACTGCTTTAGCTGTATTTTATTTCGGAGACGCTATACATATCCATGTTTGGAGAATAGAAGCCTTAATTTTTTGTGCCTAATTTGTCCTTGTAAATATTCAAGGAAACGTCAAATAATACATTATGCATTAAAACTGCTTATTTCGCAATAGTGCCAGAGAGGAAATAAATCATATTGCTTCGCTCTGTCAAATCTTATTGTGCGATTGAGTGTGCGCCATATTCAGCGATTTTACGTAATTATAGACACAGCGTGCTACTCAATCATCAAATATCAGTTTAGGGAACCGTACAGAGTTAAATATTTGTGAAAACGTGAAATTAATGCTCTTATGTTGGACTTGTATACAAATATGGGGTGTGAGAGCAGCGTGATTGAGAAACTGGGACTGCCTTACACGCGTTGTAGTAAACATCTGTGTATCTAAATGTTTTACAAACACGTATGTACGTAAAACAAGACTTTGCTAAGCTTCCTAGCTCAAACATCATCAATATGCTGTATTGCTGTAAAAAAATACTTTTCGATATGTAAACAATGGAGAGTCGCATTTAAAAAGGGTTATGAGGAATCTGTTTAATAAGCTTTGAAGCAGTCTTCCCTAACACAAACTAATTATAGTGAAAGCTACACCTTCGGGCTCTACCTTCCGGTTTACTGACGCCAAGGAATATCTTTCAATTTCAAGAAGACAAGAGTAAACATTAAAAAAGAAGTGAAAGCAAACTGGGGCAAAAAATCACCACAGCAAAAAAAAAGGAAACCATAAAGGAAAAAAAGAAAAACGGGTTACGCGTCTATTGGGGCTTATTGGGCCGTCTATTGGGGCTTAAAACCAGAACACGCTCATCGGGAGGCTAGATTGCCCGTAAATATTTAGGAGATACGGCTGTACTTGATATCTTTATAGTATATTGAATATACGTGCCGTACATATTTGTATTATATTACTCGCACGGTATGCGATTCGTGAAACCAAGTCTTTTCTGCACTCGACTAATTTATTTTTAATGCGTTAGCATTAGTGCCGCGCAGTGGGGGACGGCGGGTGTACCGCTGGGGCGCGTGTGATCCCCCCCCCCCCTTTGCCTTCATTCACGCAGCTTCGCGGCGGCAGCCTGCGGATTGCTCATTATTAAATATTAACCCACCCTGGGCCACCCGTACGCGCCGCCTCACGACGCCTCGCCCCGCCGGCGACCCAAGTGCGTGCTCGCCTCTCTGTCCCTCACCGCACCTCGGTGGTTTGTTGTCACGGCACGCAGTCGCTCTCTATAACCCCGACCTGCTCTCACCACGGAGAAAAGGGATTTCGGGAAAGTTCACTCCGCGAAAAAGTGCTGGGAGGCTGAATTCACACTGCTTTGTTGTGTATAACCGCTGCGCGAAAGGCTAACGCATTTCTTCCGAAAATCGTCCTGGCGGTAACAGCAATTTCGGCCCGTTTTTTTAAAACATAGTTCACTACCGTTTCTTATTAGTCCTGAACACAGTTTCTGGGTGCATACGAAGGTAGCAGATATTATTGGTCCTTGTTGCAGTGATTGTTTAACTGTTTCATGTATAAACTAATGAATGGACATAATGTGCCAAGGAAACACCGCATGCTGCAAAGTAAATGTATTGGCTTATGAATGCGCTTCTAAGCATTTGTATATGGATGCAGAATATGAACAATTCTTTCGTCTTCTGGATCATATATTTTTATGCTTTTAATGAAAACGCCTGCACGCACATGGTTTACCATTTTTAATATCTGGAGAGTTATAAAGTTTTGTCTTTTAAAAGGACGGGAAAAGACTATTATCGTAACAAAAGAGCAGCAGCGACCACATGAGTTAGAGAAATAAAGAAACACGCTTTGCCACGAGAACAGATGTGTCTATATGTGTTCCCTTTTTTCCTTTTCAGAAGCTACCTTTTGAGCTCGAAGAACAGAAGGACAGCCGTGTTTGACCCTCAGCGTATAAGAGATTTTGGGCATCCAGATCTTCTTTTGAAGATGGGATGTGAATAAGACAGTGCTTCACTAGTCGTGTCTTCATCTGACTCTGTGCACGGATGTTCTCTTGGACACTGAACGGACTTAATGTTTCTTGATGACATGTGGTAGGGAAGTGTAAAACATCTGCATGAAGTGAACATTGAAAAAGTATGTGGAGTATGTTGTTCAAAAGAGCTATTCGTACCACCTTCATTTTATATGCAAATAAACTTGTCACCATTTGTTGGCTTAATGTGTACGCGTTTATATAAAAAAAGGCTTGAGGATAATTGTGATTGTCGTTTGATCTTAAACGTTGAACCTATTGTGTCGTGGATACTGTGATAGCGAAAGGTTTTCCAATCGTTTCTTCTACAAGAGTTATCAATAGGCAACGATTGGCCGAATTATTATTGCAAAACGTTTTTACGAAAAAAATACTCGGCTAAGTTTACAACTTCACAGTATGTAATTTCACAGATATTCTAATTATTTTTAAAAGAAAATCCCAATATGGACTTTTATTGCATCTTTTTTTGGACATAACAGTTTTAACAAGACAGAACTGCATCGATAGAAATAGAGACGTGACGCACTTGGCAGAGTCATTAACGTTGGCGATGAAAAGTGCAGAAATCTTATAAATATTTTCGCACGTACGTCATCTAAATTTGTATTCATACTGATATGGTAACCCAGGAGCGGGGGGAAAACGGGACGACGGACAACTGTAATCCCCCACCCCTGGGTTGTTGTCATATAAGTATTGAAACGGCTCGGCTGAACACTTGCTTTAGTTTCAATAATTATTTTCATGTTGTGGGACAATATTTCCCACAGAAGTTTGTAAGCGTAATTCAGAGACGCGCTATTCTATCTTTTTCGTTATATTCCTGAAGAAAAATGGTAATGCGTCAAAACAGATATTTTAAACATACAGGATAGCAAATCTGTGTGCTGGAACAAGGCGTTTTGAAAGCAGAGAACCATTTAATTAGCACATAGTGTGTTTCATATCGGGAGAGGTAGATATTTATTCAAATACAGGCAGTATTTTCGGGCTCGCGTATACCAAGGAAATCAATACGATCGAAAATAGACATCTCCCTGTTGTTTTTCATCACAAAATTTAAACAAAAATGTAAAAATAATTTCTTCGGCAAAACGCATAAGCACCAATCGGACAAACTGACCTGGAGGATAATTCTACATGTTAAAGGACATAGCCTCTAAGATATAAAATAAATTCATAAAAAAAATAATTGCTCTCCGCCCTTTCCTACTAGATTTTATCTTACACGCACGTATCTGTGTGGTTGATGAAACTAAACAAAAAATATTGATAAATAATGTAAATACGGATATGTAGTTCTTAGTTAAAAAGTTGAACGTAGTGTTTTGATTAAATGCAATTATTGCAAAGGTGAAAGCGAGCTGAACAAGAATAACAATAATAATCGATGGTGAAGGGGACCAAAGGGGACAAAGGATAAACAGAAATCTCCAAACACAGCTAGGTAACTGGTGTCTGACCGAAAAAATCCGCCTGGTCCTTGTATAGAACCAGGGACTGTTCCATTTACAGTGGAACGCTCTACGAACTGAGCTAACAAGGAATTAGTCGTCAGCAGAGCAAACGGGTTTTATCAGCTGCCCGGCGGATCAGAGCGTTCCATTGGAAATGGAGGGGTCCCTGGCTCGATACCAGGACCGGGAGGCATTTTTGGGTCGCACACAAGTCACGTAGCTGTGTTTCGAAATTTGTGTTTGTCCCTTGCCCCTTTATTCCCCTTCTTCAGCGATTATTATTGTTGTTATTGTCCATCTCGCTTGCACCTTTGAAATTATGATATAATCATAACTTTAAAATGCAGGCCTTTCTTTAATAGTTGTTGTTAGACTGATGGAAGCTGATAAAACCTGTTTGCTCTACTGACTTTTAACTCCTGGTTAGCTAGTTGGTAAAAGAGCGCTCCACTGAAAATGCAGAGGTCGCTGGTTCAAAACCTAGACCAGGCGAATTTTTTCTGTCGCACACCAGTCACCCAGCTGTGTTTGGAGATTTCTGCTTGTCCCATGTCCCCAATGTTCCCCTTCTCCAGGATTTTTTATTCTTATATAAGTAGCGTGCTCCCAGGTGAAACGTTTTTTTATTACTCGAACGACCCCTGCTTGTTTTTGGGCATAAATCATGCAAAGAGGAAGCAAGAACAAGACAAAACGTGGATGGGCACACTATTATCTTCCAAATCTACAAGCACAGCCAAGGCGTAGGTCTAGAGTAGACAATTTAGTCTTGTGTATTCCCATGTAGCTGGAGCAAATATTCAGTTCAGTTGTAATATTGTAAGCTTAGACTTCTGTTTAACTCCATAATGTAGTTTATTAGCCTAACAATTACACGAATATAATCTTCAGAAAAGACAAATAGTCACTAAGAGAGGATTCCAGTACAAGACACATCATATAAAATCTAAATTATAACGATAAACAACCTCACGCTGTTTGTATACCAGAAGCATGCCTCTAAACGAGGAACATTGTAATACATTGAAAGGTATAGTTGCTTAGAAAATTAAGTGCTGTAGAAAATAAGGTCCCTGTTTTGAAGGGGATGGGTGGGAGGAAGAGGCCATGTCGTAAAGTATGCGAAAACTTGCCTCCGCTTGAATATTGGCGGCCTAAAGATCTGCTGCTTAATATGTTCAGTAGACGGTATTTTTCTGGGCTCAATAACAAAGATTCACAGCCATAGAATCTAGTAAAATCTTATTATAGAAAACTTTTCGCTCGCTTTAAGAAGAGTGAACACGTTTACTGGATACTTTTTGTAGTGCTTTATAAAATATTGATTTAGAAATAGTGAATTTGATATTAATATCCCTAATATATTTTCTAAATTTATTTATGAAGAATATGTTTTATTTAATCAAGAAAACAAATGTTCAATTTGAAAATGATTGGTGACAAGATAAAATGAAAGAAGAAAGCTTGCATTTTTAGTGGACTTCATGAGTTACGTATTGTTCAAAGTCGAGTTAACTTTAACATGAACTCTGATCAACTAATCTACAAGAAATGTACGTAACCAGAGGAAATCCTGAGTGGATGTGAAAGCCTTAAAAATTACCTAGGACTACGGTCTCGAGCTGCTAGTACAACGGGAATATTGCTTCATATGTAGTCTTATATCATGGGTCGAAACACTGTGCTAGAAGACGACGCTGTGCGCAAAGAAGCCACGAGCACACAGCACGCGCGGATTGCACAAGTATCCCGATTTGACGACCGGTTGCAAATGATCGGACAAGAATAGATACTAAGTATTCGGTGGTAGCCTCCCTGCCTAAACGAATACAACACTGGCTAAGGGACCTTGTACGAGCCAACGAAGCCTGGACAGCCACCTCAGGCCATGCCAACCTAAGGGACCATCGAAACCTTCAATGACAAGTCATGGGCGACATGGATCGAACGCTTAGGGTTGTATTGTGTAACCAATTTCATCACGAGCGGATTTTGCGGTGCATAGACGTATGCCATCGTTCAAGCTATAGTGGCTCCTTGGAAGCCGGGAGATTTTGGCTTCGATGAACTTTAGTCGATCCTTGGGACACAGTTTTACCCTTAAACCTCGGAGCTATAGAGTCGCGGCAAGTTTCAGCGTCGGGACCAGCTAGCCGACGAGTCAATCAAAAGTTATGTCGCAGCCCTGAAGCAACTGGCAGCAGACTTCAACTTCAGCATACCGTCGACTTCAGCGATAACTGTTCCAACGACGGCATCGCAGCCTTCAACGGAAGATCAGACCTCCGGTACAAGGGCTACGACTGGGACACCAGCAACACCTCTTCGCCACACTAGACTGTCGTTAGACATCATGCTACGCGAGAGATTTTTCTGTGGCATGCGTGACGAGCTGCTGCAGCAACGTCTGTTAGCAGAAAATGATTTTACGTTTTTAGCTGCTTTTCACTTGGCAGTTAGAGCTGAAAGCGCGTCTAAGCAGCAGCAGGAATTCAAGAACAAACTGGAGCATCACGTACACCAGACTGGAAAGAGGAACAAAGAGCCCTCAACACATCAGGAACGACGTTGCTACCGGTGTACGGGATAACATGATCCGCAAGAGTGCCGTTTCAAGAACTCAGACTGCAGGTACTGCAACACGCGTGGAGATATTGAAAAAGCTTGCATTGCCATGAAAATGTACCAGGTCATCAAGCCGCTCAAGGAAGCGAACCAGATAGTGACAACGACAACTTCAGAGAGGCGGATACCGCCTAATCCTGGATGTTCATTTTATGAGCTTCACATGCTGGTGACGGACTCAGCCGTTTTAAAGTTTCACGTGTCCCTTCGAATTGTAGGCAAACTGCTGGAGTTCGAGGTTGATTCGGTTTCCACTTGTTCTCTAATTAGCGAGAAGACCTTCCGAAAAAAACCTGGCCATGGTATCCTCCGAAACTTAAGCACGACGATGTCGAACTCTGTATTTGTTGTGGCGAACGACTCAAGCTTCTAAGATCCCTCCACGCTACCGTCAGATTCAAGTAAGAACACTACGTGCTTCCGCCTCTGGTATTGAATGGATCCGGCTGCAACCTTCTGGCGCGCGTCTGGTTCCATGCTCTACAAGAAATCAACCGAGAGCGACAGCAGAGCATGCCACCAGAGGTACAAACAGTTTTACAAAGCCATTCCACGGTATTCAAGGAGGACATTTCGGGATACACTGGACACCCGCTTCAGTTGGAACTAGAGGATGGAGCAGCATCAAAGTTCTGGAAATCTCGCTCCGTTCCAATAGCACTACGACCTGCAGTAACACAAGAACTCTGCCAACTATGACAGCAGGATAGAATGGAGCCAGTAAAACATTCGGTGTGGGCTTTACGGCCAGTCCTCGTTCGTAAAAATGATTGGCTAAATTAAACCCTTTAGAATAATAATAATTGGGGTTGTGCGGATGTTTAGACAGCGTGTATTTGATCAGCCATTTCTAGTTTTCGACGAGTCACTCACTGTAGATGAAAAATTTAGCCAGTGCAGTACAACCGCTAGCCTGGAGTCTTTAGCGTGCACCACACAGTAGTGGTACACGACCGCACGCAGCTACGGTGCTGATCCAGATCGAAACGGGCAGGGGTGGGGATTGAACCGAAGATCCCTGGGTTCTGCAGCGCGAGCTTTCGTTCCCCGTGCTCCGAGCTGGTGTGCGCTAGCCCACTCGGCCACCGATCCCCCAGACTGAGTAGAGACTACAGAAGTACTCTAAAAGGCTGTTTATACTCCGACGTTGAGTGCAGTGAACGTAGCGCAGCGCAGAACGCGCGCCTTTCATTGGCCGGCGACCAGAAACTCGATATCTGGGACCAATCTGGACCTTTATTTTTTCTAATAGTTATTAACGATTTACCTAACTCAATCACGTCTAGCCTCCGTCTCTTCGCGGATGACTGTGTTCTGTTTCGCAAAATTAATTCTCACAATAACCATCTTCAGCTTCAAAGTGATTTAAGTTTAATTTATGCTTGGTGCTCCAAATGGCTTATGTCATTGAATATGTCAAAATGCAAGCTGGTTCGCTTTACTCGAAAAAAAAAAACAACACGCAACTTTTCATATCTTATTGGCTCCGACCTAGTTGACTCTACATCTTATTATAAATACTTCGGTGTAACGCTGACAACTGATCTAATCTGGAATAACCACATTGAAACTATTGTGACAGAAGCTTCCCGGACTCTGGGGTACATAAAACGAAATTTGGAAGAAGCGCCCTCTCACTTACGAAAATTGGCCTACGAAACATATGTGCGACCGAAATTGGAATACGCATCAGCCATTTGGAGCTCACACCAAGCCTATCTCATCAGCCATCTTGAGTCCATCCGAAATTGTGGTGTTAGATTTATCCTAAACGACCATTTCCCAACGACTAGTGTTTCATCTCTCAAACGTCAGCTCGATATCCAAACTCTCAACGTACGACGTACAATAACACGCTTAAGTTTGTTTCATAAGGTTTATTATTTTCACCCTATACTACGTTCCTAACTGCTTCTTCCTCCTAGCAGATCATCACGGCTGAACCACTCATGCCATGTGTCGCGGATCACTGGTCGCACTAATTATTTTAACCAATCTTTCTTCCCACAGACCATCATAGACTGGAACGACCTGCCACCTGATATAGTGGCCATTGATGACCCCACCTTGTTTCGTGATGCTACTATTTCACGTTTTTACTAAGAATCAATCATTGCATTTTTTTTTCACATCTTATGCAAGTGCAGCATTGTTAGCTGCAGCACCTGGTGCTTTGTTTTTGTATTTTTTCATGTATGACGCCCCCCCCCCCCCCTTATGTAATGCCCTTGAAGAAGGGCCCTTAAGGGCACACACAATGAATGAATGAATGAATGAATGAATCAGTAGGGGTTGTAGTAGATCCTTTTTCTCCTCCGCTACGGAATCCCCGAAGAAAACGCCACAGCTGCGCATGCGCGCCTCCAGCCTTCTCTGCATAGCTCAAGGTCTTGTGGCGGATTACGGAGCACTATCCGGGTGCTTAGCGGGCTGCGCGCTGCCTGTAGTATCAGTGTGCGCTGCGCTACGCCGCGCCCGTCGACGTTACGGTGAAGTATAACGGTATCTTAAATGCCGCATCAAGGAAGTCAGCCAACCTGGCGAACCTGAGAGGGGCACCGCTTTCTAGACTTTGAATCTGAGCCAAGCCTATGAAAAGTTGAATGTGTCTGAAGCCACAAGAGCTGTCTTGACCATCAACACCATAAGGGGCTTGTTCAAGTTGAAACGCTTGCCTTTTAGGGACATCATCGGCATCCGCAATTTTTCAGCGTAAAATGGAAACGACTTTGGCTGACATTTAGGGCATTCGTACCTATTTGGACTATACCATCGTGAGCAGAGAGAGCAGTGAGAAACATGCTGCACGTCTGGACCAAATACTGTTCCGACTGGAAAACGCAGGCCTTCGGCCCAAGAAAGAGAAATGTGAGTTCGCAGTTCGCGAAGCCAAGTTTCACGGGCACAGAATGGAAACAGGAGAATACGCATGACGGATGAAAAATCGCAAGCCATGCTGGACGCTCCAAAACCAATAGAAAGAAAGAAACTACAGGTGTTTCTGGGACTCCTGGCCTCCTACGAACGGTTTCTAAGGAACACAGCCATGGTTGCAATCGACCTCTACTGACTTCTTCAAAAGAATGGTACGTGCGAATGAAAAAACAAGCACAGGCAATCATTCCAGAAACTGAAGAAGTTGGTTAAAGCGTCCACAATTGTGGCAGACTGTGACGAAAACAAACCGTTGGCGCTTACCTGCGATGTGTCACCCTACAGTGTGGCGGCAGTCCTTGCCCAGGAACATGACCTAAAAAGTGAAGAGCCAGTCGCCTTTGCTTCAAGGACATAGGGAGCATAAAAAAAAACTATTCGGAGCTGGATAAGGAAAGTTTGGCCGTCGTGTACGCAGTGTGCCACTTTAACGAGTATATTGCCGGACCACATGTCATCATATACACTGACCACAAACCACTCCTTGGAATTCCTGGATCGACCAAACCGATTCCCGAGTCGTTATCTCCAAGAATGATAGATGGTGAGTCAAGCTGAGTCCGTAAGATTACAACCTAGTGTACAGACGAGGATCATGCCACCTGAACGCCGATGCGCTCAGCCGGCTACCGTTACCTGGCAACGTAGACAAACCGTGCATACCTGGAGACGTGTTGATGCTGGTATGTTCTCTAATTTCTAATCTGTCGCCTGAACGCATTTCAAAACTGAAAGAGTAAACCAATATCCTGAATCCCGTCTACAGAGTTGTTCAAGAAGGAAAACTGCAAAGGTTGAAAGGCGAAGACTATCGTCCATACAAGAGTATCTGTGATGAGCTGTCAAGTGTCAACCAGCGTATAATTTGTCGTACAAGCACTGCAGCCCCCAGCGCATGTAGATCTCAAGTATTGGAGTTGTTACGCTCCCGCCACAGAGGCAGGTTTGCAATGAAGAGCGGTACACACGGCCACACTTGGTGGCCTAGCATAGACAAGGACATCGAACGAAAGGCAAAATCTTGCCTCACTTGTCTGGAAGACCAGCGATCTCCCTCTCAAGTACCTCTTCCAGATTGGCATCGTGCATCCCAACCAAGGGGAATCATCCATGCTGATTCGCCGGTCCTTTGGAAGTTAAAATGTTCTTAATCGTCGTGGACGCCTGCAGCAAATTGCCGGAGGTACGTATAATGAAGAATGTTCAATCAAGTTCAGTAATCGAACAGTTCCGAAATGTATTCGCAACGTTTGGACTGCCGTAGAAGGTGGTTACGGATAATGGAACGTCGTTCGTGTCACAAGAGAAAGACGAATTTTTTAAATACAACGAAATTAGGCACAGAACAAGTGATCCATACCATCCTGCCACCAACGGTCAGGCCTAATGAATGATGCAAGCAAAGAGGCTTACATTGGTCAAAGATAAAACATGAATTCTGCACGCAGGATCACCCGGTTGCTTCTCAAGCAGCGCACCACCGCAAGTGTAACTACAGAAAAGACGCCAGCGAGGATGTTCGGTCCAGATTTAACAACTCCGATCGCTCGCCAGGGGTTGCCTCGAAAGCGAGCAAGGGGGAAACATGGAACGAATTAAGGAGCCACAGTTTTTGTCTCCGAGGAGACTTTCAGTAGGACAAGACGTCTTTCTAAAAAAATTACAGGAACACCACAGTGGATGCCAGGAACAGTTACAAAAGAAATAGGGTCTCGTTCTTGGCTGGTTACTACCGAGGACCACATTAGCAGCCGAACTGAGAATCAGGCAAAACACCCAGTGGCCGCAACCTGTTCGAAGGGCATTAGTGTGAAGCCGGATCTGGGTTTTCTACCGCCCTGCGCCATTGCCATCAATAGCGAGCCGACAAACTTCGAACAAAATTCTGCAGGCCCAGAGACTGTTACACTTGTCGACTCACGCATTGTGTCTGCATCATCAAGATCTCTACGCACAAAACGGCTGCCTGAGCAACATGGCGACTCTTTCCAAGGGGTGATAAGTGGTATATCTTGTGTGGGAACGTTGCGCTAGAAGACGACGATGTGGGCACAGAAGCCACGACTATACAACACGCGCTGCTATCGCAAGCTTACCGATCTGCCGGCCGGTCGGAAATGGCCGGACCAGAATAAATACTAGGTATTCGGTGGTAGCCTCCTTGCCTAAACGAATAAAACAGGTAAGAACCAGTCATTTTTAAATACTCGCTACCGGCCGAATGAGATACTGACACTCATAAATCGAGGGAACCTATATGCGATAATTAAAAAAAGTTATAACCTATCACCACCATGCATGACCTGGTTCGGATTAGAATCAATTTACTGACCGGTTGAAATCAATGCATTTGGGTAATAAAATACAAGTTTAATGTTAACTGTTCTCTGGAAGAGTGTGTCGCATGTAGAAATGAGCAGCCAGAACTTCTCAATGATTAGGGAAACTAAGGTTCTTTGACCCGGTCGCCGAGGCGGTATAGCAATGAGCGACCTTCCACATGCAGGCGCCGGTAGGCCATAAAAACGAATTTCTACTGTCACGTCAGCGTGAATATATTCTTTCTACTGTTAGTCCACTCGTTTGCAGCATGTGAGGCGTTGATGTGGTGCTCCCAGGCATCATAGTCACTCATTTACGAGAAGACGTCGGGTGCCGACCGGTAGCGCTCGTTAGAGATTTAACAGGTAGTCACCTATGGCCTAAAGTTGCATATTTCGACATCATAATATGCAGCTGAATTCAACAGATTCAGTTCTATACTCGTGTCCTCGTTGCTTCGTCTTCCTCCGGCTCAACAGATGGTTCCCCTTCCTACTAATCCACCATTGGCTGCAGCAGCAGACTACTGACTCACTGTGGAGAGGGGCACATATGATTCTCCGCTACAACATAACCACGCCCATTTGCCTTCCTGGAAATCATGCCCAGCCCAGACCGCATTCCCTGGTTGTAAATATAGTTTCCTTCCTAAAAAAAAAAAAACGTTTATATAAGGCATTCATATCACATATAGAAGATGAAACTACAAAGTTAATATTCTCTTAGGTGCTACTCCTGCTTTTGGACTGCGTCTTTAGTCAGGAGACTGTTAAAGAAACATTTAAGAAAAATTGACTTCAATTCATGAATGTCACAAGCGAAAGAGTGACAGCGTCGACATTATTAACAACAGCCGAAATGATCACAGGCGAATTAGAAAAACGAAAATTTCAAAGATAACTCTCTTTATGACACAAGGCTAACAACCCTGCCGCCTCCGTATGCAAAACACCAGCGAAATTCCCACTGCCTGAAGCACAGCAAGTCCTGGGCCTGTGTTTCTGCCCGTGAAAACTTCTGGTACACTAAGCTGCGAATCTGTGATGCCTGGTAGCTATTTTAAGGTTTCGATAACCGAAAGCACAGGCACCGCGCCCAACGTTTCATGAAATGGCGCCAATAGAAACAAACCTTTGTAGAAACATGTATTCAACAAAGAATGGCGTTTAGAATCAGACGAAAGCGAGCTTAGGGCAGGCCGTATAATAACAGTTTACATATCCGAGAGAGCACTTAGTCAACGCCGCATAGTTCGCAATTAGAAAATGTTGCGGACACTTACGTGCTTTGAGCACCGCTTCAATGTGTAGTACTTTTCTTTCCTAGTCGAGAGTTTCAAGGGTGACGAAAATAATCCCTGAAGAGGGGGAACAAGAGGGACAAAGGACAAACACAAATTTCGAAACACAGCTAGGTGACTGGTGTGCGACCGAAAAAAAAAAAAAAAAACGCCTGTTCCGGGTATCGAACCCGGGATTTCTCTATTTCCAGTGGAGCGCTCTACCAACTGAGCTAACCAGGGGCGAGACGTCAGTGGGGCCAACAGGTTTTATCAGGTGCCAGTAGTCTAACACCAACAAAGGTGAAAGGCCTTTATTTTAAGGTTATGATTATAATGCTCTTAAATGCAAAGTTGGAAGCGTGTTTGCCGTTTGTCCGTCTTGTTCCCCTTCCGAAGGGTTATTTTCGTCATTCTTGTCCAGCTCGCTTGCACCTTTGAATTTAATTGCATTATAATGATAACCTTAAAATGCAAACCCTTCTTGGTGTTAGACTGGTGGCAGCTGATAAACCCTGTTTGCCCTACTGACGTCTATCCCCTGGTTAGCATCTTAAAATTTTCCGTTGCGGCTTGTTGACTCAACACCAGACTCGGGCACTCACTCAAAGATATTTTAATGCTTGTTGAATCACATCATCATTTTTTTCTCGTCTTCCATGAATTATGGTTCAGGCTGGACCCCAGTTTTCATATTGACGGAGGCGCCGAAGCTCACATGATGCCATATCTGGCCAGAAGGTAGGGACGCCGACGAGCGAAACGAAAAGGAACAAGCGCCATGAGCCATCGCTCAAATGAGCCCCCTTTACCAGACGGAAAAGCGTATTTCTCTAAAAAAAAACACGTACACCGTTACTTTCAAAACCTGCCCATCAGTATCGTTCACGAATTGCGCTTTGTAAAATCACGCTATAAAGAAAATTTCAAGAAGCACCTTCTTTTTGAAGTGAAACACTTTTCAAGAAAAAAATATTGCCTAAACTCGCGCCAGGCAGGGAGCACCGTGAGCGATCGCTACTCGCATGGGACTTGACGAAGGAAGTTTGCGGGTGAGTCTATGAAACGTAAAAGCCAGCTTGGGTGTTTTCAAGACGAATTTGGTGTTGAGGCGAACTTGAGCAAGTCGAAGTTCAGCTCCAGATGAAGTCACATTTATAAATTCGAATGTTATTGGCTGCATTATTCAGTCAAATTAAAAAAAATTCTCCCTTTCTTGCTTTTCCCCTCCACACATACACCCACACACACACATACACACAAACACAAACACACACACACACACAATGATTCCTCACATATCTGTTTACATGAGCTGCCGAAAGCTGGGGTACCTGGTACCCGAAGTTACGGATAGCAGGGTTACGGATAGCAGTTCTTAAACAAGTGATCTGGACGATCCCTTGTGTAAGAACTCAGGTTAAGCTTCTTGAAAAACGACTTTATAAAGACGTTCCCAAAAAAATAAGATGTATAAATTAATCAAAAGTTACGCTAAAATACCCCCCTTCCCCTCAAAAAAAAAAATTCCTTTTGATTTGTCGTAATTGCTAAGCTTCAATGAACAGCTTCGACACACTCTGACAGATCACTTCTATGATCTGTCAGAGAATTCGGAGCCTGGACAGTATAGGTGCATTTATGTTAAGAGGTCGTTCTCATATTCATTAAAGCGAATCTTAAACAATTCACAAAAACACTAACCTCAAGTATTAAAGTTGAACCCATTCAAGATGTGAGCTGTGAAAGATTATCAAGAAAGTGTAAGCTTTCTACAAACGCTTTTAATTTTGTGAGTGGAATTAACAAATATATACAACATATGGCGCATTTTATGAAGACACTGGGGCGTCCATTATAGAATCTAGGTATACTTCCGACAAAAACACAATATGACGTAGGAAGTACTTAAACTACAGTAGGCGCCGCGCAGATCGATGCTAGATAATTAAATATCAAACTTTAAAATTTTCACAGATATCCCTTTACGTGCGAACGGGCAATGCACAAACATGTGAGTCATTTGGCAGGCTTAATAATCCCTTAGTTAGGGAGCGATAATACACAGATGGTCCTTGCACATATGTGACAAAACTTATACAAATAAATTAATTCACTCGCTAATGTGATTCTGCACAGCTAGCTTCTGAATTGGTGGGTATTTATAAGTAATTTATAAGCAAAGAAGACGTCAGTGAGAAAGCTTTAAAAATTACTTTTGGGAGATGAGGCGTTTAGGGGAAGGCACCCTTTCCGGCGTCAGAAAATACAACTCCTTTTTAAGTTGTACGACTATTATTTTGCTGTATTGCGCCTCTGACTTTTCGCAATAAAAACGCAGAACTAATCACAACTTAGCAATAAAATTATACACTTCATTCATCAGCTTTCAGATAACAGATATATTGCCCGAGAAATATTGGGATGCATGTGGTTTGAACGTCGCTATTAATAGGTGCTAATCCAGGTCCGGAAAAGCGCCGCTTTTAGAAGAATCAAAATGACAATGTTTGGAAGAGTAACTGTATATGCTCTTCTTCTGGAGCAGAGTATCGCAATGGTTCCACCAGGGCGCTTATGCTAGATCCAAGGTCGCACTGCGGGTGGTAGCGCCCGTCGCGTCTGCTGGAGGATCGGAGGCGCGGATGGCGTGGCTGTGAGGCGACGTGCTGTGACATGCGAATCAGAGAACATATAGAGCCCCAACACGCCGCGCGTGGGCCGTCGTCCCATTATCTGTCGCCTGTTTATATTTATGCCTTCAGTAGAACGCAGCAGCAGTCGAAAATGTCTTCCATTCGCAAGCAGTAGCTGCGCTTAGTTGTCTGTTCAGAAGTACTCGGATGTGCAGGTCACGTATCACTCCGCGAGCGCCACAGACGCGAGCAACTCGATCGTTCTCCGTGTCATCTGCTCCCCAGACTGGAAACATGTTTTAAAATGTCGCACGTGTTATGAGACGACTCGATTATACTATATCCAGTAACTACACAGATTGTTCAATGGCCAAGGACCCTTTCAGTTCGGACGATTTTAGTGTAGGATGTATATTTCGCAAACGCAAAGCGAGAAACATGCTCCGCCCGAAACTCGGCGCCTGCAATGTCGCTTTACCCGCAAGAGGGTGGATCCAGCTCGGCGCACGAGACCACTTCTACTCTAATGAGGCGTTAGCGGCGAAGAAAAAGGGTGCACGACACTCTGGCTCTGCAGGCAGACCCTGTAGAGTTACTCTAGTGGGACAGCCATCACTTATGCCACAAATTCGAAGAGTGTAGGCTACAGCGATGCGAGCTGGGTGTCACTGTTATCTCACCCATTGATATCCCTGAGACAGTCCTTCGGACGTAGGCTTTTATCATGCTCAACCCGAATCAAAAGAAAAGAACGTCTTTATAGAAGCAGGATATTGATTCTATTAAGACAGCTACACTGTAAAAAATTTCCGTAATTTTACAAACACTTTGTCGTAATTCTGATGGACAGTGTGTCCGTTTCTTAGTTAACGGACATAAAACCCGTTTTTCGTTAGGTTGAATAAAATAGTACAGTTGTGTGCCAAAGAGTACCATAGTAGAGGATAAAAGCGTTAGAAGTGCTTTTATCGTCTAATCCTCCTAAGAGCAATTCATTATAGTAAAGAGGACAAAGAGTATACCAAGAACTTGCAGTACCCTGCAAAAGGAACAAATAAAAGTGGGGGGAAACACAAAATAGAAATCAAGTAAAAGTCTGCAATTCACGTTAAAGCACACAGGCACTGCTCTACCTCAGTGGCAGTGAAGGTAGCGAGTTTCCTGTCTACGGATGTTTTCGAGCTTGTGATGATTGTTAGGGGGGTTCTGCGTGAGTGCAAATAAAGGGATTGCCAGAACAGTGAAGACCACACCAAGAAGGAAGGCTGTTGCTCTACAGTACGAAAAGGTTGAAAGGCACCAGCACAATTCTTGCAAACAACTCCCTTCAGAGCCGTCTCGTGAACTTGCAGTTCCACAATGCACAATAAGGCATAATAAGACAACCCGCTGGAGGGCCATACTTGAGATCAACTCTGGTCGTCCTGTGAAGGGCCAGAGTTCTAGCCAATGTCAAGGCAGTGAGTGATCCGGAGTGAGCTTGGCTGCCGAAGAATAGTGTATAGTTGCCCTTCGATGAACACTTTCAACTGATCTTTACAAGTTTACAAGATCAACCTCACAGGAGTCTCATATGGAGCTGCGATACTCTGGGTGTGGTAGGACCAGGGCTGTGAAAGGCATGGGTGCACCAACCGGGGGGTCAAGGGGGGCGCTTGTCCCCCAGTTCTTAGAGTGGGGGGGCAAGTCATGTGTTTTGCCCCCCCCCCCCCCCCCCCCCCCCAAAACAGCCACCACTGGGCAGGCCAAACACTGGCTGGCAGCGCCCAAGGGATACCAAGGGCAGCGCTCCTCCTCCCCGGGGAAGGGGGGGGGGGGAGGAGCGGAGGGGAAGGGGGTTTAGTTTGCCCCCCCACTCAAAACCAAGTTGGTACGCCACTGGTGAAAGGCACCCAAGTGTGTTATGGCCTGGACACGCTAAGTACAAAACCCAGTGTTCCGCACGTTTTGAACAAAACTGTCGTCAGGCTGTGCGAGAAGCATAGCTGGCTGTTTATAGTAGACCTTGTCGATGTTGTTCTGCAAACCCTGGTGGTTTCTGGGGCCACCTGATAAGCGGCACCAGTATCATGTCGTCCGTAACAGCAGTGGAGTTGATTGCAGGGATCACGATTAATAAACATGTTGAGAACAAGTGGACTGAGCACACTGTACCGTCGAACTGTCGAGTATTTGGGGCCACTGGAAATGGTTCCATGGTATACACTGCACTCCGAGCGACTCAAATTGAAGACGTCTAGTATGCACACATTTAATTAAATCGTGTTAATGAGCACTAGTGGCTCGCTGGGCAGGTCATAGGACTCAGCTTTCACGGAAGCCAGGTAACATGCACAGTATAGCAGCCCCTTGCCATGCTTGTGAGAGGTTCCAGCTCCAGGTCGTGGCGTCGCCAGAAGGGTAGTAGAAAAGGTGCCACGACCAGCACACCCCTACAGTTCTTAGCACGATCCTTTCTGTAAACAGTGTGCTCCACTGTAGCAATTGACACGGTGACTGCCATAAACCGAATCCTGCATCCACGCTTTACATGCCGCCACAACTGTTAAGGGATGCGTCTCATGGAGTGAGTGAAGGTGCAGCAGCTTATTCGGGACCAAGTGCCCTGTTTGAGAACCACACTGCGAGTTGAAGCAACGCAAACCAGGGAGTACAGGGATGGGGTTTGTCTGGGCGGGCCAGGGTGGTGGAACACGGGGGGCAGCGTCGCTGGTTGTTCGGGCAGGCCAGAGTACGGTGTCCGTACTCGACACAGCTGTTGCAATGATGGGCTCGAGGTTTGTGGGGACGGCAGCGAAATTCAAGGTGGCGGTAGTACACTGTGTAAGGGACATGGGTACGATGAAGGTGATGATGGCTGAACCTGTTGTGCCTACTCGCCCTGCGTGAAGTATGTCCCCTTGATAAGGCTCCAGATCATTGATGATCTCGTCGGGGATGGACTCCGAGGCAATTCCACGTATAACACCTCGACAGGAGTTGTTAGGAGCGGCTAGGTAGGAGTGGACGGGAGGGGAAGTGTTTTGTAAGGTGATATTGGTGATGCGAAGTAGCCAGTTGACGATCGCTTCGTGATGGGTGCGGAGGACGGTTATTTTGCCAGAGGTGGAGCGACACGTCGGTACATGTATGAGCAGGGAGCTGTGCGGCTTGCAAGAACGCCGGCAAACTGTCAAGAGGCAGCGCAGCTGCGCCAGCAGGACGGACTGGGAGATGCACTATAACTACGTGAAGTTCGGGGTCAAAGTCGGCCGGAAGACGAGATTTGCGGCGCTTTCCAGGGGTGATCCATTTCCCACCTTGGTCGTCTCGCGCTAGGGAGATTTTCATGTCCTGGCTCAGGATGGACGCTAAGATATTGGTGAGCTGCGAAGCGGCGATGTCGGCTGTAGCCATATTCGAAGCAGAAACGGGCGTGCCGCTCGCAGAACGAGACTCGAGCGAACCGATCTCTCAGCGGACGTGCTGCGGCGGGCCGACGGAGCGCGGCGATGTTTATACCAGGATCACGTACAGTCGCGTACAGTTCTCTGGGGTTTGCGGAGCCCGGAGAAGACGTCCGCTCTCGTCGGAGGTTTGCAGCAGTCTCCGGACACTGAAGGAAAGGACGTTCACATCGAAGAGTTCACCATTGAAGGGGGGCTACTGAGGTTTAAAGAGCCACTGATCGTAGCAATCGCATTCAAAAGACACCGCGTTGTCGTAGATTGTTTTTCACCGGCTACGTCCTGTAGGGCTGAGGCCATAGCTGGGGGATCCATCGCCGGAAACGCGGAGGAACCAAGCAACGACGTGGGGCTTGCCGAGTCGGTTCGTGGGTGCCGACGACATTCGAGCAACGCTTCCAAGAAGACTGGATATTCTTTCCGGCGAGAACAGAATACTTAGACAGCATGCTTGGGGCTGATGAGGATCGCAGGAGGTGGATAACAGGACAACCAATGCACAGCAAATAGGTCGAGCACGGTACACGGCACAATAGTGGTCGCCGCCATGTTAAATTGAAACGAAGCTGACGAAGCCAAGCTCTAGTTTAGTACACAATGCGCTTCGACATGCTTTATTACAAATAATTTTATAAATCTTAAAACAATTTTTTGTATCTTAAAGTATTAATTTAAGTTGAATAAAACAAGCAAATTTACGTTGCGTCAAATAAACTTAGTCAGAACTCGGAACCAAAGAGCATCGCCGCATCGCCATCGCCATCGTAACAATACACAAAAACTTTCAAAAACGAAGCGAGTTTCAAAACTTTCGCAACTTTCGGGCGCTTTCAGACTTTAGGAACAAACATCGAAGAACGTTCTTGGAAAAAGGAAGTGTCCTAGGTGCCGTCGTGCCCATAAAACCAGCTGTGGATATGAGTCTAATTGGTGAGTGCTCGCTCACTCGTTTTACTTTTTGAGTCCTTTCTGTTCGGAGCGTTTATGACGAGATCCTTTTGTGTGCAGTCGGCGTGAAAGCGAACGTGTGCGGTTCCTTGTCGCACAGGTGCTTTCCGCACTGAATGACCCTCGAGCTTTTGCCAAGGAAGCCACGGAACCGACCTGTCACTGCACGGGCACTCAGATTGCGGGAACACAACCAAAGGCAAAGGTCCCACCGGAGGCAAGGGGGGCCAAGCAAGGCACTTGATGAGTGTATCAGGGAGCTTGATTTCTGCAAATCGGGTGGCGGCTTGGTACCAGATAGCTAGCCGGTGTGTATTGCGGAACCCATGACTGCTAAAGGTACCCGTTAGTGTGATGGCGCTTGTATTCGCTTCCACTGTGGGAGGTTAGATTCAAGTTCGATTTTCGTCCTCGGAAACTACTCGAAACACTGCGTGACGTGCGCCTTTAGAAGTAAGGTCTGTATTGATGATGTTGCTTGCGAACAGTATAAACGACTTCTCTGTCGACTGGGGCACTGACTTCTTATAAAAAAATTATGTATATGGTGCACTTATTTACTAACCCTCTGGCAGTACTTCACTGTAAAGGTTAGGAGAAAAAACAAAAAACGCGCATTGACTAGTGTCAAAAGAAACAGAAAAAAAAGTGTTTTAAACTACTTGCTCCTCAGCTCATAAGCAAAGGGAGAATTCACGTGGTCGTATTTCACTGGAACCCAAAGTTATCCCAGCAGTCTGAGAGTCAGCAAGGGCAAAGCCCTTAATAAAATGCATGCTTCACATTTTGGCAAGTGCCAACAACTATAAAGTATAAAATGCATGTAAGCAATTTAGCGAGCAACAAGAAAAGTGATGGCGACCCTTTTTGCTATCGCTCGATCAGCTGCACGACGAGGCAAGCCACATGGAAGCAACGGGAGCAAGCGACCGAGGCGATGAGCAAAGCTTTCTAGAAATCCAAAAGCCTAGCAATGAGAGCTCTCCGTCGCTCATTGCCGTCGCTCGCTAAATCGCGTACATACGGTTCAGCTTGAATGGTATGAGCGCGAGAGACACATGCAACTCACTTCCAAATGCCTTTCATTTCAGGGCTACACTGCCATCTCCGTCCAAGTGCTGCACGGGCCTCGTGCACTGGCACTTTGACACCACTTAAGAAACTAACACAAACATATCCAGGGGTTTTAGGTTGGGTTAGCCATCCTACAGAAAGGTGCTGCACAGTTAATAGACGATTTGCTATTTTCCCGAGCGCCCTGGCCAGCCCGCGAGGAATTGTGGGAGAGATACTCCTCGCCTGGCCGCTCTGCCTTGAGATCGCATTGCCTTGTCGCTTGCCTTCTCTTAATCCTGTTTTTCGATTCCATTACATATTTTTATCTATTCCAGTGTATTTTTTATCGCTTCTAAGGGTTTCTATTCTCTTCTGTGCGCAATATTTCTTGTATATATAGTATTTGTGTCTTTATTTTGCCTTTTTCGACGGGAGTGCCGACGGACAACACGCCGCTTCGCGCGTCGTTTCCCGGGATGAGTACTACCATTGCTACAGATTCCTATCGCGCTGTTAGCTGTTTGTGTTGGTTCAATTTGACCCGCGTACAGTCGAGACGAGCCGTTTATGAACACCCGCGCACATGTCATAGGGATAGGCACAGCTCTGAATCAACTATCGTGACGCGAGAGCCGAGCGTGCTGTGATTTGGCCACCCACGCTCGCTCCATTTCCTTGCACTGTAGCGTATGCCTTCGAGTGCCGCTTACTTAACTAAGATACAGCACACCGCTGTATCTTAGGGGGGCAGGGCAGGGCCCGAGGGTGGGGCCCTGCCCTGCCCCCCTCTCCCCCCTGCGGATCTCACCAGGGGGGGCACGAGCCCCGATGCATTCCCGAAGTCTACGCCTATGCTTAGAAGCAATAAAAAATACATTGGAATAGATAAAACAGGTAATGGAATCGAAAAACAGAGGATTAAGAGGAGGCGAGCGCCAAGGCAATGCAATCTCAAGGCAGAGCGGCTAGGCGAGAGACAGTCTCTCCCACAAATCCTCATGCTTGGGGGATTTTGCAAAAGGGCTATTTATATCAAGTTCAAAATGGACAGCACTCATCATTGATGGCTGGTTCACACGACGAACTGATCCACAGACGGATTGATCATGTCCGCGGTTCGTCCGTCTCCCAAGCGCATCCACACAAAGGAGCAGACGCGCAAATGACAGCCAGGACGAGCCGAACATGTTTGCGACCACACTGTGGCACTGTTGTCCAAGATCGAAATCGACATTTGCTGCTTTGAACAAGAACTGTGCGCCACTGTTACATGCGGAGTGAGACATAACACCATGATAGGCTTAGTGCGAAGCGCCACTAGCCATGCTAAACCAAACCATGGCAGAGACACAAGCATGGTCCTGCTCGAGGAGACTTTGGCGTGGAGGCGGTGAAGTCCTGGGCCCGCTAAGTGGCATTTGGAGATGCCTTCACTCACTTTGCACTTGCGCCTTCAGTACACCACAGCCACAAGAAAGGTCTTGCTGGGTGAAAGGTTGATTGGAGATTCAAAGATATTGCGGCGTGGTAGACGCGTCTTTACAGAAGCTTTTTGACGTAGATGAGTACCAGATTCTGCGTCGTGTCAGTTGGGCAAAGTTCCTCATGCCAACCTTTTTGGTATGAGAAATGAAATGAAAGAATATTTTGTTGTAATAGTTTGGGTCATTTTTCTTTAAAAGTCTTGCAACTTTCAGGAAAGCACAAGCATACAGACCAGCTACCCTCACAATCATGAACCGCCCCCCCCCCTTTCTCTTCCTGGTAGTTGCTGTCGGTGAGCAACCTGATAGCCTTGGGCTTTTCCGCTTTTCTAATAGAAATTAGCGGTTCTTGTACATGTGCAAAAGTGAAAAGTATGCTACTGCCATGTTTGTCAGTTTTGTAACTCTTTATACCCTCAGACCGCAAATTTGTCTTCAGCTTGGTTCACATGCACAGCACATTCATGGCATCTTGTATCCAAAAATATCTATTGTGGGTTGGATGTGTGTTTGGGGGGGGGGGGGGGGGGGGGGGGCATTACTTTGCTGGTTGAGTTGATAGGCAGGACATTGCGAGAAACAAAAGGGTAGATAAAATAGAACCGTCGCTTTTACTATGAAAACCTTTTAATAGAGGACGGGCAAAAAAAATGAGAACATGAAAAGGTATGACGTCCCGTCCTCCTCTTACTCTTTACTTTCTGTAACCTAGTCTGGTAATTTAGGATCATATACTACTACATAAAATTCAACGACGTGGAAGGTGTTGGTGCACCTTGACCCATTTTGGGCGAGCCTCGCTCGTCTACCTAGGGCCGTTCCTAAACCGTTTAGGATGAGTGTAACTCATCCGCGCACTATACCTCGCCCCTTGGCTCTTTTTGGACATCCCAGGCTTGTTCCGAGCATAGTTTCCGGTGCTGCTCAGAGATGGCAGCATGTATTTTTTTTATTGTACACATTTTTAAGGATGGCGACTGATTGTGGAGACATGCGCAGCTTGGGCCGTACGTGCAATAAATATAGAAAAAAACAACTTAGGATCAAAAACTGAAGAAAAAAAGAAACGGTTAAGGTAAACAGTGTGCGACATTATTATGCAGTTTCCTCGTTCCTTCGACAATGTCTAATTGGATACGAGACACACTTTTATGACGTGCAGGCAACGTCAACAGAAATGTTTCGCTTGAAATGACACGCCAAAAATACAATATAAGATAGCTATACTGCTAGGACCCATTGTATGTTCCTGTAACTCTGCTAGATATGTTTTGAGAATGGCGCGATAGTTTTGTGGATAAATCCACTTTTATGTGAATCCCTCGGAGGGGCGGATCCAAGCAGAACTGGAGGCTGGCTTTGTAGCCAGCCTCCAGCGCGATGTCTCCTTGCACGCACTCACAGATTTGGCTATCTTGGCGTCTCGAGCTTCAGCTTTCTCGTTTACCTTCCACGTTTCGAGCATGCGGTTTGTGATGATTACGTCTACGACATCGGTCGCCTTGTCAAAGTGTTCGACATTGATTGCAGCAGCGATGAGTATGATTGCTATCAAGAGATGTTGAAAGCTGTTCATTTTGACTGCGACCCGCTGGCGACAAACTCCAGTGACGGCGAGTTACGGACGAACTCGTTGTGGTCACTGTCGCCCGGGATTATCTCGCAGGCGCATGCAGGGTGGAAGGTCAACGGGCCGGCGGCGAGAGCGAGAAAAGCATTTGGGTTACCGAGTTGCGCGAGCGGTTTTGATCGTACCGCGGCAAGGAGAGCTTGGGCGATCATGTGGGCCCCTAGAATGAGAGAGCGTTCATGGTCACATGCTTTATGGGCACCATGATGTGACTAACTTGGGCAGTGTTGCCTGGTCGCCAGATGAAAATAATACAAATTCGCAATTTGAATAGTGCAATTACTAGAGCTCTAAAATTATAATAGATCCGTTTATTTTTCGTGTCATAACCACTTTAAGTCACTGCAGACTCCGCTGTCCACTTATGGCCGATTCACATGATGAACTTATCCGCAGATAAATTGATCAAGTGACAAGACGTCCACGGAACATCAGTCCCCCAAGCACATCCATATGGAGGAGACGAGCAGATGACAGCGAGGAAGAACTGAACCTATTCCCGGCCCTGCATCATCACACTGTGGCACAGTTTTCCAAGGTCAGGAGTGATGTTTGCGACTACGATCACTGTGCTATTATTAAAAAGTATTGTGTGCTGCTGTTACGTACCGAGCGAGACAAAGCATGATGACAGGCTTAGCGTGAAGCGCTACTAGCTTTACTAACCACATGACACAAGTATCGTCCTGCTCCAGGAGGCTTCAGTGTCTAAGTGATGAAGTCCTGGTGTTGCGGAGGGGCATTTGGAAATGCCTTCACACACTGCTTGCTTGTGCACCACTCTTCAGCACACTACAGCCGTAAGAAAGGTCTTGGCTGGGTTGAAAACTGGGTGCACATGCAGGGAAGCTTGCAGCTTGCTAGGCAAGTTTTCACTGAAACTTTTTGACACCAACCCGGAGGAGTACCAGAACCTGCGGCTTGTCGGCCGGGCAAAGTTCTTGCAGCTTCTTTCACGAGTGGAAAATAAGAATGGTTCGACAAAATGAAACAGCGAATGGACAAAGTACAGTGCACTATCTTTGTTTGGCTCATTCGAAAACCAAAAATATTGCTGTGCTGTTGGTGCTCTACCGTAAACGCTTTTACTGTTACTCACCCGCTAAAAATCTGGGCATGGAAGGGCACTTTGCCCTTAAGTCTGGGCGTCTGCTGACGAGGTGCAAATCGGAGGAATAGCCGACATGATGGTAACGTGACAAACGGTCCACGGATGAAAATTGCGATTCAATCCATCGCGTGAATCTGCCATTATTTGACAATTGTCCTAATATGATTAATTGATGCCTATTAAAAAAGAGCAATTGTTCTCTGAAACAATGTAATGAAAGGAAGTTTTTATAAACAATGCCTGCTCCTTTGACAACGGAATAGTACGAGCCTTGGTATAACAGGAACTTTCCGTAGATCAGACATACGTTTATTCCTTGCTCAAAGTAAAGACATGAGTTTGTCTTGGCAATGCCAACCTCCTGTGTATGATCTGTAAAAAGTCCTTAATGACCGTGGTCAAGGGAGAGGAGTTTCTGCTTTCAAGAACAGGATGGGGTGAAGAAAAAGTGTTTCGATGAACAATGAATGCTCCAGCTTATCCACTCAGCCAAGTTTCTGCAACATGAACTAGGCTCTAAGAGAAAGACGTAGGATAAGCACTTCGAAAACTTTAGGATTTGCCAAGGGATGAAATTAATTAAATGCACAAAAAAGTAGGGGGAGGAGGATGGCAAGAAAATTTTGGGGCTTGTGTTTTTACACTTGAATTGTTTGTGCAGGAACCATTACTGAAGCAGCACTTCATTCCTGAGGCAATAATGTATTGCTAGTCAAAGCCGGTTTCCAGAAATGCACATCAGGTGAGCGGCTTTTTTTTTTCTCTTAAACATGAGGTGCTTTTTAACGTTGCCCTCCAATCCCCAAATGTTGTCCATCCGTCCGTGCGCTTTGCCGCTAAATTTAGGGGGGACATTTTTGTTGCGTGACCTCTACACAAGTTCAGTTTCCTCTCTAAATTTAGCAGAAAATTGATGTCACAGGACCTACAGAGAATTTCAAGCTCTCTGATAAATTTAGCGGAAAAATGGATGTCACGTGAACTATGCATCTGCATTGCCCTAACTTCGTTTGCGCTTTCTTCTCTGTTCTAAACTCCCAAACATAATTCGAGCAACGGGCATCGATAGCGACAGTCCCTCGGTCATTGGGACGCCATTGCTCGGTTTTAGGGTACCCGAATAATGACAGAAAGCGTTGAATACTGTCTGAGGACCTATGTATCTTGCACGAAATCCGGCAAGGTGAGTGCGGCTGTTTCTACATGACCCCAATCTCCGGTGGCAGTGGTTTGCTTCCGTAAACTGAAGAGACTTTTCTTAAACGCCATCCTCTCGATTTAATGCTGTTCCGTCGATGAACATGGGGTACGCTCGCAAGGTGCGTGCAAGTTTTCTCGAGATAATTGCTGTTTCAGGTTGTAACATTTTCTAACTGAATTTATCTTAATATTGATATTTCAAAGTGTTGACAATGACTCAATTTTATCAACTACAACGCTGAGTTGAAGGCTCATTTCCGCCGCCGGGTGTGGCTGAAAATTGTCGAAAAGCTTGTTCTATTGGTCTTCCCGAATCACGATCTCCTGAGCAATACCAGAGAGCCATGAACCTATGTTGACCGTCACAATGCGACTAGATTCTTATTTTAAAAATTAGTACATAATGTAGCCGGGAACAAGCCTTCAATTTCTGTTGCTGAAAGTTGAAATATGCTCATGCATCAATTTCGAATCGTTGAATCATTGACCGACTCGCTCCGGCAAAAGGCCCATCTCGACTTTGCTGTTTTCAGTTCTCGACAAAAGACACACTCGTTGGTACGGGATCCTCAAATAGAACGTTTATAAACACCGATGCATAAGCATGCTTCTATGTTAATAAACAGTGATGCATGAGCATGTTTCAACTTTAAGCAACAGAAATTGAAGGTTTCTTTCCAGCTACATTATGTACTAATTTTGAAAATAAGAAGAATCTAGTCGCATTGTGACGGTCAGCAAGGCTCATGGCTCTCTGGTATTGCGCAGGAGATTGGGATTCAGGCGAAGCAATAGAACTAAGTTTTTGACAATCGCCAGCCACACCTGGCGACGAAAATCAGCCTTCAACTAAGGGCTGTAGATAATAAAATTGAGTCAATGTCACCACTTTGAAATATCTATATTAAAATAAATTCAGTTCCAAAATGTTACATACAAGCTGAAAGCAAATATCAGGAGAAAACTTGCACACACCTTGCGAGCGCACCCCGTGTTCATCGACGGTACAGCGTTAAATGTGATGCCCGCTCCATTCACAAAATGTTCCGAGCACAGTCGAGAGGATGGCGTTGGGGAAAAGTTTTTTCGATTTAGGGACGCAAGCTACTACTGCCGGAAATCGGGGTCATGTGGAAAGCAATGGAGCTTAAAGACACTGCAGTCGCACTCGCCTTGCCGGATTTCGTGCAAGCTACACAGGCTCTCGGACAGTATTCGACGCTTTCTGTCGTTATTCGGGCACCGTATAACTGAGCAATGGTGTCTTGATGGCCGGGGGACTGTTGCCATCCAAGCCCGTGACTCTAATTAAGTTTGGGAGTTTAAAACAGAGAACAAAACACAAACAAAGTTCGGGCAGTGCTTACACCGAACACCGGCAAAGCCTCTCATCTGGGGCTTTCACTGTCTTTAACGCTCCAGCAAGGGGGAAAGCGCTGGTAGCCCTTTCCCCTTTTATCTCTCGCACTCTTTTAGTAAAACAGTTTATACCAAGCACCACGGGTGTTGCTTTTCCGCAGTGCACCGGTGCTGCGAAAGAAGTGCGCTCAACGGTGCTTCGAGAACAAAAAGTATGAATTACACGAAAACATCGTTCGAGTTAAGCGGCTTCTGAATACATTGAAAACGTAGCGGGTCAACCAAAGTTTTAAAACTTGTTTGACTTAACCAGAAGTATTAAATATCCGAGTTTGAATTATCGCGAGCCCACTGTATATACTAAGGGAGATCTGGCTCAATTCAATGTGCTTAATATCACTGAATAGTTGTGCAATTTTAATTGGTTAGTTTTATTTCTCAAGCACTTGAAATGTTCGGTATTCAAATCAATGCAAATTTTTACTTTGGTTCAATTTATGGGGGGTTTATTTTATATGTCATGTTTAGAAGGAGCTAGGCTAGTTGGTAAGCACGTTTCTCACTTACTTTAACCATGCATGTCATATACAATTTGTTGTGATTGTGTTTGAATGCAAATCCTCTTCTGCTTTTTATTTCAAGCTCCCCTCACATGCACCGTGAAGATACTGAGGAGGTCTTCAATTGAATGACAACTTCAAACACAAGCATGGAGGGGCATCTAAATGGCCAGCAGAAGGACAACTATAATGTAAATTTTCTCTAAAGTTAAAGCAAGGCATGCCTTCTTCCAATAAAGGTATTGTGGCGAAACTTCTTAATTTGTTTGTTGAGCTGTCATCTATAGGAACAGCTGAGCTCACACAAACAAAATCCTGGCATTGAGAAGTACAGGTTGTGTGCTCTTTCTCTTTTGCAAAACATGAACTTTTTGGCTGAGGATGTAAAATTATTCAAGTTCATATATTAAATGACGGAGCTATGAACTCTCCATACCAATCTACCCCAAAAGCTTCATGTGACTTAGGCTGGCTTGAATATGGAAGCTTTTTGCACTAAATAATGAAGCACTTGACCTTTACGTCTTTTTGAACTGGACTCTCCGTAAAAACAAGGCATATAATTTTGTAGAATGGCGAAATGTCTGTAGCCCACATTATGGACAGCTATCCATATGAAATGTGAAAGCTGTCCGCACTAAATAACAAAGGACTATACCTTTCCGAATTGTATAAGACCAAAGCTACAAGTCATCCGCACCAGTCCTGCACCTCTGATACGTCAGGTGACACCCCTGGCAGATCCAGAGCTCTGCCAGGTGAGTCGCCTGATGTAACGGAGGTGCAGGTGGTACGAATGGCTCGAGGCTTTGGCCTTATAAGGCGGAAAGGTATAGTCCTTCGGTATTTAGTGCGGACAGCTTTCACATTTCCTACGGATAGCTGTCCGTAATGTGGGCTACAGACGTGCCGTCGTTCTACGAAATTATATGCCTTGTTTTTACGGAGGGTCCAGTTTCTAGATCACGGCAAACCATACCAGCAATATTGAACCGGCAACTTTTACTCGTAAAATGAACAACGGATAACTGTCTGTAAAGTCAACTACGGACGTTTCGTCATTTTACGAAATTATATGCCTTGTTTTTACAGACAGTTCCGTTTCTAGATTACGGCAAACCATACCGGCAATATTGAACCGGCAACTTTTGCCCGTAAAATGGGGTGAACATTTTTTACAGTGTACGCTCTTTAATAAGGCAGCATTCAGGTTGCGTAACAGCTCATTAATGAAGATACATGACGCTGCACTATAGTATAATTTTATTAACTTGTTTGCTCTTTTTTACTTGTAATTAGCTCTCAGTGCACGACGACAGTGTGTCTCCTAAATGAACGAGAAGAAACTGCTACACAAAGGGCTTGCTGGAAATATCAAAAAGTGGATATCTTAATCGACACTCCTGTGAAACTATTGCCACACTCTCAAAAATAGGGTGTGCAGTGCTTACACCCCTCTTTCCATATAATACGCCCCAAAACTTCAGTTCGCCGAATAGCGCACGGACCTCGAACCGAAGGTACCAACTTTCACGAACGGCTTGGTGGCCGAGTTGTACAACTTATTACAGTAGCTAATGTACGTGTCACTGACTACAAAAAAAAAAAAAATCATTGTTTCCTTGGACCTGCTAAAAAACTTCAGTGTTTTTTTTTCATACTTTGATATGTACTTTAGCTGTTCATTAAGCAATATCGCACCGTTATCAAGCCCCTCATAAAAGCTGGGGCCATCAGTTCGACGGCAGTGCGCTGTACGTCGAACTTAAGTGTTGAGGTGTATTATATAGTACAATTATATAGTGTCACGAACAAAAAAGGAAACAAAGAATAACTGAGGAAACTGAAACGTTTAATGGGGCGAGCTTGTGCCCAAGAAATAAAAGAGGAAACAAGATAACAGCAGAGCGTCGCGGGCGTCGAAATCGGCGAAAGAGCAGAGTCGAACGCTGGGGCGAAACTGAATGCAGATTGTCACGCGGAGCCCCTTATGTACACGTGTGGGCTTCTGGAATAATCGGCGTAGTAGGTTCGGCGTGTAGAACATTCTGAGCTCGAACAAGCAACATGCTTCTCGAATTTACCAGAACATTACATTACAGAGTCAAAAAAAAGTGCCTCCACGGCCAGGAATCGAACCCTGGCTTTCAGCGTGGAAAGCAAGCGCGATAACCGTTAGACCACAAGCGCGCTGCCCTCTTAGCCAGCTGCGCTCGCGGCACTATATCCCCCCCCCCTCCCCTTTAAAAAGTGCATCGTCTCGATGCAGCACAAAACGAGAACACAGATCCCCAGCAAAAGAATAGCAGACTCGCGAGTCGCACTTAACAGTTCACTCTTTGACGAAAGTCCAGAGTTCTATCGTTCGTAGTACGGCCTGAGCCGGACTACGTGTACCACCTCGGGTCGTGGCGGGCGTCTTGCAGATGGGCACGTTCCGTCGGGTAGAACTTCGTAGTTCAGATCGCCGAGGCGTCGGATGATTTTGTAGGGTCCGAAGTAGCGTTTGAGAAGCTTCTCGCCGAGACCACGGCGACGAATGGGAGTCCAGACCCAAACCCTGTCTCCGGGCTGGAAGTGGACGTCCCGACGGCGAAGATTGTAGCGGCCAGTGTCGACGCGTTGTTGCGCTTTAATCCGGAGTCTGGCGAGCTGACGGACTTCTTCTGCCCTTTGGGCAACCACGTGGGCGTCGTCGCTTACGTCGACAGCCGGTTCGTGGGGCAACATAGCCTCCAGCATTGTCGTTACATTGCGCCCATGCACCAGTTGAAAGGGTGTCACTCCGGTGGTCTCTTGTACGGCCGTGTTGTAGGCAAAGGTAACGTACGGCAGCACCTCGTCCCATGTCTTGTGCTCCACGTCGACGTACATGGAAATCATGTCGGCGATGGTCTTGTTGAGTCTTTCCGTGAGCCCGTTGGTCTGCGCGTGGTACGCCGTGGTGCGACGATGGCTGGTGTGGCTGAGACGCAGGATTTCTTGGGTCAGCTGTGCCATGAACGATGATCCGCGATCTGTAATCAGAACTTCGGGAGCGCCGTGCCGGAGGACAATGGACTCGACCAAAAACTTGGCGACTTTCACAGCAGTCCCTGAGAGGAGGGCTTTCGTTTCGGCATACCGCGTGAGATAGTCTGTAGCGACGATTATCCAGCGGTTTCCCGACGTTGACGGCGGAAAGGGGCCAAGTAGGTCCATTCCGATCTGCTGGAACGGTGCGGTCGGGGGAGCAATCGGCTGCAGGAGACCTGCCGGCTTCGTTGGCGGTTTCTTACATCGCTGGCACTCGTGGCACGATCGGGTGTAGAGGTGGACGGCTTTGGGAAGCTTTGGCCAGTAATACTTTTCACGAATACGGGCCAGTGTTCGGCTGTAACCGAGGTGTCCCGACGTTGGGTCGTCGTGACATGCTTGAAAGATCTCCTCCCGAAGGTCGGTCGGGATTACCAGCAACCACGGTGTGCTGTTGTCGCCGAAGTCTTTTTTGTAGAGTACACCTTGTCGAATGGCGAAGGTCGGCAGTACTTGTGAGAAGACACGTGGCACGGTACCCCCACCCCCTTGCAGGTGCTCGATTAATGCGCGCGGCTCAGGATCGTCCCGTTGACGTCGTGCCATGTCGTCGGCGTTTACTGCTCCCAGGAAGCTCTCGTCGTCATTGTCGTCGCTGCAGCCGGAAGGGGTTTCGACGGGGGCTCTGGACAAGCAGTCGGCGTCGCTGTGCTTGCGGCCGGACTTGTAGACCACTGTCATGTTGAACTCTTGTAGTCGGAGGCTCCATCGAGCAAGGCGTCCTGACGGGTCCTTCAGGTTAGCAAGCCAGCAGAGCGTGTGGTGGCCCGTGACTACACGGAACGGGCTCCCGTACAAGTACGGGCGGAACTTCGTGATTGCCCAGACGACCGCAAGGCACTCCTGTTCAGTCGTGGAGTATTTTCCCTTCGATTTGGACAGCGTCCGACTTCCGTAGGCGATGACTCGCTCGGCGCCTTCTTGCACTTGAACCAGCACTGCTCCAAGTCCTCCATTACTAGCGTCCGTGTGAATCTTGGTTTCTGCATCCTGATAAAAGTGTTCTAAAACAGGAGGAGTTTGGAGTCTTTGCTTCAGCTCGTCGAATGCCTGCTGCTGTTCCTCGGCCCATTCGAACTTCTCGGCGTCCTTCGTGAGGTTTGTGAGCGGTGCGGAAATCCTTGCGAAATCCCGAACGAAGCGTCGATAGTAGGCACAAAGTCCGAGGAATCTTAGCACGGCCTTCTTGTCTCTCGGCGCTGGAAATGCCGCGACGGCGCCAGTCTTCTCGGAGTCTGGGCGGACGCCTTCGTTACTAACCACGTGGCCTAGGAACTTCAGTTCGTCATAGGCGAACCGGAACTTTGACGGATTGAGAGTGAACCCGGCGGTCTGTATGGCATGGAGAAGCGCGCGGAGTCGTCGCAAGTGCTCGTCGAAGTCAGCTGAAAATAGTACGACGTCGTCAAGGTAGACGAGACAACTCTGCCACTTCAGTCCTGCCAGTACGGTGTCCATGACACGCTGGAAAGTTGCTGGCGCCGTGCATAGTCCGAAGGGCATCACCTTGAACTCGTACAGTCCATCGGCGTGACGAAGGCTGTCTTCTCTCGGTCCCGTTTGTCGACCTCGATTTGCCAGTAGCCGCTCTTCAGGTCCATCGATGAAAAGTATCGAGAGTGGCGCAGCCGGTCTAGAGTGTTGTCGATGCGAGGGAGTGGGTAGACGTCTTTCTTCGTAACCGTGTTGAGCTGCCGGTAGTCCACGCAGAACCGAAGAGTTCCGTCCTTCTTCTTAACCACCACGACTGGAGAGGCCCATGGACTGCTTGAAGGTTGGATTATGTCGTCATTCAGCATCTCTTGAACTTGCTGCTGGATCACCTCCCTTTCCTTAGCGGAGACTCTGTATGGCGATCGATGCACAGGGCGCGCGTCGTCCTCGGTAACGATGCGGTGCTTGGCAACCGCGGTCTGGCGCACCTTCGACGACGTCGCAAAGCCGTCGCGGTATTCGGCGAGGAGGTTAACCAGCTGACGTCGTTTAGGGTCCGGAAGCTTAGGGTCAATGTCGAGCTGTGCTGGCGATGTACTGTCTTGCTGGGGCGGCGAGGATTCTTGAGTAATCGCGGTGATTTCGGCGGGGTTTCGGAGTTCCTCGACGTGGCCCACGGCTGCACCTTTCGTGAATTGTTGCGTTTCGTTTCGGAAGTTCGTCACGAGGGCCACAGTCCGCCCATCCTGAAGTTCAGCTACTCCCCTTGCGACGCCTATGCCTTTTCCCAGGAGCAATTGGAGGTTTCCCTCGAGAAGAACTTCGCCACAGGGAGCTTCATCGATCCCGACAAGTACGAAAACGCTCGACCGCGGTGGAAGGTTTACGTGGCTTGCGAGGACTCGGACCGTGGGTGACGTCGCTTGGGGTTCGTCCGCTGGTGGAGCAGGTTTTCGTAGCGTCAGCCGGTTTGTTCCGAGGTCGATGACGGCGCCACACTCGCAGAGAAAGTCCATTTCCAGGATAACGTCCCTCGAACAGTCTTGCAGAACGACAAACTTGACAGGGCACGTTTCACCGTGGATCTCGACGCGAGCAGTGCATCTCCCGACTGGTGTGATGAGATGTCCTCCGGCGGTTCGTATTTGGGGTCCTTCCCATGGCGTCATGACATTTGGAAGGCGGCGGGAGAGCCTCCTACTCAAGACTGAGTAGTCTGCTCCGGTGTCCACGAGTGCCGATGCGTCGTGGCCGTCGATGACGACGTTTAGGTTGTTGGACACCGTTGCAGGGGCGTTGTAGCGATGCGTGGCGTAGGGAGAGTGGGAGCGCTCCGGCGTTCTTGGAGGCTCTTTACTCGGGTCGTCTTCGGCAACGGCACCTCCAAGCGTTGCCGCACTTAGTTTTCCCGACGATATAGGGGGGACAGGCTGTCAAGGCGCGACCGAAGGAAAGGCGACGCGGACTCGTGGTGCGGTGGGCGCTGGTGACAGAAGGCGACGGAGGCATTCCTCGATGTCCCTTGGTCGTTCTCCAAAACGAGATCGGCGGTCGTTTGGAGCGAATCCTCGCAGGCCGAGCTGGCGGTAGGGGCACCTCTGGTAAACGTGGTCAGCCTCCCCGCAGTGGAAGCACAACGGGCGTCCGTCATCCGTGCGCCACACGTCGGTCTTTCGAAGTCCACGCTGCTCTTGGCGCGGCGTGTACTGCGGCGAAGAGGCTTCTCGTCGGGGTGCAGCTGGGTACTGCCGAGCAATAGGAGGCTGCGGACGACGAACAACGGCGGCATAGGTCACAGCTGGTGGTTCCGGTGCAGCGTCGGCGAGAACGTCTGGCTGGAGCGCTTGCTGGACCTCTCCTCGAACAATCTCGGCAATCGAGAGTGAAGCTGGACGTTCGGCGGCAGGTGTCAGCTTCTTCAGTTCTTCACGGACGATGTCCCGGACTATTTCTCGGATCGCCGGAATATTGGGGCTGAGGGCGCAGCTTGACGGCGTGGGTGCAGCGACGGCAGGAGCTCGATGGAAGTGAGCGGCTCGTGCTTGCAGGGCCCGTTCAACGCTGGTCGCCTCTGTTACAAACGTTTCGACGGTGGTCGGCGGGTTGTGGACGAGGCCTCCGAAGATGTCATCTCGTACGCCTCGCATCAGGATCCGCAACTTCTTTTCGTCGGTGGCTTGAGGGTCGGCGCGAGTGACCAGGCGCAGGACATCCTCGACGAAACTGGTGATGGTCTCGTTTGCGCCCTGGGTTCTCATTCGAAGAAGGTCCTCGGCGGTCTCCCGTCGATACTGGTTAGTGAAAGTTCGCCTCAACTCATTCTTGCTGGCGGTCCACGAGATCAACAAAGTCTCCCGATTTTCGAACCAGTGCCTGGCCGTTCCTTCGAGCGCGAAGTAAAGGTTCTGCAGGCGCTGGTCGTCCGTCCATCGGTTGTGCTGGGCCACCCGCTCGTACTGTTGAAGCCAGTCCTCGACGTCTTCGTGGGCGTCCCCATGGAATGGCGTCGGCGTCCGGGGTGCGATGGGCAGGTAGATGAAGGCAGGAGCGGCCGGGGTCTGCGACTGGTTGGCCATCGGCGTGTTCTTCGGCTTGGGCTTGTCCAGTAACGAACCGTATTCAGGATCCTCTCCCTTGATGCGCCGGCTGGTCCGAGTTTCGGGTTCTGCGGGAAGTGGTCTCCTCACTGGGCTTGGAACCGGACTTGCACTGCGGGCTCTTGGAGGGGAACGCTGCACGGGCATGCGGTACCCCGCACCTCCGCCAAAATGTCACAAAGGAACAAAAGAGGAAACAAAGAATAACTGAGGAGACTGAAACGTTTAATGGGGCGAACTTGTGCCCAAGAAATAAAAGAGGAAACAAGATAACAGCAGAGCGTCGCGGGCGTCGAAATCGGCGAAAGAGCTGAGTCGAACGCTGGGGCGAAACTGAATGCAGATTGTCACGCGGAGCCCCTCAGGTTCACGTGTGGGCTTCTGGAATAATCGGTGTAGAAGGTTCGGCGTGTAGAACTTTCTTGGCTCGAACAAGCAACATGCTTCTCGAATTTACCAGAACATTACTTTACAGAGTCAACAAAAATGTGCCTCTACGGCCAGGAATCGAACCCTGGCTTTCAGCGTGGAAATAAAGCGCGATAACCGTTAGACTACAAACGCGCTGCCTTCTTAGCCAGCTGCGCTCGCGGCAATAGTATTGTAAGACTACACCCTTTTTTTGTAGAGTGCACAACGCACAGTCATTTTCCTTTTTAATGTCATCCCTTAAAGGGACCATGAAATGACCTTTTTACTTTTTCCAGATAACTTTTACATTAAACCGTCAATGTTCACTGAATGCCGAACGGGCATCCGTTTTCGTCTCGGTTTATTAACTTTTACACAAAAAATTATTGAAATATCGACTTTTTCATTCTCTCCAACTGACCGCAAAAAAAGCCGTGACGTAGACCGTTTCCGGAACCGGAAGTTCTCTCGGCAGTAGGAGAATGGGAGTGTTAGCGGCAACGAGTTGGGGTGCGCCGGTAGGTTTTACTGCGCTGATGTCACCGACGTATTTCCTGAATCGGCGCCTCTCATCGCCGCATCGCAGCTGAGCTAAATTCAATGAGATATGTTGCGCTACAGCGACAGCATGGGACTAGTCCCATACGCCGGTATGCCTGTTGGGAAGTGCAGCGAGTCTTGTCACCGCCCCGTCATTGTTGGCAGAAGGGCCGGCCCGTGTCAGTCGTTTGCAAAGCAACGTAGATGGCGTTTTTCGCGGCCTCGGAGATGCAGGAGCGAGTCGACGTTAAAAAAGATACGTTTGAACTACGAGTGTCAGCAAGAGCCACGTAAATACCTGCTTACACTCGGAGCGGACGCGCGCGCTTGATGGAAGTCTTGTATTCGCGCTGTTGGTAAGCGCTTCGGGACCGTTCTTTTACGATTGCAACTCGATACTGACGCGACACTCGGCAAAGAAAGGTTGGACCGGGGTCGACAGTGACGTGCAGTCTGTCAGAATAAAAATGGCATACCAATAACAAAGTGTACATACCGTGTTACGAAGGCAATCCATACGGCGTTTATTTCAGCTCTATATCACACAAAACAAGAAGATAGAATCGACGACAGTCCCTTTTCGACGAGTGTTCGTCAACACTGCCTCGGAAAACAAGGGGAAGAGATTAACCTCCTCACCTCTTAATCTAGAATTGAGGTCAGTGATCAAACTATAATACGGGAAGGGTCCACAAGGGTCGCGCGGGCATATTCCATTTAGCACGCCAGCCGGTCGTAGGCAGACGGTCTTGCGACGAAGCAACGCAGCGCCGAGTCGGAATGCCTGCTAGGCCTATACGCTTCGTCGGAGTCGGTGAATCCCGCGTTCTTGTTCGTCGTGGTCTGTTTTAAGTACTGTTTTCTTGCTGCTTGAAGTCGGCACGCGCGGGAAGAACACGTAGAAAAATAAACGTTCAGTCAGTCAGAGTTTTGAGAGGAAGGAAAACAAAGAAAATAAATGTTCGTCGGTCGCCGTCACCCAAGTAACTGGCGGCCCTGCCCTACTGCGCACGCGCAGTAGTTGCTTCGTTTACCACACGATAGATGGCGCTTGGCTCTCAGCATTATCAAATTTGGCAATTTTCGCCACACATCTCTAATTATGCTACTAAATGTGGATCTGAATAATATTTAACAAAACTTTTAGGAAACATTCGCCGGCTATTTATTGTTTACGATCGCGGTGCTGGTGAGGTAGGCTCTTACCCAATAGGCGATGTGGATTCGGCTGACGTGCACCGATTCTGCGTATGCATCGTAGTGAACAGGCGAAGGAAGGAAGGCGCAAAAGAGTCCAGTTTTCTTTTAAAAGTTCTATAGCAAATAATTTTTTTGGGCTCCCTATTTTTGTGTTTTTGTGTTTCTTTTCACACCTTTTACGACGTGCGGTGGATGAAACTCGATTTTAAAATCATTTCATGGTCCCTTTAACTTTTTTTACGCGGAACTAGCTCGCCTGTTATCACTTATTTACGTCAGTCGCACGTCGTGTATCAAACATAATGTTTTCGAAGGTTCCGGCCATACACTAGCAATCTTGAATGTACAGTGCGCCTCAAACTTAACGCCGCCACAAGATCGTCCGGTTTCTTCATTTCCAAAGCTATTCCTGAACCTAGCAACCTAGCAATTTGCGTCCCCGATGAAAACCCCACCAGGGGAAGGTATTCCACCAGCTGCAGCGATCAATTTATCTTTCGGTTGCATGCAATACATCAATATTTGCGAAACTGAGTGGCAGCGTTAAGTTTGAGGGGCACTGTACCATAATTGTGCACAAATAGGACAAGGCTGTGCAGAGCTGCGTTCGATTCGCCGACCGCCGACTGCGTTTGCCAGCCTTGCTACTGCAAGTTGCTCTTTCTTTTTAGGGCTCAAGGCCACCCAATAAACAGCGTCTTGCCTGAGTTGTCGTGGTCACTTCACGACTGCAGTTACCTCTATGTGACATATGGTGAAGGTATGGGTTACCGACGTCGATGCACCGGACACCCCCAGGGAGCCACCACGGGAGCCCGGACCCTGATCCACTCAACCGGAAAGATCGGCGCAACCAAGCAATCGTTCCTGAGTTTGGCCGCCTTCCCCACAAGACCAGGAAATCAGCCGACGTCTCGGAGACAGCAATGAACAGCTCTAGGACACCCGCCGCCGTCGTCTTCCAGCGTCCCCAAAAGGCACCGTCCTATAGTGGCTCCTCTTGCGAAGACTCGGAAGAACGGCTTAAACAATTCGAGTGGATAGCTACGTTCGACCAGTGGGCTGACTGACCAAGACAACATTCCACCGGTTTTCTTCTTTATTAAATATTCGTCGAGGACGTGATATGAAAACAGAGAGAGCACCCTGGCCTCATGGGGTGCGTTTAAAGAAGAGTTTCAGAAGACCTTTTCAACTGACTTACGAAAAGAACGAGCTAAATTACTCTTGCACACTCGTGGACATCATCCTTACGAACGTGCCACTGTCATTTTTGAAAAAAATGAAGCGGACGTTCGACGCCCCGTTCTTAACATAGCCGAAGAAAATAAAGCGAGGTCCCTTATATGAGGCGTTAAAGAACAACTGTTCACCCTTTTCAATCAATTTACGACTGTCGCCGAAATCATCACGGAGGCTACCACAATAGAAAATGCCCTTGACATGCTGGCAAGAGGAGACGAACGTCCTGAAGTCCTGACAAAGAGCTACATCAATGTAGGTGGTTCCAACATCGACGCTCTACGAGACACAATCCCTGCCGCTGATCGTGAAGAGCTAAGAAGGCTCTTTCTAACAACACAGCACCAAGTCGCTTCACTTACGGATGTAAACACTCAGTACAGTGGAGACGGAGGGGGGAGGGGGGGTGAGGGGGCAGTGCACCAGCACCAAGCGATGGTATATCCTGCTGAAGTGCATGTGCCTGTCTTAAGCCGCCGCATCGAAACCTCTCTACGGGTAACCAAAGCGCCTGCGCCTCGACGTCCGCCTCCACCCTCAACAGGAACTCCTAATCCTACACCTCAAGAAAAACTGACGCAGTGTGTACCCAGGACCAACGACCCTTTTGTTATCATTGCAGGGAACCGGGCCACGTCGTCGCCGATGCCCATAGAGAGAGCGTGGCCTTCGTGGCTTCGCCGTCGACGCGCCGCGACCCGAGCCCGGACAACGACCAAGAGATACTGAGGAATACCTACGCCAGACGTCGCCTGAGCCAAGGTAATTCTACCGGTCACCATCGCTTTCAGTGTTCAGTGCTTTCAGTTTCATCGGTGTGTGAGCGTGCATCGATCACACACCGCTATAACTGGCTGAAGGTCGCGAAGCCCCCATAGGAGAAACTAACAGTAGCAACTACTGGAGATGGAGTTTCTGTCCCTCAAAGCTACGAAAGTCCTCCACCGTCGAGACTTTGCGACATAACAGAGACGGCGTACCGTAACACCAACGACCCGAACAACCGTGACACCACCGCGACGACACGATATGCCTGCGACCTGACGAAGCGACGCAACTGCAACGCGACGCCTACAACTGCCGACCTACCAGTTCTGATTGACGGCCGTGAGGTGAACGCGCTAGTGGCCACTGGTGCTGACTATCCAGTGCTAAGCGGTGAATTGACGGCAGCACTAAAGAAGGCATGGGGTGGATCCCAGATGCGAACAGCAGTGGGGCACATAATGACGCCGAGTAGAATGTGCACGTCAAGAATTACCATCGGCAGTCACACGTACCTTTATACGTTCGTAGTAGTGTTGCAGTGCTCACGTGACATGATCCTTTGTGTGCAATTTCTGACAAATCTACGCAGTAATTGATCTCCAGTACAAATATGTCACATACTGTGCCACAATTACGTGTTTCCTAGCTGCCTTTGGCGTTGAGGACTAACGACTAATATCTCAGCATCCCGCCCAACTCCAGAGGCATGATCTCTTTTTGTGCCAACACAGCCGAAATAATGGAGGGGCTTATGGAACGTCAGGCACCTTTGCTGCTTGAACGCGCCCTCGCCGTGGCAAGAGGCATTGTTCATCTCCAAAAAGGACGAGAGAATGTGCTCCTGATCATCTTCAGTGCAGAGCACAGGTGCCTCAACAAGGGCACGACCGTGATTTTCCTGGAGGGAATAGCCGAGATAAGCAGCGCGATAGTCATTTCACCGCCATCATCAGCGGGTCACCAGCAAACAACCGAACGTGCCCTCGACGTTACCCTGCACTGTCCAGACATCTACAAGAGAAAATACATAGTCTGCTTTGCCGTTAGAAACACTGCTTTTCGTCGTCAGCGGAGATCCGTCAAGCACCAATTGTTAAGCATCGGATCTCGACCGACGACGGCGTACTACCTCTTTGGCAACCCCCCACCGGAGTCTCTCTTCACGAACGCGACGCCATCCGCGACAAAATCGACGAAATACTTGGCGACGACATTATTCAACCACTCAGGAGTACATAGGCGTCACCCGTCGTCGTTGTGAGGAAGATACACGGTACCCTTAGGTTGTGCGAATGTGCGTCATTTACCGTCGCTCAAACAACGTACCAAAAAGGACGTATATGCCCTCCCCCACATTAAAGATGCACTCGACCGATTCTGCCATGTCATAGCCAATTCACGTCTTCCAACACGACAGTGAAAAGACGGCTTTCGTAACGCCAGACGACCTCTATAGGTGTAAAGTCATGTCATTCGAACTTTGCTCTGCACCAGCCACATTCCAGAAAGTCATGAACACTGTCCTAGCAAGCCTGAAATGACAGACTTTTATTGTTTCCCTAGACGATGTCGTAGTGTTTTCCGCAAACATTGACGAGAATCTCAAGCGGCTAAAGACAGTACTCTATACGATAAAAACCTCGGGACTGACCTTAAGGCCAGAGAAGTGCCGATTCGCCTGCTAGGAGCTGCTCCTTCTTGGGCACATTTTAAGTAGAAATGGAGTATGCCCGGGCCCGCAGAAGAAAGCCGCCATCGCCAACCCCCATCTGCCAGTTGATCAGAAAGCGCTTCTTGGATTCCTGGCTTGTGCGCTTACTACCGGCGCTTCGTGAAATACTTCTCGTGAATTGCCGAACCGCTAACACGTCTGGCAAAAGCCGATGCCCAGTTCACATGGGACGCGTCGCGAATGGCATTGTTCAACGAGTTTGAGCGCCTACAACTGTCACCGCCAATTCTTGGACACTTCCACATGGACGCTGAGACCGATGTTCACACGAACGTAAGCAACGTGGGCCTTGGAGCCGTGCATGTTCAGACGGCGAACGGTCTGAAAACAGTAATCGCCTACGCCAGCCCCCCGATTACACATACGGCCGGTCCTTCAAGGTCGTCAACGACCATCACGCTTTGTGTTGGATCGCCAGCTTGAAAGACACTTCCGGCAGGTTGGTACGTTGGAGCGTGAGATTACAGGAGTTCGACCTCACCGTCGTCTATAAGTCTGGCCTCAAACACTCCGATGCCGCCTATCTTTCACCTCTTCCGGTCAACCCGCCCCGCACAGCGGAGAAGACAATAGGCTTTCTTTGGAACAATCAGCCAAAGTACTTTCAACCGGGAACAACGAGCTGATTTGGAGCTAAGAAGCCTCATCGGATAGCTTGAAGGGAAGAGTAATTCACTGCCCAGAGTGTTCCAGTGCGGGCTGTGTTCGTACTGCCTGCTCCACGACGTTCTCGTTAAGAAGAACTTTTCGCCACTCCGAGCGCCATATCTTTTACTTGTGCCATCCGATCTACGCCAAGAAAGTTTACACGACTCCTACGATGAACCAGCGTCAGGACATCTTTGGATTGCTCGGAAACTTGCAAGAATTTGTGAACGGTACTACTGGCCTTGTCTTAACACCGACGTCTGCCGTTACGTTCGAACGTGCCACGACTGCCAGTGCCGAAGGTCGCCAACGTTGCAACCAGCCGGCCTACTTCACCCGATACACCTGCCCTCGCCACCTTTTCAGTAGGTTGGCATGAACTTACTCGGGCTGTTTCCGACATTCGCCTCCGGCAGCAAGTAGATCATGGTCGCACCGGACTATCTGACGTGCTACGCCGAAACGAAGGCCCTTCCCACCGGCACCTCACAGTAAGTTGCGAAGTTTTTCTTTCATCCACCAGATTCTCCTGCGGCATGGCGCCCCACAGGTCGTCATCACAAAGAGTGTGACCACCTTTACAGCGGCGCTCTTGCGGTCTCTTTTTTACTACAGCCAGACCACCCACCGCAACACGACTGCGTGCCACCCCCAGACGTACGGCCTAACTGAGCGCCTAAACAAGACCTTGGCAGACACCGAGCACACAAGGTGGGACGAGATCCTCCGATATGTGACGTTCGCGTACAACATAGCCGTACGACAAAACCACCGAAATACCACCGGTCAAACTGGTATACGGAAAAAATGTGGCAGCGACTCAACGATATCCTGCCAAATGTCGTAGCGGACGGCCTCAGTGACTACGTCGCCACGTTCCTTCAACGGGCGGAAGAAGCTCGACAGTTACGAGATACCGCTTCTAGGCCCAGCAGTGCAACGACGTGGCACGATACAACCTCCGACACCAGGCCGCAGAATACGAGGTCGGCAACCGTGCTTGGATCTGGACGCCGAAACGTCGTCGAGGGATCAGCGAAAACGTTCTCCGCCGGAACTTTTGCCCTTACAAGATTACGCGACGCTTGAGAGACCTGCACAATGTGGTGGTTCCCGATTGAGTAATACACTCCCAGCGGCACCACACTCGCTCAGAAGTTGTCCACGTCGTTCGAATGAAGACGCACTAATCCAGGTAGTGAGTTATTTGACTTTTTTCACCCTTTGCGATCACTCAGATCTTTTTCCCTTCTCGATGTTTTGTTTGCAGCATTGGGTCTATGTTTCGTTAGAGGGGAGTAATGCCAAAGCTGATTTCTTTCACTTGGTCTCCCTACGCACTGTCATCTTCCTTTTAATGTTGCCCCTAATCTTTTTTATACTGCGCGAAGCTAGCTCGCCTTTTATCACTTATTGCGTTTGACCTCGCGTCGGGTATAGAGTAGAATGTTCTCGAAGGTTCCGGGCAGCACATTTTTACGGCGCAGGCGACAGACCCCCTAGCAACGGCGCTTACGCCGGATTGGCTGTTATTGGAGATGGACGCCCTCCGCCATCACAGATAGCAACGCGCAGTTGCAATGAGAACTTTGATTTCGGATTCGGACGGTGCGTGTATCCCTGGAGAGCGTGTTCATTCACCCCCCCCCCCCCCCCCCCCCCCGGCCTGCGTTCAAGCCACTTCGTGGCAACAGTCTGCGGGTGTTCATCACAGAACTATTACCCAACTTCGCCCCTCCCCCCCCCCCCCCCCCCCCCCCTTACACGCCGCTTCACGGCGTCCAGCCGGAAATTCAAGCCCCAGTGTCCGCCACTGCACCTCTGAGAAGGGACTCCCATGCCATTTAGTGCAGCAAAGTTAGGTCGACAACATTCGTTTTTTTCTTCTTTCAGACTTAGTTGTAAAAAGTAATGTAAATATCGCCAAATGCCTCGACAAAAAGAAAATGAAAAAATAAAAGTAAGCCGAAAGTGTGTATCAATCCGTGATCAGCTGCTGATGAGGCAGACACCTTACCACTAAGCTACGCTAGAGCTTCGGAAACTGGTTGTAACCGTTGCCCATGTGTGACAGTGCCAGCATCCATCTCCACGAGCTAGCAATCCGGCGTGAGCGCCGTTGCTATGGGGTCTATTGCCTGCGTCCTAACAATTTGCTTCCGAGCATACGCTAACAATTTCGAATGTACCATGACTGTGCATCAATAGGACCAAGGCGCACAAAGCGACATTCGATTCGCTGACCGCCGACTGCGCTCGTCACCCTTGCTGCTTCCAGTTGCTTTTTCTTTGTGTGGCACAATATCCCCTAACAAACAGGTTCTTCGCTTTGTCCCCGTCACTTCAAGCGGGCCGTTACCTCCGTGTAACACTATGCTGCATGACGAGTAGAGTTAATTTGTATGCATGGCGGCGCAGGAACGTGATCCCGTGTAAATATATATAAAATAATTTCGTTAAATCATTCACCACAGAGTGAAATACCAAAATAGGACGAACCCGATATTGGCCGTTAAATTAAAGTTCGAAGTTTCATTTGATTCCTCTTTTAAAACTCGAGGCTACACTTGTTTATACCTCAGCTTATGGTGTCGTTCTGTCTTTTATATGTTAATGTTTTTGTTTGTTTTCTCTTTGTAAAAAAAGCACCTTGCATTTGCGGTCAAGTGACTGATCTAGTGCCCATTGCCTAAAGCCACGAAAGCTAGACTTCTCGTTACGATGCAGACAGCCTTCCATGAAGAACGTATTAGACATCCTAAACGGTCACAATCGAAATTCTTCTTTAATGTAAGCTCTGCAATACCAAAAAGACCTCGTCTCCGTTTATCTTTGTTGCTTGTGCTTTTATTTATTTTTTAATTGTAATGCTGCAGGAAGAGTGCGGTCACGAAGCAATAATAAATGCTCTTGAACAAACATATGCGTGCAGTTTTTCGAAGATAACCAACGGAAGCACATATATACACTTGAAAACGAGCGTGTTCGTTAATAGATAGAAGACTTCAAAGTATAAAACAGAGAGTACGAGGACGAGGACGGGAACAGGACATCTTTCATGATGTCCTGTTCCCGTTCTTGAAAGGTGTCCTGTTCCCGTCCTCGTCCTCTCTGTTTTATACTTTCAAGTTTTATAACATATATAAGAGCCATTACAAACGTTTGTCATTTCGGAAATATTGAATGGGTCGGTGCTGCTATGTAGTTTTGAAAACGGTTTTTTTTTCAAATATTTTATGTTTTATCTTCCTACTGTTTAGCATATGCCGAAATATATTAAGCCCAAGCCGACGGAAAGTTATCGTTTAATACAGTCAGTTTGCTACAAACATCACTCTGGTTTTAGCCGTCGTGCTGATTTAGATGGAGGCCACTGATGTTTGTGCAGGTAAATTCTGTCTTAGTGTAAAGCTACTTTTTCACTTTTCAACCTAGCTAAGCGTGAACAGTTGAGCGAAATGTTTCTCTTGATGTGACAAGAGCACGACCTTTTAAAAATGCAAAACCTGCCACGGGGACGAAACACTTTTTGTGTTCAAGGGTTGTTGTGAATTGTGTAGATGCACTCCAACTGTACTGTAAAATGTAATACACAGGCAGCTTGCCAATGCAGTTGATGATCTTTCTTGTCTCAAAATAATTGAAGTATCTCGGTAAATGTTTGAAATATCGAAAAAAGTTACCCATATTATCCACATGAACATAACAAGCTGGTAGTCTCGATGAATCAAAAGTTTAAGCAATTGTCCACAGTAGAGGTAAGCGACCTCTACTGTCGTAACACGCACGTAGTAGAGAACGGCCGTATTTTTGAGCGTTGAAGGACAAAATCCACACTATCTGTCAGTATCAACTCTGTGTTTATTAGTTTGAAATCAATATGCATTTAGAGCAGCGAAATAGTAGTAAGGTCGACGTTCTTAATTTCAAAGCAAAAAAAAAAATATTGGTATTTAGTGTAGCCAAATTCTACAAGGTGGACTTATGGGAAGCTCAGCAAGTCTATTTCTGGAGAAAAGAATGTGCCTCGGAAAGTTTATTTTTAATGCAAGTAACATTTACACCTTTAGGCCTTTCTTTGATAAATCAATCGTCAAAGAATGGTGCTTCCACTCCTAACCGACAATTGGTATATATAAAACAATGGAGACGCGGCAATACCGCAAGCCTTTCTGTTGATACATATTCCCCTGTCTACCTGAAAATCCAAACGCCCGAATGGGTGGAAGATTTTATTAACCAAGAATGTGCTGTGGGTTACAAAATATATAAAGCGTTGCTTCCCTAAATTCTGCTGAGTACAATCAGCATTACCTGCGTGGGTAACGTAAAAATAAAAAGGCTTGATCGTACGAACTCTGTTCCGAACAAAAATGTTTAATGATAATAAAGCAACTCTTCGAGGATTTCGAAGGATTGATAAAAAAATGTGCGCAGTGAATTTTGCAAGAACACGTAGGCTACAGATTGCTAAAACAATAGAACGGTTGCGAAAAATTACGAAGATCTGGACATCTTTAGGACTAACAAATGCAATGGGGATAATGATAAAGAGAAAAACATGATGTCTTGCACATAACTCTCGATGGCATCGTATTATTTTCCGCGTAATACTATTCTTAGCTTAGTAATTTGCTCGAATCCTTTGGTTCACAGAAACAGCCATTCGGGTGTTGTGCTAGACATTGAACACACATTGATTTTATAGAGTGATTTGGAGACGGAATAGTGAAAGCTTTAATACTAAAATGTTAATCATATGTAGCCAAACACAGTAAGACTATGTGATCTCCTTGGATAGTTTGTCTCAATTAGTTGATTTCGTATAGGTGTCTAGAACTCGAAAGTATAAGGATTGCAAATATAAAATACAAATAATACTATTTCACTCGCTCGATCTCTTTTTGATCTAAATAGCTGAATTATCACTCGGGCTATAAGTAAATCAAAACAAAAAGAGGCCCTTCGAGCTCTCCAAAAGCAGCAGGACGTGGCACTGGAGGCCTCACGTGGGTCCTTCGTTGAGAGAAAGCCGGCGTCAGCTGCTTCCGGGCCAAATGGGTCGGACAACGGATGCCATCGCCGAGAACGTGTTCCACGTGACTCGATCGATACGCGAGTGGAAGGGCTTCAGGTGCCTTCTCGTACGCCGCGAGTGCGGAGGGATGAATACAGCTGCGGCCTCTGGAATCTTCAATTACGATATGTCGGAAATCGTCGGGGAAGATTTCCGAATCGCCCGGCTTTTGGAGGGTCTTCTTTGTTCCGACTAATTGGATGTGAGTAGGTCGCGTAATCGGCTTTAGAATTGGTATCGGGCTCGCGTTTAAACTTTTCAATGATACATTATATGGCCGAATTATCTGTCGCCTGTTGAAAGAAGCATACTTCGAGGAGCAGGGTCGCATCATTACGGCGGCGAATTCGGAACCCTAACCAATCGGAAAAAAGTAACACTGGGACAAAAGTGTCGCGTGCTGCCAAACATAGGTGGAAACCTATCATCATTACATGGCATGTCTTTGCCCTCGATAAATATTACCGAGTTATTACTAAGCCACTCTCACTACAGAAAGCTTGTTCTTGACACATTAGAATAGTGATACTTCCCTGTAGAACGGAAAGCAAATTATAAATATAATCACAAAATTTTTTATGCTAAGCCACACTTATTAATCAAGCATTGTACGTACTAAAACCATAACCATGCAGGTTCATTGTTTATTCAATTGTTCCGATGACTCTGATAACGATATCCGATGCTCCGCCGCCGACTTTGCGGATACGTCGTCTCGTTATTGGAGATCATTGACAGGGGCATCGAAAGTATCAGAATAATCAACAGAAACTTAGTATTAAGGCGGTAGCAGGACTACAGTCAAAAACTTGCATGGTTTGTACTGACGAATAAAACAGCAATAATTCGTGATGCATGCATAATCCGACACGTGCAGCAGATAGCAACAATAACAGAATGCCGAGAAAGAAGAAGGCCGCCCTCATAAAACAAAAATCTCGCTATCGCCGATGAAAAGTTCTTTCTCGAAGCGCGTCTAACAAATCCAGCACAATACCTGCATGAACTTTAACGAAGGAAACGACCATTACCGAAGAGTTACCACGGGCGTATTCTGGCTCTTTTACAAAGTGAAACCACGGCCGTGACAGCAACGCGCTAAAGCTGCAGAACACTGAAGAGCGCATTTCAGAAACCGGACCAACGTGGCCCCCTAACCCTTCTCAGGTTTTTTGTTGTGTCTGGTTATTCGTTGGGTTTTTGGGAGTTCGTAGGTGATCATAAGTTTAAGGCGGAGACTGGGGTTAATTTAAAATTAACAAGACGTTCATTAACCTGGGTTACAATAGATTACACAGGGTTACATTATGTCGGAAGGAAGAGCGGTCGCCCCGTCCGTTTGTACGGCGTCCCGGCGTCGTCTCTCTTGCGAAGGGGCTCTCCTCGGTGAGACCTAACCCGACGCCTTGCTCCTCTCGCCTCGGAATCCCCTCCGGGTCACGTAAATTGAGGGGCCCGGTTTTGGGGGCTCCACGGAGGTGCAATGGGAAAGCCCAGGTTTGACAAATGTTTGGTTGACTTTCTGGGTCTCTGTGCGGCAGGCTCGGTGGCCCTCCGCGCGGAAGGCGCATGACGCTGACACCACCACTTGGCAAACAGCGAAAACTACGGCCCCAGTGAGCCCATTGGCGTGTCAGAGCGAGTCACGTGACAAATTTTCGTCCAAGTGCTTTTGTCTTACAGATAGATGTCAGGTATCATGCTCCGCCTTTTTGATTTGCTTGAAGCTGCCTTCACGCTCGATCACAGCCACACGAAGGCACAAACGAAGGCTGGGAGACTTAACAAAATGCGAGTTTGAAGGGAGCTGGTCAATGCAGCTAAGCTACCTCCGTTTTTTTGTCTCTCTTCCGCGGGATAAAATTCCGCGAACTGCGCTTTGCTTAACCTTTGCTTTTCTTTTTCGACGTATAGGTTTTGGCATCTGTCAAAAAATCTGAAACCTCGCCAGCATAGCCGATGAATTCACAGACGATGCTGTTGACACTGAACGATTAACGGCGGCGGGTACGGTATGTTAGGATGACGTCGGCGGTGACCGACGTCAAAATAGCGTCGGCATAAGCTTTCCGATTTGAACACAATATTGGTGCAATACTGTGTGCTGCCTGGGGAATATTTGGTACCATATGAAAAAGTTAATTAAAACGTTGATTTTAATAGAACAACTTTAGACGAAAATTAAATTGTTAGATTTACTTTAAATATACATGACACGATCGTTCAACTTTCGCTTAATATTGGTGATACAAATCCTTGCCAGTTTTATCCCGCTAACCGCGTTTTTTTTTTTCGTTTACAGACGATAGTAGTGGCGGGTAAAAATTGAGCACCGTTCGCAACCTTACAGCTTTATTCCGTTTCATATAATTTACGTTGTACAGCCTTTTATACGACAATTCTTATAGATTGCTTTTAACTGAAACTAGAAGAAACACCTAAATTATATCATCGGTCGTAGCCTGCCTCTATTTCTTTAGTCGTCGCGCGACATTTAGTGATTTTTTTTTTTTTTTTTGCTTGAGTAAAGTAATCTTAATATATGTTCTCGGGGAGCACAAAATATACTATTATTAGTTGGCTTTACTCTTAAGGTCGGTTCACACGAGTGGATTTGCTTACTATTTCTTACGTTGCGTGTGGGGTCACCGGGATAGTTATGTTTTTTATGTCGCGTGCAAATCTGCCCCTTGAACCCGACGCCGTGCTTCATTCGAAGCACGGACTTCCCGGCGACCTGCGACGTAATGTAACACAACGCAATGTAGGAAAGCACCCCAGTGTGAACTGACCTTTATGCCAGACCTTCCTTGTGTCGAGTTTGACAGAGTGCGGGACATTTTCGCCCTCTCCTTCTCGTATTACCGACGCCGAACCTCATTATGCCCAACATCTAACTCAGACTATCACCCCCCCCCCCCCCGTCCCCCACCCCCGCCCCCTCACGTGTACATTTCCGTCCCGGAACGTGACTATTATACTCCGTCTCACTAAAACCATGCAGCACAGCAAAAGTTGCAGGAGAGAGAGTACATGCCAACCTGTTTAAGAGAAGGGAAGGGAGGAACGAGAGAGAAGTCCTGGGATTCCCTTGTTCCTTCATTCCCTAGTCTTGAACAGGTCTGGGTCCATTCTCTTCCTGTAGCTTTAAATGTACTGCACGGTATTAATGAGAGGGAATATTCAGTCCCGGAGTTTTGTTAATGGCAACTTTGGTAGCTCTCATGCTTAAAAATATGTCGTTTGTTTTCACTTCTGCAACTATCATAATTTTAAACGTTTATCTTTATACTGACGAGTGAGTTCTGGCTAGCACACGTACCGCGCATACGCCAACGGGTACGCGCGCAAAAATTTACGCACACAAAGATGAAGTGCATTTCGGGAAAAATCCACATTCCCAAGTCGGGTCGCATGAAACCGCCCGTTACCCATTTGTTCACTCTAAGAAGAAAAGATGGTCTCAAAGGACTAACGCAAGCATTTGGTCCTTTGAACTGCCATTTGCTACCCGAGAAGGTCATCTGGTTCGAGCTAGGTACCGTGCTCAAATCCTGGGGACTAAATGCATTCGACCGGGACGAGCCGATAGGCTTGCGCGAGCAAAAGCAGCCATTAGTCCTCCTAAGAACGAGTGCATCTGGCCAAACGCGCGGACAATATGGCGGCGTCTGCTGCATCGCCGATGGCCAGCATTAGCAACGCACTTACTGTATCGGAACGCAGGGGGAGGTATCCACAGACAGTCGTAGCCTCAAATATTGCAGGAGGGGGCATGTTTAAGAGTTGGAGCTGACTTTATTACAATAGCAGCCTCTGTTCCAGCACGTCGTGGAAGATAGGGGTGACGTGAGCGCGGCCATTTTTGATGCACTGGCCATGCGGCTTTTAACCTCTGTCCTGTCGTCCTTTCCCTTCGCATTCTTCGTAACATGCTTTGGAAGCGTTTATGTTTTCTTTTTGGTTTAATTGGGATGAAAATAGCCACCTAGCACGTGGTAAAACGTTTCCAGCGACAAACAAGGAAAATTTTCTTTCTTATTAATATTTTTTTTTATTCTTTAAGATATTATAGTTTTCTTTCAAAAGAGACGATGCGGTTACCGCGGAGGCGCGTATGCGCAGTGGGGCAGGTGATGCGGGGAAGCGAAAACATGGCTGGTGGGAGCCTATGGGGACGATGTTTTATAGATTGTCACAAATAATTACTGTGTGTAACGTTACTTCTTAGTAAGAGATACACTCCTTGGGATATATGTTTAGCAACAATATCAGATAATAATATGGTGCGAAACCAGCACCATATTTGTAACATTGTTCACGGTCGAGATGGACACTGTCCAAACGACTTCTTTCGAATGATCAGTATAAAAGGCGTGCGTGTAACCTTTGGGGTTGGCGATTTGATTACCGTGGATTCCGTTTTCGAACGCCGACGCGAGCGGACGTGGCATCATGAGCTCCCGTGGAGCGATTTCAGTGGCTCTCGCAGGCCGCGGTAACAGGGCGGAAGATGACACTCAGGACTAGAACGTCATCCTGCCTCCTTTGCCAACAATGTCAGCGGATTTAAACACTGTGTTTCTTCATGCGGACGTAAAGGGGCGGCCGTACCGTGTCGAGGACTTACACAACGTGTTGATTCGTCTGGCTTTGCTTCCCGAGGTCTCGGCCCTCGGGGCTTACCAGATTAATCACGTGTGGGCAGTAACGTTCAATAATGAAGGCAAAAATAAATTGGTGGCAACGCCGGAGCTGACTGTCAAGGGCCACCCATTCATCGTTATCGACCCCAGCCACCAGGACGTTCGCGTTAAGCTCCATTGGCTGTTCTTTAGCGTCGCCGATGGTGATGTGAGAGAGGCCCGGGCGCCGTACGACAAGGTCATCGAAGTGGTCGGAGAAAAGTTAACGCGCATGGTGGTACTTCGGCTCACGGCGGCCGTCACCTGCGATGATATCCCGTACCAGTTGCGGATGGGCGGAGTGCCATCCCTCGTCGTCGTGCCTGGAAGAGCTCCGTTTTGTCTCCGGTGCCAGCAGACGGGACACATCCGCAAGCACTGTCGTGTCACACGCTACAGCGCCTACCGTCGTTTCTGTTACGAGGGCGCTCACTGCGTCCGAATGTACGAGGCGGCTGCTACGCCTTCGGGGGTCCTGGAGAAATCCGAGCTCCTAATGGACGATGACGACGCCGAGGAGGCTGCCGCGGGATCTACAGTCTAAAAAAGCCCTGAAGCGAAGGATCTCTCTGCGGCCGAGGACGAGGCGGGGACGAGCACGAACGACGTGTCACCAAATGCTGACGAGACGGTGCACGCTGGACAGCAGGAGAAGGTGGCGGCGGAGGCGCGTACACCGCCTGCTCTAGAGAGCGTCGTCTCCGATGCAGTCAACAGGCAGCCGGCAGTCGACGTCCCCGTGGACGCAGGCGAAACGGAGGGTAGCTATACGACAAAAAGGACGTGGGAGGAAGACGCTGCAAGTTTCACGGAATCGGAGCAGGGAGTGTCACCGTCAAAGGCGGGCTCTTTCTGGATGCGACGTTCCACAGTCAATGCGAATACATCAGTGGACAAGGCGGCAGCCAAGCCATCCCCGTGATAGCGCGCGCCGGAGCTGGACTCTGAGTCTGTGCGAAGAAAGTGCTGAAGCCAACATCGCGCTGAGTCGGAACAGATGGGCGCACGACCCGAGGTAAGCACCATTAGGTCCCTCTCTTTCTGAATGGCGGTGATGTTAGAAGCTCCTTTACATGTCGCCACGATCAACATCCGTGGGCTTGCGACTAGGCGCCGGCAATATCAACTTAGTCAGCTATAAATAATTCGATCGAAAGCCTAAAGCAGACAAACCGCGTGGTGCAACCGTTTTGAAATTTCTTTTTAATGTTTGTGTCTCACAGACTGTTGGAACTTCAGGGAGTTGCTGTTTGTTTTTCCGCCGGCCTCTAGGTGTCGTTGAGATGGCCATGGTTTCGTGTGCGTATGGCTTATTTGTATTCTGTGATTGTTCTCTTTCAGGTACAGACTGGCGCGTTATATTTGTTCACGCCCCGACTATCGAGTGCGGACGTTGAAAAACCTTTTAGAGACTGAGTGAGTTATTTTTCTTGGAGATTTCAATCGCTTCTGAACACCAGAGGATCGTGCTAATGAAATCCGGGTTCGCGACTCAAGCGCTCTTTATTTGAATGATATTGTTGCTGAAGATGTGTTAGAGGACGTCGCGAATGTCACCGCCAAATATAGCGTTCATTTCACACACTTTCAAGGCCTAAGTCATGCTCGACTTGACAGGGCCTACGATTCCCTTAGTCTGTCCCGCTGTGCGACAATTGCTCCGTTCAACCTGTTTCTCTTGGCGATCATGCATTAGATATCTTCGCCCTCAATAAAAAAAAATGAAAACGTTAAAGGCCGGCCCACAAGCAGAGAGAAGGAACCCGATCCTCACTTTCCTTCTCGCCACTGTGAAAGGAGGAAATCGCCTCTCGTTTCCTCCTCGCCATTTTCTGACTTTTTTTTTTTTTTTTTGCCAGCTGCCTGTTTTTTCTTTTCTTTTTTTTGAAAAGATTACCCAGAAGCCAGCCGGCACACCTGCGACAAGGAGCGGAACCAACCGAGTAGCTGTTTTGAGCGAGCTTGGCACTTGCTCTTCCCAACGAGTTGCATTGGCTCTTTTTTAGCATTGCTTTAAAAGACGATTCTTTGCTCTTGTGAGAGCACAATTGCCTTGTGCTGCTCAAAGAAGTAGTCATTGAAGTATCAATTTTAATATAAATATCTGATTTGGCATCTTTCGTTGTTTAGGCGACAACGGGAAGTACGAGCGGCGTTTTCTGTATATCAGGGATGGCGACAACGGGAAGTACGAGCGGCGTTTTCTGTATATCAGGGATGGCGCTCCATAGACCAGTGGTTCTGAATCATCATGGTTCGTAAACCGGCAGAGAGGTGACAGAGGATCCCATCCGTAGTGGGTCTAGCACTTTTCGGTGTAGAGCGTTTTGCTGTAGGGCATTTCGGTGCGGACGTTTTGGTGCACAGACATTTCAGTGTACTGTCTTTTTGCTGCAAAAACTTTTCGGTGTAGGACTTTTCAGTGCGAGGATATTTCGGTGCACGGACATTTTGATGCATGGACATTCGACGCTATGGTTTGCTCGCCGGTATCTCTTTTTCAACGTACGCAGACACGCTTCACATCGTGTTTGCGCGTTGAGTTGATAGCGATAGCCTCCTCTATAAGGTGTTGGCTTTATTATTGGTTTTGCGTGTAGGGAACGCCCAAACAGCAAAACGTTTGAAGTTGTTTGTGTATTCAGAACAATTTTGAATATCTTCAAATGCGCCTCCTCAGCGTAAACGCATAGCTCCGATTGCTAATAATAAATTGTGGTGACCTCGCACGACAAAAAAAAACAAAAAACAATGTAATTATCACTTGTAACTCATTAGGGAATAAAGTAGGCGTGTGCGGGTACAAAATAAGTGTAATCAAATCAAATATCGATTTGAATCAAGTAAACAAGCCGAATTTGGTGAATGATAAATCTATTTTATTTCGTATCAAATGTTTGCTGATTCTCGTATGAAAAAAAAGAAACAGTGACCACAGATCATACACAGTGTAGGATCTGTGGTCAACGTCTCCTTCCATGCCGTAATGATGTCGCCGGACGTAAATAACTGCCTTACAATCGTGCTTACAGAGGGCGATTTTTTTTTAACCACTAGACATTTTTCTAAGAAAGACGTCAGAGTTACACAATTGCGGTTTGTGCCTTATCTGTAGTCATCAAAAACACCAAATCATTCATTTTTAAAGAGATGTAGTGGACGTGAAGTGGCTCACGGCGTCCTAAAAAGCCTAATTTGGACGCGAATCGTGTTACCGCAATCTTTTCGGCCACCGCACTCCTCGTCCCTTCTACAGTGGCGTTGTCACAGCGATGCGCATGATTTGTCGCTTTGGCTTCATGGCGTTAGGCTGTGCCACGCGAAGATGGAGCCAACATATAATCAGAACTATATTTTCGCGCCCAAATTAGGAGGACGAAGTATAATATTGTACGCGCGTTACATCTTTTTAAGAATGGACGGTTTGGTGGCTTGCGATTATGGCCAACAACTTTCTAAATACAGGATGCCGTTTTCGTTTCTAATTAAAAGGTTAATTAGCGAATTTTAGGCAATCGGTCGGTTTTAGTTGCGTTCGTTATTGAACCTAATCCTCGCCTGGCCGTATAGCTCACCTACACAAACCACAATGGCGCTAATTTTCACTGGACAGTTTGGTGGCTTTCGATTACGCCCAACAACTTTATAAATCAACTATCCCGTTTTCTCTTATAGTCAAAAAGTTCATTAACAAATGTTAGGTAATCAGTCGGTTTTTGTTGCGTTCTTTCTTGAACCCAATCTTCGCCTGGCCGTATAGCTCGCATCCACAAAACGTTAGTTTCCACGTTTTTTTCTAATATCTATTAGGTGGAAAAAAAAACAACTATAAACGTTGTATATAAAACAGAGGGCAGTTCTTTTCTGATATAAATAACGCGTGGGGCACGCGTCTTGCATGGATCTCGTTTTTTTTTTTCCCGGCCTATGAAAACAAATCTCGGGACATTCGAAATTGAGTTTATGATGGGGCGGGCGCTTTATCACGGGGCATTTTGTCATGTTTCATAAGCTTTATTACTAGTCAGAAGGAAGCCACGCGAGCCGTATGACGTTGCAAACAGCTGATCGGGTGTTTTTCAAGCAGCTCTAGAACTTTCCAATTGACATTTTGGTTCTTAATACATCTAAAAAAGTTTGGTACTTAGACCCAAACATATAATTTATTAGGCATAATTAAAAATACTGCAATTCTCGAAAGACGTCTACCCAAAACATAAAGTTGGTTTCATTGGCGTAAAGAGGCTGCGTCTTTCATTTTTATGCTTGGTCTTTAAAGATTCGTGAAAAGCATTCGCGACCTTATCTTTCAAGCCGCGTACGCGGACAGCGCGGTCTCCTCGGCAAGTTGTTCCCTCATCGAAGACGGCAATGGATAAAAGGTACGATCAAAATCTTATTGCCTGAAAAAAAACGCAAGTTTAAAATAATTCTAAGGGTGCCAGTTGATTTTATTTCTACTATATTCAAATTTCAACACTCGTCTCGGGCAGCATGAAAGGAAGCACTGCACTCTTGGCGCAAACCAATGCCCAGTCAACGGTCCTACACTCAAACACGCATCACCACCCGACCTGTTTGAAAAATAAATAATTTCCAGTACTTTTGGTAGAAAATGTGGATTTGCTACTGAGCGTGATATTTTGTGGACCCAAAAGTCCTGTAGCCGAGATCGGTAGTTCATAGCTTCAGGAAGACTAAGAACGACGGATGCATTATTTCCGGCGGAAGTACTGTTTTGAATTTGAATTCCACGTAAAATATTTCTATATGCACAAATTGTGGCACGATAGCGAACTTGCTTGATTACTTTTCTTTTAAAGACAACATAACCAGGCATAATCCACAGATATTGCAGAATTCATTTTAATTGGCGTACAGCGCGAAAGACAAATATGAACATAAAGAACACAACAGAGCTCTGCATTTCTACTGCGTTTCTTTCCGTACTTGTGGACAGTTAGTCCGCATGACTATAATCAAAAACTGCCAAATCGTTTAAGCCTACCCCTTTTTATAGTTTCTTTCGTTGATGAATTGTGGCGAATCCCGGCTGGGTTCCGGTAAAGATCTCGCACGTGTTCAAGGACACATTTCGGCATGATTTTCCGCTTGGTGACGACGTTGAGCTGACCGCTGTTCCGCTTCTTTTCTAAGTAGACGGGGAACGCCCACGCCTAAATTAGCCAAGCAGCCCCTAAACTTGCGGTAGTAGACCTTCCGAACTCCTGTTTTTTTTTTTTGGAGATGGCCTTCGCCCACCCTCACAAAGCCCCAAACAGTTATGTAAGGGCTGCAGAAGCTATCTGGGCATTCCATTTCTTCATCAGCGAACAAATGCGAACAGAAGAGAATGAAAACTTCGGAATACCTGCTGTCTTTTAATAAATGCCATAATATGCTACTATTGCTCCTTGCACTATTTTACGCGAAGAAAATTGTGATTTTGCGGTCCAATTTCTGTGTTTCCCGTTCTCTTTGCTGATACGCAAGATATTTGTCGGCTGTCAAGTTTCCAATTACATTTGTCGACAGAAACTAAATGCACGTTTGGCCACAAAGAAATTTTTTTCAAAGGCTGAAGATAGATAAAATATACCATAAACCGCTTCAGTTTTTATGGAAGTTTGTTTTTACTCTTTTTAGTAGCTTCAACAAGGCGGCCGTCACTCTAGAAAACACCTGTAGTACGAACCTATATATTATGCCCCAGAAATGGTCAGACTGTGTCCCTCTGACTGCAATATCTTTGACTTGTAATTACTCATGATTATTACTTTGTACAAAAAACAAGAAAAAAAAACACAATAGTGATACAATCACTCTTCAGTGTGCCGTTTTTAGAACGACAAATTTTCAACTCTCTGGGTAGAGCTCAAAGTTCGGATAAAAATACTAATCTTTTTTCCTTCTGCTGTGATGTTCAAGTTCCGTTCACTCGAGATAAATATGCAGTGTTTTAGCGCATGTGGCCGCATGCGAAAGTATCCGAATGTAGAAGAACTTGTTGTTGGGCTAGTTGGCGTTGACTATCTAAGTGTGTTTTAGAACTGCAGAAAAAGAGCAAAAAAAAAAAAAAGAAGAAAAGCGAGTTACCCCGAACCCTTCCGAGCTCATATCCAACCTGCCTAGCTAATCCCCGGTGCTTGGGATTGCAGCAGAGAACTTTGAAGGGTTACATAGATTTTGTCGGGGGGCCGGCAAGCCCATTAGCACTCGTGCGAGAAGGCCGTAAAAAGCGAGGAGGAAAATGGAGGAGGAAAGGAGAGGAGGAAAAAAAAGAAAAGAGGGGGAATCTTCTGCCGCGCTGATGAAAATTTTGAGCGCCCGCCTTTAAGATGGGAATGGTCACTTTGGAAAATGAAGAGTAGACTCTTGAGGGAAGAAGCTTTTAAGTCTATCGTATATCGTTTAATTGGTAAATTTTACGAAGACGAGGCGACTCTGTGGGATGGTAGGTAGGAACTTGTCAAATAAAAAGTAAAAATTCATGCAATTTAAAGGAGCAGCCTCCTTAACTATCAAAAACTGAAGAAAGAAAGGGCTACGCCGTCAATTGAATTTGTTTTAATAGAAAAAAGCGCGAAACCGTGTGAGTTTGTGCAAGAGATAAGAGATAATAAGAACCAACTTGAAGTAATCGACTGTGAAAGATATAGGGTGGCTATTGTGCGGTCCCAGAGGCTATGGATGGAGGACAGACCTCCACTGCGAGCATGGGGCGACGAGAAAAGGTATGTACAGCGAATCGGGATGAGAGAAATACTCTACGCAAGTACGATAACTCGCGATAAGAAAACGATCGAGCGAGCGTTCGTTAAATATTATAACAATTTGGTGGGTCACAGCGTACCAGAAGATGACGGTTTTGACGCCGATTTCGTCTCTTATGTTTGTGGTCAAAGAAGATGTTCGAGAACGTTTAGAATTGCCGATCAGCAACAGAGAGCTTGAAGATGCCATAGACGAATTAACTGCGGGCAAAACGCCCGGGCCGGATGGTCTCGGTGCCGAATTTCATAGAACGTTTGAAAAAGAGTCAGAGGACGCTTTGTACGATGTGCTCTCAAAACCGTATTGCATAAATACGTTACCGCCATACTTTTTGAAAATCCATGTTGTCCTCATTCCAAAGGTCGATGACCATGTAAAGCTAAGTATGTTTCCTCTTACTGGCGAATATCTGATTAATGTCGACTACAAAACTTTCACAAAAGACCTGGCTCAACGTTTGCAATGTGTTATAAGAGACCTTGTGGGACCGCAAAGATCTGCAGTAATAAAAGTCGCAAAATTTATACCAACCTCTGTTTATTGGGAAGCGTCCGTACTATATGCCTTTTGCTTTTTCACAACTATGTTTTTGAAGCCACGTATAACTAGAGCTATGCTGTTGTAGATGTCACATATGTACTCGCATGCCTTGGCGCACAAAAGTAGGCCGGCATTATTATTCAAATAAATAATAATTAATAAATAAGAACCTACTATATTTAGGCGCATTCTAAAATATTGCGATACCTTTGACGGGCGAGTTGCTATGTCAAAGCTAGACCTAGAGAAAGAATTCGATCTTGTGTCACATGAGGTTCTTTTTCGTGATTTGGAGCATGCTATTGTAGGGTTGGTGATTTTAGACGGGTTAAAAATGGTGTACGCAAAATATTCTATGTCAATCATTGTAAATAAGAACGTCAGTGAAAGTGTATTGGTCCGATCTTCTGTAAGGCAAGGATGTCCGCTGTCTCCATTTCTGTTTTCGATATACTTGGGACCATTTTGTTTCGAACTGATTAACAATGAAGTATACATGGTTTTAGGTTACACTCTTGCGAAGTAAATGTCCTTTCTTATGCAGACGAGGTTGCTGTTTTTTGTGTTGACCGAGACTGCGTTCGTGAGGTAGTCACCAGTTCTTCCTCTTTCTCTAAGCAAACGGGTTGTGCTATCAACTGAAGCAAAAGTGTAGGTCTCTGGCACGGTAATTGGGACAACGCACCTGATGATTTTTTTTTAATGTTCAGAGGACAAATTTGCCGTGCGAAGTACCTCGGGGACCCACTCGAGCACTACCGGGACAGTGAGCAACCAAGGAGTGAAGAGACGGACAGGGTTAATGCCAGAGCGCAGGGCTGGAGGTGTAGGGACTTCTCCATGTTTGCACGCGCTACCGTTTGTAATTTATATTTAACTGCGATAATTTGGTTCATTTAGCAAGTTTTGTGTATCACGCGTCGCAACGTGCAGAGACTCAGCAGAGTTTTCGCTGTTTTCATCTGGAATGCCAGCTGGGAGCGTTCTGCTCGTGCCTAGTTGTTCCAATCTGTTGGTAATGGTGTTCTAGGATTGTCCCACTTAATTCTAGGACACCCTTTGTCTAGGTTCAAGTTTTTACGCAGTCAGCAAGATTTCTGTTTGCGTACTGTTATGCAAGTGTGACTGCAGTATGCACTCCTTGAATTTGTGGTGTCATCTAGTAATCGAATGTGTTCCAGGAGACTAGGTTATTTGCGTGGAGTTGTGCTTTCTTTCAGAATATCAAAGGTGCGCTTTTCCTTACTGTATCTCAGTTCAGATACCCGAAAACATTTGCATCACTACTTATTAATTGTACTGTTGTCGATACCTCCCTACAGTCTAAAAAAAGGGTATCGCCTGACACCCTTCTGTTTATATAAAACACCCCGAAACTTTATTTTGACAGCGCCCTATAGTCGAACAGACGGCCCCAAGTTTTACGAGGGGATTGATAACGGTGCGATATAACCTTTTAAATAGCTAAAGTACGTATCAAAGACCACAGAAAGAAAACACTGAAGTTTTACAGTAGGGCCAAGAAAACCCCGATTCTTTTTTTTTGTGTGGTTAGTAACATTTACATTCGCTATTTTAATAAGTTGTACCACACGGCTATCAATCCCCTCGTAAAATTTGGGGCCGTCTGTTCGACTATAGGGCGCTGCACGTCGAATCGAGATTTTGGGGTGTATTATGTGGGACAAAGGGTATAACAATACACACTTTTACACCCTTTTTTAGAGTGTATCTGTCATTGTACTGTGAACGTCCAGGTCTAGATGTGCTTAAAAGTGTGAAGAAAATGTCAATGCAATCTTCGGTGAAATCTTTTTCCTTTAAATCGCACTGTGGCGTCGTCTTTGTAAAAACGTGGCTAGAACAGAAAGGTATTTTCATACCGTGAGCAGTGAATTGCACCCTCTGCGAGAAATCCAAGACGATAGAGCACGTATTTATTGAGGTTTGGGACGCCGTGCTTCATTGGGACATTCTTCAGTGCATGCTGAAGAATGATCTACCTTTAACTGCGCAGGACATTCGCTTTTTGCCCCTTGAAAACGAGGGGGCTGTCCTCTACAATATGTTCATGCTTTTCAGTCTCCAAAGTCTGATGAGGACAAGAATGAGTTAATAATACTGATGTGAATACCAAAACAGTAAGAGGTAATTTAACTGAATGTGTGACACATATTTGCGATGTATACCGTGCACTCTCTGAACCAACTGATCGCTTGCGAATACTAGATGAGTTGGTTTGCTTAAAACAATTTTAATGTGCTGGCACCCGCCGCTAAGCGGCTGGTTCGCTCTTAAACAAATTTACGTGTATGAATGACTGTGTGCTTTTACATTTTGTTTTAACCGGCAATAAAGAAGAAGAAAAGATATCTGATTAGCGTGCCGTCGTGTGTTTGTTGTGCGTGTGTCATCGTTGTTCTAATTCCCCTTCTATGTTAAATGTTTAGTACATCACCAAATGGGAAATAAGCGCCGCTCAAATGTCAGTGTAATGAGCGTGGAAACGATCTATCCCGGCGATAATATATTTTTTTTACAAATTTTGAATCTGACGTTGACTAGCGCCACCTGGGTCTCTAGGGGCTCAATTTAGTCATAAATAAGTTAAGGGCGCAACATTTAGTCTCAGTGGCCCGAATGCAAGGGTTAGTCCTGGGGGTTCAACGTTAAGAAACTAAAGGGAGAAGCGCAAAAGTTGTTCCCGTTAGTTTCCCAGGACACTGATGGTAATGTCAGCGCATTTAGTCCCTGTGGGACTAAGCTGCGCTCCCTTTTTTCTCAGAGTGTAGGTTTAATAGGTGAGCAAATTGAGTTGTGCGTGAACGTTCCGTTGGATTATAGGATGTCTCGGCTGCGTCATTGAAACATATTTTAGTGGGTATGGGAGTAGGTTATTATGTGTGAATCTTTAAGTTTCTTTGTGTCTGCTTCTGTACGCCTTATTGTATCATCATCAATTTAATTATGTTGGCCGTGTGCGCCTCAAACCCACAGAGCCGTGGCAACTACAGTGTGTCGCCACATAAGTTCACCAGAAGAGAATTCGCCCACGTTAAGCAAAACTCCGCTCACATGAAAGAGGCTGCTGGGCATGGGGTTTTTTGTTGATCCACTCCTGCTTAATGTCAAGCACTAAATCAGTTTTACAAATCAGAGTGTTTATAATCATAATATTAAAGCTACTCTGGTGAGTTAGTATCGCATATATCGTGATGTGCCATTCCGTGATGCGAAGGAAATTAGGAGCGGAGATTTTTTTATATTTTAAGCACGGCACTACCCTAAGGTAACAATCAATAACAAGAATAACTAAAACCCTGCTAGACATTCAAAAGAGGCCATCGAGGATAGTGGGAATCAATCTTGTACACGTTACTAAAAAAAAGTAATCGATTACAATTACTATTACTCTTGGCTAAAGAGTATTCGCTTAGATTACTTGATTAGTCAACAGCAAAAGTAATTGGACATTACTTTAAGAAGTAACCGTTACTTTTCCGACTACTTTATTGTGCGAAGACTTACATCTTTAGCGCCCATAACAATGAACTACTTCGAACCTATATTGCACAATTTCACAAGCACTGGAGAAGACAAAACGGGTTCCCTCTTCGCGGTCGTTGCACCGTCTTGGAATCTCTGGTTCCAAGTAAAAGGTATTTTGTTTTTTTGCTCTATATATTTTCTTGTACTGGCAACCAAGAGCCCCTTACTGCCTCTCGCACACACACGCGCATCTCCAGATATTATTCACACGTGGATGAACTCGCACGTTATACAAAAGGGCAGCAGCTCCAGGATTTGAAACGGGTCATGTGTACTATTCATTAGCGGAAGAGATCGCCCCGACCACTTCTCAACTCGGAACCTTGCTTGTCACAAAGACCACGTAGGGGAAATACTGGATCTTGACGTGTATTTGAACTGGCTTTGTTATATGTTGCATCCGCTTTAGATATTCTTCTGTTCTGATTCTTCTACGGACTGCGAGTAGGTACCGTGAGCAGGATTGTTTTTGTTTATTTCTGTGTGTGTGTGCGTAAGGGGGGGGGGGGGCGGAGGGCTAGTTTGAACGATGGACTTACAAAGTTACATTCTGTTCCCTCAAACTTCGCCCTAAATGGCCTTTGTGGCGCACTGGTGCTTCCCTGAGGCTTCCCACTCTCAGTCCCAGCTCGAAAAAAAACGGGCATTCGACAGAAACTGTAATACAAAGGGGTTGACCTCGTTTCCTACAGCTCCGTTAAAATCTTTCTTTTTTCCGTTCTGAAAGAGATGGAAATTTCATTTTTGTCATTACAGAAAAAAAAGGTGTGTCCGGGGGGGGGGGGGGGGGGTGCGTGGAAAATTAGTAACAGTTGGAGGTAATATTTATTACTTCAAAAAGTAATCAGATTACTCTTTTGATTACTGCCTAATAAATGCAATCAACTGATTACAAAATTACTCCAATACGTAATCAATTAAGAGTAATTGGATTACTTCTAATGCGTACGGTCCAAGTCTGGTGGGAATAGATGGTGCGCCTGAAAACATTTAGCCTGCCGGCGAATGGTCTTTCTTACTAGCTCCACCACTATTCGGATCTTAGTTATGGTTCCTATATATTATTTATCAACCGGCGCTACTCACATCGATGCGCGTCCCGGCTGTTTACGAGGCGTGCTCTTTTCCCTTTTAGCAACAACTTTTTTTTTCAATTAAATGCCAGAGGTGAGGGAGTAATATTATGCGCGTTAGTAATTAAAAAAAAAATTAGTATGCTTGCATTAACGTGCGTAAGTGGTAGCAACTTTGCCCGCCCGAAATGATCAACCGCCCCATTATTTTGCATCTAACAAAACAAAAGTTGAAAAACTGTATACCATTTAAATTAGTTGCCGTGACCGCGCCTCCTCCCTTCTCAATTATCACAGGGATATCCGAATGAGGCTACAGAGTATCTAGAAGTGAAATAATGTAAATATTTAAGGCGGAAGACCTCGCCCTTACACCATAAGGTCCTAATGTATTTATATAAAATAGTGAACACAAAATAAAGATTATCCCCTATCAAGAATTAGTAAATAATTTTAATAGAAAACACACACGCGTATATGGGGTTTGTCAATTCGTGCTCATCATAGTGACAAGTTTGAACACAAGAGCACAGTGTTTGAGCAAAACAAATACCGCGCGCATCTGACACGGGTAACGATTTTATGTCAGGGTCTATAAAGTATGCCATATTACGAGGCACAAAGTAGTTAGCTAGAACGTACGTTCCAGGTTTAATAAGTATGTACGGTGCAAAATGAAATCAATTACGCGAACAAAAATTGCATGTACAATATAATGGTACGCATATGAATACATTTTCAAACGTTCATTCTTCCAGAAAAAAAATACGTCCACCTGACAGGTTTCTTAGTAGAAATAATTCGTGTGAATGACGATAAATATTAAGGCTGCGTCAGTCTTTACATTTTTTTACAATGAATTGGTGATCAAACTGTACTGAAATTAAGGCGAATTCGCAATATTATTCTATGCAAACACGAACTACACACCAGCGGATATGCATGCTTAAATAATAAAAACAAAATAATCCACAACTCAGTAAACAACGCTCCAGACGCTCACTCTCTTTTTTCGCAAAGTTGTCGCGAATGCTTGAAACGAACAGTGCACACAATGAAGAATACTTCACGCGACTCACGATGACACGCCCGTTATACAGGAAATCCCTATAAAACAGAGCTGCAATGAGTTCAAGCATATTGACTAAAAATGGGCCTAGTGTGTAAAATCAGAGGTAATGGGCGTGCTTTAGAAAATAATAACCGTGTTTTTTTTTACACCAAAACACGGGGATACGTATCTCCGAATGCTAAATATTCGCCTAAGTGTAGCCTTAGCTGTTAGGCCTAGAGGCCTATCGCTTCTAGACCCAGCATCTTGTGCTCCTGGTCCCAAAAGCTAACAATCGAAACTCACCGTTATCCGCTTTAAAAGTTTATATATACCGTATTTACTCGCAGAATGAACGCACTCGCGTAATGAACGCACCCCTGAAGTAGGCTCTCAAAATTTCGACTTTTTTTCACTCGCGTAATAAACGCACCCCCAACTCGGAGGTCAAACTTTTGACCCCCTCCCCCCACGCGCGCGAAATGAACGCACTTTTTAATCCTAATGCAGCGAGGTCGCCAATGGATGGGCAGCGTGGGCGAACAAAACGCCTTGCAAAAGGCGTTAAAAATTCGCTGAGATCCAGCGGAAGCGAGAAAAAAAAAATGGAGAGGAGCTTTTTTTTGCGCAGCGCAGTCCGGACTTTGGGTTCGCGCTCCGCCGCGCGCAAGGAGGTAAGGAAGAGAAGCGGAGAAGCGCTCTAAGCGAACGAAACAGCTTGCAAAAGGCGGAAAAAGAAAAAAAAAAAGAAAAAACACGGAGCTAGGAGAAAGCAAAAACAAAAAAAAAGCTTTTTTCCCTTTTTGTTTTTTGCACAGCGCAGTTTTGGTTAGGGGGGGTCGCGCGCCGCGTGCAAGGAGGTAAGAAAGAGGAGCGGAGAAGCCCTCTAAGCAAACAAAACAACTTGCAAAAGCGGCAAAAAAAAAAAAAAAACTTACGGAATTGAGAAAAGAAACAAAAAAAAAGGAGCTTTTTTTCTTTTCTTTTTTGCACAGCGCACTTTGGTTAGGGGGTCGTGCGTCGCGCGCAAGCAGACAAGAAAGATAAGCGGAGAGCCCGCGCCTAAGCAAACAAAACAGCTTGAGAAAGGCGGAAAAAAAAACACACCCAAGGAATTAAAAGAAAAGAACACACTTATTTTGCAGAGCTTAGTTTGGTTACGGGGTCGGGCGCCGTGCGCAAAGAGATAAGAAGTTACTTCGATTTTTTAGGATAAAGGTCCGTTCATTATGCGAGTAAATACGGACGCAAAAATTTTACTTCGCGTAATGAACGCCCCCCCCCCAACTTTGCATCGATTTTTTTTTGAAAAAAAAAGTACATTCATTCTGCGAGTAAATACAGTATATACATATATATATATATATATACATATATATATATATATATATATATATATATATATATATATATATATATATAATTTTCATTTAAGAATGGTTGCCAATAGATGGCACGAATACAGGCATACGCATGGGGTCTGCTGTTCTCAATGGGTCCTGTTGTTTCCTTCAAAATCTAAAAAAACACGTAACTTTTGAATTAGGCAGTGGCAGGGATGGGCAGTATTTCAAATACAAGCATTTGAAATACGTATTTCAACTAGTTCCTGTATTTTGCATTCGTATTTAATTACAAATTGGTTAATGTATTTGACGTGTGTATTTAAATACTAATACGTGGGTATTTAAAATACAATTGTAATTAAATACAATTTTGTGGGCGAAAATACATCCCTCAAATTAAATGTCACTGTCCAGACCAGGAAGAAAACTACGTTCTGCACCGAATGCTGTGTCTCTCAATCAAGCACAAGCGTTTAGTGACTTTCTGATTACGGTGCTAGTCCAGGGCAAGAATGTTGACGAAATCGACGTTCACAGGCAGACTGCGTAAATAAGTGCCTGTGACAACTTGTGATGCTTTCCAGCCTGATTTCCATCCACATTTTTGCGTGGAACATTCTAAATGCGCGGGTCGTCCATATTTTTGTAACTGGTGTGAGTTAGAACAATATAAAATTCTCTAGCTAATGCTGCGCGTCTTGGTCGTCTCGGTTCTTTGTTGGTCTATACCACAATGTAATCGACAAAAAAATCTGCTTGAAGCTCTCTACTTTTTTCACGTATTACGTCCAAGCTGATTACATTTTTTTGTGATTATATTTATATTCCCAAAAAGAATATATATTACAAAATTTTGAAGAAAAAAGAACGGTTGTTGGCGTGTTCGTAGATTTTGCTAAAGCCTTTGACTTCGTGGATCATCGCATTCTGCTCTGCAAACTTAATTACTATGGTATTCGAGGGTTCCAATTAGCACTCCTCAAGTCATACTTGAGTCACCGCTTCCAATAAATTAACATTAGTTGTCATTCCCCTGATAGAAAGCGTATTATATCAGGGGTTCCACAGGGAAGTATTTTAGGGCCCCTTCATTTTAACCTGCATATATACGATATTGTGCATATAGACCATATTGCTAAATTTGTGATTTATGCAGACGATACTAGCATTATTATTTCCTCTTTAAATAGCGATGAAATTGCGGATGCTGTTAATTTTACTTTGTCAAGGTTGGCGGCGTGGGCAAAGGAAAATGGACTAAGTATTAACACTGCAAAGACAAAGGCTATTTTCTTTTGTCCGAAAAATAAACATATTTTTATGCCAAGGCCTATAGTATTGAGCTCAAGCCCGATAGAGATCGTGGGAAATTTTAAAACGCTAGGTGTTTTTTTTTTTTCTGAAAATATGTCATGGGATAGCAATGTAAATTATTTGGTTTCCAAATTGTCACGTGCTCTTGGTTTAACGTATCGCCACCGACAATTTCTGCCAGTTCGCGTGAAATTCCATTATTTACCATGCGCTGTTTTACTCACGCCTCAGTTATTGTAACCTTGTCTAGGGCACAACAACGGCATCCCACATAAACAAAATTTATCTGCTTCAAAAAAAAAAAAAAATGTTAAGAGCCATTTTTAACGCGCCTTATGACTCTCACACTGAGAATATGTTTAGTAATCTGCAAATATTAAAATTCATGAGCTATCTGATTATAGACTTCTACTGACCATTAAGAATGAAATCAAAAAAAGAAAGTGTCTTTTTAAACGAGATTGTTAGATTAGAAAAATATAATACGGTTTACTTGACCCGCCATAATGAATATTGGAAGGTTCCCACATGCAGGTAAATTATGGGCAGCAAATGCTTCGGTATTTAATTCCAAAGCTTCTAAACAACTTTGACGAAGAAAATAGGAATATAGAAACCATATCTACTAAAGAGTTGCGTAATATATTTTTACATATTTAAGAGTTCTGTGTCTTGTTTCTGTTGTCCCTTTTGATAATGTATAATTTTCTGTATGATTTTCTTTTTTTTTTTGTTTTTATTGCACCAAAAATTGTTTGTCCACTGGCTGCCGATGGGGCTGAGGGCCAGTCAAGCTTCTTGTTGAAGCTTTTTTCCCTTTCGCTCCACAATTTTTTGAAATGGAAATAAAGATTATTATTACTAATATTATTATTATTATTACGGTACTAGAGCCTCGCACACTAATCCCGAGTTTCCAATGCATAATTGAAATGAGATACCCAGCAACCCGTTGCAGGTGCCGTGAAGTCGCTGACGCAAATTTTGAGGAATGTCTTTGGAAAAGTATTTGGAGGAGACCAAATACATTTGGTTTTATTTGTATCTTATACTTAATGCTTTTTGGAAATGTAATTAGATTTGTCATTAAATACATTTTTGACGAAGTATTTTGTATTTGTATTTCGATATATTTTTGCATTTATTTTGCCCATCCCTGGGCACTGGGGAGGTCTAAGACTTCAACGTCGGGTCCCAACCACTTTCGCTACATTTGGAAGGAGACAGCTTTCGGGGGACGCGTGGTCCATTTTTTGCGGCCAGAAAAACAGGCTTATCCATACTACCAAACAAACATTATAATGTTATCTAATGGCTGCAAAACTATCTGCACTTGTCATCCCCTATAGAAATGAGGCCACCAGGAGAAAAGTATCATAGAAAGTTCTGGTTGTCAACTAGCACTCTTTAATCAAGAAATCATCGCATAAACTGCACAATAAATTGAATGCAATAAATCGTTCCACATAAATTTCTTTATGTGTTGCATATATCACTCTCATTTCCAGAAATTCATAACAAAAATTGAAGAAAATAAGAATGTGTTCTATTCACTTCTCTGAGCAGGGAAACTAATCCCAATTAAACCACTGGCTCACGCTACCAGTTACATATGCAACTCACAAGCAAAGCGAAGCGCGTGCCTTCGTATGTGGAATGTGCCCCGAGTTTAAAATGGTGACTCGTCGTCGGCATCTAATAGCAGCGCCCGCGACACAGTCAAAGCGTGACTGTTAATGTGTAAGTCGGAGTGCACATCGCACCTGAGGAAAGGGAACGTGAAGAGGAGGATGGTGCATGGTAGGTTTTGTGTTTTCTTTTACATAACTACGCGCGCTACCGAAGAAACATTCTTTACAATTGCTCAGATTGAAAATTACAAATGGTTGCGACTAAAATAGACTATCAAGCAAAGTACTTTACAAACTTTTGACGGCGATCTAAAGAGAACAACTCATATTCTTAGCGTAAACGCAAGAAAGCGCAGAAAGCACTGTTAGCGGGTGCTCCAAGATATATTTTTGCATGCATGTGTGCATATGGGAGGATGAGAAAGGGGCAACAGCTTTTAATGTTCATATTTGCTGTTTTTGCTGTCTAGTGTCATGCAATTACGTAGAAGGTGACACTTTTAATCTCTGAAAATTACTAGCGGCCTCGCTGCAGATGAGCAGAATCCCTTCGTCCTGGCCCTTGATTTATCGCTATCCACATACGTTCATGAGCAAGTCAGCTTAAGTGGTAAATAAATTAAGCAAAAATATATTTAGATACATAAAATATTATGAAATCAAACCGGATTTGTAAGACAACTTGTCGTAAATTAATGAGCTGAGATTTTCTCGGGCTGAAAGCCTACACAAATACACACGTAGTGTTTTGTATATACATTAGTGCATTTCTTGTGCTAAGCTGCATCGAATAAGCGGTGCAATGTCTAGTTTTCTAAATCACAAGCCTTTTACCAACACTTACATCACATAAAATTACCAACACGCGCTACCTGCGCTCAATTCGCTTCGCGAAAAAGTGTATGCTTTCCAACCTTTTCTTTCGTTTATTTCTTGACGCTCGCCACAGGATTCTCGAGTATCTAAGTCGAACTTTTATCGACGTTCTTACTAGATAGCCATTTGCATTCGCCCACCAGACATGACCACAGGCTGTCTTAATTAAACGGGAAACATAGTGAACCTTAAATAATTGGTTTTTTGGAACTTCGTTTTATTACAATGATACAAAATGATAAAATAGTCAGAAAAATAAATTGCAATCTAAGTGTTTACTTTTGTTTGAGTATCGAGGGGCACTCAATAATGTATCTACGTGAGTATGAACGAAAGCTGCAAGCCTGTTGAAATAATTCAGAAGAGTTCGCGAGTTGTCTCAATGTTACTCTTGCACAGTTCCGGCTCAGTGCGAAAGTAACAATCCCAGATATTAGATGTCAGGAAAGTTGCGTGGTTCGTATCAGAGAAGGCGAGAGTTGGGCAAACGTTAAGTGAAAAGATCTTATGATAACTGACGGGCATCTATGACCTGATGACTGCAGTTTTGGAGAAGTCTGTCCCATCATTCCTTCAATGAAACAATTGATGAATCCAAGCGGTTTAAGCGGGTAGAGAGTCCATCGATGATGACGCTCACAATTCAGAATTAACGTTCACAAAATTGAGCGAGAAAATCTAGAATTTAATTTTCTTAGACCGAAAAACAAAGGCTTCCCGAATAGCTAAAGGAATAGAAACTTTGCGGCAGGTTTGCTTTGGAAAATATTCTATCAAATATTTGGCATGCGGAAGCTTAGTGCAATCTGGGTTCCATGGAATGGTGAGGCCATGTCAGAAGGCCATAAAACTTCAGTACGGTCCGGAGGACTTTATTTTCCGAGAATAGCAAGTACATTATTTTCAAATTGTGGTGGAAAGAGACGAAACTAAGGTTTGTTACAGAGATGCCAAGTTCAAAAGATGACTTCGTGAGTTTAGTCTTCCAAATCTTGGCTGCGGCTTCAGCACAGCCATTGTTCTATGCATGCTTACGCATGCTTCGGGCTTGAGGTGACGTTCGTGAAATCCCAGTTCATTGCAAAACAAAAATTCAGAGCGAAACTGTGGTCTATTGCCCGTCACAACTCTTTCGGAAATCCCAGGTCTTGTGAAGATTGACTTCGACTCGAGGATGACGGTTACAGCTTTTCGATTTTCGAGCCATGCTATCTCAATGTAACGGTGCATTAGTCCGTCTCAACGAGGTGGCACTTCTCATTAGCATGAAAATGTCCATGGCAACTTGTGGCCAAGGTCGGTCAGGGAAGGGATTTGGCACAAATGAGTGGCTCTGAGGTTGCCTGTGCTTTATGTGACACATATTTTTCCAGGGTGTCAGCGATGTTTTTGAAAGACCAGGCCAGGCCACCAAGAGGATTGCTGGGCTCAATATTCACACTTGACGATGCCTTCGTGTCCATCCTAGAAAGAAGCTATCACTTAGGATTTCAGCGAAACTGGTATCATGTATCATTGCCCTCTCATAAGGATAACATCATTCAATGAGAGTTCGTTCTTGAACTGTCAATAAGGCAAGAACTCCTGGATCCCTTGTGGTTTCGTCTTTGACCAGGTTGTTTGAACATAGTTCTTTTGAGTTTTGCAAACAAAGTTTTGGCCTTGTGCATTTGCGAGGCTCTGCAGACATGTATCCGGGTCACTCACATGCCGAATGAGAGGTTGCTCAAAGTCGGCGACTTCTGCGAGGCGTGAGTTGTCTTGTCTCTGCAGTGGTTGAGTGGACAAGGCGTCATCAATAATCAGGTCTCTACCGAGCCCTTGTACCATTGTGTAGTAGTAGCGCATCATCCTGAGACGCAGTTTTTAATATATAGCATTAATGTAAGATAGTCCACTGGTTTACGTGTGAAGAGAGGGACGAGTTGCTTATGGCAGTGTTGTACGAAACGGCGTTCCTGGAACGCGTTTTTTTTTAGGAGGAACGAAGGAACGCCGCCGTTTTATTTTGCGTCGGTGGAAATGGAAAGGAAACTCATTACATTTTTACTGGAACGGATAAAGGAACGGCCTTTCTTTTATTTTGTCCACTGAGATAATTTTTATTTCATTTCTAAGAGGGAAATTTTAAAAGAAAGCTTAACACCAATATCATTAAGAAGAGCAGGGTCTCGTCAACTTTTTTTGGACTTATCTTAGGGTTTATATTGTGGGGTTCTCGCAGGAGAGCTAGTGGGAATTTTTTTTCAGTGCCCAAGACTGCGGTGCAGAAAGCGAAACTTTTAGTCGAAGGAAAAGGCACAGAAAGAAGGACGTTTCAAACTCAGCTACTTCCTTTGCTTCTACGAATCCTCATACAGCCAGTAATCTAAGGCCGACTACAGCCATCAATGAATTTACACAAAGAGACCTAAGTTACAACAAAACAACATGTCATCACACACCGAAGGCACCCTTGTAACACAAACATTGGGCATTTAAACGACGCTTATTTGCCCTCACCTTGTCCGCAACCTTCAAGCTGAACAACGAATCCAACCTTCACGAAGAAGGACTCTTAGTTTTCAAGAGTGACCTTTCAAAAGCCCTACACTCTTCTTCACTTGCTAATATTTCGGACAGCAACATCGAGAAGCAACTGTTGTTAAGTTCGAAGAAGGGACTTTGTTAGATTGAAACGTGTAAGGTTTTTGTAAAACGCTCGTGCAATGTGGCGTAACAATACATTTGGCTCGTCTGAATCACCCACAACAAACATGAGATTAAAAGCTGAGATTTTTTAAGGTGAATATATCAACTAATGAAAACTTGGTTCTGCTTGTTTTCTTCTCCTTGGGCCTTGATGTGCACACTTGGCAAAACAGTCGGCGAGAAATTCGGCGGCCGTAATTGGCCGAAGCCGCAGTTCACCTTGACACCGGTCAATCACAGTCACCTGATTTCTCGCTGACGTTTTCGGTATGTGTCCAGATTAGGAACCCTAGTGTCCTTCCATCACGGCATTCGAATTCGTATGTTGCCATTTGAGGGAATAGATAAAAAAAATTTGATTTAATTGAGTATGGTAATCAGCAAAATACAAAAGTAAAGTATTTGTAACGATACTTTCTATTTTGTAAACTGTAACGGGAACGAGTTCCTTTTATACAAATGTAACTTGTAACAAGAACGCGTTCCGAAAATCAGAACGAAGGAGGAACGAACTTTAGTTTCTCTTTTCGAGGAGCGTGCACAACACTGGCTTATGGTCGGTTTCAATGTGGAGCCTGACACCGATGAGATAGTTCATGAACTTCTCACAAGCCAACGTGATGGCGATGGTATCTTTCTTTATCTGAGAATAGCACCGCTCCGCCTATGTCACAGTTTTCGATGCATAGGCAATGGCTCGCAGGCTTTTGTCTTCTTGATGCTGCATCAAGACCGGTCCTAGGCCAGAATCTGAGGAATCAGCAGACAGGATTGTCTCTTCTATAAGACAGTAAGAATGCGATCTTTTAAGCAATCGCTAAACAATCTAAATGCCAATTTTCGACTTCCAAGTTTTTTTGGAAAACGTGTGTGTAGTGTCCTGAGGACACGAAGAAAGGGCCGACTAGTCCACTCGAACGTTGAACGAAAAAGTGTTTTTAATGCGAATAATTGGTTGCCAGATCACGTTATGGTATATACAGTGTTGTCAACATAAAAGCAGAACACAACAGTTTGGTTATGGACTGACTCCCAGTTTAGTTTTAGGAAGCATAGATCTACAGAAACGGCTCTACTTGTATTAAAAGAAATTATATTATATTCTTTTGAGAGTAAAATCTTGACCTTAGTGATATTCATAAACTTTAGCAAAGCACTTACTAGGATAGATCACAATCTTGATCTGTCTGGATGTAATAAAATGTTTTGAAATTCGAGATAAATAGAGCCTCTGTTATTTCTTAGAAATGAGAATGATTTTGTAAGTATTTAGCCTTCCGCTGATTTTATTATTTATGCGGAGGACACCAGCAATTATTTTCCTGGTTCAGGAGAAGATCTACCTATTTTTAAAGCAAACAACTGTTTAAATCAATTAAAATCGTGGACAGATATAACTCCCTTCTAATCAGCGCTGCAAAAACTATGACAGTTTTGTTTGAATGCCAGGGATCACGTGTTAGGTGATCGTGTTTTTGTTTGTTTTTTTCTTCTCGAAGCACCCACGATAGAGTGCTTTGATAGTATAAAGGCTCTGGGTGTAATATTTTCTGAACACATGCCGTGGAATTCTCATGTAACATATAGTCATAAGAAACTGCGAAAAATCGTGCGATTAATGAAATATTATAGACATAATCTGCCAGCTAAAAAAAGAAAAAAAATTTATAATGCACTTTTATGTCACTTATCGATTACGCCCATCTCGTTAGCGAAACGAGCACAAAGGGAAACTTGGACAGGATACGACTACAACAGGAAAAATGCTTCTAGAACAATTGAAACCGTTCATTACGATCATCACTTTTATTCTATGAAAAAAGAACGTAAGCATTGATATAACAAATTTGCATTTTTATAGGTAAGTCAAAACTATCATCAATTCGTAAAGGAAAATATTATAATTATTTCAGATCTTACTAAAATTGAAAGAAATTAATTAATGTGCGCACCATACCCCTGTCCCAACGTTAGAAGATATTTTGGTACTCCACGATACGGTTACAAATAGCCGGCTTTATTAAACACTTTGTTTTTTCGTGATATTTAATTTTTCACGGTACATAGTCACACTATTCGAAAAATATTGTAATATGAAAGCTTGATTTATTTCATCAAATATAAAACTATAAAATGTATAATTATGTGTAGTTCTGCATATGCATGAACTTCTTTCCAGTGCCACTGCAACCTCGTATTGTGGGTGCCGGAACTCGTCAAGCTGCAATCCTGTAACTTTCTTTTCAGGGCCCTTGTCAAAAATGTAATGTTTGTGAAAAAAATAAAATAATTTGATTTCATTAATTAAGAAACACTGCCTTAATGAAGGGAACGTATTAACGCGATTGCGTTAAGGAGCTCGTGCCGCAGAAAATCCGGCGTTGGCGTCTGCGTCGAAGTCGGCGTCGGCGTCGGCGTCGGCGTCGGCGTCGTTGGGACCACAAAATGCCATAACGAAACTCGCACAACCACGTGTGACGTCCCATGTGACGTCACATGCTGCAGCACGCCTTCCATGAAGGGATTTGCCCGCTAAATTTGGCAGAATCTTTTGCCTGCGAAATTTAGCGGACAGTTTTTACGTAAAACTTAGCGGAAGATTAATCACTCCAAATTTAGCGGAACATTTTTCCGCAAAATTTAGCGGGTAAATTCTATAATGTAAGGCGTGCAGCCATGTGTAACATCAAACGTGACGACACATGCGAAGTCACATGTGACATCACACGTGGGACCACGCACACACGCTTGCACGCTTGGCAACGAGCACGCTTTTATTTTAGAAGGTTTTGTGAACGGGACCCGATAACACTATTTCGTTCCACTCTTAAGGACGAAGCTTAAGAGTTTCCCAAGTTTTTTTTAGGTAGAATAGGATGTATACATAACTAAATATTTTACTGAATTCCTAAATGATAAACTCTACAATTTTACATTTTGCGCATCATTTGTCGTTAAAAAATATTTGATTTTAGGTTGACTAATTAAAGTTTCATATTCATCCTAATTTACAGCCCATTTTAAACTTACACACATTAATAGCCTAAGAAATGTTTCATCTCAGACGCGACTAAAATGTGCACTTCAATGCAAACTGTATTTTGCACAATCGAAAAAAAAAAAAGAAAAACTTGAAGGCGCCTTGGGTTCTGCTTTTTTCTGGATCGTTGCACAGAAGTGGAGCTTCCAGTTCAAAGCTTTGATTTCGTTATAATCAAGAAAAACAAATGCCGGCAGCTGGAGTTTACCTATCACTCAATGTTCTCGGAACAGTTGCATTTTATCAGGTCCCCATTCTTCGGTGAAATCCGAAAAGCTTTTCAAGAAAACGGTAGGATTCTGATCAAACAGCTCTATCTATACAACCGATGGGAAGGATGAGTGTGTTTGTGTCGCCATGAATGCTTCCGTTCTAAAGTGTTTTCTCGAGTTGCATGAAATGCAAAGACCCTATTTCTTGAATCAACGCCGAGGCTGCGAGGAAATTTTTTTTTTTTTTATTTCACTGAGTTTTGTATCTGCTATTAGAGCTGTTGAGCCTGTTTTGTTGTTATGAAGATATGTGATGCGTGGTCTGAAAATTGGTTTAGAATTCGCGAGAAACAACAAAGGGTTGAAAAGGATATACAAGAAATAAATAGCCCCGTGCAAAAAACCAATACTCATATTCGGACACCTCGCACCACAAAAAAAGGCAATTATTCCTGTATTGGGCACGATCAAAATTGGTGGTGGGTCTCTTGGTCTCTGCTTTTGAGGATGAAATACACTTCACTTTGCATTATCTTTCCTATTTCATCACCGAACGTAATTGGTGGAATTTTCTGAGCGTCCACCAAAAATAAACCAGATATATTTAAATGTCGCTTCCATGTATAAAACTCCTACTTTGTACATCGAAAGTGTAGGCTGCCGTAAACTGACGTACGACATGAGATATCTATAACTGACCACTTTTTCTCTCTGGAAGTAACGCGAACGAAATGTACAGCAATAGACCGCGTGGTAAAAGTTTAATGTTACACTAACTAATTTATACGGCTCTCAAAACTTGAATCTGCGCATTGTAGTTGATGTTGTGAGAAGCATCATATATTGAATTTTGATCGTGTTTTACTGATGAGCAGATTTTACTATGAACTGCAAAAAAAAAAAGGAATAAGAAAAACCCCGACATTTAATGTGTGAACGTATATTCCTTCCCAGACACGTGTCGCGCAGGGTGAACGTCAAGGCAACGAATAAAATATCACAAACAAATAAGTCTCCGAAACCCAGTAATCAACTCCTTGAATATTCGTCTGATTTCGCTGAGTAAAGTTTGAACGATGTTGCGCGTCGTCCAACTATGTTGTAACATTCTTTTTTTTTTAAGTCAGAAAACACATATCATTCTGGGATTTCTATATTGCCGCGCGCAGGGTCACGGACTTGTAGAAAGTTCTCGTTCATTCTTGCTGCGGACATAACTATCGTTCATCCTTGTTTTTGTTGTTCTAGAAAGTGCTTGTTCATTCTCGCCCCGAGCGCACTACGCTCGAACCTTCTCCGCCGAATCTTCGAGATAGTGACTCACTCTAGATAAGAGGCCGCCCGCGACCTTGTCGAGTCAGTCTCGCCCTAGCGCTCGATTCTGCTGACACGCCGACTTCGACGCCCGCGACGCTCTGCTTTCTTCTGTTTCCTTCTTTATTTTTGGCACAAGTTCGCCACATTAAACGTTCATTTATTTCTGTTTATTTCTTGTTTATTGGTCACCACCCGTGACATTCTGGTGGAGGTGCGGGGTACCGCATGTTCGTGCAGCGCAGCCCGCCAAGTTCCCGCAGTACAAGTCCAAACCCAAGCTCCGGAGGACCCGACGAAGACCAGATCGAGACCCGGTCAAGTCGCCGCATCCGAGGTCTACCCCCGGAACACGGACTTCTGCCACCCACGACTAAGCCGAAGACGACGATGGCCAACCAGGCGCAGACCCCGGCCGCTTCTGCCGTCGTGTACCTGCCGGTCGCACCCAGGACTCCAACGCCGTTCCACGGAGACGTCCACGAGGACATTGAAGACTGGCTGCAACACTATGAACGTGTAGCCCGCCACAACGGATGGACGACTGAGCAATGCCTCCACAATCTCTACTTCGCACTCGAAGGGACAGCGAGGCATTGGTTTGAAAACCACGAAGCGTCCTTCACTACGTGGGAGTCCTGCGCCGCCGAGTTGAAGCGAACGTTCCTCAACCACCACCGTCGGCAGCGAGCAGAGGACCTTCTTCAAACCAGGGTGCAGGGCCCCAACGAAACCGTGACAAGCTTCGTAGAAGATGTCATGCGCCTATGCGCCCGACCCGATCCGGAGGCAGCCGAAGAGAAGAAGCTTCGCGTTCTTATGCGTGGCGTGAAGGCTGAAATTTTTGGGGGCCTTGTCCGCCATCCCCCGACAACCGTCGACGGTTTTGTGGCGGAAGCCACTAACATCGAGCGAGCGCTGTCGGCCCGAGCAAGCCATTATCATCGACTCGCCGGCGTTCCTGCTCCTCGAACCGCCGCATCTTGCCGACTAGACCTGAACGCCACCGGTGTCGACGGCCTTCGGGAAATCGTCCGCGACATCGTCCGGGAGGAGCTCCGGAAGCTGCTGCCTGCTGCCAACCAGCCGGCTGAGCTGTCGATCGCCGAAGTGGTGCGCGAAGAAGTCCAGCGGGCAATTCAACCGGAGGCTCCTGCCTGCGTAGCACCACCCGAAGAGCCCGCCCTGACCTACGCCGCAGTGGCCCGACGGCCACCGCCTCCTCCTCCAGCCTATGTTGCGCCGCTCCGACGTCGTTCTCCTGCGCCGTAGCACGACCACCGCCGCGACGACCAGGTGCAGTACGCCGCCCAAGAGCCCCGCGCACCTCGGAAGACCGACGTGTGGCGAACGCCCGACCGACGCCCACTGTGTTTCCACTGCGGAGAAGCAAACCACACCTACCGCCAATGCCCATACCGACGACTCGGGCTTCGCGGGTTCCACCCGAACGACCCGCGACCCCGTTATGGTGAACGCCCTCGGGAGATCGACGAGTACCTGCGACGACCTCAGTCCCCCGAGCCTACGTCCCGCCGAGAGTTCCGGTCGCCGTCGCCACGACGTCCAGCTTCGCCGACGCACCGACCCCGACGTGAAAGCCTGTCGCCCCTCGCTCCTCGCCGGGGAAACTAGGCGCGGCAACCCCTGGAGGTGGAGTTGCCGAAGACGACCGACGCCAAGATCCTCCACGAACGTCGGAGGGCCCCCACTCGAACGCTACCAGAGATCGAAACCACGCCCCTGCAACGGTGTCCAATAACCTAAATGTCGTCATCGACGGCCACGACGCATCAGCGCTCGTGGACACTGGAGCAGACTACTCAGTCTTGAGTGGGAGGCTCTCCCGCCGCCTTCGGAAAGTCACGACGCCGTGGGATGGACCTCAGATACGAACCGCCGGAGGGCACCTCATCACACCAATCGGGAGATGCACTGCTCGCGTCGAGATCCACGGTGAGAGGTGCCCTGTCAAGTTCGTCGTTCTGCAAGAAGTTCGAGGGACGTTATCCTCGGAATGGACTTTCTCTGCGAGTATGGCGCCGTCATCGACCTCGGAGCAAACCGGCTGACGCTTCGAAAACCTGCTCCACCCCAGGAGGACCCCAAAGTGACGTCATCCGCGGTACGAGTCCTCGCAAACCACGTGAACCTACCGCCGCAGTCAAGTGTTTTCGTACCCGTCGGGGTCGATGAGACTTTCTGTGGCGACGTTTTGCTCGAAGGAAGCCTCCAGTTGCTTCTAGGAAGAGGGATCGGCATCGCAAGAGGCGTCACGGAGCTCCAAGACGGACGCACTACTGTCGCACTCGTAACGAACTTCCGACAGGAGTCCCAGCACCTTACGAGAGGCACCGCCGTGGGCCACGCCGAGGAACTCCCGGACGCAGCCGCAATCGCCGGAATATCAGAAGACCTCTCTTCGTGGCCACCTAAGACAACGCCGCCTTCGCAGTTTGACATCGACCCAACCCTGCCTACCCCACAACGACGACAACTCAGTGACCTTCTCGCCGAGTTCAATGAGTGCTTCTCCACGTCGTCAAAGGTGCGCCAAACGACCGTTGCGAAACATCGAATTGTCACTGAAGACAACGCGCTTCCTGTGCATCGGTCGCCGTACCGTGTTTCCGTAAAAGAAAGAGAAGTCATCCAGAAGCAGGTCCAAGAAATGCTCGATGACGACATTGTCCAGCCCTCAAGCAGCCCGTGGGCTTCACCGGTAGTCCTGGTGAAAAAGAAAGACGGGACTCTTCGGTTCTGCGTGGACTATCGCCGACTAAACGCCGTAACGAAAAAGGACGTCTACCCGCTGCCACGCATCGACGACACTCTGGACCGGCTGCGCCATGCCCGATACTTTTCGTCGATGGACCTGAAGAGTGGGTACTGGCAGATCGAGGTCGACGAACGGGATCGTGGGAAGACTGCCTTCGTCACGCCGGACGGACTGTACGAATTTAAAGTGATGCCGTTCGGACTGTGCACAGCACCGGCGACGTTCCAGCGCGTAATGGACACCGTTCTTTCCGGCTTGAAATGGCAAAGCTGCCACGTCTATCTCGACGACGTCGTGGTATTCGCAAGCGACTTCGACGAGCACCTGAGACGTTTGCGAGCCGTGCTACAGGCTATCCAGAATGCTGGACTGACACTAAAGCCGTCAAAATGTCGGTTCGCTTACGGCGAGCTCAAATTCCTGGGCCATGTCGTGAGTGCTCAGGGTGTAAGCCCTGATCCTTCCAAGACATCTGCTGTTGCAGAATTTCCCAAGCCATCAGACAAGAAAGCCGTAAGAAGATTTCTTGGACTGTGCGCTTACTACAGGCGTTTTGTTCGCGATTTTGCCAAGATTTCTGCACCGCTCACGCATCTGACCAAGGACGACGTGAACTTCCAGTGGGGGGAGGAGCAAGAACAAGCGTTCAACGAACTGAGGGAAAGACTCCAGTCGCCCCCTATCCTCGGACACTTCGATCCATCAGCGGAAACGGAAGTTCACACGGACGCCAGCAACGCCGGACTCGGCGCGGTACTCGTCCAAAGACAAGACGGAGAAGAGAGGGTGATCGCTTACGCAAGCCGGGCACTGTCCAAAGCAGAGAAAAATTACTCGACGACCGACAAGGAATGTCTCGCTGTCATCTGGGCTTTAACCAAGTTCCGCCCGTACCTGTACGGGATCCCGTTTCGCGTTGTCACGGACCACCACGCTCTTTGTTGGCTCGCCAACCTGAAGGACCCGGCAGGACGCATCGCTCGCTGGAGTCTGCGATTGCAAGAATTCGACGTGACCATTGTGCATAAGTCTGGCCGCAAGCATAACGACGCCGACTGTTTGTCTAGGGCCCCAGTCGAATCTCCTCCCGAAAGCACTGACGACGACGACGACGCCCGTTTTCTCGGTGCAGTGACAGATGCCGACATGGGAGCACTTCAACGAGACGACCCGGAACTTCACGCCGTGATCGAACACTTCGAAGGCCAAGGAAGTTCAGTTCCGCGAGTCTTGGCCCGAGACTTGTCAAGCTTCGTTCTGCGGCGAGGTGTGCTCTTCAAGAAGAACTTCGGAACGAGCAACCCTGCTTGGCTGCTGGTTGTTCCGGCCAGCCTGCGAGAAGAAATCTTTCAAGCATGCCATGACGACCCGACGGCTGGACACCTTGGATACAGCAGGACGCTCGCCCGGATTCGTGACAAGTACTACTGGCCGAGACTCCCGAAAACAGTCCACCTGTACACACGGTCATGCCATGAGTGCCAACGACGTAAGAGGCCTCCGACGAAGCCAGCAGGACTCCTGCAGCCGATACCTGCCCCGACTAGGCCTTTCCAGCAAGTCGGAATGGATTTGCTTGGGCCGTTCCCAACATCGACGCAAGGAAACCGGTGGATTATCGTCGCGACCGATTATCTTACACGATACGCCGAGACGAAAGCCCTGCCATCGGGAACAGCCGTGGAAGTCGCCAAATTTTTCGTCGAGTCCATTCTCCTTCGACACGGCGCACCTGAAGTACTGATTACAGATCGCGGGTCATCCTTCATGGCCCAGCTGACGCAAGAAGTCCTTCGTCTCAGCCACACCAGCCATCGTCGCACCACGGCGTACCACCCGCAGACCAACGGGCTGACGGAAAGACTCAACAAAACCATCGCCGACATGATTTCCATGTACGTCGACGTAGAGCACAAGACATGGGACGAGGTGCTGCCGTACGTCACGTTTGCCTACAACACAGCGGTTCAAGAAACCACGGGAATGACACCGTTCCAACTGGTACACGGCCGGACGGTTACCACGACGCTCGACGCCATGCTGCCTCACGTGCCAACCGGTGATGTCAACGACGACGCTCAACTCATCTCCCAGCGCGCGGAGGAAGCTCGTCAACTGGCAAGAGTCAAGATTCAAGACCAACAGCGAGTCGACGCACGCCGGTACAAACTTCGTCGCCGGGACGTCCACTTTCAACCCGGAGACCGGGTATGGGTTTGGACACCAATACGTCGTCGCGGTCTCAGCGAAAAACTCCTGAAACGCTATTTCGGACCCTACAAGATCATCCGACGCCTCGGCGATCTGAACTACGAAGTTCTACCCGACGGAACGCGCCCATCTGCAAGACGTCAGCCGCGACCCGAAGTGGTGCACGTCGTCCGGCTGAAGCCGTATTACGAACGATAGAACTTTCCACTCTCGTCGACGGGTGAACTGTGAACTGTGAACTGCGACTCGCGATTCTGCTGCCTTTTTGTTTTGGATTTGTTTTTGTTTGTTCTTCGTTTTGTGCTGCATCGCGACGATGCACTTTTTAAAGGGGGGGATAATGCCGCGCGCAGGGTCACGGACTTGTAGAAAGTTCTCGTTCATTCTTGCTGCGGACATAACTATCGTTCATCCTTGTTTTTGTTGTTCTAGAAAGTGCTTGTTCATTCTCGCCCCGAGCGCACTACGCCCGAACCTTCTCCGCCGAATCTTCGAGATAGTGACTCACTCTAGATAAGAGGCCGCCCGCGACCTTGTCGAGTCAGTCTCGCCCTAGCGCTCGATTCTGCTGACACGCCGACTTCGACGCCCGCGACGCTCTGCTTTCTTCTGTTTCCTTCTTTATTTTTGGCACAAGTTCGCCACATTAAACGTTCATTTATTTCTGTTTATTTCTTGTTTATTGGTCACCACCCGTGACAATATTTAGGAAGTTATTTTGCCTAGAGTCCGCCATGCGAAAGTTAAATTGAGCGAAAGCGCCTGAACTCGCCAGTAGACAACAATAGGTGAAACTTCTTTATTGTGATCACATGACTTTTAGTTAAATCGACGGTTTCGCTTCTGGTGGGGGCTTCTCTCACTATGTTGGGTCTTTATTTCGGAATCTCAGCATCCCTACAGCACACAAAGTTTCAGAAAATTGCGAGACGAACAATTAAATTTTCTAAATTTTATGAAGTGCTAATAAAGTTAGCTTCAAGGATTATTTCACTTTCTAGTTTCAAGTGTTTTTGTTTTAGAAAATAATTTCGCTGTTTGGTCTTATACCACTTATCATAGAATGTAAAGCAACATACTCGCGTGCACCAATTAGTAAGGTTGGGTGGTATGTAGCCGTAAACTAAGTAATTTTCAGATATTTAACACAAGTATGAGAAAACCACGGACATATTAAAAAAAAACAAGCGCTTGCAAAAAAAAGTGATCGAAATATTTTTTTTTATACTGATCGCTAAAAAGTGTTTAAGATACCTCATGCGATAATTTGTGTTCAGTCGCAAGAATCCAAAGATGCTGGGTATTTCATTGCGGATCCGCTTGTTAAAGCTGCCACCCAGGAGCTTCAAACCTTTTGATGAACAATCGCAGACCTTTGCTCTTCCTCCCTTCGCGTGGGGAGCGCAATTAGTTGATACTGGGACGCACAAATTTCTCGTTGGACGTTACTTAGCCGATTAGCACACTAAAGTTTGAGAACTTGACCACTGACTACAGACATTAAAGAAAAGAAAAAAAATACATTGTACCATGCACTCTTAATTATATAGGAAGAATATGGGCCCTTATGGGCATTACAAAGCCATAAAATCGTGCTTTAAAAATAATGAGTTATGTGTAGCATTCGACATGCCTTTAGGCTGTGTAATCTGTTGTTTTTGAAACTGTAATAAATACAAAAATACTGCTAGAAATAATTATGAACATCGTTGCGGTTTTTCAACCTGCCGGCTTTTTGATTCTGGAGCATGCGTATTTCTTTAATATATAAGATTTCACTACTGAATGAACGGCGGGCTGAGTGTCTAGATTAAATACGATGGCATTTATTAAGCAAGCCAAGAATTTAAAGGTTAATTCAGGTTTTTTTTTCTCAGGCAAGGGCTGCTGAGTTCAAAATGTGCCAAATATATAAGGTATTGGAGAACCGCAATTGTTAGGCAGCTGGTGATGTGCTAAAAATATGAACATGCAATATGTATAAGTGTAAACCGGGATTGATATAGGTTCAGAGTAAGAATTCTTATTTTGGTTGGCGTATAAGGACGATTAATGAAGAAAATAAACACACTATTATATGGAATCAACGCCTCATCGCCAAGTAAAGAACCAATCAGCGCACCATTTTTGGACAAACATCGGCACACCACTAGGAAATATTGGCTGCAATATAGGCTTTAAGTTGATTTTCTCGAACACGCTACCCGATCCATTTTTGGACCTTCAATAATCTGTATACCTGGGTGGGTGGCGGCAATTATTACTTGATCGCGAACATCTGAATCTCAGAAACAAAAATAGTGTTTTTATTGATCTTGACATCTCGATGTTCAAAGCGTGGGAAACTATTCCCCTTATAATAAAACAAAAATATCTGGTTAGTCTTTTTTTTACTGATATACTAAAGCATGCATAAAGGCTTAGGAGAAACTAAATTATTAGGCTATCTTGATGATCTAACAACACCAACAGAAAAATATATTCTTTAATATCGACAGGATAACATTATTTAAGTACTGTGATGGAATGCCTAAATTTGTTTGCAACTGAACTCCCTTTTCATATGACTGACGATAAAAAAGTGCCCTGAAGATTATTAACAAAAAAAAAAGCCTCTGTCAGTCCCAGAGGGACCCCGGAGATAATATTGAGTCAATAAACTGGAAGACGATAACAAAAGTCAAACACTGCCTCGCTGCGGAGGCTAACAATCTCAAAAATAAAACTGGATTAAACTCAATCATATAAGAGCGTATCAAGGAAAGTATAAACTAAAATAACCTAAAGTTCGATACGTCGCGTTGAACCATATTCTGATTTGAAAGCTTCGGTAACTGTCGTTCGCAATATTGCAACAGCAACGGTATTTGATCTTGAGCAAAATATTGAACACGAAATATAACAACGGGGCCGTGTTCTCAACGGCACTTTCAGCCACCGGCTTGGTCACGGGCGGTCAGGCAGAAAGGCGCAGGCCGGAAGCGATTTTTCTTTTGTGTATTGATTACTTTTTTCTCGTAATTTTATATTTAGTTTTATGTGTGAAAGTTTATGGGCGTCGTCAGGCCTTCCATTTTCTCTACGAGAGCCGCATTGGCGACACGGATGAAGGGGCGGTCGGTGGAGCAGCAAGCAAGAAAACGACGCGGTGGAAATTTATTTTCAATGCGCTCGTCTGGAAACTTATGTGGACTGAAAACGAACAAAGCCAACAATAATGTGAGGAAAAAGAATGAACAGTAATACTTTGTTCCAAAATACTAAGGCACGCTTTCGTGCACAGCACAATAACCATGACTGACGATCACGGGAGCAATATGCTCCAAATCATTTTGTGTCCTTTTACAAAAAGTCCAGTTGGAATTTCCATGTGACAAAAAAAAAAACATTTATGTTTATTGTTTGAAGGATCCCGGCCTTTCTTAGAGTTATAATCAGGTACATTTAGTTCTCTAACATTTCGATATTTCATGCACGCAGAAGGTTCGGTAAGCTTTCTAGAGTCGCTGTCGTTATATTCATATCTCTGGTTGGCCGTCAGATATTCGCGCAATCAACTCGGTTACTTATTAATGCAGCCGGCCTTATTAAGGCGCGAAAACATTTTGGAACAAATTTAGCCCTATAACTTTTTTTTTTTAGCGCTTGGGAATCCGACACAAAAGTTGTACAAAGCAGCGGGGTTTTATTAAATGAAGTCGGCGATCTTGTCTGAGGTAAGACGCCTCAAGCATAGCTTGACACTCTTAGCGGGAGCGGCTTACACGTCTTACGGTTTGACCGCGCCTTTGACCGAGATTACCACTCCTGTGACGTACTCTAGCACACTATCAGCTTAGACACTCTATGATTTCCACCAGTTTTCTGCAGTAAGTGCGCAAACGAGCTGGCGGATGTACACCATGGGGAATTTAACCCGAAAGTGGGGCGGGAGGAGACATTTTTACTTTGGTTAAAAAAGGGCAGGGAAGAAAATTCTATACGTTTTCAGTTCCGTTTCGTTTCTGTACCCCTTTGAAGCATGTTTCCTCATTGTGTTCCAGTTCCGGGTTAAATTTATCAGGGTAATAAATCTGAGCAGTTCTACGTTACATAAAACGGTATGCTGGGCTCAGGTTACACATTTGTTTGGAATGGACTCCTCCTCCTCCCTCCCCCATTCGCAGTATAAAAAAATATGCCGGACACTTTCGTTTTCAGATCGTGCATGATCACAGCCTCACTACTTGAGGTTAGCGCAGTAAGAGTGTCAACATATTTTTAGGTGTGCTTCCATTTATTTCAAGTTAGTGCAATTCCTGTGCAGCAGGAATCGCACGAGCGTTGTCTACCGACGTCCTGTCACCAGTTTCTAAGGGGTGGTTTCATTTGAAATCGAATACGCTGTCGGGGTGGGTCTTTCGATATTTTTTTTAATATATGTAATTGCCCCATTTCTGGAAAAGACCTAAACCGCTTTTCAAAATTCAAAAAAAAATATTTTGCTTCACAAAAAAATATTTACTGGAGCAGGGTGAAAATCTGTTTTTCACTCCGTGATTTTTCTACCCAGTTCTGTACGCTGGTATGAATACGTAAAGAATACAAAACTCACCATAATTTCTTGTGATCTTGTATGTTATTTCGACTATTTCTTAGTTCAAAGGAAAAATACTTTTGTATTTTTGTTTATTGAGGTAAAAAATGACAAACATCGTCTCTTTGACAATCTGGTGACATATTCAGAGCCTTGTAACTCATAAGTTATTATATTTGTCGCTTACCAAATACTTTGCGGGTGTAGCCCTATACATGGGCTATCGACGGGCATAAGTTTATTTTATTTTATTTTCAATGAATTTTATATATGCAATTTAAAATATCGTCGAAAATGAAATTAACCGATATTTGAACCCACTTTATCGAAAAGGGCCATTTTACATTTCGTTCAATTTTTTTTTTATTATTGCTGCCGATCATATGAACTTTCAATTTGCTTGACGCGATTTCCCCCTTTTATTGTTGTATCCTTTCTAGAAGTGATCGAAATCGCTCCCACGTGACAATCCGGTGACATCTTCAGAGCCTTGTAACTCATGAGTTATTATATTAGTCGCTTGCAAAATACTACGCTATGCGGGTGTAGCCCTACACATGGGCTATCGACGGGAATAAGTTTACTTTATTTTCACGGAATGTTTAATATAAAGTTTGAAATATCGTCGGAAATGAAATTAACCGATATTTTGAATCCACTTTATCGAAAAGGGCCATTTTGTATTTCGTTCATTTTTTTTTTATTATTGCTGCCGATCATATGAACTTTCAAATGACTTAATACGATTTCCCCCTTTTTCGTTGTATCTTCTCTAGGAGTGATCAAAATCGCTCCCACGTTCTCAGAACGGCAAAACGCAGTTTCCGCAGTCAGTAGGTGCTAAGAGAGGATTACGCTCCGCACATGTGTGGTGCACAGTTCGCGAGTCGTGCCAGGAACGTAAGGGGACATTAGCACGAGATGTACAGTCTCCGGCATTATAAAATACACATTTGCCGATGCTGTTCATGCGGCGGTGCGAAGTCCGCCTTGGCCGGACGCGCTTTATCTTGAAGGAGAAAATAGAACAAACCTTTATTTATTCCCAAACCAAAGCAATGTGTGCTTAGCTAATCCGAATCTACCGTAGCCACCTAAAACAAAATCGCCAAATCGCTTTTTCCATATTCCGAAGGCTCTACAATCTTTGCATTAAGCTCGGTGCGACAAAGTGGAGAAACTAAAAGTCTACAGAGACATTAAGTAACTGCTTCCGCTGGCTTCTGTGCATGTGGAAATCGTTGCTTCTTGGCATCAGAGATATCGGTCAGTCTTCCATATAGGAAAACCCCAATATGAACAGCGTATTAGGGTTATTGGTAAACAATATATTTTTATTGTATTACAATGCGATATGCTGAATATATTGGAAAACATTAGGTTTATAGTATTACAATAAGGGTTTGTTATGGGGCTCCATTATACATCTAATGTATTAAAATAAGGGGTTCTAATACCCATAATATGCTAAAAACATTGGAATCCCATACCGTATACACCCTTATTGGATCCCCATGTGTCGTATGGGGATCCAATAAGGTTTAAGATTCCAGGGTACTTAGCGTATTATGGATATTGGAATCCAGCATATTATATCGGCTACCAATAAAACTATATAGGAGTTGTAATATCACGTTCAGCACGACGTCTCCTTGCATGTATTTCCGAGTGATAAAAAAAATGCTGCTGTTGTCAAATTATGAATGATAAAGCAAAATACTGGACTCATCCATACCAAATATATTTACCATATTCCTGAACTGGAGGATCTGGCATGTACTGCTAAAGAAAGTTATTTGTTTATAACCCTCATTCAAGAACTTGATGCTTGAAAACAGAACGTGAGATCCTCACCTTTTAATGAAAACAGCACCTGCTAGCTGCAGCCATATAGAAACAGTAAGATAAAAATTTGTGATTACTTCATGACTAGTAGCAATTCCTCACTAAGCCGGAAAGATTCAAAATTATGTCTGCGTTGATTGCGGAAAAATAAGCTTCAAAGCAACTGCCCTGGGTCATTCTGAGCTCGATCAGTTAAATATATGTATTCACAAGTCTGGCTTTAGTATTCCTTTCTCGGACCAAACTAGAGTATCTCGAATGCTCACCTTTGAAGAAAACCGAACTGCCACATGCTGGCTTTTAGGCAGTGGAAACTGGGAGATATTTGCGATTAGTTGCGTCCAAGCAGCAATTACTTTGAGTAGCCACGTAAAGTACACTAAGTCAGAAAGATTCAAAATAACATGTGCGGGACATAGATATCCTTTTGCGACGTAAATGGGCACACATCAATGTCACCCGCGTGTATAACAGAAAAATAAGCTTCAATGGAGGAGCCCCAGTCATTCTGAGCTCCGTCAATTAAAAATGCTGTACCGGTTTTCTGGCTTCAGTATTCCTGCGTCTGACAAAACTAGTGATTCCGGAATTCTCACATTTGAGGAAAAACAAACTGGCGCCTGCTGGCTCTTGGGCCGTGGAAACTGCCAGAAAGATTTGCGATTAGTTGCTTCCAAGTAGCAATTTCTTTGAGTAGCCAGCTACAACACACTTAGCTAGATAAATTCAAAATTACATGCGCGTGACATAATAAGCCTCTTACAACAAAACTGGGCACACGTCGAGAAATGTGTTGTCCTCGCATAGACATCACATTTGCCGACTTGTGCCCAGTTTTGTCGGATTGGGCATATTATGTCACGCGCATGTAATTTTGAATTTATCCGACTTAGTGTACTCTAGGTGGCTACTTGAAGAAATTGCTACTTGGACGCAACTCATCGCAAATTCTTCTTACGGTTCTCATGGCCCACAAGGCGGTAGGTGCCAGTTCATTCCCGTTCAAAGCACTGACAGAACATAACATTGATTCAATAAACAAAAAATTCGCTTAGTACGACAAAAAGTTTAAAATAATGCAGGAAACAAACGCAAAGGTCATACCGCTTGAAAATACCATTATCGTCCTACTAAAATCCCTATCAACTCAGCAAATGAAGCTGGATGACCTCGAAAATCGCGAAAGGCGTAATAACTTGATTCTTTTTGGTTTCCCTGAAAACTCTGGGGAATCTTTGGAAGCCGTAGTTGTAGACAATCTCTTCAAAAGTCGCCTCGGTGTAGATGTCGATTCGGTACAGCGTATTCACAGGCTTGGTAGAAAAGCTGAAGAAAAAATCCGGCCTGACATCACGAACTTTGCTTGCTATAAAGAACGTCAGGAAGTACTGAAAAATTGCTCGAAACTGAAAGGTTCCCGGTAATTTCTGAGGGAAGACTTCTGCTGGAATACTCTGCAAAAAAAAAAAAAAAAGCTATGAGAGTTGTCGTAAGAAAATCGAGACAACGGCGATACAGTTCAACTATTTTACGACAAACTTCCCATAAATCAAGACACCTTTTCTTTGGATGAGCGTGAGAATTATCTGGTTCAGATAAATAATGAAACGGAATGAATGACAGTCGTCAGGTTGCCGCTTGGTAGTACTTAACGCGCGAAGAGTATTGAATAAACTTGGTGACGTCGAGGGTGTTTTATACGAATATGATGCTGACATAACAGCGATAACGGAAACATGGCTAGATTCAGGTATCTCTGATTGTGAACTTGTTCCTCCGGCTCATCAGATAATACGACACGATCGTTCATCCCGAGGAGGACGTGCGGCTATCATTGCGAAAAACAATGTTTGTTGCTGTGTCTTGGAAGGAATTCAAAACCACGAGAGCTTGTGGTGCAAAGTGGATGTCGAAAGAGTTGTGTTTGTTCTTGGCGTTGTTTACAGGCCTCCGAATGCACCTGGTGTTCGTGTGGAGACGCTATACGACTGCTTATCTGGATTAGTTAGAAATTGAACTAAAGTTGTTGTTGGTGATTTCAATGCTCCCGAAATTGATTGGAATAATTTAAGACTAACCACCTCAAATACGCAAAAAGAGTCAATATTGCTTGACCTACTTTCCAACGTAAACATTTTACAGGTTGTTACTCAGCCAACGCGGGTTATTTGACTTAGCTTTCGTGAGTCCTTCTATGTCATGTGAGTTCAGCATACATTAAGGCATATCAGACCACGATCTTATGTCACTAGTTATTTTGTTTTTCCGAGGCTACTGTAAAAGCTCCGTCTCGTAAGCTAATACGGGATTTTGGCCGAGCGGACGATGTCAGTATACTCAACTATCTTGAAGCAAGGTTCGATGCATTCAGCAATTCCTCCGGAAACACAGGATTCCTTTGGCAGATGTTAAGAGACATAGTTTGTTACTGCATCGAGCACTCTGTTCCGGAAAGAAAAATAACCATTAACAGGCCGCATCCTAGGATACCAAGAGATGTAATCCATTTGATAACGCGCATTAAAAGACTCCGCCGACGGAAGGCTTGTAACTCATCGAGTTTGGAAGATCTGTGTTCTACTTTGAGGAAGAAAATTGTGGAGGGTCGAACATCCTTTTTTTCGCAGACTCTCCCCACATTTATGCGAGATTCTCCTCAGAAAGTCTGGCGATATCTGTCTCCTTCACGTGCAGTGGTTGAGAAAGTTAAAATACAAAATGTAGTCATATATACTCCAAGGGATATAAGTACCAAGTTTAATACATATTTTCAGTCTGTCTTTACCAGGCCAGCAAACGCAGTAGACTACCTTGCACCTTCAAGTTGCACTTCTATTCCAATGTCTGACCTAATTGTGACAGCCCAAGGTATATTTGCTATGTTACTTAATTTAGAAAGTAAAAAAGCGTCTGGCCCGGATGACATTCCTGCTGTATGTATGAGGAGGCATACTGCGTGGATGTCAATGTTTTTGTCTATAATATTTACGTCCTCTTTTAAAGAAAAGCTTGCGCTCGCGTAGCACCGATCCATAAGGCGGGCGATAAGCTTTCCGTTTCGAACTACCGACCGATATCTTTAACATCTTGAGCGCATTGTAAACAAGCATATTACTGATTACCTCGAGAGCAACAATTTTTTCACTGACTCCCAGCATTGTTTCCGGAGTAATCGCTCTACCACTACCCAGCGCGTTTGCACCGTGCATGACTTAGCAAGCATTCTTAATGAAAAAGAGCAAGCTGACGCGGTTTTTATCGACATTTCGAAAGCCTTCGACACTATTTCCCATGATGCACTACTTTTTAAATTAAGAAAAGCTCGTATTAACAAAGAATTCGTGCAGTGGATAAAGTGCTACTTATACAACCGGAAGCAATATGTTGAAATCAATGTTTCCCCTTCTCCCTCCCTTGACGTTTTTTCCGGTGTCCCCCAGGAATCAGTCGTAGGCCCGTTATTATTTCTTGTTTGCAGAAATGACATTGTGAACGATATCAATAAAAAAATCCAGATCAGGCTTTTTGCTGACAATTGTGTCTTGTATATGAAAGTGGAGAGTGTCGAGGACCAGATTATGCTCAACAACGCCCCGGGTTCAGTGTCTGAATGGTGCAAGAAATGGAAGATGAAACTTAATCTAGAAAAAATGGTAGCGATCATCTTCACTAAGAAAAAAATCTCTATGTTTTGAGTACCTTTTTGATAGCTCCCCCATTTCCAAGGTCGACTCCGTGAAATATCTGGGAGTAACGCTCACTCTTGGCCTTAGCTGGAGCTCGCATGAAGATAATATATGCTCAGCTGCTTTCCGCAAACTTTGTTTCACTAGAAGAAAACTAAAGCTGGCACCAACATCCACTAGACTCACCGCCTACAAGACTCTAATAAGGCAAATGTTAGAGTACGCCACTGTAGTATGGGATCCTTATACCAAAGTTGATTCTTATAAAAATCGAACGTATACAAAACCAGAGTCTACAATTTGTCTACGGCAGGTACAAAAGGAGGGATTCTATCACTGAGATGGCATTGTCAAACATAGAACCTTTGTGCGCCTGACGTATGTTAGCTAGACTAAAACTTTTGTACTGTATTGCGAACAGGCAAACCGGTATCGATTCTACCATGTATTTGCTCCCTCCCTTCAAGCACTCTAATAGAATAGAATAAACAACTCGCACCACATTCGACCCTTTATATCGTCATCCAATGTGTTCAAGTTTTCTTACTTTTCTAGAACTGTAGATGAATGAAATCTTTTACCTGACGAGATTGTTGCATGTACGACCGTAGAACAATTTATTGATGTATGTTCTTCGCATATCTAACGTGCTCGCATGTTTTTTTTGTTATATTTCAGTAATGTTCTAGTCATGATTTTAAGATACAACGTGTAACTAGCGTTCTTACCTTATTTTTTATGTGCTTTGTTGCGCTCTGAACTTGTGTATTTTTTCTTTCTATCTTTTTTTGTGACCTCCAGTGTACCACATTTGTTGGTTTACACTGTTGAGTTATGTTTTCTTTCTTGTTGTCCCACCCTGCTTGGGCCTGATATGGCCTGCAGTATGAATAAATAAATAATTAAATACTGACGCGATTCTGTAGCGAACCTAAAATTTCGAAGTCATTGTCCCCATGTTGAATGTACCTGAGACTTGGGTAGAAAAGATGATGAAAGTCGAAGAAACAGAAAGGGACAGGATGACATCTCAAAAGACGTTTCATGTGCGTTGTCCCCCTCGCTAGGGGGACAACGCAAATGAAACCCGGCACGTGGATGAAATTTGTACCGTAACTTCCCGACTCAATGCCCATCCCCGAGTATTCGGCCACCACACTTATAGAAGAAAATATTTTTTTAGAAAACACCGAGTCATCAACCACCCCTACAAATGCCTGAACCAAGTATACACTTACCGTGGCTTGTTTGCTCCCTGCTGCCCCCAAGTTAACTCACGCTAACAATGTTTTTTTGTTTTTTTTTAACTGGAGTTCACATTTTTACTTTTTTATTTCCCTTGTTGAGGCAGGAGGATACTTTTGTAAAGCTTCCTCCCTATGCGCTACCGAGTCAACATTTTTGCGAAGGCAAACCCCCGGGCTTTGAGTTTGCGCTCCTTGACCAATGCTGAAACTCATATAAGCGGGCAATAGCTCACCTTGCAAATGCTTGCTCTTGGTGGTCGAGAACAAACTCGTTTTCCTGATTGGCAGCCACTTGCTGCCAAGAATCGCTGCACAAATCCGAAAGAACCCAGTCTTAGCCTAATACAGATCCTTTGGAAATAGTGTCTGCGAGAAATGAAAACAGACCCAGGTGGAGAGGCTCGTTCTCTGTTTCACCTTAGTCGAATATTGTAGCTCCCTATAAAGGCAGAAAATAGAGTATCTGTGAGGAATGAAACACACAGCTCAGATAGGCATCAATCACTCACCTTGAAAACACTTGCCATAAGCGGCAAAGAGCAAACTTCTGGCCTTGATTGGCTGGTGCTTGCCCGCATGTATAAGGAAGAACCTGGTCCTAGGCAAACTTGGGTGTTTTTGCAGGAGACCCAACAAAATAATAATGCAAGACCACTACACACACGAAATGGCATCCAAGAGGAATGGAACACAAAGCTCATATAGCGGGCAATAGCTCACCTTGAAAATAATTGCTTTTGGTGGCCGAGAACATACTCGTGTTCCTGATTGGCAGCCATTTTCGGCGAAGAATACTTGCACATATCCTAAAGAACCCAGTCTTAGTCTAACACAGATGCTTTGGCTGGACACAGACACAAAAGTCTGATACAAACCACAAAAAGCAGGAAATGGTGTCTGCGAGAAATGAAAACAGACCCAGGTGGAGAGGCACGTTCTCTGTTTCCCCTTAGTCGAATATTGTAGCTCATTTTGCTAAAACAATCCATATTTGCTGAAAACTATAATATATATTTTGCCTCATTTAGTAAAGTTTACTGCCAAGGATGCCTGCACACCAGAACAAGTCAGACTTAGTCACAGTGTTTGTTTTGACGAGTAACAACAGGATCCCTACACGGGTGATAAAACAAAATATAAGCCCTGCAAGCCAGGCTAGCTTACCTTGATGGAAGCACAGTGCCTCGACAAATGAGGTTCTATTCTTGGTCACTTGTCATATTTGGAGGGCATAGTCAAATAAGTTAAAATAAGGTAAACTCTCTTGCGGCCGACAGCTGCAAACAAAACTCATTTTTCTCGATAATCAACCTGGAAATAAAATTGGGTGGTGGCCGAGTGGTTTAAAGGGTCAAATTTCAAACTTACAGGTTGTGTAGTTCTGGTTTAAGTCCTCCTAGTGTATATTTTTATCCTTATTAATTATATTTAAATTGTTTTTGTTTTATTTTTGTGGCACAAGCACACAATTTATACGCTAATTCAGCTTTAAAAACGTCTTAATTATATCCATGGCTTCCTAGTGCTCGTAATAGGTTCTTGGTGGAAACGGTTTTCAATTTTTTTTTCTTGCTCTCGCTGCTGCTTGCTTCCTCACCAATAAAATGTTGGCAATGCAACACAAAAGTAATAAAAGTGTGTTTCAAATGTGAAGATCAGCATTTCCAAGTTGTACCCCTGCTTCATGCCCCGACCATGCCACCATACCATAGCTGAGTGCAGTGACGAATGGTCCCAGGTTCTGTGACCCGACCGTATATGGCCTTACGGTGTGGCGCCACACATGCAGATGCAGCACCTATGCTTCGTGATGGAGCCAGTGAGCGAGGTGCGACCTGCTAGAGCTGTGCAAGCGACAGCTTTACAGCCTGCAAAGGGTGGGAAGATGCCCCTCGCTTTGCAGAGCTTGCAAAAACTCACCAAGAAGCTACTGCAAGCACTAGGGAGCCTCAGAGTGTGAATAAAAGCGCTTCTGAATGTGAATTAGTGTGTAAATTATGAGTCTATACGTCAAAACGTAAAAACAAATATATATATATATATATATATGTACTAATTAAAAAAGGCTGAAAAAACAAAACGCCTCCAGGTGGGCTTGAACCCAGAGCTTTACTATTACTGCCCTTGATTTTAGTTACCTAAGGCCCGCTTCAGACGAAGCGATTTCTCCCAGCAACTTTTTTTTTATTTATTTATTTTTTTGGCGGGTTTTTCCGCCCAGTGGGCAGAGATAAAGGCGTGAAGCCTGACAGAGTCTCTGCCCCCCAACAGTTCAACAGTAAACAGTGCAATTAATATAATCAGCAATTGGTACACTCAGTAAAAATTAAAAAGAAGGCACGATGAAACAGCTACTTTAACATCCAACATTGTGAATTGTAAAATAAAATAAAACGGCACAATAAAACAACTAGCAAAATCACATGTTACAAAACAAGCGGGATTCGAAGCCTATAAAAAATGTAACGTCGTATGACACAGAAGCATCATATCACTAATATAAACATAAAAAAAAGGTTTTCCACGAGAAAGAAAACAAAAATGGGAAGAAGGCTACAGCATAAAATATTGCTGATGGCCGCCATTTAGTTTAGCAATAAAAAATGATCGAGTATATGTCAAGAGCCACCATTTGTAGTCAAATATAAAAAAATAAAAAAGAACAACTTAGCCTACATGTTACTCAACTGAGAAGCTAATACCACTACGTACGAGAAAGCTTCGCCACTGTTTCTTGAAGGCATAAAATGTGTTATTATAATCTATAGTCATGTCTGTTCTGTTTAGCATCTTGGTTATCTGATATGACAAAGCAGTGCGGCCATAATTGGATCTTATTGAAGGCACCCTTCGCTTTGGGTCTCGTAGTTGGTACGGACATAAACTCGGTTTTGGTGTTGAGTATAGTCTGTGTTTGTAAATCTATTGTAAGAGCTTAAAATAGTATATTTCGTCTGCCTGAAGCATATTATATTTGATGAATAGTGGTTGGGTTCTTATGTTTCTAATATCTCATTTATAACTTTCGCGCATGCGAAGAATCATCTTTTGCAAGGTGATAAGTTTGACATAGTTTGAATTGATCGTCGTCTCTTAAACTAAGATCCCGTAACTGATTTCAGAGCAGAACAAAGAATAGTACAACGTCTGTTTTAGCTAAGTGGGCAGCAAGTTTCGTATCTTAAACTTCCCGTAACACGAGATAATTCACCTTTGAATTTATTCACGTGAGTGTTCCATGGAAGGTCCTCAGTAAACCATACACCGAGAAAGTTTTGTTCCGACACTTGCTCAAGCACAGTGTCTTCAAATGTGAAGCTTATGAGGCTGCAGTCGAGTTTATTTCTTGCCTTAAAAATAAGATACTTAGTTTGCTTATATTTAGTTTTAAACAATTTGTTTGTAATCAATTGATTAGCTTCAATAGGTAGACATTTGCAGCATTTTCTACGCATTTTTTCGTCGCTCCAGAAAAAAATACGTTGGTATCGTCTGCATACATTATTAGATCGGGGGAACCGGATATAGTCGTTATATTATTAACCTACAGTAGTGAACAAAAATATATGATATTTCGTTTCTTTTAGAAAAGTATTGCTCGACGTCCAGTTGATTGATTCATATTTAATTAAGCAACAGTTTCTACTCTATAAATACGTTAATGTAATGTTCCATTACAATTTTTATATCTGCATCACAGTTCGAAGAAAAGTTACCCACGTAAAGCGAAATATCATGTCTTTTTGTTCACTACTGAATATAAAAAAATTAGTGGATCTAGAATTGATCCCTGAGGAACACGATGCTGTATGTTAAGTCTATTTGACGATTCGCCATTTATTAGTACATATTGGTAACGATCTGCAAGATACGTTTGAATTAATTTTAGGGCTACTCTGCGCACACCGTAAATTTCAAGCATTCTAAGTAAAATATTGTGCTGCACAGTATCAAAAGCTTTACTTAAATCCAAGAAGAGACCAAGCGTAAACAATTTGTTTTCAATATTTTCAACTATTTTACCCTTTATGTCAAGAAGCGCTGGCTCCGCCGGTTTTTGTTCTTGAAGCCGGATCGAGACTGCGTTATTATATTATGCTTCTAAAAAAAAACGTGTTAATCTATCAGCAGTCACACGCTCAAACATTTTAGAAAAAACTGGGAGAACTGAAATAGGTTCGTAGTTATTAATGTTCGTCTCACCACCTCCTTTATACACTAAAGTGACCCTGGCTATTTTTAGCTCATCAAAGGAAATCACCAGACTGAAGCATCTTATTTACTTTATTCGATAGAACTGAACTAACTATAGTCACAGTGTACTTAAGGCCACGGTCCCACTGAATGTGGCAGTTTAGGTACTTTTTGGACGGTCATTATTCATCTCCTTTTAATTACTGTTTTGTGGGAATGATGTCATTCGAAAGGCAATGCAATCCTCTTTCATTCGATATTATGTGTGTGTTGCTTTATACTTTTCATGCGGATTTGTTGCGTTGCAAATATGATGGCGCAGACCCTCACTTGCTCCGCTAGTTCATGTTTTATGAACAATCCATTAAAGATAACACGGTTCCAATATAGCGGTTTTGTTAAGATGATGTCGGAGCAGAATGTAACGATACACTTTTTTGGTATTTGCACTACTTTGTTTTTTTCATCCCTTCAAATATTGCCCTAAAATTGACATTTTTCAGCACAAATATGTTTTTAATGACGCACGCTAGGAAAGTTAAATTAGCTACAGATGTAGTGCTTATAATTGGTAATTTTCAGAAAAAATTTAATGTTGTGTAAAATGTTTTTGTTTAGATATTTTATATCAAACGTAGCACTTTTTTGTGCTTCGAGTCATGGTACTTCAAATGCCGCTGAGGAAATAATTAAACTATGGTGAAATCTTTTGTAACGTTTAGAGCTACAATGGTTGCCCAACAGTGGACGATGGCTTTTTTTTTCATTTTCAAAGTCATAACGCTCCAGGAGCGTTTCAAACTTACCTGTTTTGGCGAAATCTTTTTTGGACATCAAACAGATTTATTGGCATATAATAATATTTATTGTTTGGAATAGATATACATTGTGATGTATTAAATTTTCACAATGATTTTGCTTTGGTTTCTTAATAGGCGTATAGCTTAGCTAATTTTAAAACAATTAAAAACTGTTTCGGTGTTTTGTTGCGCCACCTGGCGGATGGCAGACAAACTGCTGATTTCTAATGTTCAAAAAATTTCCGAGGGCAGCGTTGGCGTCTGTATCATCATCAATCTCCGTGTCTTTTTACCCTCACATTTAAAAAATATATTGGAAAATTTACTATCGATAACTGAATGGTTTAAGTACTGGGTTAGGCTAATAAATCTAAGACGAAAAATTACACAAGCGTAGCGTGATATATTGTGTTCATCATTCGATATGATTGAAATCAATAAACAATGAAGACGAAGAGGAAAAGATATACCCGAGTTCACTTTATGCCTAGAGTCACTAAATGAGCTTTAAAGTATCGGCACTCCGTTCCCCAAAAACGTTTTAGGCGCCGCCATTTCGGGTCTTGCTCAGAGCAATCGCAACTGCCGATCATCATGATCCAAAAGTACGACTTCCTCAGCATTAGATGCGGTGCTAGGAAGCTGATGCAAAATTCCAATGCTCTGTCGCGGGTTGTTTAAACATTTGTGAGGGACGGAAAAGCGTTTCCTGTGATGTTAGATAAAGCTTCATATAACTGGCAACCATGATTTTAAGCCACAATATGGCCAAGTGTCGTTACTCTGAACCGTAGCTAATTTACTGGCACAAGCGGGAACAATGAAGAAGAGGCAGGTGTCAAAAGTTAATGGCTTGTGGAATCTACGGGGCTTACGTCATGGCCACTCCAGGTATTACAAGCCTCTTGAACAAGAGCATGAATAGTGTCATTAAATAAGCTAAGCTTCAGAGTAGCGCAGCTTAAAAATCATGGTTGCCAGTTATTTGAAGTTTTATCTGAAATCACAAGTAACGCTTTTCCGTCCTACACTTTTAACAGTTTGCGAGAAAGCAAAGCAAGATTACATGAGCTTTCTAACACCGAATCTAATGCTGAGGATGTCGCACTTTTGAATCATGACGATCGGCAGTTGCGCCTGCTCTACACAAGCACCAAAATGGCGGCGTTCACAACACTGTCGGGGAAGAGAGTGCCGATACTCTAAGCGCAGCTCATTTATTGGCTCTAGTTCCAGCGAAAGTCCTTTTCCCTGACTGAAACTGAAAGTAGATATGAATAATGCACCATTATTATAGCCTATTTAGTTATAACCAAATACACATAATGAGAGGAGGAAGCGGGCGGGTAGGAGAAACGCGGGTTTTATGTGCGACCGCTCTGTCTCAAAAGAGAGAACGCACAAGCTTGCGCTGGTTTAAAAAAAAAGGCATCCAAAGAAAAGAGGCGGCACACTGTGTTCATTGTTATTATGCGTCTAATTGCAAATTGTCGTGTGTATGTTTATACAGCCGTAAGTTAGTCTGCCTTAGTGGGCGTCTGGTGTCTCAGCTGTAGATGAGCAATTTAGCCTGTGGGGTACAACCGCAAAGCTGGGGCCTTTAACGTGCGCCACGCAGTAGTAATACACAACCGCACGCCGGTACGATGCTCTTCCAGATCGAAACGGGCAGGGGCTGGGTTGGTTCTGCAGCGCGAGCTTTCGCTCAAAGTGCTCCGAGCTGGTGTGCGCTAGAGCTGGCACTCGGCCACCGACCTCCCCCCCCCCCCCCCCCCTTGTGCGTCTAATTTACATACAGGTATAAGTATTTGAAGATCGACGATGGACGTCGATCGTCTCGAGGTAATGTAACGTAATAACATTATATAAATAATAAACTTGTTGAAGGACTGAACGACTAAATTTTTCAATTCTTGGATTGTAATATGGCGGTAGCCTATTGTATTTACTGTTGATGAAGAGCAATATGAGGTGACGAGGTAATGATTGAATGATGAGGCTCGATAAGGACGACGACATTAGTGGGTGTCGAACCACAACCTACAGTGCCAGACTTGTTTCAAATATCGTGTACCCAAAGATTTTCTTCACCCGCAACAGTATATGGTAGAATCAACGACGATGCTGCTTCACAACTGTACGTGGAACAGGAAATTTGCATTGCAGAGAAGTGCGGCTTATTCGTTAATCTGAGGGACGGATTACTAGCCGCATTCCCTGATTGACAACTTCAAAACAAACGGCCTCGTCGGCGTAAAGTTTCCCCGTTCCAAAAGATTCTTGAAGCATACTTAAACCGCAAAGGAGTATGAGGCGAAAAATAAGAAAAGGGAGCCTGGCGTGAAAGATCCAAATCACCACCATAGCTTCTACTATCAAATACAAGGGCAGTTACACAATACACAAAGAGAGTTTTGTGATTTAGTTATATTTACACTTAAAGGCATTGATATCCAACGTATTTAGAGAGGTGACACCTCGTGGTCAACCAACATAGAGCCTTTTCTACTCAAGATTTACATGGAAGGCCCGACTTCCGCTGAAATTCCTCACGTAGACGAGTTGTCCGACCGAATGAACTGCCATTACTCCCGATCTGGGAATCTCTCGATCTTCGTTCGTAGGCCATAGTATCATGAGATAGAGGGGTGTGGCTCTTCGTCCGCCGAATATTGCTTCGGCGGGTTTCTTTCTGTGTAGGATGAGACCGTCGCGTGCTGCCGGAACAAGAACCTGGCGATTCTTCACTGAACTGCTTCTTCCGTAAGTTTCAAAAGGGCTTTTTTTCGTTTCGCACACCATCTGTTCTGCTTGCCCGTTGGTTTCAGATGTGGATATGTTTCGCCACCCACCGACTGAATAGTGGATCGTTTTCAGTTACTGTTCATGATGGCGTTAGACTGAAGGAAGTCTTTCCACAAAGTTAGCCCAGGCGCCGGGACATTTGTCGAAAGCGGTAAGTGTTCGAAACGTCGACAACGTCGGTAGCCACGTGTTGTGCCTGACACTGGACACTTACCATTCGCTGAGAAGAAACTTGCTTGTTCGTCCGCCATGAGTCGTCCAATATCAGGTCATCACCGCAACACCATCTCCCGACAAAACTGGTCTTCATTGTCCGGATGTCCATAGTTAGCAATCACGTCAACTTATAAATTCCCGAACGCTCATAACTTGCTGTCGCTAAACGCCGTCCATTCATAGCGTCTTCATTGCAAATAAACGTCTTCCTATTTCTTCTGATGGTTTTCATCATATGCCTCCTAAGCTGTAGTTACAACATTATGTGTGTCGGTACTTCCGAAAATATTGCAACGGCGTTTGTCTTCTGGGAACCCCTATAATGTAACAACCTTTACAACATCTTCCGGACCCCTTGAAACGTAATATTTCGTGACCTCTTTTTAGTCGTCTTTAAGATGGTGAGGTAAGTACCGTAAATCGCGAAGCAGTTTACTTGACGTCCGCTTCCACTGGTGTCTTGGAAGATTGAGTCTACTGAGCGTGCCTTCCTGCAGAGGAAAGTTTTATTGATAGAATATTTACTCGTCAATCAACATTTGCTTCCTTCTTGGTAAGATTTATTGCGAAAGCCCGTTACAACCGCCGAACCGCATGTCCCTATATCAGAGAACAATTTATACTCAGCCTGACATTCTCGTATACATCCGTTTGATGGGCCACGCTACTTGAGCTAGCTGAGCACAGCTGGCAGCGGCGCGAGCAAGGCCACGAGAAGAACGTGATGGTGCTCGAGCCATCCCACTGTGAACCAATGTTTCGGCCACCCCACGGGTGGCCGAAACCAACAAGGCGTTAGCTCAACCAACAGATGGCGTGTCGCCATCTGTTGGTTCAACTAACGCCTTGTTCAAGACGGCTGCCGTGGGACCGCAGCCTTAATAGGTAGGGTTTTTATTTCATCTATTCCAGCGGCGACGTCATTTTTTTTAGGTTTCTGATTATTTTATCAATTTCAAATGGTGTCGTTGGGGTAAGCGTAATCGACCCAATTTTGTTTCCTGCGTCAATACAGTCACCTATGTTGGAAGCCCTCCCAGTGTACGCACCCATGCTAATAAAATGCCTATTCATTTTATCGCCAGGTTCTTTCCCAGTGACACGCTTATTATATATTGGTATTTCTTTCAGATTACATCGTGCCTGCTCTCTGTTTGTGAGTTTGTTTACTGTGTCCCACACTCTTCTATGGTCATTTTTTATACGTAGAAGTTATTTTTGATAGTATTCACATTTCACTTTTTTGAGGTCGGCATTCAGTTTGTTTCTGCATTTCTTGAACTCGATAAGTAGCCGCGGATCACGATGCTGAATAAAGGCATGATACTTGGCATTTTTTTTACTTATTCTTCCATACAAGTCTCCAGTCATCCAAGGCGTTCTTACTAATTTTTTTTTTTAGATTTCACTCTACGTTCCTGAAGAGGAAAAGCTGCATTATAGTACTGTCTGACTTTTATCAGGAATATTTTATAGGCAATTATAGGGTTGCGCTCAGCGTAAACGTCATCCAACGTTTCTTTTTCCTTAAGGCAGCCGAAAGTTCTTAGCGTTTCCTCATTAATAGTGCGATGCCGAAATGTCTGTAGGTCTTTGTTATTATCTCTAGCAGAGGAGGACTCTAGGCAGAAGATTGGAAGATGATCAGTAATATCGCACATGATGGTTCTGCATACGTCAAAGGTACGTGGCAGTGTCCACAGTTATTCTAGTGGGGAATGTAATCAAATTGCTGCAAGCATACTGGTCGACAGTATCGTGAAAATTTTAAGCACGAAGATCATCTGAAATTTTGTCTATATTTATGTCTCCAAGAATTAAGAATGGCACAGACAGCGATCTAAGGAAAGACAGTGAATTATCAAGAAATGTCATGAATTCATATATATTACCCGAAGGTGGCCTGTATAAAGTACGAACAACAGTATTTGATATTTTAACACACGAGCTTTCAATGTTTTCATCAATTTTAGATAAGTCATCTGCAACCTCATGCTGTAGTTTATCTTTAATATAAATAGCGATACCGCCACCCCTTTTCTTATATCTGCTCATGATTTCGCACTTATAACCCTCCATGATTGGCGCCATGTCCTCTTTTGTCAGCCAGGTTTCCGTAAGTGCTATTACATTAAAGTGCACATTACACGAATGCAAAAATATTTCTAGGTTATCAACTTTATTCTTTATGCTTCTTACATTTAAATGTATTGCTGAAATATGGCGTTTACCTTCTTTGTCCTTTTATTGAACGCATTGCAGTCATAATAATAACAATCAGGTAAGACAGTTTTCATTATTGACGTGTCGTGTGCACTCCAAGGTAATAGCTAAGAGTTTAATTCACAATTTTTTCCACATCAAACATGCCAGCAATTTGGATTGCGTTGGCATGTTCATCCTTTCGCGCAAAGACTTTTCCCCTTGATGACCACACAAATTTCCACCCAAGTTTCTTTTGGGCGATCGCAGCTCCCAGTAGCTCTTTATTTGCAGTGGTTAAATGCTCATTTACATATATGGGGCTGGGGCTTCCGCCATGGTCAAGGTCGTTGTCAGTCTTTGTTTTTTGCCTTTCTGCAAGACCGCATTGCGTTTGGACCGTCGCAAGAAGCGGACGATTATGTTTTTTTCTGATGTTCTGAATGTGGGTACACGATGGCACACATCGATATCAGAGTCTGAGATTGATTCGTTGAAAAGCGTCCCTATTCTTTGAACTACGTCGTACGCATCACCTTCCTCTGGTACGCCCTTTATCTCGAGGTTGCTGGACCAATGATACTGTTCTAGTTTTTTTTTTTTTTATTTTAGCATTTAGCTTACGGTTTTCAGCGGTCAATTCTTTATTTTTTTTATACGTTCTGGACCTCTTCCCGAAGTTCCTTTATTTCGTTTTTGATCTCGGTCACTCCGTCGCAGGTGTCATTACAGTATTTGACACTCTCTTCTAGGGCTCTAAAGTCCGCTTTCATCTCTCGTTTTAGCTCATCGAGAGTTTTCCCAATGTCTTTTACTTCTTAGTCATGTCAGCGACCCGACGTCACCGTACTGCACACACTCAAAACAGACAAAAAAGACAATCGGTGCTGTGATCGGCAGCAGTGCAAAGATACGTTTTAGGTTTATATAAGTATAACTGCTTCTGACCTGCAGAGATACAGATGATTAGTACGCTGTTCCCTCGACCCGCACTGCTTCCGAACTGAACACCAAGCTGGTGTGTTGGCTTCTGTTATAGATGATCCTGCCGTGAGTTCCACTGTTGTCGCTGCGTCCCTTGGCCCGTGGCAGTGTGAGTGACGAATGATGACGTGGTGATTTTCGATGATTTGAATCCGCGAGTAGCCGGCAGACAGCAGAGATACTGCACGCAGCAGCAGCCGAATTGCTACCACTTGCCATCATCACAATGAAATTTTTTTTCTTGCAGTATTTAGATGCTTATTTATATAAAAAAAACATGTTTTTACATCTTTAAATTGTGCGTAGAATACTAACTCATCTTTTTGAAACGGTTTATTTAAAAAAACAATCCATTTAGAACCGGAACCAAGTTTTCAGTTGTCATCATTACCACCACAGGGGTGTCACGTGAAAATATCGCATTCCTGATTGCCTGCTGCCACTTCAAACGTCTCCGAGTTGTCTGAGTGGCTCGTCCGCTTCAAGCCGCACCAAATCTCAGCAATTCGTGTCGATCTAGGGAAAGCTAGGGTACAACCCACTGGCAATCCCGAAATTGCTGGAAAAGTTGCCCTGTCTGAAACGGGCATAAGACACCCTCTTGTCTGGTACAGAGATCATTTAGGAAGGTTCGGGTGTTTAAACGCTCTACTACCGTTTTTACAAATACAACAACTGCAAAAAAAAAAAACATTTCAGAAAGAAAAGTTAAGGAAAGGGAATGTACCATTATGTTCTGTGATGTTTGGTGACAAGACTCGGGACTCTAGCAAGAATGCCGTTACCCTTGGTGTGACCCCATGAGACTGTCTTGCTGCCTTTGCTGGGGTTTATCTGACTGAAGTGCCTGTACGAAAAGTAGAGGGAACATATGTGCGTAACACGCATTATTCACAAGGAAGTTTTTTGACATCCAAAATGACCCATGGACAAAACGAGATGAGGAATTTTTCGGCCACGTTGGCCGAGTTACCTCTCGTGGCCAATGGTTCATTGCAACTTTAATTGTAGTTAACATTTATAGGGTATATTACAAACAAAGTGCAATTTGATTTTGTACGAAACTTCACCACAGAAAACGGCACTCTAATACAGTCTTCTGAGGCACCTCTGAACAAATTCTGGCTTTCATGGTGCCTCCTTCAGATACCTGATGTTGAACGTGAAATATGTGCACCAAGGAAGCAAACAGTGACTTCCAATTAGCCTCAAGCACCAGCGACATGTAGACAAGGAGTGCAATGTGTAGAAGGTCCCCTAGAAGTGTGTAGCCAAGATGAAAATGCAAGATATAACAATATCAGAATAAGATCACATCAAAAAGGCTCCCTTGTAGTGGGACAATCTCCAATCTAGGCACAGTAATGAGTCAACCGACCCACAGCCGCGATTCCCTTTGCGTTGATTGAGGTGAAACATATTGCCAACCGAAAAATAAGACGCGTTTTTTTACGCGTCTTATTTTACATTAAACAACGCGTTTTTTTACACTATTTGTTCTGCGCAGCCGATAGCAGGACAGTTGGGCGGCGTCACAAAAGTTTGACTCACTCGCTAGCCTTTCCCAACCTCATTCGGGGTCAGTCGGCACCATAGATCAGTGGTCGGCATTCGTGGTCTAACCATGAGGAAAAAAGTACGAGCTCAGAGCCGAGCGTCGATCGCGACTTTCGTAAAGAGAAGCGGCAGGTAACACTTCGGCGACTCGTCAGCTTCACACAACGCCTCTTCGAACGAGCCCGTGAATCCAATGCGTCGAACGGTCGCGGCCGCAAGCACGCCGGAAGCAAGAGGGCTGGAGGCTGAATATCCGAAAGAGACGCGGCGCTGGTTTCTACGTCTATTTCGCACATGAGATAACAAGATAGCGAAGCTAGCCTAGTGCGAACACTGACTGGCCTTACACTGGAGTACACCCAGTCGAAATGACGCCTGCAACAGAGCACGGCTAGAGGCTTTCAACAGGGGACACATGCGTTCAAATAAGCTGCGATTTGAAAACTTCATGTCTCCTCTCTGTTCTTCGGTGTTTGCTATGATCCGTGTATACCAAAGCACTCAATGCTGCAAATAATAACATCGTCTATACGTGCATTTTGAAGCGAGTGAAAGTGCATTGGTTTCGCTTGGAGACCACGAGCAAAGAGGGCGACGAACTGTCATCCGTCGGTCTCACCGGGCCGCACAACGAGGGCGCCAGGGCGCCCGCCGCGCAGTGCGCACAGTGCGCATGCTCGGCGGCTCGGCCTAGAGTAACTGTATATGCTACGTTTGCGGAGTAGAGTACCGCAATGGTGCCAATCTGGAGCCGAGCACTGCGGGAAGCCACGGTCGGTCTTTGGAGAGGACAGGAAGGCTCAGACGCGATTCGTCGTGCTGTGGCGTGCTGCGGCGCGCTGCGTAAGGAAAATACTGCGGAGTGCGGCGACGAGCCTCGCATGCGCCGTCATCGTTCTCCCGTTGTTTCCTGTTTCCCTCTCAATTGAAAAACCGCACCCGCGGATTCTGCGGGTCCCGTGTGAAGTGAAATCGTCAAGTCGCTGTTGCCGGGACGCATATACATCGTGAGCCCGCCTCCGGGCAACTTTTAGAGGACCTTTCACCTCGAGTGATCGCAAGACGCAGGAGAACGCAGGCCTGCTTATTTTCCCCTTGTGTTTAATCGAAGAGCGAATGCCACTGCTCAACCTGTGATTTTTTTTTTTTTTTAGCAGACAGTTTATTTGGTTTTTATGAAGACTTAGCAGTGCTTTACCTTCATGCGTCCCACTTATAACCGAATCTGAGGAATGTGGAGCACACGCACTTCCGTGCTAAAATACTGTATAACGTGTTTTTTGTGTTTTTTTTTGTTCAAGTTTTTGTTTTTTCGTGAATTCGAGACGTCCGAATTAGAAGCTCTTGAAGACCGGACTTTTCGCATGTTTTCAAGTTGAGCTAAATTTTTAATTCGCTTGAATCGTGAACATTAGGGGCTCGCGAATAATAATTGTTAAGCGGTGCTCCAAATTTCAGGAGACGCCGCAAGGCGCCGACTGCCTGATATACAAAAAGTCCAGCGACGTTCCACTTTCAATGCGGATGAGTCTTTGAAAATGCAGTCCAATTTGTTGTAGGTCCCAGATTGATGCCGAGACCGGTATATTCCGCACTGAAAACTGGGCGTAGTCTCTGTCTACTTTCAGTCAGTGACAACAACCTACATCTCGTTTCTTTTTGTTTTGAACATTTTACTGAACTTGTTAAACTATTTTACTACCGCCAACATGGTGCCTTGAAGGAATTGCAAACAAGTACAGCACCAACAGTCTCTGGAACATGTTCATTCACACAGCTGCCTACAGCAATCTTTTGGGGTATTGTAAAAGGGCAGTCAATGATTAAAAAAAACATCCATAATACCAAAAATAGCCATTTCAAAACGATGACAGCATAGCACTTTGGAAAAGTGAAGACAAAATGGGCATAAAAGACCGCTATTTGGCAATGCAGTTTTGACAAACACAAAATGCCGTCAGCATTACCAAATCGATGGAAATGGAGAGCTGTAGTAACTAGAAATTGTCAGCGAACCACTTTTGAAGTGTAGTTCGTGGACTATTATAACCCATAATGAAATAAGTTTTCTCTGGTTTAACACAGCAAAAAAAAATCACAACAACACAGACGTTTCGCCACCTACCCGGGTGGCGTCATCAGCGTCTGTTTTGTTGTTATTTTTGCGTTGTATTAAGCCAGAGTAAATTAATTCATTATGAATACTATGGCTTTTCGAGCATATTTGTATTATAATTACGGTTCGGAGTTTTCGGTTCCAACCGATAAAGGTACGCCGAATCCATTTTCGGAAATTCGGTCTTAACCGAAAAAGGTCAGTTTGTAGGTTTGGCATTTTCGGTTTAAACCGATAAAAACCGATAAAAGCGTGTCTAATCCGTTTTCTAAAATAAGGTTTTAATTGAAAAGGTCAGTTGTTTTGGGCCGGGCGAGGTGGGTGGGGGAGGGGGGAGATAGAGAGAGAGAGAGGGGTTTGCTAGGTTCGACATTGTGTGACGTCTTCATGATTGCCCTCTTCGAATGGAAAGAGGCCTTGGATTGGCCTTCGCGGGACATACGGGTCCTAAAAAGAAAGTTCGGATGTGGGCTAGTATAATGTTTTTCGCTTCACGCACTTCAGAGGACATCGAGGAAAGCCGTTAATACCTTCCTCAACACCCTCTCTCAAACTTCGCTGCGATTAAAAGCATAATTACAATGGATTTATTTATTTATTTTGCCATTTTGCTGGGTTCTGTACAGCCATCACCTCAGACGGTCACATCATCAGAATGGGAAGGAAAAAGAAGTGCGCTGAAGATTATGCCCGCAAATTCCGCGATTTTGAGGTGTGCCCTGACGGAAGTTGTAGCGAAGACCACGTATGTATATGTGTTGTTATTCTTTGAGTGATGACAAATATCACAGCTACAATGATTATCTGATCCGGTGTCTCATGGTGTTTGTTTCATATTCACCGAAAACATCCGGTAAACTTTTTTTTGAAATAATTATAGACCAAAAAAAAAAACGAAAATTAAATTTTAAAATAAACACCTAAAAAAGTACGCCGAATTTTGAAAAAATAAAAACCGAAAAAGCAGAATTCTAATTATAATCCAGAAAACATGGTACACTTCTTGGGCTAGTCCAGAGAATGCGGTAACTAGACTACTTGCTTGGTCAATGCACGCATGCCGGCACTTCGTGAGCGACATTTTCCCGACTGCTTAAGCTTGGCCAGCAGCTTTGCGTTCTCTTGCTCGAGAGCAAACCGGAGGCGACACATAAAAAACTGCGCTGCCAGCCGCTCAGCCACATTATGACACATAGGAAATGCAGAGAATGCCGGTGTTTTCCCTGCAATTAGTAGTCTCAGGTCACTGATTCGCTCACACTCTTCAGTAGCCTCTCTTCGTGGGATCTGAAGCAGTGTTCGGCACTTTGTAGTAACTGCACTACACTATCTAATGGAATGAACAAGCATGTCTTGTCTACCTTCACGCAGGATTTGAGAGCGACGGTCCACCAAAGAACCTCTACATATGCGGCACAACTTGTAGTTTCGGGTTACGCTCCTGGAAACATAACGTGAGAGGTGAATTAGGCTTTCCTTTTCTCCCATATAGAGCTGTAACTCCTCCTCCTTGTCATAATCATTCAGGGTCTCTCTATGATCCTCGGCAAGGTCCGTGCGTTTGCACAGAAAGTCTGTAAGGTGTAGGGAGTCATCCACACATACGACCCTCGACAACTGGGTTGGGAAAACTGCGCTGGCACAATTATCCGGAACGCCGACCTGATTTCTCGCGCACAAGGAATTAGGGTCTTTCGACGGATCGTGCTGAACAAGTTTTCAAGTGCATCTTGGCTGAATCTGCTAAAGAAGACACACTTGAAGCCTTTCTCATTAAGGAAGTGGTTGCGCAGATGCAAAGCTGCCTCTGTGGATATGAGCACTCCAGTTTGAACTGGCTTCCACGCGACCTTGGAGAGGTTGTCTAAAATTAGTAGCAAGGAAAGCATTTCCTTGAAGTTTTCCATAAGAAAACCTTCGCCTCATGGGCTTTTTGTGGACAAAAGTCGCTCAGCGAAGTTTTGATTGCTCGAGATGTCATCAGAGTGAACCACCTAAAGACTTCCTCAGAAAACCATGGTGTTGTGAGCGCCTCTTTGGGGAGCTTCTGCAGGCTGACTAGACACCTTATGGCTGCCCCAACGCTGTGGTTTAACAGGGCAAATACTGACGCCATAATCATTTCTTTTTCGAAGTGATTTGGGTTTTCGTCCTTCAGCTTCAGGTTCGGCAGCAACTTCAGCTTGTGTTTTTTGTCAAGCACGCACATCTTCGTGACATCCTCCAATGATACCTAGAAATGAAAATGGGTCGCAACATGAAACGTCGGGTGAAACGAATGGGAAATTCAACCAGTCGCTATTGGCGACGAGATGGTTTGGTGGCACCACCTCGCGGGGAAACTCTTATGACGCAGCTAGTAGGATGTGAGCAGACGAAGCGCTATGTCAAAGCACGGAATACTCTGTTAGTTTGCATACATGCCGATTAAAAACGGTATAGTTAATAAAAGAACATGTCTGACGTTTTTGTGAGTAATCTTTCTAATGACTAACAACACCTCAAAGTTGCTTGTTATATTAAAAAAAAAAAAAAACTCTAAAATGTTTTATAACAAGACTAGAGATGCACAGTGCAGCTTGCGCGGCGTCCCTCAGGGCTATTCACAGCCTCTCTGATTCTTACTTTTTTTGGATCTGTGGAGGTTGATGTGGTAAAAAAGGTTTGGCATTCACCACAGTAAATGACGTGCTGTCCTCTCATCTGTGCACGCAAGCACAGTTGCGTTACAAAGCGGCGCACACATGTTTGAGCTACATTGAGCTTGCCGATACGGACGCTTGTAACTAAGTGTGACTCGGCAGTTGCCGACGAGCAAATGCTCGTCAGAAACTGACGCTTAGCTGCCCCCGTATCGAATATGCGGCAAAGAAGTGTGTCACATCGCGACTTCCGGTCAAATGAAAAGCAGAATTTTTTTATAAGTTCTTATATTGTGGAACATGGCCCGGTAAATCAAGGCGATTGATTAATTCATCCTATCTATAGTTTTCTCAAACTTGTTTACAAATTTAAAATCGCTCGCATCACGCTTTTCGGTCCGCAAAAGTGCACGTACGAACAGTAGTAATTCATAGCAGGTGCATACCTTATTTTTTTGGACGCTGAAATGTCATCAAGTTACTAGATTTAACACTTCGATCGCGGGGGAGTCTAGCATGTTTCACGTCGACTGGGTGAATAAGCAGGGATTTAATTGAAACGACTCAGGTAGCCAGCCACCGCTTTTTTCCTGCTTGTTATTTTGAGGAAATGTTTGTTTATTGGTCTACAAATTAAAAAAGAGAAGGAATCAACTTGGGACTAATAAGAGACCTGCACTCACAGAACACACTGGAACCAACAGCATACACGGGGTCCCTTTTAGTGATGTGTTTAACACACAAGAGAGGTTCTCGAATTTCGCTTTTCTATTTACATTTTGATGAGACATTCCTTTCTCAGCTTTATTTTGTACGAACCATAATAAAAAATAAATCCTATTTGCGGTGGTATACGTTGTAAAGGGGTAAAGCACTGAATATACCATTTTTGTCATTTAGATTTTTGTACTGGGGTCGAGAACAGCACCCCATCATCCTAGCGCTTTGACAGCTCAGTGCCAAAACTGTTTGTTAGCGCGACAGAGCGTGCCACGGTTTCAAGCTTCGGTAAAATGTCCTACTACAAATCTCACTTCAACAAATAAACGAGACGCAAGGAACAGGCTTTGCCGTGCGTTATCCAAACAGCGCATGAAGCAAGCTGACGAGCCGAGGCATCTAAGATCTGCGCGGTCCGTCCGAGTCTGTCGTACGCGTGACTCCACAAACGATGAAGATGATAGCTAGAGAAGTACCCCCTATAGTTCGCACACGCCGCCAATTGTGCGCGTCAGGATCGCCTTTTTTAGAGTGCATGTCTACCGCTTTGCGATTGGGAGAAATTCGGATGTCTTCCATTAGCGCAAGCAAAACTCGCTCCACCGAAATCGGGGGATTCAAGCTGGTTGGGGGTGGTTCGGAGGAATTCCGCTGGTCGTTTTGGGGCGACTTCCTATTTGGCGTTGTTTCCCGGTCATGATTTTGCGCTCTGCTGAGGATATGGCTGCCAGTGATGGGACATCGGCCAAGTCGGTGAATTTTCGTCTTGTGTGTAGGGTTGTTATTCATGGCTACGGCGCTCTAGCTGTGTGTCGCGATGAGAATTCTGCACCTCCTAGAAGAGAGCACCCATCCACCCGTTCGGCAATGTCGTAACGTTGCCCTCTAGACAGCAAAAATGCACGTGTGTTTGTGTTTGTCAACATCGTCGACGGTGGTATTTTTACTCGTGTTCGCGGCCTCGTCGCAACGGAGATCGCACCTTTCTACATGCCTTTATCTTTCTCCGTGCGTGTGCTCAAGTTTAAGCTGTGACTGGTATGTACTGTGTTGAAGTTGCGGACAACGGATACCAATGTTCAGACATTTTCGTCGCCCGAGTAAGGCGAGTTTGTTAGGGCTGGTATGCCAAAACGCTGACTGCGTCTATGTGGGCTGAGAATCGGATCTCGTGTTGATTTGTGGCGGCTAAAATGGCATCCGCTTCTATCATTAGCGGAGAAAATAATGCCTGTGGTGATATTTATGCTCTCGGTCAATTTGTGAAGTGTTCTTGGACGGCGTATCGCTCTCTCGCAATTAGTTCTGCGTTCCCCGCCTTTTGGAAAATAAAAGTAAATAAAGCTTCTGTCCAAACAAAAAGAAGTTATTGTCTGTTGACTTGTTGTTGTGCCACAAAAAGGGCAACGCGCCCCTGGAAGGCATAATAAGGAATCTGATGGCAGCCGAGATCGGCCGTCTACTACCGTGCTTCTCGGGGTCTTATCCGCGTGGGCGAGGGTAGGCCGCTCCGGGAGAAGAGGTCGTCTTTCGCTGGTTGATTAAAAGGTGGGGCTCCTCGCAAGATTCTCATCTCGATCGCAGATTTTGGTCGTCACCCCAAAACGACCTGTGGAATTCCCCATAAGTTATTGTTAAACTTATTTTTTCTATTTAAAATAGAGATTTTGCTTAGGCTGAGTACTCAAAGAGATGGTTTTACCAACCACACTAACCTTGGCTGCTGGTAGGTTGGGGTTTCGAACAGTGGCATTGTCCAGGAAGATTTCCTGCCCACGAACCAGGCGACCCCGCTGGTCTTTCAACAGGTGAGGAACGTCGGGCAGGACGTACAGGCGTCGTCCCCTGTTGCATGGATGAGGGCATGAGACGCTCGATCTCCCATGCTTCGTTGCCATTACGCCACACAACTTCCATATGGCCTGATTTCCAGGCCGCATTGTCGGTCACGATGGCATCCACTTCGATTCCGATCTTTTCGCTTCGTGTGATGATGTCAAACAAGACGTCGCGCAGAGTCGTGGCACAGAATGATGTTTCTGAAACATCAAAAAAGTATGTTTATTATTCACTAAACATTTTAGAAAAAAGGCCATATATGCCCACAATTGATAAAAATACAAAAAGAAATGCATAGTGTTCTTCAAGTAAAATTAGTCTATGGTTGTACATCATCATTTTCGAAAATATCAAGGTTTGTGTCACATGTCAACCCGTTTGCCTCTCATTGTTGATTTTAGAAATGAAAACTGTCTTAGCTATGAAGTGGACAGCAAATGCTTGTGACTGGCAAATAAAAAAAATATGCATCCCTCCTCGCCAAACGGCTGAAAACAAATGCTACAAACTAATGTAGGGTGATGTACAATCGTGAATGAAAGCAAAGAGGCGATTATCGACCACTCCGCACTGGCAGCTGTTGCGGTATGTTGTCCTTTTAGAACGCTTTGCTAACATAGCCAACCCCGCCGAGATAACCAGGCTATAGTTAGAAATTTCCTATGAGATAAAAATGTTCAAACATGGGGCACAAATTTGTATGAGTGCTGTATCAGCGTTCCGCTGGGGCTCATGTTAAATCATCGAGAACAAGAGTCCCAGCCGAACACTGACGCAACACCTATATCTAATATGTGCCCCGTGTCTGACGACCATAGGTGACATCGAAAATTCAGTGGGCTTTGCTATCTCGGTGGTGTTGACTAAGCACAGCAAAGCATGCAATACGAAAAGTAAGCTGCTCCTACCACCACTGCATGATGCTGCTGGACGGCGTGGTCGACAATCGCTGTTCGCCTTCATATCAATTGCTACTGTTCATAACTCTGTACGAACTTAACAACCAGTTTTGTTTTCTGTATAGTAGAAAATACAAGCATCCTGATGTGGATGAATTTGTTATTACACTTATTGGGCCTGCAAAAAATATAGCCTGTCAAGGACAAAAGCAGACGAACGGCAGGCAATGTTTGATGTATGTTAACATACAGCAAACAGGCAACCACCATCTTCAAAGTCTGTGCATATGGTGTGTGCCCTGTTTACTTTCCGAAACCACGAACGTCCTCATGCTCGGCTGTGGAGGCCGCACACTCCGCGAGAAAGAATGAAGAATGCCCCGCACTCTTTCGAGCTCATTAGAAGCTCAAGCACCCAGCTGGATGCTCGAGCTTTGCCGCTGAAAGCACTGCCATTGATGTCACGCCCAGAGTAGGGTTTTGATTTTCTCCGCGTTTAGTATCATTTTAGGTGCAAATGATTTTTATATTCGGATTCACGGAATAAACATATGCTAAAATTTACCTCTAACCTTTTTTTCTTTTCTTTTTTTTCACTAAAATATTGAGCATTAAATGCCACTTTGAAATTACCAATTCCAGGCGATCTCAGGCTGCACGCATGTGAGACAGTCCTTGGAGTCAATGTCGCTCTTAAATCAAAACAACTTGAGCATCATGATGATTCACGTGAGCTAACCTGCTATAAGCTTCATATCTAAGACGACATCCATATAAAGGCTTTTTCGGACATTACGTAGGGGGAAAGAGATTTAGCGGAAAGATGTTATGAAGTACGGTCAAGTGCTGAAAAAACCTTCAGCCTTTCCACTCTCGTGAAGAAGGAAGACCAGCGGAGCTGTACTCGATACACTATGCGCTTCTTTTTCGTCGTCGTCTGTTTTTCGCGCTGTTTCCTACGATGAGCTTCCACCAACGAGCCCAACAATCCGTTCTTCTATTATAGCTGGAAAGGTTGCCGCCGTCTACGAGCGACGGCGGAAACCATACTGGTTGTGTCCTTGCCATCGTCGCTTATAAATCGCGGTAGCTATCCAGGCAAGTTTGCGTCGACATACATGGACACGATCCTGGGGAACCTAGCCCTTAACAGCTCCGCTGTAAAAAATAGGCTCAAATAGTTGGCCTGAACAAATCTGAACAAGCAACAAGCAGCTGTGGTTTCACCAATGCTGGAATAAGTGGAAGTCTCAGAAAATCTGTCAAAATCGGCGGGGAGTTCAAGACACTGTGGCGTTAAGTACTGCTCTCAGAAGAAGACAGTATGATGTGCCCACTCCCGCTTATGCTTCTGACATGCAGCACTTTTAAGAGGTCATAAGAAACAATCTTTGAGCTTTTACTATAACTTCCGGATGACCAGCAGAATCCATACAGGGGGAATTTAAAAGAGAAGTGGTATGCAACCGCTTGCTTCCAGCGGATAGTTAACCCACCCAGCATGAACACCAGTGCATGGGTAGACAAAGGCTCCAATGCTGCTGGAATTGATGTGCCAACCGTTGGGCGGCCTGAAAAAAAAATAACATGACATCACTAATCAAAGCATATTTAAAGGGATTGTCCAATGATAATCGTAAGTAGAGCTGTGAAGTAACTAATTATAAGTTCCAATCTTACTGTAATTAGTATCATTTGCTGTAACTAAATGCTGCTTAAGTAACAATAAGATTTAAGTCACTGCAACTTAGTCATGTTTTGGCATACCTGTTTAAGTCACTTTCCAAAATTCTCAATACTCCGATTCCTCGAAGGAGCTGCTCCCCGAAAACTTTTACGTAGCCCGGCAACAATCAGAACAAATTCTATGGCTGTGAAGTCAAAGTTATGGGCGCTCGTACGCAAGCACGCCTGGAGCGCCGATCAAGAATACGCACACGTGCACTTCACTTCTGAAATTCCACAATAAGTTGACCACACGCTTAGATCGATGGGTGCATACAGGTGTGGCTCGGATTTTGCTAGACATGACGTTGCAAAATGTGAACTGCTGGTAGACCAAACACTTTTCGGGCTTGAACTGACCAAATTTCGATTATGCGGCACCACTACTCGACGGGGTCTGTAAAAGGGAGCCTAAAGAGACGAGATTTGACTGGTAAAATGAGCAAGTCATTGTACTTGCTCACCTTATGCACAAAATTTGCCAGACATGGAAGCTGGAAAAAGGCACTCCAGCCTTCTTCGCTTTTGGCTTGGCAACACCTACAATGTAGTACATTTGTAGGTAGTCACAATATTGAAACCGCAAGCAGTTCACTCGGTCATGACGTGATACCATGAACCTAACGTCCCACTCAAAACTGAAACTTAGTGGTTAAGTGGTACTCAGAAAGCATTGCGGGGTGGCTTGCCGTCAAGAACACTTCCAATTTTCGAAAGGTTTACGAAATGGTAATCTCTCGCAAGCCTTGATCCCATATTGTAGCTCTTTACTCCAAAGTGCTCACTGCACAAACAGGATCCCTTCATGCGAACCCAGGGCTCCCAAAGCACTCCGACAATCCACTGTAGTTTTCCCAGAAAAGTGTGGAAAGTGGCAACCACCTGACAAAAGTTGCCTCCCATTCAAAAAAAGGTCTAGCAGGTGAAGCGCAGCAATGAAGACCACTCTCACGGGAGTGTAAAACCTAAAGGATGCTTTCTTTGCATTATATGACAGCAGAGCCCCTGCTATTGTCAATTTTGGCAACAAAAGAGGCTGCTCATTTGTGAATTCCAGATTGGTTTAAGATTTGATTACACGTTCAAAGACGTGTAAAATAATGAGAGTTTTAGCAGAAGACGTGCTTAAACCAAGGGCCGTGAGACTTAATTGCTATATTTATTTATAAAAGGCGGACCAAATAATAACTTCAATTAAGCGAGTTGTGAAAGTATCTATCCTTCAGCCTGCCAGCCTAGATTGCTGTGCACTAAGTTTAAGTGGAAAAAAAAATGGCAGGCGTAAACAAGTATTTTGTTTATGCCTTTTATAATTTTATTTGTTTGTGCCGTCAGCGTTTCGGTACCCCACAACGTCTAACGTCATCACTGAATGGAAAGCGCCGAATAAACAAGAACGAAGAAGGAAACAGAGACGCTTCATGTCTGTCTCCTTCGTCCTTGTTTATTCGGCGCTTTCCATTCAGTGATGTACCAACTAGCACATTTATATTTTCCAGTGACATGGCAACAAACAATGTCGTACCTCGTCAGCTGCTAATTGGCATTAAGACATCATTTGGGTTATCTTTGTCACACATTTGCACATCTTTTTGCTTTTCACTAGGGTCCTCCTCAGAGCATATCCACGGACGACAGCTTATCTGTTATGAATACGATGGAAGAATTGTAGTCGAGGCCGGGTGTAATATGCATCTCGTCCATGAGTAGACAAGCTTGCCGTTCTTCGGGGCGCATGGACTCCACTTATTGCTTGAGGACGGCTAAGACTTCATCAAGTACCCCTGCGAATCGACCCACATACAATTTCGTATACACATTTTTCTTTTCATTTTAAAAAGGTTATCTGTAAATAATTTTATGTGCTCCATTTGTTGCTTTAGTGTTCTAGGAGCAGGCAAAGAGACCAAGCTTTCTATGATGTGCTCATAGCCTTTGCTTCCACATACCACTTTCGCTGCTAAAGCCTTCTGAAGAGTTGCGTCGGATTAGGAGCTTCCGCTCATTGTTCCTTTCTCCAACGCCCTAATCTGACCTGGAGCAAAGATACGACTTATAGACTCCCGGAGCTTGTCTCTTTTTTTTCCCATTTTTTGGCGTTTCTCCTGTTCAAGGTGTAATATCAGCTCGAGCTTCTTTTCTCGATTCAAGCCACCCTCATTTGTCCCAGAAGTTCCGGCTTGACGTCTATCAGAACATTCCGAAGCATTTTCTGTTTGACGTACACCACAAGATTCTCCAACATTATCTGCAACAAGGAAAGAATGAATTGAGGACACTTAAGTGAACAGAAAAGTAAGCCAACAAAGAGGTGAACAGTATACCTGGAACAAATAATTAGCGTGTGGAAATTTGTGCCGTTGTAAAATACTGAAAAATCTGTTAAAGTGACACTGACAGGTTATTTATGCTCGCCAAGGTTTGCGCATGACATATAAGGGCCGAACTACACAGAAAACAATTCGCGGTTTGAATGTGTTTGCACTCCGACAGAAAATCGACAATCGAGAACCGATTGGTTTGATACGCGCTCAAGCTCCTCTCTGTGGTCATGTGCCGTTTTCAATGGTTTGGACACAACCACCAAATATAATCAAAGAAGTGGGTCACACACACGCATTATTAAAAATTAAAAAAAAAATATTATATTCATTTTGCTAGCTTCTAAAAAGCTGCAAATACGTTCGTTGAAAAATAAGGAAGTTGCATGCAAGCCATTTGACTTTCGGTAACTCCCTCCACCTCTATATTTCTCATTCTTTCCCAGTACAATTTGATTCGTTTCCGGCAGTTGCGTTTTTTACTTTATTAAAAAAATGCGCGACGCTGTAGCAAAATATGGATTGCGCAGTCTTCTGACACCATAATAAATTGCCTAACAAAAAAATGGAGGTGCTAGTGTGTCTTTAAATAGTAAATTAACCCATCAAAGACCTAAACATCGGGCAAAAATAAAAGTTTGGTTATGGGCATTGAATATGAGAGATCAGCACAATCATTTTTCATACAGATGATCGGCCTAGGTGGTGGCGACAAAAATGGGAAGGAGCTGACCACTTCCATGGGATTGGGTCCCTGTTAGTCATGTTTCTCAGCTTACATGTACTGCGGGTGATATACAACAATGCGCAATAAGTAGAGGCACTTCCTTAATACCTGCTTTGTCACTCTTTATGTAAAAAAGATCCAGATTTCAGAAATTCGTAATCGTTGAACAATCGCGTGACTGGCAGCAGTCAGGTTAATTAATTGCTTTAACGGTGGCTTCTGAACAAATATGATTATTCATATAATCACACAATATGCACACAGCATAACAATGTCACCACAAATGAGGTGTTGTCGGTTATTCTTTTTTGGATGTTAGAGCTTCGTTGCCATAATCAAAAATTATAGAGAGGCGGAAGGCAGTTCTTTACGACTCCAAAAGAGCCGGTGCCGTGTTCATATCTGCCGTGTCAAGCAGTGCACTACACTTTCAACTTGCCTGACTCGGGCACTACGGACTCCGACACGATGGCTGAATGAACATCGACTGGAGAAGCAATGTCTGCAGCTGTAAAGGAAAAAAAAATGTGTAGAGAATACTCATGCAGTACCTTAACACAAGACAATTTAGGTTTGGCGTCGCCGTAATCAAACTTTCTGGTGAGACGGAGAGCAGTTCCTCGCCACTCCAACAGAGCCGATGTCGTGTTCAGGTTTGTTGTGTCAAGCAATGCACTATACTTTTAGCTTGCCTATTTGGGGCACTACGGACTCCGACATGATGGCTGAATGAACATCGACTTGAGAAGCAATGTCTGCAGCTGTAAAGGGGAAAAATATTTTGCTGTGAATACTCATGCAGTCCCACAGAAGAAGGCAATTCAACTTTAGTGCTGCACTTGCAACATACATTGTTCGTCTGTGGCAGGATGACAGCTTGGGCTGAGGAGCAGAGATGGGACTGCATTGGGTTTCATTTTACGTCTGCCATTGACTCGATAGGTCTGAAACTCCTTCGATTCAAAATGATCCTGAAATAACACAAGTCATAGGCGCATATGCGCTTTAGTTGTTCCTTCACAGCATCAGTTCGGTTAAAATGCAATGCACAGTCCTAATTATGCGAATTAATTTCGTGCCCCCCCCCCCTACCGTAGGTGGGATAACACACTAAATCTGTCAACACTTTTTTTTTGTTTTTGAATTTAGGAATGGTACAAAACGGTATATTGTTCCCTGCCCCACTGAGCTGCTGTTTCGCTGTGCTTCAGAGTTCAAGCAAGTATGCATGCATTCTTTTCATTTCAGTTAGAGAGCATCATATTCGCCCCCAGTTCACGCCCGCTTACATCTCTCTACTGCATAATACACCAGTAAAAAATTAGGTTCTTGCTAAATTCAGAATCTAAAGTGGAGGGACAAGTCGCAACACTTCGATGGCTGGCTAAACAGGTGGTGGATATGGAGTCATATTGGAGAGCCGACCCATCACTTTCGGACGAGAGCTCGCCGACTCACCAAGCTGGCATGCTTGCTCGCGTGTGCGTGCCCACAAATATAGACATAATCTTTGTGGGTACACAAGCTCTAGCAAGCATCCCGGCGAGGACCACCACACGCACGAATGCGCCAGCCAGTACGCCACTTTAGAAACAAACGTCTCGCACGAGCGTCCTCGGGGAGGGAATATGCTTTCCCCCGAAATTTAAAGAAAATTCAGACCTACCTCGCAAACTCTTGCGTTCTTGGGAGTTGGCGATTTCCTCTTCATACGAAAAAGCCAGACGAGGCGGCGTCTCACATCGTGTCCCGCCGTCGGAATCCGGCAGAAGCTCTTGCCGCTGTCCGCTCCATATTTGCATTTCGTGACACTACAGCCTGTCATTTTCACGGGGCTCTTTCTACGCGCATACAAAATTCATTGCAACGCAGCGGCTGCCGAAAACGCCGTCTCCTCGCTTTCGGATGCGAGCTCGCCGGCTCGCTAAGATGGCCGGATGTGCAGGTCATGCCGGTCGCCTATCGCGTATCACTCCCCGAGAGCCGCAGACGCGAGCTACGCAATCGTCCTCCGTGTCGTCTGCTTCACATACCTTGGAAACGGATGTCCTAAAACATCGCTCGCGTTATAAAAAAAAAAAACAGGATGGTATTGTACCCCAGTTGACGCACATAATGTTCAATGATTTAGGAAGCTTTTGGTTCGTTCGATTTTAGTTTAGGATCTATACACCAACTCATGTTTACAAACAAACTCGCGCGCCCTTAGCGGCACAAGCGGCGGCCGCGCATGCGCGATAGGGTGTGGGCAGAAACCCACGGCGTCCTATGCAAGCAACGCATTGGGGCGTTGTCGACATCGTCTGCTTTCGCTGTTTTCACCTTTTTTACTCGTTTTCGATGACTGTGCGTCCCCGGAGAGATGTTTGACTATATAAGTGGCCTAAGTGAGGCAGAAAAAGTGCGATACAAAGCGAAGCTCTGCGTAAATAGTGTTTCGCATGGCGACCCCTACGGCGTTGACGCCGCAGAATGGACCCTAGCGAGTCGACGGTGGCCACCCGTCACTATGCTGAACATCACTTTGTATTTATTGTTTACGCCGAGCCAATTTACCCCGGAAACCCTGGAGGCCCACAAGTCCTTGGAAGCTTACAATTACTTCGTTTCAGGTAAGCACAGCGGTAGTGAAGAGTGCCTGCCCAATCCAGCTGGTGCAAGTCGAGCGCGGCGGTTTCAAGTCAGAGGCTCAGACTGATACGATAAATTCGTTACTTTCTCGCTACGTAGCGAGATTTGTAAGATTTACGTCAGAAAACAACGAATCTAGCGAAAGGTACGGTATTCTTGCACGTCTGCGGCTACCATTTTCCTGTCATCCGGGCCGCGTTTCGCGCTCGCTGTAACCACAGCCACAAAAAATTCCGTCTGTGGTCTCCGTTGTCGTCTTTTTTTCTTTTCTCACTTAATATCTTTTCGGTTTGAAACCACACTTACAGTATTGCTGCGTGCTTTAAGCGCACAGGCGCTGTCCTTGATCTTGACTTACATTTCTTCTCTGTGTATCTGCGTTTCTCAGCCTTCTGCATCGGCAACGTTCCGCATTTAGGGCCGATTTGTACGGTTAAGTGCCCCTAGCTATTCAGAACAGATTTGGTAGTTCATGCAGTCTCTCATTCTCAGAGATATTTCTTTATTGATCGCCCATTGCGCTCCTGGTACACTGTACCGATCGTGATCGTCAGTCTGCCCAGTATTTCTCCTACAGCTTGTGGAAGCCGGGGATGAAAGACGAGGCAGAGGGCACGTGACAGGCGGTCGGCGGAGAAGACACGAGCTGGCGCGAGACATTGCGTGCTGAGCGAGTCTGGTAGCTGGACAAGGAACGTCGAAGCCAAGCTGCCTGGCCTAGGCCTGGCCTGGCCCATAACGAACCCCGGAGCGGTCAACCAGCGAGGTCTGGAGCAAGACCGGTAGAAACGGCGAGCCCGGGCCATATGACCTGGGCTATGACGATCCCGGGGTGGTTCCGCAGCGAGACTCGGGCATTGATAGCCCGGGACAGCCAGCCTACGCAGCGCTGGCGTGGGAAAGGCGATCCGCAGGCCTGGACACGGACCCCGACCGTGAGCTCTGATCGACGGGCGACAACAAGGGTCGACGGGCCCGGACTACCGGCTCTCGACGACCGGCAACCGAGAGGTACAATAAACCCATTCGCTGTCTTCTCGTTGCTGTATGTCACTCCATGGGTGACGGGCGGTGCGCATACCGATCGGGCGGCGATAATTAGTAGAGGGATCTCCGTAAAGAATCCCACAAGCTGAAAGGCTGTTATCAATATTTTTCAAGCTGCCGCAGTGTCCTTACGTGAAGGATCCACTGAGGTGTACCCTGTGCAAGTAAAGCTTAAAGAAAGGACCAATGTTATATGTGCTTCATGAATCACACATACCCTGCACATGTGCATACTATGCAGTACAGCATGCTTGCAAACACTTGCCAGTGCAAGGCTGGTCTCGATATTTTTCTTAAACATAGGCTGCCATAGCCAGTGTGGTCATTGCAGAATAACGGCTGATCTCAAAACAAATGATACACTTTGTAAGGATTTAGTTAAACGACATGTATTGGCTTTGCACTGTTGTCCAGGCCATGTGAAGGACGTCAGACTCTGGCAGCCTGACGGACACGACACATGCTTCGTTCGTGCAAATGTGAGACCGTCACAGAGGGCAAATGGCCCGCCTCATGATGCTTGGGTGTGCCTGGACAACTCTTCAGGACGGGTACATTCTGGCCACTGCACATGCAAAGCTGGGTAAGTTCTTCCATAACCTCACCTGTAACAGCATTGATCCCAAGAATCGGATATAAATAAACAATCATTTTTTCCTTCCACTCTGGGTGCGGTGTGCAGCCACATTGCAGCAGTCTTGTTTGGTATTGAGTACAGTTCAAGACTGTGTCAAGGGGCCTCATCATGCACCTCCGAACCTTGTGCATGAACCAGGAGTGTGACAAAGAAAGTATGCTCTATCCCCGATATATTTTGCATCTAACTAGTGTCATACAATATTTTCAGAACTCGTGGAAATTATTTTCCTTCTTTTTTTTCTTTTCTTACCTTTTGCACGGTGCTGAAATGTACTATGATTTGCATAGTCCCATCAAAAAAATTGAATCAAGACATTTCTTTTTTATTAGTACGCTATTATCAATTGGCTGTCATGACGTAAAACATCCCCCTTCTAATGTGCAAGCTTAGGAGATCACAATCAGTATGCACCAGCAGTACGCCGCTTGTGCACCTGACCCTTATCCACACATTTCGTGGATAGTGGTCGGATACCTGCATATTTAGACTCGCACAGCCACATCCTTTGTTCTTTCAATTAAATTCTTTATCATGAGTGGATATCCAAGCATAAAGTATGCCTATTCAGATCTCTACTCAGGGGCAGTTTTGTATGGAAGGGCGTTCCTGGAACACGTTCCTTTTAGGAGGAACCAAGGAACGTCGCCGTTCCATTTTTCTTCTGTGGAACTGGAACGGGAACTCGTTACCTTTTTACTAAAATAAAAAAAAGAACGGCATTTTTTTTTCGTCGTCCAGTGGGCTAATTTGTATTTTATTTCTAAGAGGGAAATTCTAGAAATATAAAAACAATACCTTTTTGAAGAGCAGGATCTCGTTAAATTTTTGGTTACTTATCTCAACGTTTATTTTCGGGGTCCTCGCTTGGTAACAGTCGGGTGCAGGAGAGCTAGTGGACATTGCTTATTTTTTCAGCGCCCGAGATTGCGGTTCATAAAGCAAAATTTGTCGTCGAAGGAAAAGACACAGAAAGAGGGACGTTTCAGATTTAGCTACATTGTTTGCAAACAAGAATCCTCATACACCCAGAACTCTAAGGCCGACTACAGCCATTACTGAACTTCCACAGACCTAGAGTTACAACAAAAGAACAGGTTACCTGACATCGAACGCACTGTTTTAACCTAAATATTGGTCACTTAAATGATACAAAAAAAATCTTACTTTCTTCTCCCCTTGTTCCACACCTTGAAACTGAACAACGAATCCAACTTTCACGAAGAAACCTTGTAGTTTTCAAGACTGACCTTCAAAAGCCCTAGCCTCTTCTTCACTTCTTGTCTTGTGGACACCAACATCAAGAAGCAACTGTTAAATTCGAACAAAAGACTTTGTTAGATTGAAATGTGGGACATTGTTGTAAAAGGCTCGTGCAATATGGGGTAACAGTACATTTGGCTCGTCTGAATCGACCACCACAAAAGATGTTAAAAAGCCGAGATTTTTAATGGTGAAACAATCAACAAATGAAACACTGCTTTCGCGTGTCTTCTTCTCCTGGTGCCCTTCCCTCACTGCATTCAAATTCGTATTTTGCCATTTGATGGGATAGAGTAAAACAATTTTGCTTGATCTAACTCAATATGGTAAATACAGTTAGGGCGCAGGCGAGCTGGTGTAAGTTTACCATATTTTAGACCACCTGAGACTGGGTGGAAGAAACACTAAGACGTCTCAAAGACGTCGTCCTGTTTCTCCCACCCAGTCTCAGGTGGTCTAAAAATGGTCAATATGGTAATCAGAAAAATGCAAATGTAACGTATATGTAATGATGCGTTCCATTTTTTTAACTGTAACGGGAGCGAGTTCCTTTTCACATATAAAACTTCTAACGGGGACACGTTCCAAAAATTAGAAGGAACAAACTTTCATTCCTTTTTTAGTGGAACATGTACAACACTGTTCAGGGGTTGTGCTGCTCTATCTGAAAAAAAAAATGTTTGTGACTGCACTAGAAATTCAGAGGCAGCCAGATGCAAGAAATTACTTTGCAATCTTAGCACTGTTTTGTCACACCAAACCTCCTTTTCACTTGTGGGGCTTTTTAAAGCAAGTGCGGTGCAAATCCGACTGTCACCCCTGCAGGAAGACATGGTCCCCGTGCACAAGCTGGACTTAAGTGAGCCCGGGATGCCAAGCAGGCGCCTTCCTGATGAGCCCAACCATGTGGCTCATGACTAGAACCCCGACGACAGGGCCCTCTTCCGGGAGATTCTGAGACTGATCCCAAAAGCGGTCGTCCTCAGGTCTGTACCTAACATGGACGACGAGGACACAGATTCGGCATCTGAAGACGAGCAGTCGTACATATTTTTAAGGCAAGTTAAATGCTTGTTCCCGTTATTAAATATCTCATCAACAGAACTAGCTTACAATAGCTATGTTTCCTGAGGCATAGGACAGCATGGACTGTGATGAGCAATTTCACAATTTATAACACAGTTGAGTTGTTTTGACATCTGTATCCTATCGGGCCGAGCAGTCGCGTCTTCGGCCAGTGTGCTTTTTCTTGTGTTAACTTCAACATTTACATAACAATCAACGGTACTTTATAAGTGCAAGAGTTATCTAACAAAATTTGACTGTGGCAGTTCTTGTTGCTTCATTGGGAAAGACATTGGCCATCAGGGACAGAAGTTGACGTTCCGCATATTTATATATGAGGGACACACCCATCTTCCAGGAGTTCATTTTGTAATGTTTCTAAATCATTTTTCTGAAGGAAAGTGAGACGGACGGGGGCAACGAGAGCTTTACTGCCATTCGACATATTTGTGCCCATCAACGAAATCGAGCGGATCGAGAAGAGCACACGACGCGAGGCAGTAACCATATTCTGGCGGCAAGTTCGGTATGGAAGAATCACTCCCTCGGTACGGAACAAGGTATGCGAATTGTTGACATTTTCTCGCCTCTTGCAGGGAGGTCTTAGTATGCAGTCTTGCTTTTCCTTCAACAGGTGCAGACGATGAGAGATAGTACTTCGCCGAAGGCCACCCTGGACCTGATCCTGCAGAGGAGCCCTCCCGTCGACACTGAGGCCACCCTCTGGGGGTCGAGAAAGAGCCAGTGGCGAAGAAAGCGTACCAGGAGTACATGTGCACAAAGCACAATGACTTTCGGCTCTGCGACGTTGGATTTGTGGTCGATGTCAAGGTTGTACCTACAACATTTATCGCAATTTTAATTATTGAAAAGCAGATATTTTTGACGCAAATTTCCTGATCTATATTGCAATGGCAACAACTGTAACACTGCTGCAACAAGTCATTTGGTGTAGGTGGTTGACTTGACAGACCTGATCTACTGCAACAATTCGCATGTCTTGCATTCCCGAAGATCTATACGCCGGGAACGATTGTAAACTCACTTTTAGTGCCTTAAACAGCCTGTGCCTTAGCATGACTTGCCATTGTCCACATGGCTGTTTCTGCTTTCCATACCTTGGGTTCGTGTTGCTGCAGTTTCAGCTTCCTAGAACTTATTTTAAACACGGAACCATACAAAGCAAACAACAGTTTTCGAAACTACACTCTTCCATATCCCCAGAAAGGTGCATTACCATAACTATCTATTTTATTATCAAATCAATTCTTGTACATGATATACTACTAATAAGAGTAACAAGCGCCTAATGCTTTATTCCAATTTCATCGCACTACATACGTCGCTCTTCAGTGGAGGTGCAGATATCGCTGAAACGTGCATTAAAGGGATGCTGAACCGAAATCTGGCTTCCCCAAAACACACGGCAAAAGCGTGCAACGGATGCTACAAACACCAAAACATCACTCATACAGCGGTGCCTCGAACGGATGATCGTACCTTTCAAAAAAGGAGGCGCATTTGGAAGGAATGTTCACGTCATGTTTCTCCGAGAAGGAGAGGGAACGGCCTCGCGTCTTCTCCGCCTCGCCGCCTTGAGGGAGCGAAGCAAAGGGAGGAGAAAACAAGATATCTTGACGGTCACGCGCCTCGTCGGCCTGGTTCAATATCGACCTCTTTTTCCAAAAATACGGCTGTCCATTTCAGATATCGCTTTACGAGTAGTGTTGTAGGGATTGTAGCGTCCCACCTACATCTCTTGCATCGTTTTCACGAAATCCAAATTTCGGTTCACCGTCCCTTTAAAGCACGCATAGAGAACTTATCTCATGCTTCATATGTAAAAAAATGTCAGCCCTACTGGAAAGACCAGTTTAAACTGGCAACCAGTTCAAACTGGTACCAGTTTCAAACTTGGATATTGCTCTAGTTTGACCAGTTTCATACTGGCTGAACTGGTCACACTGGTCATGGTGGTTGAAGTGGTCACACTGGTCATGGTGGTTGAACGTGTCATGGTGGTTCAACTGGTCACATTGACTTGTCAGGCTGGTTCAACTAGTATGTACTTGCCGTTGTGCAAATAATTCCACTGTGAAACGGTATAAGGAATCACTGTCATTTTATTCTTTCGAAGCGACCCTCCTTCTGCCCTGCCTCGCAACATCAGGCAAGATGTCTTTTAGGATGTCGCGTACCACCGTCTGGAGCTCCAGGATCTGGCGACGCTCAGGCTCTGGCTTCTTTGCTCTCTCATAGTACATCAGGCCACCTGGAGAAATTGCAAATATATCTGCGTTAAACAGCTGTGCAAGGAAGAAGACTTAAACTTTTGTTTTTTTTTTGTTGTAATTTCGTAAACATAATATATATAATCTAAAGGAACTGGAGGGCTTAATTCCCTGTAAATGTTTTGAAGCTCTAGAAATGCACAACACACCCTACTAAAAAAAAACATTTGAAATTCAAACGGATGGCAAACCGGCAAATCAAACGGGTGCAAACTTGTCGACCCGTTTGGATCAAACGTGATTATGGGATACGGGTAGCCGTTTGAAATGGTACCCGCTCGAAACGGTACCCATTTGATACAGGTGCCCGTTCGACCTTGCACGTGACCACACGTTTGAACGTGCCATTCGAATCGGGAAATTATGCGCTAGCCCTAAACGGGGTCGTCTGGTAGGTTGGTTGTCTTAAACTTATTTAAGACGTTCCGAAACTCATAAACCTATTTATAACATGGAGGAAACACGTAGAACAAATGTGCTCACGTAGGTGCTTGTAAATGGACAGGAAAACAGACACAAAAGATTGTCTTCAATTCTCCTCAAAGTTTATTACGTCTTCTGTAGACAAGTACAAACGCGCAAGCGATCTGTGAAATGTGAGAGGCATTCTAAGCTTTCATACAACTGAGAAGATAGCAAACCAAACAATAACCGAGGTAATTCTAGACTATGAAGGTAGAATTTCGGGAAATTATTCGCCCGGCTGCCGCGAGAATAGTGGCTGCATAATTATATAGATAATCTGGAAGAGTACGAGTAGAAGAACGGTCAATCGTTGCCAAGAAGTAGGTTGCAGTGCACTTACCATAAAAATAGCGGACTTGAAAGATGTAATCCGTGATAGTTGTCGACACGGTCAAAGCAGGACAACCACACAAACGCAAATGAGAGGGAACGGCTTCTGGGAAGTTTCAAGACGATGCCGCGCACAAGCTGTCAGTTCCCGAACCCAACCAAACCGCAAGAATTCTTGACTTCTTCGAAGAATCACTTGTTGCCGATATAGACGTAGGACTTTTCGAACACTGATAGCTTTGGTGCACATCCAATACGTTGTCGAGAGACATCCTAATAAGACCGCAGGGTTAGGCGACAGATCGAAGCAGGTGGACGCGCTAAGTTCGAGCTGGAACTGACAACAAGCAGACAAAGAAAAAAAACGGCTGCTAGGCGCACCCTTCCGGATCTCGATGCTTATCAGCGTGTAGCTCGCGCGCGGGTGCGGGTCACGTGACGGGTGACAAGAGAGGAGGGAGGGGGCGAGGACCACAGGGACAGCCCCTCTCCCTCTCCCCAGGCATTCCAGAGAAATGTGTTTTTGTAACCTCAAAAAAAAAAAAAAGAAAAAAACACGCGCGCGGCCGCGCGCGCATTTTAGCACGCTTGAATCTTGCAAATGGCGGCGGGGCGGCCAGAAGCTCGGCTTGAGCCCGAGCGAAGAAAGTACTCAGCGCGAGCTCATAGTTTGACTGCTGCAACGGCGGGCGTGCTCTCGCAATGCTCGATGTTCTTGCAGCCGCGTGTACGCGTGCTACCTTCGCTGAGTCTTGAATTAAAGTGAAACGGAGTCTAGACGTACATTCTTTCACGCGGTCGCGTCTTCTGCGAGGGAGATTCGAGCTGAATAAGTAAATTAAGGCAACAAAGATGGACAAAGTTTTAAAGTTCTGTCAAAAATATCGGCTTACCAACGTCGCGCGTTTACGTAAAACAAAAAGAAAAGGTGTTGGTTTTAGTTGCAGTATAATCGAAAATCAGCGCAATTGAAATATAAATATAATTACTTGCATTACGCGGACGATCTGAAATCGATGAACCGGCGCTCCCAGCCTTCCGGAAACATTAGCTGCCACGGCTGAAACGCTAGGCGTGCCCACGCCGCCGATCTGCTGGTTCAATATCAAACGGGCTCCGGAGAGCGTTTGATTAAACCGGTACAGTTTGCCACATGGTCACCGGTTTGAGCAAACGTGCGACAACTTTGCCCAAACGAGTCGCCCATTTGCCCAAACGAGTCGCCCATTTGCCCAGACGAGCGACCCGTTTGCCAAAGGAGTGACCTGTTTGTCCAAATAGGTGACCGTTATGGCTCATACGGGGGACCCCTTTGAGCCATACGGGCGACCCCTTTGACAAACTGGTGACCGGTATGGTTAAACTGTTACCGGTATGAACCCGTTTATTTTCATATAGGCGCCAAATGTTTTTTTTCAGTAAAGCAAATACAGAATTACTCTTTCTACCAATAGGTAAGCGCATTTTGAGAGCGACCATGCATGACAAGTATTGTCAAAATGTGATCGGTACATTCAGGTTGGTGTGGGCGTAACATCATTTGAAACTTACAAGTAGATCAATCAAGGTCAAAGCATATGGTTTTGAACTCTTAACTATATATATACATAGCATTGAAAAAATTGATTCTTTTTTAATGGATGAAATCTTAACGGTAATATGGCACGGAAGAATTAATCGGAACATTAAGATGAAGGACAGAACGGGCACATCCTTCACTTCATTTTAAATTAAGTCAGTGCAAGTCTACAAATCATATGGTAAACATTTTAACAAAAACATTCCACAAGTGTCTATGGTGGCAATTATAAACCTAGGTTGGCAGTACCAAAACACCTGGCCAAAGACACCAATCAACCTAAATCCAGATTGTAAAACATCCATGACCATGTAACTAATAATTTTAAGAGCTGATTTACAGAGAATATATCTCCGTCTATTCCTGGAAATGTGTCCATCCATTCCCGAATACAGAGATTTAAAGGGCTTCTCCAATCATTTTTTGACTAGTCTGAAACTTGTGCCGAGAGTGACCGCAGGCAACGCAATAACACTGAGAAACTACCGTATTTACTCGAATCTAACTAAGGGCCGAAAATCGCATCCCGCTACAAACGAGTGTGACCCAAAACTGCGCTACCATATCGCCATCGATATTCCAAAATAGCCGCCCATTACGCGCTAAGAAGCTGCGTAGCCAGCTCCTGTGTTTCTTTCGTATCAGCGTGGAAGTTCCCACTGAAAAGACCCGCCGCGTTCACCATGATGATGGATTCAAAAGAAAAGGGATATTGTGCGCAGAGAGCGATGGAAATTGGGCCGCATCACGTGCGATGGGCGAAAGATGCAAGGTGCACGATCCCGTCTGCCATGGTTATCAAGGCCTTCAAGAAGTGCGGAATTCCTAACGCTATGGACGGCGGCACCGAAGATGAAATGCTTTGGGCCATTGACAGCGATAAGGAGTCGTCCGACAACGATGATGAGTGATGCGTACTGTCCCACGAGCGCTGCACCGGACCGTCGCCATGATGACGACCTTGCCGGCGAGAGACAGCGCCTTTCATTTCATCGCAAGATTGAAGCATTCGGAATAAACCTTTGTTCCAAGTGAGAAAACGTTTAATTTCTGTATTTAACCTACAAAATCTGGCGCGCGTTACAATCGAAGTCATGGCGTTTTTTCTTTTTTCGGACCTCGAGAAAAGGGTGCGCGTTACAATCGAGGGCGCGTTATATTCGAGTAAATACGGTAACCGCTTTGCAAAATAAAAATTATTCGGGACACTATATGCAAACGAAATTTACAGAAGTGGGCCACTGCGTGACGTAAATGGACATGCCAATGGTAAGCGCAAAACACGCGGCGGCTCCTCCGCTGACGGATCCACATCGTCGCTCTATAGTGACTCTTGCGTCGGCTATCCTTGATACAGTGGTGCCTTGGGTTCCTTTGCCGCAGAGCCGCTGGGCGGTGTGCGTGCTGCCTCTCAAAGCCGCGTACGCATCGCCGGTGCTCAGCTCGCCTCTCAGTGCTTGTATTCGTGCATCGTCCCTTCATCGACGCCCCCCGCATGCCGCGAGCGACCGGGGTCCCCACTCACTGAGTCGAGTTTCGTAAAAGTGCATGAGAAGAGAGAGCACGTGTGTACAATGCGTCGTCTGCTAGTTTGGTTTCAGTTGCCGCGACATGAATGCCGCAGGGCGGCTCACATGTCGCAAAGAGCTTGTTTTTGTTGTTTTTTGTTCTTGCGCTCTATTAAAGTACATTTAGTTTTTTCCTTAGCCTTAAAGCTCAATAAAAACAACTTTTATAAATAATTATGAGGTAAGAACAGTCACACCTATTATTCCGCGCTCAGGAACAAACTTTTGGTGGACCTGGCCAATCGGGAAGCCAGCTCCGTTAAAGTTATCTGCCGCGCACGTTTAGCACCACACTGCGCCACCATCGATACAACCATTCCGCGCCTTGTCAAATAAAAATATGATGCACCATTCTTTTGCGGTTTTGTCTTTGTTCCCCAAATCCCCCGAACCACCGAAAAGGCAGGGAGCGCAAAAAAAAGCAGAAGCACAATTATATTGTTGGAGGGGCCCTTTAAGCAAAAAAAAAAGCAGAGGGATTGCATTTGCAAAGCTTTCACAAAACATAATGCAGCGTGCATGGCCAAGATGGCAGCACATTTAGCTCTAGGGCAGAGGCCCAATATTGGGCACCGGTAGTTCTTTTTATCCTCTGGTTGTCTGGAATGTCCCAGTTAAATATAACCACGAAGCTTGTTTTTTCTATTCTAGGAACTGTTCTTGGCTGTCGAATGTGTGTAACAGGAAGCACATGGTGGCTGCAGGCAGATAGTCTTGGGTTATAGTAAGGTCTTACCAGGCTCGCTGACATCGACATCGCCAACGCTAGTGGCCACCAATTTTATTTTGTTTGTGAGCGCAAGTTCATTTATTAAATTTTTAGTTGTCTAATACTTCAACCTTATTATTCCTGTTAGGAATCTAAGTGCACCTCAATAAATTTTTGGTTTTCCAAATAGTTTAAACTTAAAAAAAAAACTTGAAGATGGACAGTACATCTTTCAACTCATTGTTTTTAAGACATTTACCAACTCGGCGAACTTTCTACATTATTACATTATTTGTTGAAAGTTGACCCCTTTTCATTCGAATATATTTTGACACTCTATGCACTTACTTGCAAGGGCCATCATTTTTGCGGGTGTCACCGGCAGCTTCCCTTTCGCCCCCTCTTTAAGAAAGCGCCGGCTCGGCTCGCCAGTCACGCTGCGAGCGCAGAGCTCCGCAGTAGTGTAAATTGTCTGGGACAGGTCCTTTACGAAGCGTTGTTCCGGTAACTTGGACACCAAGTCGTCTACCTTTAGCTTGGGTATTTTTAAACCACTGCCAAGGTGAACCTGCATCCAATAAGAATTTCCTTGTGAACACTATAATCAACTAATCTGGAAAATATTCCAGCTAGTAGATTACTACAGTTTGGCAAAACAGTGAGTCTTAGTCACATTATGAAACCCAACGTTGAACGTCATAATCATACTGCCATATAACAAGATCATGTGCCGTTGCGGGTTAAATGCACACGCCATTTTATTGTCACGTGTTTGCTTGTTTTAAAGAAAAGAGCCGAAACAAAGTTTTTCCGATATTCTAATAAAGACAATAACTGACCCGCCTGCAAGTTTATGTTTAAGAAATACAATGAATGCAAGTAAATTCCAGGAGTATTAAGGGCACTGAAATTCTTTTTTCAATGGTATTAGGTCTTCAAGCGGCTGTGCAAACTCTACGTGGATGTTTACAGCACTGTGGTGGTGTGCGGTGCTCCAACAAACGAAGACTTAGTGGTGTTGGTAGGTAGCAAAGAACCCACCGTGGACACGGAGAATGAGAAAATCAATGAGGAAGAAGCCTTACACTACTTTTGAAGGGGAAACCAGAGTCCTTAATAATGCTTTTGGTCATAAAACTTCCGCCGAAGTTTGATACAGGAACAGAAGCTCCTGTCGAGAGTAGGGACAAACCACCACAGATGCTTCGGTTTATGCTGGTAGTTGCAGCACTACTAACGCATTAATATGGTCTTGCTATCCTCCGTTTGCTTGACAATTTCTTGCATACGAGAATACTTTCAACATACCTTCACTAAAATGCCAAGCTTTAAGAGAGGAACCAGCGGTGTTGACGCGGAGATGCCCCTTTGAAGGTGTAATTGTGGACGTTTACGTATATTCACAAAAAAAAACGTGACCGAGAAAAAAAAACACAAGCGGACTGTTTTTTAGGGTGCTACTTCCCTATTTGGATCTAAAAACCGCAAGCTCATTGAAACTCTACTGCACAATTTCAAACTTCATTACGGGACTCGAGCGGCAGCTCTCGTGCTGGAAGAAAGTGTTCAGGTCGGCCGTGCTGAGCGTATTCTGCTCGCGTGTCTTCTTGCTCTTCCTCTGAACTGCAGGTTTACCCATATGCTTTAACAAATGCAGCAGTTACGAATGAAAAGGCCACTCATGCCTGGTCATGCAGTGCCCCACTACGCACACACGACCCGCAATCTCACGCTTACCTTTGCGCAAAGTCTCCAGTGCGCGACTACGCACACGCAACCCACAATTTCACACTTGCCTTTGCGCAAAGTACTTAAATCGGCAGCATGATGCTCATTCTTCGTGAATGTGCTTAAAATTAAGGTCTCAGATAATCCAGTATCGTTTAAACTCTGGCATTCTAAGCTCGCATTTGAAAGCTGCAAATCTGTTGACATGCCGAAAAAAAAAGGATGGCTGTGAAGCTTACTGGCAGCTTCTGTTCCACTCGATTTGGAGACGCTGTCACCTAAAATGTTAAAACTTTCTAATGATGGAGCCCGATTTTGGTCAATGGTGAGAGCACGATCTCAGCGGGATCGGGGTTGTTTGCGGGTTTTATGGCGCAACAGCAACGGAGGCCATACTGCGCCAGACTAAATTAACTGATGAAACTCCTATAGTTACCTCATTACAAAAAGATGATCCTGAAAAAACTGGGATTAGATCTGGTGTATAAGGCCAGTACTAGTAATAAATGATAAAAGTCGATCAAGAGGAACGAGAGGGTGCTCTCCCAGCAAAAGAGCGGGATGAAATGGAATACAATATCTAAAAAACTCAGGAAAATGAGCGCGTCGTTCAGTGTCGAATTCCGGGCAGATCCACAAAATATGAAGAATAGTAAGATTGTCTCCACAGTGCTCACAAACTGGTGGATCCTCCGCACAAAGGAGATATCTGTGTGTAAGGAAGGAGTGCCCGATTCGAAGCCGGCACAATACAACTTCGTGAAAGCGGTTCTTTAATAAGGAGCTCTCCCAAGACCCAAGGACTGGTTTGCTTACATAGAGCTTGTTATTAGACTTCATAGCCCACTCAGCCTGCCATAGACGAAAAAGGGACGACTTAATTAATGACTTGATATCCTGATAGGGCAAGCTAGCTTGATATTGAGAGCAGTTACCTGAAGATGCAGCGAGCCTGTCTGCCTTCTCATTAGCCTTTATTCCCATATGACTCGGAACCCAGCAGAATTTTGTATTGTGACCCTTACGTAAAGCTCCGTTAAGTTTACTTCGCACCTGTTCCACAAGCATATTCTTAGTGGCTTTTAGAGAGCATATTGCAGTAATGGCACTTTGAGAGTGCACAATTATTACGGCCCGTCTTGTTTTATTCTTCAGAATATAATCCAATGCAAAAGACACAGCATAGATTTCAGCAGTAAATATACTCGCAAATTTCTCTAGACGTTTAACTTTTACAAAACGACCTGAATGCACGGCACACCCGACAAACGATGAAGTCTTGGCACCGTCCGTGTAAAAGTGAGCATAATCTTTATATTTCTCTTCCAGGTCAAGGAATTCCTGCTGAATCGCAAGAGCTGATATGCTATTCTTACGAAACTTAGTTAAAGTCCAGTCACAAAAAACACGCACCACATTCCAGGGCGTAACGCAGGCTGTGTTCTGAATTAGGTTAAGTTCGTCCAGATGAAGTTGAAGTGAGGAACAAAATTGCTCTATGCTGAAACTTAAGGACCTCACAACGCTTGGCTTATTTTCAAAGAGACGGTAGAATTGAGGTCTTTGTACGGAATGATACGTTGGGTGATCAGGGTTTGCTAGGATCTTAGACGCGTAGGTTAGGCTGAGGTATTGACGTCTTTTAGACAGCGCCATCTCATTTGATTCCGCATACAAACTAAGTGCAGGCGATGTCCGAAAAGCACCTGTTGCCAAACGCAAGCCAAGATGATGTACAGGATCCAACATCTTGAGAGCAGATGGGCGAGCTGATCCGTACACCACGGCACCATAATCAAGACGAGATCGCACAAGCGCGGTGTACAAATGCCACAGACATTTCCGATCCGACCCCCATGATTTATGAGCCGAAACTTTCAGAAGGTTTGTGGAACGAAGGCAAATTTCCTTGAGAAATCTTAGGTGGGGAATGAAGGTAAGTTTTCTGTCAAATATGACACCAAGAAACCTGTGCTCCTTCCTAACAGGAATCAGAGTACCGTTTAGTTCCAAAGCTGGGTCTAAGGAAAGCCCGCGACGTAGGGAAAAAGGCACACAGACTGTCTTTGCAACAGAGAACTTGAAGCCATTTTCGTCCGCCCACTTACAAAGTTTGTTTATAGCCAGTTGTTACTGCCGCTCACAACTAGAAAGATTGCAAGAAGATGAGGAGATCTGTATATCGGCGGCACGAAGAGAGTAGGAAATAGAACGAGGTAGCATTTGTGCGAGAGAATTCATTTTCAGTACAAACCAAGTGACACTGAAAATGCCTTCCTGTGGGACTCCGTTTTCTTGAACAAAAGGTTTAGACAGGGTGTTGCCAAGCCGGACTTGAAAGGTTCTGTTTGTTAAAAATTCTTAATGCATTGCAACATCCTACCACGGATATTGCAAGCATACAAGTCTTTCAGGATACCATATCTCCAAGTGGTATCATACGCCTTGTCTGAGTCAAAAAACACTGCAACACAGTGCTGCTTGTTCACAAATGCTTCGCGTATAACGGTTTCCAGGCGAACCAAATTATCGAGAGTAGATCGACCTCGGCGAAACCCGCACTGATATTTGTCAAGAACCTTTTGCCTTTCTAATATGTATACTAACCGCCCGTTTATAAGCCTTTCAAATGTTTTCCCGACACAGCTCGTCAGAGCAATGGGACGGTAACTTGGTGGTAGTGAAGGGTCTTTCTGTGGCTTTAGGAGCGGGATGACATGTGCATGCTTCCAGGCATGGGGAAAGCAGGCTTTTTCCCAAAATAAATTGAAGAACAAGAAAAGACTTTTCAGGGATTCAGGAGAAAGGCGACGAAGCATTTCATAATGAACTGCGTCGGGCCCTGGAGCAGAACCCCTCATTATGTCAAGTGCCATTTCAAGTTCACACTGCGTGAAAGGCTGGTTATAAGGCTCAGAGTCTCCTCCAGACATGGAGATGTTTTGTCGCTCTGCACGAGATTTAAATCTACTGAACGAATCATTGTAGTTTGCCGAGCTGGATGTGTTATAAAAATGTTCACCAAGGATGTTGCCGATGTCAACTAAAGATGAAGAAGGGGCATCAAAAGTAGGAATTGTATAGCACCTATAGTCTCCATTTATTTTCCTGTATCTATCCCAAACCTCCTTGGCTGGCACAAAACTATTTATAGAAGAAACATACTTCATCCAGGATTTCCATTTTGACTGTTTCCTGGTCCAACGGGCTTTAGCTTTCCGCTGCCTAAACTCTGCGAGATTATGTGATGTGGGATATCTGCGAAATTTGCCCCAAGCCCTGTTTTCATCCGCTAAGGTTGTGGCACACTCCTTGTTCCACCATGGTTTGCATTTTTTTGGCACGCTACCAGAGGTTCGTGGAATAGACACCTCAGCAGCATTTAGTATCTGCTCAGTAATATACAGTGTAGCATCTTCGGGTGACATAGAAGAAAGCAGAGCAGGGTCCAAAGTGGAATGTAACCCAAAAAGTGACCAGTCAGCTTTATCTAACTTCCACCTAGGGATTCGTTTCAAAGGTGAGGGCAGCTGAACAACGCTCTCTAAAACAATCGGAAAGTGATCACTGCCAAAAGGGTTGTTAAGATCATTCCAAGTAAAGCAAGGAAACAATGAGGGCGATGAAATCGACAGATCTATGGATGTAAATATGGTGTGAGCTGCACTGAAAAATGTTGGCTCTCTCCCATTAAGAAGGAATAGCCCAGATGCCAATAAAAAACGTTCAACTACACCTCCACGAGAGTCTTGACGGATACTACCCCAAAGGGGGTGATGGGCATTAAAATCGCCTAGAATGATAAAGGGTTGTGGCAGCTGATCTACAAGACCCTGCAATTCACTAAGATGTAATGGAGTATTAGGTGGTAAATAAAGTGATACTACAGTTATGAGGCGGTCTAAAAGAAGGCGCACTGCCACAGCTTCAAGTGGTGTGCAGAGCGGGACCTCAGAGCAGGCGACCCCACCTTGTACAACCGCTACCACGCCACCAGAGGGAGTATCACTAAGTCGGTCTCTCCTAAAGACCCGGTGACGTCTTAAAATATGAGGAGAGCGATCATGAAGATGAGTTTCCTGAAGAGCAAGAGCTATCGGCCGAAGCTCATTCATGAAATGATTTTGTGGATCATATTTACATATGATCCACAAATCATAGCGATTACAGAGACCTGGTTATCAGCAGACATATCAGATTCCGAAGTAGTTCCCCCAACGCACAAGCTGGTTAGACGTGATCGAGGCTCCCGAGGAGGGGGAGTTGCTTTAGTAGTCAAAAAGGAAATTATTTCCGTTACTATGGACGAAATAGACGACAATGAAAGTGTGTGGCGTCAAATGGATTATCTTGGGTTCTCGGCTCTTGTAGGTGTGATCTATCGGCCCCCCGCCTCGCCGGAGTTGTTTTTGGAAAAAATTCAGTCTTACATGGAGCAAAAATACAAACCTAATCAAAAAGTCATATTAGCCGGGGACTTTAACCTACCGACAATTGATTGGCACACTTTACACCCCGGTAGGACGGACGTAAAGAACTGCAACTTTTTACTTGAATTGATGCTAAACTTTAATCTCATTCAGCTTGTTAAAGAGGGTACAAGAGTCACTCAAAGCACGGATAACGTACTAGACCTTATATTTGTTGGAAATTTCCCAGAGGACACTACTGTGAGTGTTTGCGATGGTATTTCTGACCATAAGCTTGTTTTACTTACCTCAATTTTTTGTCCTGTCAAAAAGAATCACACGAGCAAATGTGTCTTTAACTTTTCCGCTGCCGATGATGAAGCTGTTATAGATTCACTTGACCTTTGCTTCAGTGACTTTGAGGCGGGAGGTGACGTATCGACTTTGTGGAATACCTTTAAAAACATTACTGCATCATGTCTTGATAAATTCGTACCAAAATTTCAGAAAAAGAAACAGCACAACCCCTGGATAACAAGGGACATAATACATTTGAAAAGAGCTATATCTCGAAAACGCAAATCAGCTCGTAAAGATAATAGTGTCATATCTTCCCTTTCAATAACACTGAAGCAAAAAATACGGAGCTCTCGAGATTATTTTTTTGGAACGACACTTGTAAACTTCATGAAAAACGCGCCGCAAAAGTTTTGGGGATATCTATTTGGCAACAATAGGACTGTCGACCAACTTCACATTGATGGTTGTGGGGTTACTGACCCTTACCGAATTGTCAATGAGCTTAACAGCACATTTCATAGTGTTTTTGGTCGTCGGGGCACGACCGAAAATACAATCGAACATTTTTCTCTTTCATCTAATGTAATGCAAGACATAAATTTAAACGTAAATGGGATTCGTCTTCTCCTTTTAAGACTTGATGTAAAAAAGTCTTCTGGCCCTGACGGTATTCCCAACGCCTTTCTGAAGCGTTATATGGACATGATTTCGCAGTATTTGTATGTTTTGTTCAATGCATCCTTGGATCAGGGATGCCTGCCTCCTGATTGGCTGTGTGGGAAGGTTGTGCCGGTGCACAAGGACGGGAGCAAACTGCTGGCTACGAACTACAGGCCGATATCATTAATCAGCAGTTGCTGTAAACTGCTCGAACACATAATTTCCAGCCACAAAACTTCGTTTTTAGAATCCAATAACATATTAGCCAGCTTTCAGCATGGGTTCAGAAAAAAGCTATCAACCACGACTCAACTCGTATTAGTTGTACATGACTTCGCCAATGCTATCAACAAAAGGAAACAAATTGATGCGATATTTTTGGATCTGTCAAAAGCTTTTGATAGGGTACCGCACTATCTACTACTAAAAAAACTGCAGCGTGTAGGAATTTCCCCCCGCCTTGTGAACTGAATTTCTGCTATCTGACGAACAGAACTCAGTTTGTAGAAATTAACGGTTGTCAATCGCAAAATCTTGATGTCCTGTCAGGTGTTCCCCAAGGGTCTGTCTTGGGACCCCTTTTGTTCTTGATATATGTCAATGACATAGCTGACGACCTTGACTCGGGTGTGACTGTGAAAATGTTTGCAGACGACTGTGTGATTTATACTACTGTCATTAACACCTCGGACCAATTATTGCTTAACGAAAACTTGTGTAAAATTGCTGACTGGTGTGAGAGGTGGCAGATGGTTATAAACTACTTGAAAACATGCGCTCTTACAATAACACACAAGAAATCTCCTCTCGAATATACGTATCATGTTCCCGATAAACTCATTGAATCAGTGAATGACGTAAAATACTTAGGTCTAACTATTAACACGAAACTTAGCTGGGACATCCACGTAGACAATACTTGCGCCAAGGCCCACCAAAAAACTGTTTTTTAAGAAGGAAATTGGGAGCCTGCAATTGGACTGTAAAACTCTCAGCCTATAAAGCCCTAGTTCGCCCAGTTATAGAATATGCGTCAATCGTGTGGGACCCATATTTAAAGAAAGATATAGAAAAAATGTAGAGGATTCAGCGACTAAGTGCACGATTTATTTTTTCTGATTTTAGGCGCCTCTCCTCGGTTTCTGAAATGTTGAATAGATGTGGGCTAGAATCTCTCGAAGCCAGGCAGAAATTTGCAAGATTAAGTTTTTTTTAATAAAATTTATCATAAAGAAACTGGCTTAAGTAAAGACTTGTATATTCAGCCACCTCCTCAGCGCTCAGCAAGGCTAAACCACTCAAAAAATGTTAGACAATATGCTCCTAGAAATAATCTATTTAAGTACTTATTTTTTGTACGAACCATTGAAGACTGGAACTCACTGCCGTCAGACTGCGTGAACGCGTCAACATCCAGTAGTTTTGATTCCTTTCTTATAAACATCTTGTAACCCTCTCCTGCTAGGATGGTGGAAAACCATCCGCAGTATTTCCTAAAAAAAAAAAAAAATTTATCATCAATATTTTTTAAAAGGCCGCGACAGTTCCATTGCATAAAATTTACTTTTGCCATTCATAAAATTTGTTTATATCGGAAAATGTAAATCAATAAAACTCGGTAGTAAAAAGATTAAAACTAGGAAGAGAGACAACTTGGATTACTTCGGCGCAGTTACCGGCTTTTTGTTCTTCCCAGCACGGGCCTGCGTCTGCCACTCCATACTATCCGGGTCAGAAGCAGGAGCAGCCAAATCGTCTAACTCCATGGACAAGTCTGCCTCTTGAGTCGTGTCGCTGGTGTTAGCCAGCGTTTTCTTCCGACTTGGATCACGGGGAGCCCGGCCCCGACCGCGACCAGCGGAAGAGGCAGCGGAGGTGCTGGGCAGAGTGTCTTTCAACTCTGCCTGCTCCGGCCCCTTGGATACTGGGAGAGTAGCACGAGAGTTGTGCCGCGCTTTGGAGGAGGCCCTCTCCAGTGAGTTGGGGCGGGAGTGTCGCTCCTTCTCACTGGGGGAGGGCGACGAAGTAAGGACTGGCAATGGCGTTGCCTGCCTGTCCTTAGACTTGGGGGCAGCTGGTGTACTCCCTCCACAAGGTGGGGGGAGCTGCTGCCCCTGCGGGGGGGTTGGGGCCCGAAGGGCCACTGCCAGGGCTTCAGGCGAGACTTGGGTGGCCTTCGATTCCGTTCGCGGTGGAGGGCCCCTGCGCACCGCATCGTAGTACGTACCTTTTGAAAGAAAGGAGAATCTTTGCTTAGCCTCTGGATATGAAACGTTTTCTTTGGCTCTCAGGGTAAGGATTTCTTTCTCTTGTCGCCACAAGGGGCAAAAGCGAGAGTAGGCAGGGTGAGGACCCTTGCAGTTGGCACAGGAAATGGCATCTTCACAGATGTCGGCTAGATGGTCGTGGCTGCCACATTTTGCGCAAGTCTCTCTCCCTCGACAGCTGCGCGATCCGTGGCCAAAGCGCTGGCAACGGAAGCACCGCTGGGGGTTGGGGACATAGGGGCGGATGCGGCAATTAAGGTATCCTGCCTTGATGGTTTCTGGCAGTGTGTGTCGTTCAAATGTAAGAATGACGTGTTTGGAAGGGATTTCCTCACCATTTTTTCGGAATATAATGCGCTTAACAGCAACAACACCAACACCTTGGAGTCCCTCGAGGAGTTCTTCCTCACTAGTGTGCAAGAAGTCGTCCTCGGAGAGGACCCCACGGATGGTGTTGAGCGTGCGGTGAGGGCTAACTGACACTTTGACATCAAGAAAACTAGTCAACTTCAGGATCGGTTCACTTTGTTTTTTGGTGGTTACCTCCACTAAGAGGTCTCCGGAGTGCTGCTTTTTAGCCTTGTAGGAGAATCCGACAAGGTTTTCCAGTACCTTGGCAACAACAAAAGGCGACAGCTTTGCAACAGGTTTATGTACATCGAGCGAATGAACAATGAAAAAGTTTGTCAATGTTTCGATTTCAGGATCTTTTTCAGTGGTCTTGGGTTCAAGACAACGCCTTTTAAAGGCTTGCCCTGAACGGGGTTTAGAGGGGTGGGGCGCCATAGGATGGCAAAAGGTGTTCAGAATCCGCGGTGCACCGCCCACCACCGAGCCCAACAAGGGGTTTGGTAACGCACCATAACAAGAAGGGCTTGGCTGGAGACGTTACGCTAACAGTGCTGCCGGGAAACTATACCCAAGTGTGGGTCAAGACAGAGGTCCATTGCCACCCAAGGTTAGCCCTTGCCGCCAAAGAGGGGTGAAAAAGGAGTAAGATAAGTGAGAGAGAAGTAAAGGAAACAGGAAAGGTAAAAGTGAGAGATCGGAGGGGATAGTAGAAGAAATGGCGACTAGACTGCATCACCCTGGCCGGGCCTTACCAGGACTCCCGTCTATGAGAAGCGGGGGCCGAAGTGGTGTATCGCCTCACCCGGGGGGCCCCGAAGGGTGCAAACCTGCCCCGGGCTCAGCTCAACCACCAGGATTCCCTTTTCCCCAGACACGGGAAAGCCACGCACAGCCAGACGTGGGCGGGCGAACCCGCATGGCTCGGGGTCCGTGGAGGCGCCACTCTCCAAACACCTGCTTTCACAGGTGCCCCCTGCGGGGCAGCCGGATCGGGGTTCGTCTGCTACGAAAGAGGCGGGGTTCGTTTGCTACGAGGTGTCATTTGCTGACGGGACATAGACGTCACTTGCTAGCAGATCCTAGCTAGCAGGTGGTGAGATTATAGAGGAGATCGAAAACAAAGTTAAATTCGAAACCTCCGCTATTTCTTGAAGGACGCAATCGACAACCTGTGCTTCGTTTAGAAATTTAGATACGTTCTCCTGTCGTACGTAACCCGACATCCACCCGAGAATAATTAAGAATTTGAAATGAACACCTACTTGGCATACGAGAGCTTTCATAATCCTAAGTAGGTCAGAAGTCCTCACCTATTTACGGAAGAGGAAAGCTCTCGCATGCGAGGTAGGTGCTTGTTTCTAATTCTTATTTATTCACCGGCGGATGTCAGGTTATGTACGACAGGAGAACGAATGGAATTCGCATTTCCAAATGAAGCACAGTTCATCAACTGCGCCCTTCAGCAAATAGTAGATGTTCTCAGTTTAACTTTTTTTCCGACCTCTCCGCCCGCCCGTGGGACATAATTAGTACCACACGGCCCACAACGGTGTCGATGCCTCATAGCGGACAAACCACACTTTTCCCTTGCGTTACCGGACGATGTGTCTGCTAACAGTATTTTAGCATCCCTCAGCGAGAGCAGACTCGGACTTTTCAACCCACCCGTGACAAACATCAGTCCCCTTGGCCGGTTTGCCAATCTTGCAGCTGCGGCCAAGAGGAATTTTTATGTCACGTGATCAGCTCCTTGGGGACATGGAGCTATGTAGCACCCTATGCCCCTGCCTAATGGCACAGAAATGCGTGTCGCTTCGAGCACAAAAGTTCGACTTTGCTCGCAGAAACTGACCGCAGAGGCTTGCAATTCGAGTCTAATTAACCACACCCTTAAACTTTAAAAGCGGCAGGTAAAGTTACAGCCGAAAAAGGTCAATATGCACCAAAATAAAAGATAAATCACGCAAGACAAGAGCAGTGGTGTTATACATATATGTCTGCGCCAGCTGCGCAAGTTCTGCCGTCTTGCATGGCGGACTGGTAACGGTGTTGAGTCTTGTCATCGCGGCATGAAAGTTTAGGGTTCAAATCGCGCCAACAGTAAACATCCTTTTTTTTCAAATTTATATTTTACGCATGTCTTACTTTTTTACCACTTGCACGGCTGCGCCACAGACTTTTTATTGTTTGAATCACCTGTTAAATCGACAAGCCTGAAGAAAAAAAAAGATCAAGCTAAGTTACTGCGCTGATACCATGGTTTCATAATGTTTGTTAAAAGGAAGCCAAGATAATGGCATCAGCATGACTTTCATAATGGAATTAGCGTGACTTTCATACAAACTAAGTCGAAACAAACATTGTTTCCCCAGCAACTACAATTGTATCTCTTTTTTCAATATTCAAGGTGCTTGCTACGACTCATTCAATAACAGAAGGCGCATATTTAGTCCTAACAGACACTGCAGTTGTGTGAACTCAAAAATTAAAACATCCACACAAAAAAAAATCTAGCAGCTGTAGTTGCAATGAGAAATTCGTAAAACCAAGATAAAAGATTAAACCTTTACTTGCGTGAAATGCGATAAAAGTTATTTTTACTCTACATTTTGCTGTGACAACAGTTTTGTAATATTATCTACATATATATATTTTGTAATATTATTTTATGGTAATCATAAAGATAACAATATAATAAAATTAAGTACTAAAATAATAATAATAACATTTTGTAATACTAACTTATAAAAGAGAAGCTGAGCAAGAAAGAAAAGCTTAGACACAGCAAGCACGATTTCTAAAAAAAAGGATCACTGTTAAAAAGTAAGACACGCGTAAAATATAATTTATAAAATATAAGTCCTATCATGCCACATTTCGAACCCTTCCACGCCAAGTCCCGTCTCTGCTTTTGTATAGCGTGATTTATCTATCATTTTGGCTCATCTTGGTGTTCCCCGGCCGTAACTTTACCTGCCACTCCTAAAGTGCAAGGGTGTTGTTTATTAAACTCGAATTGCAAGCCTCTGCGGTCAGCTTCTGCATGCGAAATCCAACTTTTGTGCTTGAAGCGACACGGATTTTCGTGCCATTAGGCAGGGGCGCCAGGTAGTTCCATGTCCCCGTGGAGCTGGAATTGCGACATAAAAATTCCTCTTAACCGCAACCGCAAGATGAGCGAACCGTCCGTGGGGCCCGATTGTGGGCTCCGGGGGGACAACCACTGCGATCACTGAATGCCCATCTGCTCTCCAATTATGCCGAACTGTCTACGCCAGCGCCACTGCACAGTCACGCTTTGCAGCACACGAAGCGCTCCCATAGTGTTACGGGGAAGTTCCATGACTAGGAAAGTAACGAAGGACTCTAGTAAATATGGCCGTAAATATGACCATAAATATGGCCGCCTCTGCCGCAATGTGTCGTGAGAGCTGTAGTCTGTTTGCACGTGCCACAAGCCAGCTGCAAGCCTAGCCTACGCGAGCAAAGCACGAGCTGTCTGGTGTACTGCCATCAGCATCCTGTGAACTACAGTTATGGTGGCGTGATGCATGCGCCAACGATTACTGAGCTCAGTCTATTAAGTTGTGCGACACGCAGGCGACGATTAGGGCCAAAAATTGGTCAACATCTCCTTGATTATACATGAAGCCTATTTCAGTCGTCAAACAAAGTTCCTAAATCGTCTTCATTGTTCCTTCAAAGCAATTTTGGTCACTTACCATTCCATCTCCTTCGATCAGCACTGGTGGTGCAGGGTCTGCGCATGGTAGAGCGGTCTCTGGCAGCAGGAATCCTGCAAGCAAGGTAGTATCTTTGCTTAGATTCGAAAGCCTTACCAATTTGGATACTATATTGAGTGATAAGGCGCAGGCGAGCTGGTTTAGCATAGTTGTAAACCCGAGACTGGGGATACGGACAAGGGACAAAATACAGAACGAGCTGGTTTACATTCATGATTTAAGACAACCCTTAGACAGGGGACACAAAAAGGGGACAGAACACGACGAAGCCTCACAAGAAACTTGATCGTGTTCCGTCCCCTTTCTGTGCCCCCTGTCTCAGGGTTGTCTTAAATATTCGATACCATACCCGGTTGCCACGGAAGAAAAATAGTAACAGCTTTGCCTCCAGCATAAGCTTTCTATCTTTAGTAACACTTCAGCAAACACTCAGCCGCATACGACGGAAGGAAACGATCAGGAGCAGAAGGCGAAGCTTGCACTTTTCTTATGTTGCACCAAAATAGACACAATATGTCAGCAGTACTATCTTGACTTGCATTCAGGTGCAGAGCATATTTCATCAGAAATATTTGGGACAAGGAGATAGTTTGCTCCTAAGAATGGCTCTTGAAATCCGCTAAAATGATTAACAGACTAAACTCCGTTTCAGCCAAGGAGGATAGAAGGGTAGGAGAGGGCATGACGTCGGCTGCGTAGCCTCCACAAGCCATGCTCCCTTGACGCCGCGCCGCACCTAGCTCTTTCTCATTTTTCTCCTTACTCTCCTCACTTACCATGCCAACGGGACCACATCACGTGACCGTAGCTAGCCTTCGTCTTGCAACGGGGTACTAGAATACATCACAGTCTAGCCTTCAATCTGATAAAACCTACCGGACGGAGCGCGCACAAGCCTGCAAGGAGTCCTACAATCAACCATCCATCTCACACGTGACATGTCACGCGCACCAATCGCCAGAGAGATCTGCGGTCACGCTGGGCACAAAATTGACCGTCATCAATGTCGCTCATTGGGATGGCATCGTACAATATGGCCCCCATGTCTGCTGTCCATTCCGGTCTCTCAAGCTTGCGGGGCGACAGATTTGATAGTTCCATGCCACAATGGTGCGACAAAAGACTCTCGCCGTTGAGAAACAAGGTTTGGGCTACGATTCACGTACACATTCAAGAAATTTCCTACGGGTCGGCCAGTCAGGGGTGGGGGAAACCCTCACTTGCTTTATGTTGATGGGCACCCTTTGTCATTCTGGCTGCCATTTTGAATTGCTTTTTTAACACAAAAATATGCTGCGCATGACCACAATTCTGGCATTTTTATGATCCTTACAGTCCGTAAAGTTCATTACCACCGTAAACAAACTGTATCAGAAATCTGCTTTTACCCCTTTTGAGCATTTCTGTACTTGCCCGGTTGCTGGTCAGCTGACGGTAAAGGAGCTCAGCCCAGTGAAGGTCGGTCGGTAGACTTTTCCGCTCCGGAAAGGTTTCCTGAAAACAAATAATACCGTGGAGTATCTCACCAGCGTGTCAATCTGCTACCACAGACGTGCCGGTGTGTGGTTTATAACGCCCATCTACATGCACCCATCCAGACTTGTGACAGTGGCCGAGTAGACGAAGGCATTGATTTTTAACTGCACTGACCGGCACTGGCACAGGTTCGAATTTCACCAGGGGTCAGCTTCTTTTTCCAAAACAGCCCATGGTTGGTGAACACACAGTTTCAAGGCGAGTTTCGCAATAGGTGTCAAGTAAACTGTGAACACGTTTTGAGCACATTTCAAGATAGGTTTCGAGTAGGTTTTGACGTAGGTTTGGTGAAAAGGAAGAAGTGCCATAAGCAAACTCTTACCTTAAAGGGCCCCTCCAGTCATTTTCTGATTGGTCTGAAACTTGTGTGAAGTGACAACAAACAACGCATTAAAAAAAAAATGCTTTCCAAAATTAAAATTTATGGGGAAGTTATAAGCAAACGAAATTTACAAAAGCAGACCACTCTGACGTAAATGCAGCTGCCAATGGTACGCGCGATACATGCTGTCACCCTTCCACAGCCGGATCCACATCGTAGCTCTATAGTGACTCTAGCGTCGGTTAGCCTTGGTACAGTGTTGCCTCGGACTGGGGTTACGCAGGTGCACAACATTCCTTCGCCGTTGAGCCGCTGGCGTGTCAAATAGAATGGCCGCCTCTCCAAAGCCGCGCACACATCGCCGGCGCTCAGCTCGCCTCTCCGTGCTTGCATTCGTGCACCGTCCCTCCGTCACCCAGGCCGCCCCCCGCACGCCGCAGGGGTGACTGGGGTCCCCACTTATCTAGCCGAGTTTCGTGAAAGCGCACGAAAAGAGAGAGCATGGAATTATTTTATTGTATTTTATTTTATTGCAAGTACAATGTGCCGTCTAAATGTTTCGTTTCAGTTTCCGCGACACGGATGCCGCGGGACGGCACACATCACAAAAAAACTTGCTTTTGTTGTTTCTTCTTTTCGTGCTTTATTAAACTACATTTAGTTCTTAAAATTTTAACTCTCAGAGCTCAATAAAAATAACTTTTATCAATAATTATGAGGTAAGAACAGTCACTTATTCCGCACACAGAAAGAAACTTTTGGTGAACCTGGCTAATCCGGTAGCTAGTTCTTTTAACGTCACCCGCCACGCGCATTGAGCACCCTGCTGCGCCACCATCTATCAACTGTTCTGCACCTTGTCAAATCAAAATATGATGCACCATTCCTTTTTGCGGTCTTGTCTTTGTTGCCCGAATCTCCCGAACCACCAAAAACAGGGAGCCTAAAAAAAAAAGCAGAAGCAGAAATATCGTTGGAGGAACCCTTTAAAGGAAAACTGCTTAGATCCTAATTCAAGTGCCATCAACAAACTTTAAGGTTACTGTTGATTTAGAAAATTCAAACTTTGGGTCACTTGCACATGCAATTTAAGGCCCGTTCACACAGTTGCGTTCGGAGCGACCACTACGCTTACGAACTAATGCAACCGGTTCGAACAACAAGTTACCATAGCAACGAAGTGCCAAACGGTCTTTTCGTTGGTGTTCGTTTGCAGCGTAAGGAGTTGAGCCGGGCTGAACTTTCTCGTTACGTTAGGGAACGACCGCAACGACCGACCAATCAGGGGTCGAGGAGAGCTTGGTCGCGCGCGTTGCATGCCGGTCTCCTTCTATCTGCGAACATGGCATCGGTGGTGAGCGTCGATGTGGACGGCGTGGTGGAAGCTTATCGTTCCGCGTAAAAGCGCTATTGTTGACTGTGAATTTTCCTCGTGTGTCGTTATGATAACCCAGCACGTACCAGAAGAGAAGATGCACCTAGCCGTGCGGCGATCTCGTGGCGGCCCTCTCAAGACAGTGGAAACGCCCGTGCCGTCGTGTTTGTTTACTTCGACTACAGTGGTGCTTTCTTAGCATTTGTGTCCTCAAACATCGGCCGGATTTCTTTTTTGGCGCATTCCATCCGTGTACTCAAGTTCAAGGTATTACTGGTGCGTACCATATAAAGGATGCGAATTTTCATGCGTTTTCATCACCCGAGAAAGGTGATTAGTGTTAGCAATCTTGAATGCTCGCAACATCTATCTGACCACGAAATTATATTTCTGCGTTGCTATATCGCTGCTAAAGTTACATTGTCTTTTGTAATCGTAGGAAAGGTGTGTAGCGAGATTTGTACTGTTGGCAAAGTCGTGATCGTGCAAGACAGTTTACTGCATCTTTTTTTCTTTTTTTAATGCACTACCCTGCAAGCGTATCCTGAAAAATAAAAAATAAAGTATGTAGTCGTAGAAGACAGTCTGTCTATTTTCTGTTATGCGAGTGGCAGCGCGTCCACTTCTTTTTAGAGGCACCGCTGAAACAGCTGACAGCGGTAGAGAGGCGGTCGTCGTGCTGCCAATGCACTGCACTTGTTGCGGTGGTTGCAGGAGTGTACGCGCGGTGCAGAGCGGTCGTTTCGGTCACAACAGACACAGTCGGGGATAACGGGCTCGCTTCGGATGTCTGAACCAGCCTTTACACAGCTATTGTAGGCGCACAGCAGATCTTCTTGACTGTACGCCGTAGACGAAACCTCCGGCTGCTCTGGTCAGGACGGTGGACCTCGCGTCAGGCAGGAAACCGTCCGCCATGTTTGTAAGCGAAGCTGGGTTGCTTACTATTGGCTAGGAGCAAGAGCTGAATCTCGTTTCTCGTTGGCTGTTGATTCGTGTGGTTGCATGCGGTTGCATGTGTGTACATGTCGCGTACAGTTGTTAAAGCCGCAGCGGTTGCATTGGCACCATGACATAACAGCACACGACATAACAGCACGCGACAAAACAGCACGGTCAAAACAGCACGCGTCAAAACAGCACAGCGTCAAAACAGCACGGCGACAAGACAGCACGCGTCAAAATAGCACACGGCAAAACAGCACAGCGTCAAAACGGCACAGCGACAAAAGAGCACGGGCCAAAACAGCACGGCGTCAAAACAGCACGACGTCAAAACAGCACAGCGTGAAAACATAGCATTGACATTATAGCTAGTGTTCGGCGTTTTCGGTTTGTATTACTTGAAATTTCGCGCACTTTTTTTTCGGTTTTTATTCCAAACAAGAGTTTTCGGTTTATTGTAGTGAATATTTGTAGACTCATAAACTTCTCAGTTATATTAGGCTTATTGACGAAAATCAGTATACTAACAAAAATGCAATAATTAAAAGCGTTTGTGTAAAATGCATATTCAGAACCAAGTACTGGTCCTCTTATTTGTTGCCGTCTTTGGCAGCCGACGCGACCTGTTCTTTAAGACGAACTGGGGCCCTATCGTGATCCTACGATATCGTCGTGTGATCGTATTTGTACACAGAACGAGCATGAGCTTCAGTACCACTTCGGTCGGAGAGGGAAATATCGAAATGGAGAAATTAGCAAGCTATTGTACTCGGTTCGTTTTCCCCCATTTTCAAGACTGCGCGAGGTGATAAATTCGTGCCGACGGCAGAAATGACAATGAAACACTCGTATTTATGCCCTCCTCTAGTAGACGGAAGCTAGGGGTGTTAAACAATGCGCCGCATTTATGGACGCTCTTGATTTCCGTTGTTTGATTCCGCGATTAAACTCTCTTCTTTTAACAAAGAATGGGGCACAAATCCCCACCAGGTTAAAAACCCAGATTTCGTCCTGAAGACCCCTGCGCCCCCGGAGCTTTTGTTGAAAGTTGAACCGATCTCGCAGACAAGCTGAAAACTGCAGAAAGAAGTGGTCATGTGGTCAGTAATGAGTAGGGTTCCGTGTTTTCGGAGTTTAGTTTTTGTCAAGTTCGGAGGGTGTTTTTCTGAGTTCATTTTTTTCCCGGAAATTCAGAGTTTATCGGTGTTTATTCTTGTTTGATTCCAATTTTTTTTTTAATGCGGAGCTCAATTTCGCAGTATTTCTTATTAAAAATAAACAAATAATATCCAAATGTACACGCATGCTGGACAAAGAAGAAAAAAAAAACGCGATTGTATCAATCAATGTTTTTTTTCAGTTGGATTTGGCGTTGGTGCCATTACCACTGGCAATACTAATTTGTCCTAGAACAAAATTGCACACAAGTGTTATTTCGATAAATGTTGATACCTTAAAAGGGCCCTCCGGAGTGTTCTGTGATGGTCAATTTATGGCGGTAACTCAATCTACAGGCCCTAAGGATCTTAAAAATCATAGAATCACGGTCATGCGCGGCGGATTTCCCTATTAAAATTGCTATCAAAGTCCCCGGGACGCCCCCCTTTCTGAGATGACCCCGGAAAACGGGAGGGGCATCTCTTTACGCGTCAGCCAATAGCAAACGAAGGATTCCGGCGTCACTTCGCGTCACCAACGCGGCCGACCGCCAACCCGCGGAGGAATCTCTCGAGTACGCGCGGACCGTCGTCAAGGAGCCCGGACTGCCCGGACTTTATGCTCGGCAGTCGTCGTTCGTCGCACCGCACCGTCGCGCTGCTATTGCAATACGAAGTCGCATTCCACAAATGACAAGGAAAAGTTTGACTCGTTAAAGTGGAAGGATCGCAAAGCTAGCTTCGGAGTCGGGATCCACGGGAAGAAGGAACACGTGTCCCGCAAACGCACGCCTGCAGACGCCCCGGGAAGCAGACGAGCCTGCGCGCCGACGCATCACCCCCACCCCCTAGCAACACGCTTACGGGGACAAAACATAGTTCGCTGGTTTTAAAGCGATAATTGCGGACTATGTTCCCCGCATCACAATCAGTTTACGTTTTTCTCAAACTCTAATTTACAACAAGCTTAAAAAGTGTTGAAATAATTAAGTTCGCATTCACCGCGAGATGCAGCATTTCCATTGGTCAAGTTTTAGCGATGGGCAGGGATGGGGGATTGTCTTCCAAGAGAAAATAGACCCGGTATATTTCTTCTCCCATCTGCTTAATAAACGGTTTTGTAATATAAAACTTTGTATACATATTAATTGGCATCTACTACGCAATATAACATAAACAGACGATCGCAGAAAGCTCCGGAGGGACCCTTTAAAATAAATAACCTACTGGAGATAGTCGCTGGGAAGCCTGTATTCATTCCATGTTATTGCATCAACCTACCGCGCGGCCGCAAGAGGTAGAGTGGAAAAGGATGAAATAGAGAAGTTTTAACTGTCCTTTTCTCCACTTTATGTAATTTCTATGGTCTATAGCTTTCACGGTTACAAAAACACAACCTCACCTTCCTCTCAGCACAAATAGTATGACCGAAACCGGAAACATAAACAGTGACTTTTGTCTTGACCCGATAGTACAATGACCTGTTGTCCTGACCGAAATTTGAAAGATGTATGTGGTGGCATTTCCCCAGGACACTACGCGCTGATTAAACCATTAATTGTAAAGTATATTTGTGTGTGTGTGTGGGGGGGCGGGGGGGGGGGGGGGGCGGGGATCGAAATTCAGAGTTTATCAGATATATCCGAATAGACAAAACTTTTACAGGCGGGTGTTTTTCGAATTTATCCGAAAACACGAAACCCTAGTTATGAGTCACATTCTCTCCCTCCACCCCCCCCCCCCCCCCCCATACACACACCGCTCCAAGCGCCCTCAAAAGTACTGAACTTTTTCAGTTAAGACCGATTTTGGCAAAATGAATTCGGCGTACTTTTACCAGTTATATTCGGTTTAACCCGAAAACGCTGAACCCTACATATAGCGTTTGAAGTTAACAAACGCACGTCTCAAATAAGGCACTGTAAAAGAATTGAGGTGCCAGGCCAATTCGTCGAAAGCCAACTCGTCGACGGCCAATTTTTCGAATCTGTTCTTTTGGAAGCAAGTTCGTATTGGGGAGTATTTTCGATGCGCGCATGACGGTTCCCAGGGCAGTACCGAAGCCCCCGCTGGTGTGTATTTTGGCTATTTTGTAGCGTGAGCTACACTGGCCAAGGTTGAGCAGTTTCGCGTGGCTCGCATAATGAGCCGTGCTCCGTGCTGTGCATGGGCGAGGGGCAGTGACGTCGCACGGCGCACAGCTGGCGCCCCGGAGTCGCCGCCGCCGCGCGCTAAGCCGCCGCTGCGCCCGCCCTGCCGGTCTGCGCATTCCAGAGTAGTGACGTCATAGCCACGGCAGACGCACTGGCGCCGCCGCGTGCCCAGCTGTGCGCCTCCGTTGCGCAGTAGCCAAGTCTGACGCTGCACCGGAGCCACTTGATAGCGCCTCTCATTTTGTGCGCATAAGCTCACGCTACGTATATCCTGGCATAGCCAAGCTTAGCCACCGCAATTTTTTCGAGCAGTTTTGCTTATTTTGACGCACAGTTTTTCTGGTGATATCGTCTACAATAAATAATTCAATCGCACGGCAATGTGCTGTCGTTAGTTGTTAAAAGGAAAAACAGAAAGCGTGTGCGGAAGCGGTGTGTTCAGCCCATGCTGCAGTGTAAGGCCACATCATTGAGGCTGCGGCACGTTACTGCTTCACCGGTTTTCACTCGATCAAGGCCTTCGTCGGCAATAATTTGTGAATTTAACTCAAAACGTACAACTTCTCGCCTGCAAGCTCCAGGAGATTTTATTCACGGTGAATGAACCCCGCAAAATCGGTGCCCACCCATGGTACACCTTGAATACGTTCCACATTAAAGTCACGTGATCTTACCGGTTCTATCAATGCATCTGTAATCGACGCACCTCCCGCTTTTTTTTTTTGAGGAGGGGGGGGGGGGGGTGCAGGGGGACGTTCTACGCTTAGGTGGTAATTACGAAACAACGAGTACTACGGAACCTCACTGGGCCGCCACAAACCAGGCAGTTCGTAACTTGAACTTATGAATGTTTTTTTTTCCCAATAACTTTTCCTCTTTCCCTCATACTTCAAAAAAGACAAGACAACGCAGCCAACATCAACGGGAAGGTACCCCCTCTAACTACCCAATCTCTTCAGAGATTAGCGTAGTTAAGTAGTAGTAACTACTGCTAACTTTATTTGTTTTTAGCCATCACACAGCAGCAGCACTCGGGACACTGACTTGAGTGCGATCCCGTCGCCGCCAGCGTACATTTTTTTTTCCATTGTTTCTTCACTAGCTGTTAAATAATGCCATGCAATGTCCAACCCTTTTTCTTTTCGTTCTGTTTTGTTTTCATAAAACACTACCTATTACAGCCTTTTCACATGCGTGCTGTTTTGTCGTCGTGCTGTTTTGACGCCGTGCTGTTTTGGCACGGGATCTTCTGTCGCTGTGCCGTTTTGACGCCGTGCTGTTTTGTCGCGTGCTATTTTGACGCGTGCTGTTTTGTCGCCGTGCTGCTTTGACGCTGTGCTGTTTTGACGCGTGCTGTTTTGACCGTGCTGTTTTGTCGGGTGCTGTTTTGTCGTGTGCTGTTCTGTCGCGTTCCCGGTTGCATTCGTTCATAAGCATAGCGGTCGCTCCGAACGTAAATGTGTGAAAGGGCCTTTACAATTTTCTGTTTAACACGAAATACACAAAAACAAATTGTTTCCACTCATATGTTTGTACATTTGTATTGCAGAACGAGGTACCCTCAGAAACAGCTACTTATGATTACTGTTGATTAAAGTTTTGAATCAGAGTAGCGATGTGGGCGAGTTGGTTCATGCTTAGAAATAATGGAAACAGCGCGCAAACGACAAGGACGGGAGGAAAAGGAGTACACAAGACGAGCGCTGAACTGACAACTGAATATTTATTGAAAAGGACCCAACGAAGAAAACACCCACAAAAAAAAAAACTCGCATCAACACGTGTCCATGAAAGTAATCTCCTTCTTATGTAAACACACAGAAGTTTGACTCACGCAGTTCTGTTCCCCCTCCTTCTTTATTCCATACGCTTCTAAAATTTCCCTGGCTGTTTTATCTGCTCCCCTCCCCATGATTGTGATCTTATTGAAATCAGGATGACATTTGCATGTTCCGCAGTGCAGGGGCAAATGCCCTCCTGCTGTTGAAAGGGCACGTGAATAAATGAAAGGGCACGTGAACATGACTGGTCGCTTAGTTCAACAGCAGGAGGGCATTTGCCCCTGCACTGCGGAACATGCAAATGTCATCCTGATTTCAATAAGATCACAATCATGGGGAGGGGAGCAGATAAAACAGCCAGGGAAATTTTAGAAGCGTATGGAATAAAGAAGGAGGGGGAACAGAACTGCGTGAGTCAAACTTCTGTGTGTTTACATAAGAAGGAGATTACTTTCATGGACACGTGTTGATGCGAGTGTTTTTTTGTGGGTGTTTTCTTCGTTGGGTCCTTTTCAATAAATATTCAGTTGTCAGTTCAGCGCTTGTCCTGTGTACTCCTTTTCCTCCCGTCCTTGTCGTTTGCGCGCTGTTTCCATTATTTCTAATTAAAGTTTTGCCTTTTTCTTACGGTTGTATTGGCTGTTCACCCTAAGCTGACATTGCAGCAGAAGATACGTGCTGGATGGACCAAATTCAGAGCCAGCTGTGCGGGATGTCACCGCACTCTCTGGCGCGATGACAATGCGCGTTGATGTTGCATGTTGCTGGCTCCGATTGGTACATCCAGTGCATACCTTCCACTGCACTGTCAGCTTAAGGTGAATCGAGTATATGGCACCTCAACTCGGTCATGCCAGAATTTTGTACTCGCTCTCGTTTTTCTTTGTGAATAAATCAGTCTGCTTCCCTTGCCAGTAAGTGATCGACAGTTATGGTCTACGTCAGGCAGCAAACATATAAGCTCTTCCTCTAGATGACAAGTTTCTATTTACTACAGTGACTACATGAGGGTTGCCTTCTGTCAAATGGCACCGTGTATTCATCTGCCCAGCGCAGCATTTGGGCTTGCAGAAATTTGCAGGTATTTTCGAGAGTATCATAATTTAACTCGGATTTACTTTTCTCAGTTTTCGGGCAGGACAATCTTACTGTCTCTAACAGGTAAAAGCTCGACACAAACTTAAAACGCTTAAAACTTGCCTGTGTGCGAGGTTGATGGCACTGGACTTTTGGGGACCTCCTCTACTAGACGACTTGGCGAGTCCTCTAAACGAAATGAGGTGCACGGATGAGCATGATCAAAATATGAAATTTGTACACAAGAATCATACCGAGCAGTTCAAAGCCTTCAAAAGATGGTGGTTCAGCCAACAGATGCTCCTCGCTTGAAGCACCAGGCCTCCCCCATTGCGGTTCTGAGGCAGCTTTTGAAAAAACAGGTAGAAATTGAATGGTAATGCAGGTTATAATAGCTCCTTTTTTTAAAGACTCATTTCGTAATAAGAAAGAGAAGCATGCACACCAATTTTCATTGCAAGGGCCAAACAAGGCCTCCGTCTGTGAGCCTTTTCCTCGGCAAGCTCTTTCTGAAGTCTTTTTATTTTCCCCTCTTTCTCCTGGAGGAGATGTCGAAGGATCCTATCCTCTTGAGGGGCTGCCCTCGTCTCCTGGGTCTGGGTAAAAATACACTGCCACAGTTGAAATATCATAACGTCAGAATGCAAAAGTATTGAGGTGTCTGGTAATTCTGCACCTTTCGCTTTTTCTTATAATCTGCAGCGATGCCATCAAGCCTCGACCGCTTGCCAATCTCCTTCCGGTTCTTTTTTTCCTTTCGTCCAAGGTCTTGGACATGCTAAATGAAAACAGTAGAAATATCAAATATTTACTCAAGTAGTGTCATACACAGAAGATAAGTAAGCTAGTAAGCTTTGCATGCACAAAAGTACTACGGAACAGCCTCCACCACCAGTGAAAGCTACTGGAAAAATGGGCATGAGAAGTAATTTCAGTTCCTTATTTTATCGGGATACTCGCTGAGAAGCAGCTAGGCCTAACCCGGGAAAAAAAGCAGTTGCTATTTGTATGATTTTTGCTACAGTATGGACTGGTTCTGCGCTACGATTTTTACTGCGTGCCTGCCCCAAAACATTCCGCGTTGCGCATGGGCAGAAAAAAGTGAAATAGAGATGTCTCTTGTATCCTCTTCTACCTCTGTATTTCACACTTTCCTCTCCAAAGTTCTGCTGGCCCTATCCTGGTATAATATATGCTTTCCAAACACTATTTATTTGCCTTCCCCGGTCGCGTTGGCGTTTAGTCCATGTGTGTGGCGTTCAACCATTTTTTTTAGGACACAATGAGCTTAAAATGTTCTTAATATCCTTTGGAGATGGCATCTTTGTTAAGTCTTTAAGAGCAATTACAGAGCAAAACTATGATTCTTGCCTTTCTTGCAGGCTGCTTCTGCGTTGCAGTACTATCCAAAATCCTAGGAATCGGGTACCGCTTCAGTTGCATCTTCTTCAAAAAATCATCAAAACTCTCTGTAAAAAAAAAGACACGTTTAAATAGCACTCTTGTTTTAGTGACATGAGTATAATAGGTTCTACACGCGTACTGAGACGAAAGGAAAGCAGTTAAGAGTTACTGCCCCAGTCTCTTCCTGCCCAAACTGGTCTTTGCTATGTAATCACGCCTAAATTTTGAAAAAAAAAGCTGCCTTATGGCTTGAAACCACCTTTCGCACTCGCAGGACGTTTTTAACCCACAAAAGCATGGAAGGTTATTTTAACCCCGTATAAATTACTTACCGCCCAGAAGGATAACGTTGGCGTTGTAGAAGTCCTCATCTTCGCCTTCGCCGGAATCTGAAACCCAGTAGGCCTCGTACAGCCGGGTCGCGTCGAAGTCGGCAGCATCGCGAGGCGTGAATTTCTTTACCAGGGAAGTGGGTAAAACCGAATGCACACCATCAGTGAACTTGACGTAAGCATGCATTTCGCATGGATCTATTGCGTGATACCAGAGCCATATATGCGTGATACCAACGTTGCGTGACAACAAAACTCGAAAACACGCCAGAGAACAACAAAAACAACGTTTCAGTTCACTTTACCCACGTGCGCTACGGCAAGTAGGACGCAGTGTTGCCAGACGGAGTCAAGCGAAGACCTAGCGGAACACGTTGACGACGAAGTGTTGGGAGCAGGTTCAGTGGAAGAACTCCTGACTCTATGCTTTGAAGAGTTCGGGGAGCGCACATTGCCCCATTCGACTACCACAAAAGCTGGTGCCATCCCAATGATTATGGCGTACGCAGTCTCCGAACGATCGACCTGGTCAGGACTAGACAAGTTGTTGAAATTAGTTAATGACTTGTTCGGCTGCGCGGTTGTGCCACCAAGTGCATACATGCTCCAGAAGCTGTGGGCCAAAAAAAAAAGACAACTTAGTGAAGTATCACTACCTGTTTCCTAGCTGTGGTACAGTCCTTAAGGCTGGTCATACACTTGCAAGTTCCGATGTTTGTCAATTTGAGGAGAAGACAGAGGGGCTAAGGCACGATGGCTATTTTTTCTTAATGCTTGACCTTCACCAACAACTCAAGCATCTGATTGAAAAAACGAGTGTTGACCTTCATAATAGCTTCTTAAAGCTTGAATCCAGCAACTCTGACCTCATCACGGACATTACAACGGGTGCCGCGTACGAGACCTTGCACCAGAAGGTTGCATTAGGCCAAAGTGACCTGATGTTAACCTTTAACACTGACGGAAGCCCTTTTTTAAATCTTCCAAAACGTCAGTGTGGCCTATACAGTTCACCGTGAACGAACTGCCTCCATCTGTCCGCTTGCACCATACAACTCTAGCTGCCCTCTGGTTCGGAAAATGCCACCCAGATATGTCGGCTTTCCTAACGAAGTTTGTTGATGAGGTCAACAACATGATTCCTGTGGCATGGACACAAGGCGATCGCAGTCATGCATTGAGAGCATTTGTGTTGTGCTGCAGCGTGGATGCCCCTGCGCGTGCTGCAGTACAGAACATGGTGTGTTTCAACGGCTTCTTCGGCTGTCCGTTCTGCCTCATGAAAGGCGAGCATAAGGAAGGTAGGAGTTACTTATTTTACTAATAGTAATTACTTCAGTTCAGAAATGTGTATATGATCACATCTCCATTGTTGAGTTCAATGTAGCACACTGCTTTCATTTGCAGGATGTCTACGTTATGTCGCTGATGAGGCACCAGCTCCAATGACATCGGGGCTCCTTGTTCGAGATATGGTGCTGGCGCAGAACTGGGGGACCCTGTGAACGGCGTCAAGGGTCCATCTGCACTCATGAACATTAAAGGTAGTTTTTGTATGTGGTATGTGTTGTGTCTAAACCAACTTGGTATAATTTTTCCCTAGGCTTTGACCTGGTTGAAGGAATGAGGGCCGAGTATATGCACTGCGTTCTCCAAGGGGTAGTGCAGCAGTTCACGGAGCTGCTTTTTTCATCTTCCAGCTCAAGGCAGCCCTACTACATGGGTAACTACTGACACTTTTTTGATGTCTGGCCATGCATGAAAGAAGTCCTAAATCTTATTTAGTTGCTGTTTCCCAACTACAGCCTAAATGCAGATCTTGTGTCGCAAGGTTCTTGCCGTAATCCTTTATTGCGCTCTGCATGCATACAACGCAACACTGCTAGCACGAGGAAACAATCACCTGTTTTTCCTGTGTTTAATCGCTGTAATCAAAACTGATGGATGATTAAGAGTGTTCTCTCGGGACTCTAGCCTGAGTGGTAAACATTCGTTCATGTCGATGCATTGTTTTAGCAAATGTGAAAAAGCACCGATGCCGGTTTTGCTCTTGCAGAGTGTACGGTTGTAAATAAAGATGTCGTAAACCTGACGAAGATTCAAACTTAACTTTGCAACTTTCGAACTCTGCTGACATTCGATTTAGAAAAGTGTGCAATCTTTGAACACGGCCAAAGTTAGAACTTGCCAACTTAGAAGCTTTGAAGGTTTCTGTAAACTCGAGTTTGAATGTTTTGACTTCGTTTAAGAATAAAGTTTGCAACATCTGTATAGTTTCATTTTTTTAATTTAGGATAAATAGATTTGAAGTTTCTTTCAGGCCCAGGTTTGTCAGGTTCGGAGTCTTTGAATATCAGAGATGTCCAGGTTTTACAGTTTTGAAAATCATATGTTTGTTTTGTTTATGTTTCCTAGACCCAATCTTGATACACAACCGTATTGTGTTTCACTTTGAACTTGACACATGAGCTATGTCAAGATTCCAGGCGAGGCCACAAAGCGTAAAAAGCTACCGCTGAATGTTTACAGTAAATGTAAAGAACTTAAAATCTTTATGAGAAATATCTCAAGGCAGGCATAGCACAATCAACACAATCAAAGGTAAACGTCCCAAAAGCATTCCACTGAAGCCAACAGCCCCGTTTCAAATGAAACTTTTTGTTGATGAAAAGTAGCTCATGGCATGTTTACAGTGAAAACAGAGAACCCATTCGATGTAACCCAAGGTGGAGGCCAATACCTGCGGCAACAAATGCTATGCAAGCAAAATCGCCTCAAATCACTCGGCTGACTTAGCCACTGCGCATGTGACATTGCACGAAACGGTTGAAACGAGCGAAGACATGAAGCAACTGCCTTTCCAGTTTTAACAGTTATTATGCAAAATAGTTCGGCCACGGATTGGCTTGTTTACTTCTTTAACAGGGAGGCCTGGGAGAGGCTTTGTTACAACTATCAGTTACCAATGCATGGTTGATGGTAATTTGCAGCAGTTGTTAAGGTGGCCATGCAATCATACTTAAGACTGTAGTTTTTTTGCGGTTTCTATCTCTGTGGTGGTCTGGGCATCCCGGGGGAAGAAGAAAATTACAAAATATTGCAGCATATTGGAATCGGACAACGTGTGGCGCTGAATGCGTGCAGCCAGTGACGTTAGTGAGAAACCTTGCCGTAGGCCAGATCCATTAGAAGACCTTTTTTTTAAAGTCAAAATAAATATTATAATAGGGCGAGCTAGCTGTTAAAATTTTTTATAAAAGTAGATTTTCGCGAGTATAGAGATACACAAGAAATATTAAAAGTTTAAAAAGTATGTGAACGCACAACGAAAAACGACACCTCATTGAAACGCAGCAGTGGAAAAGGCAGCACAGGCACACAAGCGGTTTAGCAAACAATGCACCTAACCACATTTTTTGGCGCTTTGCTCCTACATTGGCCTGTTGCATGCTTGAACAAGAGGATGTCTTTTTTCTTTTTTTATAACTTCCATTTGGCTGTTTATAGTTTGTATTTGCTACTCCCTATTGGAAAACCCCAATATAAACAGCGTATTATGGATATTGGTAAACAATATATTTTTATTGTATTGCAATACAATATAGACAGTGTATTGGAAAACATTACATTTATTGTATTGTATTACACTAAGGATTTGTTATGGGATTCCAATATCCATAATACGCTGAAAATATTGGAATCCAATACCGTATAAACCCTTATTGGATCCCCATGTGTCGAATGGGGATCCAATAAGGGTTTATGATTCCAATATACTCAGCGTATTATGGATATTGGAATCCAATATATTATATCGGCTACCAATAAAACTATATGCGAGTTGGAATATCACGTTCAGCACGACATTTCTTTGCAACGCAGTCTCTTGTGTGTATTTCTGAATGATAAAATAAAAAGTGTTGTTGTTGTCAAATTATGAATAAAGAAGCAAAACACTGGGCTTATCCATACCAAATATATTTAACATATTCCTGAACTGGAGGATCTGGCATTTACTGCAAAAGAAAGTTAATTGTTTAGGATCCTCATTCAAAAACTTGCTGTTTGAAAACAGAATGAGAAATCCTCACCTTTTAATGAAAGCAGCACCTGCTAGCTGTAGCCATATAGAAACTGCAAAATAAAAATTTGTGATTAGTTCGCAACAAGTAGCAATCCTTCACTAAGCCGGATAGATTCAAAATTATGTCTGCGTTTGATTGTGGAAAAATAAGCTTCCATTCCACTGCCACGGATCATTCTGAGCTCCGTCAACTAAATAAACCTATCGGCTCGTCTGGCTTCACAGTTCCTGCTTTGCACCTAACTAAAGTATCTGGAATGCTCACCTTTGAGGAAAACCAAACTGGTGCTTGCTTGCTTGTAGGCCACGGAAACTGGAAGAGAGATTTGCGATTAGTTGCGTTCAAGTAGCAATTACATTGAGTAGCCCCGTAAAGTACACTAAAAAGTCAAATTTGGGGGTTTCACGTGCCAAACCTACGATGGGCATCTGGCACGCCCCAGCGAAGGACTGAGGATTAATTTCGACCACCCGGGGATCTCTTGACGTGCAACCGAAAGCTCGGTTACACGGCGCCTTCTCCGCAATAAGCCAAGTACACTAAGTCGAAAAGATTAAAACAATTACATGCGCAGGACATAGATAACCTCTTGCAACGTAACTGGGCATACGTCAATGTCGCTCGCGTGTATTACAGAAAAATAAGCTTCAATGCACGAGCCCCCAGTCGTTCCGAGCTCTGTCAATTAAAAATGCTGTACCGGTCGTCTGGCTTCAGTATTCCTGCTTCGGGAATCTGGAATTCTCACCTCTGAGGAGAAGCAAACTGGGACCTGCTGGCTCTTAAGCCTTGGAAAATGTCAAAAAGATTTGCGATTAGCTGCGTCCAAGTACCAATTTCTTTGACCAGCCACCTACAGCACACTAAGTGAGATAAAATCAAAATTACATGTGCGTGACATAATATGCCTCTTGTGACAAAACTGGGCACATGTTTTGTCGCCTACAGCAACACTGAAGCCAGACAGACAAGCGATACGGCATATTTAATTGACGGAGCTCAGAACGACTGGGGACGCTTTCACTGAAGCTTGTTTTGCTACAATACACGCGTGTATTGCAGCAAAACAAGCTTCAGTGAAAGCGTCCCCAGTCGTTCTAAGTTCCGTTAATTAAATATGCCGTACCGCTTGTTTGGCTTCAGTATTGCTGCTTCAGAGCAAACTAGAAAATCTGGAATCCTCACCTTTGAACGAGAGCGAACTGGCACCTGCTGGCTTGTGGGCCGTGGAAACTGCAAGAGAGATTTTTGATTAGTTACGTACAAGTAACAATTTGTTTCGAGTAGCTGCCTACAGCACATTGAAATTACATGCACGGGACATAGATGCCTCATGCGACGGACCCCCTTCATCCTTGTTTTCCATTAACTCTGCTCACCTTCACCACCCGCCTCCAATTTCTGCGCTACTTCTTTAATCTCGATTCCCTGGTTCCCAAAGGCCATGCCATGGCTTGTGCCAGTCACAGGTCTGTCTGCTCTGCAACTGGCGCCATTGTGGCAAAGATGCCAAAGCACCTGGCGCTTGATGTGCTCTTTTAATATTTTGAGCATTGCTGAAAACAGGTGGATGGGTGTCTGGTATGCCCTTTGATTAGTTGCGGATCGTTTCGAATCAGAGGGTAGGCGCTTCTGCGATCTGAGCGCATGCTCGGTATTTAACAATAGTTGAAATTGAACTCAGCAGGAATCTTCAATCATAACAAACAGAATGTGCATGCCAAAAGGCTTAGCAATTGAAACCCTCACCATCTATCTATTTTCGTTTCTTGTCCGCAAGAAGCTGTCGTATATGTAGCCTCCCTTGCTTAAGCCGCTCCTCCCTAGTGTCCCGGTTGGGTCTCGTCCTGATGAATCGTCGGTGGAGACCTGAGGTGCAGCCAACATCAGATTAGACCTTTTGAGACACAACCATATACTTACTGGGAGGAAGTACACCCAAACGAATTTTAACCATGTCATTCATAGGGAGTTTTAAAATGAAAGGCCTGACGTAAAATGAGACGTCAATACTGACGCACCCCTTTTGCGAACCTAAAATTTTGAAGGCCTTGTCCCCCTAGCTAGGGGGACAGGGCACATGAATCCCGGCATGTGGATGAAATTTTTACCTTAAGATCCTGACTCAATGCCCATCCCCGAATATTCGACCACCACACTTTTAGAAAAAGATAACTTTTTAGAAAACACCAAGTCATCGACCACCCCTACAAAAGCCTGAACCAAGCCTACTCGTACCGTGGCTTGTTTGCTCCGTGCCGCCTTGAGTTAATTCGGGCTGACAATTTTTTTTTTTTTCAAATGGAATCCAGATTCTTAGTTTTGGTTTCACTTGTAGAGGCAGGTGGATACTTTTGTAAAGCTTCCTCCCTATGCGCTTCTGAGTTAGCAGTTTTTCAATGGCCAACTCCCGGGCTGTGATTTTTGCGCTCCTTGACAAATGCTGAAACTCATATAGCAGTGATGTGATTGGCCTAAGCCGTTTTGAAGCAGAAAAAGTGGCCTTTGGAGCAGCCAAAACAGTGTTTTGGAGCAGCAAAAGTAGCTTTTAAAGCAGATATTCTAATAAAAATAAAAATATTTGTTTTAAATGCTGGACACGCAAAGAGAATCATGCTCGCCGAAATAAACCAATTATGGTGAAGTTCGGCCACCTGGGAGTCTTTCAAGATGTAACTGAAATGCCAATGACATGACACATTTCTTTTTGCTTTTCGAAACATTCTGCAAGGCTGGAGCAAGCTTTGCTTTTGCTTAGGGTAGTAATGAATGTCCAATTTAAATGTCTCCAAAGAAATATTGCGACATCCCACAAGTGTACAGTGCTGTAGGCATTGCCAAGCAATTCCGAAAAACTGCTTGCCACGGTTTTACTGGTTGCCGACGTGCCAGATTTTCGTCAAAACTAATTAAATGTAAAACAATGAATTGCAAGCGTCCCGGCTGGTGCCTCTGTTGTGCAATTATGTTCGCATCGTTGGTTCACATGCACGTGAGGGCAACTCCTGCAGGCTTGCAGGTCACGTGCTTCGTCGCGCGAGCGAAACGGCTGTTCGATTGAAACCGAAACCATGCCTCTCCGCTCTGCCGCCAACTGGTTGCCAAAAGTCTATGCAAAATGTAACTGCACAGCATGCGACAAAAAAGAGTCCAGCGCCGCGTGCTTGCAAGGCCGGCAGGTGAGGTACGAGATAAACACAGAAAAAAAGAACCTGAGCGCATTAATGCAAGACATCGCGAGCCAGGGTCGCTTTGTGCAACGACTGAACTCGAGACAAACAAGCGCGCTCTGTGGGTTTAGCGTGCAGACATTCCCTTCTTTGCTTCAGCTCACTTCAACTTTTCTTCGCGACACATTTTTCACGTACCGGGGTCCCTCTTGAAAGAAAGCCCACCCAGAGAAACCTACGTAATCAATATTTCGACACAGCAGTTTTGAGCTAGAGAGGGATTTTGTAGCAGCGTATGTTTCAAACAAGAACATGAATGTTGATGAACATGCGGCGGTCCTTATGTTTCAGTTTAGGAAGCTCCATATCTCCAACGTCTTGCGGCCGTTGATTTCAGGAGCGAGAGCTTCAGCTGAAAAAGTAACTCCCGCCGCGCCGAAACATAGTTTCGTTTCACAGCGTCACGTCATGGCTGGTACCCAGCACGCTAGCGTCGCAGCACACACACACACGCCGGCAACTATCGTTAAAAAAAAGCGAGAGAGACGGCATGGCGGAAAAAAACCATGCAAAAAACCATGGACGATTGATGCAGGGCATTTTGTGTCGGGCGGCCGTTTGCGCCGCCTAGCTCATGCATGCTCAGTTACGGTACTTAGTTTAGTTTCAGTTTTGAAAGGCGACCAAAATTGGCCCTTTGGCGCAGATTACCCATATTTTGGCAAAATGTAGCAGGACGTAGCAGGGTTAGCCCCTTGGCGCAGTTTGGCGCAATTGGCGCAGCCATCACATCACTGATATAGGCGGGCAATAGCTCCCCTTGAAAATACTTGCTCTTGGTGGCCAAGAACAAACTCGTGTTCCTGATTGGCAGCCATTTGCTGCGAAGAATACCTGCACATATCCTAAAGAACCCAGTCTTAGTCTAACACAGATGCTTTGGCCAGACAGAGATGCAAAAGCCTGACACAAGACCACTATAAAGACAGGAAATAGAGTGTCTGTGAGGAATAAAATACACAACTCAGATAGACATCAATCACTCACCTTGAAAACATTTGCCATGGGCGGCAAAGAGCAAACTTCTGGCCTTGATTGGCTGGTGCTCGCCACCAAGACCTGCATGTATAAGAAAGACCTGCACTTAGTCAAACTTGGGTGTTTTTGCAGAAGAGACACAACAAAATACTAATGCAAGACCAGAACACATAGGAAATGGCATCCAAGAGGAATGAAACACAAAACTCATACAGGCGGGTAATAGCTCACCTTGAAAATACTTGCTCTTGGTGGCCGAGAACAAACTCGTGTTCCTGATTGGCAGCCATTTGCTGCGAAGATCACCTGCACATATCCTAAAGAAACCAGTCTGAGTCTAACACAGATGCTTTGGCCGGACAGAGACACAAAAGTCTGATAAAAACCACAAAAAGCAGGAAATAGTGTCTGCGAGAGATGAAAACAGACCGAGGTGGAGAGGCTCGTTCTGTTTCACCTTAGTCAAAAAGTGTAGCTCATTTTGCCAAAACAATGCATATTTGCTAAAAAATGTATAATATATATTTTGCCCCACTTAGCAGAGTTTACTGCCAAGGATACCTGCAAACCAGTATGAGTCAGACTTAGTCAGTTTTTTTTTTCTTTTGATGAGCGACAACAGAATCCTAAACGGGTGATGAAACAAAATATAAGCCTACCAAGCCAGACTAATTTGCCTTGATGCAAGTACAGTGCCTCGGCCGACAAATGAGTTTCTATTCTTGGTCACTTATCATATTGGATGGGAATAGTAAAGTAAATGAAAATAAGGCTATCTCTCTTGCAGCCGACAGCTGCAAACGAAATTCATATACCTCGATAAACGACCTAAAAATAAAACTGGGTGGTGGCCAAGTGGTTTATGGTGTCAAATTTCAAATTTACAGACTGTGTAGTTCTGGATTAAGTCCTCCTGGTGTATATTTTTATCCTTATTAATTTTATTTAAATTTTTTTTTGAGGCATTAGCACATAATTTATATGCTAATTCAACTTTAGAAGCGTTTTAAGAATACTCCACGGCTTAATAGTGCTCGTAATAAATTCTCATGAAAAGCGGCTTTCAATTTTTTTCTTGCTCTCGCTGCTGCTTGCTTCCTTACCCTTAAAATGCTGACGACTCGACACAAAAGTAATAAAAAAATGTGCTTCAAATGTGATGAAGATGAGCATTTCCAAGTTGTACCCCTGCTTCATGCCCTGACCATGCTACCATACCATAGCTGAGCATAGCGACGAATGGTCCCAGGTGCTGTGAGCCGACCGTATTTAGCCTTACGGTGTGGCGCAACTCATGCAGCCCCTATGCTTGATGATGGAGCCAGTGTGCGAGGTGCGACCTGCTTGAGCTGTGCAAGCCACAGCTTTACAGCCTGCAAAGGGTGGGAAGATGCCCCTCCCCTTGCAGAGCTTGCAATAGCTCAGCAAGAAGCTATTGCAAGCACTAGGGAGCCAGTGTGTGAATAAAAGCACTTCTGAATGTGAATTAGTGTGTAAATTATGCCTCTATACGCTAAAACTTAAAAAAAAGTATTATTTATAAATATAAATATATATATATATATATACTGTAAACGACTAAATTTTCGCGAGGAACTAATTTTCGCGAATTTCACGAATCGCCTACAAACGCGAAAAATACGTCCCGCGAACAACTCGGGCAATATGTGAACACTACGGAAGCTAACCTCGGTTCGCGAAAATTAGAACCCGCGAATAATTTCAAAGTTTCAGCTTTGGCCCGATTCGCAAAAATTTGAGCCCGCGAAAATGAAGTCGTTAACAGTATACTAAAAAAAGGCAAAAAGAAAAGAAACGACTCCAGGTGGGTTTGAACCCAGAGCTCCACTGCCCTTGATTTCAGTTCCCTAAGGACCACTTCAGACGGGGCAACGTTTCTAGCAATTTTGAGGTTGCTGGCGGGTTGTTCCCTAGGTTTTCCCAGATCAGCACGAATTTCTGAGATCAGGTTCGGCTCAAAACAGACAAGCAACTCTAACAAACTGGAGAAGTTTGAAGCGGCAGCAGCCAATCAGGGACGCAATATTTTCACGTGACAGCCCTGTGGTGGTGAGGATGACAGCTGAAGACTTGGTCCTGGTTTGAAATGGATCATTTTGGAAATAAACTTTTTCAGAAACATGAGTGAGTATTCTCAACGCCACTCAAAGATATAAAAACACGTTATTAGCACGTAGTTGTGCGTCTATATAGTGCAAGAAAAATCCAAATTCATGATGATGGCAAGTCATAGCAATTCGGTTGCAGCGTGTGAACGCAGGCGGCCCGTGTTGCTGGTGTTGCGACGTTAAGTTGCTGGGGGAAATTGCCCCGTCTGAAGTGGGCCTTAGGCTCGCTTCCACCGTTCACGCTCAGCGAGCAAGCCTGCTTCAACCGTTCACACCTCAAGGCAAGCTGGACAGCTACAAGCCACCTAAATGTCTACCGCCGCATCCCCGGCCAGGTCGTGACGCGACATAACCTATTAAAGTCTCGCTGTCACTGCCACGACCGGTCAGAGTGAAGTCGAGAAAGAATTATATAAATCATTTCGTAGCTTTCTTGGAACGACCCCCCTCAAGGGAGAGTCGTCCCTCCGCCCTTCGTCGATTGTTGGACTGACGCAAAGCAACTAGCCGTCTTAGCCCAGCAGTTACAAATAATAGTGCTCATTAACTCGCCTGCCAGCATTCCAGGTGCCAACCACAATTTCCGCCAGTTTACCCAACACCCGCTGACAATCTTGTCTGCCAGTGTTCCCGGTGTCAACTGCCATTTCTGCAATCTTTCCAACACCCACTGAAAAAAACCCATCTGTACTCCAGGCCTCGACAAGCGCTTACTTGCCTACCGCATCACCCCGAGCCTAAATCCTAAATCTGCAATGAGTCCTGGCTGTTCCCCCTCCTGCCACTCGTTATCCTGCCTTCCAGCGAACATGCCGTGACTCTCCTCTGCCTCTGAAGACAACTTTCTTACATCTTAAACGCGCTCCCCATCTCTTGCCAACCACTAATCTGGGGTACCCGAGAAAGCGGGTCTGCAACCTCGTTCTTCGAGCCCTTTAGGTACTCGATTCGAGGAGACACCTGCTGAGCTCTGCCGTGAGACAAGTCGCCAAAATTCCAACATATTTGTCTCAACGGGCATCGTTAGCATTAGTGAACAACCCGCTTAACGAATCCGTGAGATTCCCTGGGGACGACTAGAAGCAGAGGCATACCGAACGAGCCCCACGTTGGATTTTCCATTTTAATGTTTTTTTTTATTTTTTTATTTATTTATCAATACTGCCAGCCCAATATAGGGCCAAGGCAGGAGTGGGGTGATACAGTGTCACACATGCACATTATAAACACAACAGTTCTAAACAAAAAGCAATCTTAGCACCGAAAATTAATATCTACGACATATTCGAAAGAGGAGAAACAATACAGTAACCAAATGTAATACTAGTAATAACAATAACAGTATAGCAGTAAATGTAACAGCAGTAATAAAAAATAAAGACTGTAAAATAATTTCATAAGAGCAATAAAAGCAATCTTAGCACTGAAAAATATTATCTACGGCTTTTTTGAAAGAACAGAGTGAATCAATATCGACAACATCACCGGGAAGGCTGTTCCACAAATAAATTGTATGCACAAAAAAAGATTGTTTATAGCTATTTATTCGAGCTTTAATAGGGGCTACGGTCTTTGAGTGATGCAAGCGTTCCGAGTAAAAACTTTTTGGTTTTAAGTAAACGGAGCCATCAATTTTTATACAGTTCTTGAAAATCTGAAAGAACAGCTTCAACCGTTGGCTCTCTCTTCTGTTTGACAGAGGGCTTATATTGGCTCTCCTTTTAAGTTCGGTCACAGACGTAGTTCGTCTGAAATCTGAAAAAACTATACGCACAGCTAGCGACTGAATATCTTCGAGTTCTCTGACCAGAGAGCTCTGCCATGGGCTCCACACTGCAGACGCGTATTCTAACACAGGTCTAATAATTGTCTTATACGCAAGAATTTTAACGGAAGGGGGAGTTTTACCCAGCGTTCTCTTCAGGTACCACAATTTGTTAGTTGCCCGCTTTTTAACATACTCCACATGCCTTTTCCACCCGAGGTCAGAAGACAAAATCACTCCTAAATATTTGTAACTGTCCACTTCAGTCAATACTACACCAGCAACCTCATAGCTAAAGTTTAAAACAGTTCTTTTTGTTGTTATATGCATGTACTGAGTTTTGCTAATATTAATCTTCATGCTATTTTCACGACACCAAGACGCAATGTTAGCCAGTGCTTCACTCACTTTTATATGGTCTTGTATTTCAACAACGGGACTGTAAATAACGCAGGCGTCGGCAAACATTCTTAGCTTAATTGGGACATCTTCATTGGATGGGAACAAACTGTTAACGTAAGTTAAAAAAAGTAGGGGCCCTAAGACAGAACCTTGGGGCACCCCAGAATGAACATCTAACAGCCCTGAGTAAGTACCATTTATATCCACAAATTGTTGACGGTTTGAAAGATATGCATTGATCCACCTAGTCAAAGAAAAGGGAACTCCGAGGTCTATTAATGTCTTAATCAGTCTGCGGTGAGGTACCTGGTCGAATGCCTTCGACAGGTCGATGAAAACTGCATCAACCTGTGTACGGTTGTTAACGTAAGTGGCTAATTCATGGTAAAATTCAATCAACTGGGTTACCGTTGGCAGGCCACTGCGGAAACCATGTTGGTTGGCGTTTAGAACATTATGCATTTCTAAGAAAGAAACGAGTTGTCTGGTTATGATATGCTCTAGTAATTTACAGGCCGTGCAAGTCATGGAGATAGGACGATAATTATCAATTGAGTCACTTCTTCCAGATTTCTTTACAGGGACAACCCTAGCGACTAGCCAGTCATTCGGTAATGCAGCATCCTTGATTGATATAGAAAATATTCGTACAAGGTATTTGGCCACCCATTCTACATATATTTTAAAGAAGGCATTCGGCAAAGCATCTGGTCCCGGGGATTGTTTTTCATCGAGTGAAAGTAGTAGTGCAACAACACCCTCCTCAGATATAAAACTGCTCATGTCATCTGCGGGAGGAATAATGATGTTCTGACAGGACTCTCTTGTAAATACAGACTGGAAAAACTGATTGAACTTAACTGCTATTATTGCCTTGTCACTCACCAGGCTGCCGTCAATAGATATCTGTTTAATACCACTTTTCGTAGGAGATAGGTGACGCCAGAACTTTTCGGGGTTAGATAGCAAACATTCAGGTAACGTCCTTGTATGGTATGTTTCTTTAGCCAATTTTATTAAGCTTTTTAGTTGCCTCGCCTGCTGATTTACATAATCAGATCGACGCTTCCGAAGCCTCTTCAGCTTCCGTTCGACGTGCAGAATTTCCCGTGTTATCCACGGGTTTCGGCGTTTTATCTTTTTTGTCTTTTTTGGAATAAAATAAGCAAGACAATGGCCCACTATACACTTAAAGCTCAGCCACATATCATTTACCTCAGTCCGCTGATTGAAGTTATCGAGGCACTGCTCAAGATAGTCAATAACGGATTCATCATTTGCCCTACCAAAATCATAGTACATCTTCTTTTCATAGTGTTTAGACTTAGTAACAGAAATATCACATTTTAAAAATACTAACTTATGGTCAGATATTCCGTCATGAACAGAAACCTCACAAACATCGAAATGATTACTAACAAACAAAAGATCGAGTAGCGAACATGTAGTGTCAGTAACACGCGTAGGTTCCGTAACAACTTGACGTAGACCGCGACTGAAAGCCAATCGTAGAAGCGAGTCGGACATCCTCGTGCCCTGGACAGCCACACCATCATCCGACCAAATGACGTCCGGAGCGTTAAAATCTCCTCCAATTATCAACTTACTTCGACTATTAGTGTTTGCGATCAAGTAATCCAGGATTTTATCTAAGTCCTCAGAGGATGATCCTGGCTTTTTATATACCGTTCCAACAGTTATCCAAGTTCCGAAGAAATCCAACTTGCACCACACACTTTCACTGTCACCAACATGCTCCATGGATTGAAACGCCAAGTTGTCTTTTATCGCTATAGCTACTCCTCCACCTCTGCCGCACCTATCCCTGCGAAGTAACCTCTAGTTTGGCGGTACGACTTCGTTATCAAGAATATTATCATTAAGCCAGGTTTCGGTTATCAGAAAAACATGCGGGTCGTAGCAATAAATTAAAGCTTCTAGTTGGTCAGTTTTGTTAACTAAGCTTCGTGCATTTAGGGATACCAGTCTGAGTTCTTTTTTTTCTTCCTCTCTGTGTCATGCGCAGGTAGTAAGGCGCTGGCTGGAAGTTTGTACTTGTTTCACCTTGTCATTTTTCTGGTCATCCCATATGTACGCTTCACCATTTATCTTCAGCTTATCATATGACAAATACACCTTTTCCCTCCTTTCCCTGTTGGCTCGTGAGCTGTTCCAAAGAAGTCTCCTGACTGAGCGAACACGGTATGAAACATCTTCACCAATGTATATATTTGTGCCTTTTAATTTTTTAGCATTTTGAAGTATCAGCTCTTTTTCCCGGTAGTCCATAAGTCTAAGTATGACGGGGCGTCGTAAGCCTTCTTAGTGCTTTCCGAGACGGTGGATCCGCTCTATACTTGTTATCGATACCTCCAAATGTTTTTTCGAATATTTCCTTGACTACCGTAGTATTTAACAAGGACGAACTTTCCTGCGGACTCTCCGTCAGACCATGTATCACCAAGTTGTTCCTTCGTTCTCTATTTTCCAGTTCATCTATCTTGTTCTCCAGGGCTTGAATATGCGTTTGAAGTTCCTCAGCCCGGGCCGTCATACGGTCTTCACTCGACGTCACCCTTGTGGTCAAGTTTTCCAACTTTTCCTCTAAACCATTAGTGCGCTGTAGCAGTATTTGGATATTAGCATTAATTTCCATTAGAATCTCATGATCAGTTTTTGGGCCTGGGTTTGACTCAACGTCACCGCAAACCAAGAGGCTAATCACACATACACATCTCTTCACCAGAAACAAACAATACCGTGGGCTCGGCGAGACAATTACAAAATAACTGCCTCTAAACGATGTGCCTCTAAACGATGTGCCTTTGGTTTCTTTATGGAGTTCGCTTAGCTACTAATAATCACCGCCCAATTGGTATGCGTTCCGCCTGTCACCCAGGGAGTGACATACAGCAACGAGAAGACAGCGAATAAGTTGACTGTACCTCACGGTTGCCCGTCGTTCGGAGCCGGCAGTCCAGGTCAACGACCCTTGTTGTCGCCCGTCGATCAGGGCTCACAGTCGGAGTCAGTGTACAGGCCTGCGGATCGTCCTTGCCACGCCAGCGCTGCTTAGACTGGCTGTCCCGGGCTATCACTGCCCGAGTCTCGCTGTGGAATCACCTAGGGATCGTCATGGCCTAGGCTAGATGGCCAGGACTCGCCGTTTCTACCGGACCGGACTTCAAACCTCGCTGGTGGACCGCTCCGGGGTTCGGCATGGGCCAGGCCAGGCAGCCTGGCTCCGATGTTCCTGCCCAGCTCCAGCCTCGCTCAGCACGCACTGTCTCGCGCCAGCTCGTGACTTCTCCGCCGACCGCCTGTCATGCCCTCTGCCTAGTCTTTCACCCTTGGCTCCCAGAAAGTTAAGGAAAGGAAATGTACCATTATGTTCAGTGAAGTTCGGTGAGAAAACCCAGGACTCGGACAAGAATGCCGTTATCCTTGGTGTGACCCTATGAGACACTCTTGCTGCCTTTGCTGGGGTTTATCTAACTGATGTACCTGTCTGAAAAGTAGAAGAAACATATGTGCATAACACTCATTATTCACAAGAAAATTTGTTAACATCCAAAATGACCCACGGAGAAAATTATGCGAGGAATTTGTCGGCCACGTTGGCCGAGTTACCCCTCGTGGCCAATGCTTCATTGAATCTTTAATTGTAGTAAACAGTCATAAGGTGTATTACAAAGTGCAATTTGGTTTTGTACGACAATACAACACACAAAACAGCACTCTAATACAGTATGTAGAGGTACCTCTAAACAAATTCCAGGGTTTTATGGAGCCTCCTTCAGAAAACTGATGTTGAACATAAAATATGTGCACCAAGGAGTGAGCAAACAGTGACTTCCAATTAGTCTCAAGCACCAGCGACATGTCGACAAGGAGTGCAATGTGTAGAATGTCGTCTAGAAATGTGCAGCCAAGATGAAAAGGCGAGATATAACGATATCAGAATAAGATCACACTAAAAAGGTTCCGTTACAATCTAGGCACAGTAATGAGTCAACCGACGTTCAGCCGCGATTCACTTTGCGTTGAGGTGAAACATGGTCAACAAAATATAAAAAACGCGGTGTTTTTTTGTTTTTTTTCTGTACATTATTTACTATGCGCCGTTGATAGAAACACAGTTGGGCGGCGTCACAAAGTCACTCGCTAGCGTTTTTCAAATTCGTTCATCGGCACTCATGGTCTACCCGGGAGGAGAAAAGTACGAGCTCAGAGCCGAGCCGCCGAGCGTCGATTGCGACTTTCCTAAAGAGAAGCTCCGGTAACACTTCGGCGACTCGTCAGCTTCAAACAACGCCTCTTCGAACCAGCTTCGAACGAGCCTGACGCGCCCGCGAATCCAATGCGCCGAACGGTCGCGGCAGAAAGCACGCCGGAAGGAAGGGGGCTGGAGGCTGAGTATCCGAAAGAGACGCGGCGCTGGTTTCTACGTCTATTTCGCACATGAGATAACAAACTGGCAAAGCTAGCCGAGTGTGAACAGTGACTGACGTTACATTGGAGCACACGCAGTCGAAATGACGCCTGCAACAGAGCACAGCTAGAGGTTTTCAACAGGGGACACATGCGTTCAAAAAGGCCGCGATTTAAGAACTTCACGTCTCCTTTCTGTCCTTCGGTGTTTACTTTGATCCGCGTACACCAAAGCACTCAATGCTGCAAGTAATAAAGTCGTGTATACGTACCTTTCGAAGCAATTGAAAGTGTGTAGGTTTCGCTCGATGCCCACGAGCACAGAGTGCAACGAACGCCAATCCCGCCGGCAGCGCGACGGCGCCAAGTTGGCCAAGTCGCGCAACCGACGCCGGCCCGCTGCGCACTGCGCATGCTCGGCTTCTCGGCTCTCTCAGCTCTCTCGGCGGCTCTGCCGGCTCTGCTGGCTCGGCAGCACGCCGACTCGCGGGCATCGCGGGCTCGCCGGGCTCGCTCCCTTCGAAGTTCGAACAGTTCGAACAGTTCGAAGTTCAAACTGCTTCCAAAGCGCGAGCTTGCGCGCGCGCGCGCGGGTTGGCGATGGAAACTATTTTCTCGAAAAACGAGGCTGTAACGTATCGTTTGATGGCGCAAATGCACGTATTTTTCACGTCGTTTTTTGTACAGTGTGTGAATCTTGCGAAACAGGCGACGAAAAGTGGTGGGTGAAATGTGCTCGCATGTCGTCGTGGATTTTGTGTACCACGTAGAATTACCCAGAAAGGTGGGTCAGTATCGATAAATGTGCGCGTAAGGAGCAACTACATGCACGTGACCTGTCAAACCTATTCACCCTCATTATTTTATCGTGCGAACCGACATAGTCACGTATCGTGTTCGATTTCGATCCCAACACCGGTAACTTCGAACATATCGTGTTTGATGTTGTGTTTCTCGCCGTCGGTAACTTCGTATTGATATCGTATTCGGTCTGGTGGTTGTGTCTCAACACCGATGGTTTCTTGTTGTATTGCGATGTTGTGTTGCAACATCGAATTGTATCCCGGTACGTTGGGTGTATCGTTTGGCGATGAACTTTAGTTGCATTACAACTGCAATAAACCTTTGTTGGAAAACAATCACTCCAATGAGCACGTCGTTATTGGGCTTTGTCATTAAGAGGTAGGTCGCGGCGGGTGTTCCGGCTATAGTTATTCTGAATGGTTTGGTGGTTGTCTAGTTTCAAACGCGCGAGGCTGTGTGTACTGTGTGCCGTACTAACAGCTGTACATACTTGCACTGTCGATCAATGTTAATGTGTTCGCAACGCAGAACGTTTATACTATGTGTGTATCCACACCCAATATATTTCTCGCGTATTGCCGTGTGGATATGCCAACGTAATTCATGTTGGTAACTTGGTATCCGCGTTCTGAGATTTATGCGCGCGATATCATATTGTATTCTCCTTTGGTCCCATGATCGACGACCGATATTTGTATATCGTGTGGCCGTACTTTATGTCCATGTCGGTCACCAATATGCACGCGATGTCGTATTCTATTCCAATAACCGTGTATTATATCGGGGTATTGTGCTCCGATATCGTGTTGTATACCAATAACCGCAAGTTATATCGGGATATTGTGCTCCAATATCCTGTTGTCTACCAATAACCGCATACTATATCGGGATATTGTGCTCCGATATGAATTCCCATCGTGCTTATTGGGTTAATCGGATAACAATACGTTTTTATTGGTTTCCATCATCTTCATTGGAATACAATATTTCCAATAAGCCGACTTCATATTGGCCTTTTTCAATAGGGCTCAATTGTTTTTTCTTTTATTCATGGCGAAAACAGCTAAAAAACACAAGGGCATCTCAACGTGGTGAATGATGTTGATTGGGGCGAAGCTCTGGTGGTGCTTGTCTGCCCAGACGCTGAGCTGCAGCATGCCGAGCTTTTCGTTCGTTTTCATCCATGTCGCGCTGCAGTCAAATGCTGAAATGCGTATATAACCACGTTCCATACCACACATTCTCTTTCTAGCATGGATGAAAACGAAAGAAAGGCTCGGCATGCTGCGGCTCATTGTCTACGCACACAAGCACCACCAGAGCTGCCCCAATCAACATCATTCACCACGTGGAGATGCGGTTTTTTTTTTCCCCTACACGAGCACGGGAGCACGTGCTCTCGTGCTGTTGACCCGACGGCGGACGGACATACGGATAGGGCTAGCCCCTAAGGAGCTTCGCCCCTAAAACGAAAACGACGAGAAGGAACAAACACGACAGGACGGAGCTGTTGTGTTTTTCCCTTCTCATTGTCTTCATTTTTGAGCTGTCTTCGTCATGAATAACGTATACCAACTTACTTAAATCACTACCTTAGTACATTTACGTTGTTTTTTTGTATGAACATCACCCTTCAGTAAATGTTCCAATAATTTAAGAATTTTCATGTGGTTTGCAGGTGCACGGGGGTCTGTTGTCAAGGTCAATGCACGCCTCCAAAGCATCAAGCCTTCGCACTGTGTCACAAGGCTAGCTCGTTCAATTGAGGAGCGCAGTTTTTGGAAGGCATCCGAGCGGAGGCAATGGCTCCGTTTTTATGCCCTTCCATGCTTGCTGGACCTCCTTCCCCAACTCTACTGGAGGCACCTGTGCAAGCTCTCTGAGGCTATCCATATCTTGCTCCGTGATAGTCTTATGCTTGAGGAAATCAAGCGTGCAGGTGAGCTACAAATCATTATGGTGTCACATTGTCATATAAAAAGTTGCCACTCTTTTGTCGATAGCTGGCATTTGCGACAAACAGAAAATGGTTGTTAAAAGACTGATGAAGTGAGGGTGCATATTGAAAACTTGAATCTTTTGATGGCTAAGTATACATGGCATCAAATGGGGATAGCACAGTGAGGCAAATTATAGGACCTGAGGTCCCATAATTGTGCAGCTATGTGCAGCGCAGCTGAAAAAGCTGGGGACGTAGAAAAGGGAACAGATTCTGTTCACAATGTCTTTTCTTGATTCAAGGTTTGTTCCGAGCTCACTGCAATGATAAACGAGAAATACATCTAGCACAGAAAATTGGCACACAGCATGATTTCATAAAAGCAAAATTGAAGAGTGCAATTTTCACAGTTTTTCGATTTCTCGGTAATTTAGTCAGGTCATCAACGGAAACGTAAAAGGGGAATAAGATACCACACGGTAACTTCCATAGGGAACATAATATTCTTCAGATGGACTACAAGTCTATAAATGCACGGTAAAGTTATGTGATTGAAATTGCCGACTCCGACATTAGGAACTAGCCTCTCATCTATAAGTCATTTGTCAAATCAACATGAACTTTGAAGCGCTTGTTAGCCATTAATAAGCTATCTTTTATCTTATGCTGTCACTTTTATGAGCTCATATTAAGTTTGTAATTTGATGCGTGCGTCCACAGGCCATCGAAGTGCTTTGTTGTCGTCGGTTCTGACAGGTATGAGCAAGCATGATGAGCCCACACTCTATGTACAACTTCCCCGTGCTGTTCTTGTAGGACAACTGTGCCGTGTCAGGTCACCATACCGGTATCTCGCTGTCGAGTTACTGCCTCCTTTCCAGCATGCTTGTGCTGTCGGCGTAGTGGCAGTGTTGGAAGGCTCTCGACAAAAAAAAAATGCACCTCGACTGTACAAACGGACATCATTCCTCAATCTCTTTCTCACCGACAAGAGAGCCTTGGTGACTACCCTTCACACTGCGTCCATTCGTAGTCAAACGTAACTGGAGCGCATGACTGTTTTGCTTCATGGAGCTGCGGACTGGTTGCAGCCAGCAAACACAATTGGCCTCATGTCAATTGGCTGATCCCGGTGCATGGGAGAAGTATGGTGGCTTCTCGGACGTGATGCTGGCCAAAACAAAACATAAAATGATTGCACATATAAAAAAAGAAAGAAAAACACTGCGACCTTCTTTTTATGTCCATGGTATCTAATGTGCACCCGAGCCTGGAGGCCACCTCACTCCCCTTGCACGCTTGATGTTTCGAGCCACGTGAGCGATTAGCTGCACTGGCTGCTGCCAGGGTAGCGCTTCATGGAGAAAAGCGCAGAGCTGCACATTTTACTTAATTTGGGGCGTGTTAAGTCGCAGCTCCGGAGCGCAAGAGTTTGGGTCAGGGCACGGGATGGCTTCTTCGCCCTCCATGACGTCACTTCCATACAACATGGCCGTGCCTCTAGGCAAGCTGACAGTTCGTGAGGATGGTCGGATGGCTGTTCTTTTTCATTTGAGGAATGCAAGGCTCAGCCAGTAAAGACGATTCGAGTGGCAAGCCTTAACATCGACTAGCATTCTGGAAAAAAGGTTTTTTTGTGTGTGTTGCCTGGGAACGAGTTGCATCCAATGTAGTACTGACGGCGGCAGTGTGCCGACAGAAAAGTCGACACGCTGGGGCGGTCGAACCGCTGGCCATCTGGAGTTTAAAATTGCTTAGCCCAGCGAGTAATGACAATACGAGTGGCAAGCCGAAACATCAGTTAGCGTTTCGAAAAGGATTCTTCACGACTCTCGTTTGAAAATGATTAATTGTGCAGTGTATTCAACAACGGTGTTCTGATCAACAGGCATCGCTGCTCCCACGCTGCCAAATCGAACTTCTTCGACAAGTTTGACAGCTTCATCAGTAATCTAGCCGGATAAAAAAGAGTTTACTTTTTTAATGTAGGCGGCACGGGCATTAATAAATCGGTGACGTCATTTTTTGCCTTTGTCAGTAAGGCTCCAAACTTTTCAGGAGTTAAAATGTTTATACACTTCTAGTGTCACTGTGTCTTTCAGTTTAATGGTCTGCCGTTGCACGCAGCAATACAGCTATTGGGCTACATTAAATTATTTTATTTTCAGAATCATTGCAGCCTCTGCCACGTGTATGCACCACCGCATTGCACTCACAACAAAATGTTCATGACCGTACGACCAGAAATCACACTCGTCAATCCTTTCAGTTGTCACCAGTGTCACGCTCTCGGTCGCTATGCTCCATTTAGCTACTGCACTCGGAGTATGAAACTCTGAGCGTTGGAGTAGGAGTGAAGGAGTACCGACTTAACATGCCCGTTGATTATGGCTGTGCATGCTAAAAGCATGTACACTGTGGCAAGTCTAATGGTTGATGGTAAATGCCATACACTTGGAACAGTGACTGCATTTTTTGTTACTGTAGTGGAGCCAATTGGTTCATGTTATATGTCAAATATACTATTTCCTTATGCATTCTCAATGTTTCCTTATTATGAAATGAGGAGGTTGGCAATTTGAACAAGGTAACTGGATTCACTAAGTATAGTTGGTTCTAGCTAAGCTACAGTAGCACTGTATCACTTTAATTTTTTCTTTTGTAGAAGAACTTCTCCACATGTTCGTGGGTCGTGCGGAAGCCCTCTACGGAGTGACTGCCATGACCTTTAACATGCACCTTCTTGTTCATATTGCGAACTCTGTCCGTCACCTGGGGCCACTCTGGGCCCACTCAGCTTTCGTCTGCGAGGGTGGGAATAGAAAACTTGTGAATATTGTGTCAGCAGCCAAGGGACTTCCTCAACACGTTGTAGAACGTGTGGTGATGGTGCAGGAATTGGAGCTTTTGCTTTCCACTCACAAGCTGCTGGCTAGGGAGGAGCAGATCTGCCAAGGCTCCCTCAGTTACATACAGATTCAGAACGCTTGCCGGGTGAATGAAACGACGACACTTGGCTGTGGGCAACCTGCCATTATGAGCAGTGAGGACAAGTTTTCTCTCCAGCATCACTTTGGAGCAACTGTAAACAGTGCTATGGAGTACCAGAGATGCGTTATAAAAAATCAGTGTACCATAGCACTTTCTACACAAGAGCCACCCAAAGTGACACCACTTTTGTCTCCACGCATGATGGACATTACTTTAAGATTTTGAAAATTGTGGAAGTAGTTTTGGCAACTGGTTCTTGCTGCGTCCTTTTTTGCAAGAAAGTGGTTCTGATGGAATTGCAGCAGCTTCCAGAGCACATCAAGGAGTGCTTTCTCTCAGAAAGAAACCCTTTTTGCTGTGTGGAGCCCTGCAATGTCAAAAGCAGCTGTGTTTACATTCAATTCATATCGGATAGCAAGACCTTCATCTGTGACCTCCCAAATGTGATAGAGCGCGATTAGTTGGGTTCTAAACACTCGTTCATTTAAATTTGGCTAGCGAACCCCTTTGAGTGCCGCGCCTGAGTCACACTCTGATGTACACTCCCTGTACCCGTGATATATGTTTTGTTTTGTTTTGCTGTCTGTCAATGAGGACAGGTTGATACTGTATCTTTGTATGTCTACTGTATCTTTGAAAGTCCTTTTGATGTGGTTGATTGTCAATTTCACATAAATTGAATTTTTATGGTATGTGCGCCCCACTCAAAACTTTCTTTGATTTGTCCTTAGACAGATGTGTGTTCTTTGACTGCACTTCCGACCTTATGTTTCGATTTCGGATGTGCCGCAGAGGCCCATGCATAGTCCAATTCTCATCTTTGTTTTCATAATGACCTAAGTTTAATTGTGTTCAAATGAAAAATTGTTTTGGCAGATCACACTCTTGCGGAACTGTGAAATGCTTATGGATGTGAAATCAGTATGCGACATGGTGTTGTAGTAAGCTGATGCGCAATTTTTCTGACTTATTTGTTAATTCATCTGAACTTGTCCCATGACCCACATAAAGCGTGCAGCAGTTATTGACGTTTTTATCTGAAGTTAGTAGAATTTAAACTGGTTTGACCTATTTCTGGGAAGAAAATATTTAAAAAAAATCATAAGAATAAGTATGCTGGCTCTTACTTTTTTGGATTGATGAAGTGTTATCTAGCTAAATAAATAAAGCTGACCTTTCGTGTGGGCATTAATATGCCATGAATTCAGTTGCAAATAAATTAGTTGTTTGTAGTACCATGTCTCCCTGTGACAATCGTGAGATGGTAGAACATATATGACAAATAAATAGCTTCAACACTGTTAACAGAACCGTTTGTTGCAACTTTATTTTGCACAGTGAAGGTTACGAATGACTGCGCTATCCAATTTGCACACCTCTACAAATAAAGTGAAAAAGAGGGGTCAATCTGGTAACCAGTTAGGCCAATCTGGTGACCAGTTTGGTCAATCTGGTGACCAGTTTGGTCAATCTGGTGACCAGTTTGGTAAATCTGGTTACCAGTTTGGTCAATCTGGTTACCAGTTTGGCCAGTCTGGTGACCAGTTTGGTCAATCTGGTTACCAGTTGGACCAGTTCGGCCAGTCTGGGGACCAGTCTGGCCAATATGGTGACCTGTTTGGCCAATCTGGTGACCAGTTTGGTCAATCTGGTTACCAGTTTGGTCAATCTGGTTACCAGTTCAGCCAGTCTGGTGACCAGTCAGGTCAATCTGGTGACCAGTTAGAAGGCAATCTGGTGACCAGTTAGACCAATATGGTTACCAGTTAGACCAGTCTGACTACCAGTTCCACCAGTTTGATTTCCAGTTAGACCAGTCTGACCAGTCCAAATACCAGTTTGACCAGTTTAAATACCAGTACGACCAGTTAGATTTTCAAACTGGTCTTTCCAATAGGGAGGGTTATTATCACCCTTCTTTTTTCTTTTTACTGGATGTGTTCAGAATAACTTCCTTTGGGCCTCTCCAGATGGGATCTGGACCTGCAGCTGTCACGGTGTGGGCACACTGGAGGTCAAGTGCCCATTGTCATAGCGGCATAAGACGTCCAGTGCCACACAGCACGAGTGCTTTAGAGATGACTTGCAACTAAAGGAGTCGCACAAGCATTACACACAGGTGCAGGCACAACTTCATGTCTGCCGAAAGGAAGTGGCACACTTCCTTGTATGGACGCCAAACGATTGGGTTCGAACAGTTGTGCCTGTTGACAGATGCATTTTTGCTCCTGTACTGGAGAAAGCACGAGCATTCTGGGCTCACCATGTCGTACTAGAGCTACTGTGAGTTTCTGGTGCCCACCAATGAAAAATGGAAGAGCGATCTAGAGGGTGGATGACAGTGTGGTACCGGAGCCTACCGAAAATAGTCTTTGCTTCGCCACTGTCATCACTTTTGTTAAGGGTTAATGAACCATAATTTGTATTCACAAAACAAGGCAGCAAAAGCGTCCAACAGTGTGTTACAAACCCGTAAGCACCACTCAAAGCAATATCTCGAATGGACAGCCACTTTTGAAAAGAAAGGGTGCGGTGTAGCAACTCGCAACGTCACATTTTCTCCAACTCTCGCAAAAGATACGAGACAGCACGCGCCATGCTCTATTCTACCAGATTTGTTAAAAAATGTGGCCATCCGTCCAAGTTATTGCCGTATGGGTGGTGTCTTGGGGGTTTGTAGCGTCCCGTCTGATGCTTTTGCTGCCTTGCTTGGCGAATTCCGGTTCATCATCCCTTTAGGTTTTGTCGATTGTCCTGGTTCCCGTGCATAAGTTTCACCATCGATTGCTATTTCCTTATCTCTTTCAATCCTGCTAACATATATAATACTGTGTTCCATCTTCAAGCTGTTTATTCGTTGTGCATGTAATAAATGGTATGCATATTTAAGGTTCCTACCCGGTGTCCATGATAGTGACTAGCATAGACCATGACTCAAGACAGCACTGAAACTTTTCAAGCAGTGTTGCCTTGGTGGCATTTTAAATTTCAGCAACAAAGGTTACAATAAATCAGTGGTCTAGTAACGAGACATGCTCCGACGAAAAGAGAAACACACTTTATTATGATCTTTAGCTTCCTACGATATGACAAAAAAATTTATCCCCAGTTAGGTGAAATATGACAAAAATAATTAGGGACGTCGGAGAGTACACAAAAGCATGCAATTTCTAAACAGGCAGAGAGAGATCTTTAAGTATATTTCCATAGCAAATACAGAAAGTAGTCAAAATAAGCTGAAATGGCAGTCGTAGTGCATATGCAACTCACTAGGTGCAAGAATGTGCAACCTGGTATTTCTACAACACTGTTCCTAGAGATTCTCCAACATCCAGAGCTTCCTCGATTGTCCCTGCCGTCAAAAGAAGCATTTCCCCCACTTGGGCTCTGTTTTGGCAGAGTTGAACATGTCTAAGCCTTTTGCACAGCCTTATCACCTCAATCTTGAGATGCAGGGGCACCTTGGCTATCAGTTTGGAGAATATAATGGTACTGCACCTCATTATGTAGATCACAATTTGCTTTTTGGTTCAATATGTCGGGAGGGGGGGAGGAAAAATAAAAATTGTTTCTAAGAATTATCTAAATTTTCAAATGCAATCTAACTTGTGAAGCAAAATATTGGACGGGTTCAGTGCCCACCCATCTCGATCTCGACGAACATTGTCCCAGCACGTGTTCGTGTAATCACTGCTTGTACGGTGCACTTTAAAGGAACACTACAATGAAATTTGGGCACTTATTAACGCGGAAGCATTAATTGTCTCATGGAGCGAGCTGACGTCATCAGCTTTGAAACCATGCATCGAGCAGACGAGAAAGGGAGCAGACAAGCGGCTTGCATGCTTTCGCATTCACAACTCGTAAGAAATGCTTAGATGTACCTCGAGCTTTTTTTTTTTTTTGGTTTATACATGTTCAAAGGAGCAGTATCACATCGGACACACGAATATCTTGTAAAACAAGACACAAAGAAGAATTTTCAAATTGATTAAACAATTAGAAAAGAGCACCTGGTCGATGTTGCTAAAGCCTCGTTTGTAAGGCTCATCTAGAAACCTCTACAAGATTAGAGAGGATTAACCCGTCACTCAAAATTCACACAAAAGCAGCTGTGCGGTTAGTTGCGGTGGCCCCATTGCTGGTGTGCTTCAACCGCTTTGGTGGCTGGAACGGCTAGGGCATCCTGACCACGTCAGCCTCGCTGCAGCTTTGCTCATCCCAAGACAAACTACGTAACGATTGCGCCGGATGTGACGTGCTTTCCGCTGGCTGCTCTCCGAGCGCTTGCCAGAGTGCACAATTTGTAACGAAAAATACAGCCATCAAGTTCAAACTACAAACGTGCGATTGTCATTTGCGGATATTGTGGATCATATTCAGCCTATTTCTGAACACGACGGGTATATTTAGAACTTCGTTGAAATACCCCTTAAAGAACATAGCTTAGTGGTTGTACTGGAGATTGGCCTATTTCTGAACACGACGGGTATATTTAGAATTTCGTTGAAGTACCCCTTAAAGACCGTAGCTTAGTGGTTGTACTGGACATTGGCCTAACTATGCATCTACAAAGGAAAACCAAGTGCCCACATTTTGATAGCTGCCTAACTTAATGCTGTCTAAGCATCCACACAGCCCAGCTTACTTTTAGAGCGCAGCTCTAAGGCGCCCGTTTCCGACTTGAGCGGCATCGCCGTCGCCGTCGGCGTAATCAAGGTCACCCCAAGGTCACGTGACCCCTCCCAAGGTCACCCCAAGGTCACATGACCCCCACAGGTCACGTGACCCCTCCCAAGGTCATCTCAAGGTCACGTGACCCCCCGAGGTCACGTGATCCCTCCCAACAATGTACTTTACAGTGTACCAGTCATCACTTCAAAGGTGGGAATGTAACAAAAAAAAACAGCTCCGTGAGTGGCGAGGCTGTGCTGACAGATGATGCATGCAGTGTCTCCAGCCGCTGCTTGCACGTTACATTTAACAGTTGAGTATACTGTACTTAGTGCCTCATGCTCCTGTGTTGGAGGGGGCTCAGCGATGTCACGTTCGGGGTCGTCGTCCGTTCTGGGACTGCTTGCGGTATCAAAAGTAAGCAACAATAGGAGTTGTGAGACAAGATAGAATATGCACACCTGTGTTCCGAGATTTAATAACCTACTATCATGTAACTAAAGAATGGTCACACAAATGGAGCATCGGAAGCAGATACAGCACACAACCAATAGACCGATCTCACCAGCTGTTCTGGGCATGCTTGGCAGCACCATAAATGTAGTTCACAGGGGCCAGACGGCAGTGCACGAGACTGCGTGTACCGTTCCAAGCTCTGCTTGGGCACTGCGCAGGCCCACAGCAGTGGTTTTGTGGATCATGGCAGCAATGGTGTGGCGAAACTGACCAGTGAGATTAGCCTATTAAAGGGGAGGTAGAGCAGTTCTGTACTTGATCAGAAACACAAATTGCATTCATTTGGCCTTCAGACCAATAAAAATAACAATTATGTTTCAATTCAACGTGCCGGAGGGCCATAAGAGCGATTCCAAAACAGAGCTGAAACCATTCCCTTCTGGCATTCGGCAGCCTAACGCTCCGTCAGTCACGTCACATACAGTGACTCTTTTTTGTGTCGTCTCACGCTAAACAATGCCTGCGAAGCAAATGGTTTGGATATTCGGGTTCACAGGGTAAAAATTGCTAAAATTTGCCTCAAGCTTACTTTTTTCAAGAACCTCCGTAGCTTCTCTCTAAAACTGCTGTGCGCTGTCAGTTCTGAGCTATGTTCTGTACCTGGCGCTGTGTGGTCCTCCGTCAGGAGTACGTCACGTTCGGAGCTTTGGCTCCCTGGATTGCTTGCAGCTTCTAAATTAAGCAACAAGAGGAGTTGTGAGAAAAGATAGAAGATCCACACCTGTGTTTTACATTTCCTAGTCTAGTACGATGTATATAAGGGACGTTCCCTTAAATCAGCGATGCTGCAGAGGATAAAGCGGCCCTTCCCCGAGATTGTCGGCACTCCCCGATAGTTATCACATGACCCCCCCCCCCCCCCCGCCCGTCTTTGTCGACCTCATTTTTAGTTTTTAATCGCTGCTTCATTTCGCATTTGATCATGACTTTTCGTGTTTGTTCTAAAATCCGTGACAGGTTTACGAATCAGAAGTTTATCGAATCGCTCTCAGGAGTAGTGTCTTATGAACCACGTATGACGAGTGCCTAGATGGAACAACGAGTTTCACATATGGGTTGCCTTATGCCGATGATTCTGGAGCTTCTCTGATAAACACAAACCTAATCTAAGCATGAAAAAAAGCATACACGCCTAAAGATGTTTTTCTGTTATTGCTCTACAATGTATCAGTCATCAGATTAAAAGGGGGAGTGTAACAAAAAAAAAAAAAAAACAGCGCCGTGAGTGGCCAGGTTGTGCAGGCAGATGATGCATGCAGTCTCTCCAGCCGCTGCTTGCACGTTACATTTAACAGTTGAGCATACTGTACCTAGGGCCTCATGCTCCTGTGTAGAAGGTGGTTCAGCGATGTCACGTTCGGGGTCGTCGTCCGTTCTGGGACTGCTTGCAGCATCTTAAGTAAGCAACAACAGGAGTTGTGAGACGAGATAGAATGTGCACACCTGTGTTTCAAGATTTAATAACCTACTACCATGTAATTAAAGAATGGTCACACAAATGGAGCATCGGAAGCACATACAGCAAACAACCAATAGACCAATCTCACCACCTGTTCTGTGCATGCTTGGCAGCACCATAAATGTAGTTCACAGGGGCCAGACGGCAGTGCACGAGACTGCGTGTACCGTTTTAAGCTCTGCTTGCGCAGGCCCACAGCAGTGTTTTTGTGAATCATGGTAGCGATGGTGTGGCAAAACTGACCAGTGAGATTAGTCTATTAAAGGGGAGGTAGAGCAGTTCTGTATTTGATCAGAAACATACACTGCACTCATTTGGCATTCAGAACAATAAAGATAACAATTATTTTTCAATTCAACGTGCTGGAGGGCCATAAGAGCGATTTCAAAACAGAGCTGAAACCATGCCTTTCTGGCATTCGGCAGCCAAACGCTCCGTCGATGACGTCACATACAGTGACTCTTTTTCGTGTTGTCTCACGTTAAACAATGCTTGCGAAGCAAATGGTTTGGGCATTCGGGTTCACCGGGTAAAAATTGGTAAAATTTGTCTCCAGCTTATTTTTTTCAAGAACCTCCGTAGCTTCTCTTTAAAACTGCTGTGCGCTGTCAGTTCTGAGCTATGTTTAGTACCTGGCGCTGTGTGGTCCTCCGTTAGGGGTATGTCACCTTCGGAGCTTTGGCTCTCTGGACTGCTTGCAACTTCTAAAGTAAGCAGCAAGAAAAGTTGTCAGAAAAGATAGAAGATCCACACCTGTGTTTTGCATTTCCTAATCTAGTACCATGTAATTAAGGGTTGTTCCCACACATAGGGCACCAAAAGCAGGCACAGCAAACAGCCCAATTGACGTGTGTGCTGTAAGTCAGGAGCTTATGTTGTGTACTACAGTGGACAAACGTCCCCAGGACACACCAGCAGGGACTCAACCGCGTCGCTTTGCCACCTGCTGGTGGCTCACCTGGTTTCGAGACCACAGAAGAGCGCATGCAAATCCTACTGTGCCTGCAGAGATGTGTGTTTATCCGGTCTTCTGCGATTTAGTACTTGCCGCAGGATCTGGCGCGAGGCACCACTTTGGCAGTCGCAGGTGATGGACGCCTGCCTCGGATGCAGCCACTAGAGAGAACACTTGCGGTTCTGCGGCTCAAATCGCCGGCCGATAACGAGCCTGGCTTTCGAATCCGGTAATTCAATGTTTCTCTTCATACTGTGATTATAAGGGCACACTGGATGATATGGCATCAATGAATACAAGCCACGCCAGTCAACTGAGCAATGAGCTCATTTTGTTTGGAAGCCGATGTGGCTGATCGAGCGATATGCACGGCAAAGCTAAAAGCGCTATCTTCAATCATGGCACCTCACGCCAGTTTGTGCGGGAAGCATTGAAAGGCGAACAGCGGAAAAATACACGCCTGCAAGCACAATAGGTCGTGCAAGCGCTCTTCTGCGGTCTCAAAACCAGACAAGTCATTGGCAGATGGCAAAACGGTGTGCTTTTGTCACCACTCACATGTCCTGCGGACTTTGGTCCACGATAGTACCTGATGCTGTATGCTCTTTTGTTGGGGATATGGCAGCTTTGGAGTTTCGTGCTTTCCCAGAAGTGTTTGGGCCACTAAAGTAAGTAACAATAAGTGTTGTGGGATAATATAGAAGATACACAGCTGTGCTTGAGATTTCATAACCTAGTACCATGTAATTAGATATGTTCACATAAATAGGGCGCCATAAACAGGCACAGCAAACAGCCAATTGACGTGTGCACTGTAATTCCTGAGCTTATGTTATTTACCTGGCACTGTCTGGTCCTGTGATAGGGGTGTGACACCTTTCGAGCCTTGTTCTGTCTCGGGACTGCTTGCAGCTTCGAAAGTAAGCAACAAGAAGAGTTGTGAGATAATGCACACCCGTTTTCGAGCTTTCACAACCTACTACCATGTAATTAGAGATCTTCCCACAATTAGGGCACCAAAGGCAGGCACAGCAAACAACCAATTGGCTGTGTCCTCCTGTGTTAGGGGTATTGTATGTCTAATGTCTCGGTATGTTCTGGGACTGGTTTCACTGTCTAAAGTAAGCAAAACGAGGGGTTGTGAGACAACCCTACTGAAAAAAAACCATTTGGCGCCTATATGAAAATAAACGGGTCCATACCGGCAACAGTTTAACCATACCGGTCACCAGTTTGTCAAAGGGGTCACCCGTATGGCTCAAAGGGGTCCCCCCTATGAGCCATAACGGTCACCTATTTGGACAAACAGGTCACTCCTTTGGCAAACGGGTCGCTCGTCTCGGCAAATGGGTCGCTCTTCTGGGCAAATGGGCGACTCGTTTGGGCAAAGTTGTCGCATGTTTGCTCAAACCGGTGACCATGTTGCACACTGTACCGGTTTAATCAAACGGCTCTCCGAAGCCCGTTTGATATTGAACGTACAGATCGGCGGCGTGGGCACGCCTAGCGTTTCAGCCGTGGCAGCCAATGTTTCCGGAAGGCTGGGAGCGCCGGCTCATTGATTTCAGATTGTCCGCGTAGTGCAAGTAATTATATTTATATTTCAATTGCGCTGATGTTCGCTTACGCTGCAACTAAATCTAACACATTTTCTGTTGTTGTTTTACGTAAACGCGCGACGTTGGTGAGCCGATATTTTTGACAGAACTTTAAAACTTTGTCCATCTTTGTTGCCTCAATTTACTTATCCAGCTCGAATCTCTCTCGCAGAAGACGCGACCGCGTGAAAGAATGTACGTCTAAACTCCATTTCACTTTAATTCAAGACGCAGCGAAGGTAGCACGCGTACGCGCGGCTGCAAGAACATCGAGCATTGCGAGAGCACGCCCGCCGTTGCAGCAGTCAAACTACGAGCTCGGGCCGAGTTCTTTCTTCGCTCGGGCGCAAGTCGAGCTTCTGGCCGCCCCGCCGCCATTTCCAAGGTTCGAGCGTGCTAAAATGCGCGCGCGCGCGCGTTTCTTTCTCGAGGTTACAAAAGCACATCTCACTGGAATGCCTGGGGAGAGAGAGAGGGGCTGTCCTGTGGCCCTCTCCCCCTCCCTCCTCTCTTGCCACCCGTCACGTGACCCGCAGCCCCGCGCGAGCTACACGCTGATAAGCATCGAGATCCGGAAGGGTGCGCCTGACAGCCGCTTTTTCCTTTGTCTGCTTGTTGTCATTTCCAGCTTGAACTTCGCGGTCGCGCGTCCACCTGCTTCAATCTGTCGCCTAACCCTGCGGTCTTATTAGGATGTCTTTCGACAACATATTGGATGTGCACCAAGGCTCTCTGTGTTCGAAAAGTCCTACGCCTATATCGGCAACAACCGATTCTTCAAAGAAGTCAGGAATTCTTGCGGTTTGGTTGGGTTCGGCTGGATGGATGGATGGATGAATACGGCTGAGCCCTTTGGATCGGGCGGTAGCTTACGCCACCTAGCCATTTTGTTTTACCATTTAAGCTTAGAATATTTAAATGTGAAATCTATATTCACTCCGCAGTGCAAAAGAAAGTGAGGCTATGAAACCCCCTTGCCATCAGTGGATAAGAAAATACCTAGTTTTCTCTCGATTTCTGCCACCATTCACTTAATCTTTGCTTGGTAATCTCTACAGTCTTGAAATCCACTCTCCCTTCGCTGTCTCTAAAACCCAATGACTTTATTAAATCTATGTTGTCTTCGGTAGGCATAGGGTGAAGCCCTTTACAGTAGAGTATCAAGTGCTCAGCCGTCTCGTCCTCCTCTCCACAAGCAGTGCACACTGTATCAATTTCCTGGTACTTCACTCTGTATGTTCTGGTTCGCAGAACACCCGTTCTTGCCTCAAACAGCAATGAGCTTCCCCTAGAATTGTCATAAATGCTTTCTTTGGCAATAACTCTTTTGTTTAATCTATAGCTTTCCAGAGCCGTCTTTGTCTGCATTCCCTCTAGCCACCAATCTCTTTCTGTGGCCTTAACTTTCTTCTTAACTGAGACTTGCTCTTCCGTATCTTCGCTATAGCCCAAAAACTTTCCTCTTAATTTCCTAGTGCGCTGTCTCCACTTTGTGTCTACACTCCTCATGTATAAATAGCTGAAAACCTTTCGTGCCCATTGCTCCCCGTCCATTTGCCTCAACCTATCCTCAAATTCTACCTTGCTCACCGCTTCCCTGCTCTCAAATGATGCCCATCCCATGTCTCCTTGTACTCCCTGGTTTGGCGTTTTGCAATGTGCCCCCAAAGCCAGTCTACCTACTCCGCGCTGTTTTATTTCTAGTCTCGCATGCACTTCGGATTTCGTGCATAGCACTGCGTTTCCAAAAGTCAAGCCAGGTACCATGACCCCTTTCCAAATCTCTCTCACCACCTCATACCTGTTGTAATTCCAAAGTGCTCTATTTTTCATTACAGCTGCATTTCTGTTGCCCTTACCTATTATATACTTTTCATGGTCTCTGAGATATTCTGCACCATCACATATCCATACTCCTAGATACTTGTATTTACTAGCTCTCTCAACTGTAATATTCTGTATCTTCAGCCTCTCAACTTCATCCTCGTTAAAAATCATGACTGCCGATTTTTCGCTACTGAATTCTAAACCTAATTCCTCTCCTTCCCTACCACAGATGCTCATTAATTCCTGCAACTCTGTCCTGTTGTTAGCCATTAGTACAATATCATCCGCATACATCAATCCCGGTAAGGATTGCTGAATTTTTTGGCCTAGCTTACTGTAAGAAAGGTTGAACCCAAGCCCACTCTTCTCTAGTCTATCCTCCAATCCTCTCAGATACAACATAAACAGCAAAGGCGATAACGGGCACCCCTGCCTAAGGCCTCGTCTTATCTCTATTTTCCCTGTCGCCTTTCCTTCCCATGTTATAATCACCTTGTTATCTTTGTAAATGTTCCTTAACAGTGCTGTTAGTCCTTCATCTAGGTTTAAGTTCTCCATTATGTCCCACAGGTTTCTTTGGTTCACATTGTCATAGGCACCCTTGATATCCAGAAATGCCAGCCAGAGCTGTCTGTTTTCTTTTTGCGCTATTTCTATACACTGTGTTAGAGAAAATAAATTGTCCTCCAACCTTCTTTGTTTTCGAAACCCGTTCTGTAATTCGCCCAGTATGCCCTGCAATCTACCCATTCCTCCAGTCTGTTCTTTATAATCTGCATTACCAACCTGTAAATAACCGGTGTCACGGTTATAGGACGATAATTCCTAATATCAGACTTATCTCCCTTTCCCTTATATATCATACTCATCCTACTAAGCCTCCATTCATCTGGAATATTTCCTTTTGTTATCATGGTACTCACTACCTCCCTTAGTTTCGCCTTAGATTTAGGACCCAAATTCTTCACCAGCTTGATAGGGATACCATCTGTGCCTGTCGACGTGCCACTAGGGACTCTTCGTTCCGCCTTTTCCCATTCTCTTTGTCCAAAATCCGCGATGTCACAAACTGGACTGCTACTTCCTTCGGTTCTCCTATCTTCCACATGTAACCGTTCCCGAAATTTCTCCTCCATCACTGCTCCTATATATTGTATCGCATCATCTCCCTCTAATTGATCTCCCTGATGCGAGAGTATGAACCTCTGTCTAGCTTGCGTTGTTTCACCGAGTGAGTTCAAGTGCTCCCAAAACTTCTTAGCAGCGTTTCTATCTTTCTTACTTACATTACTCATCCATTCCTCACCCTTTCTCTGAATTTTCGCATTGATCAAACTGGATGCCTCTCGGCGACATGTTATAAAATTGTCCCATTTTCTTTTTACTTCCGTTTCGGACTCCCCACTACGCTTGGAATACCTGTGTTCTCTAGAGGCTTCCTGACGTTTTTGTATCGCTTGCTTCACTTCTTTGTCCCACCAGCTTTTTGGTCTATGTCCTTGCTTCCCCTTTCGTTTACTCTTAGCTTTGTCTAGTTCCAGAGCAAAAAGCCTAGTTAGGCTCTCATAGGTCCAATCTGTATGCCGTTGCCCTGAAACTGCTGCCTCTATTCTTTCAACAACTATTTCCAACTCTTTGTCGCTGCAGAAAGTTTGCTTTGAATTATGTTGTCTAGTTTCAGCATTTACTTCTCTGGCAAAATTCAGCTTAATACGTTTGTGATCACTACCAAGACTTTTGGAACCTTCTTCATCTATTTTCATTACTTGTAACTTACCATATATTTTGTGTGACATGAGTACGTAATCTATAGTTGAATGCAGATTGCCAGTTTCCCAAGTTATGTGCCCGTCACACTTCTGACTGGTATTACATAAAACTAAGTCATGTTTTTCCACCAGTTCTAGTAATATGCTTCCAGTTGAGTCCGTATACCCATCCAGACCCTCAATATGGGCATTCATGTCTCCCATAATAATTATTTCGGAGCCTTCCCCTAGTTCACTAATGTCTCTTGATATGCAATCAATCATTTTTCTGTTTTCCTCTTTAGCACCTGTCCCTGTCCATAAGTAAACCGCTCCAAGGACTGTTGATTCCCCAGCGACTTTTCCTTTCAGCCACAAATGTTCGGCACACTCCTTTCTGATCCTTTGAAAGTTCATATTCTTCTTTATAAATGCTCCAATTCCACCTCCCTTCCTCGTTCCCTCCATTCTGTTGCATTCTTCCCACACATAGTCAGGGTTGCAAGGTGGCTGCTCCATGTCTCTGAGATGTGTTTCCACAAACCCATACACCATTAAATCCTCCTTTCTTAGTTGCTCCTCTACCTCTTCCCATTTTAACCTATTTCTACTACCCTGCATGTTAATATATCCAATGTCTGATTGTGCTGTTTTTTTATACCTGTTCTTACGTTTTCTCCTCTTTTTAACCCTGGGTGCCTCTCCTGACTTCGTTGGGTTTTCAATTACTTCAGTGCCCCCAGGGCCCTCGGTCCCCCCAAAAAAGCAGTCACCGTGCGGCCCATCCTATCCCCCACCCTGTAACCCGTGGCCTCACTGTAGTGAATGCCATCTGCAAAAGGGCGGGAGCCAGCCTCGTACACCTCTCTGTTTACTTCCATTACGTCGTACCGAAGCTGTCGACTCATACCCTTAATTACTCCGTTGGCTTCGACAACCCTCCTCTCCGTTAACCCGGACTGCCCCCGAACTTCTGGAATGGTACACACAACCACATGCACATTCTCAGACACGTCCCTCAGCTTACGTATTCCCACGTTTAGCTGCTTTCCGAGGTTCTGGCTCCTACATTAAGCCCCGCATGAACTATTACTAGGTTCCTTCCCTCCCGGTTATCCCACACCCCCTCACGTGCTGCGGTCATAGCATCCACCATACACTTCCCTGGCTGGACCTCTACGGTTACCCTCTGGTCTCCCTTCACCCTGTTATGTACACCCCTCCTAACCCGTGCTACGTTAGAGCTCCCCACTACCAGTACCCTAGATCCCCCTGGTGCCTGCGCGCCTTTGTCCTGCGACTTATCTCCTGTCACCTGACTGCCCGACGCCTGCTGCTCGAAGGCGCCATTGAGCTGAGGTTCAATCAGCTCTCCAGCGTCGTCGAGCCCGCCTGCCAACAGGCCGGACTCCCGACCACCAGGGACCCCAGCCTGCAGACTGGTGGTTCGTCCCGCTAGAACTGACACTTCCTCCTTTCTTCCCTCGCTACTCTCACTCGCTCGAATTACCCCTTCCAGGCGCTCTACCCTACTGTCACACTCCCTCTTACGCTCCTCTAAACCCGCCTTCCATACTTCCCCCAGCTCTTCCGCCTGCTTCTCGAGGCCGACCCGCTGCTCCCTCTCATGATTAAGCTGCCTAGTCAGCTCCTCTACCTGGGCCTCGAGACCCACCCGCTTCTCTCCTTCTGCCTTAAGCTGGGCCTCAATCTCCCGAACTCTACCCTCCCATTCCCCAGTTACCTGCTGAAGCTTCACACAAAGCCGACACTCGAAACTCACCTCCGCCGCCACCTCCAGGCTCCCGAAACCCGTCTCCTCCAGGTAACACCACCTCCCACACCCCTCGCACTGCACCAACTCGTCCCCACCCTTGTCATGCCGACCCAAATCTAGACCCATGTCTAGACCGGGAACAAACCGTCCCTTCCCGCCAAAAATGCAAACAGAGCCTACTTTGCGAAACTAACGTTAACTGCTCCTGATCAAACCTAATACTGCTACCGCATAGTCACTTCCAATCAACTCTCAAAAAAAGAGAGAGAAAAGAAGAAAAACTGGCACTTAGCTTCGGATGCTCGAGGAGAACCAGGAAACACGTCCGCTCACCGCAACTCAGTTTTTAGACTTGATGACAGCTTGTGCACCACATCGTGTTGAAACTTCCAAGGAGCCGTTCCCCCTCGTTTGTGTTTGTGTGGTTGTCCTGCTTTGACCGTGTCGACAAATATCACGGATTACATCAAGTCCGCTATTTTTATGGTAAGTGCACTGCAACTTACTTCTTGGCAACGATTGAACGTTCTTCTACTCGTACTCTTCCAGATTATCTATACAATTATGCAGCCGCTATTCTCGCGGCAGCCGGGCGAATAATTTCCCGAAGGTCTACCTTCATAGTCTAGAATTACCTCGGTTCTTGTTTGGTTTGCTATTTTCTCAGTTGTATAAAAGCTTAGAGTGCCTCTCACATTTCACAGATCGCTTTCACGTTTGTACTTGTCTGCAGAAGACGTAATAAACTTTGAGGAGAATTGAAAACAATCTTTTGTGTCTGTTTTCCAGTCCATTTGCAAGCACCTACGTGAGCACATTTCTTCAACGTGTTTCCTCCATGTTATAAATAGGTTTATGAGTTTCGGAACGTCTTAAATAAGTTTAAGATAAACAACCTACGAGACGATTCCCATCTAGGGCTAGCGCGTAATTTCCCGATTCGAATGGCACGTTCAGACGTGTGGTCACGTACAAGGTCGATCGGACACCCGTATCAAACGGGCACCTGTACCAAATGGCTACTGTTTCGAGCGGGTACCGTTTCAAATGGGTACCGTTTCGAGCGGGTACCGTTTCAAACGGCTACCCGTATCCCATAATCACGTTTGATCCAAACGGGTCGACAAGTTTGCACCCGTTTGATTTACCAGTTTGCCACCCGTTTGAATTTCAAATGTTTTTTTTCAGTAGAGAAGATAGAGGTTGCACACCTGAGTTCTACATTTCCTAATCCCCTACCATGTAATTTAGAGATGTTCACACAAATTAGGCACTCAAAGCGGTAAGCTACGAAAAGTAGCTGACTAAGCACAGGCTTACGTTCCGCAGTTGGCACTGGTTGAGGAGACGTCTCCTGTGCCTGAGGAGCAGGAGGATGACCTGCTGCTGCGAAACCAGCAGCATCTGAAATTACCAACAGTCGACTTATCGGATGTTTTAGTTGCATGAAGGAGCATCCATACAGCATATCACACGACTAGCGTAAACACGTGCGAGCAGTGGCGTCACTAGGGTTAGTAACACAACACGACCCCCCCCCCCCCCCCCACTCTCGCTTGGCCCGCCGCAAACCCCTCCCTCCCTCCCTCCCCCCCCCCCCCCCCCGCTCTCGTGGCCCACCGCGACGCCTCCCTAAGTGCTGCACCCGGGGCATTCCGCGCCCCCCCCCCCCCCCCCCTTGTGACGCCACTGCGTGCGAGACTGTCATAAATGGTTGGCACCGCTACTGCGTGCGGGACTGTTATAAATGGTTGGCGCCGCCACTGCTGACAGACAAGCTCTACTGGATTATTTTACTCACTACTTAGAATCGCCGCTGGCACTACTTGCAGGAGAGGAACATGGCGAACCGAGCTAGTCCGGCGACGTTTGCCCGCTCGTATCTGTCAACACGGCCGGGTTGCGCTCACTTGAAAGCGACAACACTCGGAACAAAGTCCGGATGTTCGGGGTCGCTTGACGGCGCTCCTGCGTTCATGATGTAATATGAAATAGGATTCCTGCTAAAGTTTCCGTAAACTCATCTGTAATAAAGTGCTTCCCTCACAAGTGATCGTGATCCGACGGTGTCCACTTGCCTCTTTTTACCGCACCTATCCAGCTTCTCCGGCGGATCGGGAGGGCAGGAAACACGCGGAAACTTACGTTCGACTCTTTCGTCGACCTTTCCGCGCAGACCCAGGCAACACAGCTCTCCGGCATTTTAACGTGCACGCAAATAAACTTGATCAACTAAAAAACGCCAAACCAATGCATGGGGCTCATGGCGTCTTCCGCGCACAGCCCTAGACCGGAATTGCGACCGACGCGCCACCACCGCGCCGTGACGTAACAGACATGAGTTGGTGTATATTTTGCGGACTCAAAGCGGAAAATATGCTCCCCCGAAACTCGGAGCTCTGGAAGGCCGCTTTCCCGCACGAAAGTCGGATCCAGTTCTGCCCACGTGAACACTCATCCGCGGGCAGGACAGCAGCAGCTCGTTCACCATGCTTAAACGAGTCTTCTTCTTTGTCCAGATTTTGCTGCTGCCTTTCGGGAACCTTGACGTGATTTCTGCGGCCTCGGATGAACAGTTTCAAGATCGCATCGTGGTGATTCCAAGCGACGTGACGGGTACCGTGAATTGTGCTGACGCACAATCTTCCCCGATACTTGAGACTGTTCTGTGTGACAACGACAACCGCGGTCACGTGTTTACGGGCTACTCTGTGACGCCCACCGGGATGACTACGGCGCACATCGACGGCATAAAAACCTTCGGACAAGGCTTCGACGCCAGTGGGCAGGACAGCAGCAGCTCGTTCACCATGCTTAAACGAGTCTTCTTCTTTGTCCAGATTTTGCTGCTGCCTTTCGGGAACCTTGACGTGATTTCTGCGGCCTCGGATGAACAGTTTCAAGATCGCATCGTGGTGATTCCAAGCGACGTGACGGGTACCGTGAATTGTGCTGACGCACAATCTTCCCCGATACTTGAGACTGTTCTGTGTGACAACGACAACCGCGGTCACGTGTTTACGGGCTACTCTGTGACGCCCACCGGGATGACTACGGCGCACATCGACGGCATAAAAACCTTCGGACAAGGCTTCGACGCCAGTGGGCAGGACAGCAGCAGCTCGTTCACCATGCTTAAACGAGTCTTCTTCTTTGTCCAGATTTTGCTGCTGCCTTTCGGGAACCTTGACGTGATTTCTGCGGCCTCGGATGAACAGTTTCAAGATCGCATCGTGGTGATTCCAAGCGACGTGACGGGTACCGTGAATTGTGCTGACGCACAATCTTCCCCGATACTTGAGACTGTTCTGTGTGACAACGACAACCGCGGTCACGTGTTTACGGGCTACTCTGTGACGCCCACCGGGATGACTACGGCGCACATCGACGGCATAAAAACCTTCGGACAAGGCTTCGACGCCAGTGGGCAGGACAGCAGCAGCTCGTTCACCATGCTTAAACGAGTCTTCTTCTTTGTCCAGATTTTGCTGCTGCCTTTCGGGAACCTTGACGTGATTTCTGCGGCCTCGGATGAACAGTTTCAAGATCGCATCGTGGTGATTCCAAGCGACGTGACGGGTACCGTGAATTGTGCTGACGCACAATCTTCCCCGATACTTGAGACTGTTCTGTGTGACAACGACAACCGCGGTCACGTGTTTACGGGCTACTCTGTGACGCCCACCGGGATGACTACGGCGCACATCGACGGCATAAAAACCTTCGGACAAGGCTTCGACGCCAGTGGGCAGGACAGCAGCAGCTCGTTCACCATGCTTAAACGAGTCTTCTTCTTTGTCCAGGTATGTGGAAGAAGGAATGATCATTGTTACCGATCCGATAATCGTTTTTTACTGCTGGTGTCTTGCCCACACCAATATGTGCATTTTTTTGAGTGTGTCAGAAACACTGTTCAGTCTTTGCTACGTTGTGGCGACGTTGAGGCCAATCCGGGTCCCATGAGCGATGTTCAGGCTAAGCAGTTTAGCCAAATGTATGATCTTTTACAGAGCTTGAATGCTCGCTCGCTTCAGTTTGAACAGGGACAGGCAAGGCTGCTTACCAGTGTAAATGAAATAAAGGAAAACCAGAAACTTATGCAAGAAGAGGTGGCTGACATTAACAAAAGGTTGCATGTCGTTGAGACTAAAACAATCCTTCTTGAAACAAAACAGCAAGAATACGGTGTCGCCGGTCAAGCAGCTGATAGCTTACGGAGCGAAAACATCGCTCTGCGGGAGCGTCTTGACGATATGGAGGACCGGTCTCGTCGAAACAACGTTATCTTTTACGGTATTCCTGATATTGCTTCAGAAACGTGGAGTGACGCTGAACAAAAGATAACAAGCCTGCTCTCCGAATGCTCCTTGCCTTCCATAAGCGGAACATTTGGTATAGAGCGCTCACATAGGCTAGGGGCATTTGCTGCGAACAAATGTCGCCCCATCATCGTACAGTTTTCTTCTTTCAAAACAAGGGATCTTATCTTATCTTGCAAAATGCAACTAAAAACGGTAGGCGTGACTGTCAGTGAAGATTTTTCTTTTGCTACTCGCCTGGCTAGGAGAAAACTAATAGAATTTGGCGAATCCCAAGGAAGTACTTTCAAACTGCGTTTCAACAAGCTTTATCAAAATAACAACTGCTATACGTACAACCCCCAAGAAGACCGAATATGTGTGTCAACCTCGTTCCAACGCTCTGAAAGAAATGTTCGCGTGCTTCCACTAATTTCAGCCCCCCTTTCTCAACCGTCCGGCTCCGCCTAGCGGTCCGAGAGGGGCGGGGGACCAGTTAATGTGCCAGTTGTTTTTTCTAACATTCGAAGTCTGATTAAAAAACGCGATGACTTATGCTCAATGATTGACTCATGTGATGCTGGTTTGGTTGTGCTCACTGAAACTTGGCTTTCCTCTCAAGTTAAGGATTCTGAAATATTTCATTGCAGTAAAAGTTTTGATGTTTACCGGAATGACCGCAAGGAACGTTCTGGAGGTGGAGTTTTGATAGCAGCTGTGCCCGAACTTAAATCTTTTTTGATAGACATAAAATCTGATCTTGAGATAATATGGGTAGGTCTTTCCATTGGACACAAAAAGCTAGTATTAGGCTGTTGCTATCGTCCTCCAACAGGATCAAATACTTTTGTTGAGCAACTTCATGATACAATTAACCTTGTCCGTGTTCGCTTTCCAAACTTACCCATTTTTCTTATGGGCGACTTTAATTATCCCGGCATCATCTGGTCTGATTTAAGTTCTTCATCGAAAAACCTCTCAACTGAATGTAACCAGTTCTTAAATCTATGTTCTGATTTTAATCTTTCGCAAATTGTAAGATTTCCGACAAGGACAACAGACTCCTCGGCGAACGTGCTCGACCTGATACTGACTGATACACCTGATTTAATTTCTGATATTTTATACCTTCCTGGTCTCAGTGATCACTCGTTGCTTAATTTTTCTTTTATAACTCCCGTGTGCCGTAATACAAAACAGATCAAACAAATTCGGGATTACAAGAGGGCCAACTACGCAGCGATTAATGAAGGTCTGTGCTGTTTTTTGGAGGACTTTTTGCCAGAGTTTTTCGAGCGTTCAGTTCAAACCAATTGGGACTTATATAAAAACAAAGCCATTTCTTTATTTAATGAGCACATTCCATTACGCTCAATTATAACAAACACACAGTCTCCATGGTTCACTCCTCAATTCCGAAGGCTCTCAAATAAAAAGAAACGTTTGTTCAGAAACGCAAAGCGCATTGACTCGGAGGAATACTGGCAACGTTTTAATCTCGCAGCGAATGAATACAAAAAAGCAGTCGGGGAGGCTAAATATTACTTCTTTAATGAGTGCCTACCATCTATGCTAATTAATAACCCTAAACAGTTTTGGAGTGTAATGAATCCCAGTGTTGAGCGTTCCCTTTCACTTAGAAATGAGTCCGGTGAAATGTTTCCCAATTCACTGTGTTCAACTGTTCTCAATGACATGTTTTCTAGTGTATTTAATAATGTTACTGATTCATTTTGTCCATCATATCCTTCATATGACTTTTTTCCCATGAATCCAATTGTCATTGATGAGTACACTCTAAAAAAAAAGGGTATCACCTTACACCCTTTTGTCCCAAATAATACACCCCAAAACTTCATTTCGACGTACAGCGCCCTAGAGTCGAACAGACGGCACGAAATTTTACCAGGGGCTTGATAACGGTGCAACACAACTTATTAAATTGCTAAAGCACGTATCAAAGACCAAAGAAAGAAAACATGAAGCTTTTGCAGTGCGGCCAAGAAAACTCCGATAATCTTTTTTGTAGTCAATAATACGTCCATCAGCTCTCTTAATAAGTTGTACGACACGGCTATCAAGCCCCTCGTAAACTTTGGGGCCGCTTGTTCGATTATGGGGCGCTGTACGTCGAATTGAAGTTTTGGGGTGTATTATATGGGACAAGGGGTGTAATATTACACCTTTTTTTTCTGAGAGTGTATGGCATTTTAAAGATTATAGAGTCAACTAAACAATCATCGTCATCTGGTGTTGACAATATTAACTCAAAGTTTCTAAAGAATACAAAAGAATATACATCAATCATTTTGTCTAAACTATTTGAGCAATCTCTTTCACTAGGTCAGCTTCCAGACGACTGGAAAACTGGAAGGGTGATTCCACTGCACAAGACTGGAGACAAACATTCCCCTTCTAACTTTAGACCCATTTCACTCACAAGTATTTGTTGTAAAACGATGGAACATATAATTTATTCTAATCTGGTTAATTTTCTTGAATCTAATTCATTCTTCAACGTTAACCAACACGGTTTTAGGAAATTTTTTTCATGCGAGACACAACTTGTAAGACTAACAAATGATTTCCATCGCGTTCTAGATCGTGGTTCACGAATTGACAGTGTTTTTCTGGACTTCTCCAAGGCGTTTGACAGGGTCTCTCATAACCTTCTTCTTCTTAAGCTTCACAAACTTAACATTGAACCGCATGTACTTTCGTGGATTCGCGCATTTCTAACTAATCGTTCACAGTTTGTAAGTTGTAATAATACCGACTCGTCCAAAGTTTCAGTAACGTCCGGAGTACCTCAGGGATCTGTGCTTGGCCCTCTTCTCTTTCTCATTTACATTAATGACTTACCATTGAATGTAACATCTTCTTTTTGTTTATTTGCAGATGATTGTGTTGTATACCGCGAAATTATTAACAGTTCCGACATCTTACTTCTTCAAAATGATCTCGATTCCATCTCAAGTTGGTGTGACTCTTGGCACATGTCATTAAATGTCGACAAGTGTAAACACATGATAATTTCCAGGCGAGTTAACGATCCTCCTTCCTATATCCTTAATAATATGACTTTAGAGCGGGTTGACACTTACAAATATCTGGGCGTTCACATCACATCTAACCTCTCATGGGAATCGCATGTTAACCACGTCATTTCCAATGCCAACCGCATGCTTGGCTATCTAAAACGTAATTTTTTCCAGACTCCTTCGACTTTGAAACTCTTTTTCTATAAAACACTAGTCCGGCCAAAACTTGAGTACGCTTCTGCTGTTTGGGATCCTAACACTGAGAGCCTCGTCGGCGCCTTGGAGGCTGTCCAGAATAGATCTGTGCGTTTCATTCTTTCTAATTACCATCGTACATCAAGCGTAACCTCTATGAAAAAATGCCTATCCTTGCCAGCTCTTTCTTTACGCCGAAAGTTTTATCGATTAAGTTTATTTCAGAAAATATTTTTTTCACAACCCTATACTTAAGACTGAACTCCTACTGGAGCCATCCTACATATCATCACGCAATGATCACATACATAAAGTCGAAATTCCACAGTGCCACACTAATACCTACTACAGATCATTCATACCTCGTACGTCTGCTGACTGGAATCCCCTTTCCACATCCATCGCCACAATTGTTAATTCTGTTGATTTTAAAAAAGCTGTATCAATAATACTAGAAGTTGATTGTGATTTGAGTGTTCCATTAACTTGTACGTAATAATCCCACCCCCCTCTGTAATGCCTTCGGGCCCTGAGGGTACCAATAAATGAAAATGAAATGAATGAAAAATACGGAGATGGCGGCGAAAGGAAAAGGGACGCGATACTCTGGCTTTGCAAGCAGGGCCTATACAGTTACTCTAGCTGGGCCAGGCTCGGGGGCTCGCTAGGCCGCTCGGATCGCTGAGCTCGCTCCCTTCGAACTGCCTCCGAAGCTCGAGCTGGCGCGTGTGGGTTGACGATGTAAAGTTATCTTCTCATAAAATGAGGCTGTAACGTATCGTTTGATGGCGCAAATGCACGGATTTTTCACGTCGTTTTTTTACAGTGTGTGAATCTCGCGAAACAAGTGACGAAAAGTGGTGGGTGAGATGTGCTCGCATGTTGTTGTGGATTTTGTGTACGACGTAGGGTTACCCAGCAAGGTGGGTCAATATCGCTAAATGTGCGGCGCGTAAAAAGCAACTACAAGCACGCGACATGTCAAACCTCTTCACCCTCATTTTTTTATCGTGCGAACCGACATTGTCACGTATCGCCTTCGATTTGGGTCCCAACACCGGTAACCTAACTTTTGTTGCATTATATCAACTGCAATAAACATTTGTTGGAAAACGATCCCTCCAAAAAGCACGTCGTTATTGGGCTTTCTCATTGAAAGGTAGGTCGCGGGTGTTCCAGCAGCTATTCTGAATGGTTTGTTGGTTGTCTAGCATTTCAAGCGCGCGAGGTTGTTTGTACTGTGTGCCGTACCAACAGCCGTACCTACTTGCGCTTTCGATCAATGTTAATGTTTTCGCAACGCAGAACGTTTGTGTTCTGTGTGTATCCACATCCAATATCGTTCTATCGCGTGCTGCCGTGGGTAGCTCGTGCTGTTTTACAACATAATTCACGTGATGTCGTATATGTGGACGTACCGATATCTACATGTTGCTTCACGAACGCTCAATATCGTGTTACGTTTCCTCTTAGTCCGCGGTATATGCCGACGTAATTCATGTTGGTAACTTGGTATCCGCTCAGAGATATATGCACGCGGCATCATACTGTATTCTCGTTCGGGCCCGCTATCGACAACCGATGTTTATAAATCGTGTGGCCGTACAGTATGTTCATGTGGGTCCCCAATATGCACGCGACGTCGTATTCTATTCCAATAGACCGCATTATATCGGGGTATTGTGCTTCGTTATCCTGTGTTATACCAATAACCACAAGTCTTATCAGAATATTGTGCTCCGATATCGTGTTGTACACTAATAACCACAAGTTATACAGGGATACTGTACTCCAATATCATGCTGTATACCAATACCCATGTACTACATTGGGATATTGTGCTCTGATATGAATTCCCATCCTGCGTATTGGGTTAATCGGATAACAATAAGTTTTTATTGCTTTGCAACAACTTCATTAGAACACAATATTTCCAAGAAGCCGAGTTCATATTGGCCTTTTTTAATAGGGCTGAACAAAACCAAACACATTTATTCCTAACTGCACACACTCGTTCAAGTAGAACGGCCACCGAGACGGTTCACCGCTCGCTCGCTTTCGCTCCTGTTTTTGTTCTGTCCGTCTCGACTTACCACGCTGTTGAACTTCTCGGCTGCATCAGACCTCAGCAGTAGGAAGTTCAGCTCGCCCCCGCGCTCGATCATCTCCGCAGAGGGAAGCCGATATGGTTGTCAAAAAGTTCCAATATTACGTTGCTTGTGAACTGGACTATTTAAAGCACAACATATTGTTTTACAAGTGCATCCTAAATATATTAGCGTTAATTAAAAAAAGTGACTATTTATCGCCGATTGGTGTTTGTGTTCTGTAAACAATTGTCTTCGCTTCATGTAAACTTAGACCGTTTTCCTCACTTTTTTCTGGAAACTGCTTTTCCTTCTTAAGGAGGGACTTGTGATATTATATATTTTTAATATACACGCTGACAATAAAGAAAAGGCAGTTACATGGTTATTTTATCGCACGTGACAAGACACATCATGGATCGGCGCCCGTGCCGGATGCTTCCTCCTGGGTGTAACGGAGATTGGCCAACAGTACAAAGGGCCTGGCGTGCTGTACGTGCCTTACAAGCTGTGTGTAGCTCAAACAGATATATGATCCCGGTCTGGCTACATGAAGAGCTCGTTCCGTTTTCTCCGCCCTTTGTGCCCTGCCTTTAGACATCGGATAATGGAACATATAATGCACCGCTACCTATCAGACTAAGAAATGTCAGTTGCCACCATTAAAAAATTAAGAAAATACAATATGTAGCCAAGCACGAGTGTTCTCAATCAAAATGAATTTACCCGCTGCATTTGATGACACAAATAAGCAGTATAGTCTTTTCAGTGAAGCCGACGTGCGGAAACTGCGTTTGGCCGTTCTGAGAAAGTGGGAGTGATTTCATTCACTTCTAGAGAAGATACAACAAAAAATGGGGAAATCGCATGAAGCCAACTGAAAGTTTTATGATCGGCAGCAATAATAAAAAAATGAAACAAAATAAAAAATGGCCTTTTTCGATGAAGTGGGTTGAAAATATCGGTTGGTTTCATTTTCGACGATATTTAAAATTGTATATAACCAATTCCGTGAAAATAAAATACACTAAACTTAGGCCTGTCAATATTCCATGTACAGGGCTACACCCGCATAGTATTTGGTAAGGAACAAATATTATAAGTCATGTGTTACAAGGCTCTGAAGATGTCGCCGGATTGTCAAAGAGACGATATTTGGCATTTTTTACCTCAATAAACAAAAATACAAAAGTATTCTCCTTTGAACTAAAAAATAGCCGAAATAACATACAAAATCGCAAAAAAAATTACTGTGAGTTTTGTATCCTTTTCGTATTCATACCAGCATACAGAACTGGGTAGAAAATTCACGGAGTAAAAACCAGATTTTCACCCTGTTCCACTCAATAATTTTTTGTGAAACAAAATATTTAAAAAATGAAAAGCAGTTTTGTTTTATCCAGAAATGGGGCAATTACCTATATTAAAAAAATCGAAAGACCCACCCCGACAAGCGTGTTTGATTTCAAATGAAAGATAAACTGCAAAGGATGGCTTTCTAGCTCAGCTTGTAGGTCCGTTTAATAGCCTTTGCACAGTCTGCGTAAGTTTACAATGTTTTAAAAAATCAGTAATATTTGTATGTAAAGCGTGTAAAAAATCAGTTAGTCTTTTTTTTCTGAAAAAAAAAATAGCAATGCATCGTTACAAGCTCATCCTTTGCCACAATGTAGAGCTACTGTTTGAAACTCGATGCATTGTTGAGCACTTGACCGAATCTTATAAAAGAGTACTGTTTTTTTCAAATTGTATTGGGAAACTGAGGCTATTTTCCCCCGTTTTCAGTAACTGTCGCCATAGAGTTTCATGTAGTCGAAAAATCTGTTCAGCGACTATTTGACAATTAAATATTTTCACGAAATGGTCACTTATAACTTTTGATTAAGATAACGGTTATTGCTCAAACTTTCGCATCTGCTTCTGACCGCTAGCGCTATGTTTAGCCGATTCATAGTTTAATTTCACGGCAAAAAATACTGTAAAGATATATTTTTATACAACCTCTATATGTAAATACTTTTATCGTATGTTTTATTATTTAAACCGCACATGTTTTTTTTTTGAGTATTATGGATGACTGTTATTTTCCTAAGCCAGATCTCGGTCTGTATTTTAGAAAATTTCATTCGCCGCTAACCCGCATGTGTAGGTCAAGCCTTTTGTTAATTCGATCTAAGCTGCAGTTTATTTGCCTGAAACACTACTGCTCGTACGAGTCAAGCAGTCATAAAAAGTGTTCAGAAACATTTATTTTAAATTTGTATGGTTGTCACATGGGCCACAATGTTAAGCATGAATATAGGAAACATTTAGAACGACACAATTGCTGTTCTTTGAGCTCAAGACGACGTGTCCACGTTCTGAGACGTGCCAGACTTGGTGACTTCTGCCTACTTTCTGTGTTAATCCAGTTATTTTAATTGGTACCGTGACCCACATGTAACGCTTGTAAAACAACTTTGCTGCAATACATTTTGACGCTTTTAAATAAAATTTTCTTGAATTCAGTTTGTTCCAGTCTACTCTTTAACCTCCCTCCTCTCTATCATAACCAAGGCATCAGTTTATTTATAAAAATGTCAGGTAACAAATCAATGAATGAATAAATGGCCAACATTCCTACCGGCACTTGAAACGGATTTACTAAAAATATTTGCAATAATAAACCCAAAATATATTTTAACCTATTAAAATTGCGTCAGCTGTGCCATACGCTCCGATTGTAGTAACATTACTAGAAGGCAAATCATTCACCCGATTGGATTGGCAACACAATAATAGTGTCTGAGGAAAGAAGAAACCACTGTTGATTTCTACATTTGTTAGCCCTGACCAACAAGAGATGATGAATATATAGATACGGATGACCCCAATACATGTTTATATATATGTAAAAACTCTCGAGTCGCCTTGGCATTGATTCAGAGGATTGAGTAGAGAAATACCTGGGATCTTCGAATCAAAATTATGACCAGCCGTAACCAGAAACGTCAAGAACGAGCTCGAAGAAGAGTAATGTGTGCCAGACTTGGATTCATAAAAACAGTAATGTTTTCTTCCTCTTTGTCTGTTATTCTCATGAGACGTTGTAGTATGGGCAAATGTGTTTAGCCATTTATTTTACCTTTCTTGCGTCCTGTTTTAATTTATGCAGTCGACAGTTTACTAAAGAATACTCGCCAAACCAATGTTCAGGCGGCAAGAAGAAGGACACCCTGTGTGAGCTGATTCAAAATATGCATAAAATAAAAATCCAAACATTTCAAGCGATCTTCGGCGGGCTCCAGGAGCGCAAACATTCCTGCTTATTGTTCTTTAAGTCCTATCATCTTGTTTTCCAGTGATTTCGCAACATATAGAGTGTTCATTTCTTTGATTTTGCAATGTAAAAAAGTACATACATATACTTCCGAGTACTGGAATGATGCAGAATATGCTTTGGTACCACGTCTACCTTACCCCAGGTACCACCCAAGGTACCACGTCTACCTCACCCAAGGTACCACGCCTACCTCATCGACCGCACTTTTGAGAGCCTTGAAGAGCTAGCCCGGGGCACCCGCCTCATCGAAGAAGCTCTTCATGCGGAGCGGAACTACGTGCCGCCGCCACCAGCCAAGTAAGCGCTCGAACCGGTACGCGCAGGGCGGGGCCCGGAGGCCTCTACCCAAGCGAGCTGTCCGAACGAGACCTCCCTTCCCCACCACGTCAACCAGGATAGTTGGCGTGGCACGCATGGTGATCTCCCGAGCGGGATAAGTGTATGTTAGCCTAACTCTCGTAGAGAAATCCCCGGAGGTCACAGCGGGGCCCCTGAGGGTCTCGGGCGGGGGTCGCCACGACAGGTTGGAGGTCGTGTGCCGTGCCCTATTGTAAGCTGGGGCCCAACGGATATCATGACCCAAGCGAACCATCTTCATCAGTCTGCTCCCGCAAGTGCTGGCGAAAACTGGCACGGTGCGCTCGCAAACCCGCAGCCCAGCAGCATTGACCCCCGCCACAACGGAACAAGCCCTCCCCACAACAGCCAATCGCAAGCCTGGTGGAAGCCCTCCCGTAGTGGTTCCTTACCCGATCACTGGAGGCGGTCCAACGGGCACCTGGCTGCGGGTGGCCAAAGCAGGCAACGGTCGTCGGACTGCTGCTATGAGTACGAGCAGCCCGGCCATCACCAAAACCAGTGTCCAAGACTTCTGGACACTACAAACAAAAGGTGGCACGAGACGACGGCAGAGGGCCGGAACCACAACAATCAGGGAAACTACTACGGCCGGCGACGCTGAAACCAGAGAGTCGCTCGCCGGTGGACGTTGCAGTTCTTAAGAGCAGCGAGGCCGCGGCACAGATTCCATCGGTATGTCGAATTTAGTCCGAGCCTAACATCATTGAACCGCGCATGACAATTTAACTGCTCGATTTTCCCATTTCCGCACTTGTGGGTTCTGGGGCCGCTATCTCGCTTATAGGAAATTTCGTTTTCGAACTCTGCAAAGCAAAAAAGTTAAGCCTCCGGGAGTGCATGAATATTGAATACTTTTTCTTCTACGGCCCATTAAATGACACTCATGTGAGCTAATAAGATAAGCTAATAAGATAAGCTAATTCTTTTCCTGATAAAGAGAGCGATGGAGTGCTTACACATCATACCTGGCAATATGTTCTGCTTCCACGATCTCTCTAGTCATAGTCAGTTGGGTACCTCTCTTCTGCCAAGCACTCTACACCTATATAGATGTGACGCACATCTGCAATCACGGCAATGTAAGCCTATATGTCTTGAGTTAGCTCTAGTTATGTTGTTGTTCTGTTCCTGGAGTCGATCGTTGAAACATCTCCTAGACTCACCGATATATCGCTTCCCACAGGAGAGGGGAAAGGAATATACTACCCCTTCTGTGCACGGAACAAAACTAATCCGGTGTTTTTTGGCTTGTTTTTTGTGCAGCTCGCTGGATGTTGTGGAGGATTGTGCACTTTTTTGTATAAGCTGGAAAGCTTGTTTGGAGCTGAGAAGATGACGTCGATGTTGAACCTGTTTGCCACTTTCTTAAAGGGACACTCAAGCGGTTTTTGGAGAAGCTACTTTTTGGTGCGATGGTGTTAAGGAAGTGTCAGTCAATGAGTATCTTCAGTTTTAGAAGGCAGAAACGCCTATTAATCACGCAGGAATAAAATACGTGCGGACTCTTTTCTGTACTTGCGAGGACCAATGAAATTATCGTATGTTTGAAAATTTTGGCGGTGTTTTTAAAGTTTCGCTAAAAAAACAATTTTCAGTTCTTTTAAATATGTTGTGCATGATAATTTCACAAGACGTAAAATATTTCTAGTTTAGAATACGCGATAGTGCAATTATCGTTTCACAAACAAGGGACTACGTTTTCTATTTGCCTTCCTCCGCGGGGGGTGAATTTCCCGTTCCCCAGGGATGCGCGGAAGCGCACGTATCTCCGCGCGTTGCTGGCCGGTCGTGCCGGTCGCGGGCCGGCCGGCTCCTTCTATCCGCAAACGTGGCGTCGGTGGTGATCGTCGGAATGGACGGCTTGGTGAAAGCTCATCGTTCCGCGTAAAAGCGCTATCCTTGACTGTGAATTTTCGTCGTGTTTGGCTATGATAACCCAGCACGTACTAGAAGGGAACATCCACCTACTCGTGCGGCGATGTCGTGGCGGCACTCTCAAGATAGCAGAAACGCCCGTGCCGTCGTGTTTGTTTACTTCGACTACAGTGGTGCTTTCTAAGCATTTGTGTCCTTGAACATCGCCCGGATTTCTTATTTGGCGCATTTCATGCGTGTGCTCAAGTTCAAGGTATTACTGGCGCGTACCGTATAAAGGATACGAATTTTCACGCGTTTTCATCACCGGAGAAAAGTGAGTAGTGTTAGCAATCCTGAACGCTCGCAACGTCTACCTGATCACGAAATCATATTTCTACGTTGCTATATCGCTGCTAAGATTACATTGTCTTTTATAATCGTAGAAAAGGCGTGTGGCGATATTTGTACTATTGCAATGTCGTGTATTAGAGTAGTGATCGTCCAAGACGGCGCTGCATCTTTTTATTTTATTTTTTTCATTCGCTGTACCCTGCAAGCCTATCAAGAAAAAATAATAAAGCTTTAGACTAGAAAACTGTCTGTCTATATCTGTTACGGCATTGAGTAGCAGTGCGTCCCCTTTTTTAGAGGGGCCGCTGACACAGCTGACGGCGGCGTACAGAAGCCGTCGCCGTGCTGACGACCCGCTGCGCTTGTTGTAGTGGTTACAGGTGTGTGTACGCGCGGCGCAGTGCGGTCGTTCCGGTTGCAACGGACGCAGTCGTAGGTACGCGCTTGTTGCACATGTCTGAACCAGCCTTCCCCCCGTTCTCCCGAGGCGAAAGTCAACGTGGCGACATCGTTTGACATCACGTACCAGAGGTAACGCTGCGATGTCAAACGTTGGTTTGGTTGCGACTTGCCCCAACCGCAAATCGAAGAACGCCCGAAAAGGTCGGCGTTTCGTCGTCCTCGGAACCCGAACATGACTCCGAAGCGCTGCTATCGTCCACATCGCACGTCGGAGTGGCGTCATAGGAAATCATCCCCAGGTCGGCTGTCCGTCGAAGAACTTCAACCTCTAACGGCGTCAGGTCCTCGAGCGTAGAGAACTCCGCCATGATCGAAGCTCGAATGACAAAGAGGTTCGGCCGATGCGGCTGCATCGGGATCACTGCGTGACGGAACGTCGTCCAACGCCATTGGCCCGAGATCCTTTTGATAAGCGTGCGACGACCAATGAGAGTGGTTTCGTTTTCGGATAGATCCGAGGTTTGGCGGCCTTCAATTACATTTTTATTAAAGAAATAGTCACCGTATGACTATACTTTTTGGTTTTTGGGGATACTTAAGGCGTCTAAATTCAGCTGTCATTATCAAAACACGAACTCAAAAACCACTTGAGTGCCCCTTTAAGACCATGGGAGACGTTGTTGATGTAAGGCACACCTGTGGGTCCAGTTTATCAGATGTTTGCACGACTTTATGAGTGAGGTTTTAAGGCAATGTTCGATAATACCCCTCGTAACCAACTTGGAGTGTGCCGAATTGTAGTTAAGGAGCGGCTCGTTTCCTCGTGGCTCGTACAACCAGCATACGTGAAAGGTGAATAAAAATATTCGTAAATCCAGGAATCTAAAGGATCTTTCAACAGGAAGCTCGTGCGTGAGCTCCAATGGATTCATGCACTCTTCGAAAGTTGACAGAACTTTACCCATCGTGGTGGGAAACTTGCTTCTGTCGACGTCAAGGAGGATGATATAATCGTCTACGTAATGAAAGATGTTCACGACTTCCGGAGTGTCTAAGCTTCTTTCCAGCAGTCTGTCATGGTGCGCAAGGCAAATGACACTGAGCACAATGCGATACAAGACCCTATGCAAAACCCTTGTTTTTTCAAGTATGTATTTCCATTCCAAGTGACGAACGTGGATTGCAGGTAGAAGGCAATCAACTCGAGAAATCTGTCTGGAGGGATGTCAAAAGCGCAAGTAGGCTTCCCTACTTGCGCTCTTATTTTTCGAGGCACGGGTAATCAACTGGCCCAAGCCGCCATTTTGTCCATCTATCGGCTATCGTTGCATTTTATAAGAGATGGCACTAGGAAGCATTTCTTAATCAAACACTCAAGTAACCGATTAAAATAAGATTTGTTTACGAGTGAACACTCCGCCATCCGTAAAAAGAAAATAGCGTAAGAAATAAATTATGGGCTCCAAATCACATTGTGAAGGTGAATTGACAACGAAGCCGTGCTATCACCTGCAACGCTTGCCCACTGCACTATAACACTTTTTATGGCAAACGCCGCCAGGTGCTGCTCTAGTCTTTGACGTTCCAGAGAGCTTCCTGTTTATAAAAAAAATAATGAACAAGGATACCTTAACAACGCTGCTTGAAATGTATATAAAACATTTAATTACCAATTCTCCAGGTGAACGCAAAAAGAGCGGAGGAGTGCGAGATCTGTTAAAATATTTAGAGTATTCTTGTAAACCAACATTTCTCCTTCAAGATGTAATATTGTACATCCGAAGGCCTTGGTTAAATCTTCGATACTGTTGTCCGTGTAGCGTTTATGCTTTTTAGCACTGGTGACTTAAGCTAACCCAACAGGTTGCAAAGGTGGTGCGACAGGAAGTCGCTTGGGACGCGAGCGGCAGTTGATGTTTGTAAACAGCAAAAGGGTCTATACTAAATGATTGACGAAAAAAAAAGTAAATGCACTGAACCAGAACTTTTGTACATATAAAAAACTTTGTACCCTGCCGTTTCCGCGGCAGCCTTATGCAACCGCGAAACTTTACCGAGAAACGCATGTCGGGAGCGCTACGTGCTTCGCATTACAAAAAAAAAAAAGTATAAAAACCACATGATAAGAGACAAGGCGTGCGAACGGTGATAAAGTGCACACGATGGTTTTCTGTCGACGGACACGAAAATACCCGACCTACGATTCATATCCATCTTCGCTGTAAACTATATTTTCCAGCAGAATGCCATATTTTATATTTTTTCTAGAAGCTAGTATCATCCTTGGCACAAGGTGAAGTGGTTCGGCTGGGACTAAAAATGAGAAGTTTTGCCTAGCAGTCCTCTACAGTAGTCTCTTCAGGGCCTGTAATCAAGACAAAGCAGCTGCAACTTCAGACTCAGGGCTGTTTTTCTTTTTTTTTTTTGTTTTTTTTTTTTGCCTAACGATTCCCCATCTGGATGTGGCCGCCGAAGCCATAGTCGCAGAAGGGGCAAAAATATATAGAAAAAAGTAGAAAGCAGCGCGTATTCGTTCTTTTACCACATTCACCGTTGTGCGGCGGGAACGAGTTTATCATGGGTTATTCATATTTATGAGTTGTGCTAGCAATCATTTAGGACCGGCTGCCGAGCACGGTCTACTTCTGAGGGATTCGGTTTATTGCTATACTTCTGTCGGATTTGTTTTGGGTGCTCATTTCATCTCACGATAGCTAACACAACATTGCTGTGGCTTAGAAGACGTCCATTTATAATTCAGCTCTTTGCTCAAGCATATACTCTCGTTGTTAAAGTAATGACCAAACCTGAAAACAGCTACCAAATAGGCTTTAATAACAAATCACGATTACAAGGTGGTACAAATTTAAACTAGGTATGCTAAATGTGATCCAAGGACCTCGGTGTGGAAAGCTAAGTATGTGACCGTGCGAAAGATGGAATGGTTTTAGTAAATCGCGAAACGAGCATTGGCCTTAAAGCTTTAGATAATCAATCGAGTATTCCATTTATATTACTCGTTACGATGTTTTTTTTAACACGGTGCAGAGTAGCGTATGTAAAAAGGTGCTTCTGTGTTGAGGCATCGTTCGTGATAAAATGAAGAATCTATAAAAAAGATCTATGGTTTTTAAGGCCACGCTGGGCAAGCCCTTTCTATTTTTGTTTTCGAAAATGATTTTTTAGCGAACCATGTGTTCATTATTGCATATCTCAATTTTCGTATTTCTTCGTTTATTTAGTTTTTGCTTTCTAAACGTTTAGCGTATTTTTTTTTTCGGATTGCATATACCTAATCGTAAACAGAAGGAATGTATACTGGTATTTTGTCCCATTTTTTGCTTGCATTGTTTGGCAGTTCGTCGACATCTGGATGCTTGCCCACCAAATGAAAAAGAGCTCACATGGTTCTGGTTCACAAATCTCTTTCTTAAAAAAAAAAAAATGTTGACAACTGCTTCCCTCTTTCCTTTTGTGTGTCTGCTAAACAGACTGGAAGATAGAGTTTAGATTATTTTGTGAGGTATCCTGAAAGAAGCACGTTTTTGTTTTTCGTTCTAGCCAGCATGGAATCAGAGCTGTTTTGTTAACATGACACACAGCTTTCAAATTCTGCCATGATATAGCTTACTCGTTCGATAATGGTGATCAGGTAGACTGCATCTCCATTGACTTCCAAAACGTACCGACATTGTCTACCCTCGTTTAATTCTCCAAAACCTCAAGCCTTTGAACGTTAATAACAATAATTTCATCTCGGTCACTGAGTATTTTTAAAATAGGAAACTAGCTATATTAGCAAACGGCAAAACATCAACTTACCTAGACGTAACGTGGGGCGTTCCGCAGCTGTCTGTGTTAGAGCTACCCAGACATGTACTAGCTACTCAAAAAAGTAATTAAGTTAAGTAACAGAGGATTGGCCTCAAAAGTTATCTCAGTAGAGTAGAAATTACCTAAATGGAAATTAATTTAGTAAATTACTAAATACCGTAAAAAAGTAGCGATTTCCTTTTAAGTTACTTTTATATTTTTTTATGGTAATAAGCTCGCCCAATATAAAGCAGCTTGTGTTTTTAAATATATGCATTAACAGCTGGTTCTACTTCTACGTGGCTAATTGTTTTGCACTTTTTTTCGTTTTTTGGTCAATGATGTGCCTCCGTATGTATAATCTCTACTTTGACGTTTAGAACTGCCTGAGCTTGAGTTTGCAGAAAGTGTTTGCTTGTTTACAGGGTTCGGTAAACTACATCTAGCAACTACATAAAGTAAAGTACAAAGTAAATGAGAGGTTATGTACTTCAAGTAAAATAACATGTACACCTGGTGCAATGCACTTGAAGTAATGTTCTATAAATAAAAATTACTTTCAATGTAAAGCACAAGTACATTTAAACAAAACCTTTCATACTTCCCTTTTAAACCCTATACAGTTTTTTTTAAACTGGCATGCATTGCTCAGGAGGTGCATCAGTATTCTTCAGAAATGGCGGCAAATATTGGATAACTCAAGTCGCCACAGATAAGTTCTTTTACTGTTGCTGACGAACTATTTAAAACAATCAACTTATAAGGCACTTATTTTTAACGGTTTTACAGCCGACATTACTTTACTCAGTGAAACGAACAGACGACGTCTCGGAAGACGATAGCTCGTTTTCGCATGATGATACGCCATTTTTTGTTTTCAAATTTGGTGAAAGAAATTTTAAGTCAGGCTGTCATCGGAAAGTGCCAGAAAATGTACTTTGGTGAAGTACAAGTATATTATCAGAGAATGCACTTCAAGTCAAGTACAATTTTTCCAAACATACTTGAATTAGTACTTTAAGTACCATGTACTTGTAGTACTTTTCAAACCTACTTGTTTTTGTGTTTTTTTTTTGTTAAAATAGTGAAGGAATTGCTAAGATTTCTTGAAAGATCTTAGAATCTTGGAAGACGTGCATATTCGGAGTTTTGGGAGGAAAAGCAACGCAAATAGGCTTCCTTTACGTTGCCCTTTAGCACGTAATTCTTCAAGTACAGCACAAAATACGGGAGCACCAGGTGAGCTTCAGAGCGGCTGCTGCATTTTGTGGCCTCCTCTGAGTGAGGATGCATGTGTACACTTCCTCAGGTGGGCGACAGTTCCTACGCTAGGGAGAAGCAGGGACAAGCCATTTCTTCAAATGCGTCAAGTCTCCTGCAGCTTCGGGAGTCAACGAAACACCAGCCTTCGGCCTTAATCCCTCAGTTACTCGGCCTCACTTACGACATGTCTCTCCGCTCGCCGCGCCTCGTAGCAGGGAGTTGCACTGGGGGGCTCGTAATACTTTTAGGAAGTTTCGGACCCTCGAACCCCCCCCCCCCCCCCCCGGTCCGGCCTACACCGCATACTTTCCCCACTTTGCAAATATCAGCTGATCTTCCAAGATCTCATGTCTTTTTGTGGAGGAATGTTTGTCGATAAACAAACTTGCAACAAAAATTAGAATGTAAGTGGTGATTTGAGTAGAAGTTACTCTGGAAAAGTAATTTCACCGAAATAAAAATGTAATTGAAAGTTACTAAACTACTAAGAAGAGTAGTTAAACTATAGTAACTTGAGTAGAGTTGTTGAACTACGTACAAGTCTGGGGCTACCCATGTTTTTAAAATTTATAAATGACATCGTTACAGAAATTAGGTCCAGCATTCTTCTCTATGCGGATGAGTGTGTCTGTTGTAGTCACATCAAGTAAGTCGTGTTGATAGGTTTTGCAAGAAGATATTGACCAGATTTCAAGGTGGTCCGATATTTGGGAAATGAAGCTAATTATCAGGAAATGCCATTAGATGACGTTAACTAGAGAGCGCTAACCTTTTAACGGACAATGTTCTCAATGTTACGCTAAGAAAGCTAAAAATAGGCGTTAACATCACAAAAAATTTTTCTTGGAGTGCGAATCTGGCTTTTGTCACATTCAAAGCCAATCGGATGTTAAATTACCCGACACGAAGCTTCCGTGACTGTTTTCCAAACGTTTAAACAGCTTTATTTTTTTCTAACGACATGCCAAGCTTGTAATGTGCTAGTGTTTTGTGTTACCCAAACGAGCGCTATTTAGTAGAAAATATCGAGCCAGTACAAAATAACGCGGCTAGATGTGTGAAAATGAATTACAATTTAAGAAAACTATGATTGGTATGAAGAAGCAACAAGATTGGGAACGGATGGCATCTTGAAGAAGTCTACGCTTAAAGTTTCTCCACGCAATACACCACAAAAAGTTTAAAATATTTATTTTTAGAGCGCAGCTCTTAGGCGCCCGTTTACGGCTTAAGCGGCGTCGCCGTCGGCGTCGGCGTAACCGCGCGGTACATTATGGGACGCGTGACATCACTGATGACGTCATCAGTGACGTCATCGGCATCGTCATCGTCACTGATAACGTCATCGTCATCCGCATCGTCATCATCACTGATGACGTGATCGGCATCGACATCGTCATCGTGACTGATGACGTCATCAGTGACGTCACTGATGATGTCATCATCGTCGTCACGTGACCTCATAGGGCGATGACGTCACGTGGTCCCCGTGAGGCCACGTGACCCCGGTAACGTCACGTGACCCCCGTGAGGCCACGTGACCCTCGTGAGACGACGGCGACGTCGCTCGGAGGGAGAAGTAGCAGATTGGATGAGGCGGTGAGGAGAGAGGAAGGATATACCTTCCTCTCAGTACCCTTTTCCTCCTTCTCCTCAAGAGCTGCGGTCTAGTCCAGCATTACAGGGAGCTCTAAAAGGCTTTCATTTTTTTTCCTAACACCTTAACGTTATAGTATAAAATTACTGATAACATTGTCTCCATCCCATCCAATGTCCTTGTCTATGACAAACTGGGGCGCGATAGTCGGGACGGCAGCCGTGTATAGGGAAATAGTACGTGGCCTACTGAAAATCTGTTAATGGGACCCAGAAGGATTCCTGAAATGTTCTGACGTACCCATCGAAGACGTTTGATGTGTTTAAGATGCCCGTCAAAGTGTTCCGATGGGCCTGATGAACCATTTAAGAACTCCTAAGGTGTGTAAGAGACCGGTCATAGATTTTTAAAAGGCCTGTGAGGTGTGTACCAGACGTATCAATGAAGCCACACAACCCGTCAAAACCTTTCTAACGGGTTTGTAGTAAAAATCAAGTGACCCTTCAGGATATATATGTCGGGGAAGCCACTTAGCCATTTTAGAATCGGGCGGCCACGACGAGTTTCGTAAATTGAGGAGACGTGTGTGTGCGTATGTTGTGGGTGTGCACTTGGGCCACCACCCGATCGGGCCCCGCCTCGACCACACCGAAAGAGATGACACAACTCAAGGTACGAAGGATCTACTGTCTTACAGTTGAATGATCTGGAGGCAGCGCCTTGTCAATCACCGTACCGCCGCCGACCACTCGCCGCTATCCGAGATCTGCCCCGCGCCATCCTCGCCCTCTTCTCGCTTTGCCTTCGTGGGCTCATGTCCGACCCCCTCGTGGCCAAAATCTACACAATTGAACCCCCCCCCCCCCCTCCCTTGGAACGTGGGACGGCGGGGAGTCCTGAAGACTTGGATTCTGTTGGGTCGTCGCAGAGGAAGTCGAGGGGCTCGGACACGGGCGCGTGCTCCCCGGAAACTGGAGCAGCGACGGGCGTAGGGCAGGCCGCAGGCGGACGTTCACCGGGGTTCTGCGGCGATAGCTGCGGGCCTGGACGGCGTTGGTGGCGGCAGCGTGGCCCCAGGTTATTGAATGAGGCCCCGAGTCCCGGGTGCGAGCAGGTCGGACTGGACTCGTCGGAGCAGCTGAACTGCCGCCTCCAAGTTGCCAGGGGGATACAGCGTCTTCAGCCGCTCCTGGTGCATGCCTCCGGCCTTGGGTGTCTCCGGGTGTACAAGGGGGACCCTGCACAGCCAGCCGCTGTTCTCAGACCCAGATGGCGGGCCAGAGTTGGCAGCGTATGCCTTCGGAAGGGCGGCAGGTCGGTGTCGCCGGGCTGCCCTTCTTATGACCAGACGACACACAGACATTTATTCACCGTTATTGCCCTCGCCGCTCGCAATAATGGTCAATAAATGTCTGTGTGTTGCTGAACCAGTACGCTGTGTCATTCTCAGAGACGGGTAACAGCGAGGGAAGTCTACTGGCACCCAACGCGGAGCTTGATTTTATGACTCTCAGAATAAGAGTCTCAGGCTCAACTGACTTCGCTTGCCGGGCAGTATCACTCAGCGGATGATAAGACCCGCGGCCCGACATTCCGGACACGTCGCCAACTAAGTAAGTCATTCACAAGTAGTGGTAGAGGTAACGCCTTTTAAGTAACGGCGTTACCGGTAACACGTTACTTTTTTCGAAAACGTAGTAACGCACTCCTTACATTTTGAAAACTGCAACGGGTAAAGTAGTCACGTTACTCGCTGCATATTCCTCCCACGACTTAAAACAATTACACTTCAACTTTTTTGAGTTTCTAGGCGCCAAGCCATGTGAAGTTTTGGCTCTCTTTTTGTTATTTTGTGAGTATTTAAGTGAAGCCGTAACAAATACAATGTAATGATGTTCAGTTTCTGCATGGACCTAATACTTCTTGAAATGTGGCGCTTATGCATACCTATACCGTCAAAAGAGTAAAATGTGTTAATTTATAATTAAAAAAGTAACGCCAAAGTTATGTAAGGTATTTTTTGTTGATAAAGGTAACGGTATCGCGCTCATTTTTTTATGTAATGTAATTTGGTAGTGCGTTTATTTTATTTATAAGCAACGATTTGCGCATATCGTTACTTTTTTCGGTAACGCCTACAACACTATTCATACGATATATGCATGATTCCGATCAAGGATACCAAAGCCGGGAGCAAAAGCTACGAAAACTTGTCCGAATTGCAACGGGATCACTCTGAGGCAGCACGCAGTGAGGTGAGCACGTAGCTGCATGGTATGTCAGAAGGCAAAACCACTAGTTGGATAATCACCAGGGCTAATGCAGTCGGTCGAAAGCAAGTACCCCGAGCAATGTGCTGCCTTTGACGTTGTCGGTACCTTTCAACGTAGTCCACGCTGCAAACAATATTTGCTAGTAGTGACCGACCACTTTACGAAGGAGGTAGAAATGTTTCCTCTGCTCAAGCTACATTTTACACTCTTAGAAAAAAAGGCCACTGTAGTCATAACCAAAAGGAGGAACACTCTTCTGACCTATGTTCCTTTAGAAAAGTAGAACCTTAGGTCCTGAAAGCACGAAAACAAAGCTCCTCCGTCGCCTGCATCTAAATATGGCGGACCGAATCGAGCCGACCGAGCTCAATAAGACTTAACGAGGACGCTACGTCTGTTATACGGATCGAGAGGGCCAGCAAATAAAAGTGCAACACCAGCTTCCCGCAAACTGTATTTATTTCTAAAAGCCGGCTTCCTCCCGCCGGTAAAGAAACTTGCGTATCGAAAGCAGTCTTTCAGTTTTCTCATCGTTAGCACTGCGATGTTAAAAGGAGACAACTGGCACCCAGTTACTTCGTGCCAACGTTACTAGAACCGTCAGTTGGGAAACTCATCGTTGAAGCATGCGCCGCTGGCGTCCACCGAGACTGAGCTAAATACGACAACAGCGCCACTCCGTATCATTTGTCTTAACTGCGGTAACTTTTAGAAAGCATGTTTTTGCGTAAAAACCAACGGAAAAAACTCTTTTTGTAGTAACTTTTATTGAAGTTTAGCGCAAAATGAAGGGCGCGTGTTCTTTTCTTCATTCTTTAGTTTGCAAGGTTCTGCAGTACAATTAATATTGTTTTTATACAAACGTGCCTCAGCGGTGATTTCGGGTAGCGCATCCCGAGCTAGGCGGTTAATAACCTCGGTAGTAAGCCGCGGCATGTCCTCTTGGGAGTGGGGGGTAGCGCCCTGAAGCCCCTTCCACAGTATCTGTTTTGGCCTCAAAATGGCTGATTAAAAACAAAATGGAAGTCACGTAAAGTTCCTCGAGTGGCCGCTGCGGGCGTAGTGGTGGCTTTGCGATCGCCTTTAGCTCGGTTCTCGAGTACGGATCAGCGCCACTTTTTCTGAGTAGTCTCTATGGCAGTTACCCAACTGAGTGGTTCTAGTAACGTTGCTTCGCGCACTATACGTCTTACCTTTGCTATTTCTCGAGCCACGACTTTCGTCAACCGCACAACGCAGAGGAGTGGTAAACCATTCGCGAAACCAAACACAGCTTTCATAAAGAACCAGAAATTATGGCGAAGCACGAAAGAAGGTTAAATCGCTTGCCACCAGATGGCAGGGTCAAGCCGTTGCATACTCTGTACTTCCAAAGCCTGGACGTTCGACGACGGACCCATAGTGTGCCCGGTCGCAGATTTGGAGCGCGAGGATCTGGTAGCTCAGAGCATTTCATGGGAAACCTGGTCGTCACCGCACAGCTTTTGCGACGGCGAGGAATCGAAACACGGTTTTGAAACCCGACAAAAAAAGGAAGCGGTAGCGCGAGGAACGCGAGAAGCACGAGCAGAGATTCTAGAGCTCGAGACATGTGTGATTCGGCGTCTCGTTGCAGCGGGGTGGCCGTCACCTCGCTCTCCTTTCATAGGTTGTTTTCCGCTCTACCTTTTCAATTTCGGCGGTCGCGTCTCGTGGCGATCTGCCAGGCTTTGTCAGCATAGAGGAGGCTATGGTCAAGCCGAGTAATTGCAATTAGCTAGGCAAGGTGGCGCTAGGTATTGCCCAAATCATCTGCTACAAAAATATTGTTATTTGCTCACGCCACAATAACGCTTCGGGGCCTTCGGGCACCTTTACTGTACACACATGTAGATACACTACGCATACCACTAGCATCAGCTGAACATATGCATTGAGCGCATACACAAGCAGGGCACATACAAACATCAATACAACAGCACCCTAAACGTTGCCTAAACTGATCACCACGAGATTTGCTGACGTCAATTTCGTTGCGTATGCTCGAGCACACCGGCGGCTGCTGACTCGTGGAAAAACCGTGCGCCACTTATTGTAGACGTTGAAATTTTGGTTCAGCATTCCCTTAAAGGGGTCATGAAACGATTTTCCTAATTCTTCGTCCTTAGCTTTAATCGTCAGCTAAAATGCGAATTGTGAAATCACGTCGTCGTGACATTCTTCGGCACCGGTGCGATGACTCCTAGCTTCCACCGTGCTTTTTATGCACACCATAGAACTTGTCATTCCCCAGTGCCGATTAGTTCCATCAGGGCACTCATTGGCCACGAACGCGAATCCGAATATTCGTCGACGGATTTATTGTTGACGAGCGCGTACGTCCAAGCGACGCAGTTCTCGTCTTCAATACGTGAGCTGGGATCGGCTGACGTCAGTTGGGCACCGCTGACGCGCTTTGGGAACCGCGGATTTATCATAGTGAAAAGGCGGAGAGCTTTCGAAGGAAAGAAGGTACAAAATAGTCCGCTATATTTTCAAATGTTCGTACCAAAAAGATGGCGTTTGACTTTCTACCCTCTTTCTTTTGGCCAACTAAACGATATGCGATTAGTAAAGTCCGAATGGAAAATAATTAATCCCAGCCCAAAATTCGTTTCATGGCCCCTTTAACGCTTTGCCGAGTCGCGTGAGAGAGTCGCGTGAACTCCTCGTGCCGCAGAGCATTCAAGCTCGGCAGCTCAGCCGCTATCCAGAACGATAAGGGATAATTTCACGGTTGCCGAAGATGCGTCTATGCTCCTTTCAACCTGAAGTTCAGACTGCAGCCAAAGCTACAAGTGCGAGCTAACCCGTGCTCATAGGTTTGAGGAGTGCTTTCTTAGCCCGAGTGCTCACTTGATGGAATAACATTTGAAGGCAGAGAAATCGTGCTCTCGTGATTGTGGGTTTAGCTACAGTCCGAGCTTGAGGGTGAAAGTTGTGTAGACCTTTCGAATGTTTACAAAATCACAATCCAGCGTGCGATCTTCACAGTCTAGCAGATGTGTTATCGTCGCTTCAGAAAGCGAGCAAAGCAGTCGCCATACGCACGAACACTCTAAATGGCACCGGCCATTAGCTCCTTAAAAAAAATAAAGGTATATCTTCCTTTCAATCCGTAAAGAGCTTGTCTCGTTGAATCGAGCGAACGAGAAAGACAGCAGATCAGAAACGATGCACGTGCGCACTGTGCTCATCTCCCCGTGAGGCGGCGCAGCTTCGGGAATAGAAGCGGTGCTACCTCAGCGCACTGGTGTTCAACGTTACTGGAGCAAGCTCAGTTTCGCAGCTCCCTATTTTCACCTGCAGAGGCGAGTGGCCCAGGTGGCGGTCACGCGAACTAGCGGCGCTGCAGTCGGATCTTGATTCCCTGCCTCGAGCTTTGCCTGTTACCACTGCGTTGAGAGCTTCCTTTTCTTTTCTTCCTTTTTTTTTTTTTACTTCGATGTGCATATTAGCAAAAAAAAAATGATGAAGATGAAGTGTAATACGCCAGAGAGATCACAGTCAGCGCATTGTGAGTGTTTGAAATTTATTTTTGTGTGCGTCTGTTTCCTTCCGCTCTGAAGTGTTGGTATGAATCAACAACTCCCCCAAGCTTAAATATTGCTATTCAAGCTGGGCGGGCAAGACAATCCGGAAGCAAGACTCAACTGCAGCGCTGCTAGTTCTCGTGACCGCCACTGAGCCCACGTCGCAGGCGGAGCTGTCAAACTGAGCTTGCTCCAGTAACCTTCCTGGTGTTATCTGTGTGACGTCACTTCCGTGACTAAGTTTTTGTGCCGTCGATTTCTCGCGTTTGCACCCTTTCTAAGCGCGGAGAATGACGTACTTCTACATCAAAAGCGTTAGCACGGCAGCCAAGGTAAGAGAGAGTACGCATATTCCTTAGGTACTCTGGTGATTTTTCGAGCTACCTCAACTAACTATATTATCTGACTCCCCGGCCTTTACCCTTTCCGGTATGCTATTTAGTACCGCGAAATTCGTAATAGTTATTGTAAAATCGGCTAAAGAAAATGATGCAAAAACCAATATTCAAATATACCCGCACTTTTCAATGCCGTGACGTCAGTGGCGGGCAGGCTTGCCAGTCGAGCAATCAGTCTAAAAAAAGAGAATATGCAAATCATTTGTTCTGTGCCGGAGCGCAGGTACTGGAGCGAGCTTCCAAAGCATTCATTTGACACCATGAAACTGCCTCCAATTAGTTGGGAACAAATTCTACAGTCCAAAGAGTGAACCCCTGCCTTCCACTGACGTCACTTTTTCGTTGCTGCCAGTAGAGACATTCAGTTTGAAAAACACGGTGAGGACCAAACTTTTATATTGAACAACTTTGTGAAAAAAAATTATTTTGACCTAATATTTCGGATACTATTTTTGCGATGTTCTTTGCCGAATTTTGAAAAATTGCAAGCAAATCGGGGACCAAGAAGAAATCGCCGGAGTACCCCTTTAAGCATGACGGGTGTGTATAGGGCATACTTAGTCCTGATAATTTATATAATCTTATTATTAGGAACAATGCATCGCAACCAGCGGAAATTCACCAAGGGGCTCAGGGGGAATCAAATCCCGGACCTCCCGAACCCCAGTCCGCCGTTTTTGATTGGCGCCATCACGAAGGACGTGAAAGAGGGCACAATCAGCTGGACTAAGTATGACTTGCCAGCGACGGCATACTTCGACCGGCATACTGAGTAGGCAGGCGGCTATTGGCGGCCATTCTTACTCAGTCCACCGTACTTTATAAGCAGGCGATCGTGGGCACCAAGTGATGCTTGGTCGAGCACTCTTAATCCACAGCGACTGTTGGCGGCGACTCATACTTAGTCCAGCATACTTAGTTCACATGTGACCATCGGCGGCCAGTCATACTTAGTCCAGAATGCTTAGCCCGCAGGCGACCGTTGGCAGTGAGTCATGCTGTCTAGCATATTCCTTAAGAAGGCGACAATCGTTGGTGAGTTATACTTAATCCAGAATACTTAGCCCGCAGGCGATCGTGTTTGGTGAGTTATACTTAGTCCAGCATAGTCATGCTTAGTCCAGAATACTTAGTCCGCAGGCGACCTTCGGCAGTGAGTCATATTTAGTCCAGCATACTTAGAACGCAGCTGACATTCAGCGGCGAGAAATACCACGGCCGGACTGGAAGCGCGCGCTCTCTTTCTCTTCTTACGGGCTTTGCAATTGGGGCAATCGCCACCTCCCGCCGCGATTCGCGGGGGGCGCTGTCACCTCACCCCTGGGCTACCCTTTGCCTTTTGCAGAGAGAGCGTCTGGCAGTGTATCTCAACGCTGTCGCAACTTGCGGCCGAGATTTTTATAGCATTTGACACCTGATCCTTACGTATAGACCCTCAGCCATTATCGAATGCGCACCCGATGACCCCAATACAGTGAATATTTGACGCGCATGTCCGAGAGATTGGGGAGTAAAAACTAGTAAGTAGAGACAGCGAGTGCTATTGCGGAAAAACTATACTCGTCTTTACCTCCAGGAATTATGTTGCAACTCAAGAGGAGGAGGAGACGGACCCCTTCTATGTGGAGGAACTTTGAATGATAAATGTACACTCTTGTGAAATGTAAGCAGGCCCAATCTATCTATTGACGTGGTATCCATTATTTCATAGGCCGCACATGAAGTCGGCCAGCTGCTCTAGACGAGGGTGTAGCAGTCAGTACACTTTTCGCACAGTGCATATCACAGTCTAAAGTGCTTCCTCGAGGGCTTGTGCACATATCCAGCTGATTTTTCGTTTCTGACCGTGACCGTCTTTGCATGGTTAATCAGAATACTAATAATTATTAAAAACTGCCGGACCTTCGCTGGAAAATCTGAGCCACGGTGGAGTACTGGTCGCGATAAAAGTCTAAAGAAACAAAATAAATAGCCTAACGGTCGTCGGCGGCGTCATGATGCCTCGCCGAGTGCAGAGTATAACGGTCTTGCAGTACGGTATATATTGTGCACTCTTACTTTTCAAGAATTCTGACGCCCAAGACTCCCTCCCTCCTTCGTTTCAACGCGTTGTTTGTTATTGAATTAACAAATCAGCTTCAAATGAGGGACGTTGCATCCTCTAGGGTAAAGAAACAAAAAAGAAAACAAACAAGTAACCATTGCGATATAATTATAATGCAATTAAATGCAAAGGGGCAAGCGAGCTGGACAATAATGATGAAAATAATCCCTGGAGAAGGGGAACAAGAGGGACAAGGGACAAACATAAATCTCCAAACACAGCTACGTGACTGGTGAGCGACCGAAAAAATCCGCCTGGTCCGGGTATCGAACCCGGGACCTCTCCATTACAAGTGGAGCGCTCTACCAACTGAGCTAACCAGGGGTTAGACGTCAGTAGAGCAAACGGGTTTTATCAGCTGCCACCAGTCTAACACCAACAAGGGTGAAGCTTGCAATTTAATGATATAATTATAATGCAATTAAATGCAAAGGGGCAAGCGAGCTTCACCCTTGTTGGTGTTAGACTGGTGGCAGCTGATAAAACCCGTTTGCTCTACTGACGTCTAACCCCTGGTTAGCTCAGTTGGTAGAGCGCTCCACTTGTAATGGAGAGGTCCCGGGTTCGATACCCGGACCAGGCGGGTTTTTTCGGTCGCTCACCAGTCACGTAGCTGTGTTTGGAGATTTATGTTTGTCCCTTGTCCCTCTTGTTCCCCTTCTCCAGGGATTATTTTCATCATTATTGTCCAGCTCGCTTGCCCCTTTGCATTTAATTGCATTATAATTATATCATTAAATTGCAAGCTTCACCCTTGTTGGTGTTAGACTGGTGGCAGCTGATAAAACCCGTTTGCTCTACTGACGTCTAACCCCTGGTTAGCTCAGTTGGTAGAGCGCTCCACTTGTAATGGAGAGGTCCCGGGTTCGATACCCGGACCAGGCGGATTTTTTCGGTCGCTCACCAGTCACGTAGCTGTGTTTGGAGATTTATGTTTGTCCCTTGTCCCTCTTGTTCCCCTTCTCCAGGGATTATTTTCATCATAACCATTGCGAGCAACACCTTTCATCAAAGAACACGCCGCCCGAGAACGGCTCCCTCTTTTTCTTTTTTTTTTTTATTCACCTTGTTACTTTATTTTGTTGTTGGATCCGACTGTTCTCTTTTTTGTAACGATGCCGACCGTAGCAACCGTTCTGGTCATACGATTGGCGTTTGTTTTGTCATGCGACGACATGGCCAGACCGATTAACCAGTCAGTTTGTTAGAATGGTGTCACGAGGTATAAAATGGCGGATCAAATAAAAATAATAAATGCAAAGAAGCGCGCAGTTCTGCTTGTTTAGCCCCCTCGGCGCTTTATTCTTCAAGAGGCGAGCGTCGCAGTGCCATGGCGTTTAACCTGTGCCGTCTTCATGAAAGACCCTCTTGAAGCAATTAATTTGCTTCAGGGCATGGGCCTGCTCCTGGTTTCGTGTGCGTGCCCAGAGTGCGAAGCTGCGATGACGCAACAAGTCCGCGCTAGAACTGCGGATGGTTATTCGTGGGGGTACGGTGTGTGGATGACTCGTGAGGTGCCCAAGAGGAAGCCGGTCAAGGTTCAGTGTCGGGGCGAGGTCTCGGTACGGAGCGGTTGCTTTTTCGAGGGATCGCACCTGACGCTTCCCCAACTCATGAGGATCATCTACCTCTGGTGCCAGAACCTACCGTGCGCCATCATTCAGCGGGAGACTGATGCCGCAAGTAAGACAATAAATGATTGGACGAGTTTGTCGGGAGGTTGTGGTAAACGCCGTCTTTACGCATTCAGAAATGATTGGCGGCGAAGGCGTGACTGTAGAACTAGACGAGAGTATGTTCGGGCGGCGAAAGTAGCATCGCGGGTATTTAAGGCCTGGTCAGTGGGTTTTCGGAGGTGTGGAGCGTGCCAGTGGGTGCTGCCTTCTTGTTCCCGTGGAGACCCGTGACGCTAAAACCCTGCCAGGGCTAATAGCCAAGTGGGTCCGCCCTGGAACAAGAATAATCACAGGTTGTTGGGCTGGCTATCGCAAGCTTGCAGATGACGCTCGCTTCACGCACCTCATCGTTAACCACAAGCTGCACTTTGTCGACCCGAACACTGGTGCGCATACCAATACGGTGGAGGGCACCTGGGCCGATTTGCTCATCTTGCGGCTGCGGTCACGGCTGCGGCCAAGAGGGATTTTTACGTCACGTGACCAGCTCCATGGGGACAAGGAAGTACCTAGCGTCCCTGCCTAATGGCGGAGTGATCCGCGTCGCTTCAAGCACAAAAGCCTAATTTCGCTCGCAGAAACTGATTGCAGGGACTTTCATCTGTAGTCCAATTGACCGCCCCTTTATACTGTAGGAGCAGCAGGTAAAGTTACGGCCAGGGAGGGTAAATAGGAGCCAAAATAAAGAAGAAAACACACGAGATAAAAGCGGTGGCAGTATATCCATATACTTCCGCCAGCGCTCGTGGCTCGCGCCTTCTCCTGTGGCCATAAAGAGAGAAACAAAATTCTCCTGTGGCCGAGAGGTTAGAGCGCCGGTACTTGTCGTCGTGGCGTGAAAGTTCCGGGTTCAAATCGCGCTAGGGACTTCTATTTTCTTTTTTTTTTTTGTATTTTGCGCGTGTCTAACTTTTTAGCTGTGATCCTTTTTAGGAAATCATCCACTTGCACTACTGCGCCTTACACGGTTTTTACTGTTAGTCCCACCTGTTCAATCGAAACACCGGGAAGAAAAAGGAAAGATCAACGCAAGTTAACGCGCTAATACAATCATTTCATTCCATTTGTTGATCCAAAGTCATTTTAGGTGTTTGCATTAGAGAGAGGGACCTAAAATGACTTTCGATAATAAATGGAAATAATTATAATGAATTTCATTTGTTGTTCCAAAGTCATTTTAGGTGTTTGCTTTAGTGAGAGGGTTTGCGATGTCGACGCCTGATTCATTTTTGCATTCGGTCGTGATCGTCCGCTAATCTAACTAAAATTCAACAACTCATGTGTTAATATTACAAAGCGATTGCCACAACAAAATGTAAAGAGTATAAATATACTTTTTATCACATTCCATGCAAGTAAAAGCATGATTTCTTTTATTTCGGTTTAATCAAACGGCTCACCCGTTACGCGGTGAGCCCGTTTGATACTGAAGTAAAGAACGGCGGCATGGACACGTCTCTTTCATCCGCATGCAGTCTCGAAAAAGCTATCTTGATTGTCAGTGCCCATGCCATAAGTGTAGGCAGTGCAACGACGTAGCAATCGCAACGCGAAACCAGACTGTGCCTCTATGTTGCCGACCGCGCTGGCTCTGCTGAAATGTGAGCCTAGGACCCTCAAGCACCCAAGAAGACGCGGTTAATTCTGAATTTTAATTTAGGATACGGGTTATAGACCCCTTAAAAAAACTATGACAACAGCCAAAAAAGCTCTATCTGGTTGCTTACACTCGGAAGCAGACGCCTTCTTGAAGGGTACACCCGGTTGGTTTACGTCGCTTCAGTACGAGTTTCGTGGTGTTGTAAGATGGTGGTGGGTTAAACACACCAGCCATTTTCTTTTTCACGCGCTCAAAAATTATTCTTTTTTTGTTTTGAGATTCACAACTTTTTTTGTTTTATTTTAATTTTATTTTTTCACTTTTTATATATTTCACAAGAGACTGAATTATGACATTAAGTTACTGAAAGTTAAAGTGAATTGGTTCCTTGAACGGTCTTTATGTGTTTTTGTGATGCGCTCGCAGCCACCTTGTTGTGAAATATAAGTGAGTGTTGCTGTCTTCTGGCGTGTAACCGCTTGCGGTTACGTCATCCTGTTATTCTAGAGACTATTCCGACTTAGTCGCGAGAATATGCCATACGCAGCGCACAGTTGTCGACGATGCGGTGTCTACGGGCTCCACCGATTGCTAGTCGCAGCGCTCGAGTGTCCTCTGGCCGCCGAACTCGCCAGCCGGTTACAGAAAGCATGCGAAGCAGGTAAGCTTCATGTCTAGACGCAGTTTTTCGAAAGTTGTGTTTGATTCCGTCTGCTTGGATGGCCCAGCAGATCGAACAGGCTCCCGTATCAAATGGGCACTGTGCTTCAAACGGGTTCCCGCATCCCATAATCACGTTTTATCCAGACGGCTTTTCAAGTTTTCCACCCGTTTTATCCATACAGGTCGAGCAAATTTCGGCCCGTTTGAATTTGAAATGTTTTTTTTTCTTTTTTTTTTCTGCAGGGTAAGCAGGAATATACAGCATTTCGAGACACTTCGGTACCTTAGATGACTTCGTAAGTTTATGACTTTCCTGCGTAAAAAGAAGCGTAAAATGCAGCAGACAAAATGGAAGGGCAAAAGTCAAAACTAAACGGAGCTTGTCCTTTCCAGCCCTCTTTATATAAACTAAATTCCTCAGCAGTCAAAGAAATATGCCAGCTTAGCTTAGAGAGACAATGGATCATTGCGGTGCCAGTGACAGAAAACTGACAATCCATTAGAAGGTGAAATAGTTTTCTCTTCTTTTGTAATAAAAGCTGTACTTAAATGCAGCCTGCCTTCCTTTCACCGGCACAGATATTTCAGATTCGGCAAATAGACCTGCTTCTTTTATCATATTCAATAATTAGAAAGCATTATTTCAGAAAGGCGAATATCTACTGCTGGTGCTTCCGAACCTAATATTTTAATTTATTTCGCTCCTTTTCATGAAATATATTTTGGCGACTCATAACTTCCGATGTCTATTCGGCAAAATATGATTAGAAGATTATTAAAATGCAAACCCACTGTTTTGATCCCTTTTACACAAAATGGAAATAAACTTTCCGCATAAAAAGCTTGATTCACAAACAGTTTCTGACTTTTTACAACACAAAATCAATAACAACAACGCATCCACATGCATTCACCCAGTACTCAGTAGACGCTGGTACATGTTCGTCTCTGATTCCAATATTAACCGTTAATTCGTTCAATTTTAAAATGGCAGCATTAGAAGGAAATATGGAGATTTCTGAAAACAATACTAATCATCTGTCAAAGAGATAATACAATAGGTGGGATGGCAATGGGCGCACCGAAACGTTAAGTGCGTGCTTTACTTATATAAAAAATACACATGGTTCAAGTTGCATCTGGGATATTACGGTGTGACAAAGAGTAAAGCATCAACATGTTTCTTTATTTTTATAGGATCGTATTCGCTTTGGTTGTTCATTATCGATACATAGTAATTGCACGTTCTTTTTCAGTGAAACGATGAAAAGAGCAAAAGTACTACAAATAGCCAAGTATTTTACCAGTCAGTAAAGAATCCGGACGTCAACATTTGATTAAAGGAATTCGCAAGTTCAGCCTATATTCACTTTAAAGATATACAAGGAAAAATGGTTCTAGCTTCTCAAATCATTTTTCTGCAATATTGTTAAGTATATTGTTGATAATTTTGTCTAACATCTTCCATTTTGCCAGCTGAACACAATCCATATACTGTGAGACAGACTCGAAGAACAGATTCGCCCAATGACTGACATACCTTTTGGAGTTTTAACTTGATACATTTTTGAAATCGCCATATACAGTATATATAAGTTGAGACAACTGCCTGTGGTTTATTTACTATGATCTAGGTGTTTTACCAGGATATCTCGTCAAAAACAGATCCTAAATTCATATCACTACCTTTGTAATTAACTTAAACAAAAGTGATCTTATTACTATCCTGCTTTAAAACCTAATATTAACCTTTAAATTTTAGTTTGTACGGGTTTTGAATATTCTGTCTATATCATCTGAACAAAGCTAGCACTAGGAAACTACTGCCTGTTTTTTTACGCTTTTCACAGGTGAGAGGCTGCCAGCCGAGCCATTAATGTTGTCCTTCGCTTTCATTTCACTCCTAACCTGTCACCGACTATATTCGACACTATAGTAACCTCAGAGATCAGTACTCGGTAAAGAAGGTTGTGTTATGCCAGATCAACGGAATTGGAGAGACAGTTCTGTGCGTGTGTTTTGGTGAATACTTTGCTTTCAGAAATTTTTTGTATGATAACATATTTTGTAGCAAAAAAAAGAATATTGTCTTATAGCTTTACTATTCAAGGCTTATACAAGAGGTACTTGCTCCCGATTACAAGCAAGAATTGGAAATCACCCAAAAGTATACCCAAGGGCTATTTATAGCCATCTCCTGATTTCGACGCCGACGACGAACAAGTAGAAAACTTTGTCTATTAATAGCCCAATCTGCAAACTGTTCTATGGCACGGGTAATGAGGGGGAACAAGAACTCCAAAAATTATCCCGTACAAAATTGTCCCTAAAGAAACTGCATCTCAAGATGAATCTTAGGGGCTATGGTACCATTTTGCCATCTTTCGAATGCGTCATACGGTTTCGTCAAAGATACGAGTGCTGCCGCCAGTAAAAGAAAAGAAAAACATTAATTGTAAATTTCAAATGTTACAACACAGCCTTCGGCCTCGTTTGCGCTCTTCCGCGTGCCCTGTCGAGGTGCTCTCTTGTATAAAATGGCTTGGAATATAGACGACTCTGAATACAAGTCGAATTAAAAAATAAGTCTACAAAAACTCAATATTAGTTTTCGGTGTTCTAAAGAGCCCTAAGGGTGGGACCACTCTACTAATTGCTTACGCAAATTCAGCACACACAAATGGCTTTTAACACAATCAAACATCAAAGTATTTTACACACATGTTTGCTTTTGAGAATGCGCTCTCTTCCCTCCTGCATTAAAACTCTTTTCAGATCAAATGTCAGTTGCCCCTCCAGTGGCAATTGCAAGTTTGTTCGACACTGAAACGGGGAATAAAACCAACCCTTCTCTCTTTCTTTTAGGATGGCAGCGACAATGGACACGACCCCTTTGTCAGGGAGGGACTCTATTTGCAGCAAAGGCATTTGAACAAAAATAATTGAAAAAAAAAACGTCGCTAAGTCGTGTTCTTCCTCTGATTAGAATTGCTCAATGTCACTTCCATCGAAATCACCCTCCATTTTGCACTCTTTTTCTTTTTTTTTTTGGGGGGGGGGGGGATTTTGCGTTTATCGAGGATGATTTTTTAACGTTTTTTTAGTGTATCGCGTTCGTAGTGGCAAATAGATATCACGAACTGGGAACTTGCTTTAATGAGTTGTCGTCTATACCTTTTGAAAGCTTTCTTTTATTCATTATTATGCACTGTTTCCCATTAGTACTACGGAACCCAATGGCTTTGAAACGTGACTTTAAGCTACTGGCGCTGAATGCGCTGGCGTCAAATAAAAGAAATCACATTCTGAACGTTGACGAGGGTCATTGAATCTGAATTTTTTTCTTTGGTATTCTTTAAGTTGCTTCTTTTGTTGTTGAAAAATTTCAACTCCATAATGTGATCTTCAGCACTCAAACTTTTAGCGGTGATTATGTGAATCCATAAAGGAAAAGTTGGCCATGTCTTACTTTCATTTTTTTTAATTTATATATATATATATATATATATATATATATATATATATATATATATATATATATATATATATATATATATATATATATATATATATATATATATATATATATATATATCTATATATATGGGCGTTTTCATCTGAAATCGTGCATTCAAAAAGGGTCAAATTTTGAATTTCGCTGAAAAAAATATAAGTTATGGCGTCGTCTTTAGAAACGCAGTAGCCACAAAGCGCAAGTTCTTCGCATTTTTTGTTCTCGACTTACGAATTTTAAAAGAGGCTGCGGCGGAAAGCAGTGTTTTTCACATCCGTCGTGGGTCGGATGTTTCACTCAATCTCCCGCCGTGGATTTTCAGTCCACATTAAATTAACTTTTTTCAAGCACTCTGTGAGCACATTTAAAAGGCTCTAATACCGTAAAATAATTTTAGTCGTTTTGCTTTTTTTTCTGTAAAAATGCCAAAAGCACCCCCTTGACGCATTTTGACAATTAAATACTGGCGATCTACTGGGGTTACATCAATGTTTTTTTTCCTGTGTATTGCGAGCCCAAAACACGATCATTAATTATATTATAAAATAACTCGGCTGTATATAATATCTTTTCCGGGGCGTTTACGTAAATGTTATGCGAAAACCAAAAAGTACTAATTTTGAAATCGATTTTCTCAAAATGACCATTTTTAATTTTTCTTTTTTTTGTTAAAATGTATATATGATAGTTGTATACTCAAAAAGCAAGTCCAGAGAGTGTTATTTTGTTCCTATGTTTTATGTTTAAGCTTCAATATCGGAAAAAAGACGTCTTGGTTTGGCAAGACTTATCACTTGCACCTGAAACATTTCCTACCGCTTGGAAGCGCTCTGCTGTTGTTCCATTACATAAATCGGGAGATCGATCCATGGTTAACAACTATAGGCCAGTCTCCCTCCTTTGTAGTTTTTCTAAAGTTTATGAAATTGTTTTGCACACCCGCCTTTACGCATATTTTTGTCGGAAAATTATTCCTGAGCAACATGGTTTCATGAAAGGCCGCTCCACAGAAACAAACCTGTGTTCCTTCCTACATCAGATTGTACCACCTGTCCATAGCGGAGGACAAGCGGATGTAGTCTACTTTGATATGAGCAAAGCTTTTGACAAAGTTAATCACCGATTACTGTTGAGTAAACTCTGTAGTTACGGTCTGTCCCTTAAGTACTGTCGTCTCCTCGATAGTTACTTATCTCATCGGCTTAACTTTGTGCGAGTATCCGGCCGATTATCTGCTCCTTTTTTATCTACTTCTGCGGTTCCTCAAGGCAGTAACCTCGGTCCTCTGCTGTTTTTGGTTTTTGTAAATGATCTAACTTCCTGCATCAAACACACGCGGTTTTTGTTATTTGCTGATGATATTAAGTTGTTTACAGCGGTTAAAACGGTTGACGATTGTAAATGTCTTCAGCGCGATATAGATTCTATTTCGGCGTGGTGTTTTTCAAATGACCTACTCTTAAATGAGTCAAAGACGAAAGTTATGTCCCTTTCTAGGAAGCGTGAAATTCTGAGTTTTCCCTATGTATTAGATTCCACCAATATTACTCGCGTTGAGGTCATTCGTGATCTAGGCGTTTTTATGGATCCTGCAATTAATTTCAACCATCACGTGACCACAATTACGAATGCTTCCTTTCGAGTGCTGGGAGCCATTACACGAGTGACACGCGATTTTTCTAAACCACTTTGTATTTTACGTTTGTTCTCTTCACTGGTGCGTAGTCGTGTTGAATATGCCTCAGTTGTCTGGAACTGTATTGGAGTGACAAATTCAGGTTTAATTGAGAGTGTTCAACGTAGGTTTGTTCGTGTTTTGTTTGATCGTTATTTTCAACCGAATTATTTCTATAGTTATGAGAGGATTTGTGAACTCGTGAAGTTAGACTCGTTGCATAACAGGAGAACAATTCGTGAACTGACATACTTGTATAAGATTGTAAATGGTATAATTGACTCCCTAGAGCTACTCGGCCACATCTATTTGCACGTTCCTCGTCAGTCTTGTAGACTTCATACTTTGTTTTATCCTTCAGACTTTTATCATGCTGCACCCATAACACGCCTACAATTGTCTTATAACCATTTAGAACAGATTTGTGCGAATGCTAGCCTTGATATATTTGATGAAAAGCGTAAATTTCGACAGTGTGTTGAGGCTATTGTTCTTTCCTAACGTTTCGCTTTTATCCTGTTTAGCGTTGTATTTCTGAAGGAATAAGTGCACCACTAAGGAGGCGTCAAGCTGTTGGTGGGTCACTGAAAATAAGAATAAACAATAAGTTAGATATAGCGGCCCGTGCGTCCCTCTGAAGTGTGAAAAACGTTTTCTTGAATTTTTGTCTGCGTTTTGTAATAAATTATAAACGGATTTTGTGGTACTGAATAGTTACTTATGTTTTGATAAGAGCGAAAACCGCGAGAAACATATCTAATCAAATCAGCAGGCCTAGTAGACATTCAATTTCGAAGAGGCACAGACGTTGTATTGTTTCGATTTATAAAACTTTCACTGTAAACTAGCATGACTAAATAATAGCTGTCATATTATTATGACATAGAAAGTCACCACATTATTGATATATTATATACAATTCCTTCCGAAACCAAAGGCTAGGGTTGGTTCACCGCACATCGCACAGATCACAAGGAAATGGCCTCTCGCTTCCGTAATACATAAACGTGATGACACAGAAACGCTCCGAAACACGTAGAGCGATTGCCACGGAGAGGGGTATCGAATAAAAATAAATAAATAAGGACAAAATTACCCAACTTCGATCTTAACAAAAATCACGTTAAAAAAAATAAAATATTTAGGTTTGAGAGGTGGTTGAAGAGGCAGGCCAAGAAGTCGATGACACGTGAAGGTAAAAGAAAGAACAGCAAAAAAATACTTAATCAAGACGGAAAAATTCAGCCGCACCCGGCAAGAAAAGAAACCAACTCCTGCTGGAATTCCCTAAACGGGACACAATCAAATGCGTGCGAACACACCCTCTACAGCACCGTCAGGTCGCTACGCCATGACGAAATAAACCCAACAACTAAACAATGCTAGCAAACAGATAATCAGAAAACGTAAAAAAAAAAAAAAACATTCAGCAGAATTGCACCCGAAGAACAAAGTTCATTGGGCGAAGAAACACACACAAAATAAAAAAAGTCTTAACTGACCGACGCCGAGTCCAGTCCCACGACATTGAAGCCTGGCAGGATGACGTCGTCCAGATGATGCTCGAATCTATTCTTCGCTCTGTTCCGCAGAGCCACGACGGCTGCGCGAAACAATGACTGTGCGGCAGAGAGTGAAGAATAGATTCGAGCAGCGGTGCGCACGAAAGTAACGGAGACGTAACATGCCTCGAGCTTCATATCGGGAGAGGAGCTTTCGAGGTAGTTACAGTTACTCAAACTTTCTCTTTCCCTTTCCCTTTTTCAAAAGAACACGTCAGCCAGCGCTAACTTTTCATCTCGGGAGAAGGCCAGTCTTCACAAACGGTTACAGTTGACAAGGAGTCTGACTTCGACCCAACTAGTCACCGGGCAGAATAAACACAAATATATTTACCAGCACGCTCGTTTTTAATGTTAGTCTTCGGACTTTGCTGTTTACAAACGAGATAACGTTTCCATGCCATCGGATCTCTGCGGAGAGAGATAGAGCACAGCCGCTTCAAGGACAGGGCGCTCGAAGCTTGGGCAAATACGCGGCATCGTTTCACGCGTGCACGAATGACTGGTTTTCGAAATTTCTCGACATCCCTAACAGAACCGGCCCATCTTCGTGTGTGCGTCCGCGGGATGTTTGTCCCGTGCCGCCGGTTTTAGCGCGCACGCGGCGTTGTTTTGACCGGCAAAACTGTCGTTGACCATCGATATTGTAAGGCAGTGGTGTTTTCATCCTCCCAGGCAACAATTCCTGTGATTTCGACTGACTGACTCCTCCAGGGTGGCCGTGACTGTTCGCCGCGTCAACCACACATTCGTACCGTTTCACTCCTCGTGACACAGGGTGCGCTGCTCGCTTTACTGTCAGGACTCACGGGCCGTCTTATCTAACACAACGAGCACGAAAGATCGTGGTCATCTGTTGGTTACGAAAGGGCGGGATGTTCATATAGGCCAATGAAGGCCCCGAATCATTGCGACGTCTTCCGATTTCTACACATTAAATATTTACGACGCCTGCTGGTGAGTTAAGAAGTGTTGCTTCCTCTTTTGAACTCCTGCAGCGTAGCTTGAGGCCCATAATAAAATTTAAATAATCAATAAATATAACAGGTTGGAACTACTGTATTTTATTTTTATGTGGGAACGTTGAAAAAAGGCAAAAAATATTTCCAAGTTTGTGAGGACGCGCAATTCGCAAGTCCGTTTCGAGCCGTAAAAAATAAAATTTTGTACGAGATTGGGGCTTAAATATAGAACATACAAACAAAATACACACTTTCTTGACTTGCTTTCCGAGTAGCCAACTATCATATCTATATTTTAACAAAAAAAGAAAAAAAAAGAAAAGGTGTTTTTTGTTAGAAAATCGGTTTCAAATTTGGTACTTTTTGGTTTTAGCATAGCATTAAAGTTAACGTACCGCAAAAGGAATCTCATGCAACTGAGTGATTTTATAATATATATAAAGAACGTGTTTTGGGCTCTCCATAGACATAAAAACTGTCTACGTAGCCCAAGTAGATCGTCAGTATTTAATTATCAAAGTTCGTCAACAATTAACCGGGGGCGAGGGGCGTTTTTGAAATTTTTACAGAAAAAAAGGAAACGCCTAAAATTATTTTATGGAATTAGAGCCTTTTACCTGTGCTTACAGAGTGCTTGAAAAAAGTCAGTGTAATGTAGACTGAAAATCCACGATGGGAGATCGAGCGAAACATCCGACCCACGACGGATGTGAAAAATTGCTTTCCGCCGCGGCCTTTTTTAAAATTCGCAAGTCGAGAACAAAAAATCCGACGAACTTGCGGTGTGTGGCTACTTCGTTTTTAGAGACGACACCATAACATATATTTTTTTAGCGAAATTATAAATTCTACCATTTTTGCCTACACGATTTGAGATGAAATCACCCATATATATATAACGGGCATGGTGGCGGGGGCCGAAGGCGTGGGTATAACTGAGAAGAAAAGAAAACGCTTGGTGAAAACAGCAACAACGAACGGTTTATTCTTCGACATTTCGACCGGAGTCCGGCCTTCATCAGGATATTATATATATATATGGTGTGTTTTTTCGTTTTTTTTATTCTTTTAGCTTTGTTTAAAAAAAGCGCCTTAAAGAATGCGACAGAAGAAAACTTTTTCAAAAAGGGCTGTCTCAGGCCGAAACGTCGACCAACTTTACCAATAATATGTTTTAAAAACTCTAACAACCGACTCAAGTGCGTTTTTTTTTTGTGTAGTATACTTTTCGTCATCCTGCGCTATGTTTTTACCTTATATATATATTATTACGTTTTAATTTACAAGAGGACGTCCATAGCCAAATTATAGCAGATTAGAAGTGTGTCACACGCCGTCTGCACGCGCTCGTCGTCGTCCTCGGTGAGGTTCTGGCACGCGCCTCAGCAACACCGCTACAATATATATATATATATATATATGTGTGTGTGTGTATATAATATGACAGCTAATACCTAGTCATGCTAGTCTACTGCGAAAGTTTTATTAATCCAAACAATACAACGTCTGTGCCTCTTCGATATTGAAGGTCTACTAGGCATGCTGATTTGATATGTTTCTCGTCGTTTCCCTCTCTTATCAAAACATCAATAACTATTCAATACCACAAAGTAAGTTTATAATTGATTAGAAACCGCAGATAAAAATTCAAGAAAACTTTTTCACAATTCATAGAAACTCACGGGTCGCTATGTCTGACTTAGGTCTTACAAAACGAAGACGCCTTTTTCCGATATTGATGCTTAAATATAGAACATACAAACCAAATTCTCGACTTGCTTTTCGAGTAGACAACTATCATATCTACATTTTACAAAAAATAAAAAAAATAATAAAAAAGTGTTTTTTCGAGAAAATCGATTTCGAAATTGGTACTTTCTGGTTTTCGTATAACATTAACGTAAACGTCCCGAAAAGGATATCGTATACAGCTGAGTGATTTATAATATATGTAAAGAGTGTGTTTTGGGCTCTCCATAGACATAAAAAAATATTGATGTAACCCAAGCAGATAGCCAGTATTTCATTGTCAAATTTCGTCAACAAACAGTATTTGACATTTTTACAGAAAAAAAAGCAAAACGCCTAAAATTATTTCATGATGTTAGAGCCTTTTACCTGTGCTCACAGATTGCTTGAAAATTTTTAATATAATGGAGACTGAAAATCCACGAGCGAAACATCTGACACGCGACGGATATAAAAAACACTGCTTTCCGCCGCGGCCTCTTTTAAAATTCGTAAGTCAAGAACAAAAAATCCCACGATCTTGCGGTTTGTTGCTACTGCGTTTTTAGAGACGACGCCATAACGTTTATTTTTTTCAGCAAAATTAAAAATTCGACCCATTTTGCCTGCACGATTTGAGATGAACTCACCCAAATATATATATATATATATATTTGGGTCAGTTCATCTCAAATCGTGCATATATATATATATATAGATATATACAGGGATGGGCAAAATACATGCAAATATGTATCGAAATTCAAATACAAAATACTTCGTCAAAAATGTATTTAATTACAAATCTAATTACGTTTTCAAAAAAGCATTTAAGTACAAGATAGAAATACAACCAAATGTATTTGGTGTCCTCCAAATACTTTTCCAAATAGAAGCCTCAAAATGTGCGTAAGCGACTTCAGGGCACCTGCAACGAGTTTCTGGATATCTCATTGTAATTTTGCATTGTACACTCGGGAGTTAGTGTGCAAGGCTCTAGTAACGTAATATAAATATAATCACAAAAAAAAAATGTATTCAGCTGCGACGTAATAGGTGAAAAAAGTACAGAGCTTCAAGCAGCTTTTTTTTGTCATTTACATTTTGGTATAGACCAAGAAACAACCGAAACGATCAAGATGCGCAGCACTATATTTTTATTGTTGCACCTAGCACCAGTTACAAAAATCTGGACGACCCGCGCATTTAGAATGTTCCAGGCAAAAATATGAATGGAAATCAGGCTGGAAAGCATCACAAGTTGTCACAGGCACTTATTTAGCCAGTCTGCCTGTGAACGTCCATTTCGTCACTATTCTTGCCCTGGACTAGCACCGTAATCACAAAGTTTCTAAACGCTTGTGTTTGATTAAGAGATACTGCATTTGGTGCAGAAAGTAGTTTTCTTCCTGCTCTGGACAGTGACAATAAATTTGAGGGATGTATTTTCGCCCACAAAATTGTATTTAATTACAATTGTATTTGAAATACCCACGTTTTAGTATTTAAATACACAGGTCAACTACATACCCCAATTTGTAATTAAATACAAATGCAAACTGCACAAAGTATTTGAAATACGTATTTCAAATACTTGTATTTGAAATACTGCCCATCCCTGTATATATAGATATGCAGGGAATCTCAGAGAACGTAGGCCAAATCGCTCCTGCGAAAACTACTCATCGCAACGAAAAAAAGTTTGTGGCGTTTTGGTCGCGGGCCAGGGGCCCAGTTAAGAAAATTATAACAGTCCGGGATAATTAAGTGCTTAATTATTTTTGCGTAATTAACTTTCTAGTATTGTGTTTAAGGGCATGGTTTAAATTAGAAAATTCCTCAGCGTCATCGAAAAACACTAAATCAACAAATTGCAGAACAATAGAAGGCACGCGAAGCATTTTATGGCTTTCTGAAAAACCGCACAAATTAAACCGGTTTTTAAGTTTCCGTTTGCTATCGGAGCCCATCTCGGCCCCGGCTGCACCGCGCCCCGTGGAGAGATAGTGCAACCAACCTCTGCTGCGCTGTCATCACGCAACGATGACTTTTTTCTGTATTTTTAGATGTATGCAACAGTAATTAATATCCGAAAACCTAAAAATCTAACTTATCATTAAAGCACGTTAATTCATGGCAGATATTCCATACAGTCACCGTCACTTTGAATGCAGACGGCTTCCAAACATTGCATATTGTGACTTAAACTTTATATATTACATATATTAAGGGAACCTTGCAACGCTCTAATTAATCGGTGATAAAGTCGTAGCTTTGCTGCATTTTCACTATTTCAATTTTGCTTTTTCAGATGTTTATTTTTTAACGTTCTTCATTATCATTCATAGTTCGCATTATCCATATCATGTACATTGTGTACGTATATTCTGTATAAGTTGTGTATTTGTTCCTGAGAAATAGTAGTTTGCCTACATATTTGTCTGTTATTTTCTATATTTTTATACATTTTAATACCACTCCTTGTGTCTTGATAAACCTCAGTCCACAAAAAAAAAACAAAAAAAAACTAAAGCTTTGGTGGGCGCTACAGTTAAAATCAAGCATTATTATTATTACTAGTGTTAGCTATCAGTTAGGTATGAGCTAAAGTACACTTCAGTCGTATGGAAATCCATTTACAAATCTAAGAGCTTGAGAATTGACAGAGTTAAAACGAATGTATACGCATCTTCAAGCATCCTCATCTAAAGAAATTTGTAAATTGTTTAAACTTTGAAGATGACCAAGGATTCGTCAACACGCTAAGTCTCCAGCAACGTTGAGCCAAAATGGATTGCACATTTTGTTCAAGAGACTGCAAGACTTCATTGACTCTCCCAACCTGTTGTCAGAAGTTAGCCTTAGACTTCCATGTCTGCCCACGGGGATTAGGTCATCATTTTATATATCTTAAAATTCCAGCCACTTACCGCAACTCAATAGGTTGGTGCTATTTTATAATCTCTACTCTGACATTTGAAATGTTTTGCTCGGGGCGCGCTAGTTGGAGCATTTCTGGCGATTTATTCTAATACAGCGCAATAAAATAGTTTACTTTTCTACTGGTTTAAAATTGTAATGCCTTGCTCGTGTGTCTGTTTTGTGTTTGTGCTCTGTATCTGTTTTTAAGCCTAAACTCCACTATGAAATTATTATTATGTGGCTATGAAACACGTGGACAGCGTTGCGGCTTTGAACTTGAAATATTTTCATGTTTGCGTGCGTGTGTGTGTTTACTGAAATGTGCAGCAGCACAGAGACCGATCGGTTGTTCCTGGAAACTGTAAAGCACAAATTTATTGATTAAAATATTATAACTATGACTATTATTTCAAGATTTTGATGTGACAGACGAGCCCTTTTGATTGTTTTATAATTTGTTTTAATGACTAGCATTTTTTAAACAAGTGCCTGTTTTCTGTTTTTGTGCTTGATTTTTGCATTACATGGTATCAAAGGAAGCGATCAACAAGCCCCATGTCGAAAGAACTGGGCCTCATTTTCTGCTACATTCAATGGTTAAGAGTGACAGTGGCGCCTTGTGTTTTTCTATAGCCTTTGAACTGAAGAGTTTTTATTTTATTTATCGAAAGCGTCATTCTTCAGATGGAAACACTGTAAAAATTGATGGTATAGAAAATATCAATTTTAATCTAAAAATGCTAAATACATGGGAGGTATCATCTCAAATCGGGCAGACTAAAAGGGTCTCATTTTTAATTTTGACGAAAAAAAATATATGTTCTGGGGGCATTTCTTAAATGAAGGAGGGCGCAAACCGCACGTTCCCCAGATTTTTTGTTCCAGTCACGAAGCGTAGAAGCCGCAGTGGCAAAAACTTGTGTTTTTGCCCGCCGTCGCAGGTCGCGTGTTTCACACCCTCTGCTGGAGCTAATGTTTTTTCTATACCTTTTAACTTTTCCCTCTCATTTAGAAGCTACTATAAAAATACCTTGACGTATTTTAATATTTCTAGAACCTGTACTGTTTTCTTAAAAAAATGTCCAACTCGTCACTTAGGTCGATTTTGGTCAACTTTGACAGGTCATTACTTTGTCTGTAATTAAGGTAAATTTTCTTTCTTTGGCTACATAGTATATAGTATTGGCCCAAAGCAAGCCTCAGATGGGTGTAATAATATCATTATGATTTGATGACTAGCCGCTCCGCTACCTTCACGTAATTGTTCTAAGAAATAACACATTTTGAAAGTTTGAAATGATTTTCTCAAAAACCCAAATTTTGCACAATTTTATTTTTTAAATTCTTTTAGATATCAGAGCCGATTACAAGAAAATTCAATCTAGAAATGTAATATTTTGGTTGTATGCCCTCTATTTGAACCGTAATCGCGTGAAATGTGTGCTTATTTGACTAAAATGAGCACAGATTTCACACGATTTGGAAAATGTGTTTTTATTTTCGTTTGCGGTTTCAAAAGGAAAAGTAAAGTAAGCGTGCTTGTTATATTCATTGTAATTTAAAACTCGAAATAAGAGAGAAACCACATAAGCACACTTCAAAATAACGAGTAACACGTATCAAAAGGCAACGCAACATGCAAAAAATTGTTTCGATATAAAGCTGTTCAAAGTAAACGAGGGTGACTACTCATTATACAGCTTATTACGATTGATTGATAAATTCTCACACCATTCAAATCTGTACATAAATGTGCTGGAATTTATTTAACGAGTTTCAAAAGTGGACAAAAAATAACTTCCAGAATTCATCAGACGTGCCCAGTGAAGAGCCACATGATTCGAGAAAGCGCATGTGAAGTCCACGTGCCGTCATCTTGCACTTCAATTTTGCTGAAAATTAAAGTGTCGTGATCAAGCGCGCGGTGCAAGAACATCATTGGAAGAGCAAGTTGGTTTCCATCTTTACCTTCGGGGCTACATAGTGAGCGACGACATCGTCCATGACTCGTCCCATGCGCTCTTTCCGCTCAACGTCGTCGAAGGGCGGCTGGAGGAAGTATTGGCAATTTTCACCCAACTCGTTTATATTTCAGACGGTGCTCCAAGGCACTTAAAAGCAGGCACCAGGTGTACAAATTAAAAAAAAAAAGAAATGACGTCGCCAAGTGGATATTCTCCGCATCAGGACACGGGAAAAGCTCGTGTGATGGAGTGGGCGGCGTGCTCAAGCACCAGGCATCCATGTAGGGCTTGATAACTACAGAATTGTACTCCGTAACGAACGCGCGAAGCTTCGTTGAGGCACGCAGACGGAAAGTCAAAGGGATTGTTCTACTCCCAATCGCCAAAGAGAAGCTCACGCGTTTCCGGACGATCAAGAAAGAATTGTGGGAGAAGTTAAACCCAACAAAAGACACCCGATCCTCACACGTGTGGAGGAAGACACTGGAGGAAGGCCGCTTGAACACTGCCCTATAACGATCTGCTAAACCACAGAGTAGGTGCATACACGTGTCAAGGCATTCGCATACCGCGTTTTTCCCCAAAATTTAGAAACTCATTAGTGAGTGCGTGCCGGCATGTTCGAAACTGCAAATGTGAACTCCGTGGTTCCTACACAGTGTGAGAACAGATTCACAGTTACGTCGTACTAGTAAACAAATGTACTGACTTCGGAAATTGTGACATCGATGTTTTTGTGTTTTCCACTGGTTCTGCGCGCGCGTTTCTACACTACTGAGGTGCACGAGCTGTGCAGTCAACCGTCGGCGATCCGCAAGATGTGAGGATAACAAACCCCGGCGCATATTTCCCGAAGATTTATCTACAATATTTGAGTGATGTGAGAATGTATCATTCGATCGTAATAGGCTGGGTAACGAGTACCCACCCTCGTTTACTTTGAACCATTCCATATAGAAACAATTGTGTCATGTTGCGTTGCCTTTTGATTTGTATATACTTGTTACTCATTGTTTTGTAGTGTGCTTATGTGGTTTCTCTCTTATTTCAGGCTATAAATTGAAATGAATATCACAAGTTCGCCTACTTTACGTTCATTTTTAAAAACGTAAACAAAAATAAAAACATATTTTCGAAATCGCAGAGGTGCACAATGCCGGTTTGAGGATTGTTTTTGAAAGTTTGAGATCGACTTTCTCAACAGCCCCATTTTCGTAATTTTTTTTTTTTAATTCTTTTAGATATAATTGTTCACTACAAGAAAAAACAATCTAGAAATTAAATATTTTGGTTGTATGTCCCCTATTTCAGCCGCAATCGCGTGAAATGTGTGCTCATTTTAGTCAAATAGCACACATTTCGCGCGATTGCGGCTCAAATAGAGGACATACAACCAAAATATTACATTTCTAGATTGTTTTTTCTAGTAGGTGACTAATATGTCTAAAATAATTTAAAAAATAAAAATTAACAATAATGTTTTTTTTTTTAGAAAATCGACCTCAAACTATCAACATTTGTGATTTCTTACAACGATTATGTGAAGGTAGCGGAGCGGCTATTCAACAGATCATAATGATATGATTATATCCATAATACGCTTGCTTTGGTTTATTTTATAGAGCCAACCCTATTGAAAAATCAAACAGACCGGTTTGGTGCGTCCTACTGTTTTCTGGTGGGAACATCAGACCGACCTGGTGTGTTCTGGTGCGCACATCAAAGCAGCCTAACGCGTTCTATAGTTGCACCAGAACACGTTAGGCTGGTTCGGTGTGCCTATCACACCGTCTTAGTGTGGTCTGTTGCGCACATTAAAACACAATAGGCTGTCCTGATGTGCACACCACAGTGCACTAGAATGACATAATGTGCACACTACGCCACACCAGACCAGTCTGCTGTGCACACCACGGCACACTAATATGGTCTCACATGCACACCAGGCTGCCTGTTTTGTGCATACATTAAGGATATACGTCTAAAGTTGAATAAAAACATGTTTTCCTGTAAAATTAAATATGATGTATAGAGCTCAAACACCACATTTCATTTTATAGGGTCCTTAAATCAAAAGGCGATGCAACAATTCAGTTCGAATAATATGTACTTTGCGCAAGTATGCTGACACAGTGTAACAAAAGTTTACCTATTCCCTCCAGCCTGACACACAGAATAGACGTTTGTCTCGTCAACAATCGTCGTCATCAGCTTGTCATCAATGAAAACTTGAAAATATTTCGGTGGGTTTGCGACATCATCAGAGGTCGTAAACACGGGTTCCGCAGCCTCCAAAACACCCGTCTTCCTTTCGCCAGGCGAAAACTTGCGGCGGTGACTTTTGTTTCTTTCTTGACGTCCACAGAACTGGAAAGGCCTCCAGTTTCGTTATCGCTTGGAAGTTCTGATGTTAGGCCCATCGTTGGCAAGTTCTCCTCGTCGCCGTCACTCACTTCACTATCACTATAGCCCGTGGCAACTCAAGAATGAAGGGCGAGGGTAAGACGGGCCGGGAAGGAGGAAGCAGACGGAACCCTGGAGAAGAGAGAGGGAAACCTCCTTCTCTCTTTAGGGTTCCGTCTGATTCCTCCTCTCCGGCACGTCATACCCTCGCCCTTCGTTCTGGAGTTGCAACGGGCTATAGATCTCGCATCGGACACTGTTCCACCTACCGGAATCAAAACCACACAGGGACGATGGCGACTTCATGTCTGGTAGAAAGATCATGATGGAATTTCCATCGGGCAGCAGTAGAATACGAAACCTAAAAGAAAAGATCACCGGGTGGAATTCCATCAGTAAATAGGACAACATAGGGATGAACTAAACCACGCCAAACAGGAAGCTTTCTTCCAACAATTACAGCTGATTCCTCGTGGATAGGTATGTAAAATGCAGAGTGAACGCCCGCCCCTAAACTGTCGCCTAATCTACTTACCTGGCTAAACAAACATTAATTGGCTTTAAACTACCGAAACACTGCCAAATCTAAGCACGGAAGGAAACACCACTGAAATCACAGAGCTACTATGCGACTCCTCTCTTACACGATACGCATATCTACTATGTACTTTTTTCCCCGACTTTCACAAGTTTCAGGGTAAAATACGTCTGCGCTATGAAATCCAGAACTTCTAATAATGCAAAATTAACATATTTCAGAGCAAAGTACTGTTTACCTTTGTAACAGCAGCTCGAAGTGCGTAGCACGGCGTGGGTGGTACGCGTCCTGGGCGCCGCCATGCACATCGGAGCCGACGGATAGGGTGCCTAAATGTCTGTCTGTCGCAGGATGAAGACATCCATTGTTGCCCTGAATGTGACAGCGCGTGCCACTCTCGCACACCCGGTGCGTGACTAGGGCCGTAAAATGGCGTCTATGCATTAGCCAAAGCTACGCGCTCGAGCTGAGTGACACCGGATTGCGCGCACTTCAAAATGCATAAAGTACGATTGGGTGGAAAAATGGCTGAGATGTCACCACTCAAGCAAAAGCACGCGTGTGTATGAAGGCCAAGGAGGATAGAAGGGTAGGAGAGCCGCGTAGCCTCCACAAGCCATACTCCCTTGACGCCTCGTCTCTTTCTCATTTTCCTCCTTACTCTCCTCACTTATCAACCCAACATGTAATCGTAGCTAGCCTTCGTCTAGCCTTCGTTCTGATAAAACCTACAGAACGGAGCGCGCAAGCCTGGAAGGGATCCTTCTCCTAATCGAGTGGCCGTGCTTCTACAATAACCATCCATCTCGCACGTGACATGTCTCGCGCACCAATCGCCAGAGAGATCTGCGGTCACGTTGGGCACAATATCGTTTAAACATTTTATGACCAGGCATTACCAATATTGCAACGTGCCCCCTCCTAGTACTTATAACCTCCTTGATGAAGGCACTCTACCGACGGAGTATCTCGAGAACGCCCCGCGGCGAAAATTGGAGACCGCGAAACAGAAACCAGAAAATATATTTCCTAAGGTATGTTAAACATTTAGCCTGAGTATTGCTTTGGGTCCCAAAAACTATTATTATATTGAATATATCCTGATGATATGCTGTGCCCTTAAAGGGTTAAAAAAATAAAAAATAAAGGAAAAACGTTTGTGTTGCTAGAAGTGGTGGGAATCGTCGGCGGCGTCTGTGTAGACTGGGCAATTGGGCCCGCCAGCTCATAGAGCAGAGCCCGGATGGAAAAAAACGGTCATGGGAGTAATTCACAAAAAAAAGTTAAGGATATTTCTTTGTTTCTTTTTGTGCTTGCTGCATTGCGATTCAGGAATTTCGCATTATTAGATTTGCTGAGACACTTGTAGCTTGATCTTCAGTGAACGATTCGAGCCTGAATGTATAGCTTTACAGAAGAAAACTTTCCGGGCGGCTATCAGTTCGAAAGTCTTTGTTATCCAGCATAGCCAGCCAGCAAGCATATTCTAGAGTTGTCATTTGGACACCAGTTTGAGTTGCCTTCACCACTTGTGGGGTCGCTTTATAATAATCGCCGCTCGATTGGCATGTGTTTCACTCGTCTCCTAGGGAGTGACACAACACAGCGAGAAGATAGCAAATCGGTTTACTAAACTTCCCAGTTGTCCGCCTTCGGGAGCCGGCCCTCCGGCCCGCTGACTCGGGTTGTCGCCCGTCATCCGGGCCTTTTCGCGAGCGCGGAATTGATAGTGTGGGGGAGTTGCGTTCGGGCCGGGATTGCGGGGCGAGCGTGGCCCTCGACTTATGCCGTGATGGGCGGCCCTGTCGCGGGGAGGGGGGGGGGGGGGGGGGAGGGGTCGGGGATTTGACTCGCCCTTCCAGGGTGCTGGGTGTTGGCTGGGCCTTCCTCGGTCTCTCCCTTCTGGCGGGGCCTCCCGTCGCGGCGGTGGGAATTGCGCGCGCTTCGCGATTTTGGTTTGGACGCCCTTTGAGGACCCTCGGGCCGTGCTAGGGCCTCGCGGACGCGACCAATTGCGTAGCCTTTTCTCTTTTTTTGTATATTACGTGCGTCTTGTTTAGCTTTGTTTTCGTTTCCTGGGGTTTGGGCCAACAGACGCACCAAAATACGGGTTTCCGCCTCTGTTTCGCCTCGCACGCCACCAGGAAAACACCTGCTGGTGCAAATAAAGATTATTATTTTTAATGATAATATTATTATTATTATTCAGAGCTCGCAGTCGCAGTCCGTGTCCAGGCCTGTGGATCGTCCTTCCCACGCCAGCGCTGCGCAGGCAAGCTGTTCCGGGCTATCACAGCCCGAGTCTCGCTGCGGAACCACTCCGGGATCGTCATTGACTAGGCCGGTATGGCCAGGGCTCGCCGTTTCCGCTGCTCCTGATCCGAACCTCGCTGGTGGAACGCTCCGGACATCGCCATGAGCCGGACCAGCCAGAACGGCTCCATCGTTCCTGCGCGGCCCCAGCCTGGTGGAGTACGCTCTTCCTGTTTCCTCGCGCTCGCCTTCGGCTGGAACATGCATATGGGCAGTTAGAAAGAAACTCTGCATGCTAGAGAAAAGTACGCACGTTGCAATGGCTGCACTGTGATATGCAAGCCTGATGTAAAAAGGTGACAGGCAACAAAGTGCACATGTCACAAGAATATTTACGCTTCATATGAGCTTTTTCTAAAGAAAAAAATACGCATCCTGTTTTCTGCATGCCGTCACATTTGTTACCAGACTCAGCATTGAATTTGGTTGCCGAAACAAACAAAACTTTATGTGCTACGAAAATCCACTATTTGAGAACTCGCAGGATTGGAAGGTTTTGGTTAGAACTGCGCGTGCGCCGAACAGCTATGCACACGTACAACTACGACTGCCGGGACGGGCCAACGAGCCTCTCGCTTCTTGAAGACCTGATCGCCTGATTCTCGACGTCACAGCGAAGCAACAAGCGGCCCGATTGTTCCTACCGTATTTCCCAATGTGGTGTCTATGTGACTCGTAAAACAACTTGTATAAAATTGTTATTTTGCCGAGTAGTCTGTAAAACGAGTTCGTCAGACTACTTTCCAAGCCAGCACTTCTATTTTCGTTCACTTCAACAGTAACAATTACTGTAGAGTTCACTTACTTGATGCGACGCACTGCAGCGATCCACTTCTGGCGCCGTGTCGCTTCCCAAGGTCTCGAGGGGAAGCGGTATAGTTTGACGCTTGAGTCGCCTTCGTGACTGTTACAGTCTTTCGCGCAGGGGTAGTGACAATTATTTTTTTATTTTATTTTTTTTTGGGGGGGGGAGGGGGGCGGGACAACACTCTCATACCACTATATCCAGACTTTTAACTCAAAAAGTGGTTGATGTTCGAACAGGACGACTTCATTTCATGACTTCTTTATGCAGTGTCGCGCGATACAGTCATTGCTTACTTGACATGCGAGTAGTTGGAACGACGATAGTTGGTAAGGTTGCCAGTATCCCACGTGAATAAATACAATCTTAAAGGCGTGATTTCGAAAGGTAGTCTTCATTTATTTAGTGCATAAAGCAGCCTGGCTGTGGCAACATCATAACTTCATAACCAACCATACCACTTTCATGTTAGTGACCACAGCCATTGCGTCACCTCACTAAAAGTACCGTAAGGAAAAGCTGGCATTACCTCCACAAGTTTGTGTCGTCACAAATCATAAATCAAGTTAAAGCGATTGGCCGATGGTCTGAAAATCCTAAAAACAAGTGAAAGCGATTTCCTGGTGGAGTGATATTACGAAATATTTTGAGGGCATGCATTCCTGAAATCTCACCCTATTAGCAACTGTAGCATACATCTAGTTTGGGGACATGCATGCTTCCTGCTATTACTAAAGCAAAACAATTGGGTTAGATGTTTTGACTAACATAGCTCCTTAGCATAGGGCTAGATTGACGTTGTGTAAGAATATTGTGCTTTATTTATACTGCATTGCATGTTATTTTGGATATGTTGTGTGGCTATATGTTTTTTTATTAAAGCTGCAGTATGTCCTAAGTGTATAAGCAAATAAATATCTTGATGTTACTCGTTTCTCTTAGCTTCAATTTGCTCTCCTAGGTGCTGCTGTGGCTCTCCACCTGGTGAGGCTGTGGACTCCTCTTGGCCCCCCCCCCCCCCTCTTTGCTGTCCGGTATGGTGAGGTACGTACCTCGGCCTACAAGGCATTCCCAAGCAGCACGTTGTGAATGGGCCATCGGTGGCAAGTGTACTATGGCCAACCAGATTTTCGATGGCCCAAGCTTGGCCAAAGTGCTCGGCAATAGAAGTGTTTTCGTCCTCGTCTGGTGACTTGCCATTCTGTTTATGCCAGTCGCTGGCCATTCACTTTAGGCCAGTGACCGGCCATTCACTTTAGGCCAGTGACTGGCCATTCACCTTTGTCCAGTAGCTGGCTATTCACTTTAGGTCAGAGACTGGCCATTCACTTTTGGCCAGTGACTGGCCATTCACATTTGGCCAGTGACTAGCCATTCACTTTAGGCCAGTGACTTGCCATTCACCTTTGGCAGTCACTTTCGGCCAGCCACTGGCCACTGACTTCCGGCCAGTCACTGGCCGAAAGTGGCTGTAGTTATACACTTAATACATAATTTATCACAGACTGCCTCAGTGTTCCTCAGAAGACTGTCAAGAGTTTCGGGAGGTCATGTTTTATAACTCAACCCCAGAAACTCTTACATAGTAATGACACGCGAAGCTGCTGCAAGGCTGCTCAATATGTATTGGACTTTTTGAGTACTAAGTCTTACGACGCTGGTTGCGACCACCATTCCAGTCGTCGTAGGTTCAGGGATGGTATGTTGTCCCACCGTTAAGATCCCCCGGTAGTGCAGCAGTAAAAAAAAAATAAAAAGAAGTCACTTTAGGTGAAGGGACAGTGCAACAATAGAGAGTTTTATTAGATCGTTCCGATACCTCCGATAGTCCCGATAACGATACCATGCATGCGCAAGGGAGGCGGTGGCGGAGTATCGGGTATCGTTATCGGAGTCATGGGAGCGATCTACTAAAACTCTCTACTGTTCAGTTACAATATTTTTCACTTTACACAAGCTTACTGGCACTCATGGGAAAGAGAAGCCTTGAGTACACAGTAAAGGTTTTTACACACTTAAGGGTGTAAATCAGTTTGTCCCTGGGCTAACACCCTTATGGCGTTCAGGCAAGCACCCTTCACAAATGGTGCTTGCTAACACCCTTCGTGAAGGGTGCTTGGCATGAAATGGGCACCTGCTGGGGTGGCCCAGTGGATGTTCGGCCACCCCAGCCAATCTGGCGCCGGGAGAGTATCATGCGACGTTTTGGTAATGTGGAGTTCAAGGTCACATGACGCTCTCTCGACGCTGGATTGGCTGGTAGCGTCCGCCGCGCTCGGACGAAGGGTGAAATGAAGTATAGACCCCAGTATACATTTCATTAGAATGTGTCCAATACACATATCAGAAGTTGTAAATTGTACGAAAATCATATATGCTATTGCATATTCTTATATTATTATTATATGATTTACAGCTTATCATGTTTACTGAACACATTTACACTTTTTTCACTTAGAGGGATTGCCACATCACCGCATACGAGGCACGTGATAAAGAAATAATGAGGCGCACTAAATACAACTCACTTCATGAAGAAGTAATACAAAAGAGCTCCTTGCAAGCCACTTCATAACACCGTGGGCACTGGGGAAGTGTTACGGCACTCCCCTTTCTCGAACTCTAAGTGAGCAAGCAGTGGCCCCAAGCATCGCACTGCACGGCTGAACCATTGTGAACATCATGGTCTGCCACAAACGAAGCATGTAAAGCTTTCCTGTTTGGAAAGCTTTACATGCTTTACATGCTACAGGAGACAAGTGATACGCTTCGCTTATCACTTGTCTCCTACGCGCATATGTTTACTAATTGGAAGCAGGGTAGAGGGGGGTGGTTTAGCCCTTGACTGAACCACAGCAGTATTTCATTATGACATCAATTAGAATGTGTTAAATTGAACATTTATTGAACCTTGAGAAATGGAAAATACAATGTATGCCATTCCATGAAATAAAGAATGCTATCTGCAAGCATGTAATGAAAAATATTACAGAATGAACCTGCACTCTAGGGCAAAAAAGCAAACGTTTCATAGAAGACGCTATCCTCTTGCTCACGTACAAAGAAAATTATAAAGTTCTGGAAGACGACTATGGATAAGGAACTCGTACAGCTAAATTCTAAGCACCTCGTCTACAGGAGGTCAGCATTAGTTATCACAGAAAGTGCCCAACATTTAAATAAATAAAAAGAAAACATGCCTCCATAAAACCATCTATCAGTCGTTCTGGAAGCAAAATAAACATTAACCTGATAATACTGGCGAGAAAAGTGGATTATACACTTTTAAAACGGCTCACAAAACATCTCTTCAACCACATACCTTTCTGCAAACTTTGTTCAAAAATTTAATTACGACTGTCCTTGGATTGGTGTCGCTCAAGCCAAGGAAAATCCTCTCCAGAGCAACCAGTGTGTTGGAGGCCTTGCATTCGTACTGGATGCTGAAAAGCGAATATGCTGCCAACAACATGCAGAGCCCCTCTTCTGCATTAAAAACGGAGAACAAGCGCTCACGATCCTCAACAAGGTGAAGAAAGTCTGCATCGTCCAGCTCTTGCTTGTTTTAGAGGACACATAGTGCCGGTGGGGTGTTCACGTCCAGCGTTAGGTAAAAGGATAAAGCAAAACATATTTTAATGTAGAAGGCCAAAACATGTTCGCTCTTGTCAACTGCTATTATTCACTGCAGTTAAGGCCATGAGCATCAGCCTCCACACAGGCATACAGTGCTTATGTTGGAACAAGTAACCGGCGTCTGCAGCAATGTAAAACGAATGAAGAATTACAATCGGGGCAACATCACAACATGCAAGCATTGCGATGTAATCTTAGGGGCACTTGTGAGTATCTCTTTCTGTACCAAAATGCATTTCCGAAATCTATTTGTGTTTCAGTAGTAAAATACTTTTGCGATGTATTATGATACGCTGCTAGACTTATGTATCTTGATACATTTATTGTTAGAAATGAGCTGACAGGTTTGGAGATAAAAAAAAAAGCCACTGAAAAATCCGACGCATCACTGGTTTATTTCGCAATGAGTGATTTTTTGCTTTGCTCTCACTTTTAACTTCTACAGCGGCCGGTTTTCTTCTTGCTGACAGCAGTCTTCCTGTGTACATTTGAGGTTATTCTATGGGTAAGATGCCACCAACAAATGCACAGATGAGAAACAATAAGTCTAAAAGAAGAAGGCAAAAAGCAGGGACGTTTTGGCAGACACGTTTTGTCAGGAGGTGTCATCGGTCGCCAGCGTTCATTGGGTGCGATAATGGGTTCTTTTTGGTATCAGCGAACATAGCCAAGGGAAGTCAAGTTGCAAAAAAAAAGGGACAAACAACGAGAGAAGGCGGGGAGCTTAGGTGCTACAATCTATGTTTGCCACAGACGCACCCTTCTCACCTCGCCACCCTGCATTGGGCTGCCGACTGACCATAACGGTACATGATAATATTTGTCCCTTTGCCAATATTAATTTTTTTTGCCTCCTCCCCTACACTGAAAAACCCAAAGATAAAGGTTACAGAAAACAGGCCAACATAAAAATGTTTCGCATGTAGCTGTAGAAATTAATTTTCAAGAGCTACATTTTAAGTACAGTCGCCGGCCAAATGAACTCCCCCGTTCAAACACCAACCGGTGCAGCAAAACTCCAGCATGCAGCGTGTCGAGGTTGACGGCTGCGGTTTTCAACGGTGGAGGGGGTGATTACACATTAAAAGGTGCTCGTGATAATATATTTCTACAGCTATCTATGATACATTGTTGTGTTTGCACCTCAATGCACCCCTCGAATCCGTGACAGACAAAAGTGTTCTGAGAAAATCAGCAATGAGCTGTCTGCGTGAAGAGAAGAGCAATCTCGGTGGCCCAAAAGGTAACCTGCGGCTGCTGGATGACTTTATGTAAACGGACCCAGAATTCACGGGCCTGGAGAGAGGTGCAGAAACTATGTGACATTAAACTGAAAAGTTAATACGCTCAAATTATTATTCATTTTAAGCCAACATCCATGATTCGCACATGCCTATTATTTTCACAATGAAGCCAAAGGCGAACCAAGTAGTAGTCCGTTGATTTATTGCCGAATAGAATACACTTTGAGTACCAAACTGGATGCTTTGCTTATGTTTGGAGGGTCGCAATGACAAATGCAATGCTTAATTATGTGAAAAGCAAAGTTTTGTAACAATTATGTGCATGATTACATTCTACTAGTCGTTTTACGTGCATACACTCTGCACAGCATTCTATTTGAAAGCTAACAAAATTTAAAAAAAAAAGGCCGTGAGAGTTCTGTCGTTGTCTTCACTGCGTGTTCGTGGGACTCGGCGGACATTAGTAAAGGGGATAACTGTCACAGTACGTCGACTAATCGACCAAAATCTGTTAGCTTTGTAATTCATGGCTTTATGGACCATGTTGCAACTGCAGTGTTAAAAGCCAGTCAATATTAAAGGCTATCCCTATTTAAACCATTCACAAAAAGCCAAGCGGCTTGAAGGTATTCATTGTCCAACTTTTGCGTTTTTAATGTCGGATGCAAAAACCGTGCTCAGCTTGAGCTCAAGTTTTCGTGCCGTTAATAATGGGCAGAAGAGTCCCCTAGTCATACCGGGTACGTCGTCACTATCTCGACAGTGTGTCCTTGGCGGAAGCATCGGCGTCATACTTCCAGGATAGTGAATGTGCGTCCGAAGCAACCAGGTCCGCACGACATCCTGAGGCCTTCTGAGCGCAAGATTTTGGAATTGGGCGACGAAAAGGCAGATTTTTATCACTGAATATTTTGGAAGTTGTTGCCATTCGCAAATTGTGTCAATTGTGTTAGTCTTTAATATTCATGCCTTTGAAACTAGAATTGAAACATACCCCATAAAACCATTATTAAAAATTTTGGTTAATTAGTTTTGAATAACATACTGCTAAGGGTTTTCCCCTTATGTAATATCATCTGAGCCCCACAAACACACATTGAAGTCAACATCCAAGTAACTCACGCCGTTTTTTTTTTTTGTTTTTTTTTACTTTGTTTGAATCAAAATAGAAAGCTTTGTATTTATGTATATAAAATATAATAAATACCGGGTGCATGTGCATGCAGCCGAGCACCAACGCACTATAGAGGTCCACTTTTTTCTGAAGCAAAACTGGTTCAAACGGACAAGGCCAGTTTTACATAAACCCCCAGCACTGCATGTACCAATGACTGCCAAACATGATTGCTCACCTCATAGAACACTCTGCGCGGCTTGAAGATAGCGGCTTGCGGTCTTTGACGGTGAGCCTACTCGCTTGGTGCAGGTGGGACCTGCAATAAATTCAATACCGCTTGCCATATCCCACAAAGTAACAAAGAAAAGCCAGTAATACATAAGTCTACAGCACGACATGTCCCAAGGACCGCTAGAAATTCTCGTTCGACTTATAGAACACTTCACGCGACAAAACCCTGCGTTAAGGACCGATTGAACTTAGTATAAATGTTGCAGAAAAATAAGGATACGCATTCAGCTGTGTCAAAACACGTGATCTAATGTAATAATTGTGTGGCCTTAAAGGGGTAGGGAAACAAAATTTCAGCGCTCATTTTCTAGCTTGAATGTGTTGCGTGTTGCACCCTAACCTCAGAAAGACCAGTCTTCCGTTGAAAGGCCAAGAAAACTAATTTTAAAGCTAAATAAACGATCTCTCAATGTGCACCTAGTGGATGCATGCGGAGCCTTTTTGGGAGGTAATCTAGCAACACTGAGGAACTTGCTACGTAGTCGTGACGTAGCAGATTCCTTCGGAGCAGCGCCGCCCTTTGGAATTTCAACATTTTCTTTCTTAGCTTTCCTCCTGGCTCAACTCACAAATCGCGCATTGTACCAAACGGTCCAAGAAGACGGAAAAGAAGCACTCCCCTCATTCTCGGACCCTCGTTCGTGCAACCGGAAACAGCCATTCTCCCCCTAGAAGATTAGCCCGTCGCTCAAAACTCGAACAAAAGTTGTTTTCCCCAACCTGTTCAGCCCTAAGCTGACAGTGTTGTGGAAGCTACGTGCTCCTTGGGCCAGCCCACGTGTGCCAGCCACACGCTCGTAACGCCACACGTACTTCGAACGGCTCGGTTGTAACGTGCTGATGCTATTGACACCACCACAACGCTGACAACGCCACCAAGGGCAAAGCTCATAACCACGCCTGCAAGGCTACTCCACGAACGCGGAAAATCTTTTCATACTGTTTTTGTTTGCGCCGGATATTCCATGACGCATCGCGCTCTCCGTTCGCTTCTCTTCGAGCGCTTGCTCGAGTGCACCGTTTGGAACGAAAAATATAGCCAGTCGTTCAAAATACAAACGTGCGATTATCATTTACGGTTATTATCCGTCATGCTTGACTTACTTCCGAACGAAATTTGAATATTTCAATTTTTGTTTCCACACCCCTTTAAAGAACACAGCTGTGATTGTGAATTAATGAATGATGATGATGAAATAATTTTGACGAAAGAGAGTGACCACAAGTGTATACTGAAAGAATCATTAACAATGATGAAACCTAGAAATCTATTAGTGTCTTCCCTGTGTTTTGCCATCAAGTGGAAGAAGTTTCTTGGCCTATATTTTTGTTCGAAACAGGTGTGATGCGTCCGTCTGTTTTTTTTTAATCTTGATGTTGTGCATATTTTTTATTTCCTAGGTTGAAAGCTCAAGGCATTACCTGTTGTTTGTTCAATCACATTTACCCCAATGTTAGTAGGTTGCTTTTTTATGTTTACTGTACTTGGGTATGTCAGGGGTTGTGAACAGTAAAACGCTGTAAGGCTCAGGAAGGAATTTCCTTTGGAAAGTGGTGGCAAGCAGAAGAGAAATTGTAAGGACTGACTTCATGTCTTCCCCTACGTTTTCTTTTTTGGGTCGCCTATTCATTTTTTGCCCATTAATATTCAGCTGTGTTTGATACTTCTCTGCGTTTGTGTCATAGTTCAGAGAATCCGTCCTTAATAAATTATGTGTTTAGCCTATTTAGCTAGCTTGCACCCTCGTTTTGTTTATTAATAAATGACTAGGATTCAACTGCCATCACGGTGTTGATTCATACTAATAAATAGCAGCATACTTTTATTGACTAGTGCTGATGATTGGACTAGTTAGTAGCCAATTATTGAAAATAAATCATGAAGAATATGGGAACGGAGGATATGAACACAACACAGCGCTGTGTTGATCTCCTCCTTCTTGTCCGTGCCATTCACATTCCATTTTTTTAATAACACATTTATTAATAATTTTCTGCTTGGTATCATCTGTATAGGGGTTCACTGGAACGACCCACCTGCTATTGCATTCACTTTAGGGCAGCTCCCCCTTCCTCATGGTGCCATCGTTCAGGAAGTGCACGGCGGGTGTCACTCTCACTCTTACGGTTCAGCTCCCCAGGTTCCCATGGGTTTCAAGCTGCTAGCCAAACTGAGTCAGGCCTTCCAGCCCTGCACGCAATGTCAATTCCACTCTTTTAGACGTAGACACCCACATTTTGCACGTACGTGAAAGAAGCTCTAACAGAGGGGAAACAAAATGATTGGCCTTTTTTTAATGCATACCTTTTTTTTGCTGAGAACATACATAAAGGTTACACGCTATTGTACATACAGTGGTGCGGCTTAATTTAGGAAGAGCACTTTTTCATATAACTTTTATATAAAGAAAAAACTCAGTATAATGTGTCGGGCATAAATGGTTGCTATCAACTGCCCTATACCTTTACACATTACCTGATATGAAAAGAGTAGGGTAGCGTAGGGCTGCACCGCACTAATTACGACTTTGTAACCAATTAATAGTTGGCATTTATGTGTTTATTACTATTGGCTATTATTCTTTGACAGGAAGAATAACCGGGCGAGTTGGTACGGTGGTAGTCTTTGAACTCCATCAAATATTCAGGTTTGACATTAGTTAATTAGAGCGCAGCTCTTAGGGGCCCGTTTCCAGCCTGAGCGGCGTCGGCGTCGCCGTCGCCGTCGGCGTCGGCGTAACCGCGCCCCTCCCTCTCGTCCTCCTCCCCCTCCTCCTCCCCTCCTCCTCCTCCCCCCTCCTTCTCCCCCTCCTCCCCTCATTGTGTAGTATGGTCCGGGCGGGTCACGTGACCTCGGGGGGAGGGGGTAACATGACCCGTTTCCAGCCTGTGCGGCGTCGACGTTGGCGTCGGCGTCGCCCCTCCCCCTCCTCCTCCTCCCCCTCCGCTCCTCCTCCGCCCCCCTCCTCCCCCGCCCGGTAAAGGTGGTAAAGGAGAGGGAGGGGGAGCAGGAGGGGAGGAGGACTAGCAGGCATGATCACGAGGGAGGAGGAGCAATATACCCTCCACTCCTCCTCCTCAAGAGCTGCGCTCCAATTCGGCATTACAGGAAGTTGTAAACGGCTTTCACTTTTTTTTCCGCCTTTTTTCATGTTTTTGCTTTTTCTAGCTGCTTTGATTTTTGTAAGGGCTTTCGCCGCTACTAAAAAACGTGACATCCAAACTCCTTTTATTTTTTGCATCACACAATCGTAAACTTAAAAAGTGTGCCGGTTCGGTAAACGAGAAGAGGCCTAACTTCCGAGGGTAAAAGCTCTAAAAACAACGGACAAGTAAAAGAAACAAACAACACAGGGCGTGGTTTGTCTGTCGTTTTCAGCGCTTTTACCCTCGAAAATATGACGAAGAGACCGCCCGTCTCTACGTCACAGGCATTAGCTTATGCAAAAAATCATGCTGCATGCTCGTTCTTGTAACGTTTTTCTCGCTCCCGCTTTATGAAACAAATCGGTGGTGAGCGGCTGTTAGGACAAGACGTCAGAACTAGCATGACCTGTGATTAACACTTTGGGACGGCGACTGAATGCTTGAACTGCCGTAGACGGCACTTGAACGCTTCGCACAAGCGTCGTCGGACGAGCGCCGCACGACGGCGCCCAGAACATGCCCACGGTTCCGCCGCACGGGAATCTTTCTCACACTGCGGAGCGAGCCACAGGTTTTGAAGAAGTTACGCTCTTTTCAAATAACGAAATAAGACAGGGCAGATGCATAGCTAGAATCAAGCATAGCTTAGCAAGCACACGGTACACGACAAAGTTTGAAACAGCAGCCCACTTCGCAGAAACAGAAGAAAGTTGCTTACCGGCGTTTGCACGAGTCGTGCATGGGCGGTTCTGAACTTACGGGCGTTGGTAAGACGCAGCGTCTCCCAGCTCTTAGTCGTCGATTGCTATTCTTGAACACGGTATTCGTAAGGAAGATATCTAAAATATCCACTAAAACGGCTAAAACGTAAAAAAAAGGAGATTTCCGAAACCTCTTGAACTTCAACGACCATTCAACCGAGCCCAACGGAAGCTGATTGCAATAACGATTGCCTCGCGCAGTCTTCTAGAGTCTCTTTTCCTTTTTATTTATTGCTATTGTTTTAGAACGATGCTTAGCAAATTATTATTATATTAGTAACAATAAGAATGTCCTTAGAATAATAATGTAAAAAATTACAAAAAGGGAGTAAATCTTAGGTTTTATTTAAACTTTAGGTTGTTTCTTATTTGTGTAAACGGAAACCGAAACTAACTTAAGCAACGTTTCCTTCGTTGTAATTGTTTGCGTGTGTGTGCGTGTATGGCGCGTGCGTGTTTGTGCGCGCGCGTGTGGATGCGTCCGTGTGCATGCGTGTGTGTGTCTCTGGTTGTGCGTGCGTGTGCGTGTGCGCGCGGGCGTGGGTTTGCGCGTGTGCATGCGTGTGTACGTGCGTGCGCGCGTATATGAGTGCGACTGCGAGCGCGCAAGCGTCAGTTTGTGCGTTCTATTGCACTGCGCCCGCAAGAAGAACAATTGGATGTCCCTGGACACTGTTAAAACACTAACTTATTATTATTATTATTATTATTATTATTATTATTATTATTATTATTATTATTATTGTACGTTGATTTACTTAAAGCACCAGCAATAAATTATTATTATTATTATTATTATTATTATTATTATTATTATTATTATTGTTGTTGTTGTTATTGAAACATAGCCCTGAGTCTTTAGACACAGGGCCCTAAACTTTTCTATAGCTCGCAGTAGCTGTATCTATAAATTTCTAAGGCCGACCATGCAAAGCTACAGGGGGTGATGGCCTGCCATTGAATTTCCCATAGACGACCATAGACCATTTTTGTATGGGATGTCTCGGACTAATTTATTATGGGATTTGCTTCTTTATGTGTGTGAGTTTTTTGCATGTCACCATATTCTCAAATGAATATTTTACTCAGGTTGACATGGTCATGTGACAGGTTCTAGCAGCATGTCATGAATATTTGTCAAACATTTTCACTATATTTTGATTTCATGTTGCCAGATATAAACTCGAGACTAACTGATTTTTTTACTGTACATTTCCATCAATAAATATTTATAAAAAAATTCTAGTATAGAGCATTTCACCCTACTTTGCAATTTCTGAGCATGGAGTGATTTGTAAGAAAATGAAATATGAACTGATATATAAAATTTTGATTGCAAAGATAAAAATTGTATGCAAAAGAGGCACTTTATTATCAGTTATTTGCATGAATTACAACTGACATTATAAAAAACTAGACTGCTAACAACTGTTGCTTTTCAAGCAGAAATCTTACCTGTACATTATGGACAGAGCCATATATAAGCTTTCAAAAGCCATTTCACATTATTTATTTAGCACGCTCTTCTACACCCTTCTCACATTCTTCACTAAATGTAGGGTGTAACACGAAACAGCACCCTTTTCGTTAAAATTATGAGGTTGTATTCCTAGTTTGTAGGGTGTTAAAAGGGTGTAGCCGAGGATGTAAGTTTCTACAACACCCCTTTTACACCCTTAAAGATGTAAAACAAATTTACTGTGTAGTACGGCCGAGCATCACTGGAGTCAATCACCACGATAGCGTCAATAGCGTCACGGCGCTGCCCACCGCCCGCCAACAACCACGTTGTTAACAACAAAACCAGCGTTCTGCACATCTAGGTCGAGATGTTCATTTTCTTTTTCTTTTACGTGTGGTTCAATTTTGAACGTTTCCGTTGCGGGTTTAACCGAAGCTCTTAGCTTTCGTTGGCTCAGAAAATCAGTATCCTAGCACCTATATAAAACATTACTGAGACTAGCTTAAGTTTAATCAATATATGAGAGACGTCTTGTTTAGGCTCTTCCAAAACACAAAACCTGAAATATCCAATCTTATCCGATTCAAGCACAAGCTGATCGGGAAGCGTGGCTAGCGTGGCGGTTTACTAAGCTGAGTGCATTGATACACCTATAGTATACACTGGCTGGGTAACGGAGGGCGCGTCTTTCAGGAAAGGGGAGCATGTGCGCCCGATGCACCCGACTACAACTTTTTTTTTCTTCGAGTGCAGTTGGGAAGTAAGTATGTGGAGCACTAACCGAAAAATCGCGGATGTGGTATTCGCGCTAAAAGTGCCGCGCAGCGACACAGCGGTATTGTTAGCGCGAAAAAGACGTGGGCGCTGTTTTCGTATTTTATTTTCATAGAACAACGACGGGCACAATATTTTCCCACTTCTGGTAATGTTCCAAAGAACATGTCACTCGACAGTGCTAGTCTAACAAAAAAAAAACTAAATAAAACGGTGATCGTTTGCTTGCGCTAACAGTGTTCGCGCGATGCACGCACTAATATCCTGCCAACCACTCGCTCATGATGCTTCTCTCGCTGCCCGTCGTTATGCCGAAGTTTCGTCAACGCGATGAAAGTTTGGACTATGAGTGTCCCTGCGGCGAAACTGAAAATCAGCACTTTTGGCCGAACACTTGCTGGCCATGTTTATGTCCTCGGCGGCCAAGCTGAAAATCAGCACTGCTGGCCAAACACTTGCCGGCCGTGTTTATGTCTCCGGTAGCCAAGCTGAAAATCAGCACTGCTGGCCAAACACTCGCCATCCATGTTTGTTTCCGGCGGCCAAGCTGAAAATCAGCACTGCTGGCCAAACACTTGCCGGCCGTGTTTATGTCTCCGGTAGCCAAGCTAAAAATCAGCACCGCTGGGCAAACACTCGCCGGCCATGTTTATGTTTCCGGCGGCCAAGCTGAAAATCAGCACTACTGGCCAAACACTTGCCGGCCGGGTTTATGTCTCCGGCGGCCAAACTGAAAATCAGCACTTTTGGCCAAACACTTGCCGGCCGTGTTTATGTCCCCGGCGGCCGCGCTGAAAATCAGCACTGCTGGCCAAACACTTGCCGGCCGTGTTTATGTCTCCGGCGGCCAGGCTGAAAATCAGCACTTCTGGCCAGGCGGTTGCCGGCAGTGTTTATGTCTCCGGCGGACAAGCTAAAAGCAACTAGTTTGTGGCCGGACTCTTGCCGACCTTGTTTATGTCTCCGGTGGCCAAGCACTTAAAGTGGCCAAGCTTTCCAGACACTGGCCAACCGTCGGCCGATCGAAATTCACTTTCTGGTGCTGCTTGGGTTTTGCCTATCGTTTTCACTTCATTGACTTGGTCAGGAGAACAGACTAACGGCAAAAAAAGCAAGGACACAAACAGGCAGGCACACAAAGAGGCGAACACGGGTACTGACTTAAAGGTGCACTAAAGACGTTCTTGAGATCGTGTGTTTTTTTAGATAACTCATTCGACGGGCTCTAGGCATCCTAATTATTCAAAAATTATGCTCGTTCGATTCCCATTTTCCTACTGAAAATAGAAATAAAAGAAGATAGTTCACGTCCTGCCATAGGACAAGAAGGCGAACTATTTTCGAAAAAGTGTACACGCGGATTAGGGTGACATTAGTGCTATTTCATAGCAGTGTCCCACAAATTACAGTTTAGCAGTGCCTATAACACCTATCCGGGGGTTAGTAAGCTTGCCCGCTTCGCTAGTATAGACTAGCAAAGAAGACAGGGGTGAGACATATTGATGCCTATTTCTGCACGCAGAAAGGAAAGGTAGTGAGCTATGGTGATGGCGCACTCATTCGTGTTTTCTTTTTCATGTCTTGTCATGGAGTGGAGTTATAGGTGTTTTTTTTCCACATCGCTCGGCTGCCCAAGACTGCACATATTTGTACAAAACATGTGAGATCACAGCAGTATACTTCCTTTGTACTTGGCGATGTTGAACTTAAAAATTGTCAAATGGTTCATTAAAGGGTACCTAAAATATTATATATGTGAAAAGCTTTCATGAAACATTTTTATGTCATTAATAGTATTTGATATGTACAGCAGTAATGGACCTCCTTTCTTAATGTATACAGGGGTGTCACATCTGCGCCAATTGCGCCATTTTGATACAAACCCAATTTTCTGCGCTTAGTGGCGCCATTAACGCGAAATCGGTCGAAATTGCGCCACACTGCACCAAACTAACTCAAAAACTAAAAAAAAAAAAAAAAACGTTTGCGGCGACGCTAGATTTACCGGGAAACGAGAGTTTGGTTGGCAACATTCACTCTCGTCGTAAAAAAGTACACGGCACGGGTATAGGGTGGCGCAAGGAACCACCCGATTCGAAGATTACAGCTGTAGTACCCATCTATACCTATGATACGTGGTCTTTTCCCGATTTTCCTACTACTTTCCGCCGTCATTTGTTACTGCATGCTAACGTTGCGCTGTCCCGCGGTCTCGCTGTCTGGCCGCGGGAGGTACGATGCGCAGGTTATCAAGATGAGCAAACCTAAGTATTTTTTTCGTTTTGTGAGTACCTATACTGAAAAAAACCATTTGGCGCCTGTATGAAAATAAACGGGTCCGTACCGGTAACAGTTTAGCCATACCGGTCACCAGTTTGCCAAAAAGGTCGTCCGTATGGCTCAAAAGGATCCCCCGTATGAGCCCTAACGGTCACCTATTTGGTCAAACAGGTCACTTCTTTGGCAAACGGGTCACTCGTCGGGGCAAATGGGCGACTCGTTTGGGCAAAGTTGTCGCACGTTTGCTCAAACCGGTGAACCTGTTGCACAAGCGGGTGACCGTTGACCGTCAAACTGTACCGGTTTAATCAAACGGCTCTCGGGAGCCCGTTTGATATTGAACGTACAGATCGGCGGCCTGGGCACGCCTGGCTGTTCCAGCCGTGGCAGCCAATGTTTCCGGAAGGCTGGGAGCGTCGGTTCATTGATTTCAGATCGTCCGCGTAATGCAAGTAATTGTATTTATATTTTAAGTGCTCTGATGTGCGCTTATACTGCAACTAAAACTAACACATTTTTTTTTCTTTTTTCACGTAAACGCGCGACGTTGGTGAGCCGATATTTTTCATAGAACTTTAAGCTTTGTCCATCTTTTTTGCCTCAATTTTCTTATTCAGCTCGAATCTCTCTCTCAGAAGACGCGACCGCATGAAAGAATGTACTTCTAGAGTCCGCTTCACTTCATTTCAAGACTCGGCGAAGGTAGCGCGCGAACACCTGGCTGCAAGAACATCGAGCATTGCGAGAGCACGCCCGCCGTTGCAGCAGTCAAATTACGAGCTCGTGCTGGGTGCTTCTTTGGCTCGGGCGCAAGCTAAGCTCATGGCCGACGCCATTTCCAGCGTGCGTGCTGAAATGCGCGCGTTTCGCCTGCTTTCCAAGGCTGCAAACGCGATGTGCAGTGGCAACTCCAAGAGAGGAGAAAAGCGCGTGTACAGCGGTGTTGGTACAGCGGTCCATGCACCCTCTCCCCTAGCATTGACTGCATTTGCACAAATAGCCAACCGCAGGTTTTCTTCTTTTTTTTTTTTATGGAATGCATGAGGAGAGGGTTGCGAGGGAGGGGGGTGGGATGTCCCGGTGTCTTGCTCCTTGACCTCGCCGTCGCCCCCTTCCTCCTCTCTGGTCGGCTCTGTCACCTGACCAGAGAGAGGGTAGGGCACGCTCCACGCTGATAAGCATTGCCAGATCCGGCTGCGCGCGCGTTGACAGTCGCTTGTTTTTTGTCTGCTTGTTTTTGTCGCAACTTCGTTTGTCCTGCCTGCTTCGATCTGCCGCCTTTCCCTGCGGTCTTATAAGAATGTCTCTCGACAACGTATGGGATGTGCACCAAATGTTCGAAAAGTCCTACGCGTACATCGGCAACAAGCGATTCTTCAAAGAAGTCAGGAATTCTTGCGGTGTGGCTGGGTTCGGCAAATGACAGCTTGTGCGCCCCATCGTGTTGAAACTTCAAGGAGCCTTCCTTCACGTTCTAGTGTCTGTGTGGCTGTCCTGTTTTGACCGTGTCGACAAATATTACGGACTACATCTTTCAAGTCCGCTATTATTATGGTAAGTGCACTGCAACCTACGTGTTGGCAACGATTGACCGCTCTTCTACGCGTACTCTTCCAGGTTATCCGTAGAATTATGCAGCGCCTATTCACGCGGCAGCCGGGAGAATAATTTCCCCGAAATTCCAGCTGTATAGTCTAGAATTACCTCGATTCTTGTTTGCTTTGCAATCTTCTCAGTTGTATAAAAGCTTAAAGTGCCTCGCACATTTCACAGATCGCTTGCACGTTTGTACTTGTCGTCAGAAGAGGTAATAAACTTCGAGGAGAATTGAAAACAATGTTTTGTGTCTGTTTTCCTGTCCATTTGCATGCACCTACGCGAGCGCATTTGTTCTACGTGTTTTCTCCATGTTATAAATTCGTTTTTGAGTTTCGGGACGTCTTAAATAAGTTTAAAATAACCAACCTCCCAGACGATACCCATTTGGGGCTAGCGAATCCGAATGGCACGTTCAAACGTGTGGTCACGTGCCAGGTCGAACGGCACCCGTATCAAACCGGCACCTGTATCACACGGGCATCCGTATCAAATGGGTACCGTTTCGAACGGGTACCATTTCAAACGGCTACCCGTATCCCATAATCACGTTTGATTCAAACGGATCGACAGGTTTGATTCAAACGGGTCGACCAGTTTGAATTTCAAATGTTTTTTTTCAGTAGGGTAAACCTTTTCTTAAAAGTGCTATTGAGCGCGTCCAGTGTGTAATTGTTTATTCGAGTCCGTAATCTCGTCAAAATGGACAGCGCCGTCGCCGTGAGTACTTTCGGTTATCACACCTCTGCTTCCAGTGCGTGAGTATTCGAATGAATCGGTCACACACCCGTATTTAGCGTGCATGTGGTGCTCATAGTTTTTCTACCAGTTCACTATTTACCTTGCGACTCACTTTTGTGGGGAGTTTGTTTCTATCTGCACGTGTTTTCTACGAGCGTCCGATCGACGTTTGGTTGTAGTAAACCGTGCTTCCCTGTCCATGCTCTCGAATCACCGCTTTAAAAAGGTTTGCACGACAATTGCGCTTTGGCACCTGTTCGTATAAGCATGAGGCAGCGGGTGCCCAGCTGACTTTGCAGCAAGCCTGTGTTTACTCTCGTCATCTATGCCCATGAAACTCGCGTTTACCTTTTCCGTTTTTTTATATATATTTTATCTTGTTGCGTATCGGCGCTGATGACTTATTGGAACCAGGGTGGACAAAAATAACGATAAAAAAGTAGAATCTGATTTATGTGAATCATATCATATATATTATGATTTAAATTGCCGATAAGCTGCTATAACATTTCCTGCTCCCAAGCTGCTTCAAAATCCAAATTTTTCTGCTCCAAAAATTGCTCCATAACCTGTTTCACCCCTGTGTATATTATAAAGCTGAAATTCCGCCTCTTAAAGGGGTGCACGGGAGCTTTCTGAGATGGCCTATTTATGGCCGTAACTCAATCTATGTGCTCTAAGCATCCTAAAATACTAAAGTTACAATCATGTGCAGTTTTTTTCACTAATAAAATTGTGATAAAAGATAGTGAATCTCAGACCCACAGATGGCGCCACTGAACCCTGCTGAATATAGGCGAACAACGAACGGGGCTAATAAGATAATCACAAGCGATAGCTTCACGTGCGGACAAGCAGCCGACCTGTCCTCGTCTGCACGGGAAGCCCCCGCTTCCAATTGACTGACGAGTGTCTTTCGCCGTTCCACCCCATTTTCCTTGATTCGGCTTAACCACGTTCGATAACTTTGATCACATTTTGATCGTAAAATAAGCCGTACGCGATTGTAAGTTTTGGACTTTTAGGATGCTTAGAGCACATATGTTGAGTTACGAACATAAATATGCCATCCTGGAGTACTAGAGAGTGCACCTTTGAGTTATTTCATTTTTTTATTTATATATATGTACAATTCAGCATTTCAGTGAAAGAAAGCAGGAACATGATTGCAGACGAAAGTGGAGACCCCATTTGTGTTGCCTGTATTTCTCCACTTTTTGTGCATCTGCTTGACAATGTTACTCACTGCGGACTCATCTTGGACCTTGCATCAAAATCCGAGAGGCAGCATTCACACACGCCCTGGAAAAGACTGCCACCACTGGCTGCTTTCTCAGAATGGTCAGCCGATCACTATTGGAGGCTGGAAAGCTCTTCGACAGAAGTGTGCCAGGCAAGCCTACAGGTGTCACCCCTAGGAGGGTGTGATGGGAAAGAAGCCCCTAAAACAAGAAAATATTGACGCTCTGACAGGTGGGTATTTCTGATCCACCTGAAAGGTCACAGAATCTATTGTAGCTGTGCTGTGGTTAGCTCTGCACATAATGTGTGTGTAGTATGAGTTATATTTTACTACGATTTAAGATATTTTTATAAACCTATTGTTGAATTCGCCTAGTGCAGCACAATTGTACAGTCAGAGGCACTATGAGGTCAGAGAAGGTGAATGCAGGCAGCCCAGGAGAAATTCCGCGTAAGGTGCAGCGCTTTCTTTGCACACTGGGAGCGAGGCCACGATGTTCGATCTACAGTTAAACTCGATGATATCGAACCCGGTTAATTCTAACAGTTTTGTAAATGGACTGGTAGCTGCAAGAAAAATGCATAGCGAAAAATGCAGTTACATAGAACGAAAATTGCACTGTCTCCCCATAGATCGATCTGCCAAGAGCGCTGTTTAGCTCTGCAAGCTGACTTTATCCAAGCGAGGTCAAATTCTTGGGGGAAAGCCAGCTTGCAGAGAAATCTGACTTTTTTTTCTTTTGGGCGGCCGCGTCAACCGCCCAGAAGGAAAAAAAATTCTTTTGCGGGGGGAGATGGTGAGCCGGTAAACGAAGAAGCGGCCACTAAATAGCTGCGTTGAGCATCCCTCATGACGTACAGATGCCCCTTCCAGAGTAAACTACTTTTCTATATGTGGCGTGCTTGTTCGTTGTCAAATTCTTTAAACATTTATATAGAATCGCCCGCTATATCGAACTGGTCGACGGTTTTTTGAGAGTTCGATATAGTTCGGTTTGACTGTATTAGGTTGTCCACAGGTAAGGTAAAGCAGATTGAACATGGGAGGGCGGGCCGAGTGATAAATTGACTGATTATCGGGCTGGACACGACAGAACTTCCTTGTTTACTGTTGTAGTTGTGATTTTATTATTTAAAGTTTTTTATGAATAACTGCTCGTGTATTTTTTTATGCACTGTAGGTTTTATCATGCAATACCAACTTGCCCCAGCCATCATCTTAGCCATCCAGATGTGCTGGCAAAAACGGCATGGAAGGAGCCATGGACAGCCTTGTCTGCAAGGGGATGTGCGCAAGAGGTGCGTGTTGGAAAAAAATAAAATAGTAAGTTTCATTCTCTTTTCTTTGTAGTTTTGTTTCATGGCAGAATGAGCAAATAAACCTTCGAAAAATGGGTGTTCTTTTTGTACAATTTGCTAGCTATTGTCATCAGCAGTCCTTTCTGCATCTAAATTATACCGTGCATGAATGACCACGTCACCCCAGAAGAAACTAGATCGTCCGGGTCACATCAGAACACACTTGACAGGATCACGCCAAGACAACAGAACACACCAAGACACCAGAACACGCCAAGACACTAGAACACGCCAAGACACTTTAGCACGCCAAGACACCAGAACACGCCAAGACCCGTGTCTGAATTTCCGCTCTTGTCTAAACGTCAGAAACACACCAGACCCGGGCTGGTGGATTTTTCAATATGCAAAGGAAGAAGATTTATCTTCAGTACAGACAAGTAATGACCTATCATACTTCACCAAAAATCGACCTGAGTGACGAGTTTGACATTTTTTTTAGAAAACAATCAAATTCCTAAAAATATCTGAATACATCAAAGTATTTTATAGTACTTATTAAATGACGAAAAAAGTTAAAAGGTTGCAGAAAAACCACCGGCGCCAGCAGAAGGTGTGAAACACGCGACCTGCGACGGCGGTCAAAAACACTAGTTTCTACAACTGCGGCTTCTACGCTTCGTAACTCGAGAACAAAAAATCTAGGGACGATGCGATTTGCGCCCTCCTTCATTTGAGAAATGCCCCCAAAACATATATTCTGTACGACCATATTAAAAATTAAACCCTTTTAGCCTGCCCGGTTTTGTTATGAAAACACCCATATATATATATAATACTATTGAAAGTATGGCCGGGACACTCAAAATCAGGCAATTTGGTACAAAAATGTTCTTGGCTAAAGAACCGCACTGGAATGCTTGACAGGAGCATCCTTGTAGGGGGCTTTAAAGAGACTGTACAACTATTTCCTCACTTTTGCTTCATACTGTGTAGAAAATATCCTTGAGACTCATAATGAGCGAAAAGTGTGGTAGCAAATACCATGTAAGCCAATACTGGTAACTCCCGCGGATCACGGGCGAAAAGTGATTGCAACGCCCTTGGCGAGCTCGGAGTCTCCGCTTGCAGACAAATTCTCCACAATGGATTGGTTTCGCCCATCTCCGTTCGAGGTGAGCAATGAAAAACACTTGTCACGGTTATTCGCTGCTTTGAATGTTAAAAAGTAGGTTCCACCTTATGAGTCAAGTACATTTTCTTTGCGAGGGAAAGATGTTACAGCTTGTAGGGGGCAATTATCGGGCTTTCCCAAAGAAAACATTCCGCCAGAAGACTAAGAACTTATGTCTGCCAGGCAAGACACGAATGTACATTCGCCCTGTTTTTTTGAAAAGGGTAATGTAAAACTTGTTTTAGAACATTGCTACGTTTCAACTTTATTGTGCATATCGATCAGTTCTTTTTGTTGTTGCAATTTAATTTTCTCAAGATTGTATTGCTTAAAACCGTTTCATCGAATAGCGAGCTGGCTATATCCCGATCGTCTCCGGATAAAGCAGCAAAGGGCAATTCGGACGACGTACCTTAGTGCGATGTCAGTATGCTCTGGAAAACACGATTGTGCACATGCAAATCTGACGCTATTATTGAAACTAATAAAAGCCTAGTTACAAAAAAGAACATCCGATGGACGGTCGTGTACCTCCTTCCATTTTTCAAAGTCTACTTTCTTTTTATGTTTGAGGCGACACTACGCCGCCGCGGTCGTTCTTCCTCCTGCGTTTATGTTTTTTGCGTGCTTTTTTTCTCTCTTGCGCCTGCTTGACGTTCGAACCATCGCGTATTTTGCTTTGCCTTGTCTGACTTAGTTCTTACTTTCTTTCCTTTGCTTCGTCGCTTACTACCACCGGTTCGTCTGCTACGCTATGCCTGGACATTTGGAGGGCCGTCTGCAACTTTGTTGTTGTTGTTGTTGTTGGTGTTGTTGTTGTTTTCCCACTGTCGTCTATATGATAACCTCCTATGCTCGCGTTCGATTGAGTTTCTGATCCGAAATCTTCATATGTACTTTTTGATACTTAATAAATATATTAAGGAGTGTATGCTCGTTATACATTTCTATTTGGATTTTATTTGAGTACGCGGTCACGTCTGCTGTGAGTCATCGTTGGGTGATCAACCGGCCGCCTTCGGGCATACATTAGCGCATACTTGGAGATGGCAGTCGTGCCATGTGCCTGCCATCTCCACTGCGAAAACCAGTTTTTCTGATGTGGTGGAAAATCCTTCTTCCGCTTCCCAAAGACCGAAGAAACGTGAGTAATTAAGTTACTTCAAATTAAACTGGAACAGCTATCCAAGTTTGGCGTCAAAATGGCCACTGACGCCTCAACAGACGAATATTTTACCAAACAAACGTTCAGCTGAAAACGCACTTGAGGCCGCTGATCGACACTCAAAACAAAGGCACGGTGTGCAAGGATTGCCTGGACATGTACGCCAACAAGTATACTGAAATATCCTTTTGAACTGCTGCGCCTAGCGAGCAAACAAACAACCTCCCAAAGTCACTGGGAAAAGAAAAGCGAAAGCAAAAATGGTCACACACTGCTAGCACGTAGCAGATTGCAGCTCTTTTGTTCTTAGTTCCTACCAACGCCGCGAAAGCAAATAAACAAACGTGTAACGTGCAACTGAAAAAAAAAAAAGTTAACCTCTTTTTTTTTAGTTTCGTCGTGTATTTTCCGCTTTGCTTGTTGTGGACTCAACACCGAGGGCGAGTACCACCTGCTAATTTTCAACCGACGCCCCGTGCGATCGTCGCCGTTCAAGGAGGTCTTTGCTGGGTGATTTGTATTTTTGTACCGTCTCCTAACTTCTTCGTTGCAATCGCCGGCCGCTGTTCGCGACTGTTCTCCATTTCTTTTTATTTTATTTTCGTCTGGGATTGGGACGCCATCTTTTCTGCAAAGTTCGGGAAGTGTTTGCACGGTCTTTTTTCTCGTTCCTTTTTGTTTTTGTACTGCTGCAGAGACTGGTGCGCTTGCTCTGGTAATTTTATTATATTGTTTGCGCAGGATTTAATAATCACCTATTCAGGTAAGAAATTGTGACAACGCAGTTTGTAACCGATAAACAGTAACTTCTTACGACGTAGTACGAGTGGCTAAACGCCTTTTTTCCGCTTCCCAGATGCGCTTTAAACGCGCGTGATCCCCCTTAGCGGCGTTTGAGACCTCTAAATAAACTGCTCTATCTTCGTTCATGTGCGCATTGTTATTTGTTTGTCGTTGCAGTTGCAATCAGTGGATTCCGCTTTGCAAACGTGTTGACCGTAATGAATTGTTTCAACTGTTGGGGTGAAGAAACGGGGCTCGCAAAGCTCAAGGACGTCGCGGAGCCTACACTTTTCCACAGCGTTGTCCGCTTCTGTAGACTCCGAGTCCGCTAGAGGCGCCACTGCCACGTTCGCCGCCGCTCCCATAGGTTTTCGAAGGAGTTTCCAGTATTGGCGAAGCTATATCGTTTTTGGTGTTAGTGTTTCTATCTGCACACTGGTAGCAGTTGAAAAAAAAAATGAAGAAAAACTATCAGTTTTCACCCCCTCAACTTGCATGCCCGATCAGGCGGCCACCCGATCTGGTGCCACGCTTTCATGCCCACAATGTTTGTCACAGCAATGCGCTAGGTTTGGCTTTTAGCCAAACCTAGCGCATGGCTATGTGTTCAGCAATATAGGTCACAACTGTGTCCTAAATTGCGATTTTTTAATTGACTATGTTTAGTATCGCTTTTAAAATAATACCACGAGTAGAACCTTTCATTGCCTTTTAAATCAAGCATATTTTGTTTTTTATTATGTACGAGTACTGAGAAATAAAGTATGAAACAGAGAAGGTTTTCACTTTTCGTTCATTCCAGCACGCTGTAAAAAAAAAAAAACGTTTTTAATTTTTTTTTATATTTTTGTCGCGACGCGTTTTCTTCGCACCCTTCTTTTACCCAGAATACATTCAGTTAGAGGTATGTGCCATGGTTTTGAGTTTTAAGCCTCTAAATTTTCTAAAAAAGAGCAAGTGCCGATGGTGGGTTTTGACGATTATCGTGTATGGCGTTTTTGAACCACTTTCACTCCCAAAGTATTCAAAAGAGAGCTTCCCATACCTGATAAAAAAAAAATCTTTGCTTATTTTGGAAGGTCATGAAAGGTTCTACACATAGTATTATTTTAAAAACCATACTAAACATAGTCGACCCCCCAAAAAATATCCGCAATTTAGGTCACAGTTGATCGCGGACGCATGTTTGGGGATTTTTACAAAGATTGGAGCGACGAATAATAAATAGTAGTCACAGTGTAGTTTTACATACTTTCATATATAGCACACTAAAAAAATATGGACGCTCTCTTTTGAATACTTTGAGATAGAGAGTGATTAAAAAACGCCACATACGACAATCGTAAAATCTCGTCGTTCTTTCTCGCTTTTTGAGATTTTTTTTCTCAGGAACTAAACATGTAAGGACCAGGGATGGGCAGTATTTCAAATACAAGTATTTGAAATACGTATTTCAAATACTTTGTGTATTTTGCATTTGTATTTAATTACAAATTGGATAATGGATTTGACGTGTGTATTTAAATACTAAAACGTGGGTATTTTAAATACCATTGTAATTAAATACAATTTTGTGGGCGAAAATACATCCCTCAAATTTATTGTCACTGTCCAGGGCAGGAAGAAAACTGCGTTCTGAACCGAATGCAGTGACTCTCAATCAGGCACAAGCCTTTAGTGACTTTGTGATTACGGTGCTAGTCCAGGGCAAGAATAGAGACGAAATCAACGTTCACAGGCAGACTGGCTTATTAAGTGCCTGTGACAACTTGTGATCCTTTCCAGCCGGATTTCCATCCATACTTTTGCCTTGGACATTCTAAATGCGCGGGTCATCCAGATTTTCGTAGTTGCAACAATAAAAAATTCTCTAGCTAGTGCTGCGCGTCTTGGTCGTCTCGGTTCTTTGTGGGCCTATATCAAAATGTCATCGACAAAAAAACCTGCTTGAAGCTCTGTACTTTTTTCACCTATTGCGTCCAAGCTGATTACAATTTTTTTGTGATTATATTTCTATTACGTTACTAGATCCTCGCTCACTAACTCCAGAGTGTGCGATTCAAAATGAAAATGACATACCCAGAAACCCGTTTCAGGTGCCCTGAAGTCGCTGACGCAAATTTTAAGGAATGTATTTGGAAAAGTATTTGGAGGAGACCAAATACATTTGGTTGTATTTGTATCTTGTATTTAAATGCTTTTTTGGAAATGTAATTAGATTTGTAATTACATACATTTTTGACGAAGTATTTTGCATTTGTATTTTGATACATATTTACATGTATTTTGCCCATCCCTGGTATGGACATTAAAATAACAAGGATTGTTCTGCTTGGAACATGTTCCACAAAATATAAAAGTTTGAAGCAAAAAAAAAAAAACAAATAGACTGCCACTCGTTGCCTGAATCCTAATGAAACTGGCCATATATATATATATATATATCCATATATACTGTAAACGACTTAATTTTCGCGAGGACCTAATTTTCGCGAATCGTCTGCAATTCGCGAAAAATAGGTCCCGCGAGCAATTCCGGTAAAATGTAAACACATTGGAATCTATATTGAAAATTTAGATCCTACCGCGTCGCGAAAATTAAAGCCGGCGAATTAATTCAAAACTCCAGCTTTAACCTACGGTAAGTCGAGAAACACTGAGCCCGCGAAAAATAAGTCGTTTGCCGTATATATGGGTAATTTCATCTCAACTCAGGCACGGATTTAGGGTCGAATTTTTAATTTGTAAAAACATGTCTTTGAGCAATTCCTGTAATAAAAGAAGACGCAGACGGCAATTTCGTCGGATTTTTTGTTCTCAAGTTACGGACCGTTGAAGCGACCAAGGTTTCCACCTTGGTCGCTAAGCTGGAAGTGCCATATTTCACTCCATCCTTTTTCCCTACTTTTTACGCTACATCATCATAACTTTTTAGGAACACTCTATACATAGGTGTTTTTTCATGTTAACTAAGCGTCTAGGTAACAGCATGCTTATTAACTTTGTTTTTATTCGTCAAACCGCCTCTCTGCGACGATATTTGAGGAAGTTCAGCAAGCTGTGGTGCGTGACCTAATCAATATATTTTCATGATCTTTATATCACCGTAAAGCTCCAATTAAGTTGTTTCTTTTGAGTATAACTTTGATATTTTGAAAAAGTAAGTAATCCGCTACATGTGCCTGAAAACGAAACTTTCGAAAAACTAGCAAGTTCGGGGTCCATTAAAAAAAAACAGTTTTATTTCTTTCATTTTTTATTCCCAGTTACTTCATATAATAGTCTATCAGAAACTACCCACATAAATTGTAATATTTTGTTTGTATGACCACTATTAAGACTCAAATCTTGTGCTATGTGCGTTTTGAACGGCACTTCGCACAGGCGCTCTGCTGAGAAAAATTTTGGCTTATGTAAGGTTTTCTATTTATCGTTATCAGTTACCCCAATATCCGACCATAAACATTAATATAATTTGGAGCAGTGTAGTTTAAAAAAAATTACTTCGAAGTCCATATCGATAAGTGCGGGCACCAGCGCCCTCTTCCTGCCTATACGGGAGAATGCAGATCGTGAGAGAATTCCTCTGGGGCCTCTTGCTTTCGGCTTTGAGTTCGAAATGCCGAACTTGACATCTAATTGTCATGTTTTCTCATGTCAATCAGATATGCAGTACATTTACATATGTACGATTTAGTATCTGACGCTTTGAAAGCATGGTTTATTTTGTGCACGTACGGACTCTTTCGTAAAATACCAAGCATTTCGTAGCGTGCAAGTCTTCAAACGTGTTAGTCATATGTTTAGGTTTCATTTCTATTTTCAGTAATTCATGCCGGGTTACTTTGATTTTTTCCTCTTGACTTAAGTTTGGCCGGGAGTCTAGATGTTACGTATCTTCTCCGTCAATACATGGGGCGAAGGTCACACACCTTGCAATTCACGCTAGTGCCAAGTAAATAAATCTTGTTAGGGTAAATATTGTTGCTTCACTGGCTTTTACGCTCAGACATTGAGGTAAGTACTAACATTAAATGGAAAACGTTACATAGGTGGCGTGCTTTGCGGCGAAGAGGCGTTAAGAAGCGACGCCGGGTTGTGGTGCGAGAGTTCAAATTCAAAAATTGTTTTCTCGCTTTAAACAAAAATTATTTTCATTAAAATTTCAGAATCGAAAGATCGTCGATTGTTCTTCCAAACCAACAATATTTTGTATTTTTCGTTTGACCAGCTCAGGGTGAAATAAACAGCTGTTTATGCGTCAAAACGCACTTTTTTTTGCAACTTCAGGATTTTTGTTTACTGGGAAATATTTAATTCAGCGGTTTTAAACATTTCTTATAGATTATATACCTGTAGAGCAGGCGGTAAAAATTACCATTAAGTTCCGGGAGCACTTCCATATATTTCAATAAAATAACAAGAATAATAAAAGTTTTCATTTTTTTGTTTAAAAAAAATTAAATTAAACAAAACTTCACAAGCCCAACCACATTGTAAGTCGAAAGCCGTACAAATTTTAGAAAAAATATTCTTAGGTGTTTCACTAAAAAGCTGATTTTTCATCAATTATTGAGTGATGCCCAGTTTCACGCTGTTTTTAAGAGCTAAAACCGCGCTCAGGTCATAAAAAAAATGTTTCGCCAAAAATATTTCAGGTCATGGCTACGGACATTGCGGAAAAAGGCCATGAATGTTTTTTTTTCTAGAAATCAGAAGGGGTCGAGCGCAACGTCTGGGACGTTTGACATGTAATGACCCCTTTTCAAGGGCCGAGAACGCTTCGTGCGTCCTCGAGCAGAGCAGGTACCGCTCGCGGTATGCCTTGCCGCCTTACCTTGGGAAGTTTATTTGGGAAGAAGCCTGTGAGCATTTATCGTCACTCGTTTGTTGGGAAAGTACACAATTTAGGAAGCTCGCGCCATTCCTTTCCTCAACTGGCGACGCTTCTGCTTAGCAATGATTCAACACATTCGTGTGACAATGCGCAAAACCTTTGGCTCTTCTGGTGTTTGGGAACAATGCTCCTTGAGAGGAATGGTGGGTAATACGTCAACTAGTGCTCCTGGGAGAATGGGATTAGATTGCACCCGACGCAGAAAGGAAACGTTTCAAGTGACGACTCTGTAGGTACGAGCTCCCATGGCCCGACTCAACAAACTGACATGCACTATGACGGATGAATCAGGAAGATGAAAACATATCACCCTGTAGTTAAGGAACTTCATAGTTGAATGATCAGCGAAACTGATGTGTCGACTACCTTGTATTCATATCTAAAGAAAGCTATTCAACATGCGTAGCACTAATCTCGTGTGCGCCAGGAAAATGACCGCACAGTATGAACATAGAAAAAACTCCTCAAGACTGGAATAAAGAAGAAACAAACATACACAGGTCTCAAGAATTGAGACCTGCTTTTATATGTCCTTCCTTTTTTTCAGTCTCGAAGTGTTTTTACTATGTTTACCACCAGCTCGTTTGCGCCCTAACTTTCTGCTCAATGTTTCAGCATCGTTCACTTTGAAGCGGATAAGGCTGCTGCAGTGTAAACAGGAGGATCCGAACTTTGCTACATATACGGTAAATAAAATGAGCACAAATTACTAACTCATGCATTCGAAAATAATGTGAAAGTATTTTCGATCCATTTGGAAAGTAATTTTAATGTAATGTCATTACTTTCAGTCTGCGGTAATTTGTCATAGATTTTAATTACATTTTTGCAGTTTTCAAGAAGCCAGTAGTAATGTAATTTATTTACTTCCTGAAAGTAATTTTTGCAATCTCTGCCGACGTTGCACGCGACCCGGCGTACCTTCACCTGGTTTCGCCTCCTTCTCCTCCGTTGCGGTTTTCTAGGAAAGGGGGAGAAGGATCGCGCTGCACGCCGCCAACCTGTAGCACCATTATTCGCCGGATTCGGTCACGGGACAAGCAGAATCCCGCTCCGTTTAAAAAAGCCGCCGCTACGGAGATGAATGGGCAACACTGGCTGCCGTGCGGAACCTATACAGGAACCCTATCTAGCAAGTACCAAGCGCGCACCGACGAAATTCTGTGATGTTAATGTGCACGAGTCCGAAAACATGTAAGAAATAAATGCATCGCAAAACATGTAAGAAATAAATGCATCAACAAAAACGCATTGTTGAGAATAGCTTGTTCATTCCTCCTCTCAAGCAGTTGCGTCATTTTGACATTACAACTTTCCAGTGGCAAATTCTGTACCTAAGGTTGCTTTGTTCTACAAGAGTGTATCTTTTCTAACGGCGATATAGCGCATAATAATAAGAGAATACAGTGTTCTTTTGACTGCAAAAGAAAAAAATGTGCCCATCGCCGGATGCACAATATCCAAACAAAAGAAGCTCTAGCTGTTCAAACCAGGATACAAAGTTTCAGAACTAACCGTTGACGCAATAAACCGTTAGAAATGTTTTTTTTCTTTAAACTTCAATGGGAAAAGGAGGAACATTTTTTACCCTTTTTTGGTAACTTGTCTCATTCAGATACACATGTTTAAGTGCACCGTCGGTTGCCATTTTGTCATTTAAAATTTTACGTTATAACTTAACTTTTAACTTTTTAATGATAATGATTAGTTTTGAAACTTTGACATCTGGTTCCAACCGCTAGCGCTATATCGGGCGAAGAGTGAGCCTCAGGCAATGTAGTTTATTTTTAAGGAAACGAAAAAAACTGACTATTTTGGGAGGATAGACTGTAATTACGACAGGCGTGACTCGCTCGATTTTGTCATGCGAGCCCTTCTACGTGCCCGTATATTGGTGAATTGTATGTTACCCTGTATAAGTGACTGACAACGTTTGAATAATCAAAGGAATTAGGTTTAAAAGTTAGAAAATTTTTATAAAAAGGTTAAGAACCACTGAATTGTTATATATATATATAAGTACAGTAACCGGACCCATATCAGGATATGTAGACATTTTAATTAAACAAATACCAACTACAAGTCTCGATTCCTACATTAAAGACACAACTCACTTTTTAAGGGGAATATCAAGTTTATGCATACTAAAAGAATCATACCTGGTCACACTCGATGTGTCATCGCTGTATACGAGTATCCCCCACGATGAAGCAGTGATTTCTTTTCTTGACATGTAGGTACTCCATAAACAACCGGACACCCCAGATGGACACGTTGTTGCTACTCTAGCGAGGCTTGTCTTAGAACACAACACGTTCGAATTTAACAATAAATACTTTAGGCAGGTTAGCGGAACCGCGATGGGCACCAAAATGGCAGCAAACTATACAAACGTATTCATGGGAAAATTGGAATCCCAGTTCCTTTCTGAATGTCTCGTAAAGCCGCTAATATGGAAAAGGTTAATAGATGATATATTTATTGTCTGCTCGCACACTCAGGAGGAGCTGGTGGACTTCCTAAGTCGATACAACGCTGCTCATCTGAGCATCCGCTTTACAGATTCGTACTCTGAAACCGAAATAAACTTCTTAGGCGTCAACGTTAAAATGGACGAAGGTAAACTCGCCACGAGCCTGTACCGTTAGCCAACAGATCGACAGCAATACCTGTATTATCAAAGCGACCACCCGCACCGTTGCAAGAACAGCATTCCCTATAGCCAAGGTCAAAGTTTCAAACGAATTTGTTCCAAAGAGGCAGATTTTGCTGCGGGCAGCCAAAATATAAAGTCGGTGCTAAAGAAACAAAAGCATCCACCCCGTATAATTGACGATTCAATCAGAAATGCCAAGCAACTGAACCGAGCAGACCTTATCAGCCCGCGCCTCACGCAAAGCGACACACAACGGAAAAACATTTATCTAACTCATAGCATGAACCATTCTAATGTAAATAATATGTTGTGACGACAATATAACATTCTAGATAAAAGCGAGCGCCTTAAAAGCACGTTTCCATCCGCCCGTGGGGTAGTCCACAGACGATCGCGTAAGCTCAATGACGCGCTAGTAAACTCTCGGATAAATTCATCGCCACCACCAAAGCAATGTAAGCCTTGCATTCACCCAGGATGTCTGATCTTAAACAGATGGAGTACACAAACACGGCCAGAAGCACGCACTCGCAGTTCTCGATCAAAATTAAAGGGGACTTAACATGTGCCACGTCGAATGTCGTGTACTTATTCGAGTGTACGGTATGCAAAATGCAATACATAGGGCAGACTAGAACGGCATTTCGACTGCACTTTAATAATCACAAATCTCACGCCATAAATCTTCCGACACTGCCTCTATCCAAACATCTCGTTCTCCCAAAAAACTCGTTTGATAAATTGTCAGTGACGCGCCTAGAATCTGGATTTAAATCAAATCGCGAACGTCAACAGCGCGAATCCTACCTAAGTTACCAATTCAACGCTATTAAACAAGGAATAAAAAAAAGCCCCGGTACTCTGGCATCGATTAAAATGCCAACAGACGAATAGTTCTCCCTTCGTTTTTTGTCCCTGTTGTTTTGGCGTATTACACCATGATGCAAAACCAACTAGCCCAACTAGCCATCCTTATCCAATTTATTTCTTCTACAACGGGCCTTTCTACATGTTTCGACAACATTTTTCCTTGGGATCTTCTCGTCCATGTCAACCTGATTGCCGCCTTGACATGCCAGGCAAGACTTTACTCGTTCGCAATTCGCCACGGCTTCAACCGGCCTGAAGTGCTGCGTCTCCTTGGGGGTGTTCCACCTTCAGCCGGTCACGGGAAAAGGATCTGCATTATACTCCGTTCAGAGGTGGAAGCAAGTAAGCAGACTTCGGGATGCTTTGTGGTTGCTCTGCCACGGGTCCACGTCCACCGAAAAAGAGGCCTGCAGAAACTATGGAGAGCGCCTTCGACTTGCTTCCAAGGTCACGGAATTCCTTTGGGATCGGCTCCGAGCGTCGCTGCCGAAACAAAAGAGAAGGTTTGATTCGCCGGACTGTGTCACCTTTCTGGGAGATGCTTCTGCACCGCCGGATGTCACCCGTATCTTGGAAAAAGGCCCCAAGTACAGCCTGGCGCCCAGGACGAAGCCTGTGGATAAGCTTGGATTGGTGCGAACTTTGGCGGATAAGGCGGCACTGCAGGACAGGGACAGGTGCATATCTGAAGGTGCAGATGTTATTATGCGCACGTCAGGATATGGTCAAGCAGGCTTCAATTTGAGGCATGTTGTTTCACACTTCAAGCAAAATAACCTCCGTCTACTAGTAGCTGACAAGGAGGGCGGCTTTGTGGTAGCGGAAGAAAAGCTGTTCAAAGACAAGTCACGTGAGGCCATAGAAAAACACTTCAAACCTGTTAAGGATGTTTCGATGAACAGGGTAAAATCGGAAACCAGAGCCTTATGTCAGAAGTTGGATCTATTCAGCTTAGGAAAGAAAGTGCTATCGTCTAAGAATGTTAACCTGGAAGTTTCTTTCACAGCTAAAACCCACAAGAGTGGGTGTCCGTTCAGGGTTATAGTTACAGAGAGGGATTCGTGTCAGGTGGAAGTGGGGGGTTTTCTACGTAAACACTTGTTTGCGTTGGAGCTGGGGGATCCTTTCTTGGTCGGGAATTCTGAAAAAATTTTAGAGTTCCTACAGGGAGGAGTCCTTAAGGGGACAACAGGTTTCTCAATTGACGTGGAAGACCTTTTTTATTCGGTCCCCCATGAACACCTTTTTGAGGCTGTTAGACTTTGTATTGAGGAAAATAGAGAGGTCCCTTTTCGCAATGCGTGTGGTCTCACAGTCGAACGTTTTTTGGAGCTGCTGAACCACTACCTCAACTCCACTGTCGTTTCCTTCGAGGGAGAGCTGTTGGTGCAGAAACGTGGCATCTGCATTGGTTCCGCCGTAGCACCGGTACTGTGTGACATTTTTCTTGCAAATTGCGACAAGCGTATATCTGAAAAAATTGAACAGAAGGAACATGTTAAAATTCTTCGTTCCGTAGACGATTATTTGGTGTGTGTTTCCCGCCCTGTAATTGCGGATGATCAAGCGATCGCCGGTTGTTTTAAACTGTTCGCAAGCTGCGCTTTCGGCTTAAAATTCACCCACGAGACATCGGTCTGTGGTCGGCTGCAGTTTTTTGATCTTGGGTTATATTTCGGTACGAAGCATACCTGCTGGGCCTATGAGCCCCGTTCCAAGAAAGGAATGTTGCCATTCAGCTCGGCGCACTCCAAGTTAGTGAAGAGGGGCATTGCTTTATCTTGCCTAAGGGCCGCGCTAAAGAAATCGTGCCCCCACCGGATGAAGAACAGTTTTCATTCTCAACTCAGCAGACCTGAAGAGGCAGGGTACCCCCGTCATATTCTTCGAGATGTCTCAGAGACCTTAGCAAAAAAGATGAAAAAAGACAACGGCGCAGTGTGCGAAAGGGCTCCCAACAGGGTAGGTAGGCCTGTTGTCTTGCCTTACATTCACAAGATGTCCCACAATCTGAAGCAGGTGGCCCATTGCTTTGACATACCAGTCTTTTTTTCAGCACCGAATAAACTATCTTCACTGTGTAAAAGGATAAGCAGATCAGGAGAGGAATCGGATGTGCCACAAGAGTCGTGCAAAAAACGACATGTCACTAAGTTCCACGAGTGCGCCACTAGTGTCACTTACAAAATCCCCCTGTCGTGTGGAAAGGTGTACGTTGGCCAGACGGTGAGGTGCATTAATGATAGGGTCAGAGAGCATGCATTGACGATCAGGCAGTCCCCGTCTGGCCACTTATCGGTCCACTGTGACCGTTGCGATTGCGGGCCCAACTCTGAAAAGTGCAGCCCCATCTTTGGTGACACCTTTATCATGGGCCGTTACAAAACAAAAACGGCAAGAAAAATACACGATGCCTTCCTGATTAGGTCCCACCACTACAATACTTGTATAAGCGCTCCCTCTTTGTCATTGACTGATAAAGAATTCTACTATTTGAAGAAGCAATGACACTGGCATTTGAAGGGGGTGTGTTTTTAGACCATATCGTTGGTGTTCTGCCAAGTGTGCCCGCTTTATATATGTATATATATATATATATTCTTTTTTTAAATTCGTCATCCAAATAAACAATTCAGTTGAAAGTTACGCCGCGTCCTGTCTAGTTCTCCCTTCGTTTTTTGTCCCTGTTGTTTTGGCGTATTACACCATGATACGAAATTTGGACCCGACCGTAGCATTGTATAAACGTCTGCCCATCTCGAACTCTTCCTACACTTCTTTTAAAACTCGAACCGTCATCCCGCCGTCTTTGAAACTTGGTCTCGACCGTACAAGTGTAGAAATACCACCCGCGTTCATCTGTAAAAGTCCTTCCTCACGAAGGCCGGATTCCGGCCGAAACGTCGAAGAATAAATCGTCCGTTGTTGCTGTCTCCACCAAGGTTTTTTTCTTCCCAGTTATCTATATATACGTGAATTTGTCTTCCTACCAGTCTCAAGAAGGACAGGGGTGGATCCCTTCCCGAGAACCGGATCGGCCGTTGCCGGAGGCCGGCTTCCCGCTCATCTTCCTTTCCAGCCAACCTTCAGCTACCGCCACCGACGAGAGCCTACATAGGGAGCTGCGGGTGGCCACTCCGCCGCGGCACGACATCACGTCAGGACACCGTTTTTTAAACATGGTTCTACTACAAATACTGATCTTGGGTGCGACATCTCTCTGGGACCCTTCCCGGCCGTCATGGAAAAGCAGACTAATTATCGTCAAATTTTGAGGTACAAGGACAAAGAGAGAAGACTCTAATCTGGTCACAGACTTGGGGGAACGACTTTTGCGGTCCGGGAGGACTTTTCCGCTGCCGTGAGGGCCGTGAGGCGTGAACTGTTGACTTTGGCTCGGAATTCTGGGCTGCCGTTCAGACTCAGGTTCGATAAACTGAAGTTCGAAAATAATGTGTACATTTTCGACCAGGTCTCGGAAGTTGTGAAAAAGGTCTCCAGCTAGCTCGAATGTAGCAATAAGCGGGTGAGAAACACCACTCCCATGAATGTCGGCTTATGTAGGCTAGTGTCCCTCTCCCTCTTGTTTACTAATATACGTAGCATCTTGCCAAAACGGGACGCCCTCCTATATTTAATCGAGGACAGTAAATTCCAGATAATAGTCTCACTGAGACTTGGCTTCTCCCTGATATACTAAACCCTGAAATATTCCCTGCATCTGGAGGGCTTGAAATTTACCGGCGTGATAGGGTGAGTCGGAGGGGAGGTGGTGTTATATTAGCCATTGATAAAAGTATACCCAGTCATAACGTCTCAATCGTAACCACCTTGGAAATGGTGTGGGTGTGTGTGGACACCGATTACCGGAAGACGCTGCTGGGCGTTTGTTATGAACCTCCGTATTGTACTGCATCATTTAACAACGAATTACGCGTTGCTCTGTCCCAAATTATTAGACTTTTTCCACATGCAAATATTTTCCTGTTGGGAGATTTTAACTTTGCAACCATCGACTGTCCCACACTGACAGCTGCCTCCAAAGAGGCCTCGGGATTTGTGGAAACGTGTTTAGACTTTAACGTTACCCAGGTCGTTGACCTATCCACACGCAATGAACACAGTCTTGATATAACTCTATGCTCAGACCCCACTACCCTGAATTCGATCTCTTACAAGAATGGCCGCAGTGATCACAATATTATTAAAACGGAAATCAATTTTCTGTATCGACTGACAAAATTTCTTTCAGAACCATACGTGACTATAATAGAGCAAAATACTCTGCCATAACCGAAGGCCTTGACGATTTTCTTTCCTCCTTCAAGAGACACTTCTCTAGCAACTTGACTGAGCTTAACTGGAACCTATTCAAAAATAAGCTAAACAACTTGGCAAACAGGTTTGTACCGGTTGTGCGAATTCGAACCAAGAGTGACCGCCCGTGGTTCGACAAAGCCCTAAAGCGTCTACAAAATAAAAAGAAACCCCAAAATAAAAAAAGCGCCAAGCGATCAGGTAGTGCTTCTGCTCGGGAGAAGTATGATGCCTGCGCCACTCTATACGCCTACAACATAAAATAAGCTAAAAACAAATGCTTTACGGACGACTTACCGTCTATGCTGGTCAATAACCCCAAGAAATTCTGGCGATTAACGTCCCCAAACGAGTCCTCGGACAGCGTCATTCTTTTAAATGAAAACGCCGATGCTGTGCCTGACGAACTGACAGCTTCTTATCTTCACGACTATTTTGAATCTGTCTTTACGAGTGAGGTCCTGTCAGACATCCCGGTGTTCTGTGAAGCCGGCTACCGACCTTTGGGTCCAATCGAAATCTCGCCAAGTTGCATTACAAATATGATCGAAACCGCTAATGTGTCAATATCAGCCGGTCACGACGGTATTAACATGGAGATCCTAAAAAACACAAAGTCGACTGACAGCCATATACTAAGCTTAATATTTCACCAATCATTATCCACAGGTCAAATTATGAACGACTGGAGGATCGGAGAGATAATTCCAGTACACAAAGGTGCTGATCGTAAATCTGTCTCTAACTACGTACATGCCCATTTCTCTTACCAGTGTCGTATGTAAGCTCCTGGAACATGTAATATATTCGCACGTGATGTCACATTTGTTAGTCAACAACTTCTTTTTTTAAGCACCAACACGGTTTCCGTAAGGTACACTCCTGTGATATGCGACTGCTCGAATTCAATCACGACATTCACTCCAATACGGACAACCACACCCAAACTGATGCTGCTTTTTTGACTTTTCGAAAGGTTTTCATCGGGTCGCGGACGGTCGACTTTTGACAGAATCTTCGTCCTTAAATGTTCATTCTCAGGTCCTCTCCTGGATTCGCGGAATTTTATCCCATAGGCAGCAGTATACTGTTAACGGTAATTCTAGTTCATCTGTGATTGATGTGGGGTCGGGTGTTTCACAGGGCAGCGTACTCGGACCACTTCTTTTCTTGGTATATATCAATGATCTTCCAAACCGTGTCGAATCACAGATTCGTTTATTTGCAGACGATTGCGTAATTTACAGGCAAATCAAGTCAAACGACGGCCACCTTGTTCTGCAACAGGACCTGCATAGTATTGACGTCTGGCGTAGAGAGTGGCTCATGCTCCTCAACGTCTTCAAATGTAAAACAGTCGCCTTCACTCGTAAAAGGATAGTATCCTCATTCCCATGCTCAATGAACCCTGACCACTTGAAAAAATCACCCCACTACAAATACATCGGAGTTTGTGTTGCTGCGAACCTTTCCTGGTTCACTCATATCAGCGCAATTACGGCGAATGCATCACGTACGCTAGGCTTCATAAAATTATATTTAAAAATTGCACCTCCCAATATTCGGAAGGTGGCATACGAGACTTACGTCAGACCTTAATTAGAATACGCGTCATCAGTATGGAGCCCCTATCAGACATACTTGACGGACCAAATAGAAAAGGTACACAATCGAGCGGCCAGGTTTGTTGAGTCATCTTATTCGTGGTACGATAGCGCATCTTTGATTAAAATTAATATTGGTCTGCCTCCATTAGCTTCTCGTCGTGAGATCTCCGTCTTGTGCTTGTTTGGCAAGCTATTCTACAGACATAGAGCACAGGAGCTCCCTTTTATCCAACCGTCACAAAGGGCGTCAAACAACAGCCGAATATCGGGGTCCACACTTTCCTTTACCAATTCAGACATACCTAAAGCAATTAGAGCCTGGAATTCCCTCCGCGAGGACATTGTTGCCATCGCCGATCCTGGGGTGTTCCGGGATCGTTTGTAAAATCTTGTGGAATAAAGTTTTGCTCTTGCCATATCCAGGCAGCGATCCTGGTAATTTTGGAGAGTGTTTGCAGTTCTGGCGTCCTCGTTTGTTGTCCCGTATTAACATAGGTTTGTGAAGATTCAGGGATGTCTATTTGTCGTTTTTGTGTCGTACTTAATTCAAGATTTTCACTGACGTGACCCTGTTAATTTTTGTGCTTTTGTGTTTACTGTGATTTCTCTTATTAACTGAAGTGCACCGGTTGTCCGTGAAATAATTCTTCCATCCATCCATCACAGCATTATCTTGTATGTATCTCTTGTGTTCTTTATGTGAAAAATTCCCCTTATGTAATGCCCAGCAATGGCCAGTTAAGGTACTTGAATATATATATATATATATATATATATATACAGGGTGTTTCACGAAAGGTGGACAGATTTGATATCGCAAAAACTACGCATCGTTGAAATAAGAAAGGCTTGTGCCGTTTTAGTTCTAGGCCAGGGGCCTATTTAGGGAAATTTTTAAAGTACAGAATAATTAAGTTGTTAACTATTTTCTCGTAAGCATTTTTTTTATATATATTTTACAGGGAATAGGCTCATCTTCCCGCCTAACTATACAGCACAGGGGGCTCGACACTAGGAAGGGAATAGGGGATGGGCATTTATGGGAAGTAAATATAACGTGGCGTTACAATTGGGCGCGTCCTTTGCGGAGTTCGTCTCGAAGGCGGCGAACAACTTGTTCCGTTTTGTCTATTAGGAACAGCTGGATGCGCAGCTCATCTGACTGTAGAAGGGACGTCCAGTGAGGGACGATGTCTTCTCCTCGGTCATTGAGGTGCCTTTGAAGCTCCTGTAGGGGTTGAAACTTCGGGCATGACCAAGACATATCTCCGATCGTGCCATCCGGGGGTGGGTCTTCGGAACCGCAGCATCTCGTACAGGACCTATCAAAGAGTTAGGGGTGAACTCTATGGAGGAATCGCGGGGTCTGGATGGCGAGTGCCAGAAGGTGCGTCCACCGCCTCGCTTGTTGGTGATTGAGCTCCGGGTGTGGGGGCGGGAGAACACGTCTTCTCTCCCTCTCAGCTCGTGTGGCATCGCAGAAACCCGTGGGGACTTCTTCCGTTGCCGGTGCCGCATAGCTGTGTTCCTCGTGTGGGAATTCCCTGCCTCCCTCTCCCCACAGTCCCGGATTGTAGCTACTCGGGATGCGATAGAGTGAGCAGCTTCCTTCCCTTCGTGGCGCGCTTGTGCGGTCACCCAGACCACGTGGCACCGGCTGTTCTTGTCCCTAGGGGCGCGGAAGCTCCGAAGGATCTTGCGCGCAGGAGAGCCTATCCTCCCGTACAGGAAGGTGGTTGCAGCCGTCTTGGAGTCTGTGATTGCGGATCCTCTGCTGCCTATTCTACTGGCGGCAAGGAGCCCTATGGCAATGGCCGCCTTTTCTGCTTTGTGAACGTCGCATGCCTTGATCGTCGCTGTGTACGATCCGCTAATATTGTGTTCGGCTGCGACGTAACTCTTGGGGCAATCTGGGTATGGACTGGCGTCCACGTGGAAAGCCCGCGGATCGTCTTTCTGCAGTCCCTGCAGCGCTCGGGCCCTGGCCTCTCGTATCTGCTGATGGTGCGATGGTGCGTGGTAGACATGTTTCTTGGTAGGGGTCTGACCACCACGGCGCGTCTCCAGTCTGGCTGCATGTCCCACCTGGGTGGGGGTACGTCCTTATAATCGATGCCGGCTCTGTGTAGAGTACGGCGAGCCGTTTGGGTGCGCGAGAGGTGAGGAATCTGTGCCGCTCTCTGCGCATCGCACAACTCTTGAAAGGTACTTGGTGTGGATTCCCAACTGGTCGAACGCCGCGGTGGACGTGCGGTTGGGGACCCCCCCGCGCAACTTTGTACGACTTGCGAATAATGGCATCTATCTGTTGCGTACCATCTTGGGGAGCTGCATGTACGGGGCCGCGTACGTGACGCGACTGAGTACGAATGCCTGCACCAGTCGACAGGTGTCTTGCTCTCCGAGGCCATATTGCGTGCCTGAAACTTTACGCATCAACCTGGTGGTGTTGTGAGTGTTCTTGAGTAGAGCTTGTACGATCTCCGACCATCTGCCAGTGTGGAGCGGCATACCGAGCACTTGGCTAGCTGGCACTTTGGGGATAGCTTGTCCGTCCATGAAGCCGGAGACTTTGGCCAGCGCCTCTTTGACTCGAACCCTGCTCGCGAGGAGAAGGCAGACTTCTCGGGGGCTCATTCCAGCCCCACGCTTCGGGCGACTTCCACCACCGCGTCTGCTCCTGCCTCGAGGGTCGGGGGCATGATGGACGGTGGGGCGTTGGCCCACAAGACGATGTCATCCGCATTTACGGCATGCTTTAGTGCGGGATCTTTTCCAGCCATCTTGATAGCCGGGATATTGCCAGATTGAACAAGAATGGCAAGGTTACCGCGCCTTGTGGGGTCCCCCGGCCAAGACACGTCGGGAAGGTGTCCGACGCGTAATCCCCGAGCTCAATCTCTGCCGTCCTTCCCGTTAGGAATGCTTCCACTAATGTTTAGGCACGCCCACGCGGGAGGACAGCGCAGCAGAGGTTGGTTGCATCATTTCTCCAAGGGGTGCGCTGCTGTCGGTGCCGGGAAGCGCTCCTATTGAAAACCGAAACTTAGAAACCCGTCGAAGTTGTGCGGTTTCTCAGAAAGCTGTAAATTACCGCGCGTGCATTTTATCTTTCTGCAAGTTGTTTATTTAGTGTTTTTCGATGATGCTCAGCAAGATTCTAATCTCAACCATGCCCGTAGACTTAATATTTAAAAAAAGTCATTATGAGAAAATAATTAACAACTTAATTATCCTGAACTTTAATAATTTTCCTAGATGGCCCCTGGCCTATATATATATATATATATATATATATATATAAGAGATCCGTACTTGCGGAGTTGCGATGCTAGGAGTTTATTGCATGTATTTCGACAGTTTCGCCGAGAGGCTCGGCTTCGTCAGGAGATGGCATACATGGCATCTCCTGACGAAGCCGAGCCTCTCGGTGAAACTGTCGAAATACATGCAATAAACTCCTAGCATAGCAACTCCGCAAGTACGGATCTCTGACTTATCACATTTTCCCGGTCCATTGTTCTCAAGCTACACTGCCTCACCTATATATATATATATATATATATATATATATATATATATATATATATATATATATATATATATATATATGAGTGATTTCATCTCAAATCGTGCTGCAAAAAAGTTCAAATATTTAATTTCGCTGAAACAAAAATATATCTTATGGCGCCGTCTCCAGAAACGCAGTAGTCGCAAACCGCAAGTTCGTCAAATTGTTCGTTTTCGACTTACGAATTTTAAAACAGGCCGCTGCGGAAAACAGTGTTTTTTACATCCGTCGTGGGTCGGATGTCTCGCTCGATCTCCCGCCGTGAATTTTCAGTCCACAATATATTAACTTTTTGCAAGCACTCTGTGAGCGCAGTCTCTGATGCTATGAAAAAACTTTAGGCGCTTTGCTTTTTTTTTTTTTGTAAAAATGTCAAAAACTTTTTTTTCGGGTAGTTGTTGATGACGTTTGACAATTAAATACTGCCGATTTACTCGGGGTACGTCAATATTTTTCTGTCTATAGAGAGCACAAAACACGCTCTTTATAAATATTATAAAATCACTCAGCTGTATAAAATTTCCTTTGCGGTACCTTTACGTTAATGTTATGCTAAGCCCCCAAAAGTACCGATTTTAAATCAATTTTCTAAAAAAAAACATTTTTTATAGTTTTTTTTTTTTTTGCCACAATGTACATATGATAGTTGTCTACCCGAAAAACAAGTCTAAAAGGTCTGCATTTTGTTTGTATGTTCTATATTTAAGCATCAATATCGTAGAAAAACGTGTTTTTTTTGGCTCGAAACGAACTTGCGAATTGTGCGTCTTCACAACTTGGAAATATTCTTGCCTTTTTTCAACGTTCCAACATAAAAATGAAGTAGCTCCACCCTGTTACATCGTCTCCATCGGTGTAACTGCCCCGCTAAACTTAGCGAGAAATTTAATGGTACATCTGTCACGTGACGTCAATTTTCCGGCTAAATCCAGCCGTGAAACTAATTTTGTTCATGTTTGCCCGCTAAATTGAGCGGAAAAAGACGAACCATTAGCTCATTGAAGATGCAAGACGCTACTTCGTCGTCGTGAATCCTTTTCCCTTCGAACGGCTGCGAAGCCGTTGCGCCCGGAGTACCCTACGAGCATCTTTGAAAAGCCGTTCGCGCAGCACCGCAACCTTCCGTTTGCGAGCGTCTGCGATCCATCATGTGTTGAGAGTCGGAAAATGTGCTGTCCTTGGTGTCTTTTATGCGCAACTCTTTCGTAAAAACAATTTGAAATTTCTAAACGTGAACCTTACAGTGTACACATAATTTTAAATTGATTGGTAAAAATCAGGTTGTCGAACCGGTCATTATTTCGGTTCGGGATCGGGTTCAGTAGCATTGTGTTTTGTTCCGGTTCGGTAGGTTTAGGGTATCGCCCTTAATATCACTCCAGTTACCGGTTTTGATAAGCGCGAACCGGTTCGAACCGGTTCCTAACTTGAACTTTGATTAATGACCGAGCACTTTCTGCAGCCTTTTTTGAGCACGAAATACTTGCAATAGACCCATCCCAAAACCACTCCCTCTTCAGGCAGATCTGAAAACCCTACACAGTGACGTGCGGAAAAGACACCAATAATGTGGCAAGGCCATTACTTGTATGATACTGTTCTTAAGTAAACTATATATAGGCGATCGGCTTTCCATTTTTATGGTGTCTTTTCATACGCAGCTGTGCAATATTTCAAACTCTGCGAGAAGAAAGTGGCATTTAGGGAAAGAGAGCTTGCGGTCGGTGTCATCTTTAGTGTTCGTGCGTATAGCATGCGCTGTGCTCGCTTTCAGAAGCGACGAACACGCACGTGCTGCGCTGTGAAGATCATACGTTGAGATGTGATTTCGTAAACAGTAAAAAGGTCACTAGCTGGGTTGCTTGACCTCTATATGTTTTTGTTGGTTTTGCTCTGCACACACGTGTGTTTTAGACATGGTACCTGTTTTCGACGTCCAGTAAGACGTCGCTGCTATGCCCGAGAGTGGCCAAGAGGGGAACGGGAGGAAACAGATGTGGCGTAAAAGTTCAAACACAGAAACAGGTACGTCGAGTGCGCATTTGGGGTAGTTTATCGAATCCCGTTAAGCTGTGGTCGTGTATACATCGGCCAGACTGACCGATGTGTCAATGACCGGGCACGTGAGCACGCAGTGTCGCTGCGGTTAACCTCGGGAGGCGACCTTCCTTTACACTGCATCACTTGCTTGAGTGTGCGGAAATTTGAGAGCATCACGATTTTGGGGAGGGGGGCTGACAAAACTGCACGCGTTCTGCTGGAAGCCTACAAGATAGGAAAGGAACGAGTCCAATGCGTCAGCCAAGCCTCCATAAATTTGCGTAAAAAGAAATAGCTTTCTGGAGCACGTGTTGATGCCGTGACGGTCTGGTTATTTGGATGTTTTTTGTGGTGTTTTCTTTTCATTAAACGTTCAGTTGAATTCCCGCGCTAGTCCTGTCCATTTCGTTTCTTTGCGCGCTGCTAACATTTTGTTACATGTTTTTATTGTAACAAATCTCTTGTGATTTACCGCCCGGGGTGCTTAAAATGGTTAATCAAATAAATTAAAAATATGCACGAAAAGCGCGGGTGCATTGAAATCATTATATTTATTTGGAGTTATTTTATCCCCCAGCGAAAGAGGGATATATTTGATCAAAAGCCACTAGAGTGTTTACATGTTATGACGTTTCATAGAGTTATATATACTTACGGCGCCTTTCTGTTCGCGCGTAATAACACGATGTTGTCTATCGTCTACTGTTTCAAGTTGGCTCGAAGCGGTGAAAGCACAAACTTGAGACCTGAGAAGGTTCGGTCTATACTAACTTCCGTAGCTGACGCTGCCAGGGCAACCTTTGCTAGCTGATAGAGTTTTAGTCGTTCAAGCTTGTGGTTCTTTCAGTAACGCAGAATGTCTTCGTTTTTGCTGAGGCGCAGCTCCTCGAGAAAAGATTTCAGCAGGGGACCGATGCTCTTGCTTGCTGCAGTGCAATCACGCGGTTCGGCTACCGTCCACCTTTCTTGGGCTTCTAAGAACACGTCGAGTTCGTCTTCTTCTGAGCAACGTATTCGATGACGTGAACGTTGCTTTTGCACGGTTCCTCAGGGTCGTATTCGCTAAGGTGTTTGAGGCTTGGGTGAGTTGGTACGACGTACTTCGGGATTAATTGTTCCACTGTTCTCGTTTGCGCTGTTTTTAAATCCAAACTATATGTGCCCCTGTTTTTTTTTGTTTTGTTTTTTCTTTTGGGGGGGGGGGGGGGGGCGGGGAAGGGGGGGGGGGTGAAGAGGTAAGCTTGCGATTTCTTTTTTTTTCACTGAGAGCAAAATGTTGTACCCCGGATCTAAGTAAATTCCAGCGCAGAATACGTCGTTGAAAGAAGCGTTGTTTCACTTCTCTTTAGGGCTTCCCTATTGAAAATTCGCGTTTGTATGAGAAATTTCTGTGTCCAATAAACAGATATATATCATACAAGATATATAAGAACATATAAGAACCGTATACGAACCATATAATAACTACCCTACTGAAAAAAACCATTTGAAATTCAAACGGGTGGCAAACTGGTCGCCCGTTTGAATCAAACCTGTCGATCCGTTTGGATCAAACGTGATTATGGGATACGGGTACCCGTTTGGAAACGGTACCCGTTCGAAACGGTACCCGTTTGATACAGGTGCCCGTTTGATACGGGTGCCGTATGGTACGAGTACCCGTTCGACATGGCACGTGACCACACGTTTGAACGTGCACTTCGAAATGGCAAATTATGCGCTAGCCCTAAATGGGTATCGTCTGGGAGGTTGGTTATCTTAAACATATTTAAGACGTCCCGAAACTCATAAACGTATTTATAACATGGAGAAAACACGTAGAACAAATGCACTCGCGTAGGTGCTTGTAAGTGGACAGGAAAACCGACACAAAAGATTGTTTTCAATTCTCCTCGAAGTTTATTACCTCTTCTGTAGACAAGTACAAACGTGCAAGCGATCTGTGAACACTATACAGGTAGACTTTCGGGGAAATTATTCTCCTGGCTGCCGCGCGAATAGGCGCTGCATAATTCTTTAGATAATTTAGAAGAGTACGCGTAGAAGAACGGTCAATCGTTGCCAACACGTAGGTTGCAGTGCACTTACCATAACAATAGCGGACTTGAAAGAGGTAATCCGTGATATTTGTCGACACGGTCAAAGCAGGACAACCACACAAACACAAACGAGAGGGAACGGCTCCTTGGAAGTTTCAACACGATGCGGCGCACAAGCTGTCATTTGCCGAACCCAACCAAACCGCGAGAATGTGCGACTTCTTTGAAGAATCGCTCGTTGCCGACATACACGTGGGTCTTTTCGAACACTGATAGCTTTGGTGCACATCCAATACGTTGTCGAGAGACATCCCAATAAGACCGCAGGGTTAGGCGACAGATTGAAGCAGGTAGGACGAGCGAACTTCGAGCAGCAACTGACAACAAGCAGACAAAGAAAAAAGCGGCTGCAAGGCGCGCCCTTCCGGATCTCGATGCTTATCAGCGTGCATACTCCGCTTCACCTTCAGTCCGAGCGCAGTGGACGCCACGAGCCATCCCAGCCGATCCAGCGCCGGGAGAAAGTCGCGTGACCTGCCGGTGGGGCGGGGCGACACAGGTAGCTCAAGGTCGCATGACACTCCCTCAACGCCGCATTGGCTGGGATGGCTCCTAGCGTCCGCTGCGCTCAGACTGAAGGTGAAACGGAGTATAGCTCGCGCGCTGCTGTGGGTCACGTGACAGGGGTGACAAGAGAGGAGGGAGGGGGCGAGGTCAAGGCGCTGGGACCACCGGGACAGCCCCTCTCCCTCTCCCCAGGCATTCAAGGGAGATGCGTTTTTGTAGTCCCGAAGAACAAACGCGCGCGCGCGCGCGCGCTCGAACTTTGGAAATGGCGGCGGGGCTGCCAGAAGCTCGGCTTGCGCCCGAGCGAAGAAAGAACTCAGCGCAAGCTCGTAGTTTGAGTGCTGCAACGGCGGGCGTGCTCTCGCAATGCTCGATGTTCTTGCAGCCGCGTGTACACGTGCTACCTTCGCTGCGTCTTGAATTAAAGTGAAACGGAGTCTAGACGTACATTCTTTCACGCGGTCGCGTCTTCTGCGAGAGAGATTCCAGCTGAATAAGTAAATTGAGGCAACAAAGATGGACAATGTATTAAAGGTCTGTCAAAAATATCGGCTCACCAACGTCGCACGTTTACGTAAAAAAAAAAAAAAAAAAGGTGTTAGTTTTAGTTGCAGTATAATCGAAAATCAGCGCAATTGAAATATAAATATAATTACTTGCATTACGCGGACGATCTGAAATCGATGAACCGGCGCTCCCAGCCTTCCGGAAAACATTGGCTGCCACGGCTGAAACGCTAGGCGTGCCCACGCTGCCGATCTGTACGTTCAATATCAAACGGGCTCCGGAGAGCCGTTTGATTAAACCGGTGCAGTTTGCAACATGGTCGCCGGTTTGAGCAAACGTGCGATAACTTCGCCCAAACGAGTCGCCCATTTGCCCAGACGAGCGACCCGTTTGCCAAATAGGTGACCGTTATGGCTCATACGGGGGACCCCTTTGAGCCATACGGGCGACCCCTTTGACAAACTGGTGACCAGTATGGTTAAACGGTTACCGGTATGGACCCGTTTATTTTCATATGGGCGCCAAATGGTTTTTTTCAGTAGGGTATATAAGATATATAAGAACATACATGCACCATATAAGAATCTAGTGGGAAGTTTATTATAAGTTTCTTATGGGGTTCTTATATATCTTATATAATTCTTATATGGTTCTTATATGTTCTTATATGTTCTTATAAATCTTGTATGATTCATATGTGTTTATTGGACACAAGAAATTTCTCATACAAATGATTTTTTTTTACTAGGGTTCTACTAGGCTGCGGCCGAAAGCAGAGGCTGATTTCAATGTCTCTTTATGACACCTAAACCACGCCCCAAAAAAGTACCCCGAGAGTCAACTGCCCGAACTGAAAAAACTTCCAGGTATCTCTCGTGGGCTTCGGGGCTGCGGCCAAGTGGCCAAGCGGTGGTTTGAAATCGCCGCCGCCGCTACCGCGCTGCCAGAGTCAATCCAAGTAACAAAGTGAAGTTGAAGCTCTCTAGATGCCTAAGCAGAGGCGGGTTTGAGCGAGCTCGCTGACCACGCGTTCTCTTAGTGTCTCTGCTTTTGACGATGACGCATTTTTTATGACGTATGCAGTAAAAGCGAACGGTAGAAATATCTGACAGTATATACCATTAGTCTTCGCAATATACGAAAGAAATACGCCCGCAACGTTTCCCATTAAGATCAATTATTGACAAAATTGGCCCTGAACTGCTTTCGTTGAGCCGGTAGCCGCCACATCAGAATGTGGTTTAGTTCCGGTTCGGGTTCAATATGAAGCGTTCAATTTCGGTTTCGGTTTTGTGCCGGTTCGGTCAGAAATAACGGTTTTGATCTGGTTCTCGGCTCAGGTTCGGGTTCGGTTCGACCACCCTGATATATATATATATATATATATATATATATAAAAGTGGTCGGCGCTTATTTTTTTAATTTAAAGTTATAATGTGGGTTTTACAGCGTAAAACATAGTATCATCAAACTGTAGTTCACTCGGCATTAACAGCAGGATAGACGCTATGCACGTTTTAGGCCAATCGTGTTTCCGGTTAGGGTCACATGCCTACAGTCTAGAAACTGGCGATAAGGCAGAACACGGCACTTCCCCGGAGCCCAGGGCCACACATAACATTCACTGCTCTATCAACCTTGGGTACAAGTGACAAATCCGCTCGTTGTGGTCGTTCATGCGCCAGATGATAAGCCTTTTGTGTGTGCACTCCCGTTTTGGCCTGTGCTTCTCTCTTTTTCTCTCTCTCCTTAAGCTGAAAGCGTGGCCAAAGGTGAGTGGTCGCGTGGTTTGACGGATGACGTATTAGCCGTTGGCAATCTCGGAATGCGTCCTGGCGATACTAGTTTGGCGTGTATTGCGCCCTTCGTGGCTACTGCGGATTTCTGCTTCTACAGCAAATTCGAAAAGTCCTACCCCTATATCGGCAACAAGCGATTTCTTCAAAGAAGCCCAAGAATTTTTTGGGATGCGTTAAGTGTTTGGTTTAAAAAAATGACAGCTTGTGCTACATCGTGATGAATCTTCGCGGATACCTTCCTTCTCGTTTTTGTGTTTAGGTTGTGCTTCTGACGTGGCCGTGTCGAAATATATATTGGATTACACCTTTCAAGTCCCCTCTCGTCAACGTTAGTGCGCTGCAACCCACTTCGCGACAATTTATCGTTTCCCTAAAGCTACTTTTCCAGGTTACGTCTATTATTAGGCAGTGTGTATCTCCTGGTAGCCGGGAGAATAATATTTCAGAAATTCTAAAATTATGTCACAACTGCAGGTAGAATACCGATTACTTTACTCTCCCAGCGTTTCGTGATAACACGTTCTACGGCCACCTTCTTGTCGAGACACGTTTCATGGACACACGTTTTGTCGACATTAAGTTTTCATCGACATTCGTTAAGCAAATGTCGATAATCCTGCTCTTCCTAAGAATTAACTTGAGCGAAATCAGGAGTGGCGTAAAGCGCAGCTCATGTAAAAATTAATAAAAGTAGTTACATGCTCAATATCCAATTAGTATTTTTCTTATACCGATGAGAAGTGACTTTTGGTCCGTATTTGTAGAAAACAACAATATATATATATATATATATATATATATATATATATATATATATATATATATATATATATATATATATATATATATATATATATATATATATATGTGTGTGTGTTTGGTTTGAAATGTTAACAAACATGGCTGCCGGCGTCCGCGGAGTGTTTAAGTGGCGTGACTCGTTCAGCTCGTCAATTGTTATGAGTAGCAGTAGTTTGGAGTCTTCAGAGGTCTTTAGATGAAAATAACCTCAACCGAAATTGTTTGCAACAATAGACTGTCGCAAGTACGCGGTTACACAAGCGATGTACGGGTGCTTGTGTTCGTAGAGGGACTGGTCTAAGGCTAGGGTCTTACATCAACTGCTTTGCTTGATCTGTCTTGATCTCTATGTTTGCACGTGTTCCTGCAAAATACACATGTTGGTTCCAGTAAAAATGGCCCCGCTGCTCAGTGAACTGTACAACCGTCGCGATTGCGACCTTGGTTTCTATGCCGAGAAGATGTCTACCCAGGTAAGAATTAGCGAGCCAAAATGAACCTTCGCGAAATTACCCGAGCTTTAAAGGGAATGTTGAGAACGTAGGTACACGCGCTGCACATTCGAGATAAATAACCAAAAGAAAGGATCCGTGAAAAAACGCGCGAAGTTTCATTTGTTTTAAGTTTTCGCTTCCGAACAGTTAAAGCTGAAGACGTCACCACGCGTAGCGAGTGTACCTACGTTCCCGACTTTCTTTTTTTGGCTAAAGGACTATTGGCTGGAGGCCATCGAGCGCTGTGCTCACATTACGTTTGTATAGGTATGTTCTTGTCGTTTCGCTTCGAAAGGCAAGTCGCTCTCAACTTTTGCCGTGCACCTGGCTTGCCAAAGTGATATTTTTCAGGTCGCGTTTTACTTGTGCGATATGACGCTCACCAACCTTGCTCGCGAATGCAATGCGAAATAAAGTAATAAAAATGGAAAAGCTGGAAGGACTGCGTTTCTACGTTTTAGTATTTTAGCACTCCCGGTCGCTTTTTACCGCACATCAACAGGCGCTGACATACGCTTATATTAGATTTTGACTCACGCATGGTGGAACGCTTGAACACCGCCTTCATAGTCTCGTCTTGCGACCGTCGTAAAAGTTTTAGACGGGGCGGAATAGCAGACGGCCGAAGACGAAAATGGACGGCGACGCGCAGCTTTCATGTCGGCGTCTTCAGGGTACTGCAGACGAAGACATACGGTGGTGGAATAGAAGACGATGCGGGGGGCTGTCGCTCGTATGCTCGTCCAACTCGCAGGTGGACGCCAGACCAAATTTTTGGCCAGATTAGGGTGCCTGGAGAGCATCTTGACCGGTGCGTTTACTGTGCTATGCTAGCCGCACACCCAAAAGTGGTCCCGAAGTACCACCAAATGACGTCATAGAAGCCGAAGTGTCATGCTGTTGCATGTCGCGATCCTGGCGGTTGGTCGTAGAAATGTTAACGAGAAGGTGCATGTAGCGCTAGAGAACGCGAGTGTCGTTGTCGTCGCGGCGTCCTAACTTCGGGCTGCTATAGCTTCCGTGGACTGTCACAATGAAGAGCAACCTGTAGCAGAACAGGCGTCTGCCACATGCACCACAGCTGTTGGGACGCCGCCAGAATCTCGACTGGCGACAGCATGACACTTTTGTGACGTCATCAGGCAGAAATCGAGGGAGCACTTTTTTAAACGCGGTAAACGCACCAGTTGAAGACTCGTTCCAGGCACCATACCTATACAGTACCACTTTGGCTTCAGCCTGCTTGTTTTTCTACCCATTTCAGGTGGCAGTCGCACTGACCTTCACAGCCTTGTCCCCTGGCTGGCGTGACCTGCAGAGTTGCAAAAATGGCTGGTTCTCTCTAGGTTTCGTGATACTGGGCAGGGAGTGATGATTGCAGCTATCCGACGAATATGGTGCCTGCAGCGCGTCCTCGATTGTTGTGCTTAGCGTCCTATGCTACCCATAGATGAAACCTGGTCCCAAAGTGGAAACAAATGATTTCACAGAAGCCGAAGTGTCATGTTGTTGCTTGTCGCGATCCTGGCGGTTATCGTAGAAATGCTGGCGAAAAGCACGAGCAAACGAGAGTGTCGCTGTAGTCATGACGTCCCAGGCGTCCCAGCTTCCGGCTGCTGTAGCTTCCGAACACTGTCACACTGGAAAGCGACCTGCAGGTGAACAGGCGTCTTCCGCATCCACCACAGCTGCTGGGACACCGCCAGGATCGCCACTGGCGACAACATTTCTATAACCTTATCACGCGGAAGTCGAGGCACCACTTTTTTGTACGCGGTAAACTTACCAGTCGGAGACACGTTCCAGGCACAACAGCCAGAGTAGAGGCACGGGATGTCATGCAAGGAAGACAGTGGGCTTGTTAGCCTGTTCAGTCAAGCAGCCAAGCCAATCCATTAGTAACTGATCTGTGGACGATTCTAAGAGCGGGTTTCACATTCACCTATAATGCGTCTAATGGTGTAAATATTGCGCGAATGAACTTTTATGCAGAAAAGTTATTTAATCAACCATTCTCGCCTCACCTATACTATGGTGCCTGGATCGCATCTTCGACTAATGTGTTTAGCGCCCTACCCCGCCCATACATCAAAAGTGGTCCCGAAGTGGCAAAAAATGACGTCACAGAAGCGGGAGTGTCATGCTATAGCCTGCCGCGATCCTGGCGGTTGGCCGTAGAAATGCTGGCAAAAAACACAAGCGAACGCGAGTGTCGCTGTCGTCACGGCGTCCCCGGCGTCCCAACTTCCAGCTGCTGTAGCTTCCGTGGACTGTCACAGTGAAGAGCGACCTGCAGCAGAACAGGTGTCTGCTATATATACCACAACTGATAGGACGCTGCCAGAATCGTGACCGGCGACAGCATGACACTTGTATGACGTCATCAGGCGGAAATTGAGGGACCACTTTTTTGGCCGCGGTAAAAACGCCAGTTGAGACGCGTTCCAGGCACCGTACCTATAACCTTTAAAAAGCTTTTTTTTTATCTTAGTAACGAAGTAGAAGGGCTTAGAGCGATAAACTAGCAGCTCAAAGTGACCCCCACCCAGGTAGCACACTTGCTTGGTTTAGCTGGGGCCAGGGTTGGCACTTAGTTGTGATAGCTAGGCCACGACTGCCCAGCAATTTACGTCTGTATGCCAGCCTGGCGTTTCATAGTCTTTCCTTGCTCCAGAAAGCCACGGAACTGCCAGGGAACGCTTTCCCTGGTTGACCAATCAATTTTTTTGGTCATTGATGGCCAGTGTAGACAGGCCGCTGCCAGTATTTGATGTACCCTGGCTGTCTATTGATTTTTCTCGGTCAGAGATGGCCAGGATAGCAATGCCTCTGCCAAGCTTTGGGGTTCCATGGTAGTTCGCAGGAATTCCCTGGTCCGCTCAACACAAGCAACAGCCAATATTCGGGCATGTTGCCAGATCGAAGATAGGGTGAGCCAAGGAATGTCAGGGAATTGCCGCTATGCAACGTTCCGTGGCTCAAGCACGTATTTTATCGGACCCAGAATGCCCGCTGAAAGCCACTGTTACTCTATAGTTCGTTTAACTTTTTCCATTTTTTTTTTTCATATGAGCGTTCTCTTAACATATTTTTGGTGCTTTGTGGCAAGAGCCCTCGCACTAGAAAGTGACGTTTGAGTGCAAGAAGTCTGTTTTAGCTTGAGACATAAAAAAGAACACGCTTTCCCCATTGAAAATGCAAAAAAAAAAAAAAAAAACTCTTTGAAAACAGTTTGGATACGAACAGGCCAAACCCGAAATGAACTGGTTGTAGTGGAATTGTACCGGAGAAATTGGAAATAAAACTGTCGAAATTGGTCCCACTCGAACTTCATCATTTTCCCGCTTTTTACCTCGGCCTTTATCTACCCTGGCTTGCACGGAGAAGCCGCTTCAAGCGCAAGTGCCCGAGGCGGGGTGCCTGGAAAAGCGCGGGAAAGATCCCGCACCCTCCAGATGAATCATGCGCCTGGAATGCGCCAGTGCCCCGGGACCGGGGATGACGCACTCTCCCCGCGCGCAGCGCGGGAAAGAGAAGAGCTGCTCACGTGCAAGGACAGGGAGCGCGCGGGCCAATCAGCGCGGCTCTTGCGTCCGCTGGAAGCGCCAGTTTTGAGACGGCGGCGGCGAAGTTCCGAAAACCAAAAAAAGAAAGAAAGAAAACCGGATCTGGTGTTAGTAACGCGAACTTGGGCCTTTGTTCGCGCTGCTGTTCTGCTTGGGGAGGTGGCAAGTTGCTGTGTTTGAATAAGATAGTTTGCCGGTGCCTTGAGTGCTGCCTCTGCCGATAGTTCCTGTGGCTGATGACGTCCTCCGCCTGACTTCGCTTGAGTTCCACTCACTCGCGGGCGAAGTGGCCGCATCCCAGAACGGCGTGTTCGGAATTCGCTCCGTCCTCACTGCGGGCACTGGCTGTCTCTGTCTCGGCGCCAGCGAGCCAGGTAAGCAGGCTCGACCATTTGTATTCATTTTCATAATCAGGGTCAAGTGAATCCGAACGTTTTAGCAGCCCCATTTGGAACAGCCATGCTAGTAATACAACCGCCAGTGTATACATTCAGCTTCAGAGATCCTCTACCGCAGTGGTTAACCATTGTGGTAGAGGATCCTGCTGCTCTTGCTCCTTCCTGCTTTCCTAGTCTGTCGTCCGCTATGCAACGTAAAGGCTGAACCGCATGTAAGCGATTAAGCGAGCGACGAGAGTCGGCGACGAGCGGCGGAGATTTCCCACGGTCGCTTGTCGCATCGCTCGGTTTTTGGATAATCGTCGCTCATCGCCTTGGTCGCTTGCTCCCGTCGCTTTCATGCGGTTTGCCGCGTCGCGCGAGTGACCAAACGACAGTGAAGCGGATCGTCGTTGCTTGTCTCGTGGCTCGTCAAATCTCTTACATGCGGTTTCTACTTAATTGCCGCGAGACTGGCACCCCATGTACGATTGGCACACGCTTCCATATTCCCTCTCATACTGTTTATGATAGTGCATATTTTTTATTAGTGGCATTAGTTATTTACCGTTTTAGAACAGACGGCTGCAAATAAATCTGCCATGGTTCTAATTACTGATGTTTATTCCTTTTTCAAATGCCTTGCGGTACTATGTTATACGCCGCCGGAACCCCGACACTCCAGAAGATGTGGAGAATCTCACCAACCGCCTGCGACACATGAATAATATCATGCCAATTTTTTTGCACTGCACATATGTTTTTATGTTTATTTTTGCAGCCTGCAGTATGTATTTTTGTGGAAATAAATTCAATTTTATTAATTTACGACGTGTGGTGTCAATATGAACAGTTAAACTGGTTTAACTGCATGGTGAATTTCTATTGTCCAGCCAAGCTTGGCTGACCGCCCGTCCACTAACCTGGCCCATGCTGTATATGCAATAAAGAGCCGAGCTTGGGGTACCACTGAGCTTCCCGCCTGGCCCAGGCCATAATTCCAGTGGTGAGCCAGTCCATGGCTACACAGGTAACTGCCGGTGGTCGCCAGACTGGCATACCAGGATGGGGCTGCCTAGCGCCATGGTGCAAAACAATCTAGGCCCAGTGAAACTTCCCTGGCTACCCAGTCTGGCTCAAGCTTGAGCCGGTCGTAATGTGCTGCTTGGGCACGCAGCCGCCGCCATGTTGCACATTTTCGACCACTAGAGACGTGAGCTTATATTTTTACGCCTAGATTTTAACCAAGTGCCACGCACAAATAATTGTTTATTGATCTTGAATAACAGTACCGAGGAGATAACTTATGTTTCCTTTGTTTCAAGTCCCAAAATGTACTTTTGCGACAAAACTCGGGCAGCTTCGCAATATCTCCGCTAGATGTCGTCAACTACGATGCTCTATTTTGGGTTTTTATTGCATATAGACACTGATCTCTGGGGCTACCAACCTTGAAAAATTGTTTGTCATGTTTTTTACAGCGATCGCGATACAAATGTCGGCTCAGTTTGGCCCAAAAGCCTCAGGATTTGGTACGGTTTCGTGTGTAGTGGTCAAAATTGTACAACATGGCGGCAGCCAGGGGGGAGGGGGTTCACTTTTGCCTGGTGAACGGGATACCAGTTTATCGCTCTAACACCCTCTACCTCGTTTATATCAATGTTTCCTGAAAGGACAACTCCGGTCGAAAACGAAACAAAAATAAACCACTGGTACCATTTTTGTGGCACGAAATATGATCACAGCCGAATACACTACGTCAATATGAAGCCGCGTACTCCGCTGAAACCTATTTTAAAGATGCGTCGAGCTGCTGTTTAGTGGATGGCAAGCGAGTTAGCTCTTAGTCAAGGAATACTGGGCGACGCGTACCGCAGCACCACCGTGACGTCACGTAGCGGGGGAGCCGACGTTATTAGATTAGATCTTTTAGGGAGCTGCTCATAGACGCTGCTTGAACGTGCAGCACACCCGTACCTCTCCACGGCTCGCCTCTCGTTGTTCGACACAATAAAAAAATGCACTTCGATTTTTTTTTCTAGGCAACAAGTTATGCATATTTTTACGTTATTTAGCGTTTTTCTTTGCGTGTGTTCTCGCAATTATTTAGGTGGAACCGTAAAAAAATATCACGTAATTATGTTCGCTTTCTGAATTTATAGTGTTTTCATTTAAATGTGTCGTTTCTGGATACATATAACGCCAAAGAGTAAAATGTGCTAATTCATGATCTAAAAAGATGCAAATGTAAAGTGCGTTCCTTTTTAACAGTAATGGTAACTGTGAATCGTTCCTTTTATTTTGACGTAACGTAGATCGGTAACGCGTTTTTTTTACTTGCAAGTAACGAGTAATGTATGTCGTTACTTATTTCGGTAATACCTACAACAGAGGATGCTTTACATTCGTGTTTCTTAGCTTTATCAGTTCTACACTCACGTTGTGCTTTACCGCTAAGTGTAAAAGTGTGGTAGAAAATTGTGCCTATGTTTACGCATTTACGCGCCTGGGATTGTTTAAAAAAAAAGCAGAAACTATTTTAGTCAGGTCGATAATACGGCAGGTCGTATTTTATGCACCCAGGTCAAAATATCAGTAGCAAAAGCTTTCCACTTAACCTTTTGATGCCCAGCGTTGCCCAGCAGCAAGAACTCAAATATGACTTTTTTTCTCCCCCGAAACCCGCGAATCTATGCAATTAGCGCAATCAGCCGGAAGGCCGAGGCGACCTCAACTTCTACGAAAAAAAAAAAAAAAAAAAGCAGAAGGCAGCACATGTCCGCTTTCACTCTTCCGCTACACGTGCCTGGACCGGCGAGCGACCTCGTCCCGCCACTGTACCAGGTGAGCGAACATCAATGAAAACAAATGCAGGATGTGATAATGAAACAAATCCCTAATTGAAATTTCCTACTGATTGGCTAAAAGAGACGCATGTGCATTGAAAAGGAACTTAGAGTTCGTGAAAAGCTTAGTAGCAGCCTGAGAACTATCATGATGCCCATGAGCAACATCGGGCATAGGTGGGTAGCATTGGTATGTGTGACGAAAAATTGGTGGCGTATCTGTTACGGTTCACCCGCGGCTAAAATCTTCAAATATGAATGACTTTTATATGGTTTAATAATTTTTGCACATAAAATTATATATATATATATATCACGTGTACAAGCGACACTGCACGCAACTCGGCATCAAAAGAAGCCTTTCTCTGCTCGCTTTCCGTTCTCAACTCGCACAAGCCCTGGCAGCACGTGAACCTTCTCTTTGAAGAGAAGGTCAGACACATTGGAAAATGAAAATTCACCTCCAAGCAAGATCACTCGGCCACGAAAGCCATGACCGACAGATTATGTGACGTATGATGGAACGCACCACTGACCTCAGCACACTGAAAAAATAGCAGGTGGAAGTACAGCAAAACTGGTTACACGTTCCTGAACTGTTCAAAATGCGAGATGCACCTGTGCCTTCCCCAGTTCGCAACTGTTTTCACTCGTTACACGTGAAGTAGTGCCGCAGATGCCCAAGGTTGCTCAGGAGCAAAATGTCATTAGGTGTTCACAAATAAAGGTAATTTTTTTTCTGAGACAAGGATGTCGTTCGTTTGTCTGTACTAAATCCGCACCAAAGTTAGTAGGTGTGCGGGACTTAAAGTAAAGTTTTGGTCTTCAAAAGGTGGGCATCAACATTTAACCTCATATAAAAAAAAAAAGAAACCCAGGCAGCACCGAGTTCTGGGCAAAAACTTGGCTTGCGTTTGGCAGTTTAGGGCATTAAAAAGCCCGAAGAAGCCAAAGTAGTGCCAAACCTGACCTCCCTTGGCAACAGTGTGGGTATCTTGGCCCTAATTCACCAAACAAGTGCCAAACTTAGGCTTCGCTGCCTGGTAGTTCGGTTATTATCTGGCATCTTCGGGCCTAAATCGCCTAACAAATGCCAGATTTAGGCTTACTGCCCGTTTGTTCGGCAGATCTTTGGCATTTTTGGGCCAAAATCGCCAAACTAATGCAAAGTTAGGCTTCACTTTTTGATAGTTCGGCTATCACCTGGCACATTCCGGCCAAAATCGCCACAGATGTGCCAGAGTTAGGCTTACTACCTTGTAGTTCGGCAGAGCTCTGGCATTTTTGGGCCAAAATCGCCAAACTAATGCCAAAGTTAGGCTTCACTTTTTTGACAGTTCGGCTGCCACCTGGCACATTCGGGCCAAAATCGCCACAAATGTGCCAGAGTTAGGCTTACTACTAGGGATGTCGCGAACCACCCCAAGTTCGATTCCGAAAGGTTTTGATATTTTCGAAGCGAACTGAGGTTCGATTTCGAAAAATTTCGATATTTTCGTACCGACCGAGGTTCGAATTCAAAAAATTCGCAACTTTCGGTCACAGTGGAGTTTCGAATTCGAAAAGTTCGAAGCTTTCACGGTTTTTAAAATTTCGGATGCGAATATTTCGAATATTTTTTTACTTCAGGTTCGATCAATTCGAAGATTTCGGAATTCTTTGGAAATAAAATTCGAAAACTTCGAACGCTTCGAATTTTTATACACATGAAGTTCGAACAATTCGAACATTTCGAATTTCTTTCTGCATAATGTTCGAAAAGTTCGAAGGTTTCGATTCTCTTTTAACGCTAAAATCGAAAAAAAAAAAACACTTCGAGGATTTTGAATTTTTTTCTAGTCCAAGTTTTCAAAGTTCGAAGTCCGGTTTTCAAGTTCCTCCACAGTTTGTTTCAAATGACGTTTTCACGACTCACTTTTTACAAAATCAAGTTTAGAAAAGTTATGGTGTGATCTAGATTCTGCGAGGTTGGTCACGCAGTTAAATGAGGCGACGAGTGTCCCGGATGCGCTGGAATATTTGCCAGTGCAGAGCGACGTGTGACCATGGTTCAGTAATCGTGACCGCCAGCCCGGGGTGGAGAAGGGGGGGGGGGCGAGTCTTTAACCTGCATCACGCAGTAGTGATCACACGAACACACTGTTTTACGAGACTCATCCAGTTTGAAACGGCCAGGGGCGGGCAGGAGGTTGAGGCTCAGAAAAACCTTGAAGCGACCTGGCAAACTACCTCGCCACCCCTTGCACGCTGGTAGCAATCTGATCGAACGCCGCCCGGGTGTCGCTGGCATATAGTAAGTTAAGTTTTAATTGTCCTGGAGGTTTATTCTCTGGGACGGAGGAATCGTCTCGCAAAAAGCCGACACAACTCGAGGTTGAGGAGCGTTCTACCATACAAGTGGCGACGGAAGAGGAAAAACGGGAGGTAAGAGGGGTAGCGGGGGGGGGGGGGGGGGGGGGGGCTTCAGTTTCTTTCTCCTCCTCTTTCCAGATATTTCGGACTGTTAAAGAAAACAATACGGGGAAAGAGGGCGTAGTCGAGCTTATTTTAATCTGAAATTATTTATGCATATGTATAGCTACTGTCGCTCTTCACTGCATAAAAGATTGCGTAGATGGTCATTGTTAGAAACTCGTTGTCAGAAGGCACTACTCGTCACATGCTTAGTGGTTCGGAAGTTCAAAGCTGTCTTTTCGACCTAAATACCTGTGCCAATAGTAAACAAAAAAAAAAAGAATAAATGCGGTGATAAAAGGTTGGAGAAAAAAAAAACTATCAAGAATTCGCCGGAAGTGTTGTATTCTTGCGGATTCAGAGGTTCAGAACTTCGAAACATGTTTCTTTTACCAAAATGTGTACAGGCCCAAAGTAGAAACACGTCCCAGGACCGTGAGGCGAAAAAAAAAAAAAAAGTTTTCTTTCAATGACGTGCTGAACTTGAACACTATTAGAAATCTTCTCCCATGAGTTAATTTATTCCTTAACGTGAAAAAACAATAAATACATTATTTTGTATTCTGCAGATGGCAATGGTATGTACTGTCTGTGATGTTAATTTAAATGCGATACCTCAAACAACTTAGACAAAAATAAATATCAAGTTTAGGGCATAATTGCATGTAGATACATGTTTGGACATTCCTTCGAAACTCACGTTGAATAACAATAATCACATCTTAAGACGGCACCTACCTAGGCTATACATAGATCATTCTTAAAAAAAATATAACATCTCTACCACAAATAGCTTCGGCTACAGCGCGCTTCAAATCTGGCACAAACGATAATCATCAAAAACCCGTCGTCCTTCCTCGCCCCTTCGGAAATTTATTTCGTTAAAACTAAGCATGCCAGAACATTGAACCAAACGCCATTGTCTTTCGTAAGGAACGCAGCACCGCGTGTAAAAGTTCGAGAAAAAAAAAATCTACGAATGTACCTCACTACTTGAATTCAAACGAAACCGTCCGCTGGTCTTTCGAAGTTCGACGAACATCGAACTTTTACCGTAAAATTTCGAAGTTCGTCGAAATTCTGACTTTTCAGAATCCGAAAGTTCGAAACTTTTCAAATTTTCTTGATAAATAAGTTCGAAAGTTCGAAATTCATCGAATTTTTTGGTCAGTCAAGTTCGGAAGTTCGACAAGCATCGAAATTTGCAGCGCAATAAGTTCGAAAGTTCGAAAAAGATCGAATTTTTTAGCATAATAAGTTCGACGGTTCGAAAAGTTTCGAACTACTTAGCTCAAGAAGTTCGAAAATTCGACTTTTGTCGAATTTTACGATGTAGACAAATCGAAAAATCGAAATATTTCGAACCTTTCGAACCGCTTGATTCGATCATCGAAACTTCTATTCGAAAAAAGTTCGCGGCATCCCTACTTACTACCTTGTAGTTCGGTTGAGATCTGGCATCTTTGTGCCTAAGTCGCCAAGCGAGTGCCCAAGTTAGGCTTCGCTTCCCGAAAGTTTGGCTGTAACCTGGCAGCGACGGGCCAAAGGTGCCAAACAAGTGCCAGAACTAGGCTTACTGCCTTGGAGTTCGGCTGATGAGGTATTTGATGTACGCGGGAGGTCTTCATCTTAATTAAATAGAAATCAAGTTTTATTCGACTGGCAACTTTATCTTATTTTGGATGTCTCTTGATTTCTGCAGTCCAAAGGCTGGCTGAATGTTTTGACGCGGCTGGAGCAGGCTTTGCAAACGCAAATTGTGCCAGATGTTGTACTCGCGCGTAGGTGCACAAGCCAATATCGGGACGCGCCGTGAAACTGGTTCGACATTATGGCGCGTTCACACCGGCGATGCGATCTAGTCGCGCCATAACTTTCATTGCAAAAGCGACCATCGCGGGCAAAAAGTGACGGGTTTTGAGCAGTCGCTTGCTGACCCGACGTTTTGCGATGCACTCTAGTCGCGGAGAGGCCGAGCCAACCAACGGCGTTCGGAGCGAGCGTTTTTGAGACGCGACTCGCCAACGAAGGCATTGGACTCGCTCATCGCGCACGCCAAATTAACCAACTAATTACTTTTTTTTTTTTTTGCGATGCGATTTAGTTGGATCGCGCGACTGCTATCCCCGGTGTGAATCCGCGATTACAGAAAGTGCTGCCATTGAGCTAACACTGCGGAAGACGGATATGCGCACGTCTCCACAAGAGATATCATTATTAAGGGGTGTCCAAACAAGACACTACAAAACGCACGACTCCGACAAATCGTGAAAATTAAAGCGGACGCGCCCGCTTCAAGCCCGCTTCAATTTTCACGATTTGTCGGAGTCGTGTCCTGTTTGGACACCCCTTTAGGCGGCGCAATGCAAAAGCGAGCGTGGCTCTGTGCGTGTCTTGCATCGTGATTGAGCACTGTCAAATCCTAGCGATAACAAAGTGCGGAAACGACCGTGGCTCTATGGCGCGGTTCCCGCATCGCACTTGGGGGATGAAAATGAAATTCCGGAAATTGTACTATTTTAGCGTGTTGATACTTTTTAAACATTAAAAAGTGGAGACACAAACGGGACGATAAAGACTGGACAATCTTTGAACTTTAAAGGCCGCTGTACAAACGGGACGTTCTGCAGAAAAGAACCTTCTCTCCCGAAGCTGGGGGACGGAGAGGGAAAGGTCCAGCTTTGGATGGAAAGAGGTTTAGAGAATGAGATTAGCCTCGGGGCGAGCTATCCTCTCGAAAGGGAGTGGGGACGGAACAAAGCTGCCGTGGGGGTTCCGGCTAAAAGGTGGAAGAAAGTTAAGCTTGTCAAACGGCGACCTCGGATCCGAGGACGGGCACGTCAGAGAATTTGAAAATAGCTGCTTGATTAGCCGGACGACCCAGTGCGGTCTACTGGCTCTAGAATGTGACTCGGATGAAGAAAACTCGTTTTGCTCGAAAACTCTAAAAGCATTCTGGACGTGAACTCTTGCCACAAATAAAAATAACACATGCATGAAAAACTACGAAGGCAACTAAGCTTTCTCCTATGATGGGAGAATGCGTGAGCATTACAGGCAGAGTTATGTTGGCGCTACTCGCAATAAAGAAAGAAAAAAAAAAGTTATGTTGGCGCAACGGATAGCGCGCTAGTTTCACGATCAAGAGGGCCTAGCTTCGAAACCGGGCAGGGGATGGTTTTTTTTTTCTCGTGTTTTTTTTTTTTTTTTGTTTGGTCTTGTGACAAGAAAAATCACATGAACAGAATTTTTTTTTTGGCCACGTCACCAGAGATTTTTTTTCTAATTTCTCCTTTTCTTCAGTCTTTCTTTTTTTTTTCGGTTTACGTTTTCTATCGCAAAACTCTTTGCACCTATTTCGCGTAATATTGGCGTTAGCTAAATCATTTCATTTATGGCAGGGAATTCTCCCGTACGTATCTTATGTTATTATTACCAACCCTGGATTTCGTCCAGCAACCAGTTTGGGAATGACGACGCCAAATTTGTGTTATAATTTCTTTGAGGTCTAAGCATAATTTCGGCCTCGTTATCCGTCGGTCTCTAACATTGGCTCTTCAAGTATCTTTTGGGAAAGAGTAGACGACAGGCATTTTTAAGGAGCACGTGCGTCGACCAGAGTGAACATTGCTGAAGCGCCTCTAGTGTGATTTTGGCCGTAAATAACTGGAGGCCCCGGGCAAACCCACCCAATGGATACAAATTGCTTGTATTTTTTTGTTGTAGATGTGATGAAATGTGAACGAGTGCGTACTTACTTACTTTTGTGTGCTCCTTCCTGCGAAAATCCCTAAGGGATTGGCAGTATTTTCAAATAAATAAATAAATAATTAAATAAATTAAAGTATCTACCTTTCTGGTTTCATAGAGAGCTATGAAAGTCAGAAGGGACGAATCCCAGCCGAGTCAAACTACCGGCTTGCAAACGCAATCGTGCTGATAATAGCGCAAAGGAGTTTGTATGACTCTCTCTGGCGGTGCGCAGAGGGTAAAGGCGCGGAGGTAATATATGCTTTTGCCCAGTCACCTCGCGAACGGTTGGGTATTGGCTGCAGAGATCCGTTTCGCGTTGTTTTATTACGGGATTATATCTTGATTTCTTTGTTCCTACTTTCACAGACAGAACGAAATCGCTTTTCTCGTGTGGTGTCACGGCGGGAAGACAGAAATGAATCAGAGTACCGAAATTCGACGCTTGTGCTCGTTCTATAGCGCTTCTAAAAACCGTGCGATCACGGCTGCGTAACGTCAACATTGCATAAACTGCCGTTAATTGTACTCGTATTGCATCGTGGGGAACAACTATGACTGGGTAAACAGAAATAGGGAGAATGGGTGCGTGTGATTTGTTGAAGTTCGAATCAACAAATCGAGCTTCAACGAATGCGATAGTACTGCATTCACTCAACCAGCTGTATGAGTTTTCAGATCCTTCCAAGTATGCGACTCGTGTTCTGCCAGTGGCACCTCAGTTAAATTAAAAAACAAAATCCACGTTAAAAAAAAAAAAAAATTACGGTGACTCGAGTTGCTCCCGTGCCGAATCATGTTTCACGTAAGCGTAATTTTGGGTTCGATGCACGACGAGGGGTCTTCAATCATAAAAATATTTTGATTACGATTATTTGCGGCGCTAAAAATTTGAAAGCCAAGCAGTGAAGACAATGGTGTTCTTATAAATATTATATACATTTTATTTTACACTGTTTGAATACGCTGCCGTCGTTATGTCCTTGAATTATTGGCTAGCTTGTGGCGGACAGCGTTACGCATCCGGCAAAGCGCATTCAATCGCTGCCCGTGACGAAGTCAGACAGCTCCATCATGATTTTAAAGGCCGACAAAGGAAAAGGAACCGTTGTGCTTGATAGGGATGACTACATGAAGAAGATGTATGAAGTTATAAACGACAGTCACTATTTCGTGAGGCTATCAAGAGATTCCGCTGCAAAGTCCGAAAGAGAGTTAGTTGACCACCTTCGAGAGCTGAAAAAGAAAGGACGCATCAGTGACGACCTATACCGTCGTCTCTCCTCCTTTGACGCCGCGACACCCAAGATGTATGGACTCCCCAAAATTCAAAAATCGGGTTGCCCCTACGCCCGATTGTATCTTTCATTGGTTCATCCACTTACAGCCTTTCAAAATATCTGGTTATGATTCTGAGCCCTCTTACGGGAAACAATGAGTTTAGCGTCCGGAATTCCCATGACTTTGTTGAACTTATACGCGCTCAGACCCTGCTACCGCACGAGGCTATGGTATCCTTTGATGTGATTTCATTATTTACGAATGTCCCTAACGCCCTGGCGGTTGATGTCGCCCGTGACCGGTTGTTGGCAGACCAGTCGTTGTTCACTCGCACAACCCTCCTTGTTGATGACGTTATACTCCTTTTGCGTTTTTGTCTCAACGAGTGTAATTTTATTTTTAATGGGGACATATATCATCAGGTCAGCGGATGCCCTATGGGGAGTCCAGTTTCCGTAACCGTCTCGAATCTCGTCATGGAATATGAGGAAAAGGTAATGTCTGGCATTGATTTCCCCGTGAAGTTCTACCGTCGTTATGTTGATGACACTTTTGTAATAGTTAACAGAGAGAACGTAACCAATTTTCACCGCAATTTGAATAGTGTCAACCCCTCAATTCAGTTCACCTGCGAACATGAAACCGCTAGTACCTTGCCGTTTTTATATGTACGTGTCCATAGAACTAGTGAACCTTTCTTTAAGATGGAGGCATCCGTATATCGTAAACCATGTGACAGACAAAACTTTCTTGACTACCACTCTCATCACCCTGCTCAACACAAAAGCTCAGTTGTATGATCGTTGCTTCATCGTTCAGAAACAGTCCCATCTAACTCAACACTTAGCGATCAAGAACTTAGCCATGTGCGGGAGGCTTTGAAGCAACGTAACTACCCCGACCGGTTTACCAATCGTGTTACCAAACAAATGTCCGGTCGGCGCCTGAATCGAGCCGAACGAACACGTGACGTCGTGTGCATCCCGTACGTTAAGGGTTCGGAGGCATTGGGACGCACCCTTAGGCCGTTGGGGGTAGGAACTGTATACAAACCCTACAGAACAATTGCCAATGTTATGTCCAAGCCAAAAGACCCGACCCCGCCAGAGGCAGAAAGGGTCGTGATCTACCAGGTACAGTGCAAGGAATGTGACGCTTCCTACATTGGAGCGACGGGACGAAAAAGAAAAACAAGACTAAAAGAACACTCACGGGATCGCCACACGCTTCAAGTCCGAACTCGTCGACCACGCATGGACGTCAGGACACCAATTTGACTTTGACAAGGCATCGACCTTGGCGAGGGATAAAAGGTGGGGACCGAGGAAGCTGCAGGAATCTTGGTTCATCCAAAACGACAAACGCGGAAGTGATTCATCGCTGGTAAACAACAACCGTGGCCCCCTGCCGGACGTGTACACAAACTTTATGCCTAAATAGCCGAACTTTTTTGTGCGACTCTCACTCGCTCTGCGCTCTACAGAAGATGCCTCCCGCATGGGAGGCGAAACGTTTAATTAAATTGTTATTTTTGTTATGTCAAGCCGTTTCTGTTATTACATTTATCATGTCTTCGCCCGGCTTCTGGAGTATTTTTGCGCTCCTGATTTCACCGGCACGACAGCCATGGGAGGCCACTGCGAGCGAGTGGGGAGAGAAATAATTCAGGCCAATCGGATGGCGACAAGCCCGGAAAACATAACCACCCCTTCCATTCCGCTCTCAAGAAAGGAGACTATCTTTCTGAGGCCCTCAATGGAAGCCGAACGCTGACAGACTACGCAAGGCGACGAGGTCACCAGCAGAAGCGGCCTTTCCTTTTATGCGTTGTTGATGCCCCTTCGACCTCGCCTTTTGCAAATCGTCCCCACCTGCTTTTGTGTCTTCGTGTGGCTGTCAGCAAACGCGACAGCCGCTTTAAGCAAATCAAAAGGGTGAAGCGAAACGCGCGACTCAGCGTGACCTCCCTACATATGACGCGAAGGACAAAAACGATGGACGAAAATTTGTCACGTGACTTTCTCTGTCACGCTGATGATCTCTGGGGCTGTTGTTTTCGCCGTTTGCCTAGTTATAGAAATAAGCAGGCCACGTAGGTCCGGTTTTCGAACTGGGCTCTTCAGTGTTCTGTGGCTTTCGTGCGTTGCAGACGCGGCCGTGTTTTTTCGTCGTAAACGGACGGAATACGTCCATGCCAATTTTTTGGTAGCAGTCATTTTTTGCACCGGAGTTCGTGGAATACTTGTGATCTGCTTGTTGGACACGCTTCGACAAAAACTGCTCTTCGCCAACGACGAGACGTCAGTTGAATGTGCGCAACCTTCTTCCTCGGATGTGCTTGTGGGGTGCCTGAGTTGGATTATGCATCTATCAAGGATTACATGATATCGCTCTTTTATTATTAAGTGCACTGAGAGCATGATTCTGATAGTCGTCCTGCTTTCCTTTCAATCTCCGCGGTTTTTGTATGATGAGTTTTGCTTGGCATGAGGACAGTGTTAATTGTATTTTATAATTTGCTTTTCGTTTTACAGAGAAGTGTGACCTTTGTAAATATGTTGAGAATACACTGTGTGCAGGGATGGGCAAAATACATGCAAATATGTATCGAAATACAAATACAAAATACTTCGTCAAAAATTTATTTAATTACAAATCTAACTACATTCCCAAAAAAGCATTTAAGTACAAGATACAAATACAACCAAATGTATTTGGTCTCCTCCAAATACTTTTCCAAATACATTCCTCAAAATTTGTGTCAGCGACTTCAGGGCACCTGCAACGGGTTTCTGGGCATCTCATTTTAATTTTGCGTCGCAAACTCGGGAGTTAGTGTGCGAGGCTCTAGTAACGTAATAGAAATATAATCACAAAGAAAATGTAATCAGCTTGGACGTTATAGGTGAAAAAAGTACAGAGCTTGGAGCAGCTTTTGTTTTTTGTCGATTACTTTTGGTATAGACCAACAAAGAACTGAGACGACCAAGACGCGCAGCACTAGCCAGAGAATTTTTTACTGTTGCAACTCGCACCACTTGCGAAAATTTGGACGACCCGCGAATTTAGAATGTTCCAGGAAAAAATATGAATGGAAATCAGGCTGGAAAGCATCACAAGTTGTCACAGGCACTTATTTAGCCAGTCTGCCTGTAAACGCCGATTTCGCCACTATTCTTGCCCTGGACTAGCAACGTAATCACAAAGTCACTAAACGCTTGTGCTTGATTGAGAGACACTGCATTTGGTGCAGAACGTAGTTTTCTTCCTGCTCTGCACACGTCTTAGGATGAGCAAAATCAGTCGTGACAATAAATTTGAGGGATGTATTTTCACCCACAAAATTGTATTTAATTACAATCCTATTTTAAATACCCACGTTTTAGTATTTAAATACACACGTCAAATACGTCACCCAATTTGTAATTAAATACAAGTGCAAAATACACAAAGTATTTGAAATACATATTTCAAATACTTGTATTTGAAATACTGCCCATCCCTGACAGTGTGTAATGATAGTTGTTTAATAAACTTCTGAGAGCGATCGAAAAAATTTGTTTGTCCGTATAAGTGATTGGATATGCAACAAATGACATGCAACGCACACATACTTGCACGACGTTCGGCCAATACGAAGCAGACGCATCGTAGAGTTTTCGCACAATATTGCGCGAACGCTAGGCCGGGGCGAAACAGCTGTACGGCAATACCTGCCGGGTATCAAGCGGTGGTGCAAAACTGGACAGTTGAGCGATAATGGAACCGACTTTCTTCCGGCACTGGCACGGTACTGCAAAGTATTGCCGTGCTGCTTGGGAACGGAGGTGATGACATCTGACCATCGTGTTTCCAACGCTTATTTAATTTATTTCTCTTCTGGGACGCGTAAAAGAGCACTTCTGTGACACACCAGAGATTTTCGAAACTTGGGCTGGCCTCTCGGCTTCTTTGCCACTTTTGGCACTTATTTGGCACTTCAGTGGGTAGCCAGAGAAAAGCCAAACTTCTGCATGCCCCGAACCGACAAATTAAGATTTACTGCGGCAGTTATAGCTCAAGTCTGGCACTTACTTTGGCACAACTGTGGCGGACCAGAGAAAAGCCAAACTCGGCGAGGCCGAAATACCCAAATTAGGCGTTGCTCTGGCAGTTATGGCTGAATTATGGCATCAACTTTGGCGCTCCTCTGGCGGACCAGAGAAACGCCAAACCTTGGCACGTTCCAAATACCGAAATTAGGCGTTCCTCTGGCAGTTATGGATGAAGTATGGCACCAACTTTGGGGCTCCTCTGGCGGACCAGAGAAACGCCAAACCTTGGCATGCCCCGAATTCCCAGTCTAGGTTTTACTATGGCAGTTATGGCTCAAGTCTGGCACCAACTTTGGCGCTCCTCTGGCGGACCAGAGGAACGCCAAACTTTGGCATGTCCAAAATACCCAAATTGGGCATTGCTCTCGCAGTTATAGCTCTAGTATTGCACTACTTCGGCAATCCTGAGACGGACCCGAGAAAAGCCAAACTTTGGCACGTCCCAAATACCGAAATTAGGCGTTGCTCTGGCAGCTATGGCTGAAGTATGGCACCAACTTTGGCGCTCCTCGGGCGGACCAGAGAAGCGCCAAACCTTGGCCCGTCCCAAATACCGAAATTAGGCGTTGCTCTGGCAGTTATGGCTGAAGTATGGCACCAACTTTGGCGCTCCTCTGGCAGACCAGAGAAACGCCAAACCTTGGCATGCCCCGAATTCCCAGATTAAGATTTACTATGGCGGTTATGGCTCAAGTATGGCACCAACTTTGGCACTCCTCTGGCGTACCGGAGAAGAGCCAAACTTTGGCATGCCCTAGGATCGCCCGACTAAGGCTGTAGTTAGGCACCGTAGTTTGGCACTGATGAATGCCATGGTGCAAAAACCTAACTGCGCCAAAGTTGGGCCCTTATGTTTGCCAGACCTTTGCCGAAGTTGGGCATTCCTCTGGCGTGCTACCTGGGAACGTTGAGATAATAATAACACAAAAGTCGCTTTCTGAGTCCTTATGCGATCCCCACGTACTGAACGCTACGTGGAATAAGGAAGTTCGCTGTTCTATTTTATTGTCAGCTTTTCTCACTTAGTGGTTTTGGTTTCGGTTGCGCGGAGCCGATGTCTCAGGATTTGGTCGGTAATGAGGATGCGTAACCGCCGCCATGGTGAAGTTACGTCATGTGTGACATCATACCGAGATCTCGGCCCCCTGCAACCGAAACCAAAACCACTAAGTGAGAAAAACCTGGCTATAAAATATCAGAGCGAACTTCCTTATTCCACGTAGCGTTCAGTACGTGGTGATCGCATAAGGACCGCACAAAGCGACTTCTTTGTTGTTTATGACTCAACATTTTTTTTTTCAAAGAGTAAATGCTTATCCGCCAAGGTCAAAGTATCAATAGCAGAAGTTTTCCACTTAGGGGCATAAACATTTACTCCTAAAGAAAACAACAACGTAGAGACATAAACAACAAAAAAGGTCGCTCTCTACGGTCCTTATCCGATCACCACGTACTAAACGCTACGTGGAATAAGGAAGTTCGCTGCGATATTTTATAGTCGGGTTTTTCTTACTTAGTGGTTTTGGTTTCGGTTGCAGGGAGCCGATATCTCAGAATTATGTCGGTTATCAGGCCACGTGACAGCCGCCATTCTGACGTTACCTCATATATGACATCATACCGAGATCTCGGTTCATAGGGATAAAAACTAGAAGCGGTAACACGATAAAACAATATAATTTTAGTTCTGGCGTAATCTGCGCTGTGTTTCACAATAAATTGCGCCATATATATTGTTTAGTATTATAGGTGTTAGCTAAATAAAGCAACGAAATGTTACTCGTTACTTGCAAAATAAAGGAACGCGTTACCAACCTACCTTGGCTTAAATTTTAAAGGACGGCTCACCTTCATCGTTACGGATGAAGTGTAGCGCACATTACTTTTGCGTTACGTTTTGTTTATAAATTGACTGTAACAGCGTTTTTTTTTATTTTTTTAATGCGGCATTGGTTTTTGTTATTGGGGCAAAGGGTGTGGGCGTTGGTTTTTTTCAAAAGTGGCACTTTTTGCTTAGGGATAAGACAGGCAATATATTAAAGGTACCCGGAATAAGTGCAATGATTAATGACGGCGCCTATACTTCGTATCAGCTACAGTTCAGAAGCAGCCAACGCCACGAGCTAATGGGTACAATTGAGCATCACCAGGAGCGCCAGATGCTGGGTCTTTTCTGTTTGGGATTTGTTCAGCGATGACGGAACGCGTTCAGGAGCATGACGAACTCTATAATGGCACACTTTTGACGTTGTCTGACCGTTCACTTCAGCTCGTAGCGTCGGCTCCGTCTGGACCTAAGGTAAAACGAAGTATAGAAACTCACAATAAAAATATGTAAGTGTACTTTCTTCAGGTTTTCTGAAGATGATACCAGTAACGCAACTAGATTATTGGTTACTTGAAAGAAGTAACGTAAGTACGTAACCAGTTACTATTTTGAAAATGTAATAAATACGCTATTACGCTACCGAAAGAAGCAACGCGCTACCGGTAACACCTTCGCTTGTAAGGAGTTAACGCCAACACTGATTATGTAGAGAAAAAACAATCTCAGACGAAAAGGGAATGTTTCAACGTTAAGGATAAAATAAAATGATTAAGTATTTTAAAAAAATTGCCTAAGTAGCTTTAATTTGGCCTTGAGGATCTCGAATATCGATATTATATTTCAGATTGTTTAGGCAAAAAGCTACAACAGAGATTTCATAATAGCGTTGAAGCCTCCTTCCCCGAGCGTTCGGTGGAAGGAGGGACTCGTCACGTATTATGCAGAAATCTCAACCTCTCCGTGCCTTCCGGAAATCTTACCCAAGCAGTCAAATGCGCTGCAGGCGTTCCCCCACAGGCGGCACGCGCCAGGCAGTTGGAACCTCTGGGTATGACGTCACGCCCAGCATTTGGTTTTTTCGGTCCTTCTCGTGGGGTATTGATAGGTTCGTGTCAAATGCTTGTTTAATTTTGGATGAATACACGAGACAAAAAAAAGTTGGTTCTCCAATCCACGTTGTGAAGCTGGTTGACCAGCGAAGCTGTGGTATCATTTGAAACGATTGACCGCTTCACTATCCCAAATGATTCTCCAAAGAAAATTAGATGAACTGTACCAAAACTTTTCATATACAGGCTGTTTCACGTAACCGTAACAAAAATTCCTAAAATTAGTGTGTTCGAGGTAAAATGATAATATTCTCGGAACCGCACTACTCGTGGTGGCGGATATCAGGACCTGCGCGATACTCTACTTGTTCCGCTAATTAACTGAAAATGAAAATAGCCAAAATAGACTTATGTTTACAATCAGAAACCCGTAGACCGTCATCAGAGACTCTAAATCGGTCTTTTTTTTATAAAACTCTTGAGCGCTTGAAAAGCTTAGTATTGCACTCAATTTACCATTCGTGTAGAAGGCACAAACTGACGGTTGCGGTAAGACGCCCTCGCAATGTATCCGTCTTTAATGAGAGCCCCAGCCTTGTACCCGCTCCACCAGTGGTAAATTTAGCACACTACTACGCTTCTCACGCGCTCAAAATCATTTTGATAATTACTGATCTAGTGATTCTCGATGACGCTCAGCAAGTTTCAAATTAGGTGCATATGTCTATTTTCAATAATGAAAAAAAGTTCATTAGTAATCTTTAGTTAAATAATAACTAATTAGGAAGTAAAGCGCATTTTCTGAAGTCCGCCACCACGAGTAACACCGGCCCAAGAAATTTACCATTTCACCTCAAATGCATTAATGTTAGGAATTTCTTTCGCTTTTACGTGGAAACACTATGTGAAAGGCTAGTGACGTCACTCCCCAAATCGCAAGGTGCCGTCGCCGCTGCAGCTTGCGCAAGAGTAATCTTTACTGGGAAACGTACGCCGTCAGCGCTACCTGCTTCGCACTGTTACCAGGACCGCCTTATTATCAATTATCCGGTTCGGATGCCTGTTTTGTGCTTGCTCTTTTTTGAGACGAATGTTGTGCTGTATGTTGTATGCGTGATATGCTCTTTTCCCTTCAATCGCTGAAGGTTTTGTTTCCGTGGAGACGGGCCGGCACGACAAAAGCCGGCTAACGAGTCATATAGAGCTTCGCTTTAAATAGGTTATAATTCACGCCTGACTTTCTTTTTGAAGCACCTCTACATTCGCAAGATAGGGAAGTATTCTATAAGCTTGTTTAAAGTAGGTCGCGCTGACACAATAATGAAATGACGAAGAACGCCCCGTCACGGTGCGCTTTCTGAGCAGATTTATTTGCCCAGTAGAATTGAACCGCCGAGTACGCTCTGATACATGAACAAGCAAAACAGGTATGCCTTTTATTGGGAATGTGAACGTGCATTTCGCTGTTGATTCTGTCTCCGAACAAATAAGACCACCGCGGAAATATACCCGCTTCAAGACCCACCAATGCACATCTCGCGGCGCTATGTTTGGTAGTCACTCTGAGCGCATGAATGGTGATTTTGTCGTGTCATGAAGCTACTTTTGTGGCGGCATAGCCACCAGAAAGACAGGTGCCTGTCGACTCCAATGCTGGGAATGTTTTCAGCCCGAACGCTGACGCGCAGCTCTTAACATATCTCCAAAAGCAAACCCGGCTCAAAAAAAGAAAAAAAGGAAAAAAGTCCAAAACATGCTTATAATCACATTGACAATTTTTATTTCCTGTGCTCATATACAGGGGCGGATATGAACTTGTATTGGTAGAATCACCTCGAATGCGGTCTTTATGTTACGTCTAAAAATAAAAGAACAAGCAACATTCAACCGAACTGGAGTTATTCCAGGGAACAGCAGTCGCATATGAAAAAAAGAGAGAAAAAGCCAGATAAAGAATAAATGACGAGAAGAAGGAGGACGTTAAAGCAAGCAAAGAAAGAAGTTGAAATTTCTGCACCAGAATTCGAAGAGAAATATAGTACAAATCGAAAACCTGAGAGCGGCACGGTGATAAGCGGCTGAAAAACTGTTAAGAACAGAAGCCTACGAAAGTGCATACATTTTTGTAATGCCCCTCAGATTTCTATTTTTCTGGCAAGTTTATAGAAAGGTGAATGAGACAGTCCTGGAAATAGTTGATTTTTTTTTTTATGATACGATAGAAACTCACTGTGTAACTCACAAAAGTCTATTTTAAAGAACACCATGCAGGATATCAAACAGAAAGCCATTTTTGTTTCTTGACATACCCTCCCCAAATATTGGCAAATATATCCAATCTCTTGAACAGTTCTCCAACACCTGCTGCCTAAAATTCTTTCGGCGGCTGTCTCAACCTAGTGCATACCCACCGTACTGTTGCTTTTGTCACAATATTGACACGAAGACCCGTTCCGCCCTCGTCAACAACAACGGAGCCCCTTTGGGAGACTTCCTAAACATAGTTTTGCACAGTTTTTACGCGATATACAATTCTCATTGTAAACAATAAACATTTCCTTCTAAACATCTTTAGCAGGAAGCTCGAGCTTCCTGCTAAAATTATTTAGAAGGAAATGTTTATTGTTTGTCCATCAAGAACGCCTTAACAGCATGTTCCTCTTTAAGCGTTCACTCCCCGAAAATAGTCGACATATTGAAACTGAGCTGCTCTTGTGTGCGGCTGTTACCTAGTTATTGCGTAGTGAACATCACCAGGCTATATTTTGTCGCAACCTATTGACATATTTGGAAACTAGTCACGACGTATACCAGAAATTTGATATCAGTGTGCGACTTATTGACTTTACTTCCGATATAAAATACATCCATCCTTCTTATGCGGACCATCAACGAAGTAACGTTCTTTTACACTGTCAAAAATATTTCCCACTGACTGTGAGGGTAACTACAGCACCCCTCAAAAAAATTCGTTTAAATATTATTTGTAAAATAACTTTCAAAGCAACAATTTCTTGGGGTGAGAACATTTTGACTTTAAGAAGATACAGGCGCTTTTACGGCAAAAAACTGCATCAAAGTATAATTGACTAATCGATGTGTAAACGATAGCAGACTCTATTAGGCTTATTACAATAATGTGAAAGATCTAGGAAAGTCACACCAATTAATAAAAACATGCAGAAAGTATCTTGTTTTATTCCGCAGGCCCTAGTGAAAGTTCGTATTGGTGTCTTAAGATATTAAACTCTTCTACCTAGTATGATTTTCTAGATTCAAATATTTCTACTTAATTTGCTAACAAGAAGCGAATGAGAAAATCGTATTCTTCCATTAGTACTACTTGAAGGGCTGAGTAATTTCGGAAACCAGAGTTAGTGACCGTAATCTGCATTTCCCGAATCAAATTATTGTGATGTGAAAATGCCATCCCGTATACTAAAAGTAGCGCACTCAACCGAATACTGCGTTTTTGCGAAATGTTCGAGCAACTTGACGAGACCGAGAACCACCCGTTCAGAACGCAGTCGTTCGTTACCGATTCACATCGAAGTAGTTAGGCGGTTCACTCAGCCATGAGGAGTAATTTGTTCCAGCCTATAGCAACGGCATTACAACAGGCATGCACACGCGCTCGCTTCCATTCCAGACGTACCCCGGTCTCTGGCGTTCCATCCATAGTTGGTCGTACGTCTGACCTCCTCCCGAGCGTACGTGCTTGGGCTGACAGACTTTGTAAGGCACGTAGAGGGCCAAGTTTACCAGAACGCCAAAGCATTTCAGTTTATGTCATTAGATTCCCGGAGAGAACTGTACGCCAGAAAATTGTCCGTCGGTTGCAATGAGGTCCATTTAAATTACACGATCAGAGGGCACATCACTCGTTAAGAATGGTAAACCACACAAGAGCTAGTGTTAAGTTTTGCCTGGTGTGCAGAATGGACTGTTAATAAAGAAACATATTGCGAGAGAAATGGCTTAAATAACACTTCATGCCAAAATTACATGCAAACCAATTAGGTTAATTATTGTGCCAAAATCATCTGAGCTTTTTTTAGAAACCGGTGTCCCTGTATTGTGAAGTATATCGTGCAACACAATCATGTATAAGATCAGTTTTTTTTGTATCTGGCAACATATTGCAATTCCTATAATTAAATTCGCGCAGCAGTAGGAGTTAATATTCCATAACAGTTATTATTATGTTCGAAGTTTTTATTCCCATAACATAACAAGCGATATGATTCGGGGGTTAATTCTTATTTCATCATTTGTTTATGTACCTTTCTTCACAACCCTGGGGTCAAGGAAGTGGTTTAGTTAAATAGCAAAATTAAAATTTCAGGTAATCTTTCCTATTGGTTCGGGTGCTTTAGAAGGATATAAAATGTCTTCACACCATACTTCTTTATAATAAAGATGTGCTGACTCGTCTCATTCCTTGCTTAGATAAACATGTTGTCTTAGGCATGCCTCGAAGCTCAAACTATAAAAATATTTAGTTTGGAATTGTTCAGGCCAGCCGTTGGGGAATTAGAAAATTCGGTGGAAATATGATAAAATAACTACTCCTCTTTAGTGCATCTAAAAAAACACTAATGACTCAATAAAAAAAATCGAATACGGGTCCTTGCCTCAATCATAGCCTAGTCGGTTGGGTGATTGCTTCTTGATTATATTCCGATAGAGTTTTACCTTGCGCAGAGCCTTATTAAGCAAGATACACCGTAGCCAAATTTTCGACATCACTTCCCGCGCGAGGCATGTGATTGGACATAAGCCCACGCCAAGCGGTGACGCGGCACCCATGTTAAATAAACTCTGGACCTATAGTCCTCACCAAACACTGACTCGGTGTTCATCTCCAATGCGTGAATGATCAAAGTTCATACATAAGATACGACAGCCTCGAATATCAGGCGCACCAACTACGAGGCGATAAGCATTTCTATTTAAAGGATTTAATCTTTGAACCTTACTAATTAGACTTTGCTGGAACAGGATGCTCTCAGTGGCGAAGGTTCATAAAACAAAACAAAGGCGGCTACAGGAAAGCAGTACACTCTTTTCAGTACCGGGACGTGGATTAGTTTTCATTTATTTAGAGAAACATGCACGCTCAAGAAAATATCACGCTTTCTTGACGTCGGTGCGCCTTTTTTATATCCTAAAGACCAATCTTGGGTAGTTACTAGTAATGCGTTACTGTAACTTCGTTACTTTTTTGGTAACTTGTAACTGTAACGAGTTACTTTTTAGAAGTGTAACTTGTAACTGTAGTTCTATTACTTTTTCTTAAGTAACGATGAAAGTAACGACGGTTACTTTTGTCGTTACTTTCCAGTTTTTCATGAATAATATATCATTGAACGAGTACAATCTAGCTATTTCTTGCACTTTTCAAATTGCCTGTTTTGCCATTGCGAGTGTCAAGTTGGCCTTGAAAAAACTTGTGAACACGTTCTTCCTCGCGAGTCACGACCCGAGAAAAGCCACGTGTGGATGGGATAAAAAAATATCTAGTTGTTTTGCACGCGCTTGCACTTGGCAGAACACTTACATCTTGGTATACCTTAAAGCCCTATCTTTGTTGCGGTTGTCCTTTTTTTTGTGCAAACACTTTTTAATCGGGTGAATCAACCGTGAAACAACAATACACACGGAGGGCACTGCGAATGTTTCGTATTTTGATTAGCGCCACTACTTCGCACTGCGCATGTTTCGCATTTCCATTTGCGCCACTACTCCGGCGTGGTGCAACAGTCGAGACAAAATTTACTGCTGTTTGCGCTGGGTTTGCTTGTTGCTCTGGTTGCGCGGGGCCTGTTCAGCAAGGGCTGGTACGTGCTCGCCATCAAACAAGGGAAACTTTCAGCCACTATTCCAAAAAGCAACTACTGCTAAGTTGCAATATAAACTGAAAAGCATGCTTTTTAATTTTATGCAATAAAACTTGGTGAGGGGCGTTTTCTAGTGTTTCATAAATTTTTAGCGTTATAGAAAAGTAACTGAAAAGTAACGTCGTTACTTTTCCAAGTAACTGTAACTGTAACGGGTTACTTTTTTGTTGCGGTAACTGTAACGGTAACTTCGCTACTTTTTTCCTGAAAGTGACTGTAACTGTAACGAATTACTTTTTAAAAGTAACTTACCCAAGACTGCTAAAGACAGGAGCTAATAGGCGCAGGTATCAGTTCTCAGAAAGACAAGGCTTTTCTTCTTGATATCAGGGAAAGAAACAGTGGCTAATTTATCTTGATGTTCCTAATCTCCTTTCATTTCATGGTGGATCGGTACTGTTTGAACCTGCACAGCGTGTGTCCTCATGGCTTTGGTGGTAGTTAAGTTGGTGAATCACTGGGGCTGCATGATTTTATAACTTTTGTTCGCCAAATAAATCTTTGATATATTTTAAGTAATAACTACCTAAACTTTTCTTAACACCCTTTAGAATGCACTGAATAACAGATAAACTAACCTGCAAGAGATCAGCGATGAGTGGGTTCTTAAGTTTTTTAATATGTTCACAATCCTAGCCTTGGCCGTTACGTACTTGACGTGATGGAAAATTTCTGCCTATGAAACGTGTTCGTTCTCACACAGGAAGAAAGAAAACGAGATCCTAGTTGAGACGAAAGGTCTGCTATGATATGCCTCGCGCGCGTTCGTGTAGAGCTTCCTGGAAGCCATCGCAAAGGGCGTGAAAATCACTCCCGTTCCCACGAATCGGTGCTGCCTTGGTAAAAGACACCGCAATACTACACATACATTGACAACTTTAAAAGTATTGGAGTCGCACTTGTTTCAAAATTATTAGAGTGTTCCGCCTTAGAGTAAGTCCGAGCGCCGCTAACGCCACGATTTAATGAAACCAATTAAGAAGCCACACAGTGCGTTGTCGCGGCACTCTTTTTGTATGTGCGTTTGTACGTATCACCGGTGACACCAGTCACGCACATTGAATTCGCCACGTCGCTGCTCTTTTCATTCAGCCTGGTCGGTTGAATCGCTAGCAGAAAGCACACAGAGTCGCAAATAGCTCTCACGATGCACTCTTTGGCGCGCCTTGAATGACTACATCGGATTGTAGCGACGGCTGCATATGAATTGAGTGTAAAAAAAAGTGGTTTGAATTTAGGTTTTTTGTTCTGTTTTGTATTTTTATAGTGCCTTCCAACGTATATAGGAAACCATCAGCATGCCTCTTCTGCTGCTGTACACGACACGCAATCAGTCTCAAATAGGTTTTCCACTCTGCTTCTGAAATACGCTTGGACGGCGCCAGGAGCTCGCGTCGCATTGAATCTTGAAGAACCTTCGCTGGACACCGGGAACAAGGAAACGAAGTTGCAATAAAAAAAGTAGAACAGGTATGATTTTATATAGGGTGGTTCAAGTCACCAGGCTCGATCTAAAATGCATCGTAAAAATCGACGCCTGCACGTAGCAATGTAAACTTCTCGTCAAAGGTGTATTTAACAGGTCGATTTTTTCCTGTATAATTACAAAGCGTAGTTCTCTTTCTGTAAAAAATAAGGTCAAGAAACTTTCCAGGGTCTACGGCGGGCAGCGACGCAGACGACAGGGGTTCAGTAGCGGGGTGTGTTTGGCGTTCGTATTGATAGCTGACGCTACCTCCTCATCACGACGCCTCGCGAGCACCGTGGTTTATTAAAATGAACATAATCTTTTTGAAATGTACCTTCGATTAAAAAAACTAAATTCGGACAATAAAAGCAAAACTTGAAGTAAAAAAAAAAAACGCGTCTGCATAACGGCGGCGCTCTTGCTGCCAACGGATTCCGTCTGCGTGTCGTCTGCTTTCTTTCGCAGGTCGGCTGCAGCTTCGGACGCTGGTCCCAACGCCATCTATCCATACGAACGCCATACACACCCCGCTACTGAACCCTCGTCGTCTGCGTCGCCCCCCGCCGTAGACCTTTGCAAGTTTCTTGGCCTTATTCTTTACAGAAAGAGAAGTACGCTTTGTAATTTTACAAGAAAAAGACCGACCTGTGAAATACACCTTTGACGAAAAGTTTAGATTGCTATGTGCAGGCGTCGATTTTTACGGTACATTTTAGATCCAGCTGGTGACCCGGACCACCCTATGGATTAATCAACTTTCCCTCGCGTGGTTGACGAGGCATCTGAACCGATAAGAGGTCCCTCGACGGAAGCCTAGGTGGGCTGTCCAAGTAGATCCCCTGCAGGTCTCATGAGTGCGGACCGACGTTGGCTGCACAAGTAGGCCCCGTAGGTCCCGTGACGGAAGCCGAGGTGGGCTGCCCAAGTAGGCCCGCTGCGGGTCCCGCGAGGTAAGCCCGGTGGCGAGCCCACGTCGGGCCAACTGGGGCCTGAGTTGCAAAACCACCGTAGGACCCCCGTCCCCCCCCCCCCCCCCCTCACACCCACACACTTTTATAGCCCACTTTGTGCTGCTTGGGAATGCCAAAAAGTGACTCCCCCGGATACTATGGAAGGAAGGAGTAGGTTAAAGACCGCTCTTTTACTAAACAAAGATATTGTGTTTATAATGTTTGTGCAGTCTGACAGAAGCTTGAGAAGTATGTCACCATATCCAGCTCCTGCTAAAAGAAGAGCAGAGGAATGTGCTAAATTGAATTCGCAGCCACTCCATCAACCACCTCCACTTTTTTTGCCTACCACATGAATTTTAGAATAGTTTAGAATTTAAGACTTGCATAGTATAATGAGATGGCATTAGTTGGGCGAATCGATATGTGTTGAACATGATGATAAAAACCGCACAGAGGACAAAGACACAGTAGAAAACAGGCAGGACAAGCGCTGCCTCGCAACTAAATATATAGAACACAAAAAGGAGGAAGAATGAATATGATAAAAACGAAAGTCAACGTGTCAATGGCAAGAGAAGGAAATACCAAATAACACAAAGCACAGAAAAAAGGAATGGAGATGATAAAAATCAAAAGGGAACGACTCTGTTCTTTTGCGCCCTGTGTTATGCGTTATGCGCTGCTAGTTCCATGGAAACGTTCCCTTTTGACATTTTATCATATTCTTTCTTTACTTTTTTGTTTGATATATTGAGTTGCGAGTCACTTCTTCTGTCGGTTTTCTTCCAATGTGTCATCTCTTGTGGGCTGTTTATCGCCATGTTCAATGCATAGTGCAAGTGTAAAGTCATCTCGAAAGAAAGGAGTCATTGCGTAAATGTACTGGACCTTGGACACCTTCTCCTGCCATGATCGATTTCACAGGAGCAGCTTAGGCGTATGCCATTATGGGAAACGCACATCACTCTTAAACGCGAACTGACCACTACAGCTTTTTACGAGATAGAGATACTAAAAACGCCCATGGAAGCTGAAGGCTCATCCTTAGACGGTAGCAGCCAAAGGCCTCTCTTTACGAGTGGGAAACTGCCGCAGGTGAATGCTTTTGACCGACATCAACATCCCCCTTTTAAAAAAGGAAGGCTGGTATCACCAATTCAAAAAAGAAGCATCAGCTTCTCTGCGTGAATGTTAATTTTAGTGATACTGAATATATTCACATCTTAAGTGGTTCGGACGTAAGTTGTAAAGGAACATTCCTACACTCTTATTAAATTTCGGAACTGTTCGACGCGAATGCTAAATATCTTAAATAATAAAACTTGCAAGCTTAAGCTTTTGTGATCTTTAGTATAATGTTCGTGGAAACAAACTTCGTTCTCAACACAAAAAAGGTTAGGGTGCGAATTGAGAATAACTTAACACTTCTTGAAGTGGTGGTCGATTAGAAACTACTTTCAACAATACGTATATTCTGGCGTTAACATTGATCATACCGCTCTGGAGACGTGAAAAATAACGGGTTAAGTAGAGCATATTTTATTGTTCTGCCGGATCATAGTTCCCCGTAAAAAAAAAAAGAAAAAATACAGAACTCTTTGAAGCAGAGTTGTAAGTAAACAATGCATAGCAGAATTTCATTATATTTGCTCGCAGAGTGCATGTGTACGATAAAAATGACCGCCCTCGGACAAGTGACAATACATTCATATTTGATCATATTATTCGCAAGGTACTTAGGAAATACGAGGATTAAATGCGGAAACAAATCGCGTCATGATCAGACAAAACCAACCATGGGAAAGCATTGTTGCTAGAACTAAAACATATTTCACTTCTCTTGTACTGCGCTCTGCTTCTAGGGTAACACAAAACCACATAAGTATAGCATGTTTCGCTGACTGGTCTTACTGAATATTGAAAGAACCTCGTAAAAACGAATTTCGGCCGACAAGACGGATGGTCTATTTTACGTTATTACTTATTATTCGAAAAGAGGATGTTGAACTTTTTTTTTTAATCAAGCAAAACATTTTAAAAGTAGAGAGAATTGTTTGGATTTGTTTTCTTGTTTGAGAGTTCGAGGTTGAGGCAAGATGGATTGTCTACTTTCTGGAATGAGAGCTTTGAATACTGTGATGTCCCGGACTACCAAGCAAGCAATGCAAACTAAAGATTACTTTGGAAAAATAGATTTATTAAATATGTCTAAAAAGAGAGTAAATTTCATTAACTTCAAAATGAATAAAGCGTCATTTTTATTCGTAATGCGTGTCATTGAGAAGATGTAAAATCAAGATAATTTTGTGTCAGTAGCCGTAGTTTCAGAACCTTTCTGTTAATGTCAGTTGAATTTATATATACCCTCGCAACTTTACGTGGTGCTTAGGTCATTTCTGTAGCGATAAATCAATGCTTGCTTGTAATATGCTTTGTACTTTAGTCTCATTAATACATAATAAAGGGGTTGTGCGGCGTTAAGGACATTTTATTCAAAAATAATTTTTTTTGCGTATTTAGAAAATAGAAGTAACGTTTTTGGTCGTTTTTATTACGAGTTGCTGCTGCAGACAATACATATTGTCTGCAGCATCAAGGCAAAAGACCAGAAGGTCTGACAAGGCCTCGATGACGCTACAAACAGAAGCGTAACAAATGATCGCGTTCGGCAGCAGAACAAAACATTAAAAAAACGCTCCGCTTAAGTGCAGTCAGAGTCCATCAATATCCTACTTGTCATGAAACTTCGGTCGAAGTTAGGTGTATTGATCTCCAAGAAGATAAGTTATACATGAGCGTTTTTCAGTTGTTTTGAAAGTAAATAAGGTTTTGCAAGCGAAGAAGAGCAAGGAAACTGAGCGTATTGATTCGTATAGCTTTTACTAGATGGCCCTAGACGCGGCACTGAATGTTTACGCTGACGGGGTATCTAGAAAGTCATTTGAACAAAACAAAAAAAAGAAAACAGGAATAAAGCTGCTGTGATTTCTGAATATCGTTTCAAATATATAAGATTAAGCAGCTCATTGAATCTAGGGAGCAGAATACGCTTACATTAACGAGAAACGCTCTCAGTGCAATGACATGTTATCTCGATTTATAGGTGGGTCGTTCAGGGTGTGTTCGGAATCACGATACAGTTGCGTGTTGTCAGACTCCCAGCAGTGCAGGCTAGATTTGTGGCTTCAACGCTATCGCCGCGCGTGGTTACGTACCAAGCTCTCTCATAGCCTTAGGAGAAGCTCCGTGACCAGTAACGTATTGAAGGACTCTGGTACACTATTAATGTTAGAAAAACAGCATTTGGAAGATAAACAACGGCAATAGCAGAACAGGTATAAAGGAAGATAACTTGATTATCGATTTTTTAAAATTTTTATCAAGATTTTGTTTTATGAAAGCTTCGATTAAAAAAGGGTCTTCAAACGTTTTGGCTAAAAGGCCGGAACGGGTATCTATCGCTCGCTCGATGGCCGGATAATAAATAATTAAATGTATAGAAGAAACAAACTTAATAGACAATTCTAGATCAGCATCTCAATGCAAAGTTGAAAGTTAAAGTAAAAAAGCGAATGTAAGGTGGATGAAAATTTATCGTTTATTTTGGAATTAAATATTTAGATTATTACATCGCGCAATAATAGGAACCCATGAAGCCCACAAGGAATAAACCAATACGCATAGGAATTTCGGACATGTTCACGCAGGGCAGGAGACTAGTGAGAATGATAGACCTGACGCTGACAATATTTCATCAATACGACACAGGACAAAGCGCCATAGACATGAAAATGCAAAGAAATTTACCATACGTAGTGGCGCAAATGTGAAACAAAGAACTAAGAATGGTGATGTTGTTGATGACAGTCTCCAATGAATAATATGAGGAGAAGACACGCCTTATGAAAACGCAGATGTCGCCCTTTTTTATCGTACTTTCGATGGCGCGGTAGGTGCGCTGTGCGACGCCGTTTCTTTAGGTGCGCTATGTTCATTTTCGCGCCGTAGCACCCGGCCTGCTGAAAAAGAGCCGCGGGCCGGGCGTCATTGGAAGTACCGCGGCATGCCACGGGCCTGTCAGAAGGCCTCCCGCGGGCCAGATTCAACCCCAGGGCCGCGGTTTGGAGGCCCCTGCTTGAAGAAAAAGCTGCAAGTGTTAAATTTTTAGGAATTTGATACGCTGTTTGTGTTGCTATATTTGTCCCGATTAATGGATACTTGTGTTAGCGTGTGTTATAAAGTAGTCGGTCGAATGCACAGGGATGAGTGAGCGGGTGACAGAAATTTGTTGACCTGATAAATTTATATCACAAGTTTATATCTGTATATTTGATTAAAGCTCAATATTCGATATTGCCTAAAAAGGTGCGATGTGTGTGCGTCATTGTCAGAATTATTTATAAGGCGGGTAGCTTTTTTTGTAGTACGTGTAGTTGGAATCGATTTGTTTTTGTTGTCAGACACCAGACAATAAATCAGTTGTATACCTCGGACTACAATGGGCGTAATAAAAATTATACTTTGTCTATTCCGATAGTAAGTATTTTACGAAAAAAACAAAACAAGCCTAGTGATGAAGAGGCCTCGATTATTATTTTGTTAACGCTGCGTGTCCAGCTCATTGGTTCGTTAAATCATAATAGAACATATTAATGAGTATTGAAGTTCAAGTGCGGAACTTTCAAATTTTAGTTCCATGTCCTTTGTAACGACCCCATTTGCTAAAAAAAAAAACAAGATGTATTTTGTCCATTTGGTATTCAAAGATACGCCATTTGCTGTCAGCCAGGATGAGAAGACAAATAAATATTTATACGCCGTAGTTTCTAACTAGTCAAGGTTGGCTACGGAGAAGGGCGCGTATGTGTCGTATCCACATAATACTAAATCGACAGTGAAGTTTATGTTAGATATATCGGTATTAAATATTAAAAAAAAAACGGCAAAGGTCCCAGCACTGAGCCTTGAGGAAGGAAATATTTTATAAAACCTCCGAGTGAAGTTGTGCTGTTTTGTAGTGTTTTGCCTAGGGAATGTGCAATGACTAGTATACCATATGCATTAAGTTTTGAAAGAAGTATGCTATTAAATAATATAATCGAAGGCTTTCCAAAAATCAACAAACAAACTAATCGTGAAAATCTTAGTTTCAATGTTGTGAATTATCTTGTCACGAATATACAAAAACGTGATTTCAGTTATTTTTCCTTTCTGCAATACTTATTTTTATTTGATTATAATATTCTACTTCCTAAAATATTTTAAGCTTTTCGTTAATTATTTCAACTATTTTTGAGGAAAAGAGATAAAACGATGTTGATCTATAATTACATCACACGTTAAGACCTTCGCTATTTTCAATTTATAAGAAGACTACCACTTTCAAGTATTCAAATAGATATATCAGTAAGTAATGTAATAAGCGCACATATATTTAAGAGTTATAACTTTAATTTCATGAAAGCAGCAAGCTGATATGTTTTTTTCAGAGACATCATAAGATAATACATTTTCATCTATGTTTAGATCATGCAAGCAGATTGTGACGTGGCCTGAATTTGATAACATCATCGATTGCTTACCATAACATTGCTTCACTCATTATATCTGCAGTTTGCTTTGAAAGAAGCTTCGTTTTGACTTTCGAATATCGGAATGAAAACTATTTCTAAATTGTTTAAACTCAAGAGCACTGCCGTATCTACAAATTGAGAGCATATCATATATTCATGTTCTATCCTGCAGAAAAATTCCTTCGTAATCCACTGTTCCTAATCTTATTATATTGTTTATTAGTTTGCTGTGGAAACGACTCGTAGCACTCCTTCCCTATTTCCTGAGATATATCCTAGAATATCTCCGGGTTTGTTTCTTACAAGATATTTCCCCTTTTATGTATTGATAAGAGATCATTAAATATGTTAAACGATTCTTCAGATATAATAGATACATTCAAAAACAAGCGTATCTATGTTATTTTGTTTTTGTCTGAATGCGAAATATTGGCTTGTGATCGCTTGCCCCCGCGGATGTCTTCCCTGAAAGTATGTCCTTCGAGTGGTAGTTTTTTATGCATGGGTCTAGTAATGTGAATGAGGTTGGTGTTACACGGGTAGGGTGTGGGGTGTGAAAGACTCTATCATCTTTATTAATTCGATTTGTGGTACATTTTCAACAAGCAAATACATGTTTATATCACCAACAAGAATCAGTTTAAGACCACAAGAGCTTACCAAACACAAACCAGAGCTTAAATATTTGAATAGTCTACTTCATTTACCGTAAGTGGCTCCCACTTACGGTTAATGAAAGGAAAACGGTAAGTACCAGAGTACTACAAAGCATTTGAGCAAATTATAGACCGACGCGCGGGCTTGACGTCACGGAGTTTCGGCAGCGCTGCTATCGCGCCGGAGCCGGGTGGTGTGGGCGAAAGGGCGCACTTTTCGCATGGGCGTCATAGCATTTCAGTATGCCGCAAAGCTCTGTAGCCGTTAATTGCACCGAAAGGTACAGCAAAAGTAGTTGAGTGAGTTTCCACAAGTTCTCGATGGACTCTGAAAGACGCAGAAGGTGGTTAATATCCGTGTAATGAAAATAATGGTCGCCTCGCGCGGACGACCGTTTGTGCGGGAAGCACTTTCCTGAAGGCAAGTGTAGCTTCCATTTCGATCTCCGTCCCGAGGCTTGCGTATGTGCAGGGAAAGCGTCGTCTGATCGAGACCACCCAGAATTTGTTTCCACGGTGTTCGCGCACAAAGCACCGGGAAAGCGCCCGTCGGAGGCTCGCTACGCCCATGCTACCAAGAGGGAGGGGATCGACGACAGAACGATATACGTTGTAGGCGTTACCCAAAAAAAGTAATGGAATATGTTAATTGTTACTCGCAAATAAAAGGTATGCGTTACCTAGCTACGTTACCTAAAAGTAAAAGAAACGTGTCACTGCTACCGATAAAAAGTAACGTACGTTACTTCTGCGTTTCGTTTTAAATTATGATTTAACACGTTTTATTGTTTTCACATGCAGGTATGCATAAGCTCCTATACCAAGAAACATTATGTTCGTATAGAAACTGAACATAATTACTTTATCTCTTTTTGACGGTTTCACCTAGATACTCATGAGAAAAAATGAAAAGATAAACACAGAAAACTCGAAACTTCACATGGCTTCACGCCTAAAAACACGAAAAAAATGCATTTGTAATTTCTTTAAGACCTGGGAAGTAGTAACCAGTAACGTAACTACGTTACTTGAAATTGTAACGTTACCCGTTACTGTGTCGAAAAGTAAAGAGTAGGTTACTACGTTACTAAAAAAAGTAACGCGTTCCTGGTAACGCCGCCACTTGTAACGTGTTACCGGTAAGACTGCAGAACGGACAAAGCGTTACTGCTTGTCATGCCTTGTGGTCGTGAGGGTAGGAGAAATATCATACCTTGACTTGAAGACGCTGTGTATTTAATCAATTATTAATTACACTTCCGCGGACCCACAATTTGCTGATCCCGCCGACATTGCAGGACCCGAGTCGAAGTAATCGTAGGCCTTGAGAAACTTGTACGCTTGCACCGTGTCGGCCGTCAACTGGCTTGGCGAAAAAACTAAATAAACGACGACATGAGCCGTGCACTTCGATGGCAGCAACTTCACGTCGGAAGTCCAGCAGGCCTTGTTTGCCGCGTATGGATCCTCGAAGGCAACGCCGTCCACGCACAGTTTGTTTCGATATCGCTGCCGCTCAGGCTCGGGTAGTGAGCTCAAATGGTCGGGCATAGCATACGAAATACGTTGTCAGGACGTACGATGCACAAATAAAGCTAGAAGCGTCTCTACAACTTCAACAAAGAGCGCACGCCACACAAGGTAATGGCGAGAACACGGAGAGCTTTTTCCCACATAGCTTCCGCGCGTGCGCGGCCTTCCGGCCGTTTTGGTAAACAAAGCCGCTCCGTATGTCGGCCTATATGAACGCATTCACAATCCGTCTGGTTACACGAAACTTTACTTTAAAAACGCCACCAGTCTTATGTTCTGAATTTACAAATTCACCGTAATTCCTATCAAAATAACATGCCAAGAAGGTCACCAAGATTCCGCGATTGGAAGCATAGAGGCCGGCGAGTCTCCTTCAAGAGGTTTTGAAGGCATGGTTGTACAACGTCGCGAAAGACGAAATGGCGGCAGAGCGGCTTCTGAACACGTGTCTAGGTGAGGCGTCACAGAGGAGGGGAAATTTTGTGGGAACGAGGCTAGGGTGAATCTGGCAAGGAAGAAGGGCACTTTGAGAAAAGGACCCAGGGAGGTCGTGTCGCTGGCTGACGTCGATCCACCGCCCTCGACGGAAGTTGTGAATGTGCTTTCAAAGGTAACCAAGTTTGCCAACGATCCGGTGCTCAAACCATCAGAATTGATATCCCTGGTTGGGAGTTGTAGAACTAAGCAGAAGACGGTAGCCGGGAAAGGCGCATTTCGGAGAGAGTGGAGTCATTGGCCCAGGGGTTAGGCAAACGCACGTCGAGATGTAGCACTGATAAAGTGGCCTGATTCTGCTTGGAACGACGTCTTAAGTTACTCATCTCCGATAAAGAGGGTTGCCTTGCTTTAATGACAGAAGAAATATTTTGGGACAGGGGGGTAGATGCGGTTTCGGTCGAACGTTAAGACGGTCGCCAAGATGTCTGAACAAAATCAAAGAACGGGCGATTTAATTGTGCAAAAGAATGGGTCTAATAGGCTTAAGACTTCAGTACAACGGGAAAAAGGGCTGCACCTTAACGTTTTCTTCTCATTTAAGACTCACAAGACTTCCATGTCATTTCGGGCGATTGTTCTCAACAGGGGTCATGACGATCGGTTTAGAGTGTATAGTTCGAATTGCTTCGTAGAATGGTTCAAAGAGAACAACCTAGGCTCCTGTACCGCGGACTCCTTAGATGTTGAAGATCTGTACAATTCGATCCCACACGAAGGAATATGCGGCGCTCTCAAGGAAGACATTAAATCGCACGGTAGTGTCGCTTCTCAAAACTCCTGCAGGGTTGGCATGGAGTGTTTTTTTAAGCAATGTGCCTTTATTTGGGGTCCACTTACTTGTTTTAGGCAAGAGCAGCTTTTACAGAGTAAAGAGGTGCGCATGGGCTCGAGTGCTGCGCCAGTCCTGAGTGTCGTCTACCTGCCACGCTGTGATAGATATAGAAAAGGGTCTTGAGAAGGTAGTAAGACTAGTATATCAATATGTAAATGATTACCAAGGGGTGTTCCGACAAAATTCAGACAGGCGACGTCATCAATAGAACCTTGGAGTTATTCAGGTCATGCTCAGGGAACGGACTTTACAAAAAAAAAAAAAAGAACCAAAATGTGGGATCCTACAGTTCCTAGAATTAAAGCTTACTTTTACAATAACCATCTGTGACGGTCTTAATGTCCTAGGAGCAAGACGGGAGTGCTGCCCTCCGATGCCACTCATTCCAAGGTGGTGAAAAGCCAACACCTCCTAGAAATAAGGCCGTAGCGCTCTTCTCGTGACGTCGCAAGGGAAGGCCATTGGGGGCGCGCGTCGAAGCCAAGGCAACGCGCGTGGATCAACCGTCGTAACGCACTTTTCGTCACATACGCGTGTCTTATTAGCTAAAATGAAAGCTGCACATTGAAACGGGTCTATGAAACACTTTATTACACGGGCAAAACATTACACCGCTAAATAATGGATGCGAAATTTCACGAGGTATGCACAGACGTCTATAGAAAATTTTGATTGTTTTAAGTAACAAATATTGAGTCACACACTTATTGCTGTAGGAATGCAAAATGGCGAGACACGCAGTGATTGGACACAGCAATACAGATCAGTTAAAAATCGGGTAGACGTAGCCAACGCGGACACGGCTCGACAAGTTTCATTTACGATCATGTAAGCGATGTTATCGGGTGCAGTCACTGAACTAAATTTAATGTAATTTCGATTGAATGGCAGTATGGAGCTGACAAATCAGCTTGCGACGCTCATATCATCACTCAAAACAGCGAGCTTCGTAAATCACGTATTATTTAATCAAAATATATTAACTTTTCCGTGTTGCAGGGGTACTGAACTTACTATTTATTGTCATCTAATTTACTTCTTCCTATGGGCTCGTGCTGCCTAAGAACAACATATAACCTATTTGTATACAATAATACTACTACCTTAATACAGTTAAGAGTCTAGCATAAACGCGGTAAAGGCAACAAAATATCCTTAGTTTAAATAAACACATAAGCACAAACAACGTACTTTCAATAATCACACAAACTTGTTATTTAGCTTCCAGAAAAAACTAGAATATTACCATGCATATTTACAAATGTCGACGAAATAGCAAACAGATAATGACGAAGAACAAAAATGCATTCTATCACGAGATTTAAAAAAAAATCGACTGCAACACTTTGCTTCCGTCTTACATGAGCAAGCCAATAAATAAGTTGTTTCTCACCTGTCGATCGTATCCATACGTCCCACACTATCCATCACAAAACATTTCAACACGAACTTGTAGAAGTCTCTCTCTGTCGAGAGATATATCATCGGCCAGTGTCATCGTGGACCAGTTGCCACACACGTCACTCAAACTGTAACAGGACTTGTTTTGCGAATCTACGTAAATGCCGTGGTATCAAGCGAACGCACACACACACACAAAAGCTACCCCGGACTGCGGTGACGACAAAAAACGACGGGTAGGAGGATCTAAACAACGACACACACACACGAGAGCAGCAACCAGCAGTGTGGGACGAGAGGCTTAACATTGTGAGACCCATCTCTTGCTCGTGTGCGCTCCCTCCCCGTGGCGATGACTGGATTTTTTTTCGGTTCCTTTCCCTTCTGAAATGTCTCAGCGTTCCTTTGCAGACAGTCAGCAGCACACACACAACGTAAATTTACCAGAATCGGAGCCCGTACGATGGAAGATGTCTCATCGGAATTTCGGAGCCGGCTTATTCGAAAAGTGTGGGGAGCTGCGGGACTGCGCGTAGTCCCGCGGCTACGGGGATAATCATAAATATAAATTTCGTACTTTCAATTTTTGTAACGCGTTGTATATTACGTTTATATTACATATATAATAAATTTACAAGACTGCGCTTTTAAAACGTGAATTAATGTTGGATAAACGCGCACGAACATTACCGCACCGCTCTAGAAGAAACTTTTTTTTTCACGTCGATCGGCGTCGATAGCAGAAATTTCTCAGGTTGTTGCACCATTTCCTTCCTTCCTTCAACATTGTGACGCACCCACTCAAAGCGCTACGGCCTTATTTCTAGGAGGTGTTGGAAAAGCGCTGAAGTAGTAGGAAAAGTGTACCAACTCGATCAAATAACGATCTAACATATGTTTTCGATATCGGGGTGTCCAGTTTCTGACATCAATACTATCTACGATATGCGGACAACTGTTCCTGATATCGATCCTATCTATTGGGATATCTAATTGGCTAGCCGCGCGCGCACACAGCTGACGTAGGAGCAGGGGACGACCCATTGGCCGGACGTACGAGCGACCAATTAGTTAATCCTATCCAAATATCAAATTTTTGATATTCGATAAATTTATCATCGACCGATCACCGCTCACCGGACGTTAGTCGACCATCGGCCGGTCATCGCTCAACGGTCAGTCACCAACGTGACGTCATGTCACGAGTCAACTGCGAATCTTAATTCCCCGGAAAAAGGCTTTTAAAAAGGCTTTTGAAAAGAATTTCACAGCTCGGCCCGGTTTCGAAGCAACGACTTTTCATTCAGTAGCCCGACGCGGTAGCTCAGCTCTACACCTGCAAATGACAAGTTCGTGCTTAGACGTTGTGTACAATCATGAGAATTTCGTTGACTTTTGGGAAAGTGTAGGGACACACCGCTGGATGGCGCCATGCCCAGTCCAGTTGCTAATATTCCCACAAGATGGCGTGCGACTAATCGCATAATCTCTGCGGTCCGACAGAGAGCGCTATTGACCTTCGCAAAAAGAGCTTTCTTGCCGCCGACATTTTGCGAATTGAGCGACCCCTATCAGCCAGAAATTTCTGACACACGCCTGAGCTGTGGAGACCCGGTCAGCGTGACTCCCCACCTGCATTGTGCGTTCAGAGTTCACCGACTTTTCTTGGAAGTTTTTACTTTATTTGCCTTTGCGTGTTATTTTCCACTGTGAGAACCAGAGAATACCAGGGCTCATAGCCTGCTCGGCCTTCGCAGGAAACGAACGAAGAAAGCGAACGTCAAGCAGCTCGCGATACGGGCAGTTCGACGTTCTTGGAGGATTATTTATGTTGAGATAACCTCCAAAAAGCCTTCGTGGCTATGTTCTTGGTCTACGCAAAAAAATGCTGATAGGGTTGGGTCCGGGGTGTGGGGGACGGAATAGACACGTTCGTTCATTTGCTTTGAAGCTGTGCAAAAAAGCAGCTCTCTTCTACATGTGCCCCAAAACACGAGATTCCGTCTGATCGTCGTGAAGTGACTATCGTCGACCCTGTATATTGGATATGATGTGTTATTTGAGACCTTTCTCAAATCATGTTCGGATAACGCGGCTCCGTTGGGTACGTACATTATATGTTGTTCGATTGATGAGACTCGTTCAATTTTATGCTGTGGGCGGGGAATATCCATGCAGTTCGAATATCCAGTGTAGTGAAATATTTTAGACGGTTAAGACCTTTATAGATTGACACGGCTGAGTGCATGGTGCCGTAAAAAATCAGCATAAAATGAAACAAACATTCCAGTTGCATTTGTACTGTCGCGCACGGACTCACCAAAAGAACTTTCATTCCTTTGTTTTTGTTCCCAACATAGTACAATGCATTCTTAAAAAAAACCCAGAAATTCTTTCAGTCATAGAAGACAAATTAAAAAAGTAGAACGCGGCAATTTAGCCTCCACCAGCGTTCGGAAGTGCGCCTACGCAGGCTACCACAGTCCACTGACTAGAAAACCCACAGCCCAGCGCACTCGGGCAAAACTGACGTACTCTCTCAAAACCAGGGACGCGCGCTGTAAATCGCTTCGTTCGAGACTGCCGCTGGAAAGGTCTATAGGGTGATTTCAGATAAGATCGACCAAAGGATGGCTAGTCGACATTTTCAAATCAACTGATGTTTTCATATGTTATTGTCTAGTGTCTGGTATGAACGAATCCAAACTTAGTTTTGAATAGAAAAAATACTTGGGGACAGGAAAAATCGTAAGGCATGAGGTGGTGGACGGTTGCATTAACGCGCACTGATGGAGGGGGCCCGTTTGAGAGTGAATAACTAAAGCGATAACATTAGGAGAACTCTAATACGTTTTAGGCGCAAACTATGGGTATAGCTTGCTTGTAATATAAAGTAATCATATTTATTTAAAATTTATTTATTTTTCTAAAAATTGACAAACATGCCTGCTCGAACGACAAAAGGCAAACTTTGGAGGTCTGTATCTCAAGAAATAATTTAATCATTATGATATAATTTGCAAATATTATTCTACTAATATATAGCTAATATTTAAAAAATAACTAAGGTATCTGTGTGATACAATAGTTAGGATATATTTAGTCAAACATGGAAAAAAAAATCAAACAAAGAAAAATTCCGATGCGAATAAAAAAAAAACACCACCCTCGATTTTTTTAAATTTAGGTAACCTGTTATACTCTATTTCGGCATTCATTTCCATTAAAAACATGTTGCATCATTTTATTGAGAAAGAAGATACAACTCCCCAAAGTAGGGTCCTTTTTCAAAGCCTACACTTAGCAGTGTTTTATACAAGAACTGACTCTGAGTTACAGTTTCATGAAACCAACACACATCTTTTATATATTTTTATTCAGATGAGGCCAATGATAACTAAAGAAATCGCTCACACACTTAAATTAAGGAGAAACTACTGTGTACAAAGAGGTATCATATTACGGACTAGTGATCCGAGAAAAGATCATGCAGCCATCGGCCACTAGGAACTTTGTTTACTTTATTCTCCTGCGACACTATATGCTATTCCCCCTTCCGCTCTATTTTCATCTCTCTCTCTCTCTCTCATATATATCCCTGATATATATCCAGAACAAAAACATGTTCAAGCATTCCCTTTCTGCGTGGTAGTGTTCTGTGGCTAGCAAAAATCATTTCCTCGCTAAGCTCACGATTATGGCAAAATAGTTGCCGGAAACCGCAGACGACACTCGTCGCTAGTTCTGGCAAAACGGCCGATACAATCTTTTTTTCGCATTTCCCCGCTCGCTGTCAAGGACAAGGGGGTTCGCTTCAACCAGCAAAACATGGCCGCCGACGCCTGTTTACTGAGCAGTCATGCCTGTCACCATCTCACTCGCTGCCGTCACGGGCGATAATATCAGGCACAAAGGGGCACACAAACCGGCAGCATTATCCCCAAATACTCGAGCCTCGCGTAAATACATAGAGTGTAAACGCTGTCGCCATGTTATCGTAGTAAGACCGCCCCCCCCCCCCCTCCCCCAACGGGGGACTGCAGTACGCGACGGCGTACTAACACAACGGCGACGATATCGACATCGCGGGCTCCGAATTTTCCCATAGTTCTACTCCACGGGCATTTCTCGAAACGCTTGATATTGTGTACGCCCGCCTGGAAGGATTTCAGGCGCGTAGTTAAGATAAGGCGGTTCTCCGCGGCAAAAGAAAGCAATTTCACAAAAGCTTAAAAGCGGCGGCGACGCGTGTGCGGGTGTACGCTTGTAGTTTTGGTGTAGACAGGGTGTGTGTGTTCTCGTTGTTGACACCAGCCGGCGATAAGGCACTGCAGGCGGTAGCTCAGTACAGCAAGGGCTAATCCGAGTGACCATCAACGTAACCCCACCGCCAACCCCTCGCGAACCGGTCGCCGACATGGCTCAGGCTGTGTCATGAACCACGTGGTTGAAGCTCCGGTGCTTTCATACCAGCGCGTGGAGGGACGACAGTGCGATTCCGGAAAGTCTTTTTCGAAGGCCGCTGACCACAATTTTTTGTCTGGAGACTTTCCCTCTTTCTTCCCTTGACGTGGATCAAGCTTTGCCGACAGCCTCAGTTGTGACCTCTCTTTTCAAATGTACGTTTGCAGTGAGTGAGCTCCTCAGCATCGGACTTGTCACTTGTGCACCCAGTAGTTCTTTCACTTGGCAATTATATGCCATCAGTTGGGGTTTAATTTCTATTATTTATGTATACATTATGAAGACGTCCTGGGGCTCCGAACGAGTGTTTTCTGCAGATTACTTTTGCAAACACAAAAAGACTATACCAAAGCAGCGGAATTTTCGAAGTTTTGGCGAGTTGGACCTAAACTCGTTGAAGCAAATTCTTCCGCCTGACTGTTCCACCAAAGTGAGTGCGACGGACTACCTGTGCTACCATTGCTTCATGCACATCACTAAGGAGATCTCGATGCGAAGCTCAGAGCAGTGCCCTGACATATTTGTGCCAGCTGAAGACGCAATTGAAGATCTAAATCGCAGCATACTACCAACAGATATGTCGCCGCTGAGACAACCAAGCGTCGTATGAAGTCGGGACAGGCCTGCCTATGTCAAGAGAAAGCAGACAGAACTGGAGCAGGTTGCTGTCAAGAATATACGCTCAAGGCTACGTATTGCGTACGACAGGGACGCACCATCGGGGTCGTCCGAACCAACATGCTCCACATGCACTGAGTGGGTGGACAACTTTCGGCAGGCCTTTGAAACCGCCACCTCTCTCCGGGAACGTTGTCGACTGCTTACACTCCTGCCGTCAACACTGACGAAGAATGAGGTTCAAAAGATGATTCCACAGGCCTCAATGTACCTCATCAGCAAATCCCGAAAACTCAAGGAAAAGCATGGCGTGTGGTATGAGCCGGATCCTTACACGAGGTGCAAGGTGAGCCCTGAGAACCTGTCTGTTGCCCTGGAGTACTTCACGAAAGACGAGCTACAATGTTCGCGCCAAAGTCCCAACCAGGAGGACGTCATCTCTGTCATGCTCAACGGAGAGAAAACGTTCGTGCCAAAGCGCTTCATGACACGCTCAATACGAGAGGCATTCCGTATATACAAAGACAAGCATCGCGATTCCGGCGTTGGGTTAACGAAATTTTATTCGTTGCGCCCTAGATGGGTCCAATGTATTCCATACCAGGAAGTGTGCGTTTATGTGCGCTGCGCCAATTATTATCTTTGTATTGCCGCTCTAGAGAACGTTACAGGCTCAACATTCAACACTGGTGAAATGAACTCGGCATTTCTGTGCGACCCAGCAACAGAACTGTGCCTTCAAGGAGACTGTGATCACTGCCCAAAAGGCCAGTTTCTTACACTCCAGGAACTTGATATCCCGGAGGATGAAGAGATTGTGCTTGCAACATGGGAGTCCGGCGACCTTGTGAAAAAAACTTTGGAACCTGAGACTTTCCTAAAAGTCATCCAAGTGACGGTTGGAAGTTGGGTACTTCACAACCATATCCGGCAAACGCAAGGTAAAGCGATGTACGAGGAAAAACAGTGCATGCAACGCGGGAGCATTGTCTTTCATTTTGACTTTGCTGAAAACTGGACCATCGTGCTTCCTGACGAAGTGCAAGCATATCACTGGAAAAAAAAAACAAGTTTCGATATTTACATGTGTAGTGACGACAAGAAAATCTACAAACAGCTTTGCCATCATCAGTGAGGACCTTTGTCACGACGCCGCTCACGCTTGCTTGGCTCTAGAAAAAGTGAAGGAGTGGGTTGAAGACAACGTTGCGGTATACTCGTACGTGACGTACGTAAGTGACGGCGCCGCCAGTCATTTCAAGAATCGCTACCAGCTTCACCAATTTGCAAAGGACGATTGCCCACAAGCCCAGTGGTTATTTTCTGCATCTGGACATGGGAAAAATGCATGTGACGGAGTTGGCGGACTCGTGAAGCACCAGGCCACGCTGAACAACCTGAGAGAACGTTCAGTAAGCGCAATTCAGACGGCCAGGACAATGGTGAGCGTTCTATCAAAGAAACTGAAAGGCGTGCATCTTGTATATCTGGACGAAAATGAGGTTGTTCGGTATCGTGAACAAAAAAAAGAAGAGTGGCTGACGGTGCGCGCCTTCCCTGGCATTCAGTCTTGGCACGCGTGGCGGCTCAGCAAGTCATCAACAGAAGAGACCTGTGACGTATATGTAGCACGGACAGTCGGATCTGCTTGGAAGCAACTTTATTAAATGGGTACAGCGAGGAAAACCTTAGCGTAAAGTGCCGAATTTGATTTCCCAAGGACTGCTCATTTTGAATCCAGGGACATCTTATTTATCACATTTTTCTTCACGGGGTATTTAACCTACTGTTTTTGTTGGTGGTTACTAATAATTTTTATCTGATCACTCTAAAAAAAATCCCAAAATGTTATCCTCGAGCAGGATAAAATATATCGGCTTGCCACGATTCATTCATACACCGAGAGCATCGAAGCTGCTCCAGTTAGGCACTATGGCATCCGTCACCTGAAATTGTTTGTAATCGTAAATACACAGCCAACCTAAATATCTTACTATTATATCTTTGTTTTTGTGTGTGGAAGTAAAGTTATTTATTTTAATTTATATGTAAAATATACCGGAAGGTACAACTTCACACTGCATCAACTTTTTTCTAATCATTAGTCTCTAATATGATACCACTTTGTACGCTTATGTAAAATGCTGTATATAGTTTCTCCTCCCTTTTACTATGTGACCGATTGCTCTTTTTATCAATGACCTCATCTGAATAAATGGATATAAAAGATTTGTGCAAGTTTCATGAAACTGGAACTCAGAGTCACTTCTTGTATAGGACACTGCTAGTGTAGGCTTTGAAAAAGGACCCTACTTTGGGGAGTTGTTTCTTCTTTCACAGTGCAATGATGCAACATGTTTTTAATAGAAATGAATGCCGAAATAGAGTATAACAGGGTACCCAAATTTAAAGGAAATCGAAGCTGGTGTTTTTTTTTTTATTCGCATTGGAATTTTACTTTGTTTGATTTTTTTCCCATGTTTGCCTAAATATATTGTAACTATTGTGTCACTCAGATACCTTATTTATTTTTTCAATAATAGCCATATATTAGTAAAATAATGTCTGCAAGTTATGTAATAATGATTAAATTATTTCATGAGATACAGATTTCCAAGGTTTGCCATTTGTCGTTCGAGCAGGCATGTTTGGCAATTTTTAGAAAACTAAATAAATTTTTAATAAATATTATTACTTTATATTACAAGCAAGTTGTACCCATAGTTTGTTTGTAAAAAGTTTTAAAATTCTCCTAAGTTTATTGTTTTAATTATTCACTTTCAAACTTGCCCCCTCCATCAGTGCGCGTTATTGCAACGGTCCACCTCTCCCTGCCTTACGATTTTTCTTGTCTCCAAATTTTTTTTCTGGTCAAAACTAAGTGTGGATTCGTTTATACCAGACACTAGACAATGTCATATAAAAACATCAGTTGATTTAAAAATGTCGACCAGCCACCCTTTGGTCGATCTTATCTGAAATCACCCTATAGGATTTGAATTGCGGCACGGGATTAGTGGATATCAGCGCGTATCACGTGATGCCACCAGGTGCATCCGACAGAGGGCGCTCGGCGGGATGAGAATTGAATTCACCGTTTGGCGAATATGTGCTGCCACCTAGACACGCGACTGGGTTCGAGACTAAGTTGCTAGAAGACAACGCACGCGCAAAGCCTCAAGCGGTCACGTGATGAATGTCATGTGAGATTTGAATCGATACGCAGTAAATGTTTTATTCGCGAAAAAAAGGTTCTGCAGTGAATGGAAATCAACCCAGCACCTTGTGCGGATGGCGCCATGTCCAATGCAGATGGTGATATTCCCACAAAAATGTCGCGAGTAGCGCGACTAATCGCGTCATTTGTGCGGCGTTACTGCACCAATCAGGCAAAGTGATTTTTTCTATATATATCTTTCCAGTAAAGACTCAGCATAATACTTATGGAAGTGACACGACCGAACGCCAGGTATCAAATAGCTGACATTGTGATTTCGATTCCAATTATATACGTTATTGCCTTCGGACTGGCCACCTCTCAACCAAACCCGCACCACTGCATATATCCCAGACAAAGTAAGGACGAACACAGACGCACACAGTTCTTTCAATGAACATTAATGGAAATTAACCCCTAAATAAAGGAGAAAAGGAAGAACAATACTGAAATTGACCCCTGAAATAATGGGGAAAAAGGAAGAAGAAAAGAAAGGAAATTAGCCCCTGAAAACGAGGAAAAGGAAGAAGAAAAGAAAATAAAGGTAAATAATTGATCAAAACTGGCTTTTCGATAACTCTGGCGCGAGGAACTCCAACTCTTTTGATGATAACACCAGAGAAGGCTCAGAAACATTGTTCGCGGCGTATTTGATCTTAAACGCCTCAATGATTTCTCGCCCACACTTATCTCTGTGTGTTTCAAGCACATTAGTGTTTTCAAAGTTTGGGGTGCATTTGTGGCAGGTACGGGCATGCACGACTATGGGGTGAAATGAGTCCGATGATGCCTTGGTGACTTCTAAATGGTGTTCCGTGAGGCGTACATTTAGGCATCGTCCAGTTTGGCCGATGTATTGACCTCCGCAGCTCAGTGGAATAGAATAGATTGGCTTCTCTTTACATTTGACATACTTGTTGGAGTGCTTGATGGCGCATTCGGGTGGTCGACTCTCGTTGTTCACCCTCTGGCACATTTGCTTTAACCTCATTCTGCAAGTGAAGACCACCTTCGTGTCAAACCGAGCAGCAAAAGTCTTGAGTCGGTGGGCGGTGTTGTGCACGTATGGAATGCATACTGGTCGTGAATGACCATTTTGTTTCATTGGAGGACGGATGGGGCCCGTGATGAGACGCTGAAGAGTTGTACGGAGGAGGTCAGCTGGATAACCTGCTTGGAGCAGGCGGTCATGCTGTACTGGTCGTGAATGACCATTTTGTTTCATTGGAGGACGGATGGGGCCCGTGATGAGACGCTGAAGGGTTGTACGGAGGAGGTCAGCTGGATAAAGCGAAGGTTGTCTACCTCTAACAATTTAAAATTCTGGCACAAGCTTCCGAGTTCATGGCAATCTCATATTCGGTCAGGCAACAAAAATTCTCTGTGCCCTTAGAGTGGAAATTTTGCACGAACGTTTCCAGGCTTGCATTAAGAAATGCGAGGTTGTCAATAAAGCGAAGGTTGTCTACCTCTAACAATTTAGAATTCTGGCACAAGCTTCCGAGTTCATGGCAATCTCATATTCCGTCAGGCAACGAAAATTCTCGGTGCCCTTAAAGTGGAAATTTTTCACGAACATTTCCAGGCTTGCATTAAGAAATGCGAGGTTGTCAATAAAGCGAAGGTTGTTTACCTCTAACAATTTAAAATTTCTGGCACGAGCTTCTGAGTTCATGGCAATCTCATATTTCGTCAGGCAACAAAAATTCTCGGTGCCCTTAGAGTGGAAATTTTGCACGAACGTTTCCAGGCTTGCATTAAGAAATGCGATGTTGTCAATAAAGCGAATGTGGTTTATCTCTAACAGTTTAAAATTTCTGGCACGAGCTTCTGAGTTCATGGCAATCTCATATTTCGCCAGGCAACAAAAATTCTCTGTGCACTTAGAGCGGAGATTTTGCACGAGCGTCTCCAGGCTTATATTAAGAACTGCGAGGCTGTCAATAAAGTTAAGGTTGTCTATCTCTGACAATTTAAAATTCTCGCACGAGCTTCCGAGTACATTAATATCCTTGGACTCGTGCAAATTAAACTTTCCTAGAAAGAAGCTGATGATGTAGTAATGGCTATGCGATATGACTGAAGCGGTATGTTTGTAGATTCGACGGTTTAGGTTACACTGGGAGCAAAGCGCACGCCTATATTCTTTCGCCATGTGGTTGTGGTCGCGAGTTTTCATTTTCTTGTTAAAGCTTTCGCAACAAATTCCACAGCGGGAAGAGTCCGCGTGGGGAGCCTCGTTTTCTCAATTTATTTCAAGAGACACTTCACTCGATCTAATCAATCTGGGTATTTCCTTCGCTAGAAAGTTCAGAATCAAAATGAATCTTTCCCGCTCGGGTGCGCGATAGAGGTATTCCTTATGAATGAAGGAATCGTTTGAGTGGATTACGGGAAGACAGAAAGAGCTGGGGACGTGATGACGGTTAGGTGTCGAATTGGCTAGATGATTTGGGTCGTTTAGGTTTTGGTGACCCTTTTTTTGACATACCGAAAAAAAAAATCCTATTGCCGAGGAGAACGCTAGATTTTTGGAATGCTCAGCTTTGCTGTGGAAGAAGAGTGTGATGGCGGACCGAGCAGATTTTCTCTCTCTATCGACGACAAATGCTGAAACCAAATGTCTTATTAGCAAGAAAAATGTGAGTCTTTTAGTTTGCTCACCTTGTAGCGCAAATTTCAGGAGAAAGAAACGATGCGTGAGTCGTCTAATTTCGAATGCAAAGCAGTTTTATAGAGTTCCAAAGCTTCAGTATGTCCGGGAAGTCATATGCTATGCAATTGCAGTAAACGGCGAACTCGCAATGTTTATTGCAGATTGTCTATAGGCAACTACTGTAGGATTCGGACGTCGGACGACAACGCCAGAAACCAAGTAAATGAGAAAATATATGGAAAGAAGCAAACAAAAATCAGTCAAAACGCTTCAACGCCGCTCTTTCGAGATAGACCGCACGCCTCTCGCAAGCTAAAGGAGACAGTGTGTGGAAAGAAGCAAAAAGCAGTCAAAAACGCTGCAAGGTCGATCTTTCAAGGAAACCGCGCACTTCTCGCAATATTTTTTTTTCGTTGCGGGTGGCTATTGGGTTATTTTTCAGCTCTGTTTAAAAACGAGGACTAACGAAGATTATTTTGTGCTCACATCGTGTCTTGATTGCAAGACGATTGGGCAAACACATCTTATCTTGTTACCACCGGGTAGTTATCGGAACATTTTCACAACTCCGTTTTAAATTGCGGGCTAACAAAGATTAAAATGCACACTGTACACAGGCAGAGCTGAAAATTAAAAAAAAGGTTCTGAGATACGACAAGGGTTGTATAATTAGGGGTATAAACTGACTCAATATAACACTACACCAAAGGCAATCCGACAACTACCCCGTCGTTTAAAAGATGGCCGAAAAAGGACAGCGAGTCTTTGATATTGTACATTCCCACTTCATCGAGCGTTTTCGTAAAAAAAAAAAAAATCTAGGTCGTTGGAGGAGATCATTGCTTTTATCAATCCCCAACCCCTCCACGACCACGGCTCGGGTGAAGGGGAAAACTGGGACGAGGAACGAGTTGAACTCGGGAGTGATATGCAGTTACCTCTACACACAGCGGTGTGGAGGAAGACTATGTGGAGAGCAAATAACATCTGATACTTTGTGTCGCCTCCTCATCGGTGCGAAAAACCATGTATAACGTTATGCAGTTGTATAAAAAAGAAAACGTGTCTTCCGTGCATTTGAAAGTAGTCGAACATAAAAGATGACGATAGAAAAGCGCTCGCCAATCTTTGTTGAAATGGTTAAAATTATCAAAGTGATTGTAGGATAAAAAAAAGCTGATTAAATTGATCACCCTATTGACTTTGCTTTACAGCTTTCGGTATGCCATCTGTCGGTCCGGCATGGAATGCCAATCGGCATTCCATGCAATGTGAAAGTGTCAGTGGTGCGAATGAACATCCAACAACTTTTCCAAACAACGACACTCCTAAAAAAGAAAGTGCAGACGCACTAAGCGCGGGCCATACGTATTGCAATACTTATTAGAATACGCTAAATTCGAACCCAGGCATTTACTAAACGAAAACTTTGCACAGAGTGACACAGCACCTGATTCATCGAAAACTTGACGAGAACAATATCATGTCGGTCAAAAAGATTGCTCTGATTCTGTTTGACAACAAAAGTTGCATTTGCACTGACGGGATTACGACGTTTCCTTTGTGCATAAGAGCGTTTTTCGGAAGCGAGCGATCTCCCTCCTCATCGCATGCCTTGTAAATATTTTTGACTCTAGCGCCTTGCTCGCGATTTCATTTCACAACTTTTTGCCTACGGAGTGTATTGAAATGTCTTACGCTTTTATGCATTTTGGTATAATCCGCTAGTGTACGGAAGTGATCTCTCTTCTCATCGCATGACTTGTAAATATTTTTGGACAAAAGCACGTTGCTCGTGAAATGTCATTTTCAAACGTTTTTGTTTTCCTCGGATGTGTCTTGAAATTTCTTGTGCGGCACTTTTTCTGTAAAATGTTTTAAATGGTTTCTTTGTTGCGTAGAGCGAAAAAAAAATTAAACACCGTACCTGTATTTATATGTGTGCGTTGTTTTAGAGCAAACAAGAATAAAAAATGAAACACTATATCTGTCTTGTCTTAAGCGAATAAATGCGGCCATGCTCCCTTCCATTTCGTTCCTCAATCTGCTACGTTCAGCAGAGAGATAACGCTAAAATTAGCTAGAAATGACGCCATCTATCAAGCTGGTGGTAAAAATTATCGAAAGATGTCACGCGATTAAAGATGATGCTAAAAGTTCACGCCAGCTAAGGGATTCAGGTGCGCGCCATCTACAAATGGAAATCGTCAAATCACACGCACAAAGCCCGGACTTCAATTTTGTGTGAACATATGAACGAGCACGCTTCAGTAATACGAGCAATTTATATTTCAGCATGAGATTTCACAATATCACACACACACGACGCCAGACGGAGCTCATAGCCTAGCCAAAAAGACGCTTAGCATCAAAGACGTACGCCATCTATGAACGGAGCTGACAACTCATGAGCCTAGAAGCCCAAGATTTAAATTGTGCACGCGCAAAAGCGAGCAGAGGAAATTCTATCTTCACATAATATCTAGAACTCCTTCGTCGATAGGCATCGTGATCGCCTAGCAATGTCGACTCTCTGACTTCGAATCCAGTTAGGATGAAGAGTATTTTTATAAGACATTACCGCGCAGCAATTCAATTATCACGTGACACTGGTCACATCGTTTGCAACGTGTTTCCATCCCCCAAAAAGGCCTGGATCATGGAGGAGATTGGAGAAAAACGATGTGCGCCTGATTTCCAGTACCTTGAGAAAATGCAGAGACTACGATTCCTCTCACATTGAGTTAGGGCAGATGATTTTGGAAATAAAAAAAAATAAAAAATATGTGACCATGTTCTTCACATGCATTGAGTCTCTTCATTGGACTCTGCAGATTTCGTTTGACAAATACTCACGAAGCGTGTTTTATTACTATTTATTCAAAAAGTCCAAGAGGCGCAATGTTCCCTCGTGACCTAAATCAATCCCATAGGGTTTTCCTCCGACCAACCGTCTAATTTGAGACGCACTGAGTGGACATCGACGGAGATACATCGAACCACTTATATTAGAAGTGTCTTTGCAATGTAGATTATGTTTCCCCAAGACATAAACGTCTGCCTCGTTAAGACATTTTTTAGTTCTGAGAATGCTTTTTTTTATCCAAATTTACGCCGATTTTTTCGGGAGCACATTTTTATCCATGCACCTATTATCAAAACAGAGTCTGAATATCGATGAACTTTGATGTCTTCCGTGAAGCTTGTCTCGACTATGCAGTGGTCGTGTGGGTTTGGTTGAGACGTGGCCAGTCCGAAGGCAATAACGTATATGATTGGAAGGAAAATCATGACGTCAGCTATTAGATACCTGACGATCGCTCGTGTCACTTCCATAACTAATATGCTGAGTCTTTACTGGAAAGATATATATAGAAAAAAAAGATGACAGACTGATTGGATTGATGACGCCGCGCAAATGACGCGACCAGTCGCGTCATTTCCGCGGCGTCATCAGGGAAAGGGCGCCATCCGCACAAGGTACTGGGGCGATTCCCATCCACCGCAGAACTCTTTTTTCGCGAATAAAACATTTACCGCGTATCGATTCAAATCTCACATGACATTCATCACGTGACCACCGAAGGCTTTGTACGCGCGTTGTTTACTAGCAACTTAGTCTCGAACCTAGTCGCGTGTTTTGGTGGCAGCACATATTCGCTAAAAGGCGAATTCAAATCTCATCACGCCGAGCGCCTTCTGTCGGAAGCACCTGGTGGTATCACGTGATACACCCTAAAATCTACACATCCCCCGCCAGAATCCAAATCCTATAGCGCCCTCTGTCGGACCGCACAGATTACGCAATTATTAGCACGCCATCTTGTGGGAATATTAACAACTGCACTGTACATGGCGCCATCCAGCGGCATGTTTCCACACTTTCTCACGATGAGGGCGACATCTTGTGGGAATATCGCCAACTGCACTGGACATGGCGCCATCCAGCGGCGTGTGCCCACACTTTTCCGCGTGTCAACGCAATTCCCACGATTGCAAACAACGTCCAAGCACGAAATTGTCTCTTGCAGGTGTAGCGTAGAGGTACTGCGTTGGGCTACTGTACGAAATGTCGCTGGTTCGAAACCGAGCTGCAATTCCTTCGAAAAGCCTTTTTAAAAGCCTTTCTCCGGGGAAATAAAATTCGCAGTTGTCACAGACGTTGGCGACTGATTGTTGAGCGATTATCGGTCGATGATAAATTTATCGATTATCGAAAATTTGATAACTGAGTAGGATTGACATTTTGGTGGCTCCTACGTCAAATCAATGGGTTCTACGTCAGCTTCTAGCCAATTAGATGTCGCAGTAGATAAGATCGATGTCAGAAACTAGATATCCGCATATCGTATATAGTATAGATATCGGAAACCGCGATATCGGAAACTAGCCGTATTGTAAATAGGATTGATATCGATATCCATCCTATCTACGATATCTACGACATCATATCGTAGATAGATGGGTGTCACACACCGCACACCCCGATATCAGAAACATATCGATATCGGAAACATAAGTTTGATCGTTATCTGGCCGAGTTGGTGCAATTCTTTTACTACTCCTAGAGCCGTAACCCACCTGAAAACGGCCTAGTTAAATTACATGAGATCATACGTCGCTGTCAATGGAATTAGATAGTCTTACAAGGGGGTTCTCGTGGAAGTCGACAAGGGCTTCATAAAGGCGCTGAAACGTCAGGACAAGTATGGTGATTCTACCGTACATACGGAAAGGTACTCATGGAAAAATTAAGTGGGGTAGAGACATAACGTCCCGGTGCTTCCTTCAGCCCCATCGAAGTTGGAAAGGCTATGTGCGAGAGTAGATTCTGGTAAACAGAGGGGTCACGCATGTACGCAAAAACCCAAAGGACTGTTTGTTCCGTGTAGGGAGTATGTCGTTTTTCAAATGAACCTTTCATGCGTACATCGGCCAGACAGGTCAATGTATAAATAACATGCTAAGAGAACACACGCTTTCGATACAGAAACAAGTTAGGCGAATATTTAGCGATGATGTTCTACCGTTCAATTGAATACGAGACATTCACTCTATATACATGAATATTAGAAAAGCTTCAATAACTCTCGCTCCTCGACCCATTAGAAGAGCACAATTTTTTTTTCATGAAATATTTAATGAATGTTTTAAAACATGGTGTTATCCTGTAGATTGTTTTTTCTCTCGTTTGATTGAAAGCGGATAGGAAAGAAAGATGGAACACCGCCCCCTTGCGGAATTCTTACCTAAAGTGTATATACACGTCTGGATGAAGGGCGGAATACACGGAAAAATAAGCGTGTATCTTCGAGTGTTAAAATGGTCTACGTCAAATTAGTGGAACATCCATGTGCCACCATGAGGCAGCAATTCTTTAATGGCAATATTTCTTCCCGTAGAAATAACTGACGTAAACTAAACTTGTGAATTCAGTAGTATGGAGCTGTTATACGGCGAAGGTACTGAGAAGGGTGGCAAGGTATTGGCGAATTAAGTACTATACCAGACTCGGACACGTCACCAAAAAGTATTTGATTGCGATTTCCATTATTGGAGCTAAAAAGAGGTTGATAATATAATTTTATTACTGGATGCTAAAATAATTGGTCACTAGCTGAAAAAGTGACCGGTGGTGTTCAGAATAGTTTGGAACGCCACGTAGATATTAGAGTTATTTTTATTTTAGACAGGTATTTTTAACGTCAACATACATAAACTAGAGCGTTGGTGCGCTGAATGGTTGTCAAAAGTAGGCAAGAAGAAACCAACATTTCAATTATAATTAATGGAGAAGGCAAGTCCGAATGTCTTCTTTTTCTGAATTTGGTTGGGTTGTATTTGTTTTCGCGTCCCGAAAACAATTCAGGTATATGAAAACCTCTGGAAGCAGACAAAAAAAAAAAAAAAAAAAACGCATACACACACACACACACACACACACACATCTCAGCTTTTTCATCCTCGGATTGCTGGTGTCGGCATCTCCCAGAGTCTTTTGTTCTTTTTTTCCAGATTTTATTTCATAAATTGAAGCTATTGTAAAAATAAAGATTGCAGCGTTCGCTATTGGCTCCATCATCCCAGACGTTGCGCTCGACCACGTGCGATTTCTAAAAAAAAGAAATACATTGCCTTTTGCAGCATTGTCCGTAACCATGCCCTAAAACATTTTTGAGTAAAATATTTTTTTTGATGGCGTGAGCGCGGTTTTAACTTTTAAAAATAGCGTGAAACTAGGCATCACTCAATAATTTATGAAAAATCTGCTTTTTTATGAAACATCCAACAAAATGTTTTTCCTAAATCTGCACGGTTTTCGACTTGCAATGTGGTTGGGCTTGTGCAGTTTTATTTAATTTAAATACTTTTAAACTGTTTTTTTTTTTTTAATTTAGCATTTTTAGTATTTTATTAAAAATATATCTAATTGCTCTGGGGACCTAATATAACTTTTTACCGGCTGCTCTGCAGGTATGTAACCTATAAAAAAATGTCTAAACCGCTCTATTAAATATTTTTCAGTATAAAAAATCCTGAAGTTGCCAAAAAGTGAGTTTTGACGCATAAACAGCGGTTTATTTCACCCTGAGCTTGTTCAAGTAAAAATACAAAATATGGTGGATTTGGAAGAACAATCGATTTTCTTTTGATTCTGAAAGTTCAATCAAAGTGAGTTTTGTTTAAAGCGAGAGAACAATTCTTGAATTTGAACTCTCGCACCAGAATCCGGCGTCGGTTCTTAACGCCTCTTCGCCGCACAGCACGCCACCGGCGACGATAGCTAACACGATTAGGTCCAAAGAAAGAAGGGAGTTCACTGCCGCTTCCCCTTGCCCGTCTTTCCGGCTGCAAGGGAAGAAACGGCGGGCATCGTGTTGATAATCGGAGGTGCAGCCAGTGCGTAGCCGTGCAGGCCTGTTGTGCCCTTTGAATACGAGCGCGGCTCCTCATACTCCGAAACGCGATGCCTAATCGACGGGCGGCATCAGCTGACGTGGACTTCTCAGTGCGTCAGGCGACGAGGACATCTCCATAAATATATCTTACGTCTCCATGAGAAGTAAGATATATTTATGGAAAGGTGGAATGCTTTTGCTTATAAACCACACGGCATTTGGATTGCTATGTAATATGCATTATGAATATTGGCTTCGAGTATTTAAAAAATAAGGAATACGAAAGAATTTTAGAATTCTTGTTAGTTTGCTACCAACTATCTTGTTGCTGCAGGTGACTGTAAAAAAATCTTAGTGACAGCCCTGTAGGTATACTTCAGAAAAGAGAAGAAAAACAATTTTTCAGGCCGTACAACTATATACCATACAGAAAAACAACTAAATCTGTGCAAAATTGCGTTTTGCCATTTCAAGAGCTGTCAATTCCACCTTGAGGTGACCCAAAGAAAAATACGAAACGGTGTGACGTTTACAGAAGAGTTTATTAACTTTTGTTCTTGAAAGTTTAAATAAAATAAGTTTGTTCTAAAAAGGAAAAAAAACATTTTGAAGTTGAGCTCTCGCGCCGCAACCTGGCGTCGTTTCTTGCGCCTCTTTTCTGCACAGCAGGCCACCGTCGAGCTTGGCAAAGCGAGCGACGGTGTCACGGTTTGCGCACGCAGGTAGATAGCAGGAGTTTGAGTTGTCGGGTTCATGTTGTTTACACTCTTGTTGCTTTATGGATTTTCCTATTTCGACTGTTTAGCGCGGCGGTGTCCTCCTGTGGTCTTCCACCGCCTTGATATCAGCAGATGCTTAGCGCTGCCGGGTCAGAGCAACCACTAGTGAGCTTGCTGTTTCTTACGTACACATCGCAATCACTCTCTATAGTGAACGTCAGGACACTGTTTAAAGCAGCTACACCAAAGCCCCGTGAACGGGTAATCTCAAACGACGAGGCGATGTGGTGTTAACAAATGCGCCGTTGGAGGCTCACGCCTCGTTTGTGTTTAAATCGGCTCTGAAACGGCAAATTCTTGAGTCGCTGAATAGTTCCGCTTTAACCGCAGTATGCGTGACGGCTAGATTTCGCGGCGGTATTGTCGCGTTTCCCTTTTAGGAGAAGTCCACGTCAGCTGATTCCGCTCGTTGATTAGGCATCGCGTTTCGGAGTGAGAGGAGCCGCCCTCGGATACTGATGGCACAACGGGCCTGCTATGGTTACAAACTGGGGGCACATCCGATTATCAACAGGATGCCCGCCGTCTCTTCCCATGCAGCTGAAAAGACGAACAAGGGGAAGCGGCAGTAAACTCCGTTCTTTCTTTGGATCTAAACGTGTCAGCTATCGTCACCGGTGGTGTGCTGTGCGGCGAAGAGGCGTTAAGAAGCGACGCCAGGTTGTGGTGCGAGAGTTCAAATATAAAAATTAGTTTCTCGCTTTAAACAAAAATCACTTTGATTAAACTTTCAGAATAAACAGACTATTGATTGTTTTTTCAAACCCGCCATATTTTATATTTTTACTTGAACCAAATCAGCGTGAAATAAACGGCTGCTTATGCTTCAAAACGCACTTTTTCGCAACTTGAGGATTTTGTTTTTACTGTGAGACAATTAATTGAGCGGTTTACGCATCTTTTAGATGCGTAAACCGTTGAGCTCCATTGAGTTCCCGGAGCAACTAGATGTTTTAATAAAATAACACATTGATAAAATGTCAATAAAATGTGTTTTTAAAAAAATATTTAAATTAAACAAAACTGCTCAAACCCAACCACATGGCAAGTCGAAAGCCGTGCAGATTTAAGAAAAAAAATATTGTTGGGTGTTTCATAAAAAAGCTGATTTTTCATAAATTATAGAATGATACCTAGTTTCACGCTATTTTTAAAAGTTAAAACCACGCTCATGCCATCAAAACATTTTTTTCGTCAAATCTATTTTAGGACATGGCTACAAACAATGCGCAAAACGGCCATGCATTTTTTTTTTTAGAAATCGAAGTTCGTCGAGCGCGTCGCCTGGGACGTTTGACATGGAATGACCCTCCCTATTCGTTGAAGGTTCGGTGTAATGACATTTTCAAAATTCTTCAGTAAAACACCTATACAAAAAAAATGAATTTAACATGCAAAGAACTGAAATATGTATACAGCATTATTTATGCAATGACATACAACTTTAGTTAGAAACAATTTCGATATATGCATCTGTTGGGCAGGAGATCAAACTATAGGCTGCGTTTTATTGAGCTTGTTGTACCCACAGTCCGGTGTTCACTAACACAGCATAACACAGAAATTGAACCCCGACAAGCACAGTCTTGGCACGAGCGCTTCGCTCTGACCAGTGCTCTAGCCACACGATGAGCAGCCTTCGAATCGTCAGCTTCGATTTTTTGATCAAAAACAAATAAAAAAATTCAGTTTGTTGCTCGTCCAAGCTGAAGCGCACCGCTAGAGGCGTGCCAATAGGGAGTATTCACTTGCGGCCAAAGATGTGTGCGCGACTGCTAAACGCGTGCTGACGACGAGCTTTCAAAGTTCTTTCGCCACGGGCATTCCTCACCATCAGTATTGCCGGCCTTAGCAGTCTATGAATGTGAGCTCGTTAGGAGCATAAGCTCTAAACATCGCTTTCAAACATGGCGTCCAGTGACGCCATATTTGGCGTTGACCCCAAAAGAGCAGCATGCATGTGAATCAAGCAAATGATGCTTGGCGTAAGTATGTCCTGGTCTAGCCTTGTCCGTCCGTGCTCACATCGATTGCCATTCCATCTGTCTTCTTAAACAAAGTAAAAACGTTTGCGCAGTCGACAGGATTCGAACCTGTGAGGGGAGACCCCAATGGATTTCTAGTCCATCGCCTTAACCACTCGGCCATGACTGCGGGACGAGTAGGGGGCTCTGAGTTGTGGTTGTAACTCAAGAGCTGGGGATGTCATGGATGAAACGTTGCATGTAGCCGCTCAACGTCTATACAGGAGAGGGCGCTGCGGTCAAATGAGTATATGTATAAACAAAATCAGCACCATCAGCACTACCTATGAACAAAATCAGTATCAGCAGCACCACCAGAGCTTCGCCCCAATCTATATCCTTCACCACGTGGAGATGCGGTCTTTTTCTTAAGGGCAGATATTTATTTGGTGACATACAGGCGTATCCAGGCACTTAAAAAAAATTGTCCGAGTTTAGTGCGTTTTGAAGGGCATCATTTCCAACTGACACCTAATATATACTTCATCAGTAAGCTTTGTAACTACTTAGGTGTCTAGCGTTGTCTGTGAGCGGTTCAGTGAACATAGCGCGACACCAGGTAGCACGCCAAAGAACCGCATAAAATGGTATCAGAATTTGGCAATCCTAGGGGCTTAACATGGGCCTCACACAGTTTTTAGCCAAGGCATTAGTTAGTGCTAGAGTACTTTTCGTTCGAGATTCCATAGCTATTTCGTGGTTTGCCACATAATTGCGAAGTGGCAGACATTGTTTTCAAGCTCTGGCAGGCGAGTGTCATCGCTGGAGAACAATGTGAAATAAGAAAAGAGTGATTTTATAGTAAACTTGAGATAATCCTTGATGAGGCAGCTCAGTAACTATCTTCAGCGATACGCAGAAGTGTGAAAATATATCTGTGGTGGTGTGACAATTATGTTCTCCACTTCTGAACGCAGAGACTCTTTTTTTGCACACTCTTCAACTTCTTGAACTATGTAGAACAATATTTATTTTGTTTATAAGCTTACTCAATCAGACATATTTAAGTTGTTAAAATAAAACAAATCCGGTATTATATCTCAAAGACACTTCACTTGACGGGTAATGTTAATGTTAATAAAATGCGCTTACACAAATGTAGAAAATTAACAATTACACTCCTCGGGCGCGTTCACGCAGAGGCGTTTACGAAAAAGACTGCCCTTTGCCTAGATAGTTTAGAAAGTTAAAGATTCGTGTTCTTTAACTTGCGAAACACCATATAGGCACTAAAAAAATCCTATTATTCAACTCGCTGAAAAAACACAGTTCCGTTTCCAAGTCGCCACCGGTATGCGAGGTGGATTCCTTTCTTAGCCGTTAAAGTTTGGCTCACTTGGTTTTGCGGAAATTACTCACATCCTTTTTTCCTCTAAATTGAGAGGAGTATAGTTTTTATATACTTTACCACATTGTGCAAAAAGTTTATTGATGGCCGCATCGGCAGGCGAGCTGATGTTGTGCACCGCAGCCTGGTGCTTCAGAAGTTCCCCACTCCATCGCAGGCGGTATTGCCAAGTTTCAAAGCAGAAAATTCCACTTGACCTAAAGAAGATCATCTCGTACGTACATATGCGCAATCGGTTTGGTCAGGATTCAGTTTAACCCAGTTCGGTCGCAGCAAATAAAACTTTGTCTTTCCCGATTTGGAGTCTGAGTCGGCTTTCTTGAGGAGCCGGTAAGCTTCTCAGACAGACCTCGATCGTGAATGTAACGTTTAACGACGACTTGTTTTTCTCCTTCGTCCATAATTTTTACAGCGTCCATCTTGTGGCAGCTCTGCCGAGAACAGCTGACATCGTCGTTCTTGTAAAACCGCTTGGCTGACTGCACAATGTCCTCGATTATCATAGCAACTTGGTATGGCTCAACACGCTCCCATAAGCCAGAAGATTCACGAAGAAGCGTGGATTTTTTTAAAAATAAATAGCTCGATGCCTTAGGAATTATACGTGAAACCGCGTTAACACTGGAATTGGCAGGCTGTCACAGTATTCAACCTTTTTTGTTGTTGTGATTTTTGTTTGTTTCCGTTTTGAGTGGGTGCGCGGGCAAGCTCGGAGGAAAGAGAAAAAAAAAGAAAAAGAAGAAGGAGAAGCCTCGCGCGTGTGGTTGTTGGGGGAACGTAAATCTAGGTTTCGGCGGTGTTAAGGATGGAACGCGAAGGAAGGCTTCGGCGGTATGGCTCGTTGAACGCCGAGCAAGGCTTCGGCGGTGTTGGTACTTGCACCCCAACAAGCATGCGTCGCGATGGTTGCTGGGCCCAGAGCAAGTTTTAGATGATATGCGCGTGCTTATGAGCGAGCGATGTTCGTCACTGCAGGCATCCAAGCCACCACGAGTTCTCGGCCTCGACTTACAGCGCAAGGTACCGGATCACCACCGATATCTTGCGACCCTGACTGGACTCTTCTCCTCCTCCGAAATGTATGGCGTGTTTGATTTGGCTCTTGTTCTTTTTGTTACGCTTTCGAATCTTTTGTGTTTTCGTGTCGCGGCTACGAAGAGGAGAACGCTGGCGAGCAATGTTTTTTATCCTTTATTGCTTTCTGTTTTTCCGACAATCTGTGCGCCCTGTGCACCTTTTCCCGTTGCTATTAAATAGTGTTTGTAACGCCCACGCATGACTCGCTCTCAATTCCTAAAGCCTCTCAGGAAGTCGATCGCAAAGGTGTGTCCCTATCACCTGGACAGCGGTCCAATTCAAATTAAAAATGTGTTTGTTTATGGGATCTTTTCCACCCGAAGCAGTGACAGATGCACAAGCGTGAGCAGCTGACATCTTTTCTAATAAGACGGCTCCTTGACAAAGGCTACTCTGAGGTTCGCCCACCACTCGTCAGTATTGAGTCATGAGGATTCAGTTTGAGCACTTTATTCGCTCGTTCCAAGGCTGTATTGCTGCAGCAAACCTTTAACGTACCGGTTTGTTGTACGGCCCTTTAATTTCCCGTTGTTCTCTTGCAGCATAAGAGCAACCGTCTCTTAGTATTTGCGACAAACGGCATAAGCGAGGGAGTTTTATCAAATGTCTACTGCTAGTTTCTGTTTTTCGAAGAAGCTTGCCGGAGAGCCTCAAGATTGGTCATTCACCGAAGACGCTGAAAGTTACTCACCGGTGGGTGGAGAACAGGTCTGGCAGAGCATATCCCTCCACGATACAGTAGCAGCTCTGGACGATGCATCTACGTCGAGGTCGGTTACGGGAACAAAATATCGGGTTCGGTATATCACTCGCGTTTGTCTTGCAAAGGAGTGGGCACAGTATTTTCTATTTACGCTGAAAACTGCAGTCGTGACTGAAACGTGGATGCACAAAATGTTAGTGACCACTTATACAGACTTGAATAGGTTTCTCAGTCATATATTCTGGACGTGGTTGTGTATGAATTATAGACACTTGATAGTGATATCTTTTGGAACCCCTACGAGGGGGTTATAATTTTCCACGGTGTTATAAATGTTTAGTGAGGGGGTGGAGATAAGGGAGGTGGGCTTGAGGACGCGGATCACGTCGAAAACACCTCTTTGGTTACAAGTATCTGATGTGATGAAGCATGGGGACCTAGCCTTTTATTTCATCCGCGGATCTAGCCTTTTATTATAAATTGAACAAAAATAATGACTGAAGAGGTGATCATTGGATGTCGCCCACATCCATTTTCGAAAGCTAATATATTCCCAAAAGCACATGACTGTTAGTGTTGGCAACTCCTTGCTTTGGTGGACTTCGTTTTTTTTTGCCACGGACTGCGATAGTAGCGAACTCAGTGGCCCTTCCACCTTGCTAAATTTCGACGTTTAGGATGACGTGCCACTCTTAAATAGACCTCGGCCCCGTCCACTAAAATATGCTGACAGCACTTAGGGTACGTTAGACCTGTTCAGTCTCACATAACTAAAAACTCGTGCTGTCGACGTTTGCCCGTCTCTCTCTAGCGGTTTTCTTATTTTTCACTTTTTCACTGGTTTTATTTTTTTTTTGTTGTTTTGTTCAAAACACATTCATGTTGACACACTTTTCGTACAACGCTCATTGCACCTGGGCGTCTGTACTTGTTGCAAATCGTTCCAGCTTGACTTTTTTAATTTCTAATTATGCTCACGGAAGTTTTTTAGAACGTAGGAGTGTTAGGTGTCGTTATTTTGCACAGACTATGAAAGTTATTTCGATCGAGGTTTCTGATGAAGACCAACCGAAGACAGTCCATATGGTTCATGACAATGGCGGTCACCTTTGTGCTTCTTGATGTTACGAGAATGGAATAAGCAATGCAGCCTTCAGTCATGAGAATGTCTGTAGAGGATTCAGGACTAAATTTGTTTATTAAAAATATTTGCAATGACGTTATTCTCCAAAGATTTATGATGCATAAAATATTGCATTTAGAGAGTGATAGTTCAGGCAGAAGACATTACGCAGTCGTTTCATACAACTAGGAAGAACCTAAATTTCTAAAAATTTTCACTGTGAATTTTGCGCAAAAAAAGATGGTGCATATGTCACGTGAAATATATTTACCCAACATATTTAGTGGAAAAACTAAATTTGTGTATAGGTCACCTGAGGGCATTTTATGTTAATCGATTTTCTTGATAAATTTAGTGAGAAAACTCACGTGACATCAATTTCTCCACTACATCTAGCTAATAAACTAAATTTGTGTATGGGTCCCGTGACTTGAGTCCGCGCGACGCCAATTTTACAGCCAAATTTGGTGGAGGAACTAAATTGGTTAAGAGGTCTCATGATGTCAAATCAAGTGACATTAATTGTTTCGCTCAATTCAGCTTTCATTCTTAATCGGTCACGTGACATGAGGTTTTTTGTAATTTCAGCGTAGAGTCTAAAGTGGCGTGGAGGTCAAATGACGCCAATTTTCCCGCTAAATTTAACGGGAAATACACGGACGGATGCACGGACGAGCGGACGAAAGGACAACATTTTGGGGGATTCGGGGGGGAGGGTCTGTTAAAAGCATTTCGTGCTTTAAGAAGGTAACCCGGAGACGGAGGCTACAAAATGGGGACAAACACAGAGCGGACAAACAATGAGGGGAGAAACAAAGGGGGGACAAACAAAGTGGGGAAATGTTTACCTTTAACCAGCTCGCCTGCCTTATTAAGTTATCTCCATGATTATCAGGTTTGTTTACGTTGACATTGAGGGCCAGGAACAAAAAAGATTTAGGTTTTATATTTGAAAGCAGCCAAGCTCAAGTGTGTTTACAGCTGCCACGGCCAATGGAAGTATTTGGAACCAGTCTGTATCAAAAATGTTTATTCGTTTACGAAAGACCAAATAATAGATTGATAGGTAGAAAAAAATATACACATTGACAGCCAGGCTGAATAATAATAAAAAGACCGGAGAGACAATTAACATTTTACCAAGAGATGAACCTATGATCTTTGTACTTATGCATTAGGGGTTCAAAAATTGAGAGACTAATTTGGTGCCAATAATAGATGTAAAGAAAATCACATATTTAACGAATTCGTTTTCTAGCCCTGTTTGCGATTGTTTGATGTAAGTTTGCAGCAAAAATCGTGGCGCCAGTTTTGTTGCACTGCAGTTATTGCATATTTGATTTGTGTTTGAAACAATAAAAAGAAATGACTGCAATGCAGCCATTGAAATAATATCAGTCGGAGTGGAAGCAGATATCATCCTTCTATATAATATCAAAACTTAAATTAACCCGGTGACATGTGTTACCACATCTCTCAATAAATTTGTAGCAAAATAATCAGTGGTTGCAAACAGATTCGCGTGTAATGACTTGTTTATAGCAAAGAGTATTTTAACCTGCGGAACGACACTTTTGTTTCCGTGTGCCTGTATCTCGAAAGAGCCTTGGTTCCTATGGCTCCCGAAGAAAGGGGAGTAAATAATACAGCAATTTTATTTACTCAAAAAGCTATATTCACTAGAAAGCCCGCATAGCAGTCATATGAATACTACCACATCCTTTCATAAAATCAACTTTAGCTGCCATATATGAAACCATATAGGATCCCGAAAGCGCTTTTTACTCTGCAGCTGCATCCTAATCTCAGCACCGAGGCAGTATATAAAGGTTCGTTCGATCGTGGACTTCGCTGACGACGCGTTCTTCTGCCATTACGATAAACTGGAAAAGGCGCCAAAATAGAATGTGTAGACTTTGTTTTAGAGTGCCGCCATTTGGATAATTGCTCCGCTGACGACGCCATGTAGCGGCTTGAAATTTTAGATACTGGCTGATTGTGGCAGCACAGCTATCTGGGTAAGCAGTGGTGGCAGTGTGGGTAAGGGACTTGGCTGGACTTGGCTAGAGTGGGCTACTATAGCGTGGCTCGCCCTTGGTAGGTCGAACCAAGCTGGCTGATGTCAGGCAATCACACTGCCACCTCGAAAGAACGCGGGCGAAGACGGTGGGGTGTTTAGATTGAGTTTGCACAGCGAAAAAATATATATGTTTAATGTAGGCTATGCAGATAAGCTCTCGGCATTTGATAGCTGCATCTTGAGCGGTAAATGCTAGACGTTTTACTGCCCTTCAGATTCAATGAAGTAATACTATACCTTGCTAATGGAAGCATTGGCGCCTGGATGGAATCTGTCTGCATGCCTTAGACGACGTAGTCGCGTGCTTTAACGTGACGCTGGCTCTGATACAAAGCCCTCACGATTCGCGCTCGCAGCTGACTGACTTCATAAATAAGAACCCTAGGGGAACATGTAAAACTCCAAAACATTGCAGCCGCACACCTGCTGCAGCTCTTTGTGCTCATCCAACTCGTTCCACGATGGGTCTTATGCTTACAAAGTTATTTTTCCACCCGATGACAGTGTAGTCATAAGCATGCAAGCATTGATTTTTAAAAATTGTAAGACGGTAAAAATAAGCACTCGGATCTAAGCCACGCACCAAATTCATCTCCAAGCCTTTCCGTCAATGGCCTTGGCAGTTCCATACCCTGTGCCAGCGGGCAATCCAAAAATGCACCGGATAGATGGTTCTTCAGTCGCTCAGTAATATGAGGTTATGCGAAAAAGGCTTATACAGTCATGTCTCGTTAATATGGACCCACCGCATTATGAACAAACTCTTCAGCGATCGAAATTTCACCATACTATTTTGCCCCTTTAAAAGTGAGACACGCACTCCGGTATATAGACATCTATTTTGAGGACGAATTTTGTAGATACAGGCATTCGTGTCTCCCAATAGCGTAGCCAGGATTTACGGGTCGAAAAAACCCCTGAAAGTTTACGGTTTTCCTATATCCCCCTTTCTTCTTTCCGGTCTCGTTTTTTTTTTTTTCTGTGACTTGCCGTCTCGTCAGGGCGTGGGGCCGGGCCATCAGCATCCCAAAGCAAAACGAAGATGACGACACTGTTCGTGAACTGCGTGAGGAACACAAGCCCGGCTCCGGCTCTTCGATCTCGTTAACTCGGTCGGATTAGTAACCGAAGCCTTTTGTAGGCTTGCAGGTTCTTATGACCCAGCTGAAGACGTCACAAAAGTCGCAAAATCGTGACACTCTGGCCTTACCTCGGAGACTGCAGGTAACTTGACTAAAGTCCCTTGACCCCTGGAGGTTCAAGGATTCAACGACAATTTTAGGGGAGTAAAACAAATTCCTCAAGTATCAATACTCTGACTCTGCAAACCCTACATAAGGAGAAAACAAAACGACGAAATGACATATTTTAGCGTTTTTCTTCTTTTCGTCCCGTCTTCTCACTCGCCTCCACACCTTTAGATTCAGTAATACACCGACCAAAATGTAAACGAAAACATACCCCTTTATAAAAAAAAAAAGAAGTATAGAGCAAGAGAAAAAAGCGGCAGCATATGCATCCCGGAAGCAACTAAGGAATGCTCATAATCACTTGGTTTCAAAGCGTACCTAGTTGACCTCTTTAAACGCTGCAGTGGGTATTAGTATAACCTTGCATTCTGCACGTGAGTCACGAAAGTTCATTTACGTGTATAAACTCTGAACAATGAATTCTATCAAACAAGCAAAGCTATCATTAGAAGCTATCTTCAAGAATGATAATAGTCTTACATCATCGAGCGTGCCGCCAACGTCTACAACAGAGTCGGCACCTTCACGTCAGGCAGCACGGTCCTCCCTAGTTTAGAGCCATGTTGTGGCCAACGACATCACTCCCTATGTCGCAAGCCCCGTCTTCGAGCAAATTATCAGCCTGTGCGAAGCATTCGCTTCGTTAAATGAATTGCCTGGAGAAGTTCTGGTTGGTACACAGATATACAGTGTCCGCACCGCGAAGACACGCTCCGCGGTGCGGACTTTCATATCGGGCAACTTGTTTTTCATAAAGGATTTGTATTCTGATGTAAACCTCCTGCTACAAATTCTGCCCGCCATGCCCGTTAGCACCGCTGGAGTGGAACGTTCGTTATCGAGACTCTGAAGACTCAAGTCATACCATCGAGCTTCAACGTCCCAGGAGCGCTTGCTAGCTGTAGCGCTTCTGAACATCCAAGTTTCGAAAGGGTCCTCTCGCTTCGTTCTGTAGGCCGACGGGGGCTTCGAATAAATGTTTCGACCTCACAAAATGATTGAAGCTTGTACTTATTTCTGCCACTCTCCGGTAAAGCGACAGCGATGAACGGAAAGAACGCCAAAAAATGACCGTTGCACGATCATTTCTGATAAATTTAATCCACGCAAGAACAATACGCGTGACGCTTCGCTTGATTATTTCTCCTGTATGAATTGCAGTTTTAATAATTAATCGTACTCTAAACTTCGCTATTTTCTGCTAATCTTCCTTATTTTTCACTCATTAGATATATAAGTGTTCCGCAGAGTATCATACCCAGCGGAATATTTCATGAGCCTGTTTGAATTTGTTAGTTCAAAGCACAATATAATGTGTTATGATGGCGTGTTTTTGTTGTTCACCATTAAAGTTTCCCTTTTTAAAGATTGAACGAATTGAGGTTCGTGCGTCTGTGTGCTTTCTAAAAACGAATGTGGCAAAAACGGATGTATTTTTTCTTCTGCTAATAAGGAGAAAAATTCTAACTAAATATGTTTTTGTACATTATTTTCTTCTGTCTTGTTTTTTTTTTTTTTCTTCTTTTGAACTGCTTGAGCAAAATAAAACACCACCTGAAAAAAAATTTTTTTCTCCGCCAGTCGTGTCGCGTTATTATTGACGTCAGTACCGCTGTAAAAAATGAAACTGTGGTCCGAAATTTCCCACGATATATTACTAAGCCCAAGAGGTCCCAGTGTCAGTATGCAACCCGACGCTTGTTGTAGGTGACCAGCAACAAACGTCCGGGTCTTGCGATAAGAGCTACACACCAAAAGATGTCATTTGCCATTTTATGTAAAGTAGGTCATCATCGCTTGACGTATATTTTTGCTTGATACCATGTATGAACTACAGCCGGGAACAAAAGGAAGAAACCCTAAAGCAACTAGGTCACCCAACTGTGGACCTCGTCACGGTTTTGGTTATGGGAGAGAACTTCTGGAACTACAAAGCTATTTTTTTTAGATTCATGTTGTTCTGTTTTTTTTGTTTCTTCAATCTCCACTGTTGAAAAAAAAAGTGTAATCTATAATGACAATAATAATCCTGGAGGAGGGGAGCAAGGGGTACAAAGGACAAACACAAATCTCCAAACAGAGTTATTTGACTGGTGTAATACCCGTTTGCTCTGCTGCCGACTAACTCCCGCATAGAGCTCTCCACTGGAAATGAAGAGGTCCCTGGTTGTTCAATACAAGGACCAGGTGGATTTTTTCTGTCGTACGCCAGTCATCTAACTGTGTTTAAATATTTGCGTTTGTCATTTGTCCACCTTGTCTAGGAATTATTACCGTCATTCTGGTCCAGCTCGCTTGCACCCTTGCATTCATGCATTATCTTCATAATTTATCACATAATTAGTTTAAACTGAAATTGGCAAACGGAGAAGGCTACGGTCCAAGCGAGTCAATCAGCATGTCGGAGGGAGTTACGTGACTCAGCAGGTGCGCGCAGTGCTGTCCAAGCCACAGGCGGGGAGAAGACTGCCGCTTTTGTAAACCAATTGAGTGAGCGGCTAAGTTTCCAAGACGACAAAACGACGCGAGGGGAAAAAGAGGGAGGTCCAGGTTAAAGGGAGTTTCCCCTTCCCCTCATCTTCAACTGATTGACTTAGAGAAAAGGGGAAAAAGGAACTCCCCTTTACGCTTGTTGTTGCGTGTGTTTTCACCCTGATTCATTATTGTGAACGATTTTGTGGGAAACGGAGGTGTACATATTAATGAGACATGTCTGTATTCCGACAGACTTTATTTTGAGCGACAACGCCAAAGATCGGCAAATTATGATACAGAAAGTATTTGTCTGCAGACCACTGCTTGTGAGATAACTGGGCGTTCTATGGCCGTGTCTTTTTGAGAGTTGGAGCGTGGACGACACTTTGTCTTCCTGTGCTAACAATCACCTTTTTTATGATCCCGGGTGCCAGGAACTGGTTAAGTCAAGGTTCCGTAAGAAACGTTGGACGCCTCGCGGTGTTTGCCCGTGTCTCGTGTCCCCTCGGTTCTCTGGTCACGAAGCACGGGCGCTGGTCAGTCTTGGTGACTCTGGCAGCTATTCGTCTCAATCTGTCTTGTTTTTTTTAAACTGCCACAGGAGATTCCCCCACTCCTTCCTCCCCCTCCAGTCATGAGGCAAGAAACCGTCGCGTGCGAAGATGAGATGGAGCAGGAATAGTGCCAAACTTTTTCTACACCAGCAAACTGTGTAAAGAAAGGTCCGCATTTGTCTACGCCTGGTGTGGGCACGGCGCGTGTGCATATACCATACACAGGAGAGATGAAATATCTACGCATGCGGAGTGCCAAAAGCAGCGCCACCACAGCGGAGTGAAGCCAGAGAGATGATTTCGTCTATAGTTCGAATTTGTGCCGATAACACAATCGTGGGGGTCGCTGAAATTAATCTAGTAGTCGAGACCTTTTGATCTCCTCGAAGGATATGAGTAGAAATGACGTCAGTCGCACTTGTCATGGGAATAGTGTTCGTTTGTGCAGGTTTCAATCTGTGAAGTGATGCATCATCTTCGTTTCCAGTGATATGCAGTCTCCCGTGTTTGGGTGCTCGTGAAACTATTTTGAAAGGTATAGTGCACGTTGGGATGTAGTGTTCTTCAAAGAAGATGTATCGGCACACAACCACTCTAATTTCGTAATTCATTCCTCCTGTTGTAAGATTTACACATGTACTACAGAGCTTTCTGTATACTGATAATGTATTTCCGATTTCCGGTTTCAAGCTATCAAAACAAGGGTGCTCGAGCCGCTTTACAATTCAAGGCGGAAAATATAAACGAACTGAATGCATTGATTAAACCTGTATCGTGCGCTCTTGCGTCCTGAGGGCCGTTTGGGGAATTTGCCAAGACAGTTCTGAATTGCAATTAGGCAGTTGTTATCCCCATGCTTCTGGTTTAGTTTTAGGCAGACTCGCCAAGGACGCTGCCGGGGCTTTCATTACGTGAGATCTCAAGCAACACCCGGGACTGTGAAAAGTGAAGCCCTATTTGAGGGAAGACTGCGTACCGAATTCTACCTCCTGCTACACAGGTGTATACCTTCTAGTGACGGACATTAAGGAAGGCATAACTAGACAGGCCTCCCTTAATGTCCGTTTCAGTTGAGCCTCACCATCCTGACAAGGCCTCACTCAAGCACAGCTTGGTTAGCGCCACCCTGTCGTCAAGACTGGAAAAGCCCATGTACCATTCCACGGCTTCTTTTGGCGCTGCTTCACTGCCTGACCTGCACAGCTCTCTTTCTCGCGTGTCGAGGTGGTGGCGGATGCCTGACTATAGGCACAGTACGTCATTACGAAACGTGAACCCCGCCACAGCTTACACTTTTCACACTGTTACGGGACTTTGTGGTTGTTGTAACCCCAGAGGATCCTGGCCGTTGCAACCCTTCTTCAATTTCCGCTCGTCGCCTGGTGGTTGGCCTCAGTAATAAAACTTTAAGTGTTCGCTCTTTCGACATTGTGAAAGTTTGCCAAATCGTCCATCTGGCTCTAGTTTTTGCTGGGTCATACCTATCGTCCACTACATATACACCAACTCAACTTTATTACGTCACGGCGTGGTGGTGACGCTTCGAGCGCACTTCCGGTACTTCCGGTTTTTTTCTGATGGGCAAAACAAACCAGGCGAGGCAGGCAGGGCTATAGAGTTCTGTTTAAAAAACGCCAAAACCTTGCTATTTGTTGCAATGCCTCAGAGTCGTGTAGCTTGGGGCTGCACCGAAAGAGCCAGAAAAAGTTCGGCGATCGGATTTTATCGTTTTCCTGCCTGCCCGAACCGTCGGAGTACGTGGACAGACGCTGTGAAAAGAAAGAACTGGACGCCGTCGGACGAGCATCGCCTGTGCGGAAAGCACTTTCTGACGCGTAAGTTTACGGATAACTTTTGTCGCAAGAGTATTGTTTTGATGTTCCTTCATGAACTCAGGAGCACCGACGAGCGATCCAGACCACCCGGACTACGTTCCGAGCATTTTCGCGTTCAAATGGCCCGAGCGTGTAGACCGCGTTGGGAAATACGAGCGAGCAAAGCGACGCCGGAACGACCCAGCTCGTGTTCCCGCGGTTCCTGCCTTGCCAGGAGTACCTGCAGTGACTCTGAGCAGTAAATAGGACCCGTATTGTCTGAGCGGCGGTGGTGTAACGGTTCATGCCGGTCGTCGCGCGGTTTAGGCTGGTCGTATGATCTGTTGTACGCAGTCTAGCGGTCATGCTCCGTTTTTCTTTTTTTAGCTGTGTCTACAGTGCCGCCCAACGGCACTCTACTCGCGTTTACAAGTGTCCGAAAGGAAGTCGGACGGCGCGTCTATCACTGGAGAGCTCGTTAAACACACCCCTCCCCCCCCTCCCCCCCCCCCCCCCCCCCCCGGCCTGCGTTCACGCCACTTCGCGAAGACAGTATGCGGCTACTAATTGCAAAACTATTAACCCTCTTGGCCCCGTCGTACACGCCGCTTCGAGGCGTTTAGCCATCAACCCAAGCTCCGCTGTTCCCCATGCACGTCCGGAAAGGGAGTCCCATACAATTTTGTTCAGCGAAGTTTCGTCAACAATATTCGTTTCTTTTTTTTTTCTTTTGTCGGTGCTAATCGTAAAAGAAAAATGTCTTAAATATCACCAAATGCCTCAACAAAGAATCTGTGAGAAAAAAAAAAGTAAGCCCACACTGTGGATCGAGCCCGCGTCCGCTGCGTATGAGGCAGACATCTCACCACTAAGCTGAGTTACAGCTTCGAAAAACTCGTTTCGACAATTCACTTTATACAGGACTTTCGGACGGCACTTGAAGGCGTGAGTGGAGTGCTGTCGGACGGCACTTGAATGCTGTGCAAGAATGGTGTCAGCACATTGCACCAAGTATATAAGATTCAATACTTTTCGACCCGACAGGAAGTCACCAGTTTCTCTCAATAAAGTTATTTCTCTCTATCTTGGCAAATGCAGAGGAGTGGACTGAGAATTGTGAAATGCGTATGTCCAAACTTTCTTTTGTTCGAAATATCTTTTTGTAACTTACTTTAGACACGCGAAGCACTGCCGAGGCAAAACAAGCCATCATGCCAGAGGCCTCCCCAAGACAGGAGCTCCCAGCACCAGGCGCGTAACACTTACTACTGTTTGCGGGACGACAGCGAGACAATATTCTTGTTTTATTCACAAATGCATGGTACTGGACTGGGAATTGTCGAAAGCATATATGCAACACCTATTATTGAAAGGTTAAACCCGAAGATGTGAAAGAATGTGCTTGTCTTGTCGTCGTCCTTCTTGCTTTTATCCTCTTGGTTTTAAGTATTCTTATTTCAACATGCTTGTCATAATCAGTCATATCTACAAACTTTCTTTAATCTGAAATCTGTCTTCGTTGCTTACTTTAGACACTTTAAGCTCTGCCGGGAGGGAGCTATGACTCACGCCAGAAGCCACTCCAGCAACGGAGAACAGTGCACAAGGTACGTAACATTCACTACATTATTTATTGTATCACAAATAAAGTCTACATTAACGTCGTTCCCATTTCTCTGATCATTATGGATTGTTGAAAGCCTATTTGCAAAGTTTCTTTTATTTGGAATCTTTTTTTTTTACTTATTTAGAATCTCTAAGCACAGCTGAGAAAGAGCAAGGCATCATGCCAAAACCCTCCACAGCACAGGAGCCCCATGAAACAGGCACGTAACACCTTCTGTTTGCGGAACGACAGCTAACAATACTCCTGTTTCATTCATAAATGCGCGGTACTTTACTAGGTATTGGCGAATGCGTATGTTCAATACATAAAAATGAAACCACCTTGTGAACAAAAGGTAAGGGCGCAAACGAGCTGGTGGTGGTTGAACCTTCGTTGTCAAATAAAATTCAGCTGTGTTTGAGACTTTGTGTTTGTCCGTCCCTTTTTGTCCCAGTCTCGGGGTTTTTGTCAAAATGTGAAACCACCTCCTTTCACATCTTCACACGAAGATGTGAAAGAAGGTGGTTGTCTTGTCGTCGTCCTTCATGTTTTTTATCCTTTCAATTTTAAGTATTCTTTTTTCAACGTGCTTGTCATATTCAGTCAAATCTGCAAACTTTCTTTAATCAGAAATCTCTCTTTGTTGGTTACTTTAGACACTTTAAGCACTGCTGGGATAGAGCCAGGACTCACGCCAGAAGCTCTCGAGCACCGGAGCACGCACAAGGTACGTAACATTCACTACATATATATTGTATCAAGTATCAGGTCTAAGTTATTGTCGTTCTCATGCCTCGGATCAATGTGAATTGTGGAATGCCTATTTGCAAAGTTTCTTTTATTTGGAATCTTTTTTTCGCTTATTTAGATTCTCAAAGCACAGCTGAGAAAGAGCAAGGCATCATGCCAGAACTCTCCACAGCACAGGAGCACCATGAACCAGGCATGTAACATCCATAATTTGTTTCCAGTTCGAAAAACATTTCAAATAAATTTTAAAAACGAAGGACATGCAAGAGCAACCATAAAATTGCATGTTTTCCATTTTAGCACTAGGGGTCGCCTATCTGAACACTAAAATGAGGTAACATTGGGAGCTGAGCACCCAACACATCCCATTGCAGCTCATGCAAAAAAGAAAGAGCTTTGGATGCACATCAAAACAGGTCAAAACTCAAGGGTGGACACCGTCAGTACTATGGATGCGAGATCGTCAAAGCATTCCCAATAAAAAAAAGTGTCAGCACATCTACACTATCATGGAAGATGAGAGACAGCGACAACCGAAGTGGCAGAACAGATATCCTCGATGCTCGCGTGTGCGTTCTGGGTGCATTTCTTCTATTGCCTCCCGTGGGCCCGCCCCCTTTGATGGCGACAGAATCTTGTGTAACCGCCCTATGTTTGGGAGAGCAAACGTAGTAGTCGACGATACTCTGCCGCTCAACCTCTCCACGCTGCACCGCACCCTGTCGCTTACGTGCCCCCCCCCCCCCCCCCCTTCTTTAGCTACTGAAACGGGCGAGGCGCTGTTGCTGAGAGCAAACATCGACCACAAACTTTTGAACAGACATCGACGACCTGAACTCATCGAGTGTTGGGACTACTATCACAGTAAAGGCAAAACAGAATGTCTCACCTACATCGTAAATTTTACTACAACGTGAAATAGAATCTTTTAAGCCCTAACTGGAAAATTCCTGAAGATGGTTAGTCACTCCAACTGAACCCTCATTTTCATTCTCTCTTTTACTCTTTTCTTTACCCTTCCCATATCTGAATCTGAATCTAAAGCGCTGCACAAATTTTTGTGTTGAAAATAAACATTGTTGCCGAAAATGAGAGTGTTTGTCCCTGTATGCCCTTTGCGTTTTATTTTTTTAATTTTTAAGTAATCATCAAGCTTCCATTCTTTAACATCTTATAGCATAAGCATCGAGCTGGCTTCAAAAAATCACAACTGTACTTTTTCTTATGATTTCGAGCATTTATTACGAACATAAAAAAGAACGAAGTCACCAGAGTTAACAGTTCAGGTAGTTTGTTTCTAACCGAGACGTAATTGCTTTCTAAAGTGCGGTAAATAACTCGCAAGGGTACCTGTTCCCCCAAGCACTACACGAATCACAACTTCCAGTCATCTGCTCCCGTTTTCTGTTAAAAAGACGTCGGATGCCATACTTTGGGAACATCCGATAGTTCTAGTGATACGGGTTTCTTTTTTACTTTTGTGGTGCAGCTCAGCATTTCATCTACAAACCATTGGGACATTACTAGATTACTAATGAAAGATGCATCTTCCCTCTCATACATGCTTATTTCTGATTTCTTGCCCTTAATATTATTGTTTTCCAGCCTCCAACAAACACACGGCGGACACCTCAGCCCAAACAGATGTGGGGGTGGCTGTTCCTTGCTTTATCTGCTGTAAGTATGCGGGAGATTCTTTAAAAACTGTGTGTTCAAGCATTTATGCATCACATGGCATGCTTTCCAGCTTCCAAGTTTGAAGCACTGCAGAAAGAGGTACTTCATCTAAAACACAAAGAAGCAAAGCTGTTGTCCGATAATGCAGTTCTCTCCCGAAGCATGGAAGTCAGACCTGTAACCACCTGCTCTTCTGACCATCTGACCGAATCGTCAGTGCAATTCTATACTGGCCTGCCGAGCCTTGCCCCCTTGACTATTATTGTACAGTTGATGCATGAGGGCACAATATACCTGCCAAGCACTGTGTCCATGGGAGATGCCGTGCTCATGGTGTTGGCCAAATTCCGTCGTGCACTGCTGAACCGAGATCTTGCTTTTCGTTTCAGTGTGTCGGAGTGGGCAGTCGCACACATAATGGTTAACCTCATTCCCTTGCTCGCAACAATTTTTTTTCGAAGTTCATCATATGGCCCAAACAACCAGACATTGCTCGAACGATGCCAACCCTTGTGCACCAGCACTATTCCTGATGTAGCGTCATTTTAGATTGCTCCGAATGCCGAATTCAAAGACCGTTCTCATTCACTGCCCGCTCACAAACATATTCACACTATCAAATTCCTAATAGGAGTGACGCCGTGTGTTGCAGTGAGGTTTATCTGTAAGGCGTGGGCAGGCAGGGTATCGGACAAAAAGCTCGCTCAGAAAAGTCACATGCTTGATAAGCTTGAGAGTGGAGACACTGTTTTAGCCGACCGTGGATTCCTCATTCGTGAGGTCATAGGTAGGGTGGGAGCTACACTTGCTGTGCCCGCATTCGCCAGGGGCAAGCGGCAGCTTCCCGCACAGGAAGTAGAGACAGCGCGGCAAATGTCAAAGATTATGATCCACGTAGAGCGAGCCATCGGTCGTATTAAGGTTTTTAGGATCTTGCAGGACAGACTACCAATAACGTTGCTGCGACATGCCACCAACAACCTGCTCATATGTTCTGGCATTACGAACTTAAAGCGGAAATTGTTGTAGGCACTGTTCGTGACGCGTGAACTCTGCTGGTCAAGGCAGGTAACTTGAAAAACCTGCCACATGCATGGTTCTTGAAAAGGGGCCTCCTGCTATTTTCAATGTGGCAGCCAACATTTCACTACCCTACTGAAAAAACCTGTACAAATGTATACCGGCCTATACCGGTTCATACCGGAGTCCTGTATTCTCGTATCGGAAACCGGTAGCTCTGTACCGGTAACCGGTAACCACGTACTGGCGAAGCCGATACGCCGTATCGGCTGCCCATACCGTGTATAGGCGGCCGGTAAACACGTGCCGGCGAGGCCGGTACGCCAGACCGGTAACCGGTAACCACGTAGCGGCGAAGCCGATACACTGTACCGGCTGCCCATACCGTGTACAGGCGGCCGGTAAACACGTTCCGGCGAAGCCGGTACGCCACACCGGTAACCGGTATCCACGTACTGGCGAAGCCGATACAGCGTACCGGCTGCCCCTATCATGTACAGGCGAAGCCGGTGCGCCACACAGGTGGGCCGTAATAGCGTGCCGGTGGCCAGTAATCGATGCGCAGTTAGCAGTAATTACGTATCGGAGCGACCGGCGGTCGGTAACCTCGTATCGGAGCGACCGGCGGTTGGTAACCTCGTATGGGCTCTACCGGTATACACCATTTAAAGCGACCAGAAATTATCAGACCTCGACGGGAACGCGCGCACCGCGAAACTAAACTGGGATAATTTTTTTAATAAAGAATTTTAATTAAAAAATTACACATTAGGTCATTTCAAATTTAAGTTTCAGATATGAAACTGAATTTTTTTTACATGCATATTTAAAGTCATAAAACGCGAAAAATAAAAATGAAACAAAAATTGATTCCTCAAATGACATCACTTTTTTTAGCAAAAAAACAAACTAATTTTCGTAGTTATCGAAAAGATAAATAGCATATAAGTTACATTCACTAGCTTGGTTATATTATTTTCCTCCAAAGTAATTGAGGCATGCAAATTCAAAACACTCAAATAAAAAGAAAATACTTTATTTGTTTGTCCACTTTTTTTAATTTTCTGTGCATATGAACAACGTATGGTGCCTTGCAGCACATCAGTTCACAAAATCCATGGTGGTAATCTTTTAAACATTTCCTAGTGTGTGAGAAAAGTTCTAAAAATTATATGATTATTGAAAGGAAAAAAAATGCATATGAACACTAACGTCATGAATAAATACGTGTCGATTAGCATTTGAAGGGAAGTCATGCTTTCTTCAAAGTGACGAAACAAAAGTAAGTAAAGACAAACAAATAGTCACAAAACAAAAAGCAGAGATAATAAGTTAAGGCACACATTTCACTTTCCTGATCAGTCTACGGATAAATTTAACGAGTCAAACACGCAACAGCTCAAAGTATGTACAGAACAATTTCAATACCTTAAATATACGCAGTGTGATTATTTTACAGGGGACATTTCCAAAACAAGAGCCCTTGAAAAAAAGACTCCACCAGGGTAATGTAATCGGGCATGGCAACTGTCAGAGCAGGCCTGGATACAAAAAAGGAAATTATCAGGTCATGCTTGCAGACACAGTCAGATAACCAGTCTCTGATAACTTACTACTGCAACGTCCCATTTCTCCTAGTTTGAAATCTACATGCATATTAATGCTGACGCTTAAGGCCCTGTCACACTGAGGCAACAGTTGGACAACTCTATCCGGCAACACAAGGAAGTCGTGTTGCCGGCGACCCTGTCACATCGCGGCAACAACAACAGTCGGGCAACATGTTGCCGCCGCCCGGCAACCGTGTTGCCCGATTTGTTGTCCGACAACCCCGTCACGCCGCACTGACGGCGAGGACAACACGGGGAACACTCCACTACCTTGATTGTTTACCTTTGTTCGTGTGCGGCGTGGAATCGCTGGAAATCTGACTACAAAGTGCTAGTACGTTCGAAGGGCCAGGAATTACCGCAGTACGACATCAACCAGTGACTGTGATTAGAAAACTTGGCACGTGGAGTATTTTCCGCTCTTTATTTTATCGAAACGTTCTTCATTCGCTGACAAAGCAGATAGCCCTAACCGAGGAAAGTGACATCGCTGATATATGTTTTGGATTTACGCCACCGTATGAAGTGTTTCTCTCCGGTTCTTCAATGCATTTCCTATTTCTAGTGTAAAATTGCGCTAGCACCGGCACTACCCCAAAGTATCTTTTGTAACGTGGTGTTGAGCTGAACTGATAGTGCTTCAAAACTGCGACACCATCGGCCTTCATAACAATCGGTGGAATAAGTATTTTTCAACGCTGTCTACTTGCCTACCGCCTGCTATGTGATCGCTTCATTCCCCCAAAACGTCCTGGGTATTTATAAAACAAATCAGGTGTCTGGTAGCGGCTGTTTCCAAGCTCCAAGCAACAACAATCATGATCAGAGTAGTCGTTTTGTGCTTTGATTTTTTAATCTTTGGTTTTCTGGATTATTTTCATATGCTTTATTAGCGAGTGAGTAGGCATGCCATTTTATTTCACTATCAGTAATGTGAGCTGGTCTCTCGGGAGTTCTAATTTCAAAACCAGTCTGAACGGTCACGACCGCAGCTGTGACCATTTCCAAAATTGCTTTCCGTAATTACGCAGTAAAAATATTCCTCAAATTATTTCAACTGCACGCCAGCCATTCCGCGGCAGACCGGCGGAATGCTTTACCTCGGCAACTTAATCTGACACGCTGCTTCTGATTTTGTAGGGCGACATCGTCGGTACTTGGGAGCAAGCCGTGCTGAACGGGTTTTCGGCTGGAACGTTTCGGCCAGTGCATCGCTGCCGTGTCATCCTGTCGTCGTCGCGTCCGGCCAGTGCATCGCTACCGTGTCATTTTGTCGTCGCTGCACGCGCTCAGTACTACTACTACGTGTGAGTGATTGATAGGCTTGTTATCAGTCGACCAAAGGACTGGCAGTGCCATCAAGCGTCCAGTACAGCGCTCTACAAAAGCGTGGGAGGCGGAGCGATTCATCGCAGACCGGCGGAATGCTTTACCTCGGCAACTTAAACTGACACGCTGCTTCTGATTTTGTAGGGCGACATCGTCGGTACTTGGGAGCAAGCCGTGCTGAACGGGTTTTCGGCTGGAACGTTTCGGCCAGTGCATCGCTGCCGTGTCATCCTGTCGTCGTCGCGTCCGGCCAGTGCATCGCTACCGTGTCATTTTGTCGTCGCTGCACGCGCTCAGTACTACTACTACGTGTGAGTGATTGATAGGCTTGTTATCAGTCGACCAAAGGACTGGCAGTGCCATCAAGCGTCCAGTACAGCGCTCTACAAAAGCATGGGAGGCGGAGCGATTCATCGCAGACCGGCGGAATGCTTTACCTCGGCAACTTAAACTGACACGCTGCTTCTGATTTTGTAGGTAAGCACTGTTTTCGCTGGCTCTTCACCGCGTTTTTGACTGCTCGCATTCCGCTGGTCTGCTGCCGTGTTGCTTTGGGTTGCTTCCTCGTTTAGTATCTTTTTTTCAAAAGGAGTGACTGCATCCCATGCCAGAAACCGGTGGCATCTGAAAGTTCTTCCATTACATGCTCAGAGTGTGAGCACTGTTATCACGTTGGGAAGTGCTCTGGAGTTACAAAAACGTTACTTAAGTCAATGCCACAGGAGAGTCTCGATCACTGGGTATGCAACACTTGCAAATTGCACGCTCGACGTTTGTCTACTTCTTCGCTAGAATCTCAGTCTGCACGGGAGGGTAATCTGACCTCGTACGTCCAGACAGCTAAATCGTCGGTGCCTCCAGCTGCAATTGCGGTTAGCCAAAACCAAACACAAAGCACCGAACTGAATGTGGCAAACATGCTGGTGGCTATGAATGCAAAGCTGGACACGCTCCTAAATTTGAAGGCAACGGTGGATGGTATGGAACACTCCCTTCAGCTTATGTCGGAGAATTATGACGATGTGTTGAAACGTGTGGGTGAGCAGCACGAGGAAATAAAAGACTTGAGGAAAAGGGTCACAAACTTGGAGAAATCAGGGGCCGGAGCAGAAATTGATCAACTAAAGCAGAAAGTTCACGACCTGGAACGGAGGAACCGCAAACAAAACTTAGAAATACACGGGATCCTCTCAAGTGCAAATGAAGACCTCATGGCCAAACTAAATGAGCTGGCAGGGCAACTTGATGTTCCCGACTTGACCTTAGATCAAGTTGTTGTAGCACACAGACTTGCTTCACGTCCAGATAAAACACCCGGAATCATTGTTCGATTTGCTAGCCAGGCAACGCGAGACCTGTGGCTAGATAAGCGGGCAAACCTGAAACGTGCTCGAAGCAAGGTTTATATCTCGGAAAACCTGACACAGCAAGAAAAATCGCTTCTCTGGGAAACGAAAGAATGGGCAAAGGCGAAGAGGTATCAGTTTGTCTGGTATAGGAATGGAAAGGTGTTCATAAGGGAGAAGGATGGGGCTCGGTCGTATCTAATAGCAACGAAGGATGACTTGTCAAAACTAGACTAATTTCGTTGCTCCTTCAGTTGGTTACTCTAAATTTGTTTTTTGTTTCTAAACATGAATGACAAGCCATAGTTATCGTCACGTGAGGTTGGGCTTATTTTTAAACATAAACAGTACCGTTTAGTCTGTTTCACCTTAATGTACAATCGGTAAAAAATAAAATCGAGGAGCTAGGCATCTTTTTGGGGAGTTTTGATTTTATGTACGATGTAATTATGTTGACCGAAACATGGTATATGTCAAGGGATGAAGTTGACGCGTTAGAAAATTATGAACATTTCAATTTATGTCGTGATGTTAAACAAGGTGGCGGTGTATGCATGTACGCAAAAAAATGTGTTGAGTGTGTCATGATTGATGAGTTTACGATTATCACAAATGACTACGAGATGCTGACGTTAAAACACCATAAATCTGTATTTTGTGTTGTTTATCGACCGCCAAGTAGAAATATTACTGCTTTTCTTAAATATATTGATTTATTTTTGAGGTTTATTTGTGAAAATGAGTATATGGTTTTCTGTGGTGGCGATTTCAACATAGATATGCTTACGTCTTCACCACGTCAACTAGAGTTCCTTTCTTTATTTCAGACTTACGGTTTGCTTAATGTTATTGTTCAGCCTACTCGTATTACACCTAATCACGAAACATTGCTCGATCTTTTCTTAACAAATGTGTGCGAGTCCGATGTAATCTCGGGAGTAGTGGGAGAAACCATTAGTGACCATCTGCCAATTTTTATGCTTGCTGACATAGGCTTTAAGAGAAAAGAAATTAGTTCACAAGATGTCTATTTTAGAAATGTAAGCGCAAAAAACCTCGAAAAATTTGAACAACAAGTGAACTCTGAGGACTGGGGAGTGGTTCTATCTAGCGTGTCGGCAAATGAAGCCTTCAACTTTCTTTTAGAAAAATTTAGTATAATCTATGATCGTTGCTTTCCATATCAATTGCATAAAGTTCACAAAAAATCCCGTAAACCTTGGGTTACGTCTCGGGTATTAAACATGATAAGAAAGAAAAATGTTCTTTATCATAAATTTGTACTTAGCAAAGATGTTGCCATTTTGTCTGCCTTCCGAAAACAACGGAACGCGGTAACTAAAGCCCTAAGACAAGCTAAACACGCATACTTCAACAATTTGTTTAATGGGGATATGCGGTCCGATGTGGTTTGGAAAAAGTTGAATAGTTTAATGAAAAATGGATTGCATATAGATAAGATAAGAACACTTAAAATTGATGGTATTGATATAAGTGGTGTGGCTTTAGCAGAAAAATTTAATGAATATTTTGTTGAACTTCTTCATAGTACACATAGTGAGCATGCTTCCAAATATATGATCAGCGTGCATGAAAGTTTGTTTCTTCATCCAACTGATGAAGATGAAGTATACTCAGTTTTTCAAAACTTAAAAAATAGGAGGAGCAGTGATTTTTATCAGCTTCAAATTAAACCTATTAAGCATGTACTACGGTCTATTGTTCCGTGTTTGACACATATTTTTAACCTAGCGTTGCAAACAGGGGTATTTCCTAAGAAAATGCAGGTGACAAAAGTTTCAGTTTTAGATAAAGCTGGAGATAAAAATAACTTAGGAAATTACAAGCCTATTTCCGTATTACCAATATTTTCGATAGGTCTAGAAAAAATTTTACATAAACGATTATACTGTTTTTGTGACAAATTTTCAATCCTGACACCCTGTCAGTTCGGGTTCAGAAAAGGTCGCTCCACTGAACTCGCGCTGTTAAAGCAAAAATAATTAATTTTAAACAATATTGAAAATAAACTGGTTACACTCGGAGTGTTTATAGATTTTTCGAAAGCATTCGATCGCCTTAATCACGAAGAGTTAATTCAAAAGTTATACATGTTAGGTGTTCGCGGTGTCGCTCTTGAAATGATTAAAAGTTGCTTTGAAAACCGCTATCAATGTGTAGAAATCAATAAAAATAGATCAGATCTCAGGAAATTAACAGCAGGCGCGCCTCAAGGCAGTATACTCGGGCCACTTCTTTTTGATTTATATATCAATGATATAGTACGTATTGATGATACAGTTAGTTACATCATATATGCAGATGACACCTCTCTCTTTTTCTCAGGGAACGACGCTGACCAAATTATTCAAAAGGCAAATCGATATCTTGAAAAGCTAAATGCTTGGACGATATTAAAATCCTTAGAAATAAATGTTAATAAAACTAAAGCCATTCTATTCAGGTCACGTAATACAATATGTACCTTCATGACTACCCCTTCACTTGGTGGAAATGAAATAGATATAGTAGAAAATGTAAAAGTACTAGGAATAATATTTAACGAATACCTGTGTTGGGACGAAACTGTGCAACAGATAAGTAATAAGCTATCGAAAGTTGTTGGGGTTATATATAAATACCGAAATATGATTCCCACCTCTGTTATGCTAGTTATATACAAGTCTCTTTTTTACACATACTACAACTATTGCTTTCTAGTATGGGGTAATACGACTGCTACAAATCTTAAAATAATACATACTCTTCAAAAAAAAAAGCAATTCGAGGTTTATGTCATGCAGCATACGATAGCCATACCGAGCCATTATTTCATAAATTTAATATAGTGCAAATTCCAAATCACTATAGTTATAAACTTGCACTTTCCTACAAAAGGTCTTTTAGACAGAGCGAAAATATGTATCTATCAATTTCCCAACTTGCACTTAGACTAGCAAATTATCCAACTCGTAATGCTGAGATATGGATAGTGCCACAATCAAGAACAAACTATGGGGATCAGATGTTAAAATGTACCCTCCCCCGTCTTCTTAATCGTTTTTATGAACTTGATATAGATATTTTCAGTATGTCCGACAAACAAATATGTTCACTTTTTGTCTAATGGTTACTCCCATGTAAGAAAAAAAAAAAAAAAAGTTCAGTATAACACGATTGTATGCGTTTTGCGCGTGTTGTTATTTTTTTACATACTTTTTCGTTTCTTTTTCTCCCCCTTTTGTTTACATTCTCTGTTTCGCAATATAGATGATGTTGTCTTTTCCATGCTATAATGAATATGTCAAATGCTAGTGTCTTTACGTTTATGTTTGTTCTTCCCTGGGCTGCTATGGGGGGCAGAGGCTAGTCAAGCAGCGTGTCAGTTGCTTTTTTCTCTGCCTCCTTTCTCTATTTTAGGGATCAATAAAGAATTTGAATTTGAATTTGAATTATCATTAAATAATGTTTTGCAAGCCTTCATTTGAGTAAGATGTTATTGATAGGGAACTAGCTCTACCATCGAAGCTATGTTGTCGTGTTGCGGGCCCGAAATTCGCCCAGCCAACGATCAGGGCAACACGCGTTGTCCAACACAAGTTGAGCTGTTTTTGTTGCCGAAAGCTGTCATACCGAGGCAACATTTTAGTTGTCGTCCATGTTGTCGTGCTGCTGCTGCGATGTGACAGGTTTGTCGGACAACACGTGGAGCGAGCAACAAGTTGCCCGACTGTTGGACAACGTGTTGTGTTGCCGTCGTGCTGCTTCAGTGTGAGAGGGCCTTTACAAAACTCAATCGTGTTTTTATAAAACATTTCTTTATGAACAGCAAATGAAAGGAAAGCCTTTGTCCCAATGAAAAAACATTATTTTATTGGCATCGGATATATTCAGATATTCTCAGCATGTAACCTGCCTTTATGCATTTACAGAACGCGTGAAACTTGCGTAGCACGCGGGATAAAATTTTATTGCAGAGAAAAACTAAAATTTGATGGCACTGGAGCACATTTACGAAAATAGATCCTTTCAAAAATCCCAAACGCCGACGCGCGCCGCACTACAAATAATGGGAGCACTCGGATGATGCCCTTCCCATAATCTTTCCTCCCGCTACAAAGCGGGACACGCGAGCAGTCGCGGGTTACCATAGCAACAACGTTCGACCACCCCTGAGCTGAGTAGCCGAGTCAGAACGTCGAACGAGCGACGAGCGCACGGGGGAGAGGGTCTGCCCCTTTTTTCACCCCTCTGTTTTGTACCGCACCGCCTCTGTCGTCTGCTGCGCCAACGCTTTGTCGAACCTAGTCAAACACCGCCACGGCTGCGGTGCAAAATAAGTGGATTCTGTGACGCTACAAGACGTGAATGTAAGTTAGGACCAATAACGTGCTCAAATCACCTTTCGCAATGCGTTTACGCTGCCACAGATACGGTACGCCGCCAACGACGTACGACGTTCCGGCGGATGGCTGCGACAGCTGCTGGCAATAGCTGTCGCGACGTGCGAGCAGTCGCGGAGGCAAAACGAGAGAGCACGTGATCTGTACCGAGGGTACGCGAAATTCCCTGTCGTCGTGGCGCTGTACATTTTGCAACAGGTCTATTGAAGGTAATGAGATCGTAATGGGACAAAGAAGCCATAAAATCTCAGTACTATTACCAAACTATGCCCAAGCAAATAGAAACAAAATAATATATGCACAAACTAGGCTTAGCATTTGCTTTAGACAAGTTTGAGACAATCTGTACTATTGGGATACATTGAAATACGAACAAAGGACCACGTGGCTTTTAGTGAATGCTGCACAGCCTGTTGACCGGCTAGCGAAGGTCACACATGCACAGTAACACCAAGGGTATACCAGGATTCATCTCCAACTTGGATATGTCTTGGCCATTGCAGTGTGTGTGAGCGCATACTGAAAGCCACGCGGTCCGCTGTTCATGTTTCGATGAAACATGATAGTACGGAAGCGACATTTATCTAAAAGACTTGCCTCATTACAAAATGCCGACAACCATTCTGGGTTACACCAGATGGCTTCATTTTTAGGAGTTTCCTACCTTCTACTTGCTTTATCTTTATTTTAGCTTTGGTCTCAATTACACCGAAACACAACTTGCAGTCGACATAAAATAGATAAGAAAATTTACCTTGTGCTAAAGTAGACTTAGCTTGTTACCAAAAAACCAAAGGCTCATTGCTATAGACCGACGCACTGTTTACAAACAAGCTTGTGTTTGCCCACACCAGGTGTGGGCACTGCGTGTGCGCAAAAACGGAATTCGCGAGATGTGAAGCGTCTGCGCATACGCAGTGCCGTCGACAGCGCCACCGCAGCTGCGTGACGTCAGGGCCGCGTGTTGGTCTATATCCCGCAAATAAAGTGCTGGCGATAGCCGTTGTGGTATTACAGTCTTTTTTTAAGTGGCATGGCTCTCTGGCGTCTCTTGGCGAGAGCTTCGGCTAGTGCTCGAACTACCGTGCTGTGAGAGGTGGCCCCATATGCAGACCTGCCAACCCTACAATGCTTAGACTATAACAGGGGATGCCAGAAGACACAATTGTGTGAAGAAATACGAAAACTGTTTTATTCTTCAAAGCTCAGTCACAAAACGTGACTATGATGAGATAAAGCTTGGCATCGTTGCCAATGTCATTGCTTGCATCAGCCACGACCAAGAATGGTACGCTCCTGAAACTACTAACAACATCGCCGGTCTCTTTTACAGCCATTCCTTTTATTATTGCAGCTGTCTTGGTTCGAGCACAAGCATAGTTAGTAGCTTCCCTTTGAGCCTGGGAACATTTTCTGAAAGAGGCCTCCAATGTGATCAGCTGCCATGAATGGCTCGTTATGTTCAACAAAAATGCCGTAAAAAGGCCTTCTGCTCGAATAGTTTCGTGATCCATTGATCGGCTAAAGTACTCTCCAAGCTTCTCGTTGGTTTCAACTAGTTTTACTAGTTTTACAGAGTCCTTGTGCTTTTTCCTACCGAGATGACACAGAATGTCCCGGCTCAGTACGAACAGAATGTTCGTACTGAGGCGACACAGAACATTGCCACGGCACGCACTACAAAATGCGCATCTTTCGCGATGTCTTGATAAATGGAAAGTCGGTCGAATAGCTGGGAATGAACACTTGAAAACAGTTTTCCCCGACATCTTGCTGTACAGGCGATTTCAAGGGATCATGCGCAAAAGTTCCGGTAACACAATGCACGACGTGAGCGACAACCAAAATTGCCAAAAGGACGATTTTCTAAACAGAAAGTCATTTTGGATTTGAATGGGTGTTAGCGGCCCTTCTAACAATGGTAGCTTATGCCCCCTAGCGTACAAGTCGATGTATCAGTGTGGCTGACACCGAATTGCAAACTGGCAAGATGCAGCTCGAGCAAAAGCAATTTACTACATCTTTTTACACAGGATCAGAAAAAATCTTACAAATATTGTTGCCAATACGATAACCATTAGAAAGCGCTGGAAAGCGGGCACTTTACAATAAAATCATAAAACTTGACAGGTATGCATACGGTATGTTCACTGAGCACAGTGGAAGCATGAAGTCATCACGCCTTTAAACCAACAATATTACAGTTAAAGTTTGCTGATGCCTAGGCAAACCAATTGGCCATGACAAGAAGCACACAGTCACACACGCCACTGATCGGCTGGGATTACAAGGCACATTCGGCCTCTGCCATAAAAGCGGACTGCTTACCATCATGCTTGAGCTGTTCTTGGGAAAGTTCCTGCGACAGAAGGATGTGAATCGCCTCCACCAGGCAGCAGAGATGGTTCCAGTAGCGTTGTCGCAAAATGCCGAGAGTACATGGGAGGCAGTAAAACAGCAACCACTGCCTCCATTCATTGGCCTTCCAAAAGTTCCTGTCGCCAACAGGTCGGGGAAGACGAGTCACACAGTGTGGTGGCCGAATGCTCAGGAGTCGCTGTTTGATTTCTGCCACCATGGATGGGCTACCTGCGAAAAAAAATGGGATAGTCATTAAAAGGGGAGTGCAACGATTTCCAGACTTCGGTCAAATATTTGTGGAAGTTGCCCTCTGACACTTCTGAAGTAAAGAACAGAAAACAGATTTCGCCTGCGCGTCCTAGTTGTTGCGTAAAAAAAAGATAAATATTGGCATTTGGAGCACCCCTCAACTCACTCCCAGTCTTCAGGGTCACACCTGGTCCCCCTCCTAGTGAAGTCATTCGGGGTTCCGTGTAGGTTCCCGTGTGCTCTCTCGGAGGACGCTTCCTCTCCCTCTCTCTGCTGACATTAGCGGGCGTTATGCTGTAGCTTAGAGTCGAGCGAGGTCACGTAATCTTCTCGCTGTAGTTCTTTCGGCTGCCACCATGCCGCCGCAGGTGGGGGAAAAAGCTCAACTTTTGCTTTACGATTATGCAGCGGAATCGCGACATTTTTAATGAGGGAGGTGTTTTTTCTATCCTCCAGGACACAATAAACAACGTAAAAAATGACGAGATGCAAATTCTTTTAATCATAAAATCGTTGCACCCCCCGTTTAAAGCTGCAAAGATGAAGCAGTGACCCCTTTTCCTTTCACTTTTTGAAGCTTTCTTTTCCCACCAGCATCAGGGTAATTCATCATGGTCAACAATTGCTTGTTCGTGCCAAATATGTAATGTTTGTAGAGTCTTAAACAACATAGGCAGAAATGAACACCAATGACTGAGACATACTTGCAATGAGGAGTTGAAGTACAGCGAGAAAGGGCATGCAGACGAGAATGTGGCCTCAGTGCAAGCTGAATAAGCCTCATCATACAAACACTGCTCTAGCTGAAGCAACATCATGCACCTACATAATGAAAAGCTAGAAATAAGCATGAGCAGGCAGTAGCAAAAACTTAAATGCAAAGTGCATTCAAGTGAATCCAAAAACATAAAGAATTAACCCCTTTATTGCACTACTGTGACAATGGCACTAGTAACACAGAATGTGTTGCAGAAAATAAACTTGGTACGAATTTCGTGGATGCAAACATCGTCATGCATAAGCTCGAAAAGATAGCCGCCAAAATTAGTACTCGAGTGGGGTGAAATGCGGAGTTATTTCAGTAAAACACCCCAGTTTTGACCCCCTGCACTTTATGTCTCCCCACCTTCCCCCTCTCCACTTACTTGCTCCAACAATCTGAGCAAATTTGAGCAAGCCCTGACGAAAGTGTGGGTGTATTTGCAACCCTACTGACTGCACCCAAAGCCTACACCTGGCCAGAGTCGTCTACCTATGAAGTGTCTCAGCCATCTTTTCAGCACGAGTGCGAGTGAGGCAGAAGCTACACGTGTGTGCATGTCGCCCTGAATGACTCTTGCACTACATGAGCCCTTGTGCGTAGCTGACAGGCACTTCCAAGGCGTGGAACTCGCTCTCGTAGCTTCTGCTATGCTTGCACTTCCACTGAAATGAAACCTACTTTGGCACCTCTTATCACGTGGCAACCCCGACAAAGTAACACATATATGGCGCACAACTGTACCAAAATTATTTTTCGCGCGCGAGTATGCGGAAATATATAAAAAGGAGCACGCCAATCAACAGGCATGATAAAGAAAGTGCAGAAAGCGCATAGTGACGAGGCAGCTAAGCACGCATCGTCCTTGGTGGATACTGGCTGTAAAAAATGCACAGTTGGCAGGTGAACTTACACACCAAGCTGGATGCGAGCAGGCTTTCGAACGCTGAGGTTCAAAACCTTGGCGTGAAACGGTTATGACTAAAGTCTCTGCCTTTGATAGATGCTGCAAAAACACTGGCATATGTAGGGTACAGCACAATCCGCTACACCAGACATAATATGAATGTAACCAATGGCCATGATAACACTTCCCTTTTGTGGATATATGGTGGAAAAGACAAACCATGCACAATAAATATATTTCATGTGTATCTCCTATTTATTTTACTACAGTTTTAATCTATCTTATGTGCTGGAGTGTCACCCATGCATGTAAAATAATTTCTGATAAACTGCAATCGTTCTTAAATTTGTGAGAATAAATTCTAGTTCACAACTATTGTGAGATTTGCGTCCGAGGAGTATGGTATCTCAGCTCAAACTGTTCGTTCACTTAGCGCGCAACTCGCACACTAAATATGTTTATACAATACTTACCAATGTAGAAGTCCTCGTGGCAGTTAGTTGAGCAAGTACTCCGTGAACTGACGAGCGACGCCTAACAAGACGCAATGCATGTAGTCTACATTGAACCCCACACCAGGTCGAAGTTGGGCAGGGTGGCGAGAGGAGAACGTCCCTTGACCCCGTTGACCGACACCCCACTCTGGAGGGCCAGCTTCATGTCTCTCAGCACTCCTTCAGGAGTCCTCTCTTCATCTGGTACGGCGCCTCGATAACGCAGGCTTCCTAAAAGTGTAAAACAAGAGCAGCAGAGTTTGACTTGGCACATTTAAATAGAGTCCAGAAGCAATGAGCGCAACTAACGGGAAGTTAAGAGAAGCAAACAGTGTACAGAATGTAACAGCGAGAGACTTACCCCCCAAGTGCTCTCCACTAGCCAAGCACCAGGGGCACCCGAAGTACCCATTGAAGTGGGTGTGGTTGCGAACTTCAGCCCGCTCTGGCGCATCCACACAGCAGCATAGAGCGTGGACCTTGGAAGTCATGACAGTGGAGTCGCTCTCCCAGGTTACGGTGTCGAGAGACGTCACTTCTTCAACAAACTTTGTCATAAAGAGGCCCATGTCCGGGTGGGTTGAGCCAAACCAAAGTCCTGCCAGGGCAGAGTGGTCGAACCGGACGGTTTGTGGAAGCTCATTGATAATAAGCTGGATTGGCCAGACGCAGGATCTTGAAGACTTGTACAATGGGCTGCCGTCCCTATTAAACGTGATAGTTAGGTCAGTCCACTCAAGCACACCCGTCTGCTGGAGGTGCTTGTAAGCTGCTCCGCTTGTGATGTCCCGAATGATATCAGAGGGAGCCTGGGCTTCTTCCCTGAGCTTTACCAAGTTTTCGTAAAGCACTTGACTTGTTTCACTTATTATCTGCTGTATTTGATGTTGCATACTCATTGTGATGAAAAAGCAGCCATCGCTTTTGGCCTTTGCAAGATCGCATGCCATTGCACACTTGGCACAGACTTGGGTGGTTTGATGCTCGCTTGAATCAAGCAACGATCCGCAGCTTTTACAGTAGTAATGGTACTTTACCACACGTTCAGCTTTGGGCGCCCAAAGCTTCCGGAATAGATACTTGCTGCGCGGAAGCACGTCACTTCCAACACCGAACATTGCGTTTACCATACGCAGTAGTTTCTCCAGCGCTGACCAAGTCAAGTTTTCCGACGTCAGGAAGGACATAATGAGGGCAACAGCCTCTGCTTTGGTTGTCGTTGAGTGAGGTAGTGTGGAATTGCCGTATTCCGCAAAGCTGTCGGCGAGACATTGTGCTTCATCGTAAGCGGGGGGCGACACACTGCCGGGAACGTCATGTTCTTCATTGATGATGTCCTGCTCGCAGGGATCGCCATGATCAAGTTCTGTCTCCATGTTGCTCGATTCATCCAATGACTCATCAAAGGAAGCACCAGTTTCGAGTTGGTCACTGAGTTCTTCGGCAGGGTCGTCGGAAGTGGACAATGTGGGCTGCCCGTATCCAGACGTAGATGGAGAAGGTGAAGCCTCGCCGCCGGGCGCAATGCTTCCTTCCAGGCAACGACCGCGCTCGGTCTGGTTTCGGCATTTTGTTGAACTCGGAATTATGAACGGCTCACCCTTTTCCAAATAGTTCTTCCTACGCTTTCTCTTGGGCGCTGATTCCATTGTCGTGGTCTCGAATGCACCCGACTAGGAACTAGCACTCGTCACACCTTGAGCACGAAAAGCACGCACATACGATTTTTTTTTTTCTAAAAGAGCCAAAGCCATGGAAAGCGAAACCGAGATAAACGGGAGTTTTTTCTCGTTTTTTTTTATCTGTATAGTTTTAAACGCTGTACTGCGGCCGCCCGTACAATTTTGTTTCTCACATAATATGACCGATATCAGTTTGATACCTACTGGAAAGGTGCCCATTCAAATATTCTTCGAATTTCAGCAAAAATGACCTTGGTTTCGGTTTATTTCAGATCGGATTGGATTGGCTTCCATTGCTGCAACCAGACACCAACGTCGGACAAACAAAGTTTTTTTTTAACAACAAATAAACTGAACATGGTAAATTTTTTTATCATTTTAAATGTTTTAAAAATTATTCGAGTAATAATAGTACTGATATATAACAAGGCAGAATGAGTTCAATCCAGTCCAACCTTTACGTACCCACGCCCACGCCAGCTGGCCAGTGTTCTTGGATGCTCTGGCAGCTCTGGACTAATGCGATCGGTGTTCAGGACGAAAGCAGATAAAGACACATCAGGGTTATTTCATTGTCACTATGTTTTACGCGTAGGTGATTTACCTTGATGGCGCTAAGGCTATCGTAAGCGTAAACTGCATTAAGAAATTCAAGCCAGCGAGTGTGGAGGATTTCGACCCCGACGCTCTGAAGAGCGTGTATTGGAAGGCCACTGGAGCGTGCGCCGGGGAAGGGTACTACAAAGCGAAGATCCAGATGCTTTGCGGTAAGTTTTCTATGCATCAAGGGCTCGAAGCAGAACGTTTACTGCTAACCGTTAATGTTCGCGAGCCCCGAATTTTTGCCGAATTCACGCGTCCTTAAAATAAGCGAAATCTAAGGACACGTGCAAAGCGAAAAGTTCCTGGGGCACCGTTCTGGCGTCCGCCGTTCCGGCGTCTAGAATTCGCGAAATTCGGTAGGCACGAATATGTCCCTGCGCACTATTTTCAAAGAACTGGGTGGCGAAAGCAAAGGATTTTTACATTGAACTACAGGGTGGTCCAGATGGCAGCCACACACTTAAAATAAATCGTAACACGTCGGCTTTGTAAGCTACGACAAAAGTTACACGTAAGTTCGACTAGGTGGTGCATTTAATTTGTAAAGGTATCAACGAAAGTCTTGTTGAAATAAGGGTTATAGCGCAGGCTAGCTGGTGAACGGCCATACTTGTAAACCGGGATACAAGAGGGGAAAAAAGGGGACAAACACAAGGACTTCGAGGCGTAATTCAATGCGCATGTTTTGTTTTACAGAGGCACGGGACGGCCTGATAGCAGCCCTTAAGAAGAAGCACATGGCGATCCCCATGATTCTGAATTTCAAGTTCGAGGTATATGTGCGCCTTAGGCTGTTTTATTACCTCGTTCTTCTATTCTGTTCAGAACCAGGGGCCTTATGATGGTATTTTGTGCCCCTTTTTTCAAATCGGCTGCAGACTTCACTTCCATTACTTTTGGAAAAGGGGACAGAAAAGCCCAACATATGGCCCCAGTGGGCAGTAATTATGGGTAAAATTGCTTGGTCATGCTCAGGAATATCTGGCATTTTGTTTGCTTCACGAGTAATTGTGTTCATTCATTATGGCTGGTCAGGGCTATTTGTATAGACATTTTTCTTTTAATTGCTTGCTATTCTGATACACAGATCCGAAGGGTAGATACGCTCTAGGAAAGCAGACCGCAAACACACAAAGAGCCGCAGCTTGGCCACTCCTGGTCTTGATCGTGCTGTAGCCGAAGTTGTCCCTTTTCAATTTCAAGACACATGCTCTCCTGCTTGGTGTCTCGATCGCATTGTATCTGAAGTTGACGCTCTTCAGTTTTACGAGATGTTTTCGCCTGCCTTAAGTCTCAATCTTGCTGTACTCGAAGTTGCATCTCTTCTCCATTATTGCAAGATGTCCTCGTTTGTCTGGTGTCCTGCTTGCATTGCAGCCAAAATGACCTCTCTTGGACCGTTTCATAGACTTTAATGGTCATCTTGTTACCACTTGCCTGTCTAGCTTTCAACAAACATATTTCCGAAGTGTCCTTGGCACTTCGCTGTCGCTGTGCTTCAGCACACTTGCATAGACGTTCCTCTGGCGAGACCTGCATTCGCTTATTGACAACGATAGAAGATGCTCAAGTTGGGTTCACACAGCTCTCCTCAGCTGTGCGACTGCGACTAGATGCTACACACATTGTCATTGCTATGGTAACATTGGCGTTGAAGCACTGGCACGTGCATAAACACAGCTCTTGCCTGCACTCGTAACTCTCTTGCAAATGCTTACCCATGTGTGCTCATGAAACGGATACGATGCCCGGCTTTCGACACCAACAGTTGTAGGTTTGAAACACAGTGCCGGCGGCATGTTGTTCTTTTCTGATATTATATTATGCTGGTACGTGCTCATTTCAAAAGCAGGTTCAAATCCACCGACTAGTGGACGCCTAAAGTGCATAGGGTTTGCTTATAAATGCTATCGTATATCAAAGTACTTGATTGCAAGTACAAAGTAACTGAGAGGTTATGCACAGTCGGGAGCAAAAGTTTGCAAAGCACGGGAGCACCAGCCGAAAAGACTGGCTGTGCCTTTTCCCGGCGCATTGCCACTCTCAAGACCCGCACTTTGCGCGTGCGCTTTCTTTCTTGTTCGTGGTCATGATTTTTTTCGCTTGCTTCCGTTCGACACTCACGAGATGGCAGGGACTGGCGCAAGGTACCGCGAAATGTTATCTGTAGCATGCGCGAGCTCCGTCGCCCATCACGGTGGCTGACGCAGACGCGGGGCATGATGGCTGTCATAGTGGCACCTTGCGCCGGTCCCGGTTATCTCGTGCACGTCAGGCGTAAGAGAGCAAAACAGACATGACTTAGAGCACGAAAAGAAACACCTTCTCGGAAGCGTGAATCTTGAGAGTGGCCCCGCACCGCCTGAAGGCGCAACCAGTCATTTTGGCTGACCTTCCCGCGCCCCGCAAACTTTTGCCGGCGACTGTACTTCAACTAAGGTTGGAAGTACCCTGGGTGCAAAGTAGTATAATCGTAATTTGCTTTCTAACTAATGTAGAAGTATTCTTTATACGGAATATTTCATCATAGTGTTTCGTTTGACTATGCAGTGTTTTCGGTTAACTGGTTCACTAAGCGCAAGAGGTACTAGAGTTTGTAAAGGACGATACAGCAATAGACTATATGCAAAATGTAGAGCACCAAGAGCTACGTCTGTGATCTTGCTAGCGGCGAGAAAACGAAACTGGTGACCCGACGGGCAAAGACGTCATGTGAACAAGCGACCGCGCTTCGTGCGAGAGATGCGATGCCAACGCGTTGCTGCGTTCCGTAGTGAAAAACCTTCAATTACGTAAACAGGGTTCACTTTTTTTTTTAATTTGTTATTTAAGATTTTTGACAGAAACAATCGGTGTCAACACGTGGACGTTATCGCGCAGCGTGAAGCCATTTACTACTATTGAAATGGGCTCTATCCTTTTCACGAAGTTGTACCAAATTCGTTTCTTAACTCCTCTCTTTTTTTATTCTTCTCTTTTCGGAACGTTGTAATGACAGCCTGCGTTTTTCTTAAAGGGGCCCTGCAAGGACTTTTTACTGGTTTTTAATTTGCACCCAACCTGAGTGCAGTGAACGTAGTAACTTAATGAAACTTTTCTTTTCTCGAAATTCGCTTTATTTTAAAAGTTATTGGCAAATTAAAATTACAAAAACAAGCAAAAAATAACCTCCTTCATGACTGCCTTGGTTGCTTGAGTGGCCATGAACTAGACGAGGGGTAGTGAGATTAGCGAGCGCTCACGGGCTGCCGCACTCCGTGTCGACGGAGCGAGAGGGCGCCACTAAAACATGTTCTGGATAGGCTGTATGTAACGGGCGGCCAGAGCGGCGCTCAATGCTTTTGCTGCGCGATTAAAGACTAATTTGGCATGGCACTTCTTTGGCCACAAACGACAGCAAACACGGGGTAAAGATCAGTTCAAAATGAGAGCCACTTCGCGCTGCCACACCGCGAAACGGCCAAACCGCAAGGCAAAGCTTCTCACCGAAGGCCTTCGGAACGCTCGGAGCCGGTCGGATCCTCCAGCCCGTAAACGACCGCAGCGCCGCCGCGTACATCCGAGACTTTTCCGTGTCGGCGCCTGATCCCACTACTCGTTTCTAGTGTGCGCCGCCTTTTCCACCGCTTGGTGGCGGGTATGTCGACGGGTCATTTCTTGTTTCCGTACTTTATAAACTGCATTCGTTTCTTTTCGGATATAAAATACTGAACAAAAACTACTTTTATAAATAATTGAAACGGTTCGCGCCGCTTATATTTAGTATTTCGACTAAAAAGAAGCTTTTAGCGGCTCTGACCAGTAGTAAGCCCAGGACCTAAAACGTCACATTTTGCGCACTTTCGGTACCGCGGGTCGCCCCCGTCGCTGAAGGAGGTTCCCGCGTCGTCCGGTTAAAATATGACGCTCTGATATTTAGTTACTCTCTCCGTGCCCACTGGCTTACCCGAGCACCAAGGGACGTGGAAACAGCAAAAAAAGAGACGCTTTAATATGATTGCAGGGCCCCTTTAATGCGCAAGCAGTTCGATGCGTGCGGACGAGACCAAGGCTGTTAAGCGAGGCAAAAAGGTGACAGTTTTAATAATCTTTGCCACCAACCATAATTGAAGATATGTATGGTGCACAGTGAACGACAAAACCTGAGAGCACCACAGAGCCCTCATATTAACGTCATGTACTTAAAAAAAAAAAATTACTTTGGAAAGCAAGAAAACAATCTCATTGCTTTGCAGAGATTGCGACACTTGATCTGGCGTCGGTAAACAATGTTTGTAAAACACCTTTAAAACTAAAGAGGAGAGTTTGTAGATATATATTCTTGAATATTTAAAGCACAGTCATGTAGAATAAAACACACAATACACACTGACGACGTGTCTGTTTCCTGAACACACGCAGAGACGGGATTTGCTGCCTTTTTTGTTGGACGCCACTTTCGATTACGTCAAACGTGGCCTTAGATTCATTGCAGTGGCTAAAGCTTCGATGTAGGCGGCGGCTAAATACATTACGTTGTGGACGTCGAAGCAACGCAGGCGTTACCAACTTCAGCCTCAGCCGAGGTAAAACATTTTAGTGCAAAGGAGCTCGGGGGGTAGTTTTGAGGAAGTCAATACTTATTCTACCGGGGTTGAACAAATTTTCATTCATAGCGCAACATCCATCAACTGTGTTGAGGTCAATACTGTCTGAAACTATTTTGAGCTCTTTGCAACGCCTAAAAAATATTGCCGTGAGCACAGTTTCCTTTAAAAAAACACAAAGCATTCCAAAAAAAAAACATTTCGCCAGTAACAATTAAAAAAGAAATACTCTACTAACTTTGAGTCGCATGTATTGGCGTGGAGCAGTCTACCGCTAAACAGTTAGCTTCATGCGTATTTGCGTTGAAAAAAAGGAATTAAAGTGTCCTCGGAGATGAAAGGTATGACTGCTCCCTTGTCCACGTTGGATAATCGGAAGTTAAAAAAAACAACAAGTTTTTGAATCGCACTTAGTTGCAGAGTGTCCATTCCTGGGAAATGCTGAGAAACCGAAACTCAAGATACTTGACACTACCAAGATGGCCGTGTGCACAGTGCTGTTAGACCACCAAGCTGTTTCACACAAGGTCTTATTTCCTGAAATGGCAGTGAATATCGGATATAGGGTCATGGGCGCCTGGAAGCATTTTTTCTGGGAGAGAGAGCAATCACAGGTAGAGGGCTGGAACCTACACCTCCTAAAAAGATAAAGGGGGGGGGGGGGGTGCAATATAATGTGAACTACGTCTGTCCCTATACCGTGTTGGAAGTTTATATTAAATATCGAGACACCTGGACGTTTCTTCTTTTTCAGATTGAAATGTCGCCGCCCTCTGCGGTGGGCAGCGAGGGCGAATGCAAGAAGAAGAGGAAGACAGAGGACGGGACGTCCGGTGTATCGCTCGTGGACCACGCCCGACTCGTGGAGAAACTGAAGACAGCAAAGCAGAGGGTCGTGAACCTAGAGCAGGAGCTCCACATTGAGAGGGCATTATCACGAAGACTGCAGGAGCAGCTGCTGGCACTGCTGGGTAGGCGTGTAGCAGGGATGGGCAGTATTTCAAATACAAGTATTTGAAATACGTATTTCAGATACTTTGTGTATTTTGCATTTGTATTTAATTACAAATTGGGTAATGTATTTGACGTGTGTATTTAAATACTAAAACGTGGGTATTTCAAATACAATTGTAATTAAATACAATTTTGTGGTCGAAAATACATCCCTAAAATGTATCGTCACTGTCCAGAGCAGGAAGAAGACTACGTTCTCCACCGAATGCAATGTCTCTCAATCAAGCACAAGCGTTTAGTGACTTTGTGATTACGGTGCTAATCCGGGACAAGAATAGGAACGAAATCGACGTTCACAGGCAGACTGGCTAAATAAGTGCCTGTGACAACTTGTGATGCTTTCCAGCCCGATTTCTAACCATATTTTTGCCTGGAACATTCTAAATGCGCGGGTCGTCCAGATTTTCGTAACTGGTGCGAGTTGCAATAATAAAAAATTCTCTAGCTAGTGCTGCACGTGTTGGTCGTCTCGGTTCTTCGTTGGTCTATTCCAGGGGCGGCCAAGTTGCGGCTCTCGAGCCGCATGCGGCTCTTCACGTGTTAAAATGCGGCTCCCCCCCCCCCCCCTTCCCCGCACTTCCCCAAAAAGAGAAATGGAACGCGTTTTCGATCAAAAGACAGGTTGCGGTTGTGTAGTCTTGTGCTACTGCTACCTTACTTCCGTACAGTCGGACTGCTTTTGACTCGGATGGATTGAAAGTAGTTTGAGATTCGTTTATTGCTCTGGAGAAAAATTAGCCCCCCCCCCCCCCCCCCCGCACCCCCTCCGCGGCTCTTGGAAATTTTGTGGTTTTGTTTGCGGCTCTTAGGCCGGGTCAGCCTGGCAACCCCTGGTCTATACCAAAATCTAATCGACAAAAAAGGCTGCTTGAAGCTCTCTACATTTCTCACCAATCACGTCCAGGCTGATTACATTTATTTTTATTATATTTCTATTACGTTACTAGAGCCTCGCACGCTAACTTCCGAGTGTGCGATGAAAAATTAAAATGAGATACCCAGAAACCCGTTGCAGGTGCCCTGAAGTCGCTGACGCAAATTTTGAGGAATGTATTTGGAAAAGTATTTGGAGGAGATTAAATACATTTGGTTGTAATTGTATCTTGTACTTAAATGCTTTTTTGGAAATGTAATTAGATTTGTAATTAAATACATTTTTGACAAAGTATTTTATATTTGTATTTCGATACATATTTGGATGTATTTTGCCCATCCCTGGCGTGTAGGCACTTTCAGTTGCCCACTTCACACACTACATGTTATGTGTACTCGCACTTTATCCAGGAGATCAAAACAACCTTTAATTTTTTCTTGGTCGCAAACAAAATTAAGCATATACTGCTGGTTTCCTTCAATGTATCAATCAGTTCAAGAGGTGTCTATAATTCTCTTTCCTTCGTTTAGGTTGCAAATGGAGCTTTGAGAGTTTGTTCCTTGTTGCTGATGACCCCGTTTTGCTCCGCAGCACTCTTGCATTGACCACAGAAATACTTTTCTCCAGTTCGTCAAACAATCATGTCCACACCAAGACGTTATTGTCCGTCACATAGATGAGGCCTTGAAGTGTAAAAGGTTTGTGCAGTCAGTCACAACATTGTAACTATGCACTTTCCAATAAGCCCGGCCAGAGTACATCCTTTCGTCATTGGGGAGAAAGGAGTTTTTTTTGTTGAGGAGGAGGAAGGAGTGAAGAAGCTGGTCGTAGGCACTACCACATAACCGAGGCTGAGCTTTAATCGGGTGGCAGATTGTGCCTAGCGATGCAACTGGACAACTGGTCGAAAGGTGACCAGACGGTCTGCTAACAGCATTGGATTTCGTCCGAAAGATTCAGCTTACGTCTCGCCAACCGTCGGAAATTCTTGTCATGAATATTTATTAGTTATTTACTGGTACTTCTTTGTAAACAAGCTCACTGCCAGCAAACTTTAGCGCATTTCGGTTTTTCTCTTCTTTCTTTTTTTTTTTTTTTTTTCTTATTTGTTTTGTATCCTGCTTGCAGGTTCTTATAGGCGTATTGGCATAATTATTTTTTCGAAGAAACATCTTTTCCAGTCCTGGTCTGTTCCGGGAAAAATGAAGCCCTCATGCCATCAACCGACCAGGAAAGTGTTGAAGTCCGAATAATCAAGCGCGTCTGAATTTTCGGCATCCGAAAAATCGGTCGGCTACTGTACCGTGTCTAACCCATTTGCAGAGCTATGGCTTGCAGGAGAGGTCGTCTTTTTTCTAAACAGCGTTTTATTATGTTGTAGGGGACAATGCCCCTCCTGGCGGTGTTGGGCCAGCTCCTCCAGCTTGCCCAGCAGCAGTTCCTGCTGCCGGTGCTCCTGCTCCAGTTCACATGCGAGCTGGTGTGGCTCATGCTCCACCCATGCCGGCCGCTGATGTTGCTGCTCCAGCAGCGGACCATGTGGCAGGCCCACCGGAGGCACCTCCCCAGTGTGTAGCAGTACTTGGAGAGGTCAATGGAGAGGTAAGTTCAGAATTTCATGGAATATTCATTCCAGATATTGGGCAAGTGATTGAATTTTATGGTCTCCACAGCTCCTTGATTATGGTTATTTGTATGCTTCCTTAAATTGAACAATCGTCCTGCTTCAAAATGCTGATGAACGTAAAAAGTAGGTCCAGTCATCGATAAGATATTTCTTGCCAATTAATTGGTGCTTTTCTGTGACATTTTCTATCTGGTGTCCTCATTATATTTTTACAGGCTGTCTAGTGACCGGGAATTGTCAGGAAAATTTTAATTACTGGGAAAAATCAGGTAATTGTAAGAGATACTGTCAAAAAGCGAGCCCAGTCAGGGAAAATGAGCCGAAAATGCCGTAGAGTGTCCTGAGCAAAGACTTGAGGTTTTGGGGGCAGAAACATAGGCTATAAATTCTGCTTAGATCGGTGCGTCGGCTCTGCTCACCCAATATATAGTGTGCTGCGCGATGCAAAGAACAACCGACAAATCCAGTCCAAGCCTTGGGTTGGATTGAGAGTGCGACAGTAGGCTAGATCCAGTTAGAGAGCTCCTAGATTTAGTAACACATGGGAAAGTTGCAGAACCCAATCCAAGCCTTAAGCCGAATGTATCGAAAAGTGCATCTGGCGGCCATTTTGCCATTTGGTTATTGACAGGTGTGGTTGAGCGTCGTGTTTTCATTGTGTTTCCGGAAGTGGCCTCTTCACTGACGATGTCGGCGGCAAGAAAGTGCATCTCTGTTTTGTTTCACCCTAAAGGGAGGTGGTCAGAGTGAGCTAGAATCACTCTACGTTCCCTGAGTATCGAAACTCCCAAGCTTCATTTCAGAACCGCGTTGTGGCAGAGTAATCACACATAAACATTAGCGGAAACATGGTGCCCTGTGCTTTCAAAGCCAAGCTTGTACCGTGGAGCATCTGTATTTCAGTGAGTTCTTCAATGAGCTATCTGGGCCTGTAATAGCACTGGTTTGTTTTTATGACTTCTTTCCTCTTTTTGCTTGCTCTCTTTACTCTCAACTCACTTAAAAGGAAGGTAAGGTGGTTCTGTATCTGACGAAAGAAACACACAAATCATCTATCTGCATTTGGCCTCCAGAATAATAGATATCAAAATTATTTTTTTAATTTGATGCGCAGCACGGAGTTTCTAGGAAATTGTTTTCAAAATAGCGTTGAAGCCCCTTTTTTGCGGAGCGCGACGTCGTACCCAGAGTTCTCAGGATCCCCACTCTCGCACCCCTTTGCACCCATTGAAGCTATGCACACACACTCTTTATATTTTCATGATGGTCAGAAAAAGATTTCACAACTGGTCTCACATGCAGAGGAATATACCTGGCAAGCTTGTATTTGCACATGCTACCCATATGAGTGCACCTTATGAAAAAAAAAAGTGCACGCATGAATCTATGAGTTCCCTTTAGGCCTTCTATTTTTTAACTGGGGTAAACTTTGATATGGCAATAAAATATCGTAAAAATTATCTTGCTAAAAAAAAAAGCTTTTTCTTATGGATGAACATTCATCTAAGCTTATTTTTAGTAAAGCCATAAATAGCATAGTGGCATCTATTGTGACTGAAAATTGCATGGGATGCATAGGAAATGCAATAGATGATTTGCTATTTTCCCAAGCACCCCGGCCCGCACGCGGAGAATAGACCGATTTCATACCTAGTTTGAGTACGCCACCACTGCCGACATGCATCGTGGGAGCTGTAGTCTTTCTGCACGCGCCACAACCCTGCTGGAGGTCTGCGCGAGCAGAGAACGAGGCGGCATGAGCTGTCTCGTGAACTGGCATCTGCCTCCTACGGAATACAGTTATGGTGGCGTCACGCATGCGCGGAACGCTTGGTGAGATTGGTCTATTCTGGAAGAGACTGTCCCTCGTTTGGCCGCTCTGCCTTGATATCGCATTGCCTTGTCGCTTGCCTTCTCTTAATCCTCTGTTTTTCTACCTCATTACCTATTTTTATCTGTTCAAGTGTATTTTTTATTGCTTCTAATTGTTTTTATTCCCTTCTGCACGCAATATTTCTTGTATATGTATAGTATTTGTGTCTTTATTTTTCCTTTTTTTGACGGGAGTGATGACGGACAATGCGCCGCTTCGCGCGTCGTTCCCCAGGTGAGTATTGCCGTTGCTACCGATTCCGATCGCTCTGTTAGCTGTTAATTTTGGTTCAATTTGACCCGGGTGCAGTTGAAAGGAACCATTTATGAACACATGTCATAGAGATAGGCAGAGCTCTGAATCAACAATCGCGACGCGAGAGCCGAGTGTGCTGTGATTTGGCCGCCCGCACTCGCTCCATTGGCTCGCACCGTAGTGTATGCCTTCGAGTGCTGCTTACTTGACCAAGATACAGCACGCTGCTTTGTCACCGCGAATCATACATCTGAATGTTTGCGAAACCGTAACACCATTTGGAATATCCAACACTGAGACGCCTGACAACTGCACGCAGCGGCGTGCAGTTGTCAGCACTTGGAAAAGGGTGTTTGTAACTGACATCCGCTTACCAGATAGCGCTGTTCACACATATGCAACCGAGTAAGACCGAGAGAGACGAGACCGGTTTTGAAGCCTCTTGCGACGTGTAGGGACCGGAAGTGCTGCAACAGAGCTGGTCCTAAGACGTCGCAAGAGGCTTAAAAACTGGTCTGGTCTCTCTCGGTCTTATTCGGTTGCCTATGTGTGAGCAGCGCTTAAACGGCTACTCTACCGATTTTTCCATTGTCTCCGATTTGCTTGAAATTTTGCTTAACTAACCAACAAACATCGCGAAAATAGTATCCCAAATATTAGGTCAAAATATTGTTTTTTTCGCGAAGTTATTGAATTTACAGTTTTGGTCCTCACCGTGTTTTTCAAGCTCGAAGTCTCTACTGGCAACAATGAAAAAGTGACGTCAGTGGAAGGCAGGGGTTCACTCTTTGGGCTGTAGATTTCGTTTTAAACTGATTCGAAGCAGTTTCATGGTGTCAAATGAATGCTTGGGAAGCTCGCTGCAGTAGCCGCGCTCCAGCACGGAACAAATGATTGGCATATTCTATTTTTTGGCTGCTTGCTCGACTGGCAAGCCTGCCTGCCACTGACGTCACGGCCCTGAAAAGCGCGCGTATATTTGAATGTTGGTTTCTGCATCATTTTCATTTGCCGATTTCGCAATAACTATTATGAATTTCGCGATTCTAAATAGCATACCGGAGAGAGTAAAGGCCGGGGAGTCAGAAAATATAGTTAGTTGAGGTAGCTCAAAAAATCGGTGGAGTACCCCTTTAAGCGCATACAAGCAGCGACGATGGGCCACCGGCGCTTGCGAAGGGCTCGCGCCGCAGCGTGCAATTGTCTGGCACCTTAGCATTGCATTTGCCTCAGCTTCGCAAACATTCGGACAAATGGTTCGGAGCAAAAAGGCTGCGCGCTGTATAATGGTCAAGTAAGCGGCACTCGAAGGCATACGCTGCAGTGAGAGTCGTCGGAGTGAGTGCGGGCGGCCAAATCACAGCTAGCGCACTCGGCTCTCGCGTCGCGATTGTTGATTCAGAGCTCTGCCTACCCCTATGACATGTGCACAGGTGTTCATAAACGGCTCCTCTCTACTGCACGCGGGTCAAACAAACCAGAACGAGGAGCTAACAGAGCGATAGGAATCGTTAGCAATGGTTGTACTCGCCCGGGGAACAACGCGCGAAGCGGCGCATTGTCCGTCGTCACTCCCGTCAAAAAAAACAAAATAAAGATGCAAATAATATATATATATACAAGAAATATCGCGCACAGAAGAGAATAGAAACACTTACAAGCAATAAAAAATACACTGGAATAGATAAAAAATGGTAATGGAATCGAAAAACGGAGGATTAAGAGGAGGCAAGCAACAAGGCAATGCGATCTCAAGGCAGAGCGGCCAAACGAGGGACAGTGTCTCCCACAATTCCTCGAGCGCCGGCCGAGGCGCTTGGGGGATTTCACAAAAGGGCTATTGGACAGGACGAGCGTATTGATAACAAGAATCAAACTTGAGGAGGAGAATTGAAAAAGACTGACAATCGCACACCCCCCAGATGGTTGTTTTTCCGTCCTTTTTCTTTTTCTTCCTATGGTTGAAACTGAATTGTCTGACATTTTCTCCCCTTAGCTTACATCAGGAGTCTCCAACCTTTTCGGTTATGGCGCCGGATGAGCAATCTGTCGCAGTACCGAGGGCCAGAAAAATATATTGATTACAATAGAAGAAAATTTAGATAAATAAACCTAGATAAATATTTAAAGACAGAATTTGTTGAAAAACCCTAATGGTTAATGAGTATGTATACATCAAATTACCATTTAATATTTAGCTAATTATGACAGTACACAACAGTTGTGACCATGAAAACTTGCCTGGCATAAATCAAAGTGCACGGGAACTTTGGCAGATTCACGCAGGGCAAGAGGTTAAAGAGAATGATAAAACTAATGCTGAGAGTATGCAATAGTTGTGGCAGAGGAAGCTAAGCATGATATCTTTGAGAATGCAATGGTATTTTAACATAATTCCGCAGACATGAAGCAGGGGCTAAAAAAGGCAATGCTAGTGGTGACAATGTGGAATTATCATATGGTGAGAGGACCCTTCTTGCAATGCAGTTTCTTTCGTTCTTTCTGGTATCCTAGTTTTTGTATTTACAGTGTGTCGCACCATCATTTCTTTGCGCGCACTTGTTTCCGTGTCACTAGCGGCGGGTTCGCTGGAAGCGGCTTGCAAGCCCGGCTTTAGTTAGAAAACCGCAGCCAGCCGAGGGCCGGTCGGAAGACTTCCGCGGGCCGTATCGGTTTGGAGACCTTTGGTCTATGTCGTAAGGTGTTTGCATCCACACTATAGACCGACACGCTGTTTACAAACAAGCCTGCATTTGCCCACACCAGGTGTGGGCACTGCGCGTGCGGAGAAACCAGATCTGCGTGAGATGAAGCTTTTGCACATGCGCCGTGGCGACAACAGCGCCACCGCAGAGGCGTGACATCGGAGCCGCGTGTTGGTCTATAGGGAAAAAATGATAAAATTCATTGTGATCAATCTGTTAGGAAACCGATTTATTCAGTCCCTCCATTCAAAGAGCCATCATAGCACCAGATTTTTGTGGTAAATGCTATTTAACCTATACATACATCTATTTCTAGGTTCACCTTGGCCATGGTGTTCTAGTGGAAAAGGAGAAGCTTTCATACATCATGGGAGCCCGGGGGGACTCCATGTTCATTAAGGAGGCGACCAAGCTGGTCTTCGGCCCGGAAAACCTGAATGGCCGAAGTACGACTGGGGTGCCATGCCGGCGCCTTAAGGGCGCCGTGGCCAAGAGGGCGCTGACACCAGCCAAGTTGGGAGCAGTCCGGAGTAAGTGCCCACTTTTCACAGGTGTCTCATACTTGAGACAATCGAGCCTGATGGCTAATAAGACAAAATTAATGGGATAAAATATTCCAAGGCTTTCTGATGTTTCAGTGTTAAAGGCTGTTGAAGGGTCATAGTTCGACTAGCTCTAGCCTTAGGAAGAAAAATAATGATCTTGTCACGGTCATCTAGGTCGCTTGGTGGTTTGATGTATTCACACTGTGGAGGTTTTATAGTAACATGCTCTGCGTTGAAAATATCTGCTAATCCCCACAAGTTTTGGAGGAGGTCCCTGATATCAGAGGCCCGCTCGCAGGACTTCCTGCTGGCTCCTGGAGTAACAGTGAGCCCCTCGTATCTTTTTTAGAAAAACTGTACTGGGAGGCACCTATTCTCTCTTTTGTAGCGAACAGGCCACTAGCAAAGTTGTGAAAGTCAGTCTGTTTGATCACTAGAACTGCTGCAACCCAACTATGTTTGGCTCTGTCCTTTCTTGTACTGCCCATATTTTCTGAACCGCCTTCTCGTCGTGGGTGTTCATCCTTTCTAGTCTATTACAGGCTCAGTTTTCTTACCAGAGAAGTATCTCGTATGAATGGACCATTAGAGGGTCATGACACGGATATTAAATTAGTTAAATGATTCTTGATGTGAAATCTGTGTTGGAAATATATATACATGCCCATAAAGAACAATTGCGCCTCAATCTTTCTTTTGCACAAAAAATGCTGGCCGAGAATTGTGTGTTCAGTGCTGCTTTCACTCGTTTCCATGTTGACATTGTGGGGCATGAAATATATTCGAGGTTCTAGGCAATCGGAGGCCCATGTTCATTACTGAAAATAGATAATTGGTTTTATAGAACATACTTTTATTTTAATTAACAGGCAGGCAAGCTGGTTTAGGATACACGTGGTAACCCGGGAACGTGGTGACAAAAAGGGACAGACAGACCCGAAGCTCTGGAGCTTTATGTGTTTCTTTTCCTTTTTGTCCCCCCGCTCCAGGGTCTATAATTTTTACAAGCACTGAAATGCAAGGAACACACTGTTGCAAGCAAACTTCAAGTGCATAGTTGTGGAAGGTCACACTAGGTATGTTCGATTAGCCTGAACCGGCCGATCTACAGGGTGAAACAAGGAGACGGCAGGCTCTTTAAGTCGACCGGAAAATTCGGTTTCTTAATCTATCGCGCTACGACTTTGTGCAGCGTTGCCCACAGATGGTGCATTCTTTTTTGTAAAATTTGCAAAGAGCGAGCTTACCTGAGGAAAAAGTAAAGAAAGAAAAAGGCTTAGCTCCTACGGGAACATAGTTAAGTCACTGGTCTTCAGACAACACTTCGCCGTTTCGCACGGGACACAAGAGATGGCGCAACGAGCGCCGCCAACGAACAAGCATACGGCGCTGAGAGCCAGCATCTTTAGCAGACTATCTTTTCGACTCAAAAGCGACGCGCGTTCCGCAGGCGGCGACAGTCGCAGAAACAAAAACAGGCTCGGTAACAACGAGGAACTGCAGTTCCTTGTCTGCTATATACGCCGACTCTCGGCGTCGTCTGCTCGTTCGTTGGCGTCAGTTGGCGTCACGACCGCTTGCGCCATCTCTTGTCTCCCGTGCGAAACGGCACCGTGCCGTTTGCAGACCGGTGGCGTAGCTGTGTTTCCATAGGAGCTAAGCCTTTTTCTTTCTTTACTTTTTCCTCAGGTAAGTTCGCTCTTTGCAAATTTTACAAAAAAATGCACCATTTGTGGGCAACGCTGCACAAAGTCGTAGCGCGATAGGTGAAGAAACCGAATTTTCCGGTCGATTTAAAGAGCCTGCCGTCTCCTTGTTTCACCCTCTAGTTCTGGTAGTGCACGAACTGACGCATTCGATTCAACCGTAAGTTGCATGGACGTTGAACTGGCCTGTTCGATTTATCCCACTGCTACACAAGTTCAGCCTCCGTTCCACAGAATCTTAAGCTGGTCGGAGTTGGTTCAGCGTTCATGCAGTAACAGACAGCACCTTTTCGGTCTTTCGGAGGTCAGTTACGGCGTCGTTTGTAACGATGCAGCTTAACTTCGCGTAGCCGCGGCCCGACCCTTGCACTGCTGCTGCACTCCTTCGAACTCGGTCTGAACTGGTTCAAAACTTTCTGGGCAGATTGTACATACCTTCCGTATTTACACGATTGTAAGTCGACCCCCCCCCCCCCCCCCCATTGCACATCAGCGGAAAAACAAATCTGTAGATCAGAGTAGCGATGTGGGCGAGTTGGTTCATGCTTAGAAATAATGGAAACAGCGAGCAAACGACAAGGACGGGAGGAAAAGGAGTACACAGGACGAGCGCTGAACCGACAACTGAATATTTATTGAAAAGGACCCAACGAAGAAAACACCCACAAAAAAACACACTCGCATCAACACGTGTCCATGAAAGTAATCTCCTTCTTATGTAAATACACAGAAGTTTGACTCACGCAGTTCTGTTCCCCCTCCTTCTTTATTCCATACGCTTCTAAAATTTCCCTGGCTGTTTTATCTGCTCCCCTCCCCATGATTGTGATCTTATTGAAATCAGGATGACATTTGCGTGTTCCGCAGTGCAGGGGCAAATGCCCTCCTGCTGTTGAACTAAGCGACCAGTCATGTTCGCGTGCCCTTTCATTTATGCTACGGCCCGTTTGCCCGATGTAAACTCTTCCACAGCTTAACGGGATCCTGTACACCACTCCGATCGCACAATCCACGTACTTCTTTCTGTGGTTTACAGTGCATTGGTTCCCACCCCCCCTCCTCTCGGCTACTTTAGAACAAAGGTGTGCCAGCTTACGAGGCGCCGAAAACACGACAGGGACATCAAACCTCCCCGCCACCTTTTTCAGGTTGTGGGAAATTCTGTGCTGATACGGGATAACCTGAGGTCTCTTGCTAGGTCTATCCAGCCGCTGATGAGGTCCCCCCTTAATCTTTCTTAACAGCGTTTCCGCTACCGCCAGCAAAACAGAAGAAGGGTATCCCCCTGCTGCAAGCCGCACTGTCTGCTGTTCAAAGCTCTCTGCCATAGAATGGGGACAGGACTTATCAAGGGCAGCCTGCATACACGAAGACGCTATGCTTCGTTTGACGAGCTTTGAGTGGGCGGAGTCGAAGGGCAGAAGTCCCTTTTTCGTACGAGGATGGTAGGCCCAACATACGTGACTTCCTGTGAACTGTAGTTTTAAATCTAAATACTGGAGGCAGAACCCATCTTGGAGTTCATGAGTAAACCTCACGGCCGTATTCTTAAACGGGCCTCGACTCGACACTCTACCTCGACTCACTGGAGTGGAGGAAAGCAGCTCGCCTCCACTCGAGGAGCCATCGGGCTTCACAGACGCGCCTTGGCGTTTCCTCGGCTGAGGAGCTCCTCGAGAACACTTCCTCCACTCGAGGAAGCTCGAGGAGACGTGAAAGGCGTCTGGTTACGAGGTTGTAGTACAAAACGAAGTTGAAAACAGTATTTTGGTGTGAATTATGAACATATTAGTTCATTTTATTTGAAGGGACACATTTTACTAACATTGAATTGGGAGTCTGCAAGATTTCTGCTTCGCAGCGCGCATGTTTTATGCGTTGCTGCCGGTTTTCGGACAAACAGCCACAAGCGTTCCCCAGTCTGGCAACGGTGGCGGCCGCTCTCCAGCTTTTGCGTCGTAGAGGCAGCTGTAGCTCGCTACCGTCGTTCGTCTCTGCGTCTCGCCCGTTCTTCGCCGTCTCACCTCGTCGCACCGCTTATCTGCTTCGCTGTCCCCGCCTAGAACGAGCATTTTCACCCTTCCTCTTTCTTCAGAGTCCTACTAGAGTGCCTTGCCCTACAACGATGTCGTTCAACGAAGGTGACAAGAAGGGGCGAGTGGTTCCACGAAGGAGGGGAGCTTCTTCGTCGTTCTACTAACAACTCCCCGAAAGAAGCTAAAATTGACGCGTAGAAGTGTCTGCACCAAGTATAAGCGCCAGCCGCATGTCCGCCCACGAGTGTTGGGACAACGGTAAACCCAAGTGGAAGAAAACAGACGCCGAGAAGAATCAGGGCATCCACGCAACAGGTGTGTAAGCAATTTCTATATTTGGGCACAATAACGCAACGGGTTCGCAAGATCACATGACAGGACGTGGGTACTAAATAACTCTGCAAGGGACTTTGCTGTGGCCACCTGCAGCTAGTCAAGCACGTTACTGTCGAGGCCGTAGGTGGGCAGTGACGGTGAATTCTCGCTATCTTTGGTGATTCTTGTGCCGACATCGACATCTTACTTTGCGTGTTGTGCTATATCCAAGCGAAAATTACCCTGCGAACATTCTGGTTGCGCCACACTACCTTAGCCTCCGGCCCCTTTCTTGAGATTAGAGAGGAAACCTGGACGTATAAAGAAAAACGCGACGCACGAACTGACACTAGTGCACGTAGAAGTTACGCTAAGTAGGAGTTTCGACTATGTCAATTAGACCTAGCACCTCATCTCCTTGTGTGCTAATCTTTTGAAGAAAAAAAAATCTTGTGCTGGTTTAATTAACTACCAGCTCTCATTTTTCAATTGTAACCTCCTAAGAAATGCCATTATGTGAACATGAGACTTGCCGGAGTCCAGTTGTTGACAGATGTCTTTTTTCAGGTGTCCATGTTAGTGTGCAACCATTGTCATTTATTTGCGAGGTTAACCAGCGCATTGTACTGGCATGATTAAGCTGGCACAAATTTAATATGGGTAGAAGTATACATTATTGATTTGAAAAGTTGTGTGTCTACAATATGACTGTTGTCGATGATCACATTAAGCTACTCCAGTATTTTCCATGCATATCAAGAAACAGCACAGGTATGACATCACTTGTTTTGCATTTATTTCTTCCAGTTAAGTGTCGAACAACAAATTGTACCGCATAAGTTGTAGTATGATTCGTTTTTCTTTCTGCGTTGTGCTCTGTACATCTCAACTCATGGATGCTGTCACAGGATATTCTTCGGCCTTTCATTGCAGGAGGGGGCACTGGTGTCGCACCCGCTGAACAATGAGCCCGTCCCTCCATCTTGTGGGGCACTGGTGTCCCACATGGCAATGCGGCTGCCAAGCCCGTACAACAGTGGCAGCGCCCGCGCTGGTTGGCCGGTGCTCTCAATGCTGCCAGCCGCCATTCCCGAAGGCACAGTGAACGAGCATGACGACTGGCATGATGCTTGTAAGTTTTCGATTGCATTTGCTACGTACCCATGATGGTTAGTTGCTACTTGATCACACAGCTTCCAATGTTTATTTATAAAAAACCTGTCTATGCTCTTCCGTTTATTATTTCGATTTTGGCATGCTGTCTCGTAGGAACGCTAAAAACTGTCACAATGAGCCACATTTTCATGAATGCGACTTGTTAGGGGTGCCACGTAGGAACACAGTAAATTCCTTGGGTCTGAATAATGACATGTTTATTGACGAATACACCACACGTGTGCCTGAGGGCCCACAAGGTCCGAGATAACAGCGCTGTTTCTTTTGACGGTATCACCATTTGGAGTCTGCCCTGCCGCTACTGACAGTATCACGGAAAGGAAAGGGTCACAACAAGGAAGGAAGACTTTTATGTTTACCAACAGTTGGCATTTAACATTTCTGTAATGAGGTCGTTGTGAGTTTCTACCAGTTCTCCGGTGTCTTCACCGTGTTTGTAACACTCGGCGTCAATGTGTTGTGCTTGCCTAGATTCACCTGCCTCACCGCTGCTGGACTGGGGTGGCATCATGGAGGTTGCGGTTGCTGCGCCACCAACCAAGCCCCCGCCTCCTCTACCTCCTCAGCCGCCACGTGTGGTTGTCCGAGTGAAGACAACTAAAGGCCGCACCAACTGGAGGAGCTGCACCTGCTGCAGGTGTAGCTACGTCAGTGTCAGGTTGCCTATTAACAGACGCAGGCCCAGGTTTTCCATCAGCAGCAGCGTAACAAGCTGGTTCGAGCTTGAGCTGCTTCAGCTCAACAAACTAATCGCGCTGCAACAACTGCTTGTTCTCGGGGCCCAGCCACAGTCAGTAGGCTGATTTATTCGATTTGTTTCGTCTTCCTCTTTAGTAATTACAGTGTTTTACATTCTCTTTTATTTTTAAGAATGCTTCATTTTGCTTGCTTCATTTTATCCCTGACCTGAAGTTGTTACAAGTATTGACCGTATCTCGTTCAGTAAAGCCTACCATTTTTCTAACTTGTTTCTCGATTGGCTATTTGTAGTGAACATTTTATGCAAAAGGGTAGTTACGTAACAGTAAGAAAGCACAAAACAAACAGAGGGACAAAAACAGACATGTACAAGCTTTCAGTTTACAACAACATATATTTGAAGACTTTGACGAGCGTGTTGGGACAGATGTAACAGTAAGAAAGCACAAAACAAACAGAGGGACAAAAACAGACATGTACAAGCTTTCAGTTTACAACAACATATATTTGACGCCAGCGAAGTCTGCACCAACAACCGTCGGTGGGGAAAGGGGGAACGAGCAAGAGGGAGAAAAGAAGGGAGAGAAGGTTGAGAGGGAAGAAAAGGGGGGAGGGAAGGGAAGATAGCGTTTCCGCATACGAAGCTGATTGACGGCCGAAGGCCGAGGGGGGGTCTTGTTGTTCAAGGTTGTGCAATTGGAGTCCGAGAAAACGCCGGCCTCAGAAACACCAGTTCTGGTTTTGTCAACGAGAGGGATGGGGAAGCAATGTTATTCTTGGTGGTAGTCATCCTATAAGCTTCAATTATCTCCCTCCCATAGCGCTCCCGGTGCCCCCCAACTACTTTGGTCTCGTTGAACAAAGGCGTGCATGCCTGGCACTCCTTACCGTGAACTATAATAGGATGCAATGACCCCTCTGGCTGTGACGCGCATTCAATGTGGTGTTCTCGGAGGCGATCATTTATGCATCGGCCTGTTTGGCCGATATATTCCGCGCCGCAGGTCAAAGGAATCGAGTAGACTTTTTCTTTTGCGCATCGAACGAATTGAGAGCCGTGTTTTTTTGCACATGCTGGGGGGGAACTGGCGTTGTTAACCAGTTTGCACATGGAACCCAGTTTGAACCTGCATTTGAAAATTACCTTGGTGCCAAAGCGGGACGCGAGAGACTTGACGCGGTGCGCCACGTTATGCATGTAGGGAATGCAGGCGATCCTCCCGCCCGAAGCAGCCCGTGAGGTGCGGGGAGTCCGATTTACGATGAGCCTCTGCGTGACAGAACTGAGTAGGTCCATCGGGTAACCTGCCTTGAGAAGGCGGTTAAATTGTGTTTTCACACTCGAGGTTGAGTGGTGACTGCACGACCTGCTGCGTGCTGAGGTGATCAACGAAGTGACCACCCCCGTCTTAACGGACCTGGAATGGGAGCTGGAAAAGGGAGGAACTGGTTTCTCCGAACGTTGCCGAAAAGCCCAGCAGATACCCGTCGCAGACGTATTCAACCTGATATCTAAGTACTGCAGTCCCTCCTCCGTGGGGTCCTCTCTCTTAAAGCTGAGGCTGCCTGCCGCGCTGAGAAAACAAGGCGAAATAGAATGGACCGGGGTTCCTGTGGGGTGAATTACAAGATAGTCATCCACATAGCGCACTACCTGACACCCGGGCACGATGCTCCGTAGTTCCTCGTCGATTGTCCTATCAACGAAGGAAAGATAGATTTCACTCAGCACTGGTGCCAGACAAGACCCAATGCATACACCTGATTTTTGAATAAACACTTCTCCGTTCTGCTCAATCATTGTAGAGCGGAGGTAAAGATGGAGCAACTGGATAAACCCAGACAGTGGAATGCCTGAAGCGTTCTGGAACCTGCACAGGCCGAACTCATTGATGGCCTCATCAACGCACTTAATTAGGAAAGGAATGTCTAAACTATAGTACATATCCTCGATGTCGTAAGAAAACACTGACAGTGGAACAGGCGCGTTATGTAAGGGGGTCAAAACCGTAATTAGCTCGTTAGAGTTACGAATTCGGAACGGCTGGGAAGGGGTGAGAAGGGAGAGGTGTTTTTGGAGAAAAGCGCAAGGGGCTTCTGCCAGCTTCCGCCTTCCGAAACAATGGAGCGGAAGGGTAATTCCGGTTTGTGAGTCTTCGCTGAGAAGAACAGGGATAAGTACTGCTTGGATGGTTTCATGACGGAACTTTTGAGTATCGGGAGATTAAGCTCGGAGCACAGCTCTTTAACTCTGGATCGAACAGACCCCGAAGGCCGCCCCTTTACTCGACGAAAGTTTTTGTCAAGAGCTTGTTCTACCCTCTGCCGGTACTGTTACATAGTTACGTCAGCTTTAAATCTATTCTTCTAAAACTTAAAAAGTAACCGAGTATTTTTTTTCTTACTAATTACATTGTTTGTATGTTTAGACAATGGGAAGTTAGTCAGCCCCAGTGAGCAACTTATCTCCGCTGTAGACGAGATATTCAGCCGGTGTCGTACCACAGCTATCCTGGGGTCTTTAACTTAAATCACAGTAGTGATACACAACTGCATGCTATTACAATGTTCATCCACATCGATACAGGCAGAGGCAGAGATTGAACTCAAGATTCCTATGTTCAGCTGTGCGAGCTTTCACTCCACGTGCTCCAAGCTGTGATCCGTTAATGCAGTCGACCACCGATCCCCTTGATGGAAATTAGGAATCTGTTTGAATGTACAGCCAGGTGTTTCCTAAACATTGCCACTGTTATTTATGTGATGTCCCTTTTATTATTGTGTAGTCCATGTGCAGCCTCGCTCATTAAATGCTGTTGTCCCAGAGTTTTGCCATAGTTTTCATTGAGTTAAGACGTCTCATTTCCTGTCCAGGGGTTTGTGCCTCGCAATCCTCTATGAACTTGCACCGCCTACCAGAGTAATGTCGACACCACATTGACGAGGCTTGCCCACTGCCTTTTCATTGCGGAGGTGGCGCCGTGTCACAGAGCTTTCGGTTGCTTGTCCAAAGATCCCCCAGGTGGTCAAAATTAATCCTCAGTTCTCTGCTGGGGCGTGCCAGACGCCCGTCGTTGGTTTGGCACGTAAAACCCCCAAATTTGACTTCACTGCCTTTTCACTGCACACTACTACAGTGCCGACGTAGCAATTGGGCCCAAGTTTGCAGCTGACCACACAGTGATACAGTAATTGAGCAGCGGTTCCAGCTAAACCCTGGTACGGTGCTCACCTCATGCATGCTCGCATTCAGTAATACGTAGTGTGATGCCGTCAGTTTGAGTGCATGGGCCCTGCATGCTTGTGTAAGTAACTGTTGGGTAGGACACCCTTGACTGCATAACATCCGAAGGTGTCCTCACAAGGAATTGCTGCGCTATTGTAATATTTATTCTAACCGAAAGCTCTTTATGTGGGGTCACAGCTGCAAGACATTATTTCAGACATTCTCATGTATAAGTTTATTTCGAACAAATGTGCACTGAACAACTCGCTGAAAAGTCTCGAGTCTGTCACGGCAAAATTTTGAGTTATTTTAATGTAATTACCTGAAGCTTCTTACTTTCTTTGTATCCTGCTACCCCCCTGCTTTGTGTGATGACAAATATTGAATTGTTCTCGAGCAATATGTTTCCACAACAAAGAGGGCAAGTTGGTCTTGCTTCTTTTGGAAGATTGATAAAACAGCAACCACCAGCATAGTTTCAAACACTCGTCCAGCGGAAACCTGAGCAGAACAAAGACATTGCAACAATCTGTGGTGACCAACTAGCTGAGAAACCGGCGGATTTGTTTCGGTTCAAATTAGAAAGTGTGTGGCCATAGTATTAGGTTGATTTGTTTCTGGCCCGATTGCATTCTGAGCTTTAACATGGCCAGTGACTTGATTCTTCAGTGACCTAAGCTAAAAAGGGCATGCTCTGCATTCAGTTCCTACTGGAAACACCACACGAGTTGAGCCCGCACCCATGCCCCGTTGAATCTGTCCACGGGGTCTGGAGTCGATGGGAGATGAGACTGCCTTCAGCATCGCCAGTGGGGGGTGGGACTGGTAGAGTGGGAAGTGGCTCGTTCTGCAGGTGGGCCAAGTTTTGCAGTGCAAGTCCACCAGTGATCATCACAGCTGACCATTCAGGCTTGTGCTGCTAGCACATGTCGAGGCACGGAAAGTGCCTAGGCCTGCTGCTCTGAGTTCCTAGTCCAGAAGTGGGCCTTTTGGTACCTACATAAGACAAAAATGAAGAACAATACAGCACAATTATTGTTTGAATAGAAAATGTGGGACTAGTTTGTGGAGTAGTGTATGTCCGATTAATGCTCAGACTACTGTTTTCGATCGAAAGTGCTGTGTATGATAACACTCTTCTTCAGGTGTACACACACAGCTTTTTGTCGTGAGTGGATAATGTCCCTTCGCGCACATCTTAAGCTTCAGAAAGTATCTTTTAGATGGCTGCAGGCATCAGTCCGGTTCGGATGGTATGCTGTACGATATGGACTTTGGTGCTATAGTTGTATTTTCAGTACACTCTGCTGCTTGCCGAAGGATGTCAACCTGCGAATGGTGTGGTATTGGTGTATGTTTCCTACATTATTGTATATTTCTGTGGACTCGTAAGCTGCGGTCTCATTTAAGCAACAAATGCCAAGAACCAACAAACAACCAACCTCGATGAACAACAAATGTTATTGAGCAGTGGGTGTTCGCCGTGCAGTTTGGTTTACACGACACAAGCACATGCAGACACAAAAACTGTTTACATATGGGATTGCTGTAGTTAACAATTGCACAGACAACTTAGTGAATGCCACCAAATGAATGCTTTCATGTGTATGTAGAAAGTAAACATTCGCTCATCATTTTCAGTTTTAATTTAATTTTATTTTACGTTTTCATGTCTGAGACTCTGACGATCAAAAAGGTTGATCTGGGATGAGGCTGTGTTGCAACACACATTGGCTCATCCCACATTCACTGGAAATGTGCTTTGGTCATGATCATTCTTGCAAGGAGGGTGCGCTCGGGCCGCTACTATCATTGTGCTCGGCAACCCGATAGGGAGTTGGTTTTATTTTAACGTATTTCTGTGCTCTCACAAGAGTCGGCAACCGTTTATTGACATTTTTTTTTCTTCATAAGAACGGGAGTACGTTCACGCTCGGTCGTGCAAATTGTCGCCGCATACAGATTTGTTTTAAAGTTTTGATTGATATCGTTACGTCAGAGTTTAGACCTACGATATCGCATCTCAGCGTACAGTTTGATTAATTAAGTTTGGGTAACGCAAACAACAGGGGTGAACTTACCTGCACGTTGATGGAGAAGTATCCATTTCTGTTTCGAGAACACTTCCACATCGGGACCGCCGGGTCCTCTTATCAATGCACCCAGTCGCCCCTGGAAACTTCATTTCGCAGCAGCCCCGCACGAACGCATTAAAGTTCGCTGCGCCTTGCGGGAGCTTCACCGAGCGGGTGAAAATGGTCCGTGCGAGGAGCCGCGAAACTCGCTCCGCAATCCGGCACACAGTCGGCTGCGGCATGTTCACATGGTTCCCGTAACAACTTGGAACGTCCTGGTACCATAAAAGCTCAAAGCAACGAGGAGCTGCAGCATCGTTGAGGGCGGCAGGCCCTGAGTACTCGCGCTCCTGGCAGAGACAGCAGAGTGCTCGCCGGTCGCCTTCGTGAAGCGGCACCGCACAGGAAATCCGCAGTCACTGAAGTGTTCCAGCGGGTTCAGGCGTTCTCTGAAACTTCGTCTCGTCACACGTCTCGATTCGCTGTCGCCTGCGTCGTCGTAGAGGATCTCTTCTGCGCTTAAAACGAAGTGCACGAACTCCGCGAACGACTCGCCGGCCGCCATGACACCCCAAACTCAAGTCGAGGAGCGGCTCGAGGAAGCGACAGAGCTACCTTGAGATTCTCGAGGAAAGAGTCGAGTATTTCCTCGAGTCGAGGAGCGTTTGGAGTGGAGGTCGGTTTATGAAGCGAAAAACCGGCCTCGAGTGGAGTTTCGAGTCGAGTTTGAGTCGAGTTCGAGTCGAGGCCCGTTTATGAATTCGGCTGTCAGTCTCCCAGAGTTTTTTGCAAAAACTTCCATCACCTTTTTGACAACCTGATCCTCGAGGACCCCCCCAGACGATTCAGTGAGCACGAGGTAATCGTCCACATATCTGAACACTTTCCTAACGCTGTTTCCGTCCAAATTTTCTACAATAGCTCGATCGCACATGGCCAAATAAATGTCGCAGAGAATGGGCGCTACACTTGAGCCTATACATATTCCTTCGTTCTGCAAATAGTAACCACCGCCAAACAGGACAAACGTCGGTTGTAAATAAAACTCCAACAGTTCCAGAAAGCCATCAACCCCCACCCCACTTGCGTTCTGAAATGGAATCATTGATGTCGAGGATTTGTTTTATTCCGTACCCCATGAGCGCCTCTTTGCTTCCGTGCGTGAGTGTATCGATAGAAACGGGGTGATTCCATTTCAGAACGCAAGTGGGGTGGGGGTTGATGGCTTTCTGGAACTGTTGGAGTTTTATTTACAATCGACGTTTGTCCTGTTTGACGGTGGTTACTATTTGCAGAACGAAGGAATATGTATAGGCTCAAGTGTAGCGCCCATTCTCTGCGACATTTATTTGGCCATGTGCGATCGAGCTATTGTAGAAAATTTGGACGGAAACAGCGTTAGGAAAGTGTTCAGATATGTGGACGATTACCTCGTGCTCACTGAATCGTCTGGGGGGGTCCTCGAGGATCAGGTTGTCAAAAAGGTGATGGAAGTTTTTGCAAAAAACTCTGGAGGACTGAGGTTTACTCATGAACTCCAAGATGGGTTCTGCCGCCAGTGTTTAGATTTAAAACTACAGTTCACAGGAAGTCACGTATGTTGGGCCTACCATCCTCGTACGAAAAAGGGACTTCTGCCCTTCGACTCCGCCCACTCAAAGCGCGTCAAACGAAGCATAGCGTCTTCGTGTATGCAGGCTGCCCTTGATAAGTCCTGTCCCCATTCTATGGCAGAGAGCTTTGAACAGCAGACAGTGCGGCTTGCAGCAGAGGGATACCCTTCTTCTGTTTTGCTGGCGATAGCGGAAACGCTGTTATGAAAGATTAAGGGGGGACCTCATCAGCGGCTGGATAGACCTAGCAAGAGACCTCAGGTTATCCCGTATCAGCACAGAATTTCCCACGACCTGAAAAAGGTGGCGGGGAGGTTTGATGTCCCTGTCGTGTTTTCGGCGCCTCGTAAGCTGGCACACCTTTGTTCTAAAGTAGCCGAGAGGAGGGGGGGTGGGAACCAATGCACTGTAAACCACAGAAAGAAGTACGTGGATTGTGCGATCGGAGTGGTGTACAGGATCCCGTTAAGCTGTGGAAGAGTTTACATCGGGCAAACGGGCCGTTGCATAAATGAAAGGGCACGCGAACATGACTGGTCGCTTAGTTCAACAGCAGGAGGGCATTTGCCCCTGCACTGCGGAACATGCAAATGTCATCCTGATTTCAATAAGATCACAATCATGGGGAGGGGAGCAGATAAAACAGCCAGGGAAATTTTAGAAGCGTATGGAATAAAGAAGGAGGGGGAACAGAACTGCGTGAGTCAAACTTCTGTGTATTTACATAAGAAGGAGATTACTTTCATGGACACGTGTTGATGCGAGTGTGTTTTTTTGTGAGTGTTTTCTTCGTTGGGTCCTTTTCAATAAATATTCAGTTGTCAGTTCAGCGCTCGTCCTGTGTACTCCTTTTCCTCTCGTCCTTGTCGTTTGCGCGCTGTTTCCATTATTTCTAAATCTGTAGATGCGCATTTTACTGCGAACACGCGAAAATGGCAAAGTATCTGTTTCGAAAGCCAAGCCTCCAACACGCGATCGATGCCTTCTGGCGTGCTTTGGCTGCGCATGCACGCGCGAGGTGCATGAGATGCGCAGGCATTATCGAAACTGGGAAGTTTACGCTGGAGGCGGGACAACTGAAGCTGCTCCCTGTCGTTCTCACTCCGTCCACGACTAGACTACGACTCGTCCGCACTGAGGATATCAGTCCCGTCATCATCACTGCCACCTTCTCGAAGCACATCGGTGGCGGCGTCCAACAAAATCTCGCACTTCGCAAATGACAGGATCAACCGCATCTTCTGCGCTTGCTCGGTGATCGCGTTGGACGTCACGGGTAGGGTCAGATTGCACACTTTTGCAGCGTACGTTGCAAGCCTGACTTCCAACTCCGGAACCAGACTTTGGCCTACGGAAGCCTCTTTGTTTGCCGTCACAGTTTAACAGCCCGCGCCACTGCTGACTCCACTGGAGCATCACCCGCTACTACGGGTCGAACATGCGTCGAACAGCGCAGTTGTTGGTTGCTTCTGAGTGAACGAGCACTGAAAACCTAAACTGCCCGGATCACCCGTGTCAATACAAAAAGAAACCTAGTTAGCGCTCTAGCATGATCTCGTCACTCGATCAAACGATGTGCTACCGTGAATCGCACGAAAAACTGCGAAAAGCCGCGGGGTGAGTGAGCCGGTGAGGCTGTTCTTCCAGCGGCCTTCGGAGTGGCTCTTACAAGAAGTGCCGCCACCCCCCGGGAGTCGGGCGCGCCGTGCGCTGTTTACCGCCATATATTTTAGTTAATTTCCGAATCGCTATCAATAATACTCGTTCACGCGAATAAAAAATAATCTGTAAAATGAGCACGAAGAATAGTGCAATGTTAGAGTTATAGCCGGCTGAACTCGTAACAAACCGAGGTATTCATGATATCGCGATTGTCTCGTTTTTCCAACGGTGGTTCGATTATAAGTCGACCCCCCCCCCCCCCCCACACTTCAGATTTTCAAAAATTGAAACAAAAGTCGACCTGCATTCGTGTAAATACGGTATTGTTTTAAGCAGACTGCCTAATTACGTTGCTCTTGGGGGTTACATGGTATCACAACATATTAACAAAGCATAAATTGTAGTGAAAATTGCTTCAATTATAATTGCAGGAAGTAAAATATCTAATTTTTCAGGCAACTATAGACATACATGAGAGCAATACATGACTTATTGTTGTATTCTTTTCCTTTGCAGATGCCTTCAACGAGTACATCCGGAGACATCCTCGGGAGGCATCTCCGGGGAAGAGGGCAGCCCAGATAAACCACTATGTGCGGGAGCTGCTGCAGGATATTAACAAGAAGCTTGACTTCTAGGCTTGCTTAGAGGTCAAGCTTCTTGTTGATTTTCTGCAGTATGCCAATTTGCTTTCATCATGACTTGCAGCGCGACTGGGACAAGGACGGACAGAGGAGAAAACACAGGGCAAGCGCTGAACTGGCAAATGATTCTATTGAAAATCATTGAAAGAAAATCATTGACAAGAAAATATGCATGATGCTGCTGCTGCTGCTCGTGCAGGCACGCCCCTCTGGCCTTGGCACGAGTTATTCGAAATCCAAAAAGCCGACCTCACTGCTCATCAAAATCGCTGTGGGCTGGCTCACACACGCAAGGATTCGTTTTGTGTTATGCGGTACGGGAGATTGGCTTTTTCAATCTCGGATAACTCTGCCGGTTTCGTGTCAAGCGAAAGAAAAAGTGCCAGGGCCATGGAGGGGCACGCCTGTACGGGCAGCAGCAGCATCATATGTATTTTCTTTTCAATAGAGTCAGTTGCTAGTTCAGTGCTTGTCCTGTATTATCTCCTCTGTTTGTCCTTGTCCCAGTCGCGCTGTAAGTCAAGATGAACTCTTGCCAACTCGTCCAATTGTCTATTTCGCTTTATTTGAATATACATATAACCTGAAATTACCTGGCTCAAGCTCATTCTTTGCATGACAAATGCATGTGAATTGTTAAATCTGCATAGATCCATACGTCAATATGCAAACCATTAACACCATGCTGATTCCCATTACTGCATCCAAACAGATAAACCCATAAAGATATAGGTTTCTCTATCTGAACAGGGGATTCTGTATAAATATTGGTTCCTATATCTAAATGGGTCAACCTGTAAGGTACGGGTCAACCCATACAGGTACGGGTTCCTATACCTAAACGGGTCAGTCCGTACAGGTACGGGTTCCTGTATCTGAACGGGTCAACCCGTACAGGTACAGGTTCCTGTATCTGAACGGGTCAACCCGTACAGGTACAGGTTCCTTATCTGAACGGGTCAACCCGTACAGGTACAGGTTCCTGTGTCTGAACCCATACAGGTACGGGTTTCCATTAGCATACGGGAGACCCATATCCCATAGCACCGTATGATTTCTACGGGTCAACCCGCATGAATTTTTATACGGTTTTTTTCAGTAGGGTAGAGATCTAGCTTCTCCAAGGAAGCTAGGTCTCTTAGCGATATATCAGCTGAAATTGTTGAAACTAACAGGAGATCTCTTTTCAAGTCCTTTCCACAAGATTGAACCACATTTGTGTTTTGTTTTGGGCTACATGCACTACGAACCGTTTAGCCAGCAACAATTACGTTTTTAACTCAAATTGGTAGCTAAACTTTTGCCTTTTACTCTTTTAATGACTAGCAAGTTACTTGCATTGTAAACAGGCACACACGGTGGCTGTCCTACACTGTACATACCAAATTAATAGTGTCTTCTTTTTAAAAGATTAAATTGTGTGAGCCACTAGGCAGCGTAAAGGTAATCAGCTGTCAAAATGTGCCAACTAATATTTTCATGATGCGTGAAGCAGTAGTGATCACACAAATGCATGCCGGTACAATTCCTGAATATTCGGACTTCGGCGTGGCAACACAAGTAACCCCAGGGCTGTTGTTCAGACCCGCATTTTCGGACTGCTCAATTATTCCGACTCCCGGCAGAGTAAGAAAAAAAATCGGGTGGCCATTGTATTTTTTTACATGCAGTAGATGAATTAGATCAGCTACCTAGAACATATTACTTCACTTATTTAATTATGCTTTCCTAGACGAATGCGTCTTTTCCTATGCATTTATGAATGTTTTTGTGGACTATTAGTGTAGGACAAAATAAAAAAAACATGCTTCGATCACTCTCTTTGCAGTAATGGAATTTGGGCAATTCAGAAAAACTTAAGTAGGCCTTAAAAAGTCTGAGGACACCTAAGCACTTTTTACGAGTTGTGAATGCGAAAGCGTGAATGTCATTCTTCCGCTCCCGTAGTTTGTCTCCGGTGTAGTGGCGTGGACGGCCCCGTTTGGCTACTGCCGAGGGGGCGGCCGACGGCCAAACGCGCGCTTTCGTGCAGTGGTTGTGCCACGTTGAGCTCGGCCGTGCAGCCTCTCCGAAGTTTGCCCGAGCAGGCTGTGCTTCCAGGCCCGCACCTGTTACCGGCGGCCAGGCCGCTGCGTTCGCTGCGCCGCCATGGAGAGGGCTTCTCTGGTAGCATGGTTTGGAACTACGCCGCATGAGAGCCAATGGGAGCCTCATTGGCTCTCACGCGTGGCTCTCACGCGTGGCTCTCGTGCATTGGCTCTTGTGCGGCAGCCAATGGGCTGGTGCAGGTTAGTTTTAAAGTGAAGTCGCAATCCATCAGATTGCAACTTCACTTTGTTCCATTGGGACAGGGGAGTTTAGGTGCTGTTGGCACGGCTTCAAAGCTGATGACGTTGGTTTGCTCCTTAAGACAGTTAGTGCTTTCGCATTAGTATAAATTCAATTTTAGTGAGGCTCCAGTTTAAATTCCTGTTTCCTCTGATACATTCAACCAAGAAGTAAGATCAAGGCTCTCTTGAATGAGGTTGTACCATCCCACGGTTCCGTCCGCAGGAAATTCCTCGGGACACATCAGCTTTTGCACCAATGGTTGGCATGTCCGTTTATTTCGACAATTTTCTGTATCTGTTATAACATTACTGCAAGCATATCAATCGTTCCAGTTTTAATTTGTTTCTATTTCTTTGGAGAAGGCAGTTCCACTTGTGTGCTTCCTGACAGAAATGTGTATTTCTTGTCATGCATTCGCGAGCTGAAGAAAATTACAAATGAAGGTTTTGTTGCATAATTCCTCTTGGTCTATCATTCCATCTACACTACAGGGCTCGAATTGTATCTGATATGCAAACATCCACGTTTATTTCACTTTCACATTGCATGGATTTGGCTCTTTTAGAAAAGAAACTCATATATGCATGTACACTCTCCGGCAATATGAAAGACCCACTGGGAGCGCTTGGCCGAGGCGGTGGCTGGCGGGGGCGCTGCGAGCGCTCCGGGCAATTCCATTCTGCTTCGAGGGGAGGACGCTCATTCGGGCTCAGATAAAGCGAGACGCGCTTATCAATTTGTGCCGAGAGCCGAGTGAGCGTCCTCCCCTCGAAGCAGAATGGAACTTTCCGGAGCGCTCGCAGCGCCCCCGCCAGCCACCGCCTCGGCCACGCGCTCCCAGTGGGTCTTTCATATCGCCGGAGACTGTACACAGCATAAAAAAGGAACTTCCGATCTGCAAATTACAAGCGATACACAACGTCACATTTTCAGGAACCATACAAAACAAGCACGGAACTTAGCAGAGTAACAGACATTGAAACATTTATGTACACGAAATAGGAAAAAGATTAACAAAAATAATATTACATAGTTCCTTAGCCATCCGTTTCTGAAATTGCGGAAGTTGTTAAAGGGGCACTGAAGTCGATTCCGAGATCGTCCTTTTGTGGTGACAACTCAACCTAAATGCTCTTAAGCGTCCCAATAAACGCTAAATTACCAGTGTGCATAACCTATTAACTTATTAGAAACATATTAAAACATTGCGACACGGCCTTTTTCGTGAGAGTTTCTTACAAGTGAAGTGGTCGACAAAGGGCGCTTGTTAGCAAATTGCAAGCTATGGCTGCGCCCGCGGTGAAAAAGTGGAGTATTATGTACCTATCGGACTCTTTTCTGAATGTGTACGTATCCGACTCTTTCCAAAACGAGTTATAATAAAATCGTTCGGAATCTGCACGTATTGTAGGACTTTCATTGGTCTAGAAATTGAAAAAATAGTCCGCAGTTTTTCTATTGCCCCGAGGTCGATATCCTGTTTTGAAATCTAGAATTTGATGTATGTATAACTAACGCCTTTTCAACAATATATCAAAAACAATCTTTTATAAAAACCACTTCAGTGCCCCTTGAGCACCAGATTATTCAACATATTACATTAGCTCCGGTACGACATGATCGACCCAGAATGATCGTGCCTTCTCCAGAACAGAAGCATAAAGTCCCCTGTTAATGAGTACGACTATTAGCTCGCAGTCATTTGGAGTCCACACAAAGAAGTGTGCAGATTCTTCCTGGCAAACATGCAGTTGCGTCTGCACCTGCATGAAATGATGATGCGACTCTTTCAGTTGCAAATCAGCGGTGAGGCACTTATAGTCCTTGATTTGAGAGTCATCATGGCGCAGTGTCCACGGACACTTGACTTCCAATGTCTCCACCCTTAGGCAGCTGCACGTCGAGATCCCGTCAGGGGATGCGCCAAGGAAGTTATCCCAGTAAAACCGCCAAATAGAAAAAAAAAATCAGGGTGATAATAACAGCCCTAATACGATATATACGGAACCCCTCAAATTTCACACAGGAGGCACGAGCTTAAAGCTTAAAGGGGCCACGAAACGATATAAGGTTTGAATGTTATGCCCTTTATGCAGGCATACTGACACAATTGTAACACGAGCCTGCTCGCATGCAATGCTGCTGAGCCAGGAAGTTCTTTTCTCCGGTGTGATTTTTTTCAAGCATGATGGTACAGCATTGTGATCGGCTTGAACACTGCGCAAGCACTTCATTTGGGCCCCCAGTCCCCAAAAGGGATTTTACAGTAATTATTTTAAAAACCTCCTTTCTATAAAGTGCAAAAAAACATGGACCAAAACGAAGGAAGCAATGACACAGGCCGCACTCTCAACTGAAGTTCATTGGAAAATGTACACGCTATTAATCCCTAGGAATATGCACAGTGATCAATCATTCCCTGGCCACCTCGCGTTTTAAGTACTCCCACTTATCCGTTGATGGGGCCAAAGACGTTTCGCTGACGGACTTGTTTCCCCTAGCCCTAATCTCAAAAGCCTTGTGTAGCTTGCGTGACACGTTGTTCTTGTTTTTTGCCAAAAATTTTGTGCTGTTGAATGATGGGGCGCAAGGGCATCTGCTGCAATGAACGGCGAGATGCCCTGACGGTGTCGTCCTCGTGGAAGCTGTGTGTTCGCGGGCCCGATCATTAACATATCGGCCTGTTTGCCCTATATAGTTTAACCTACACGTCTCTGGATCTCGTGCACGACGCCAGTTGTGCAATCTGTGTGCTTATTCCTATGCCTTGTGCTGCACGGGTCTATAATCGGCTCGGGATTATTGATTCTTCGGCATAATCGCGACATCTTGTTAGGCGCTGAAAACACAACCGGGACATTGTAACGCTGAGCCACCTTCTTAAGAATGTGTGCGACGCCGTGCATATATGGAATAACCACCGGCCGTTAAAGTGTTATGTCGCAGGATGGTTTCTGTGATGTCTTAAATTTCCTTATCAGGCTCCTAGCTACCTCGACCAATGAGCTCATTGGGAATCCCCCCCTCCGCAATCGGTCCACCCGTCTCACAAAGCTATCTTGTGCGCTGTGTAGACAGGACTTCTTAAGCGACGCTTCTAAACACGAGCTCGCAATATCTCTCTTCACGAGCTTTGAATAACAGGAGTCATAAGGAAGAATCCCCTTCTTTGACCTATGTGCATACGTCCAGCAAATGTGCTCCCCTAAAGAACTAAGCTTGAGGTCGAGGAATTGCATTATTCCATCTTTAGGTCTTTCACGAGTGACAGACAATCCGTGGCAACGTGATTTAAATACCTTTAGCACCTCCATCACCTCACAACTAGAGGGACCGATTGTGCGTGCGAGGATGAGGAAATCATCATAGTAGTTAGATACCTTGTATCTGCCATCACTTTTCATCAATTTCTCCAAGATAGCCTTTCTGCGTGCGCCTAAAAATAGTGCACAAAACAGGAGCAACACTGGCACCGATGCAAATTCCCTTCTTCTGCACATAAATTCCCCCATCAATTTGTGGTTATTCCGTAGATGTACGGTGTCACACGCAACCTTAAGAAGGAGGCTCAGCGTTACAATGTCCCGGCTGTGTTTTCAGCGCCTAACAAGATGTCGCGATTGTGCCGAAGATTCAATAATCCCCAGCCGTTCATAGACCCGTGCAACACTAAACATAGGAACATGTACACAGATTGCACGACTGGCGTCGTGTATAAGATTCCCATGACGTGTGGGTTAAGCTATGGAGGGCAAATAGGCAGATGTGTTAATGATCGGGCTCGCGAACGCGCAGCTTCCACGAGGGCGACACCGTCAGGGCATCTCGCTGTTCATTGCAGCAGATGCCCTTGCGCCCCGTCATTCAACAGCACAGATATTTTGGCAAAATAAAAAAACAAGGTGTCACGCGAACTACACGAGGCTTTTGAGATTAGGGCTAGGGGAAACAAGTGCGTCAGGGAAGAGTCTTTGGCCCTATCAATGGATGAGTAGGAGTACTTAAAACGTGAGCTGTGCAGGTATTGATTGATGGCTGTGCATTCCTGTTGGGAGTAATAGCGCGTACTTTTTCGAATAAACTTCGGTTGAGAGTGCGCCCTATGTCGCCTTCTTTGCGTCTCGGTCAATGTTTAGCAAGGTACGTTGTTGGGCTAGTTGGTTCATCTTAGTAAGACATATAAAATAGCGCAACAGAAACAAGGACAAGAAGTTTAGCGCCTGTCCTGTTTACTTCTTGTCCTTGTTTCTGTTGCGCTATTTTATATGTTTTACGGTCAATGTTTCTTCGGCGCTTCGTACCCTTTGCGATGTACCAACTGGCCCATCTAAGCACATTATTCCTTTCAGAAGGCCAAAACATGGAAAGTTTTGCATTTGATCAGCTTAGTTCTAAGCAATTGCAACAAGCAAAGGACCGGTTTTAGAGAGCCTTCTCCCAAACCAATTGAAAGAGGGTGAGCCCAGGCTTTTGTCTCTCTTTCCTGCGAACGGTTTTTTGTCACAACAAAAGTCGGGAGTCGTGCATGTTTTTCAATTCCGGTGTAGACACCCCTTCAAGGCTCATTCATGCACTTGTAACCGAGTAGGACGAAGAGAGACAAGACCGGTTTTTAAGCCTCTTGCGACATCTTGGGACCGCATGTGCTGCTGCGGAGCTGGTACTAAGACGTCGCAAGAGGCTTAAAAACCGGTCGTCTCTCTCGGTCGTTCTCGGTTACAAGTGTGTGAACGAGCCTTAACATACTACCATACAACTCCTTGTGAGGCTGTGAAATGGAACAAGGGAACAGTGCTCCAGTTGTTGGCACCAGCTTATTAAGACATAAATTAAGAAAGTTGTGCAATCTTTGGGGATATAGTGTCTCGCATTGTACGCACCTGTAAAAGAAACATGCTCGGCATGCTGGCACTTACAAAAATTGAGCGAATGCCATTAATTAACAAACCTTGTTCATGTTAGAAGCAGTTATCCTGCTGTAGCGAACCTCCCGCCACATAAGTGTTGTCGCCTGCCGTCTCGTGCCCTTTTCTATCCTCTCAATTTCTCTCATGGGAACGAACATGTCTTGCGGGAGCGAAGTCCTCGTTGATCTTGTTCTCCTGACTTTCCTTAAAAATGAATAATTTACAAACATTAGAACACTATGAAGATAGGCGACGCCAGAGCCGTATATTGGGAGAGTTTGGCCAGTGGGTGTGGCAACGAAGGCGCGGGGAGAGGAGAAAAGTGAAGGAAAGGGAGGAGAGCGCCGAAAGACGGGAGAGAAAGAAGAGAGCAAAGAGGAGACGACCGCCATTTTGACGCAATGCAGTCGGCGCCGAGCCCTGTTGAGGTTACGCGTCGTCTGCTACGGGCTTATTTCTTTTTCGCCGGAAGCAAAGTTTGCGTTCAAATGCAAAGAAACTTAATTCGTTAGCCTTTTAAGCCACCGAGGAATAACAATATTTTTTTGCCATAGCCTGCCAAATAAAAGGAAAGAAGCGAAATTTGGATGTCGATCCCATGCATTTTGCCGGACGAATGAGTGAAAAAGGCGGCCCTCCCCGCTCAGCTGGGAGCAGCCGTGTGCTCACGCTCTGGCGACGTACGCACGGCTCACGCTCGGCTCACCCTGGCTCACGCACGGCTCTGGGCGACGTTTGTCACATTCTTGAGACGACACATTCACGAGTTTGTTTCTCCTTGGATCTCTGCAGAGGCAATGATCATTCCTGTGTCAATGAACAAGGCACGTACAACTTAAATGTTCTGGACATGTTCTTCCCAGGAGATGCACGACAGTAAAGGAGATAGCGCACTGACTTTTACTACTCATAGAAAGATTGAAGAGAAGCCCATCGAAGTAACGGGGCGTACAGCACCCACAATCATATGGGCCTACTTCCGACAAGACGGTGAAAGCACAACTGCACTTCACTGGTAATCTGGTGGTCTCTTGCCCCACAACAAATTGCTATAATCTTGATTTGTATTAAAAATACGGGGCTGATTGATAGCTTAGCCCCATGTTATGAATTAAAGAAACTTGCCGCCAAAGCACCAAAAACACCTGCATTCTGTGTAAGGCACGTCACACTATTAGGCGCTGAAGAAAACCAGCCCTCGTCTTTAAGTCCTTATTTTGTTTGACCTCTTTTGATCATGTTCCGCCAATAACAAGTGGGTGGTCTCACCCTCTCGGTAACCATGCCGCCAGTGAACCCTTCGGATTGATTATGGAGCTGCCCAGGTCCAGGCTAACCTACAACCAGCCGCCCCGGGCACATCCATTTTCCGCAGGCTACTTAAGCCGGTTTAAACCTGCTTACTACCTGCTTAGTAAAGTACCTGCTTAGCCAGAACCTCCCCGTAGGGGGAGGTTCTGGCTAAGCAGGTACTTTACTTTCTTTTTGCAGCATCTCCCCTCCCACGAATCTGCCTCATACGGCAGCATGGCAGTTCCGTCAAATAAGGCAGTACCAACCCTTTATTTTTATTTTTTTGGCTGACAGGGGCGAAGCGTGTTGTCGTTTTCGAGTGCCAATAAACACATCGTTTACGAATTCAGTGTGTTGCTGCTGTCTCCTCTCCATCGGAGCCCTACGGCATTCTTCGGATAAACTGGACCGTAGCCGTTTTAAATAGCGAGCGACGGAAGGGGATTTACTTAGCAGTGTCCAGCAGGTAAAGTAGAAACCCACAGGTTAAAGTATCAATGTGCCAAATTTATTAACAGGAATGAGCATTAGCTTGCCTCAAAAATGTGTAGGACTATTCGTCCTCTGAGGCGGAGTCGGTGTCCTCGCCGTCCATCTTTGAGATGGACCTCAGGACGACTGCTTGAGGGTTCAGCCGGTGAATCTCTTTGAAGAGGGTTTTGTCGGCGAGCTGGAAGTCCCCTGACACGTGGTTTGGTTCTTCGGGAAGGGTTCGGCTCGGCATTCCGGGCTTGCTGAAGTCCAGCTGGTGCACAGGGACCATGTCCTCCTGTGGTGCAGACACCCATATTTACATCGCCTTTTTTTTTTAAAGGCCGGCATCTCAAGCTGTCAAAGTGTGGCAAAAGATTGTATGAGTGCACATTGATTTACGCACGTCGCGGCTACTGAGCTTTTGTTCCATCTAGAAACTTTTCATCGTAGCACATGGATCAAAAGGAATAAACTAGTGTCATAATTATTAAATATAGCCCTTCATATTTACCATTTATGCATGGATATGCACTGATGATCAAGGATTCAGTGGCACTGCAACAGCAGAGAAAACTACAGTGGCGATCTAAACCTACAGCTACGGTAGGTACAATGAAGCTGAACAATGCAGATAATGATTCATTGCAATGTGTAGATAACAGATTGAACATGGACATGCTATAATGTGATCTCCACAGCTTGTTCGCTGCATTGATACCTTTGACTGCGAGACAGCCAGTGCTGTAACCAAAAAGCACAAGCATAATTTTTGGCACAATTCTCAAAAAGTTCCCCGGATTATGCCCTCGGACACTGAAGACTGCTTGTTCTGGGCAAAGGATTAAGCATTGGAATTGTCATCCAAGGACAATAATTACAATGCTGACATTTTGTTGAGATTTTGGGTTAGCCTACATGAAAATTCTCATAGCAAAATGCCTTTAACTTTAGCATCACTGAGCACACACTTTAAGAATTTGCGAATGCAGGATTCATGAATGCAGTTTGAATGCGGATATGAAGGTCCCTTTCCGTGCAGGGCTTTACTTATGCAGGTAGGCAAAAGAAACGAGAGACAGCTGTAATTTAATTACACAATCTGTCACATAGGGTTCCAGACAGCAGGATCTGGAATATTTGAAAAATATGTGACAAGAGCTCATATCTACAATATGCATGAGTACTGTAACAGACCTTTCTTGCGACAATCCTGGTCCATGCACAGGGCTGAGAGGTACACGAGTCTTCCTGGGACACCCTGGCAGTGCATTCCACACTGATCAAAAGTGCAGCTACATGACTGCATACCGCACCCAGACTGCAAGGAAATAGGTAAATAGTTAAATCAGCTTGCATCTAAACGATGCTTCTGGAAAATGCTGTGTTGCTGGTGCAGCTATGAACGAACTTACCCCGCTTTACATGTGCAGTGCCACAGTACACCTGACCTGTCTTATGATCCAGGCATACCCATGCGTCATGGGGTGGGCCAGTTGCCCTCTGCGATGGCTTGACATTCACCCGCACAAACCACAGCTCGTGCCTGTCAGGCTGCCACAGCCAGACGTCACGCACATGGCTTGGGCAAGAATACAAAACCAATACACCAGTTTATAGTTCGTGAAATGGTGACCACTCTCAACCAAATACCCTCTTAATTTTGACACCATGGCGGTGGTTTTACAATGATCATCCTGTCCACGACATCCTATGCTTGAGAAGAATATCAAAACAGCAGCCTCAGAATTGCAAATGGGTGGAAGGAATGTGACATGTGAATTTAGATGTGCATGCATGTGGCACAACACAACAAATATGTGACATGAAAATAATGTTGTCTTCTACTTGTTCATGTTGGTGTTCAACACCGATTTCTACTAATATGGTACATGCCTCACACGAGCACACCGCGGCCACTAGTAGCTTTCATGACAGCCTATCAATTGTTGGCAGAAAACGGGAGACACCGGCGATCGCATGTTCTGCTGGTCACTGGACAGCACACAGCACAGCTCATGCAATACATAGTCAAGGCTATATTCCTGAGAACGAGAGATTCTGCACGAGCAGTCAGACGTGTTTTGTAACGACTAGGCGTGTTTGCTGACTGGATTTTTGACTGTACGCCACTTCTGAATGACGATTGTTCCTGCTACGCGTGGGCGTGATACACGCACATGGAATGAACAGGAACGCAGGGTAAGCATTAGACACGTAAAACTTGAAGCTGAGCTACAAACGCGGTTTTAAACCACAGACATATGAACGACGAAATCAACGAACGACACGAAAAAAGCTAGCTATCTTAAAGGCGCGTTCCCACCGGCGATGCCATCTAGTCGCGCGATAACTTTCATCGCAAAAGCGACCATCGCGGGCAAAAAGCGACGCGATTTGAGCAGTCGCTACTCGACCCGACTTTTTTGCGATGCGATCTAGTCGCGGAGCGGCTGAGCCAATGAACGGCGTTCGAAGCGAGAGTTTTAGAGAAACGACTCGCCAACGAAGGCGTTGGACACACTCATCGCGAACGCCGGTGTGACCATCTAGCTTTTTTTACGATGTGATCTAGTCGCATCGCGCGACTGCTTACATCGCCGTTGGGAATGCCCCTTAATAACTAGAGTGAGTATGGACAGCACCAACGAAACATGATTGCAGCGTTACGAATCTCGGAATGACCTACATCAATCCTGAACACCTTGCATTATTTGCTCTGTGGCGCAAATCATCCAAATTCAGTCCGTACTACGCTTGAAACATCGTCCCAACTCTGGCCTAAAACAGCTGGCTTCGGTAGGCGAATGAATGCAGCCCTGCTTACCTGACTCGAAGTAGTTGTACGCCTCCCAGGACTTGTACGCCTGCAATGTGTCCGGCGTAAATCGGCTTGGCGTAAAAAGCAGATACACTGTTATGTTTGTCATAGTAGCGGGGGGCCACCGCCAACCCGTCAACGTCCATTCCGAGGCGTCCACGCGGTACGGATCGCCGTAGTCCACACCGTTTACACGCAGCTTCGCGTCATAACGGGCTTTGTTTACTTCGCTGAGGCCGCTGTAGTAGTCCGACATTGCAATCGGCACGTAGGAAAAGCAATACCAAGCGAAATACACGGCGCGATGTGAAAAACAACAGCGTATACCAAGGGCTTGTTTACGCAGGACGCCGAGCTTTTTGCCCACCGGCCTCCGCGCATGCGCCAGAGAAAGAGAGAAAGAGAGGAAAAGAGGGAGAGGGCGCGCAATGTTGTTTGTAAACATGAGTTGGTGTATATTCACAATTGAAATCTAGATATTACGCTCTTTGCTCGCTCTGAAATATGGGTTTCTAATATATTGAAATCACGTACGTTGCGATAGAAGGTATGCGCAGCGGACAAACATATTATTGATTTAATGGGTATATTGCTCTCTTTGCGGTGATTATGTAAAACAGGCGCAGCAATACCAAAATCTCTTGAAGCCAGAAATTGGGCAGGCATTTTAAGTGTAAAAGAGGCTAGGTGTACCCATTGATCACGTTGGTCCCCTCCCATCATCAGAAGGATACCGTTTGCGGTGTTTGCCTGTGTCTCGTGTTCCCTCGGGTCTCGTGCAAGAAAACACTTACTCTGTTTAGTCCCGGTGACTATGGCAACCGGTCGTCGCCACATGCCGCGATCCTTAAACCGCCAAAAATCTAGTAGCATTACTCCCTATTTCGGTGTATCTTAACATAAAGATTGTAACATCAGCTGCGAACACAAAGTACGCCTTCGTTCTAATTTTTAGGTTGGCACAATTTTTAGGGTCTGTCGGAAAACCTGCCTATATTCGCGGAGAAAACGAAATGCGCATCCACTTCAGATCCAGTGTTTTTGTTTTGGAAGTTTTGGCCCGCAGAAGCCCTTGTACTTTTTACCCCTTTTGCATCCTCGACACCTAAAGAGTAATGAAGTTGCAGTACAATGGTTGACAGACAACGGCTTCATCATTTCGAGTCCTGCACTAAGCACCGAGATGGAAGTGTACGGCCATCACGAGCGTTCCAATTAACGTCTCGTCGGGTATGCATCTCGATGTGCCACCGTTAACCATCGTCGGAATGCCCTCGGCTGAGTTATTGGGCTTCCCCTGCCACTGACCCGAAGCCGATCCTTCATGTCGGGGTGCGTAATTTGGCGCACGCCCCCCTTGCTTTGTCCGTGGAAGTAGGCCGAAGGAAGAACTATTTTGTGCCTCCTTAGTTCCGCCGGATCTTTGGGAATGAGCGAGTCATGCAACGTCCGGCCCTATCATCTCCAGAGCTCTGTCACGTTTTTCGACTTTGGCCGGTTAAACTCCTGGACTTCTCTAAAGAAAGTCGCACTGCCAATGCTCTAAGTAAACCTGTGCCTTACCAACCACTGTACTTGCATGATAAACATATTTTATACAAAAAAGTGTTACTTATATTACCATTATGTATAGTGCATAGTAAATTGGCCATCAAAACGAAACACCTAAAATGAAGAACTGTACATGCTTATTCAATTGAAATACGAATTAAAGGTAATCTTAAAAGGGTATACTCTGTTTCCTACATAAAAATGTGATGTCTTGCATTTCCTGTTAATTAAGAGTAAGGTCATTATTTACACACTACTCAGGCAGCGCTGTGACACCTCATTTTAGCTTTAAAAAGCCCATCTGTTGCGAAATGTATTACTACAGTTTGATGTTGCGTTCATTGTTTATATTATTTTAATACTTATATGCATGCCCACTGCAGTGTTTACTACCACTTCTGGGTCCTCAACAAAAGTAAATGATGATGATGATGATGTAGTCGGCAAACTTTTTCATGCTTAATTAGGGTAATGAAATGTACATCCCAAGTTGTTTAGAACGTTTTCATAAATTTACCCGCTGCAGCTAATGGGTAAGCTTGGGAAAATACCTCCACAAAACTGTATAGAAGCATTGTGCATGAGTACGCCGTATTCACACTCATTAGGGTATAACTACTCTAATATTTTCTGTGATATGACTGGCTGTCATGGTCCAAAATATTCTAGGTGATTGCTTCAGACTTCTTTTGACGATGTTGCTGTAGGGATGGTTATCACGGAGTAGAGATTATTGGCCACTTTATTAACCTCTCGGGAGTTTTAGTAACTTTAATGTATCACAGTAGATTTTTATCGAAGGTCACACAGAGAGCGCAGAGTTACATTTATTTGCCGTGATAACCAATAAGCGACAACAGTGCACAGTCGTGCATTGCTGAACGAGTGAATTTAAAACCATAAGTCCTAAAATCTTACTTGAATTTATCGTTCCGGAAGATCTCTTATTGCAATACATAAAATAATTCAAGACAAACGAAATTTCTAATATTATCATAAATTATGTTTTCCTTTTTTAAGCTGGGAGTTTTTATGCAACAAACATACCACGCCTTTGTTCCAAGTAGGTTTCGTTCTCTTCTTAGTTTAACGCTGTAATATATTTATTTGCATATTCAATTATTTTAAATACCTTTAAGATAAGTTCATTCAAGAGGGGACAGATCTATAAGATATTAACTACGAAGTGCACATATTAGTAACAGCATTTTAAAATAAAACTGTGTCAGTCATGTAACAGCCATCGAAGCCGGGAGGTTGGATAACTCCGCTGGAACATATTCAGAAATTATCTGAAACATTACCCTATACTCTTTCTTTCTTGTGTCCAGCTACAGCCACAGTCTAAATGCTGGTACACAAAAAATACACCCATAAAACAAACTAAAACCACTAAATAACACAAACACTAAAAGCTATCCTAAATAAACCTGAATGATTAAGGAACATTTAAATAAGCCTCCACTACCGAAAATGTCAACCTCCGCGGTTAGTGTATTTCAACTATTTTGAATACGCCAATTGGGGGAAAGTGAACATAAGTCATGCACATAGATCGTGTTAGGGTTGGGATCGCTCACGCGTGGAACAGATAGAGAGAGCAGATATACGAGTTCTGAAAAACATATTATTCCATGTACGGTTGTGCGAAAAAATGCACAGTCTCAAATATTTCGCCGAGCCACTAATGTCATCAAACTTATCCTGTATAACCATACCTCGGCAAACCTCACTCATGAGGGCCCTCACTCACCCTCACTCACCTTCATCTTCACAGGTGAGGTAAGGGTGAGTGAGTTTTTGAACCAGGAAAATTCATGAGTTTGAGGGTGAGTGAGGGCTGTGATGGCGGTGAGGGCCGTGAGGGCTGTGAGGGCGGTGAGGGCCGTGAGGGCGGTGAGGGCCGTGAGGGCCGTGAGGGCCGTGAGGGCGGTGAGGACCGTGAGGGCGGTGAGGGCGGTGAGGGCCGTGAGGGCGGTGAGGGTCATGAGTGCGTGAGGGGCGTGAGGGCGGTGAGTGGCGTGAGGGCCATGAGTGCGTGAGTGGTGTGAGGGCGGTGAGTGCGTGAGGGGTGTGAGGGCCATGAGTGCGTGAGGGAAGTGAGTGGCATGAGAGGCGTGAGGGCCGTGAGGGCCGTGAGGGCCGTGAGGGCGGTGAGTGCGTGAGGCCCCCTTCAGATCGAGCATCTTTCTCAGCAATTTTGGTGTTAATGGCGGGTTGTTCTCTAGCTTTCCCTAGGTCGACACGAATTGCTGAAATCGGGTCCGGCTCGAAATAAGCAAGCAACTCGGAGCAATTCGAATACGTTTCAAGCGGCTGCATCCGATCAGGGACGCAAAATTTTCACGTGGTACCTCGTGCCGGTGATGATGACAACGAATGACTTGGTTCTGGTTTGAAATCGATCGTTTTTTTTGTGGAAATAAACTGTTTCATAAAGGTGCATTAGTATTCTTAACGAGGTTTAAATGCATAAAAACACGTTTATAACGCATAATTCTTTCTAAATAGTACAAGAAAAATAAAATTTTATGATGACGATGGCAAATTGCAGCAATTGGTTGCTGCGTGTGATCGCGGGCGGCCCGTGTTGCTGGTGTTGCGACGTAGTTTCTGGGCGAAATTGCCCCATCTGAAGCTGGCCTGTGTGGCGTGAGGGCCATGAGTGCGTGAGGGGCGTGAGGGATGTGAGGGCCGCATGGGCGGTGAGGGGCGTGTGGGCGGTGAGTGGCGTGAGGGCGGTGAGTGGCGTGAGGGCCGTGAGGGCGGTGAGGGCGGTGAGGGCGGTGAGGGCGGTGAGGGCGGTGAGTGGCGTGAGGGCTGTGAGGGCTGTGAGTGCGTGAGGGCGGTGAGGGCGGTGAGGGCCGTGAGGGCGGTGAGGGCGGTGAGGGCCGTGAGGGCGGTGAGGGCCGTGAGGGTGGTGAGGGCCGTGAGGGCGGTGAGGGCCGTGAGGGCGGTGAGTGGCATGAGGGCTATGAGTGCGTGAGGGCCGTGAGGGCCGTGAGGGCGGTGAGGGCGGTGAGGGCGGTGAGGGCGGTGAGGGCGGTGAGTGGCGTGAGGGCGGTGAGTGTCGTGAGGGCCATGAGTGAGTGAGGGGCATGGCCGTGAGGGCGGTGAGGGGTTTGAGGGCCATGAGGGCGGTGGGTGCGTGAGGGCCGTGAGGTTCAGTGAGGGTGAGTGAAGGGCTGAAGGTGAGTGTGACTGTGAGGGTGAGGGTGAGTGAGGGGCTGAAGGTGAGTGTAGCTGTGAGGGTGAGGGTGAGTGAGGGGCTTAGGTGAGTGTGGCTGTGAGGGTGAGGGTGAGTGAGGGCGACCTAAAATGCCGACCTCTGTGTATAACATGAGCTCATAACTAAAAAAAGTCGGGGCTCCAATCCACGCTGCGAAGGTGGTTGGCCAGCGAAACTGTGGTATCACCTACAACGACTGCCCACTGGACTACACCATAATATTGACGGAATAAAAGTAAATACACTGCACTTAAACTTTTGATATACCACTCGTGGAGCAGGCACAAGGCTGATGGTTGTGGTAAAGCGCCCGCGCGAGTTTTTAGTCCCTTATAGGTGGCCCAGCCTTGCACCTCCTCTATGAGTAATAAGTTTAGCGCAGTACTACGCTTCTGACGCGCTCAAAGTATTTTCGAAAATTACTGATCAAGTGGTTTTAGATGACGCTCAGCAAGCTTCTGATTGGAACCATATGTTAATTTTCACTAATTAAATTTTTATTAGTAATTTCACCTAAGTAGCGAACTAGTTATTAAGTATTAAGCGTTTTCTGACGTCCTCCACTACGAGTAATGCTGTCCCGGAAAGAAGTATCATTTTACGCCGAATACACATATTTTAGAAGTTTTTGTCACTCTTACCTGAAACGCATTATATGAAAGGCTAGTGACGTCACTCCCCACGTCGCAATATGCCGTCGCCACGGCAGCTTGGGCGACAGTAATCTTTACTGGGAAACCCATGCGGTGAGCGTTACGTGCTTCGCATTATTATCAGGAGGACCTGATCACGAGTTATATGGTTCAAATGCTCGTTTTGTGATTTCTCTTTATGAAAAGGAGTTCTGTGATGTATGTGGTATGCGGGATACGCACTTCTAAGTTCAATCGCTGAAGTTTTTTTTTGTTTTTTTTTTTTTGTGAGGACGCCGACACGAAAACATTTCGCCTTCAAATCACATAAAGCTTCGCTGTAAAAACACGGCAACCATAGTTAATGGTCGCATCTTATGCTGAACAGCCTCCTCTGAACATGTTCTAACCTCACCAAGCCTGCCAGATCGACTCAGACAGTTCTACACAATGCAGCCGAACGCCAGTGTTCAACGCAAAATAGAGGTATAAACCATAACAGGATACGGCGGCTCCTCTAAATCGCGGGTTATTCGCGAAAACAAGCCTCAAATTCGCAAGCACTAACTGACCAAATTTAACGAATGTGCATTGAAACTAAGGGTGGAAGCAACAAAAACCCCAAGTCCCACCCGCAGTCATCTCGACGTAATGGTTAATTATCTAGCTCATACAACCTCGCAGGGGGCACCTGTGAAAGCAGGAGTTTGGTGAGTGGCGTCACCACGGAACCCGACCCATGTGGGTTTGCCTACCCACATCTGGCTGTGCGTGGTATTCCCCCGTCCGGGGAAAAGGGCATCATGGCGTTTGAGACGAGCCCAGGGCCGGTTTGCTCATCTTGCGGCTGCGGACGCGGCTGCGGCCAGGAGGGATTTTTCTGTCACGTGACCAGCTCCACGGGGACAAGAAAGTACCTAGCATCCCTTCCTAATGGCGGAGAAATCCGTGTCGCTTCGAGTACAAAAGTCTAATTTCGCTCGCAGAAACTGACTGCACAGGCTTTCAACTCAGGTCCAATTGACCGCCCCATCATACGTTAGGAGCGGCAGGTAAAGTTACGGCCAGGGAACGCAAATATACACCAAAATAAAGGAAAAATCACGCAAAACAAAAGCGGTGGTTGTGTATTTATATATATGTGCCAGCGAAGACCAGAGCATCGGCCGCGTAGTCAAGCAATTAGAGCAAAAAAAAAAAAAAAAGTCGAGCGGTTAGAGCGCCGGGACTTGTCGTCGCGTTGAGAAAGTTCCGGGTTCGAATCTCGGTAGACACTTTTATTTTTTATTTTCTAGTTTTGCGCGTGTGTTTTTTTTTTTTTATTTCTTAAGTGTGATCTTTTTTACTAATCATCCACTAGGAGTACTGCGCCTTACACGGTTTTTAATGTTTGCCCCACCTGTTGGGTCGACAAACCGGAAGAAAAAAAAGATTACGGTAAGCCAAGTTAACGCCCTACTACAATCGTTTCATAATGTTAATTGAAAGGAAACCAAGATCAAGCGATGTTAACGCGCAAATACGAACGTTTCATAATGTTCATTAAAAGGACACGAAGATTACAGCATCGGTATGACTTTCACACAAACGGGGTCGAAACAAGCATTCTTTCCCAGCAACTACAATTTTATGTGTTTTTAAATATACAACGCTCTTGCTACGACTCTTTTCAATAACAGGAGGCGCCCATTTAGTACAAAACACACTGCAGTCTTGTCAATTAAAAAATATATATATATTCCTCGAAATATACACACACACACAAAAAAAAAAACATCCGTGGATGCATTGAATGAGCGAAATCCTACAACCAAGGCAGCAAGTCGAACGTCTGACAAAGTCGTAAAACCGAAATAAAAAAAATTATACTTTTACTTGCATTGAATGTGATAAAAGTTATATTTTTACTCTTTACATCTCGCTTTGGCAATCGTTTTGGAATATTAACAAATTACTTGTTGAATTTCAGTATGAATAGCAGACGATCACAACCGAATGCAAAAATGAGTCAGGTGTCGACATCGCAAACCATCTCTCAAACGCAAACACCTAAAATGACTTTGGATCAACAAATGGAATTAATTAGAGCAATTGGAGAACGAAAACAAAAACATTCTAGAGAAATTCAGCAGCACAGTTACCTGGCGAACGGAAAGACAGGCATGGGAAGATATTGTCAATGACATAAGCTTTCCGCCGAGTGCACGGCAGCTGCAGGAGGCATGGCGGAAGTTGGTAAAAAAAGCCAGAGACATGTATGCTCTCTTCCGAGCGCATGAACAACGAACTGGTGAGTCAGAACTACCCCCCCCCCCCCCCCCCAAGAATATTATAGAGCTCATAGGGCCTTGTCTATATTCATAGTGGGAGTGTAGTCAGGCAAAGTATTGAACTTGAACCTGCGATAAAGCGAATTTCACTAAAAAAAAAGAAAGCTCGGTAATACCAACGACCGTAGGATATAAAATCAAACACGCGACGGAGTGAGTAAGAAGCCCATGAAAATTTAATTTGCGTATTACGCTTCACCATAGGCACTCTAATATAGTAAAATATGTGGAGGGCTAGTACTAGGAAAAGATGTGTTGTGTCTACTGGGAGAAAACTATAGTCGATGACAGGTCAAGAATGAAGGGAGAGAGGAAGGAAGGGTGGGGAAAGGAATCGGGGGCTCTATAGAGAAGACGAGGTTTCCCCCCGGGGGCCCTCTATAGCTTGCTTTCTCCTCCCCAACTTTCATTTTCCTCTGCTTTCGCTCTTGACCTATCATCGACTGTTGTCTTTACACTTAGAACACTCCACTGCCTTAACTCAACAGGTGCTGGCCCCAACCCCCATGTAGCGACGCCCGTCTTCAAGGCTGTGCTGGACGTCATTGGGCAGGACTCGCCGAATTTGGGTGGCCTGGATGACGTCATTTTCGGCGACACCGAGACGTATGCAAATAGCCTTGATTCAATCTTCAGTAAAATCAAGCTGCTCACTGAGGCTCAGTTGCCAATATCTCTATTTTCAGTAATCTTTTCTGGATAAGTCCTGAATTTCTGGATGCACAGTGGAGCTTATCCCCTGTAAAAGGGTTTGTTGGTATTTTCTATGTAACCTTCCGTGCTTTTTTTTTTTTTTTTTCTTACCTCGAGAGGGAGTTGGAAAACAGCGGAAACAGAAAGTCATAAAATATGTATTTATCAGTTTGGGAACATGGTGGACATAAACTTTTTAATTCAACAAATGAGAAGCCTTTTTTTTTTTTTGCGGCTGCACAGTCGTTGTAGCACACCAGGGGAATTTGAAGTTGTGGAAAGCTTGCGAAAAGGGCTGTTTGCACTTTTATAGTGTCTGAGTGCACATATATTGTAAAAAAGCAGAAAGAAGGACGGGCGATACACTCGTGAGTTATTTGAACAAACAAATATCTTGTTTCTTATTTATACATGCTGCTAAAGAAAGAAATTACCTCCAGCCGTACATCGCCTAGTGAGGATGTGAGTATAGTAAGGTGAAGTTCAGTAATCTTTTCACACCGACCAAAATGTATTCGAGGTGAGGGTAGAGTGAAGGAACCGATTATTGACAGATGTTTCTCAAATGACACTGGCTTCACTATAAACAGGAGGCACAAAGCTGCAACCGAGATAAGTCCTTACTACTTTCCCCAATACTGCGTAAACATACCTAACACAAAAATGGGCTGCTGGAAACTGCGTATTGTTTTAACAACGCAAAATGTGTGCCTTTTTAGCTCTCGGCTAAAATCAGCATCCACATGGTTCTGTACAGTATTGGCCCTGCTGAAGTTCTGCTGACACCGGACGAACGGGCTGCAAGGCAGGAGGGTGGTCAGCCCGGAAACCTTGGCCTTAGGGCAGACGAGCCTCTCCCTCCTCCAGGCATCCGACCAAGTCGCTGGTGCAGGACGGCTGCGCGTCGTTTCCAGCGGCGAAGTGAGGAACTACAAGAGTGTGAAGCAGAGAACATTGAGCTTGACAAAGCAGCCGCTAAGAGGGCACTGGACGCCGCTGAAGCAGTAATCTCAGCCGCAGCGGTGGCAAAAAACCATTACGAGGAGGCTGCGATAGCGCAACGGATGGCTCGGGCGGAAACGGCAGAGTTATTTAAGTTAAAAAAGCTCAAGCTCGAGCTAGAAATTAAGAAACTTGAAGCTTGAAACTTGAACATGACAACTAACAAAAAGCGTTTTTTCGTAGTGGCAGCCGTCAGGGCCGGCTATACACCCACAAGAGCTCTGGGCAAACACCGGCCATGCCCCTCATCCACCCCCCCCCCCCCCCCACCACACTTCACGTTTTTATATACGCCCCTATTTGAAGCTTACTTTCTGATTGGCGTAGAAGTAAAACTTTTGTTGCAAATCAGCGCTGTGTCTGTGTGTTTCCTTTTACTGGTCCTTCGTCTTTAGCACTGTTTTAACCCATTCAATCATCCCCTATCTACTAGGTGCGACATCACGTTGTTAGTAAACATGCAGTAGTGGCCGGTGGTGGCCCAACAGGAGCGTTTTGTCAGGCGAGAACCACATTCCAAACACGAACGGCGATTGAGCATATGTGCCGAGAAAGTGAGGGAGAGAAGGAGACGAGAGGGATCGTCAGAGCGGCAAGCTCCGATACGAATGATCAGTGGGTAGACTCAAAGCTAAATGCCTTTGTCTCCACTGCGCTCGTCGACCGCGTTCGAATACGAAAGCCACACGCCTGACGTCGGCGTTCCGCGTTTTAAACGCGTTCGACGAGCATAATGGAGACAAAGGCAGCCAGCTTTGAGTCTACCCGCTAATCATTCGTATCTGAGCTTGACGTTCTGACGACCGCTCTCGTCTCCTTCTCTACCTCAGTTTTTCGGCGCATAGCGTCGTGTCGGGCACCGTGCCCAAATTAATCAAAAAGCAAAAAAAAAAAAACAAAGTTGAAAGGAGGGGTGCGGCGGCGCCCCCCTTTTCATGGCGCCTTGACCGCCCAGATAGCCCACCCCTGGGGCCGGCGCTGGCAGCAGTTATTACGTATATGTATAGCAATGCTACGCGACTTGCTGCCAGACATAACTGTTAAATAAAAACACTGTGATAAGATTTTAGAACTTTTTTGGCAATGTGACATTGGTGTTATGTTTGATGCAGTATCTTGTAGTCTTTCAGTATGCAAATAAAAATACTGCTGTTTTTATTTATCCTCTTGTCACATTCCTACTGTTCTCTTTGAGACAACGTTAAAATACATTATGCGAAAGAGGTACAGTTAACAAGTTCAAATAACAAAGATGAATCATTCACTTTAGAACATAATGTCTGCGAGTGGCTGTCACGCATTATGGAATAAGTCTACTTACATTCACGAAAAAAACCGGGCCACAATAGCAGCTTGGGCTGCCACGCTGTCTGGCCGTATTGCTTCTATGGGATCGGTGGGAACTTCACTTGGCAGGGAAGTGCTGGGAAGGCTGCACGGAAACCATTTGGCGAGGTTGTGGGGGATGCAGCAGGCCACCACGATGTCGCAGCATCTCTTGGGTAGCATCCGGAGCGCAGAGTGCAGGCAGTTAAACCTTCTTTTCAGTTGGCCAATGGTCCTGCAAAAGTGGCCGGATGCAGCAGTATGTGTAATGAACTACAGGGGCCAACATTTGAATTGGAGGGCACTTCTGATTGCTCCTCGCATCGTTGTATCAAAACAAAGGTAAATTTTGAAGAATGCACAAATGGCACCTTCTGCACTTTTGCACAAACATAGTGATTTTTTTTAAACCTATGTATAATTTGTTAGATATAAACTTGTTAGGCTGATTAGATTATCTTCAATATATGTGAAAAGAGTGTAAAAATTATAATAATTGGACGCTAAAGAATGGTTTCTCTCAATCGCATTCTGCACCATAAATAACCAAAGATAATATTCGAGCTAAAAGCTACGTTGTAAAAAAAGTGGAAATGAATGTAACGTGCACTGTTTTAGTTGATATAGTTCACTCTTAGCCAATTTTAAGCGGGGAGCAAGGCAAAAGAATAAGACTAAATTATTTGAAGGTTTCATTTTTATTTAATTAGTGCCGTCATCAACTTCGTTTATGTATTTTTCGCATTCAAATTAGATACACTTAGCTGTCTTTTTGTCAGCATTCATCCTACCAAATGTCTGACAAATGCTTGAGGGTTTCTATGTGACTAAGATATAAATGGTTTGAACCACTTAGAGGGCGATAATGGACAAATCATGTTAATGTATGTGCTTGCCTTTCCACGATACACCTGGTCGTGATGTGAGCTTTGTTGTATTCCTCCTCTGGCGATGACGAGGACACAAGGAAGGGTGTCATGAGCCATGGCTCGCACGCATATCCGCTGTCGCCCAGCAGCAAGCCGTCGTAGGTTCCATTGGATAGCTTTAGGGAAAGGGCGCCCTTCTTGAAGATCTTGGAGTCGTTTGCACTGCCAGGCCACCTTGCTACCACATGGCGAATTTGGTATGCAGCGTCCACCACTAGCTGCACGTTGATGAAGTGGTAGCCATGGCGGTTGACGTACGCTTCTTCGTGGTCCGACGGTCCTTGAATCCGAATGTGCGTACCACCCACAGCACCCACAACAGAAGGGAAGCCCGCCACCTCATAGAACTGCTGCTGCACTTCTGCCGCCTCAGCTTCATTTGGCCACCTGCATTGAAACATTTGTCGTCTTCTCTGGAATCTGTGCACTGAAATTATTGTCACATACACCCACTTTGTGGAGAGTTCCAAGAAGCACTTTTTTGAATACGACCAATTACTGTTTCGAAATACCAAAGTATATCCATTGTGTGGACTCCTTTCAAAAATAATAATTGTTGTGGTAGATCGAAAAATGCTTCATTCGTCATTGTTCAAATTATCGAGAAGTACGAGCTCATAACAAAGCGAGTACCTGTAAAGGATTGCATTTTCTAACATTGTAGAGAGGGAGAAACTTTATATTGGCCAAAAGTTGTTCCTTCTGTTTTTTTTTAATGCGAATTAAAACATATTCATATTGGTCTTTGAAAGTTGAAAAATAACATTTTGTTTCTAGGGCTCGGCGATCGCCAATTTGTTTTATTATTTCCTCCGGGTATTAGGACCGATTGCGAAAATATTAAGGGTTTACAATTATGAATGCTTCAACGCTTTCCACTTCGGTTATTATCGCTCTCGTCACTCATACACTAAAGGCTCGTTCGCACACTTGCAACCGAGTAGGACCTTCTGAGGCAAGACCGCGTTTTGAGCCTCTTGCGACGGCTTTGGATATGCTCCGCAGCAGCGCATCTGGTCCTACGCCATTAAAAGGGGCTTAAAAATCGGTCTTGTCTCACTCGGTCGTATACTCGGTCGCAAGTATGTGAACGCGCCTTTACACTCGCTTGTGTGGGCAGTCTTAAAGGGACACATGTGAGAGCCCAACTGCCCAGAAAAGAATTTGTGGCTCGGAATTCGGTTTCTTTCCGCCCGAAAACCGCCGATCGAGAACTGGACTGTTCGAGTGGCGCTCACTCTCTTCAGCGCGAAACACATGTACGACGAAACCGTCCGATCCGACGTGCGAGCTGCCGGAATGACCTTCGGGGGTGAGGGTTTTCGTAGCACCAGCAAGCGTTGAAAAGCCTCGCCTCCGTGCGTCATATTGCCTGATCGGACGTCAGATCGGACGGTTTCGTCGTACATGTGTTTCGCGCTCTCTCCGCGGTCACATGCCGTTTTCTGTAGTTTAGACACGACCACCAGATATGATCAAAGTCGTGGGTCATCGAAGGCACACACTGAATATTAAAAATAGAAAAGAAATATGAAACGGATTTTTTGTGTCTTGTAAACAACAACATTTACATTGATTTTAATTAAAAAAAGTTGCACAGCCATTTAGTTGCATTGCCGTCAAGTTTGAACTAGGGAGCCTTCAAAAAGGCTCCCTAATTTGAACCAGATGGCTGTGCATCTAGCCATCTCGTTTGTGCGAGATGGCTGGATGCACAGCGAGAAATATAGAGGAGGAGAGAGTTGACTTACGCCAAACCTCTCCTCCTCCGCATTTCTTCTTCCTCCCCAGTTCGGTTTCGGTTTCGAGCAATTGTTTTTTTTTTACTTAAACATATACGTGATGCTGTAGCAAAATATTGATTGTGTAGTATTCTGACACCATCAAGAATCGCCTGGCAAAGCAAAAAAATATTCTTGAAGTGTGTCACTTTGACACCACCAAACACATAATCCTCCATCAAGTTAGGTGGCATGACATCAAATGAACAGGTAAATCAAGGACTTTATTATAGCCCGGTTAAACCCCACAAAGGGTATAATTACGTTGCCACTTACTGTATGAACCTCTCTGCACGACGGGCTAGTGCTGCAGTCACCTTCCTGACTATCCACGATGCAGTGGATACGTGGACGTGCACGTAGTCGCCAGCCGTGATGAGAAAGTTCCCGGTAGCGAAAAACTGAAGCGCAACAATCACCGGCAGCTCCGTACAAACGACTTGACTGCGGCGCATCTGTGGTTCCAGGTCTGGCCGAAGTAGCTCTACCAGATACATGATGCCGTCGTACCCGAAGCGGAATCGCTGCTGCAGTTCGAACTCGTCGAACACGTCGAGAGAATTAAGGCGCTCTCGGAATACGCGTTCCCTGCCTAGCATCAGAATGCCATACTGCCGATACATCCGTTCTCGCCGAGCAAGGCGTCCCGACCTAGATGACATGTCTCTATGTCGGCACACACAGACAGAGAGCGTTGATAAGTCCGTAAATCAGTCGTAGTCAGTCCGTCGGTCGGTCGGTGAGTATGTCAGTGGAACGGTTTAGCAATCGGTCAAGAAACGGTTGAAAGAAATGCAGGTGCGGCAGAACCGAAAATGGCGCAAAACACACAACAGGTAGGGTAGCCAGACGTTTTGGGACGCAAAAGTACAGTTTCTGCGTTTAGAACTATTAAAATAGATGTTGAGCAAGAAACAAAGACTCAGACATAGCAAGGACGGTTTGTAAAAATTATCACAGACAAAAAACACACACAAAAAAAAAACGCGCAGAATAAAAAAAAAAAAAATTCTCGCCCAGATTTGAACCCGGAACTTTCACGCCGCGATGGCAAGTTCCGGCGCTCTAACGGTTCGACTACAGCAGACGCTGCTCGTGCCGGCGCTGGCACCATATATATATAAATACACAACCACCGCTTTTGTTTTGCGTGATTTTTCCTTTATTTTGGTTTATATTTACGTTCCCTGGCCGTAACTTTACCTGCCGCTCCTAACGTATGATGGGCCGGTCAATTGGACCTCAGTAGTAAGCCTGTGCAGTCAGTTTCTGCGAGCGAAGTTAGGCTTTTGTACTCGAAGCGACACGGATTTCTCCGCCATTAGGAAGGGACGCTAGGTACTTTCTTGTCCCCATGGAACCGGTCACGTGAGAGAAAAGTCCCTCTTGGCCGCAGCCGGGTCCGTAGCCGCAAGATCAGCAAATCGGCCCAGGTAAATTAGGACCCTTCGGGCCTCCTTGGGTGAGACAATACACCATGTTGGTCCCCGCTTCTCGTAAATTAGTGTCCTGGCTTGGCCCGACGAGAATGATTCAGTCAGTGCAAGATGATTGCAACATAGCAGCTGTACTTGCTACTATAAACAGAAAACTAGACTCCCATGTGACATTGCAGGATACGGTTTCGGCTATCGAACAATCCGTGAATTTGATGTCCGCTAAATACGACGAGGTTCTTCTACACATGCGGCAACAGGATGGCGAAATAAAGGATTTGAAAAAACGTGTAGCTAACATCGAAAAACGCGAGAAGGACGTGAACTTAATTCAAATGCAACAGGACATGAATGCCCTTGAATGGCAAACCAGGAAGATGAATTTGGAAATCCACGGCATTGCGGTATCTGAACGCGAAAACTTGCTGAGCAAGATAAACCAGATGGCAGATAAACTGGGCGTACCCGAGCTATCCGAAAGTGATGTCGTGGCTGTACATAGGTTGCCAGCTCGGCCAGAAAAAATCCCTGGTATTATCGTTCGTTTTGCGAAGCAGGCCACCCGAGAACAGTGGTTTGACAAAAGAAAAACACTTAATCGCACGGATGAGGATGGGTATATCCTTGAGAACATGACAAAACAAAACCGTGCTCTGCTGTGGTCAGCAAGGGAATGGGCAAGGCAAAGTAACTATCGCTATTGCTGGCATAGAAATGGCAAAATTTTTTTGAGGCGAAAAGATGGTGATGGAGTCATTCTTATCAAATCTGAAGCAGATTTCGAGCGCTTGAACTAATTCTTTGATGATGTTTGTGTGTTTCATTAACGTTAATGCCGGAACAAAATTATTTTTCGGCCTCCGAACTTAAAACCTTTATTGTAACAGAAAACGATGAGTCACTTAAATGTTTTCATTTAAACACCCGATCCGCTCGGAATAAAACTGTTGAACTTGGTTTGCTTTTCGATGAATTTTGTTTTGAGTTCGATATTATTATGTTATTGGAGACGTGGTATGCTGATCAAAGTTGTGCTTTTGAATTACCTACGCATCATGGGTATTTTTTGAATAGGACATCCGGTCGCGGAGGAGGGGTGTCCTTATTGATTAATAAAAGTTTTCGCAGCGAAATGTTAGGGGAATACTCGTGCACCAATGATGATTATGAAGTGTTATCCTTGCTTGTGGACAGTAACATTGTGTCAGTCTTTTACAGACCACCAGGTGGAAATCTTGCGGCCTTTTTTGCTTTCCTTGATTCCTACTTTAGTTTTGCTAATGACAATAGGTATAGCATTATTGCGGGGGGTGATTTTAATATTAACATGCTCGCGGATACCCCAACCAGCAGACAAATGAACTTGGTAATTAGCAGCAATGGTTGCACAAATCTCATCACGTCACCTACGAGAATAACATCAGAATCATCAACTTTGCTTGATTTACTTATAACAAACTATGACTCGGCACGTACAAAATCAGGAGTGATATGTACTGATATTAGTGACCATCTGGGTGTGTTCATGTGCGTGACAAAAGTAATCAAGAATAAGAAAATTCAAGAAATTGTTTCTTTTCAGAATATTACCACAAGCAGCCTTTCCGAGTTTAGACACAAACTTGCAGCCTTTGACTGGAGTGAAGTCACTCAAAAAGAGGATGTAGATGGCGCTTATAATTTGTTTTTAGAACATTTTCAGCAGTTGTATAAACTCTGTTTTCCTTATAAATCTGTTCGATTCTCTAAGAAAAATCGTAAGCCTTGGGTCACTTCAGAACTTATAAACAAGATTAATAAAAAAAATTACTTGTTCAAAAAATTTGTAAAAACAAAAGATTCAGAAAGCCTTAGAGCGTTCAAATCTTTTCGCAACAGGCTTACAAAGGAACTCAGAAATGCTAGATCAAGATACTTTCAAAATTACTTTTTATCAACATCACACCGAGCAGATATCACTTGGAAAAAACTGAATAACGTTCTAAACTTGTCACCTGAATCAAAACCAATTGAAAGAATCTGCTTAGGTAACGTAGAACTAACAAAAAGACGGCTGGCAGATGCTTTTAACGATTTTTTTGTGAGCTTGGCACGAGATAATCCCGACGAAAATGCTTGTGTGTATATTGAACACGATAACAGTAGCTCTCTTTTTCTTCACCCTGTCGTAGATACGGAGGTGACGCGGACCTTTTTGTCGCTAAAAAATAGTAGCAGCTGCGATGCCGACGATTTTCAAATAAGTCCGATTAAATATGTGGTTGATATAATCTCTCCTTGTTTGACGCACATTTTCAATTTATGTTTTCTGTGTGGTAAGTTTCCTAAAAAAATGCAGATCGCAAAGGTCACTGTTCTTTATAAAAAAGGTGACAGGAATGACTTGGGAAATTATAGGCCCATTTCAATTTTATCTGTATTTTCAAAGGGTTTCGAAAAACTTTTGCTAAATCGAATGGTGCATTTTTCTGATAAATATAGTTTGATCACACCATCGCAGTTTGGATTCCGTAAACAGCTGTCTACAGAGCTCGCGTTGCTAGAACAAAAAGATTACATTTTTCAAACATTTGAGGATAAAAAAATTGCTCTTGGTGTTTTTGTGGACTTTACAAAAGCTTTTGATCATTTAAATCATGATTTGTTAATAAAAAAACTAATGAAATACGGATTCCGCGGAAAAGTCGCAGCGCTCATTGAGTCTTATCTTGCGCATCGTCAACAATACGTATATATTAACGGGTACTCCTCTGACATTAAACCAATCGCATCTGGCGTTCCACAGGGCAGCATTCTAGGTCCCTTTCTGTTCAACTTGTACGTTAATGATATTGTTAACATAAATAAAAACATTAAATATGTCATTTACGCTGATGATACCAGCCTTTTTTTTACAGGATATTGCTTTCACGACCTTGTAATCAGTGCTAATAAAACTTTAAAAGATCTAGTCAGCTGGAGCCAAGATAATGCTCTAAAAATTAATGTTAGCAAAACCAAGGCCATTCTATTTCACTCCAGAAATAAGAGCATTAATATTACATGTGATATTATTTTAAATTCGACTAAGGTCGATATTTTAAGTAGCTTTAAAACACTGGGTGTTATCTTCTCAGAAAGTATGTCATGGGATGAACATGTTCATTACATTTTATCAAAACTGGCACGGGTTGTTGGCTTACTCTACCGTCATCGCTCTATTTTTCCGACGAACGTTAAATTAATGCTTTACCATTCGTTATTTCTTGCTCACATAAATTACTGTCACTTAGTATGGGGAAATACTACGCAAACAAACATACACAACATTTTTATGCTCCAGAAAAAAATTATTCGAAACATCTGTAACGTTCCATATGATCACCCTAGCAAACCTCTTTTTGAAAATTTGAATCTGATGCAAGTAAGTAGTTTTTATAAGTACCGTCTATGTAGAACTTACAAGTCTCATGAGCAGACAAATGTTGCAAATCTTATTCATTTAGCTTCTCTAACACCTAAAGTGACGACGTACCTAACTCGCAGCGTAGAAAATTGGAGAGTTCCAACTTATAGGACAACGTATGGCCAACAAATGATATCTTATACCCTTCCTAGCCTACTTAACTATCTTTCCGTAGCAAATGTGCAGCTATCGACGACTTCAAATAAAGGTCTTCGATTGTTTTTTTCGAATTCCGATGTGTAAATTATAAAGATTTGTAATTAATTGTTTTGATTATGTTGTGTTGATAGTTAGTTTACAAGTTGTTCCTGTGGATCACGTGAATCTATTTTTGCTTTTCGTAGTCACTTTGAGCACAGTCGTGCCATATGTATTGTTTTTAGATTCTTCAACTATTCAAATGTTACTTTTGTGTGTGTTTATGTGTGTATGTTTTTTGTAACTAATTAATTTACCACATCGCCGCTGTGTGCCAAATTGTGTGGGGGCCGAGGGCTAGTCAAGCTGCTTGATGCAGCTTTTTTCCACGGTCTCCATCCGTCATTGTATGTGATGGAAAATAAACAATTTATTATTATTATTATATTATTATTATTTCTTAACCTACCCCTTCGCCTCTTTCCCTTCTTTCTTCTCTTTCTTTTTCGCCTTCTTTCGCGGCAAGCGCTAACCTTGGGTGGTTTTAGATTCCCTCAACTAGAACCACACTCGATTATAGTTACTTGGTAGCACTGGTAGCGTGGCATACCCAGCAAAGCCATATTTGTTATGGGGTGCTCCCTTCTCCCTTGGGCTCGGTGGGGGTTGGTGCGCCACAGTTTATGAACATTGTCCGCCTTTCAGGGCTTCCGAGCACTCAAAACCCGGTTCGGGACGAACCTCCAGGGGGAAATATAAAAAATCACAGGTAATTAAAAAAGAAACCGTCGAAACATTCACAAAGATTTTTGTTATTGACTCACATGAAAAGCAAAAACCTGTATCAAATATGTCCCCTTTTGTTGTTGCCAAAGTTCTAGAAAACATTATTGGATTTTCATACAAGACCAAAAAACTACACTCGGAAGACATTCTTGTTGAAGTAAGCACTGAAGTACAAAGGACAGCGTTTCTCAGACTGACCGCCATTGTGGACGTGAAAGTGTAGGCGATCCCTCACTGTACACTAAACACGATCCGTCGTGTCCTCTCTGAAGAAGTCTTTGTTTACACCAGTGGAGAACTTCTAGACGGACTAAAAAGTTTGGGCGTCGTCGATGTGAAGCGCATAGTTTTCCGCAAAAATGGCGAAAATATCCCCTCGAAACATGTGATCCTCAATTTTGAGAGACATACACTCCTGGAGACAGCCAAAGCCGGTTACCTCAACTGCCGCATCTGCTCGTACATTCACAACCCCCAGCGGTGTTTCCGTTGTCAGCGCTTCGGCCACGAATCACGCAGCTGTCGTGGGAAAGAAACATGTGCCAAGTGCGTAAATCAGAGCCACGTGTCTGAAGGTTGCGAGGCGGCGTCACACTTCACAAATTACGGAAGACCACACCCTGCCTACTACCGCAGCTGCCTCCTGGAAGAAAAGGACGGATATCCCTGCAGTTAAGGTCAAAGAAAACCTGTCCTACACAGATGCAAAGCATTTTTTTTTTTGCTTTCTTTAGAAGCGATGTTACGCTGAGGTGGTGCGCAGGGGACCTGCACCACGCTCGGAGACAAAGGTCATCTACGTCGCTCCTGAGACCTTCACGGCTGACACGAAGGCCCCCCCCCCCCCCCGCAACTCCCTTTCTGGGGACAGGGAGCGAGTCCTTTGTTCCACCAGCTCCAGCCCTCTGGACAGGGCCTCCTCTACGGTGCAGTATGCTCCCCACGCAGCTCCCACCAAGCTGGTGGAACGGATGGTCTTGAGTGAATTACTGTCCAGTACGTCCACCAGCGTACCAACAGGTCCTTTCCTGGGCCTGACTTCCCGCGATTGAAGGCAGAAGAAAATGCTGGCAAATAGCAGCGGCACTCCGCTAGCGGCGGACTTGTCCATGGAGTTGAACGATTCGGCTGCTCGTGCGTCCGACTCGCGCACCATGGAGTAGCAAATACAGACCCGTGCAACAAAAACAAAAAAAATAAAACCGGTTGCTGCACCAAAAAAACTAGTTACTGCACATGTTTTCTCTCTCCCTAGTTTTAATAGTTGCACTAACGACTTTAATTGCTTTACATTTTTTGATATAACAAACTTTTAAAATAGGTAAAATTACATTTTATACAATGGAACCGTCGTGACATTTTAACAAATATTCATGATATAAAACATTTTATGGATGAGATGCGGCGGATTTTTCTTGCTCGTCAGGAAACCCATATCCATGATCGTTCCCCTTATATTTTACGACGTCATCGAATCTTAAGAAAAGACCCCCTTAGTGATACTTTCTCTGGTGGTGTGGCAGTGGTTCTACAATCTGGGGTCGACTGCTCTGACGTGTCACTCTGTACACCACTTGAAGCCGTAGCAGTGTTTCTTTTTTTATACTGCCTCATAACTGTTGCAAATACTTGAAATAATAAAACGTCGAGCACGAGGACGGTAACAGGACTTCTTTCATTTGTGTCGGCTCATCTGTGTTTGAATGAAGTGCAGTTTCTGTCCTCGTCCTGGATGATTTAATCTTTCAAATATAAGTATCAATTCAACGACACGCTCGTTTTCAATTATAACGGTTGTGTCGCTTTTTTTACCACATAACACTCAATTACATCTTAGTGAACTGCAGGGTCTTGTAGGCCAGCTCCCACAACCTTTCATGATTCTAGGCGATTTTAATGTCCACCACCCCTTGTGGGGTAGTATACGTCAAGACTCCCGGGGATGTGTAGTCGGACGTTTTTTATTGACATCTGGGCTATGCCTTCTTAAGGGAGAGAGCTAACATTTTGCAGTGCAGCTCACACCACATTTACATTTATAAGTTTATCTATTTTGACCCCGTCATCATTTCGTTGCTTTACGTAGAAAGTTCTCAACAAACCTTTCGGTAGTGACCACTTTCTGATTGTTTTAGAAAGCGTTGTTCAGCTGCCATCACACTGGAAACGATCCATAGGTGGTAGTTAGATAAAGCTGCCTGGTACTTTTCTGGGTTACATTCAGTTTTGGACCCTTATCTGTTTTCTTCTGTGTCGCCCGAAGATGCTACAGTTTATGTTACTGAGCAGGTACTAAATGCTGCTGAGGTGTCTATTCCACAAACCTCTGGTAATGCGCCAAATAAATGCAAACCATGCAGAAAAAAGGAGTGTGCCAGAACCCTAGCCGATCAAAACAGGCCTTGGGGCGAATTTCGCAAGTACACCACATCAGGTAATCTTGCGATGTCCGTTGGAATTTGCAAACGCTTGCCGTTCGACCAGTAAGCAGTCAAAATGGCAATCCTGGGGAAAGTATATTTCATCTATATACGCAGAGTGTTTCATGAAAGGTGGACAAATTTGACATACCGAAAACTACGCATCGCTGCAAAAAAGAGGCTTGTGGCGTTTTGGTCCTGGGCCAGGTGCCTATTTAGGAAAATTATTAGAGTTTAGGACAATTAAGTTATTTTTTTTTGCATAATTAACTTTTTCAGTAGTGTGTTTAAGGGCACGGTTTCAATTAGAAACTTGCTGAGCATCATCGAAAGACGCTAAATCAATAAATTGCAGAACGATGGAAGGCCCGTGCAGCATTTTACGGCTTTCTGAAAAACCGCACAACTTCGACGGGTTTTTAAGTTTCGGTTTGGAATCGGAGCGCATCTCGGCCCCGGCGGCACCGCGCCCCGTGGAGAAATAGTGCAACCATCTTCGGCCGCGTTGGGCGAGAATAGCGCAGCAGAGGTTGGTTGCACTATTTCTCCACGGGGCGTGGTGCCGTCGGTGCGGAGATGCGCTCCAATTGCAAACCAAAACCTAAAAACCCGTCGAAGTTGCCCAGTTTTTCAGAAAGCCATAAAACACGGCGCGTTCCTTCTATCGGTCTGAAATTTGTTCATTAAGTGTTTTTCGATAATGCTCAGCAAGTTGTGATTGAAACCAAGCCCTTAAAAAGAATATTAAAAAAGTTAATTACGCAAAAATAGGTTACACTCGGATTATTCCACTTTATTGAAAAATCCGGCAATAACTTGCAATGACATTAGGTGGAAACGGGTTAATTTCCACTAATTTTCAACAGAAACCAGTGTAGTTTACCAGTCTTTGGTAGAAATATTACCGGCCGCCACTTCCAGTAACCAGATTTCGCAGGACGCTTTACCGGAGCCACTTAAGGTTAAAACCCGGCCAACACTTCCCGTGACATTCGGCGGAAACGGGTTAATTTCCACTCATTTTCACCAGGAACCAGCGTAGCCACTTTCGCTGGAAGTTATACCAGAACCACTTTCGATTACCCGCCGCTGGAATCCTACCGGAAGTCACTCTCGTTTGCCGGACACCGAACATCACTGGAAGCCGACGCAAGGGGAACGGCTAAAGTCAAGAAAGCCAAGACGAGCGGGGGACTGTGTTGGTAATGGCGGCCGCCAATGCAGCGGCATCGTGAGTGCGTGTTTTAGATCGAAACGACGTTGCAATTCTGCAAGAAGTGCTTGCAGCGAACTGTTTTGACGATGCAAAAAGGTGGGCAGCGATCACCGGCAACTTGATAATTGCGACAGGCAAAAGTCTGGGCCGGAGCAGGTACGAGACCACTCGAGCTGCATTCTCGTGAGTGCGAGCTTTATTTACCTCGGGACGACGTTGCGATCTTCAAGAAATGCGTGCAGTGAACTGTTTCGACGATCCAAAAAGGTGGACACTTTCACCCGTTTTTATCCGAAACCAGTTTACCAGTCTTTGGTAGATTGTCTGCCGGCAAACAGATTTCACTGGAATGTCACCGGCAGACCCTTTCGTATACAAGACGACCCAGTTTTCCTAGAAATCTTACCCAAAAAGGGTGACTGGCTTCCCTGTTTACCGACCTTCACTCGAAGCCGGCGCGAGGGGAGGGGGAAGCCGAGACGAGCCGGGGACGGGGTGTGTAATTATGGTGTCTCGCACCAAGGACGAGTCCCCACGCACCCTGTCTCCCTCGCATTGGGTTCGTGAGGAAAATGCAAGAGGGACATTTTGCTGACTTATTTTTTTTCTTGAAGAAAACCGGTTTCTTTGTCTGTCAACGAGCAACGGCCGCCCAGGAACGAACGCTCAGTCTCGGCTTCTCGTTCCATTTGTGCGACCTGTATCTTCCAAAGCAGCTGGGTGTGCAGATGAATAGAATATATTTTTCAGTGACCTGTTTCTTACGCCTCTTTGTCCGTCCGTCTTGAGAAGCATCCAGGGAGCGAAAAGGACTGTGCCCAAGGTTTCTCAACGTCGGCGGATGTTCGTTTCGCTTGCTCGTTGTTTTCGCTAAGTTACGGCTGACGCCTGGTCCACCCGCGGCAACGGCATCAGGGAAGACATCGTGAGTGTGCCCGGGATTTATCAACGACGGCGGATGTTCGTTCCGCGCGCTCGTTGTTTTCGCTAAGCGTGCTACTGACGCCTGGTGCACCCGCGGCGACGGCATCAGGGACGACATCGTGAGTGTGCCCGGGATTTCTGAACAACGGCGGATGTTCGCTCTGCGCGTTCGTGGTTTTCGCTAAACGTGCTGCTGACAGTATACGTGTGTGTGTCCGTGCGGTGCACCTGCGCGGTTTTATTAGTTGAACTACCGTGCGTCTACGAATTTACCCAGCGGCATTGTGTGTACCTTGAAAATATCTTTTGCGGCAAAGAACTTGGTTGTTTCTATTTGGTCTGATTGCTTTTGTTTACAGCTGTGCAAATTGTTTCATTGGTATCGACCCTGTTAAGTACATAGAATTTTCAGGTCTATATGGACTAACCACTTTAATTTTTACCGAATCGTCCAGCATCTGGTAAACATAACCAACCACGGTTCACATGTAGGCTTCCTCCTAAGTGCCTTCCGTTGACGTCCGAAAAAAAATGAAAAACACGGTAAATTCCGGCCAATTTGGTGATCTGGTAAATTCTGGCCTTACTGGAAGTGAAAGAGTCCCGTAATCCAGTAAAATAGATTTTTACTGGAAATAGGCTTCCGGTAAAAAATATTTTTCAATTTCATTTTCGTAAATAGGCCCCTAGTCCAGAACCAAATCGACAAACGCCTTTTTTTTGGTTACTACGGGTAGTTTTCGCAATATCGAATTTGCCCACTTTTCGTGAAACACCCTGTATATATCTTGCCCTGATTGTTTAGCACAGTATATCGCAAAATCGAGATACTTCAAAAGAGAATGAGGAGGAGGAGAAAATGAATGAAAGAGGACGGGAGGAGGAGGAGAGGAGGAGAGGGTACGGAGGAGGAGGTGGGGCATGCCCTCCTCACCGTACCCTCCTCTCCTCCTCGTCAAGAACGATAAAGTTACCGAAAATTTCCTCTAAAAGGCAGGTGAGCGGGAGAGGAGGGTACATAGAGGACGGTATGCCCCTCCTTCTCCTCCGTATTCTTCCCACCTCCGCCTCAAGAGCTGCGCTCCAATTCGGCATTACAGAGAATTGTTAACGTCTCTCCTTTTTTCTTCTACGGTCGGAGTATGGTCTACTTCCTCTTCGGCTGTACCTATTCCATAATGTGAGGAAGCCCGTTCACATATGCGGATCGTAAAGCCCCGAGAGATCGATTGGCCTTCTGTGGGGTTGTTTGGATATTCCAGGATGAGCGTAGCTCGGTCGCTGAGCCACGCGACGTCAAGGACGAATGTATTGACTGACAACACATTCATCACTGACTCTGAGACAAATCCGCAAAAGAGACTGTTTCCCGAATCCTGGCATACTCAAACAACGCCACAGAACATCAATCGGTGTCTAAGAGCTTTACCGTCCGCATATGTGAACGGGCTTCGTCACTTCATTGAAAAGGCACAGCTGCAGAAGAAGAAGACTAGATACCGAGCGTACAGGAAAAAGAAAAGGACACAGCTCCTCAACGGCCACAGCCCTAGTCGCCAATGAAGAAGAGGCCGAGTTGGCTCCGATACGTAGGGTCCCTATAGAATGGCTTAGTTTGTGTTCGAACTTTTTAATAGTCTAGAAACATGACTCGAAAGCATTTCACCAACGAAAAAACGATGTTTTTGCCTTCCTACACCAAAGCAGCCTTAAATGTACTCTTGTAATTTTTTTTTATAATTTTGAAATGACTAGAAGTTGCATTTTACTGCGCTCTGAAATAGCTTAGAAAATGCGCACAATAATGTCGGAGGTTTATTGTTTACAATATCTGACTAGTTCCCCGATTTGAAAAGTGGCATGGCAATGGCAGATTTTTATATTTCTGCAAAAATACAATTTTCAAGTCACAAATGAAAAAGGTAAGCCAGGGCAGTCATAACAGCATCTGAACAGGCTTTAACATCAAATGATAGTAAGTTATCAAAACCGGACGAAAGTTTTGGTTTCACGCGTCTAATGCATTTCTTCACTTCTGAGTGATCAATGCTGAAAGGGGCGAGAACGCTATCATACCTTTGTAAAGTTAGCACTGTTGAAAACTACCGGGCGTGAGATGTGGATTGTGTGTAACACAAATTGACACTTGAAAAGTACGACAAAAACAACTCGCATATAACACCGGGGTCGGAGTTAAAACCGATATTACTCACCAACGTAACGTTCAGGCTCCCGTTTCTAGTGCATCATTTTTATACTTCCGAACAGTGTTGGTATTATTCAGTAAGTCGTTCTGGGTGTTGTTCGTGAAAGTTTTTGTATCGCTTTGCTAGAAGAATTGTACATTTTCCTCGCACGACTAAATGTCGCGTACCACATGTACCCTTTGCCACATTTGGATTGATAATGAAGCCGCAATTTTTCTGTTACCTTGCGCTTCAATGTATATGAAAATCACCAAAGACATTTGTGTTTATTCGTCTTGTGCTTCATAAAACGCTGTACATAATCTCTTACAATCTGGGTGAAAGCACCACGAGTTGAATTTACGTGAGGGTTAGTTACTACTGGAGACCAGTTTACGTTTGTGAAGTGATGGTAAAGGCGCAGATAGTTTCCCTGCATAAAGTCAAAACACAGGAAGTTGGCCGTGGGCTTAACCTGAAAAGGCAACCTTACAGTTACTACAAACGGCTCGTGGCACACATCTGTTGATACCACTAGAGCGTGAGCTGACGAAATTATAGCGTCTATTTTATTATTGATACACACGTCCAATACATTAACCGTAGTGTTCTTAAACTCCTTTTCTGCAAAAACCAGTTAATGCTTAGAAAATAAATTAAAACACTGACCTTTTCCGATGACCCGTGACTCCTGCACCCGACATGCTGGGAGCCCCAAAGGACGCACGGAAGTTTAATATTCCCGAGGAGGAGAACACGATAGCGGCACACATCCTTGTCTCAAGCATATTCAAACTGTCTAAATTTCGACGTATTTAATCCTGGAAGAAAAGAGTAGTTGCCACTCAGTAGATGCACCTTGTCTTTCATCGGCACCTCAAATCACACGCAACCGTCGTAATCCTCGAGGTGTTCTCTGCGGAAAAAAGAACAAAATCTTTAAATACAGCAGTTATTAAACCGCATTCGAAACGTTTTTCGGACTTAAGAGAGTCTTTTTCATGGTGATGCACGCTGAAGTTGTTACCGAAGTGCTCCGAGGGGGAATGGTAGCCTTTGCCCACCTTTCTGTCAAACAATAGATATCATAGTTAATTGCATTCACGCCAACGGAAAATATATTTGCTTTATTTCAAAGACCGCGAACATTCCGATAGTAGACAGTCAGACTACCGAGGAAGTGAATAGACATTTTCGTATGCTTATTTGTTCGGAGGCACCCAATGGACGGCCGGGCCAATTTTCCAAGCTCCAAAGAACGTCTGGAAAAGTCATGCAGATGGCCACCTATTTCGATCGTAATTATGTCGAAACAGTCGGTATCCACGAAGTTGTGGAAAGAAGCGTAGCTCTCGTACTTCAAAAAATAATTTGTGAACGGAACTGACTTCCTTGGAGGACGTATTTGAGTACCTCACAGACGTTGGATGCGGTTGTTGAAGAGAACAGTCTTGAAACAAAGGGGGCACGCTTCCTCGGTGGACGGGGTACAACGCCCAGAGAGCTCTGTGCTCGGGTCCCCTCAACGACTTTTTTTCTGCTGGTGACGAAGAAGCATAAATCGATCCCTGTCCACTGTCCTCCAACGGTCGGGCAAAGGTGGCCCCTCTTCCGATCGGGAACCAGATTTACTGTGCAGGTTTCGCTGCTGCACCAATGTAGGTGCAGTGTCTCGTATGGCCTCCGGGGTTTGATGCAGAAGTTTTGCAACAAGGCACTGTTTTGCGCTAGGTGCACACGGAAGGATTCTTTATCTAACCTTAACGACTTGACGCCGGCGGAAAGTCGTCGTTTTCAAAAGTACTGTAAAAAGTTCGCGAAAGTCACCTTCATTGCTGCCAACCACTGTAAGTTCAGCTTTCCTGAAATCAAGACGTGACGTGTCGCTGCTCGGGGCTTTGTCGACGCTTTTTCGCCTTGTAGATGATGAACACTTGTACGAACGTGTTCCGTTCTGCATGAGCATGTCGTAGTCCCCAGCAGCGACACTGATTCACTTGCCGTGAAAGCGCAGGCCACAAATGCCGAAGCATTAAAGAAATTGCTGGCTGCCAAAAAAAAAAAAAAAAACACACACACACAAAAAAAAAAAGATAGGAACCACATAGGCTCTTACTTTCCCCGTCATTCTGAGACTGAATTACGTCGAGTACCTGTTATGTTTCGTTACTTTTTTATAGAGGCTCATACTTTCCTCTTTTTTTTTTAAGTGGATGCTTCTAAAGGCCGAGAGAGGGTACATCATAGAAAGGGTGAATATGTAATCAAGATCGGAAAAAATATAACATAAGCATATTGAAAATAAAACACGCACATATACTCACGTTTTACAAAACTAGATAGGGTATAGCACAACTAAAAGCCACACGTGCTCACGTATATTTGGAAACTCAAGACAAGCTAAAAGTCATGTTAGAAATGTATCTAGACAAGCACTATTCGCGGAACAAAAATAACCTCTTCCTAAAAAGTATCGGATCAGCGATATGAATTGGTGCCATAGTTCTTGTTCAGAGCGACTTTTTCTTTCCAACTCAGCACTGTCGGCCGTAGTGTATAACAACAGTGAACGAGGAAACCGTCAATTACAAGCATCGGCGTTTTGCGAAGTATGACGTTATAATATATTTTTTGTATATTAGTACTGATACACAATTTGGTTTTAGGAAAGGTCGATCGACCGAATTAGCATTACTAGAGCAAAAAAAATATATTTAAAAAAAATTCGAGGAAAAAAGCAGGTTCTAGGTGTATTCGTGGACTCCACGAAAGCCTTTGATTTTATCAACCATAACATCATACTTAAAAAGTTGAGCTATATGGTGTCCGCGGGTTACCGTTAGAACTTCTATGTTCCTACTTGCGACACCCTCGCCAATATGTTTTTATTGGACAGTTTTCTTCTGACGTTAAACCTATTCACTCAGGCGTCCCACAGGGGAGCATTCTTGGACCGTTTCTTCTGAATATGTACATTAATGACAATGTAAACATAAGTCCTGCAAAATTGGTCATATATGCCGACGACAGTAGCCTATTCTTTTCTTCAGATAATAGCGGTGATCTTGCCACAATCACCAATGACACTTTGTCCAAACCGGGGGCAAAAGATAACTGCGTAAAAATTGATACTAATAAAACTAAAGCTATCATTTTTCAACCCAAGGATAAGTGCGTAAATCTAACGAGAAGCCTCTACGCCAATTGAAATGCTAAAAGTTTTGGAGTCTTATTTTCGGAACATATGTTGTGGGACAGTCACATTAACCGTTTACTTGCAAAATTATCTACAATCATAGGTCTGACATTCCGTAACTGCAAACACTCCGAGTCAGTGTGAAGCTATTCATTTACAATTCTTTATTCGATTCTCATCTGAGCTACTGCGACCTCGTCTGGGGTAACACCAGATTCACAAACCTGCAAAAATTATTTTTACTGCAGAAAAAAATGCATAGAATAATATGCAACCTGCCTTATGATTTCTATACAAGCAGTTTCTTTGAGACGTTTAGCTCATTAAAAATTCATAGCATTTATGAATACAGATTGATTCTGAGTTTAAAATCATAAAAAAGGAAACATTATAAATTGTTGTCAACTCTAGCGGCATTGACACCAAATCTACACGTTCACTGAACTTTTCTACTAATTAGGGTAGGCAAATGTTGCGATATACCATACCAAAACTGTTAAATTTCCTTGTAGAAAAAAAATTGCATTGACACTACCTCCTTGAAGGCTTTGCGTTCTCTTTATATGGAGCCGTGATTTACCTCCCCCATTCAAATGATTCTTTAAATTTGTTTATGCTATATAGAATGCACTCTTTTTGTGTTTTTCAGATTTCTGCCTGCAACGACTGTGCATGCCATCTGTTTAGGCGATTAATAGCTGTTCTTTAATCTGGTGTATATATATTTTTTTTTTCTGCAATGTTGATGTACGGGGCCGAGGGCTGGTCAAGCCTCCTTTGAGGCTTTTACCCTTTGCTCCACCATGCTTCATGGCAATAAACTATTATTTGACTTAATTGAAGCGTTTGACATTGTTAATCATGAGATGTTACTGGCTAAACTATCAAAACTAGATATTCACAACTCATTGCTTTCATTGCTCAAAAGCTATTTGCGTGACCGGAAGTGCTTTTTTAGCTCGAATAATAATTCTTCTGCTACTTATGAGGCGACAACGGATGTGCCTCAGGGCTCCGTTCTCGGACCTCTTCTGTTTTCAGTTTTTGTTAATGATGTTTCGACTGTGATTCGTTACTCTTCATTTCTTCAGTACGCAGACGATATTAAGATGTTTATGGAGGTACGAGAAGACCGAGACTGTGTTTTGCTACAGAGAGATGTTGATGCTTTTGAGGAATGGTACCGGGAGAATGACCTGAAGATAAATAGCTTTAAAGCGAAAGTCGTGTCGTACACTGGTAAGACACATAACATTGTATTCCCATATGTTATTCAGACAGACCTTTTGGAACGTATGAACAGAATCAAAGATCTTGGCGTGGTGTTTGACAGCACCTTACACTTCTCCAGTAATGTTGATCACATCGTGAACGCGGCTCTACGCACGCTCGGGAGTGCGTGCCGCATCACTAAAGAGTTTATTTACCCCTGCACATTTCTCATACCCTACAGTGCATTATGTCGACCACAGCTCGAATACGCTTCTGTTGTATGGAATGGAATTTGTGCCACAAATTCCTCGAAAATAGAACGGGTTCAGAACAAGTTTCTTTCCACCTATAGGCATCGTTGCTCAGCGCGCATTGTGCTTACCACTACTGATGCCCCTGTCCCTGTTCAGCGTAGCATGGCACTACCTACCCTGCTTCGTAGGAGAGAACCTGCCTATATCTTATGTTTATACTAACTTGTCCACGCCGTCACTGATTGCACGGTATTGACGTCAAGAGTACTCTTAAAAATTCCTCTAAAAACAACAAGGCGAAATGCCTCCTTCTGCAATAGGCGTCTACTCAACCTCCACGATCCTGTGTCCACACTTGGGCATACTTATAATTCTTCTTTTTCTGAAACACTCGACATATTTAACAATAACACGCTGCAGTTTGTAAAAACGTTAAAGGCCAACACTTAAATTTGAACTGTATGCACTAACTTGCGGCGTTCACACCTAAATTCCACAATTTAAATTCCTCTTTTTTTTCTTTCTTTCTAGCAATTGGTGGTGGCGGTAGTACCACTAAGCTTGTCGTGTGTTGTGGCTTTGTGCTTATTTTTTTATGATTTTTAAGTGTATTTTTTTAGGGCTTGTCCGTTGTGTGTGTTGTCTGTACTATTGCTTTATGCCCTGTTATACCTTACATGTTAGCACAGTGCACCTGTACCAAGACCGCAAGGTGGTTCCTGGGCACGAATAAAAACATTGATTGATTGATTGATTGATTATATCACTACAACAAATATAATACGGCTTCGATTTGGTTGTACGAGTAGTTTTACGCCTAACCATACAGGTCACACAGAATATATCTCGCCGTGTGAAGTGCTTACGAAGAAAGCAAATGGTATCACAATTGCAGCTTATGTAATAGTTGTGAAAATAGCATTCGCGTGACAAGATTAACCAGGATAGTTCTTCATAATAACCCAAAAGATTTCCTCGGCCAAGCTTTGGTTTCAAGTGGCCGCGATCAATCGCTTAGGTTCAGCCTATAAAAATATATACATAATTTCGCTTCGCGAGCTCGTTACTTCCGCGGATTTCCCCCCCTCCCCCCCCCCCCCCTCTCTTCGTGATGCCAAGGATCTAAAATTGCCCCATTTTTCATGCAGATATCGAAGGACCAAGAAACGGGGCAATTCCCTGCATAGATTTATCGCGCATCCTTCGAGACCCTATGCATGTCGAAAAAAAAAAAGCCAAACTGCGGCTAAAATAAAGTAGATGGACTTAAATAAAAAGCTCGCGGAACGGTGCTGATATGTCGAAGGGTGGTGCAATTTACGATGCGTTCGTTTCCGCCGGTTTTCTTAGATGCAGTGAATTTTCTTATATGGAGATATATATTTTTGCTTTCTTATTTCACAAGTGTATTCGCGCATCAACGGCATAAATCACACCAGCGACCGCGGGGAAAGGCCACAGTTTTGCATGTTAAAGGCGCCAATGCGTCAATATAGAATTGAATGAAGAAACGTGATTTTTTTACATGAATTTTACCCGGATTATATGTAGATTATAATACTTTTGCATTAGGCATTTAAGTAAATGTATAGGCACTTAACTTTAACATTAAGACGGTGGTAAACACGGAGATGCGTGTGAAAACGACCTGAACAGTAAAAGAGGCAGAAAAGAAAAAAACAGCAGCAAAAGGCAGCGTCTTCTCCGTACTTGTCTCAAAGTTTACCATTATGCTCAATATTGTAGTGGTTTATTCTGCGACCGATCGACGTTCTTTCTCTTTCTCACTGACTCGAGAGCCCCTTCCTTTTCTTCTCTTCTTCTTGTCTTGCTTACTGCTACACTCGCCCTCCCCGTCCCCCAGAGAACTGACGGTATTGTCACGGGTCGAGCTCTTGTGTCTAAAATTCCGATGAACGAGGGGTGTAGTGCCTAAGGTGGCTGCGATGCACCGTGAATGTGGCCTTTGTACGATTAGAACTGCGAGTGCAGTCTCGTACACGAAATGTCACAGGACCTAGTTGCTGAAGGACTTCACAAGGCCCTATAAAGCGTGGTAGAAACTTCTCTGCACGACCTTTCTTTCTAAGCGGTCGGCGCACCAGAACCCAGTCTCCAGACTGTATACGAGTTGGTGGTGAGGCCGGGGCAGTGCGTTCTTGAGTTCGATGCTGAGCCCGCAACAATGCGTCTCGGGCTTTCGTTTTCACATCTCGAAAACGGTGCTCAGAGCTGCTCGAGGATTCTTCAGTTCTCTGTCGCCAAGCAGCATCGGTCCCAGCTTCGCCTGGAAGAACTGGCGTGCGTCCGTACACAATTTTAAAAGGAGTGAATGTGGTCGTTGACTGCTCCGCAGTGTTCATGGCAAAAGCAGCGTAAGGCACAAGTTGGTCCCAATTATTGTGTTGGTTGTTGACGTAGCTTGCAAGTATGCCGCTGATAGTACGGTTGGCACGTTCAACGAGCCCATTTGTTTGCGGATGATACGGAGCTGCCCGAGCGTGATGGATACCGTGTAGTTCTGTTTCCTTCGCAAATTCATGAGAAAGAAAACACGAGGCGCGGTCGCTTACGAGGACCCGAGGGACTCCGTGTCGAAGAATAACTTGTTGTCGTAGGAACTGAACAACATGGTCGACCGCGGTATTTGGAACTGGTCGTAATTCTACCCATTTACTAAGGTAGTCAATGGCGACCAGAACGTATTTGTTGCCATCTGGCGTACAAGGAAATGGGCCAAGGTGGTCAATGCCAATAATTTCGAATGGTGTTTCGGGTAGTGGAACAGGTTGGACGCCACAGTTGATGGTGGGGTTCGTAGTTTTTCGAGACTGACATTTGACGCAGGACGCTGTGTACTTGGCGACGTCCGTGCGAACTCCTGGCCACCAGTAACGCTCTAAGATCTTCTTAGCAGTTTTATCTCTTCCAAGGTGTCCAGCGGTCAGGTCATCGTGACAGAGATGAAGTACAGCGGGACGTAATTTCACGGGTATAAAGGGCACCCAACCTTGAGATCCACGATGGCAGAGTAGGCCATGGTGGATACGATAGGCATGGCGTAGTCGTCGCTCTGGCGTATGCGATGGAGGTGACCGAAGCCGTGACACAATGCCTTGAACTTCTGAGTCCTGTCTTTGGTTTTCTGCAAGGTTAAACACAGCAGTGAAAAATTGAACATCTTCTTTGTTTACTTCTTCGGCCGAGGCTACTGGGTTACGAGAGAGGAAATCGGCATCTGTGTGGTCTTTCCCGCTACGGTGACGGATTTCGAACTGATATTCTTGAAGTAGTAGAGCCCAGCGAGCAAGCTTAGGAGTAAGGTCACTTTTCGTTTGAAGCCACAGTAACGCTGAATTGTCTGTAATGGCCGTGAAATGATGACCATATAAATAAGGCCGAAAGTGTTGGACAGCCCAGATGAGAGCAAGGCATTCCAGTTCTGACGAATGATACCGTTGTTCCGTATCTGTGAGACGACGACTGGCGTACGCGATGACTCGCTGAGTTGTTGTTGAGGGGTGCTCTTGAAGCAGCACAGCTCCCAGACCATTTCCGCTAGCGTCGGTATGCAGGAAAGATGGTAATTCCGGATCGAAATGGGCCAAAATTGGTGCCTGAAGAAGACTTTCTTTGAGATCGTTGAAAGCTCGTTCCTCGCTTATGGTCCATCGCCAAGGGTTGTTTTTACGAAGAAGACGTGTAAGGGGTGTTGCGCGACTGGCGAATTCTGGAATGAACCGCCGAAAGTAAGACGCAAAGCCGAGGAAGCTTTTTACTTCAGAGAGGCGGGTCGGCTTTGGGTACTTTGATACCGCTTCTAGCTTCGCGGGGTCGGGTTTGATGCCGTCTTTGTTGATGACGTGGCCAAGGTAAAGAACCTCTTCAAATCCAAAAAAACACTTTTGAGGTTTGATTCGCAAGTTCGCTTGATGGAGTGCGTCGAGAACAAGTTTGAGCCTCCGGTTGTGTTCTTCGAACGTTCTACCATAGACAATAATGTCGTCAAGGTAAACTAGTACCATGGTCCATTTGAGGTGACCTAAAACCTTATCCATAAGCCGTTGGAATGTAGCTGGAGCGTTACAAAGGCCAAATGGCAATCGTGTGAATTGATAAAGTCCAGCGGGAGTAACAAATGCAGATTTTTTAGCATCCTCTGGGTTCAACGGAACTTGCCAGTACCCAGATAACAGATCAAGGGTCGTAAAGTGTCTGGCGCCTTGTAGTCTGTCCAGCGAATCGTCAAGACGGGGTAAAGGGTACACGTCTTGTTTTGTGATGCTGTTGATCTTTCTATAATCAACACAAAAACGAATAGATCCATCTTTTTTACGCACCAGGACAACCGGTGACAACCACGGGCTGCTGGATGGTGTGACAACCCCTTGACTAAGCATGTCAGCGACTTGTGTTCGAATAACTTCGTATTCGACGGGAGCCAGTCGACGTAAGGGCTGGTGAATAGGAGCATGCTCACCTGTGTCAATCTTATGTTCCACAAGATGCGTGCATCCCAGTTCGTCGGGAGTAAGGGCCACACATGTGCGGTATGTCGTAATGAGTCTCTTGAGTAAGTCAACCTGATGTTTGTCGAGGGATGACCCAAAGTTAAACATCTCCCAAGGTACCTGGTCACTCTGATGATTTGAAGCTTGTGCTGCTGGTCTTGCTTGATCGATCGTTGTTGTTAAAAACTGTGCCGAACGAAAGAGAAGCGACTGGCCGACGCGGTGTCCTTGTTTAAGCTTGGCAGGGGTACGCCCGAGGTTCATCATCAGGATGCTGAAACAACCACCAGTGCACGTAGTCAACATTCGAGGTGCTGCCACTTCGCAATCAGGCCCCGAAATCCGCGATGCCTCATAGACAATGTCCCCGTTTAGATGAGGTGAGTTTGCTTTCACGTTGACCCATATGGCTGTTTCTGGCTGTATCACCGTCGTAGCGGCAATGCGTACGTCCCAAGTCTCTTTTTCAAGGACCGAAGTAGATTTTTGAAAGACATGCGGTAAGCTTTTTATTCTCTCTACCGCACAAGACGCACATGACCTCCAAACGTTCATGGAGTTGCGACAAAACCGCCTAAGCAGGGAATAAAAAAAAATTGCCCAAAAGCTTATAAAATAATTCCAAAACAACCGAAATGGCGCAAAGCTGTGACAGGCACCATGAGCATCCGGTTGCCAAGTCGTAAGTGGGCTCTCCTGAATACCGGCAGAATCGTTTAAAGAAAACAAGCCGGTTTTAGCACACCAACTGTACCCAAGAATCACGGGACAGACACAATTTGGTATTACGACAAACTCTTCAACGGACGTGCGACCGAATACTGTGATGCTTAATCGAACTTTTCCCGCAGTTGGTATGGTAGTACCATGGGCCGTGAATAGTGCTGCGGGAAAAGTTCGATTTGTTCGAGTTTGGCTGCCACCAAATTGTAGTGGTTTATTCTGCGACCGATCGACGTTCTTTCTCTTTCTCACTGGCTCGAGAGCCCCTTCCTTTTCTTCTCTTCTTCTTGTCTTGCTTACTGCTACAATATAAGCCAGCTAAAAAAGCATTAGGCAATTTTTCATAAAAAAGATATAGTTCGCTTCTTGTAGACACCAGACTAACAGTCCTCTATATTTTGCACGAACATGGGACAGTTTGCCTTATAGAGGCCTAATTGGTTCAAGTACCATTGTCACATATTCCGGCTGTGTTACATTATCCATTCTCCCGGCCTGAAGTGTCCTTCCGCGAAATTCGCGGGGTGTGGGGACTGGGACCCAGCTTCCCCGAAACCGAAGCGATCTTGTCTTTGTGGGAGGATGGAGTGACGAGCGGGCCAGCGTCCTGGGGTTTGGTTTCTTTTTGTTTTCCCTACGCCTGCGTGCTGGAATGCGGGGCCCGTTGAGGGTGACGTTTTTGGAAAAGACGAGCAGTACGAGCGGGAAACTCGGAAGCAACAGACGGAAGATCGTAACGTCGAGTCCATGGAGCGCAACGGTTGCGGGCAAGGTCTGGACAGGGGAAGACTTTGATCACAAAGTGTGTTTGTGATTGTGTGGCCACTTCAAACCGCCCAACCCACCGTGGTACCACCGGGACCACTCCGTCCTCCCTCCCAGACAGCACCTCTCAAGACCCTCACTCCCGGACACGTGATACAAGATTTCCCCTCCACACGTTTTTTTTTTTTTTTTTTTTTTTTTTTTTTTAATATATTAGTTAAAGTAGCGGTATTTCCGTAGTTGGTCTTTATTCTCACGGGTATCCAATTTTATTATTTTTATAACATTTAAGGTCCTAAGTTCCTATTTGTTTCCATGCTCGGAGAAGCTCCCGCCTAAGAGTTATTTAATGCATTGCACTAAAGTGTTGACTTAAGTTTTTGACTAATTCATTTTGTCTTGAGTATTACTTTTTAGTCGCCCGTGCACCGGCCGAGTGAAGTGTGCACGAGTCCTGTTGTTTCCTCGGCTCGGCATTTGTCAACTTTTTTTTGTACTATTATTTTATTATCTTGTCTTTTCAAGCCGTAGTTCTATTAAACTCGTTTTGATGAAAGTTGTGGGTTTCCCCTTTTTCGGCAAGACTAAACCGAGGCGTGGACCTATCGCCTGGTCGGCGGTCCTTTGTGTTTAAGCAGAGTATATCAGCAAACCTGTGAAATCAATATAGCCCTAAACCCGAGGACTATGAATTTTAAATGCAACGTTGTCCATAGTGACGCTCTCTCTATCAACAGAAACAATGAACGAACAACAAATCGCAGTTGCTGAAGGAAAGTGTAATCTAACATTTTTGCTCGTGCCCCGACCTAGCAAAAGATCGAAACGTGGCTCTTGCTGGAGTTCCCATCGAAGGCATCATGAATCAATGAACTTCTGAGAGAGCACAGTGCGCCTAGTTCTAATTGCAAATCAATCGCAGATCTTGTGCCGATTACGTCGTGAATTCCAGGCCATCAAAAATATAGTAAATTTGGATAGGAGTAAAACACATGCAGTTCAATATCCGTGGTTGAAAAAGAATGCCACAGCCAAGTGATCGACAGACTGGGGACGAAGCATCAAAGAAGTCTCTTGGTACAGTCTTGTAGACGAATAGATGATATTAGAGCAGCCCTTTGAATCCGATTTTGTGATTATGCGGTTTTAAGTACAATATTGTCACTAATGAAGATAAAAAGAGGGCGAAGCGAACAGTGAACTGCACTGAAAATAAAGGTTTATTTGGCGAACTTGTGCCAAACAAAAATAAAGAACGAGCGCAATTCAATAGAAAGGCGGGGCGGCGATTTAGCGGCGAGGGCGAACGAGAGCCAGACTGACTCGACAAGGTCGTGGGCAGCTCCTTATCAACGGTGCGTGGCTATCTCCGAAATTCCGCAAAAAAGTTTCGAGCGTCGGGTGCTCGGGGCGAGATTGAACTGACACTCCGAGAACAAGAAATCAGGTATAAGTGATAAAAGTTGCATTCTTCGGAGCAAGAATAACGCGAATCTTCTAAAAGTCCGTAACTGAACGTTACTTTCTTGGCCATGCGGGCGTCATTAGGAAGTTTTCGTAGACCGCGTTTTTCCCTCCGCTAAGCCCTCCGCAACGATGAAATTACTACTGCGCCTGCGCGCCGATAGCCTTTACTGTAGAGTTCCGGGTACCGTAGCGTGTTGCGGAGGTCGTTGCGGGACGAAAAACGATCTACGAAAACTTCCTATAGGCCATATGCGAAATCCTTGCCAGCTATCATCATCATGCCATTAGGAGCCGCCATATTGGGGGGTTTATCCCATCTTCCAGTTGTGGACGAGGCGCATCTACATTAATCTCGGTTTTCATAATATTAGGGCAGTTTGTTTGTACACTCTACCGGTTGCTGGTTAGTTTCGGTTCAAAGAAGAAAAGAAAGACGGCCGCAAATTTCTGGAAAGGAATTGTCAGCAACGAAGTCGCATCAGTCGTCACTCAAGCAGTGAAGTGGGCCGTACAGTTCAATGAACGGTATTTTTCGAAGACGTCTGTGAAGGGTTCGTACTGGACTTGCATCAGGTGATCATATTTTAGTTCTACGACTTCCATTTTGCCGGGACTATTGTGAAACGGGCAAAACCATCGGTATGGGAACCTTCCAATATGGGGGAAATCTGATAATTGATCATGAATACACTAGATGGCGCTTCTTTTTGCATATGGTATATTATTCACTTTTTAATAGCGCATCGTCCAAGATGCACCGGGAAAGGAAAACAAAACTGGCTAAACACAAACACACACACACACATTTGCGCCATGAAACCCGCGAACAACAACAACACAAACACATATACTCACAAAAGCGGCGAGCCGAAATAAACATGCAGCGTCACAATCCTAACGAGCGTAGAACGGCTTGATTCGAACTGCGTGGATCACTTCGGGCCGTAGCTGGCGGCGTCCTGATGGTCGCGTTCCGTCGGGGAGCACCTCGTAATTCAAGTCCCCAAGGTGGCCAATGACCTTGTAGGGCCCGAAGTAGCCTTTCAATAGTTTCTCCCTGAGGCCGCGGCGGTGAATGGGCGTCCATACTCACAACCTGTCTCCGAGCTGAAAGTGGACGTCTCAATGACGAAGGTTGTTGCGGCCAGCATCGACGCGCTGCTGATCATGAATTCGGAGTCGGGCGAGCTGGCGGACTTCATCGGCCCGCTGCGCAACCAGCTGGGCGTCGTCGGTGCTGTCGTCCCTCAGGTCGGTGGTCGTGGGATAACATGGCTTCGAGCATCGTCCTCAGCTTTCTCCCGTGCACCAGCTGCAAAGGCGTAATTCCAGTGGTTTATTGATTCGTCGTTTGTACGCAAACGTGACGTAGGGCAACACCTCAAACCGCGTCTTGTGTTCCAGGTTCACGTAAACCGAAATTATGTCTTATGGTCTCGCTTAGTCGCCCCGTCAGCCCGTTGGTCTCCGGGTGATGTGCTGTGGTCCGGCGGTGGTTAATGTGGCTCAGGCGGAGTATCTCTTTTGTCAGTTGCGCCATGAACGAGGATCCTCGGTCTGGGATCAGAACTTGGGCAGCGCCGTGTCGGAGGACGATAGATTCAACGAAGAACTTGGCGACTTCCACAACAGTTCCCGACGGAAGCGCTTTTGTGTCGGCGTACCGGGTGGGATAATCATTTGCCAAGATTATCCGACGGTTTCTCTGCACAGACGACGGAAAAGGTCCAAGTATATATATATCCATTCCAATCTGCTGGAACGGTGCAGTCAAGGGCGCGATCGGCTGCAGGAGGCCTGCCGGCTTCGTCGGCGGTTTCTTCCGTTGCAGGCACGCGTGGCACGATCGTGTATAGAGGTGGACAGTCTTCGGGAGCTTGGACCAGTACCTCTTGTCTCGGATCATTGCGAGAGTCCTGCTGCAGCCAAGGTGACCAGATGCCCAGTCGTCGTGGCAGACTTGGATGATATAGTCTCGAACACTAGTAGGAATTACGAGGGGCCACGTTAAGTTACTGTCCCCGAAGTTTTCTTTTTAGAGAATACATTTCTGGACAGCGAGCTTCGGGAGGGTACGTGAGAAGGCTCGTTGAATCGTACTCCCTCGTCCCTCCAAGTGGTCGATCAACGCGTGCAGCTCAGGATCGTCCCGTTGAAATGCTGCCATACCGTTAATGCTCACTGTTCCAATAAGGTGAACGTCGTTGTCGCCGTCGTCTTTGACTCTGCCGGTAGCTGACTCGGAAGGGGCTCTGGGGAGGCGGTCGGCGTCGCTGAGTTTTCAGCCTAAATTAGAAACCACGGCCCCGTTGTACTCTTGCAGGTATAAGCTTCATCGCTAACCAGCATAGCCAGTGGTGGTCGGTGACCACTCGGACAAGGCTTCCGTATAGGAATGGGCGGAATTTCGTGATGGCCCAGACGACGGCAAGGCATTCCTTTTCAGTCGTCGTTTAATTTCGTTCCGCGTACGACGACGTCCGACAAGCGCGGGCGATTACGCGTTCTGTACCCTCTTGTCGTTCGACTAGTACCTCGCCGAGACGCCGAGACTTGTGTTGCTGGCGTCCGCGTGAACTTCTGTTTTGTCTGATTGGTCGAAGTGTCCAAAAAATGGGTGTCGACTAGAGTCATCGCTTTAGCTCGTCGAATGCCTGTTGTTGTTCTGCCCATTCGAAGTTCACGGTGTCTTCGTGAGGTCCGTGAGCGGCGCAGAAAGCATGGAGAAATCCCGCACAAAGCGCCTGAAGTACGCGCAAAGTCCCAAGAATCTTCGGACGGCCTTCTTGTCGGTGGGCGGAGGAAATTCCGCTACGGTGCGAGTCTTTTAAGAATCAGGACGAACAATTTCGTTGCTCACAACGTGACCTAGGAAGTTCAGTTCGCCGTAGGCGATCCAGCACTTCATCGGCTTGAGTGTGAGCCTGGCGGTCCCGATTGCTTGAAGAACGTCCCAAAAGCTTCGCAAGTGCTCGTCGAAGTTGGCCGAGAATACCACGACGTCGCCGAGGTAAACGAGACAGCTCTGCCATTTGACGCCTGCCAGTACGGTATCCATGACACGCTGGAACGTTCTTGTCTCGGTCCCCTTCGTCGACTTCGATCTGCCAGTAGCCACTCTTCAGGTCCATCGATGAGAAGTATCGGGAGTGGCGCGGCCGGTCCTGCATGTCGTTGATGCGGGGGAGCGGATATATGACTTTCTTTGTGACCGCGTCGAGCCTCCGGTAGTCTACGCAGAATCGAAGGTTCCGTTTTTCATCTTCACCAGTACACTGCAGGCGGAAATGTGACAATCATAAACTTTATTTCTCCGAATGATAGTCGAAAGTTATTTAACTCATAAAGATCATGCAGTTAGCAGCGCTACATGTCGAACTTTCAAATACAGTAAACAAATGAATTTTCTCGACGACCTAATTTTTGAGGATTTCACGAATCTCCTACAATTCGCGAAAACTAGGCTCCACGAACAATTCTGGTAAAATGTAGACACATTAGAATCTATATTAAAATCCCACCACGTCGCAAAAATTAGAACCCGCGAATTATTTTAAAATTAAAGCTTAGACCTAAATCACGAGGTAATGAGCCCGCGAAAAATAAGTCGTTTACAGTAACTGAGTTACATTCATCTCTAGTGATGTCATGTTATATTGCACACCCAAGATCTGATTTGCAAAGTTCGTCATGCTTGGGAACATCTAGATAGTGTAGGGCAATGATATAGTTTGAGATTTCCTATCAAGTAATATTTTGATATTAGCACAGAAGTTCACGTCTAGCCGTGAATTATTTGGACTTCACGCAGCCGCCATTTTGAAGTCATCAAGTGCGTCTACACTGCGTGGTTAGCAAACCCGGATTTTGAGTATGCCGAGTGAAAATTTTGTAAATCTAGTTGGGAGAAACCTACAACAAAGCATTATGTAAACAGTGTCAAGCGCGTGAAGAAGTAGCGGAGCGACACAGACTGTTACTCCTTCGGCGTAACCGCCATTGTTCTTCCTGTGAGTCAGCCTTATCAGTTTCGAATTTTACCAGATTAATTTTTAGATGTATCTCTCTTGTTTTCGTCCTAAATTGGCTGAATACAAGAATCATAAAAAATGCGCATTTAAATTAATTTTCCGTTTTGTTTTTCAGAAATATGCTTTGAGCCCCTAAACGATGTAAAGTCAGAACGTAGAGAATACTCACAACGATGGAATTATGCATCTGCCATGGAACGCCAAGATTTTAGCGGCATAGTACAAGTGCTCAACGCAAGCAGTATACGGCAAACATTCAACACTCTGCGTAGGCCCCTACCATCCTACAAAGTAACTACTCATTTTTTTTTTCTGTTTGCAAGACTGTGTGTGCATTAACTGCGAAGAACCACTGCTGAAAGAGGCTACCGAACGGTACAAAAGCATACGACAACACCATGCACATTGTGAGGACATGCATGAGATCCACAGGTTGCCTCAAAAATGCAGAACATGTAAAAAGAAAGTTTTTTTGCAAATCTTTAGCAGACTGAAGACATATTAACCTACTTCACTGATTACTACTCTAAACGCGAACAGCCAGTAATGCGAGAGATACACTGTCAGCTCTAAAAAAACATTGCCGGAATACGAACTGCATATTTCTTTGACATCTGGTTTTATGCTTCAGCGAATTATATTGTGCACCTGATGAAACTATTCCATATTTACTTCGTTCTTCGCGTGTATAACCAGGTACAGTCCCAATGAAACCCAACTGCGACTCTCGACAGAACGGGTTTTTCTTTCGAGGGGGGCTGGCCTGGTGGCTTCCGATTGTATAAATGGTAACTTGGCGGCGGGCCCATTTAAGAGAGGGGGGGTGGAGGGGGGAGAGCACGGTATACTTTGTGTTCGTGCGGGTATCGCAGCAGGTAACGTTAAACAAACTATCAAAAATAGGCAATAGTCAGGACAATTTTATTTTATCTTTATTTATTTATTTTTATTTCGGGAAATGCGCTGTGTAATGCAAGGTGCAAAATAAAAACACAAGAAAACATAAACGCTGGATGGTATTTTTTTATGCATTTGATCTTAGAACCCACCGCGCTTCCCCCAGGCTCTGAGATGGGCCCGCCGCCACTTGACCAATTGGTACAACCGGCTGTCGCCTGACTGGCACCCCGCCTAGAAGGACGGGCAGTCCAGTGGTCCAGTAAAGTTTGATTGCGACTGTATTTCCGGTGAACGTTATGGTGGACGACAATATATATAATGTTATTTTATTGATGTGTATCTCTTACCAGTGTTTATACCCCCCCCCCCCCGGGCCCCCACGCACACACAACCAAACCAGAAAATGTTTCCCTGAGTTTCTATTTTAATAATAATGCCTGGATTTGCTACTGACCTGAAACAACAATACAGGTATTTTGTGTGGTGCAAACTACACTGGTACCGAACACAAAGGCCAGTATGAAATCTCAAACAACATACGTTAGCGAAACCGAATTAAACATGCATCATATGCCTTGAAATACTCAGAAGGACCAAAAACATTTATGAATATGTAGTTTAAAAGTTTGAAAATAGGCAAAATGTCAGTTAACTTCATTTACATTCTTCTACATTATTTTAAACTCCTTAAAAGGGAAGTAGAGGACATATCTAGGGAATAAAAAGCTGAGACGCTCCGACTGACCATAGCCAGGGCGCGAAAATCTATCGACCGTAATAACTCTCTGATTTCACTTTGACATAAACCAGTTTCTGCAGAAATAAAATATATGAACTGCCTCCTTACAGTCAACTCGAACAATCAAAATTGGTGAGTAACCTTCATAATAGTAAAAGTATCTGCTTATAATAAAACTTCCATAAACGTATGTTATTATTCGTTTTTGAACGTTTTCAATTGCAAGGATTTTAGATACGATAAAAAAAAACTAAAACGACAGCACCATATTCTAGCCATGATGGAACTTAAAATGTATAAAAGTGCAATAGACATACCGGCGTTGAAATTAGGTAACAGAATAGAACAATAAAGCCCAATGTTCCTTACGCTGCATTTACCGTTATATAAACAGGGTTCCTAAAATAACTTTAGTTGTCGATACAGGTTAGGACGTGCTCATAAAGGCGTCACGCCTATTTATGGTTATCAATAAAATTTTATATGGGGTAGCAAGAAATGCCCGAACAATAAAATGAACCTTATTTTTGCAAAAATAATATCGTGTATTCTTTTTTTTCGAAAAAGAAAACTGCATCTGAGAGGAGCTTAAACGAGTTTCCCAAATGCGCGAAGGCACAACTTTGAGGGTCAATGGAATAAAAACTACAACTGTGTACAACGTAAATATTACTTTTTATGTCTAAAGCACGCCAACCGGTCCAAACGATTATATCAATTTGTTTATTTACGTTTACCTTTAAAGGAAAATGAAATTACAAATTCGGCCATTGCGCCACTCTTTTCTAATTAGTAATCATTTGGGGATTTCTTTAACACATCTGAAAATTATGTATTTAAACTCTAACATTTTGTGTTACTTTATACCTCATTTAGATAAAAAAATATAATTAGCGCTCAACTATTGTGTTTTTTATTGAGCCTGGTAATTTTATAAATATAGAAAAAGATGAATCAATTTGAAATTTTAAGCTGGAATTAGTGAAATAGTACTCCTAGAATTTCTTCAAACAACTCTCGATGAGCCCTTGTAAACTGGTAATTCAAAATTGCCCCAAAACAAGTCGGATTATATTGTTTTAGTTATAAAAATGAACGTCTATACAGGCCTGTTGCAGTCAATTACCGTTGGAGGGTATCTGTCTCAACGTCTAGAGCTATTTGAGCTCCGCATTCAAAGTGGTCGACTACGTAGAATTACCTCCCTGGCACCATAAAGCATGATACAAAAAAAAAAAAAAACGAATTTTGTTTTTTAGTGAGGCGGGCAGTATTTCCTATAAAAACTTAATTTTTTCGGCGCATTCGGTCCCTAGGGTGTTGTGCTTGGTTGATTGCGTTGTACTGCACTACTTTCCCAGGGGATTACTTTAATATGGGTAGTCTGATGACAAAATTATTCGATTAATGTATCTGAGCATCACTGTGCTGAGTTTCGAATTACGATGGACTGAAGCGGACGCTACGAGATACTCAGCCGATTCAGCGTATCAAATGACAACGCGCCATACGCCTCTCTCAAAGATCACGTGACACTCACACGGCATTGAATCGACTTGTATGGATCGTAGCTTCGCCTGTGGTCCATCGCAAGGCGAAATGGAGCATGGGAACAGGAGACGGCACATAATATAGTCGCGAAACTGTGCTCGCGCGAGCGTTTAGTCTAGCATTACCTTATAGCTTTAACTACTCCGAAAGTTCCCTCGTTTCCACGGCACGGCTCATGATTTCTGCCGGAGTCGGGAGGCCCCAAATGGGGGTGCGCGTGAACGATGTAACAGTACTCTTAGTTTACAGAACCCCATGTCGTAGATGCCTTGTCGTGTGCACCACTGCTTTTGGAGTATCCACTTCGGAGGTGGTTTTTCTCCGTGTAAAACTTCAGGGCCTTCGAATGTGCTTTTATTCTTTATGAATGCTCTTGTGAGCTCCGCTTGAAATGTGTGATGTCGTGTGTATGCGCTGAAGGTGTGGGTAAGTTTCTTTAGAAGTATTACCCCCAAAGGGTAGTTTCTTAAATGTGCATTCTAAGTCTTAACTTTATGTCAGTTGTTTTTATAAACTTTTATTTTGACTAATCTAACGAATAAGTCTGATGACCACAATTGCATCGTGTCAAAAATGGTGGAGTCTGCGGGGTACGACCCATTGTACGAATCACCAAATGGCCCGTGACTCAAGCTGCAAAATGTCTTCATCCTCACCCTCGGACCCTGATCCAGTGGCAAGAACACCTTCTCGTTCCGTCCGGGCCCAACGTGACATCTAAGACGTCAAAACATCCAGGGTGAAGCCATCATGACTTCTCTCGTCGCTCTTCTCACTCTGACAATTTTTGCGTGTGTGGTGCTTGCCAAAACGCTCAGTATTCCCCAAGAAGCTTCTCTCCAAATTGAAGTAGGATTTCTCCATTCGCTACAGAAGTGCCGTCTGTTCCTTGTACAGCATCGCGCTGGTTTTAAGAATGATGGAACTTCCACTTGCCCGTTCGAAATATCCGATAACGTGTCTTTGAAATTTGTCGTCGCTCATGAAATTTGGAACTCATTTTAACTTCCTAGACCAAAAAACACTATTTGTTTTGTCGCTGGCGCGTCGCACATGTTTATAGAGGAACTTGAAACGTGTTTATTTCGTATATTAAAGAAAAGGTTTAGCTCGACTAGTATGACTTATATTTCCTTTTTCTTCCATAGCGCCTCGGGCCCCAAGAAGACGTTGTCACGTTCAATATGGCACGAGGTCTCCGGGTGCGTTCGTTAATGTCGCGCATTCTCCTCGCACTCAGGTGGCTTTTAGTGTCGGTGGGACCAAGTACAGTCATGTTCAATACGACAAACTTCACCGATGTTGAGTACATGTGAGAAAGGATGGAGGGGCGTGTGAACCGACAACGTAACGAGTTCGATTTTCAAGCCAGTAAAAGTTGCTGTGCTTTTAGGCAATGGCAGCCGTGAAAGCTATCGAATACTGCTCCGCGTGTGTGAGTTATTCTGTTGTAGGATTCGGTCTAGTCAGGTACTTACGGCGGAATACCACGACGTTTTGTTTAATTTGAGAGAGGGCAGAATTCTAAGTAAGAGCTCTAGTTTATCCAGGGCGCGACAAATTTAACTATATCAGACTTCCGAAAACAACTACGAAGAAATCATCACCGGCAAAAGTGTGTTCTGAACGTCGATGGAAGTTATTTCTGCTTATAAAACTTTATCTGTTATCATGTGGAATTCTAAGAAACTTTCTAAAGTAACGACATGTAGTAATGCCGATTGACAAGTTTTCTAATAGCGATCAGTATAACCCCGTGAATATGTGTTTTCTGTTTTAATGACGTGTAAGTTTTTCTGTATCCCTGATATCATGTATCTTATAACCAAAGTAGCGTTTTGTTGGAGTAACGAATTGACATTCAGGGTTACGTTTAAGAAAGTGTGTGCCCGCTTATCTCATGATGAAAGATTTATAAATTTTGTACGCGTATTTAATAATGAGGGCACTCTTTCTCCGTAATGGGAAGGTGTCGTGAAATTGTGCTCGCGCGAGTGTTTAGTCTAGCTTTACTTTATATTTTGACCTTCTCCGAGGGTGCGCTCGTCTCCACCGCACGGCTCATGGTTCCTGCTGGAGTTGGGAGGCCCCAAATGGGGGCGAACGTGAACGCTGTAAAAGTACACTTAGTTTACAAAACTCCGTGTCGGACATGTCTTTTCTTGTGCACGTCTGCTTTTGGAATATCCACTTCGGAGGTGGTTTCCCTCTGTGAATAACTTCTCGGTCTTCGAATGTGGTTTGTATTCTTCAGGAATGCTCTTGTGAACTTCGTTCGGAATGTGTTCTGTATTGTGTATGCACTAGTTCTTTTTTTAAATGTACAATTTACTTTGGGCTCCGAGCCTTTTGATTGGCTCTAAGAAAACTTCTGTAATTGGTTGACAAAGTGGCTCCAGAATGCTGCGACACCAATATAAGGAGCCGCCAAAAGCCCGCGGAGGTCCTGGCTCCTGGATAACAAGCCTCGAACAACACCCTGCCTCTGGAGGCCAAACTGCGCGTCCGATCCCTTTGGGCTGTGGAGTGTTCCGCCCGCTAACTCGCAACCTTGGGACCCTTACGGTTGAGGAGGTGTTAAGCTTGCTCGCCTTTGTGTGGATGCTTGTTTGTCGAGTTTGGCTGTCGTCGGGGCATCCGCTGAAGGCGTGATAGGGGAGGACGGCAGTAGGGGAAAGTCGCAAGAGGTGGGAGTATATCTGCCCAACATTTATTGACAAATAGTTTCTATCTGTTGAAAAAGAGCAATTTGCCATTCAAGTAATAAACAATTCTTCATCAATATAAGAATTGTCATAAGCGGAGACAAGTCTTATATTCTCTGCGACAACATCCCCCCAACCGATGGCGAGCAAGGCGGGGCAAAGCAATCGCACGTTCCTTCTAGAAACACAAAGAAAATAAAAATAGACAAAGAAATGAAAGCTAGCTACCGTCACTGCAACAGCGTGGCGCACTCCCGTGGCGCCCTCGCGCTGCGCACGAGTGGTATATGTGGTGTTTGTAACTACACTGCATATAGGGTAACGTTTACACCACGCAGCAAAAGGCTGAAATCACCAGTATGGTGTTAGGTCATGTTAGATAAGATTGAATATTGGGTAGTATCTACATTTTTATTTCACCTGATAATTTAGATGTCATCGTCCAGTTTATAGTAAACCAAATAAAAAAAAAATGTTTAGCGTAGAAAAAAATACATGGACAGAAAAAGTCGTAGATCTTGAAAAGTTGGGTTGTCATTCGCATTTACGTGCACCGCCGGTGTCGTCATGTTGGATAGTAAAAAAACGTAAAGGAAAGCTGATAGAAGACTTTGACGAGCGTGTTGGGACAGATGTAACAGTAAGAAAGCACAAAACAAACAGAGATGTCTGTTTTTGTCCCTCTGTTTGTTTTGTGCTTTCTTACTGTTACATGAAAGCTGATACTGCTCTGCATTTTAGTAAAAACACTGACTCCTCTTCATATTCACGGCCCTGTCACTCTACTATTCACACCGTCGATATCGTTGCAGCTCGTGCCCCTTCCCGAGGATGACAGCGCCGGTACCAGCTTGACAAATCACGACGACAAACCTCGTGACCCAACCAAGCCCCACCCACGCCAGCACCGACCGAATTCCAGGATCTACAAATACAAGCGACGCAAGGGAAACCGCGGGATTCACGGCCCTGTCACTCTACTATTCATACCGTCGATATCGTTGCAGCTCGTGCCCCTTCCCGAGGATGACAGCGCCGGTACCAGCTTGACAAATCACGACGACAAACCTCGTGACCCAACCAAGCACCACCCACGCCAGCACCGACCGAATTCCAGGATCTACAAATACAAGCGACGCAAGGGAAACCGCGGGATTCACGGCCCTGTCACTCTACTATTCACACCGTCGATATCGTTGCAGGTGAGCGCAAAGCTTCCCGTACGCGGTGTTCTTCTCTTGAAGTGGCTGTGAATCCCCAAATAGTGTTTCTGTACTACATTTTTGTTTTTTTCGTTTGTCTGCTGTGATGGGTGTCGACATCGCTACTTTCAGAGCACGTATAGGTTATTTTGTACCTAAGAAGAAAGCGACCTCACCTGAACATGTTAAGTTGCTACGCCTGCCTGTCAGAACCATGTTTGGGTTTGCGAGACTGCTAATGATAGCTACAGTAATGTTCATACTTTTGGCCTCTGCCGGAGATGTTGAGACAAATCCCGGACCTACAAATGCAGAAAAGATTGATAACCTACAGCACGCGATCGAAGCATTGATTGCAGCAACCAAGAAAAATCAGCAAGAAACCTCCATAAAATTTGATCAAATCAACAGCGGCATTGCTGCACTCGGAACCCGGGTCTCAAAAGTAGAAGGCCAAGTAAAAGAAATCCCGAAAATTCAGGAAAACTTAAGCGCGATTGAAACAACAGTAAACAGCATTAAGTGCGACTCGATATCTTTTCGTGATCACCTGACTGAAATGAATACGGTCGTTGACGACTTAGAAAACCGAATGAGGCGAAATAATTTAATATTCAAAGGCTTACCTGAACTGGAAAACGAGACGTGGAATGATGCCAAAGTCATCATTACTGGCTTTGCACGAGAAATGCTCGGAATCAGTTTGGGAGAAATTGAAAGGGCCCATCGGTTGGGACGAAAACGATCCGGAACAAAGCGACCGATCATTGTAAAATTTCTTAGCTTTCGAGATCGAGAAGTTCTCCGCAATGCTTTTAAGCTTAAAAATGTAACGCCCCCAATACGAATCTCTGAAGATTTTTCTGATAAGATGCGCTCTGCGAGGCAGAAGTTGTGGGACTTTGCAGAACAGTTTAGAGAAAGCGGAACGAAATACAAAATTATTTATAACAAACTACACGTTGGTACACAGTCATTCATTTATGACTCGGCGAGTGATACTGTTGTTTCCCTTCGCACGCGCCGGGATGTCACTGCGCGGAATGACTGACAAAGTGTAAATCGCAAGTCCACAAATCGCACTGTTCCTGCTAATCTTTCTTTTATTGTTGCTAACTTTCGAAGTATCTTATCCAAACAAGACGAACTTGAAAACATCACGTCCAGTAGCGAGCCTGACGTCATTCTTGGCACGGAAACCTGGTTAACACCTAATATAACAAATGACGAACTCATCTTAAATCGATCATATGCTATTTTCCGGAAAGACCGAACCCTCGCCAGGGGTGGTGGTGTTATCATGGCGGTCAAAAGAGCTGTATCATGCTTCCAAATAGAATGTTTATCTGACCTTGAAGTGCTTTGGATTCGCGTCAAGTTGGATTACCGCAGTGTCTTAATCGGCGTCTGTTACCGACCGCCTCATGTCAACCGAACTGAATTCAATATATCATTATATCATGTCATTGGGACTGTAACCAAAAATTTTCCCAGTGATCACTGTTTCCTTGCTGGCGATTTCAACTATCCCGAAATAAACTGGTCTACATTACTGCCCTTTCCCAACTATGCTAATTCTCGTCAGTGTACAGAGTTCCTTTCGATAATCAGTGTGTTTGGACTTCACCAGATGATAACCACAGCAACCCGTAATAATGCTATATTAGATTTATTTTTCAGCACTAATCCAGAATGTGTAACGTCTATCAGTACTATGGAAAGTATAAGTGACCACGCTCTGATTCATATTCAAACTTCACAGAAGGTTAACCGCTCCGCGGATATTCCTAAGCAAATATTCGTGTTTTCGCGTGCTAATAACGATGGGATGACGGCAGCCATACCAAACTTCGAAAGATTTTACATGTCATCTCATGATGAGAGAACCGCAAGTGAAAACTGGCTCCTTATTAAAAATATGTTCATATAATTACTTCACACTTTTGTGCCAAAAACTGCTATTCCATCTGACCTTGCATCTCCTTGGTTTACCAACAGTCTAAAACGTATGTTAAACAAAAAGAAAAGACTATTCTTAAAAGCAAAAAGACTGGACGACTTCGCTGCTTGGTCATCATATCGCTTTCATTCAAAGTTGTGTATATCCGAAGTAAAAAAAGCAAAATTAACATTTTTTTCCGTCACCCTACCTAACATTCTTTCCACGGACCCCAAGAAGTTTTGGAAAATAGTTAATCCAAAAGACACTAAGAATAGCCCTTCGTTTCTAAACGACCAGGGGGAGGCACTTAGTGATGACCAGACGGCCAATTCGTTAAATTCATTCTTTTCCAGTGTATTTACACGTGAAATATTTCCACTGCCATCTTACTCTCTATCTCAGCAGGAAATATGCATGCCTCCAATCTTATTCATCCCGGAAGGAATCCACAAGGCAATTCAAAACCTGTCTTCTAATAGCGCCCCTGGAAATGATGGTATCTCGGCCAAACTACTAAAAATGACACAGCACTCAGCATCAAAAATACTCAGCGCTCTTTTTCAACAAAGTTTAAATTCTGCTGATGTACCAGCTGACTGGCGATTCGCCCGAGTTCAACCCATTTTCAAATCAGGCAACAAATCAAATCCATCAAATTACAGACCTATATCACTCACCAGTGTGCCGTGTAAGTTTATGGAACACGTTATTTATTCTAATATTATCTCATACCTGGATCAACGCAACCTTTTTTTCCCCAACCAGCACGGTTTTAGAAAGCGCCACTCATGTACTAGTCAACTGTTTGAGTTTGTCACGGATCTTCATTTTAATAATCATTCCTCACTACAAACAGACGTTATATTTATAGACTTTGCCAAAGCATTCGATACGGTCCCCCACCAACGACTACTCCTAAAACTTTCTCTCCTCCAGATTAACCCTGTAGTAATAAAATGGATAGCTTCGTTCCTAACAAATAGACAACAGTCAGTTTCGGTGAATGGTTCGTCATCTAACTCAGTCCCAGTATCTTCAGGCGTCCCCCAAGGTAGCGTTCTCGGCCCCCTTCTTTTTCTCATTTATATCAACGATCTTCCCTCTTCGATTACCTCAACTATCCGCCTATTCGCAGATGATTGTGTTATTTATAGAAAAATCTTAGACCCGACAGACCATAACGTCCTCCAAAATGACCTTGATGCTATATCTTCCTGGTGCTCAAAATGGCAGATGACGGTTAACCCCAACAAATGTAAACAAATGACCGTTACTACGAATTCAAACAAATCATACAGCCAATATACATTACTCATGCAGCAACTTGAATGTGTTCCACTATACAAATACTTAGGAGTAAACATCTCTGAAACTCTCTCATGGAAACAACACATCGATAACTTAGTCACCAACTCATTTAAATCTCTAGGTGTCTTAAAGCGCACCCTACACTTGGCCCCCACTTCAACAAAACTGCTAGCATATAAAACAATCATTCTCCCTAAACTAGAATATGCAAGTATCATATGGCATCCGCATCAAAATTATCTTTCTTCGAAATTAGAATCTGTCCAAAGCAAAGCAGCCCGGTTTATATCAAACGACTTTTCGCCTCAAACTAGTGTCTCAGCTTTAAAAACAAATTTGGGTCTCACTCCATTGTCTACCCGGCGCAGTATTTACCGCATATGTTACTTTCATGACTTATACTACAGCAACTCGTGCTTTAAAAACAGCTATTGTCATTCCGCACATTATATTTCTCCTCGAACCGATAATTCCTGTAAGGTGCAGCAATACCAGTCACACACTAATTCCTTCCTGTTTTCACCCTTAATATTATCGATTACTGAATGAAATAACTTGCCAGACGAGATGGTTACTAACACAAATCCCGTTGAATTTAAAACAATGTGCGAGCGCCTGTGGCATGAATAGTACACGTACATGCTTGTTTGTTGTTTTCATAGTCGCTTTCCGTTTCTCCATATTGAAATTGTTGTTTTATACATAGTTACGTCCAGTTCAAAATTGCAGTTGTGTACGTACAATGTGATTTCCTTTTCGTAAACTGTGCTGGGCTGATTGCGATGATTTTGTTATACCAATGATTGTGTTTGGAAAATTTTGTTACTATGTTGTTACAAATGCATGTACCACCTACCCCCCTCATGTAATGCGTCCTCAAAGACGCCCTTGAGGTAAATAAATGAAATGAAATGAAATATGAACTCCAGGATCACGAACATAGATAATATTTCATATTGGTGAGCGGAGGCTGGAGAAAATCATTTTCGAAGCACCGCTGAAGCCCCTCGTTCTCGGAGCGTTACTTCATAAAAAGGAGTTTTCAGAATCTCCGCTCTCGCGCATCTTCAGCGCCTATGAAAGCTGTGCATGAGCATTGTTGCTATTTTCAGAACAGTCAGGAAACGACGTCACGACCCTTAGCGAAAAACCGGGGCTCTTAGAGTATACTTTATTTGCACTTTCAGAAGTATGCTTGATGCTCTAAATTGGCCGGTTTTTAGTATACTTCTGACGCACTTCAAAAGTAGCATTTCGCCATACTCTTAGTATACTTCTAAGCAGACCTGTAAGAGGCATTTTAGTAGACTTCTTACGCACTTCAAAAGTAACATTTCGCTATCCTTTTAGGATACTTTTAAGCATGCCTGTAAGAGGCATTTTAGTACACTTCTTACGCACTTCAGAAGTAACATTTCGCCATCCTTTTATGATACTTCTTCTAGTACACTTCTGAGCAGAATTTTAGTATGCTTTTATGCAGGCCTTTAGTACTATAAATTGTACCCCGGATTAAACTTGGAAGCAGGCTTTCAAATATAATCGGGGGTACACTTAATAGAACTTTGAAAGCATTTCACCAATTTATTCCTGACCAATTCCAGATTAGAAAAGTAGAAAATTATATTGATTTAGCAATTGCAGTGGTTTGTATTTATCGAAACTGAAATGCATTATGTTACAGGCTTTAATGTAGACGAGTTCAAAGTGATGACAAATTAAAGTAAGAACTTTTTATTAAACAAATATTTTTTTCAATAGAATGAACACATGTTGCCTACAACAAACACTTACGTGAAACAAAAAACGTAATACTTTTAGTGGCTTACAAATATCACAGATGCACTTAAAGCTGTATAAACAAGCTCTTATTAGAAGAAAAAATAATTACAAACTATCATGCTGAAGAAAAAGGAGTAAAAATAGTATTGCACCTGTTAATATAAAACCTACAATATTTATCATCTGCCATGACTGAAGTAACATCACCTACATGACTGAAGTAAAATGAATGAAAAAAGTTAATGCACTTGTTAAATCAAATCTAAATTAATCGCTAATCAGATTTAAGAGAAAAAAAAGCCAATGCGCAAAATAAATGAAAATGAAAGCTAATTTTTTTTTTTTTTCATTCTGCAGTTTTCTTCTGTGTTGGAGGCTTTGTTTTGAGTGTAGGAAGCATTGCTGCACTTCCTTTACAGGTATTCTTTCACGGACTTCCGAGTTTCTCCAGGGAATTGGCAGTAACAAAAGCTGAAAAGAGAAGACAATAGACAATTAAGAAACTTGCCTTAAGACTCCATATTTACTTAATACTACTTAAAATTATACTTCAGGTTCACATAATTTTAGAAAATTTCACAAAGAGAAACCAACAACAAAAAGTTAATCATCTAAATATATTGAGCACGGGGACCAATGACTATGTTTATTGGCAACTGTGAAATATTGCTGCTGTGAAATAATGTAAAACAAGGCATTTCGTCAATTTGCAATGCATTAAAGGGATCATGAAACAAGTTTACTGTGGAAACAGTCTGGAGCTCGTTACTTTTATTTCTTTTACCTTATCACAAGTACGAGAAAACACACCGTGATCCCTCAAAATGTCGCGACTGCACTGCGTAATCAGAAAGGAAAAAAGGGTCCATTTTTCATCATGCAGCTTATGGTGGCCGCAGGAACTACTGGCTTGGCGCCAATAGTGGTCGAGTTTGCGAGTTGAGCAGGTATCTGCCCAATTTGAAGCTAAGGTTTTTATAAAAGTTGTCATTCACTCATTTGGCCCCCCAATTCATGTCACACGTACGTGACCTGGAAAGGACTCTAAAGGTTGAGGGGCCCCCCAAGCTTGAGTCTATTTAATTTTTTTAATAAAACTAGTGCACCTTGGAAAAAATTGTTTTCTGATCTTCACTGCACATGCGATGGCGAGATACTGCCACACTTACTTGGCCGAAGTCTGAAGACTATTTCATAACCCCTTTAAAAGCCTGCAAACATAACATTCTTTGTGACAGGGACTCTCAAACTTTCTGACCTCAGCTAACAAAAACTTACTATTGTTATTGTTAGCCGAGGAGCCCCTTCCACTCTTGGCAATGTTGCAATTGAGTGTATGACAATGGTGTAGGAACGATTGAGGAAGTTCAGGTGCTGAAAGAACCCTCAGTATACTGTACTAGGAACCCTGTTCGAGAACCAGTGCCTCAGGATATTTGGCTAGAAAGTCGGAAATAGCGTAGCTAGACAATAATTTTAAACACACAGATGACCACATTTTTTTAATTTTGATTCTGACATCTATTTTATATTATAATTCAGGGTTTACTGATATAAAACCAGCTGAGGCCATACTGTACCAAACAATTACTTTAAAAACAACTGAACAAGCTGAAAGTTTTTGAAAGATTCAGCAGCCTAAAGCTGGGGTAAACAGTCAGCTATTTTCAGAAAACTGTACACAAAAGTAAACAATACTGAAGTTTCGTTAAGTTTAATCGCTGATATAAATCGACGATCAAAATTAAGCAGAAGGAACATCAGAGTGAATTATAATCTAGGCAAAAATTAAAGTATGCTAGAACTGGGGCACATTATTGGAAACCAGAGGTGTAGCGCAAGACGTAATGACACAAAAAGACAAATACCTCCCCCAACATAAGCCAAAAAGAAACAACCATCCATGAGTACCGAGACACAAGCCCAATGGTGACCAGACATAAGCTCACCGGACAGAAGCTCACCCGTTTTTTTTCGTAGACCCACACAATAGCTCACCCCCTTTTTTTTGGCTACCTGGTGAATCACGAGCTGGGCCAAAGTGCGGACGCAATGGACATTGCACTATTTTTAGAAGAAGTGGTACCCCACCTCATGCAACGGTGTCGACAGGTAAGCCATAACAGGCACAGAAGCAACGATTTGGGACAAAAATTTAGGTCACCAAACTGAGTGGAGCTGAAGCTGATAAGATCAATCTGGGTTGACTCAAGGTATGCCACAACCGTCTGGAAAATATTTGCAAGGGGCTCCAGGTACACCGAGATCTACCAAGACTGCTGGAGGCAGCCTGTACGGGACTGCATTTCCTTCTAACCAATCGATAAACTTGTTTCCAGTCTAATCAACAAACCATGTGCCTATCAGATTTAATTCATTGTTGTGTTTTAGTGTCGCACTCATCCACCGAAGTTGTCTGCCCTCGTGTTAAGACCAACATGAAATTTTCACGTGGTGAGCTTTTGACCGGCGAGCTTCTGTCTGGTGAGCTTTTGTCCAAGATTTAAGTCCAATATATGTCAAGAGTAGACTTAGTATTTGTTCCTGTTAAGTTTGATTGCAATAGTGCCTTGCCATTTCTTCTTTACGGCAATTTACTCACCTATCAAGTCCTTAACTCCCTTTTTAGGAAGCTTTCCCTTCATTGCCGACCCAGTAAGGCAGCAGTTTGTCAGGGCCTCAGTTCCAAATACCATGACCGCGAGTTCCTGAACGTAAATGGATGGCTGCTTCGTGACGACATGCTTCAACTGCGCTTCAGGAAGAGCAATGTCTCCAAAGGTTATCTGAAACATAAAAATAGAACCAAATACAGTCATTACATCCATTTGAATGCCTTTTAGATGAGCGCATGTGCACGAATGGCCGTGACATGCTGGTGGTAAGGAAGTGTTTGATGAAGAGAGCTAGCTAATAGTAAAGAGGGTAATAAGGCTAGTTTGAACATTTACTATATAAAGTCCACTGGTCAGGCTAGTCACCATCACATTGGCGCAAAGCATTTCTGTAGGGCGATTGATGCCTCACTCACACGCTTTTTTCCTTTTTCCCAAATTTCATATGCATCACGCAGTTCTCTGCTTGTTCTGTCATTGTATTTGCGAGAATCTTACCATAATGCAATCCCGGGGAACAGAGGCATATGCTGCAGTGAATGGCGAGGTGGCCAGACAGGCTGGCTCGCGTGGCAGCCACATGCTCACGGACAGGGTCATTCACACATCTGGCCCATATACACTGCCCCTCACAATATTGGTATCTGATACACAACGCACAAAACACACCCAGCAATTTTATCCTTGCGTTTTATGCTGCAAGGCTAAGACGGCGGGCCTTGGGCCCGTTGATTCTGTGGCAGAGCCAAGCCATCCTATTGTGTGCCGAAGAAATCACAGTAGTGCGGTACCGCTGAACGGCTTCCTTGAATTGTGTGACACTGAGTGTTAGTATGGTACCACATCTGGTCTCACATTTGGCCTCTCACGAGCAGGTTTGTTTATGCCTCAACTTTATTTAACAAGCTTTTGGCGACCAGAATTATACACATCTGCACGTAGCTTGATTCTGGATAAACAAACCCACTCGTGAGAGGTCCAATGTAAGACCAGCTGTGATACCCTAGCCTCAGTTTCACACAACTAAGGGAAGTCGGTCAGCGCCACCGCATTCCTGTGGTGTCCTTGGCATCCAATAAGATGGCTCGGCTCTGCCACAGAATCAACAGCATAGAGCAGCCGTCTGAGCCTTGCAGCATAAAACACAAGAATAAATTTGTGGATGCATGAATGAACACGCCCATGAGCACGTGGCTGCCACGCGAGCTAGCCTGTCTGGCCACCTCGCCATTCACTGCAGTAGATGCCCCTGTTCCTTGGTGTTGCACGATGTTAAGATTCTTGCCAGATACAATGACAAAACAAGCAGAGAACTGCATGAGGAATATGATATTTAGGAAAAAGGAAAAGAGTGTCTAAGTGAGGCATCAATCGCACTATTAAACAAAAATGCTTCGCGCGAAGTGATGATGACTAGGCTGGCCGAAGGGGCCTATATAGTAAATTGTCTTTCCAAATAAACAACAGTTGCGAGTGTGCCAAGGCTAATAGTAATCAATATTATTGATTACTATTAGCTATATCCCTAACAGCCATGCAAGTGTCTCTGTAAGAGAACATGCACATGGACTGTAGTAGGTGCCTCCAACTATAATTACGCTTCTCCACTCTGTGATTGCAGCCTCCGGAAGTTCTGAATTGGCAATCTTGCAGCATGCAGCAGTCGACTGGGGAAGTATTATCGAAGCTGAAGAAAACATCCGCTGTCGAGCACATTCCAGGCTTGATCTGCGTCGTTTATTAAAGCAGTTTCCTGTTTTTTGTTTTTTTTTATTTTGAAAATGCTAGTCCTTAAAGGCAACACCCAGAAATTTTTAAGAAACTTCTACACATTATGCGGTCGAGCATGAAATGTGTCCCACATTGGATACAGTAAAACCCCAATTATGCGTCCCGGGTTTATGCACGACTGGACGAGTCAGCAGAAACTCACTGATTTCTTTTGATGTTCCAATGTGATAATAAAGATTGATTGGCACCTCTATTACACAATTTCTAGGTTACCTTCATAGTTGCATGAGGGTTCTAGCTTCTTCAGATTCCAGCAGATTATCAGCTTAAAGGCTGTTTGGAAGTTCGCAAATCTTTGTCCCGTAATTGTTGTTTTTTGGATTATCCAATGTTGTCGCGCAGTCTCCTGAAAGTCATGTAATCGAGGCACCACTATATCCTCCAGCTTTGAAAACGCCTCAACCGATTGAATGCTGCGTGCCCTAAAGTGGCTGAATGAGAACTTCTGCTGGCCACATTCGTGGAGTGTGGCAGCATCACTCGGAAAATCATCGAAAGATAGTGGTGAACCTAATACACTATTTCCATCCAGTTCCCAGAATTTATAAGGCGTGCGTAGAGGCAATGAGGGATATATCTGTTGCAAAAATTGTTCCCTGGGTTCTAACAGAATTATATTTAGGTTATGAAAATAATCAGCAGAAAGCAGTCCTGACATTGTTGGGATGGCCTAAGCCTCCATGAAGAGACACCCCATATACAGCATCTAATTAAAAAAAAGAACCTTTTAAAAAAAGAGGACGGGTCTGCTGAATCCTTGCAAACACGAAACAATTCAGAAATGAAACCAACAATACAGTTAGCGCTGTTTAAAGAACCATTACCTTTCTATGCCTTAACATTGCTAAGCTTCTTCCATAGATTCCAATGCCTATAGTCAGTTACAGGTTAAGAAGGTAGCGGCAAATGCCCCTCAAAGGGAATCAGATATCCCTCCGCCACCTCCGCATCCAATAGCGTCCCACCGTTTCCGTGACGTCGCGGCCAACGCGCGAGGAGGGTCTTGCCTTTCTGTACATATTTGCTTTATCTTTCGACTTTGACTTAGCATTGTGGAAGCCACGAGAGGGAGATTAGAGTTCTCCCCCACCGACGGAAACAAATACGACTTTCGGGGATTAGCTTCCCCCCCGATGGATACAAAGGCTGCTTTCAGGGGCTCGGTTCCCTCTCCGATGAATACAAAGGTCGCTTTCTTAAAAAGTGGGATCGGAGACAAGTGGGAATCCATTGAAGCGGAACAAGGATCGTTTCCAGTGAACTCTTCTTTCGACTGCGGAGAGATTTGAAACGGGCGCATCACACTTGTGGGAGGAGCTTCTCCTACCTTCTTGACTTGTAACCGACTATAGCTCTTCGCACATCCTGGTGGAATGTGGAAACTTAGGCCTCACATTATAAGGTCAGTAAGTATAGTTAAACCTCTCTAATAGGCACATTTTTTTGCTAGAACATATGGTTCGTTCACACTTCTAAAAAGCAGTCTTGCTGCCGACCGAATTTGGTCACCAAAAAAAGACCGAACTGTTCAGGCTTAGCAGAATGGACAATTGGGCGAGTTTACGGAAGAGATCATTATAACTTACAGTGCGACTAGGACAAGGAGAGACAGAGGAGAAAACACAGGCCAAGCGCTTAACGAGCAACTGATTCGATTGAAAAGGAAATACATATGATGATGCTGCTGCTCGTCCAGGCATGCCCCTCCGTGGTCCTGGCGCTTTTTCTTTCACTCAACACGATACCAGCCGAATTATCCGAGATCCAAAAAGCCGATCTCGCTCTTCATCAAAGTCACTGTGGGCTGGCTCACACACAAGGATCCGTTTTGTGTTATGTAGTATGTCTGCATCATTTCTAGGGGTAGTTTCTGGTTGTGTCGGAACATCACTGTCGTGTTGTTCAAAAGGCATCCGCAATCCCGGCAATGCATTGTGAGATGTGTGTGAGCGGTTCTTTTCATAGAACTGTGGTGTTTTCGTAGTCTTATGTTGAGGCAACTCCCAGTTTGTCCTATGTAGGCACGCCCGCAAGAAAACGGGATGAGGGAAGATGTCGCATCGGAGCCGGTTGATTCGAAAAGTATCGGGAGCTGCAGGACGGCAGGTAGTCCCGCGGTTACGGGGATAATCGTAAATATAAATTTGGTACTTCCAACCTTGGTAACGCGTTGTATATTAAGTTTATATATATATATATATATATATATATATATATATATATATATATATATATATATATATATATATATATATATATATATATATATATATATAAACTTAATATACAACGCGTTACCAAGGTTGGAAGTACCAAATTTATATATATATATATATATATATATATATATATAGGATCCGATCAAAAAAAGTAAACCCTACTTTTCGGCCCGCGTAAAAAACTACGCATCGCGGAACGCTCAAACTCCGCCAGAATGTAGCCCTAGCGGTCCAAGCAAGATTCCAACGTTTCAGCCCGATCCGATAACTTAATTAAAAGTTATAAGTGATTTTCTGAAATTTTCAAATGGGAAAATGGCCGCCGACGGAGTTTTCGAACACATGGGGCTCTATGACACCAGAAACCGAAAACGGGCAAAAATGGGCTCCATTTTCCCATTGAAATTTTCAGAAAATCACTATAACTTTTGATTAAGTTATCCGATCGGGCTGAAACTTTGGCATCTTGCTTGGACCACTAGGGTTACATTCTGGCGGAGTTTGAGCGTTCTGCGATGCCTAGTTGTTTTACGCGGGCCGAAAAGTAGGGTTTACTTTTCTCGATCGGACCCTGCATAATAAATTGTACAGGAATGCGCTTTTAAAACGTAGATTAATGTCATATAAATGCACGCGAACACCATGGCGCCACTCGACAAGGAACATTTTTTTCACGCCGCAACCAGATATTTTCTAACGTAGTTGCGCCATGGCCTTCCTTCTCCGGCGTTTTGACGTAACCACTTGTAGTGCTACGGCCTTATTTATAGGAGGTGTTGGCCCGTGACGACGCTCTTTCTCCTCCTTTTCTGAAAAACAGGAAAGGAGGAGCAAGCAAAAGGAGGGGAACGTACGCCGAGGCGCTTGCACCGACGGCGAAGCGGCCGTGCCGGTGGCTCTCCCGCACGCCCTTTGGAGTCTGCTCCTTACGTGATCAGATTTCGGCGAATTGTGGCGCGGCGGCACGTGGATTTAATGTTGCATCGGAGCGATGCACTTTTGAATACCGCATGCATGAACGAGAAGAAACGCTTCTCCTTTCATCTATAAGATTCGTGCTTACTCTTACTGTGACCGTAAAAGCGGAGGAGGACGCCAGAATGACGTCTTTTTGTCATTCTCGCCCTAGCTCACTCCAGAAAATTGTAGGTCAAATATTCGATATACGAAATGTAGTAAACGAGGAGCCGAGCGCGGCATTGCTGGCTCAAAAACTCTCCCGACGACGGGGGACATTCTCTCGCAATCTCACACCTGCCAGCTGTCAAGCCGACGTCGCGACGTCGTTCTATTGTTTCGATGGTCATTCTTTTTTTTTTTTGTTGATGGTGCATGCTCGCTGACTAAACCTTAATTCGCAGTTTATGCTTGTGGATCCATTTCCATTCCTGACAATCCAATCACATATCTGGACCTGACAAGTTGGTTCGTATCATCCCCCCATTAGGGGCAATTTTATATTTAGTTATTTAAAAACAATTTTACACAATTTTAATGTTTTTGATGTTACTTGCAATTTAGATTTAGATTTTTTGATGCGACTTGCAGTTTTCTAGATATTTCCAAACATTCAACTCAACCAATTTCAAAACTTGCAGTAAAGATGTATATTTTGTGGATAAGTGTAGAACACTGTCTGCCTACTGCCCTATATTGGCCTCTTGTCGATCTTTATAGGTAAGATCTGAAGTACATCATATCAACAAGTAGCATGTGACAAAGATCAAACTTTTGCAAGAAACACGCACGTGAGCTAATTAGGTAAGATCTCGACATACCTCATTCGATGTGGGAAAGTAGCAGCTCTTCGGCGGGATTTGTCGTTGAGGGTGTCAGCCTAGGAATATGGCTTGCAAAGAACTTTTTATCCTCAACAGCGTCCAAAATTCACCAACAAGCACTTGTGAACACTTGCTAAAAAAACAATGATGCAAAACTATTACTTAAGTAACACACAGACAACCCTTACAATAAAATAAATGAAAGTCGGCACACACAGCTTTGTAAACTTTACTTAAGTTCCAAAAGTTGTTAATTGTCACTCACAGAGTCAATCCCGAGACACCTCTCTGGTTGATCCAAGTAGTTCTTTCACAAGCATGCTTGCCAGCCTCGTCATTTAAGTACGGTGCCTGGAACGCGTCTCCGACTGGTGTGTTTACCGGGTCCAAAAAAGTTCTCCCTTGATTTCCGCCTGATGACGTCATAGAAGTGTCATGCTGTCGCCGGTCGAGAACCTGGCGGCGACCCAATAGCTGTGGTGTGTGTGGCAGACGTCTGTTCTGCTGCAGGTCGCTCTCCAATGCGGCAGTCCACGGAAGCTGAAGCAGCCGGAAGTTGGGCGCCTGGAACGCCGTGACGACAGCGACACTCGCGTTCGCCTGTGGTTTTCGCCAGCATTTCTACGACTAACCCCCAGGATCGCGACATGCAACAGCATGACACTCCGGCTTCTGCGACGTCATTTGTTGCCACTTTGGGACCACTTTTGATGTATGGGCGGGATAGGACGCTAAACACACCAGTCGGAGACGCGCTCCAGGCACCATAGTTTAAGTCCTTTGTCTCTCCCGTCTCTCCCGTTGGGACGTCATTCGCTCAAAGTTCCCCAGCTGCTCTTCGGCGGCCTTCCCTTTCTCTCTCGATGCTCTGTCGTTTACTCTTCTCGGACAACTTTCCTCTTTCTTCTCGTGAATCGATCCGTCGTTCAACTTTAACTCCCAAGATAAAATCCTCCCTCGACGTGAGCTGCGATTCAAGGTCCTTAACACATTCCTTGTGGGAATCTAGTCACACACACACAACTACGCAGAGACACTACTGTTCGCCAGAAGCAATATAGAACGACGAGGTCACCACTGCCCCCTGGACGTGATGACATAATCAACACATGAAATTAAATTTGATATAATGAACACATAATTCAATATAACAAAACGCGAAGAGATGTAGCAGGTTGAGCGTGTTGGTTTCTAATGTACGATAAGGAAAGATGGGCATTGAAGACAAACAGACAAGACAGTCTTGTTTTTTTGTTTTTTGTTTTCAATGTTCCTCTTTCTTTATCAAAGAGATAGCGCGTTTGTACAGCACAGGCATAAAAACGAAAGAAAGCATGCTGCTCGCACCTGTAACGACCGTCTCTCTACCAATCTATAAAAAAACAATTCGTTGGTGAGCACGTGTTAGCAGGGCTCCTTGGTGGTGCTTGGCATTGGTCTATTTTGTGACGGCTCACTACAAGGAAGATTTAAAGAAGACACTGACTCAAGACTTAAAGATGCCTCTTACTCAACTTCTCCGAGGAAGAAATGCGCTTCACCGGCCGCTCTGCTCGGCCGGGGGGGGGGGGGGGGGGGGGGGGGGGGGGGCTTCTTTGTGCGGCTTGCGTGGCGCGGCGGAGCGATTTTGCGGCGCGACACTGGGGCAACCGCCCTTCTCCTTCCTCTATCTTTCACTCCCCCTCCCCTACCCCAAAACAAAGGTGACATATTCAGCTTCCGACTCAGCAACACTTCCTTTGATTTCCTCACTCTCAAGACTCTGACTGATTGACTGACTGAGCACCTATTGGGACCACATGTCAGAACTAATATCACCTTAGCTTAACACCTTCGGACGTCGGCCGACTGCTCGAACTGCCGTTCAGACGGCACTTGAACTTCCCGCAAATGCGTCTCGGACGGCGCTCAGAACTGAGGCCACGGTTTCGCCGCACGCGAGTCTTTCTGACTCTTCGGAGCGAGCCACATGTATGAAGAAGGTACGCAGTTTTCAAATATCAAAATAACACCGGGAAGAAGGATAGTTAGGATCAAGCATAGCTTAGCACGCTCACGGTACACTACAATGCTTGAAAGAGCGGGGAAACGCTTACCGCCGCTTGGACCAGTCGTCCGTCTGCTGTCCGCAACCAAGATGAGGCGTCATCCAGCTCTTAGTAATCGCGTGCTATTCTTGAACACGGTATTGGTAAGAGAGGTATCTAAAATATGCGCTAAAACGGTTATACCGTCGAAAGGATTGCGATTCTCGAAGCTTGCCGAGCCCCAACGGAAGTTGATGGCAATAGTTATGGTCTTGTGCAGTCTTCAAGAGTCTTGTTGTATTTTGAAACTCTCGTAACTGACCCCGCGAGTATGACGTCACCGCTCCAAGGAAATCTTTGCTAGGGGCGTTGTAATGGGGGGCTCTCTTTCTAAGGACGAAATATTGACTTTTTACTAAATGTGAAGGTTCTTGGTGTGATTTTTAATGAGTACATGAGCTGGGACGCCGAAGTAAATGCATAGCTGGCAGACTTTCAGAAGTTGTGGGCATTATTTTTAAATCTCGTAATATATTACCACTTTGGTTTTAGTTCTTCTTTATAACTCTCTCCTTTACTCTTGCTATAATTACTGCTTCCTTGTTTGGGGCAGCACAACGGTTACAAATATGCATCACTTGCATGCTCTCCAGAACAGAATAATTCGAATTATGTGCAATGCGGAGATCAACGCTCACACATTACAACTTTTCAGAAATCTTCATATAGTTCCTATCACAAAGCATTATAATTATAAACTTCTAACATATCAGACGTCTGTAAAAGAAAATCAACCTGTTTTTTTTTTTTGTTGTTGTTGTCAATCGCCATTATGAAGCAGAGAGTGCCTGCATATGCAGGGCGTTGTGTTGACACATGGTCAACGCCTCGCTCGAGAACAGGCTACGTCCTCCAGATGTTGCAGTACTCGTTGCCTAATGTTATAAACAAAACAGAAAGCCTGGGCACGGATTTGATGAGTTTGAGCAGAAAGGATATTCGTTCATTGTTTCTATAGTGTTATTTGTGCCTATTCTTGATGGGATTTCCGACCTGCAAGAAATGTTCGTGATGTACGTTTTTTTATGTTGTGTGCTTTGATTTTATGTAAACCTTGTTCTACGGGTCACTAGTATGTAAACTATTCTCTCTCGTACTGGTGGGGAGGAGAAACTCTGTCAAGCGACAACAGTCTGATTTTTTTTCTTCCTCCCCCTCTCCCCTGAGAGAAACAATAAATTTGAAGTTGAAGTTGAATTCCGCTCCGAAATAAAGGTCGTTCAAGAATCGGCAGTGACATTGAAACATCTAAAAATAATAGATAAAGCAAGCCCAGGTTTCACACTTGCCACGACAGACGTTTGGCGAGAGTCGGCTGCTTCTGAAATATTTGCGACAGCAACTTCCGCTCCTCGATACGTCTCGATATGCGTTTTTCAAAGACGAGTACATGACGAACGCACACGGGATGACTAACGTATGGAGTCTTCAACAACTTGAATCGTTTGGAAAACGATACGATTTTGATTTCGTGTTGTTTTTTTTCAAACATGCCAGACCTGAGAAAACTAACCGGGTGTATAAAAACGAATTGTATTTGCGTGCGATACAGAATACTGTCTGACGAAAATCATCACACGCATGAAGATCTGCTAAAAATACAGCGAGAAGAGCATCTGTTTAGAAAATTATGTCAAAGCAGCACCGGTCCGTTTTTTTTCGATTCTTCAGTTAACGCGCACTGTAATGAAATAACAATTCTGTATACTCTAACATCAGCGGTTCGAGACCCCCAAACTTCGTTTTTCAGGCTCGCAATATGGGTGTCACGTACCGGCCTTGTAATCATAAACTCAGAAAGAAATATCGACTGATTCTTCAGTCTTGAGTAGACCCCAAGCGTGCACGACTGGGAAGGATTGAATGCTTCTGCGTGCCTCTAGAAGATTCGAGTTTACTCGTACCCTTAGCGTAAAAGGCAAAGAGGCGAATAATCCCCTTGCCTCGTCATTCTCGCCATCGCTCGCTACGAACATTTTATAACTCGGCGACAACTTTCCTTGGCAATGCACTGAAAGGCACAGGCATGCGTTCCCCCTCCCATTTTGAGCACTGAATAAAGCTGTGCGCGGATGCGGGCTTTCCTCTCCTCCCCTCAAATGTCAAGAAAAGTTGGCGCCGAGTATAGGTTGAATGCTCGAGATGCCGAGTGTAGTTGATAAGGAGCCGAGCGTAGCTTGATCGACTCACAGCCAGCTGTCACAGCAACGCATCATGTTTCGTTGCTCCCGCCGTCGACACTCATGCTTTATTTTGTTTATAGGCACAAGTTCGCCAATTAAATCTTTATTTTTGTTTTACGCTTGTCAATTCCTTTCCCTCTGGTACACTATATATATATATGGCTCAGGTCGAAACGTCGACCTATGTGTAATAAAACTCCACGAAAAGCATCAAGGTACGTTTACTTTCCTATGCACTTTTCGTCGTCCTACGCAGCAGTATTTCTCTCTCTCTCTCTCTCTCTCTCTCTCTCTCTCTCTCTATATATATATATATATATATATGAATCGGGCAGTTCATTTGATCGCGCAGATGTGCACTTCAAGCAACTGTGCTGTAAGAAATCCTTGAAACGTGTGCCGGTCTGCTTCGACTTAGATGCACTTTACGTGGTCTTCGTCGTGCATGATTCAGCTTCACAGTGTCTTCTCAAATATTGCTGAAGCGAACCCCACGGGAAGGCAATCGCGCGCTCGGGCACCTCGAGCTTCGACCAAAGCTCTGCTCGGGCACTCTTCGCTTCAGAAATCACAAAGAAAGTTAACCCCGAGAATAGAAGTTTCGTCGATCGTCACAAACCAGCGACCCCGCGAAGCCGTAGTGTGTTGTCTGCTAGCAAGGCGAAACCGCTTGTGAAACCTTATTACTGGCTTTTTTCATCGCTTTCATGGTGTGGAGACGATAAAAAAAACGCTTCGTCATTAGATATGAAGAAAACACAACGCATACAAATATTATTTACTTTTTTATGAAAAAAATATCTAAAGTTACGTCGAGCCCCTATGCGTTTATATATAACAATCGCCATAGCAACGGTTTGTTTGCAGCGGAGCGCCATGTTGTGATGCCATCACTTGCGGAGTCAATTGCGAATCTCCATTATATTATTGAAATAATGTCGCTCCAATAATATTGTGAAAAATTAACACATATTTGTTAATCTTAAGTTTTATCTCAAGTTTCAGTTAAATATGTTTAGGTTGTTTTTTCCGTGTAAAACCGAAGCTATATCAATCTACGTTTTCTTCATGTATTTACGTGTCTGCCTACGTCCGTACGTGTGTGTGTGCGCGCACGCATGTGGATGCGTCAGCTTGGGTGTGTGTGTGCCTGCGCCTTTGTGTCCTTGCCTGTGCTTGCGTGCGCGTGTGCGTGCGTGCATGTTTGCGATGGGCTCGCATGTGCGTGTGTGTGAGTGTGTGCGAGCGCGACCGCGTGTGTGTCTGTGTGTGCATTTTGTTGAACTTAGCCAGCTCGCAGACCAATTGAATGTTCTGGACACCGTAATAAACACTAATTTATTTATTATTATTTTTGTCATTATACTGAAAAAATATTGTGGGGACAAAACGTTCGTCCCAGCTGCTTTGTATATATACTTTTTATTACCATTATTAATGGCCCACAGTCACCTAGCCATTCGCTGCTTCGATGCCCTAAAGGATTTTCTCTTCGACTCCTTACCGTGATATTTCCGTTTTGTAGTTTTTAGACAAGCTCCCGCAAGGTTCCCGCACCGGCTTAGATCCCCGCCGTTGCCACCCGGCATCCACTCAACAGTGATGTGTCTTCTCTGTCAGGCTGCTTCAAGTAGCGGAAGTATACACCCTGCCCCTGGATCATGGAATGTCTGCAGCTTGTGGCTTGGGATTACCAGTGCATACCTGACAAGCGAACTGCGGCTTCCAATCTTCCGCTGATGATAGTGAAATTAATGCAAAGATGCCAGCGAGCTGGACAAGAATAACGATTCTAAACCCTGGAGAAGGGGAATCAGACGAAAAAGTATAAACACAAATTTCTAAACATGGCTATAAAACCCGTTTTACCTTCCGACATCCAACTCCTGGTTAGCTCTGTTGGTAAGCGCTCCACTGGAAATGGAGAGGTTCCTTGTTCGATACCTGGAGCAGGCGGAATTTTTCATTCGCGCACCAGTCACCTATAGCTGTGTTTGTAGATTTGAATTTGTCCTTTGTCCGCCTTGTTCCCCTTTTCAAGGGGTTATTATCGTCAATCTTCCACCTCGGCTGTCTGACACTTGGCCCAACATTAGACCTCAACCTGCGACCTGACTCTACAATAGCCCTCTATCCTACAGCGTTTGTGAGACGCCAAGTTGCCTCCACCATCTGTTATCATGTTGGTTACCGGCTACCAGTACTTTGTGAGGTCCATTCATCTTGGTAGCTGCATCACGTTTGGATTGGCACGCTGTTAGCTATCATTGTTCGCATAAGCTTTTCAACGCTTCTCTTTGTCATTTTTTGCTTTTCGCGCAATTATTCCATCAAGTCCTTAATCCGTGCAGCCTGTCGAAAACTCATTCCATCTGATCGTCGCCACTTGAGTTGCTCAACATGTAGACATTGTATATCATTTAGAAAAAAAACATGCCCTGATATTGCCGAATCCACCTTTACTGCTATCAGCTCCAAAAGAAAGAGAAATGGAGGTGCAAAGTTTGCCGCTGTCCCAACAATCCTTCTCTTCCCGACGAAGTCGGCGAGAACCCTGATGGCATCTCGCTGTGTGATTTCACCATGCAGTCAATGCCGCGACTTTTGGCAGGTGCTAGTGTGCGGAGCTACGCCGTGGCGGGCTCGAAAACGTCCAGCGCTCATCCCAGCGCGCAACTTGGAGGGCAGTTTCTCCAGGAACCGCAGTATATTTAAACAGAAAACTAAAGGGTAATGTCTTTTTTTTTTTTGATTTTACCTAGTATTCTTTTTAATGCTAAAATTCCACACTGTAAATATACGTACTTTCCGTCATAATTTTGTACTGTTCAGCCCTTTCCCCAGAGCGGAATCGCTCTCGGGGAGGAGACTACCAACAGTCACATCGGCCGCTGTAGGATTAGAGCTTACTGTTCAGACCAGCGTTCCAACATGACTATCCGCACGTCGATCGATTGCACCTAATCCCTCAAGTAATCTTATATTCTTTAATGTAAAGCGACTAGTAAAGCGGTAAAGCGGACGTGCGACACCACGCCCCCTCCGATCATGCCCCGACCAGCGGCATCAATGCCCGACAGTTTACGTCATCTCATTTTTGTTACACCACTGATACGGGAACACACGGTCACACCGGCGATAATTCCAGTCTTCTATTCACAACGCACAACACTGCTATCACGATGTTGCTGCTATGGCTGACTCGCAGAAATACAGATGCTGCAAGAGCCTCAAAAACCGGTCTTGACTCGGTCGGCCCTACTCGTTTGAAAGTGTATGGACGGGTCTTTAGCCTAAAACTAAACAAATTGACTACACTGTGTTTACGCCTCAGGTGATAGTGCTGTGGTGTCTGTGAGTCAACGGCCTCCCATTTATAAGTGAACTCGCCCTATGCGTGTGCGCATAGACCCTTTCCGAAATTCAGTACCATCTGGTAGCTGAAGTGACGATTTAACTTTTGCCGTACTGATGGAAGCAACGGACCTGTAATCTGCAGTATTTTATCGGGCACCGTCACTTTCCCAAATCAACGGCAAACAAGAATGTGCTCTTCACTATACAAGTCTTTCCCGATAATCTCTTTCAGTGTCGATGACCGCAACGATGCAACCAGTCTGAACGAAGCGCCAACCCGGACCCAGATAAACGCCTTGATAAGGTTCTATACATCAAGAAGCTTTGAAGTCGAGTGTTCTCTACTAACCATTTGACTGGGCCAGATTCACAAGTGAACGTTTACGTAGCTCTTGCATTTAATTACTACTTCGCATCGTTATAACCTCTCGAATGCATAGGCCTCGAATCCTTACCTTAGGGGTATCTTCAACGCGTTCCTTCATCAGTAAATAAAATGCTGTCATTACTACGGCACAAATGTCGTTTTGTAGATGATGACAGTGATGGCCAGACTGAATTTTGGAAATAGTCTACTGGCGGGGGCATGAGCACGTCGCGATATAAAGACGCACAACAGTTCAACGAGCGCCTAGCTTCCACCTCCCTGTCAGCTTAGTGTTGAAGGTAACATAGTTGTCTCTTGGTGCCACGTCCGACGTATGTCACTCGACCTGCGTCGGAAATTGAGAATACATTATTCCGTCCCTACCCTGTTGTGGCCTTGGTGAACGCTGCCCCATTGCTGCGGCTGCGTTTTTTGTGTATGCGTTTCACGGGCTGGAGTATAGTCGGTTACAAGTCAAGAAGGTAGCAGCAAATTCCCCTCAAAGGGAGTCTTGTATTCCTCCGCCACAAATCGCGTCTCACCATTTCCTCGACGTCACGGACTGCGCGAACGAATCTTGTTCGTGCAAAGGATTATTTTCAACATGGCTGGAGGGCAGATTTTCTACGACTACAACTTCTTGCAGCAATTATCCTGCTGTTTACCGCGGTTTTACATTACTCGAGCGTACGTCGCTAGGTCGTAAGCGTGTCCACTTTTATTCGCAATAGGTCCTGCGCGACAGCGTAAGAATCCAGCGATAGTGTTGCAATCGGAAAGTTCGATATGGGTGTAAGGCTTAGCATCGTGCGTCGGACGCCGTCTGCTTCTTCACCTGCCTCAAGTTGCGTCTAAACATCGTGACGGCATCAACTTCTCTTCGCATTGGCTTCCGTGGAGCGACGTTAAATTGCAGTGGTCACCACACTCTTGTCTATTAGTGTACTGGGCTGTGTGGGATGGGAATGAATGAACCGCCAACGCAGTGGATTTCTTCACCCCATTTCGACCGTATCTTTGCTGGCGATAATAAGTAGTCTGTTTAGTGAAACGATGCCTTCGAAGCAGTATCTGCTTATCTGTGAAAAGTGGCGATTTCGCCAAGTGTTCGTCTCGCAATCAGCTGCACGGTAGTGTATGCTCGGATACATCCTCGTTCGCAATATTGAGCTGTCACATACATGTGGCCTACAAATAATAATGCCAATGATGCGTATGTTAAAAATCTTTAATTGATATTGTTTAGAAAATGAAGAAGCTGATGTATTCTTTCAGAAAAATTTCTGAAAATTTTAGGTAAGCAGTTTGGTTCCTCTCAAATGCTTCCGGACGTTCTACTTCCCTTACAAAAATATGAAACGAGTTTCAATTGAAAGTCATTCAACTGAATAGAAACTCAATTGAAACTCATTGATCATTTTTGTAAGGGTTGCTCTCAGAGCGCCTGACAGTCGTATGTTTATGCTTCCAATCCCGGGTACGTGACGTGTGCACAACCCCCCCTCCCCCCCCCCCCCCCTTCCCTCGAGCCGCGGCGTGCAGTTCAAGAACAGGCATGACGCCTCTAAGGTATTACCGGCAAACACGCACCGAATTTCCCAATTTCCTTTAAAAGGAAAATTTTGTCCAGACCATTTGATTGCAGCACTAGTTTATTAGTTTGTAACAGCTGTGAAGTATGTCGATAAAAATTGATTGCAATGACGGCCTCCCTTCAATTAATAAATTGTTGCTTTTTTATATAGGAAATATATAAATAAATAATTTAAAAAAAAAACATACCGAATACCCAGTTGTCCTTATCTTGGTCCGCAAGCGGCATAAAGGTATGTCTTCATAAAAATAAAATCGTCAGTGTTCGAGCCAAGCAAAGGCTTTAACCGCCTCATAACATTTTTGACGTATGTTTATCGTATCACCATACCAAGCCGTAGCCGCGAACAAGGTTTTTAGATTCTTTCATTGTCTTTCGGGTCTACCATGCCAAAATAAGACTCGTGTTGTAAAATAAATATAACTTATTTATAGAGTCAACTTCACAAACCTCGTTGTCAAAGCACCCTTTGAACCATCAGAGAAAGGAGTTTCAGTCGTTTCATCAACGCCCGTTTCATTGACACGTTCCATCAACTCAGTTCTATCGACACTACAGTTACAGTAACACTATTTTCATCGACACGCAAATTGCATGCTGTAGAAATATTTCGTCGCCCGTTCATCATTCGGGCACGTGTTAAATTATCCGACCCCAAAGCCTTTACCCGACCCACCCCGGTCACGCCGCTTCGCGGAGACAGTGTGCGGAATTTCTTTACAAAAATGATAATCCACCTAGACCTTCTGTACATGCCTCGCTCCGGCGTGTACCCGTACACGTACTCCCCTCATCAGCATACCAGGGCACCCCTAACAAAAATGTTAAAAATTTGTCAACGAAACGTTGCAAAATATGCTAGTAAAACGGGTGTCGATGAAACGATTTCTCCATGAAACCTCGTGTTGTAGATGAAACAATATGTCGGGGAAACATCGTTCACTGAAGCAAGTGCCACCGTAGAAAAAGCCTGTTTCCGAGCCGCACCACATGAACACCATCGCAACTCGCATCATGATTACATTCCCATTTCCAGCCAAAATGCATTCCAAACAGAAAAAAAATAAAATTCCACATCCTTCTGCGGTTAAACTTTGCGACATGAAATTGGATAAGAAACAGCTGGTTCGTCCCCATCAAGCAAATTGAAATGGTTCTGGTCTGGACACGAAGGGCTCGTTATTGCCGATATCGGCGTAAAATTCTGACGAGTACAGCGAGCTCGGGCCTGAGAGTTAAGGGTTAACGTGAGGCTCCCCAAGCTTCCGAAGGGAATGTTGAGAGCACGCGGACTGTAGTAAGCGACCACCTAACTATCTGATCTCGTTGCAAGCCTTACGACCTCAGCCTTTAAAGGGCTCTGCATCATTTGTCAGATGGGTTAACTTCTCAGCAGCACATTGGACGGACGATTCCTCTCCCTCAGTACATGACCAGGCCTTCCATGAGGCGACCAACTTGATCTGGGTGTAAGAAGGGACGCTAAATTGTGACCTTCACCTATTTAACCTCTGGGCCAGCTGACTGAGGCACTACAGCAGCACCACCCGAAAAGAAGATTACCCCTGTTACAGGCTCAGCTTAAGTGAACCACAGCATCACACAACCAGAGAACACCTCCATTTACATTCATTCTAATCCACTTTCAGAAGCCGGCAAAGCATATAAGACGGGCTTTCATTACATCACAATGCTCTTTTCAGCAATGAGTGAGGCTGCAAGCTGTGCATTGCGGTTCCTATCAACGCTGAAAATGTTTGATTTAATCTTCTACACTGTTAAGTGTCCGGGGGCCTCAAAATTGTGGTCTCTACGGAAGATAACTTCACTTCATCTCTACGTTCTTGCAAGACTGACGATATTAAGCTTGAGGCGGTCTGGCTATAGCTCCTGTTACCAGCAGAGGTATTGACATTCCCCGGATCTCAGTCGTCTCAACTACCCTTCGCCAATGTTGTAGCACACTTTCTATCACGTCAAGCAATCGGGGCTGTTTTTACAATATATTTCAAGCGAGTACAATGGCACCTTTCAAATTCAGGAAATCTATGCGACACCCCTTCAGACTGCACCTTGGCGCACAGGGAAGCCTGCTCCCCATCCACCACAACGTGTTAGCCAACTCGCCGAAGTGCGACCCAGTCGTCATAATGGCCGTCGACTTCAAGGGAGCTTTCTGCGATTCGAACCGCTCCACATGTGCGCTGGCATACGAGCTCGGGCTCTTGCCAGGTCTCGTCTTCTAATATTCAACATCCTCCCCCAGGCGGCGACGAAAAAGACAATTCCGCCTCGAGCAGATAAAATCGCTGAACAGAACGGCAAAGTTCCGAGCCGCTTGAGATTCGTAGTGCGTATGCTTGAGTCACGTCATCTCTGCCGGGAAACATCGTCACCAGACCAAGTTTCCATAACAGAGATGTATTGTCGTCTTCTAAGGTGAACACGTCGACGACGTGAAGTCGAGGCAGTGTTGCTGTGGTGACGGTGTGGGCGAGCGCAACTGCAACAAATATTCTCTTGTACACCGCTTCCAAAGATTCTCCATTGTCCGCTTCTGAACTTGAGCACGGCGGCGAAGATCTCAGATGTCGTGCTTATTGATGCAGATTCTACCTGCAACGACAAACTGACCGCGCGTTTTCCGAAGAGGAAGTGTGACGGAGTCAGTGCCTGTGGATCTTCCCGCTTGTAGCATAGATAAGTCAGTGGGCGGGAATTCAGAATGGCTTCAACTTCCTGAACTACAGTGGTCCGTTCCTGATATGATAGACTGTTGAGACCAAGTCGTCGCTTTAGGCTGTCCTTTACAGAGCGGATGACACGCTCCCACCATCCTTCCCACCAAGGGGCTAGTTCAACATTGAAACGCCATTGGATTTTGAGTCTGCGTGTATAGTCTTGAATGTCGGGGGTCGTGGCAACACTGATAATTTGTACGGATTTGTGGAGGGTTCGAGCGTTGTCCGAGTAGACTATAGATGGCAAAACGCGGCGAGAGACGAAACAACGAAAGGACAACAAAAAGGCTCCGTAGGATGCGAATCCAGTAATTCTCAGCAGATGTCGATTCTGGCAAAGTTAGAGGACCTGATACAGAATCACGACTTGGCAATTAATTGTTTATAAAACAGTGAATCCACACAGCTAGACAAGTGATGAGGGACAGTAAACCGTAATTAGAAAACTGAAATATTGGGTTTTTGTTCCTTGTTGGTATTGCCGGAGAGGTCGTGCTTGACGATGCCAGTGTTTCTGGAAGAATGATGAGTTGGTTGCAAGCTTCCTTGATGGGCCAGTGTGTCGACAACTGGGCAAAGCAGGAAAGTCCGTTGCATCATTTTTTTTTTTTTTTACTTTTGAGTAGGAAGGCAGCTGAAACTCCTCGCGTGACTAGATCTGCCGGGTTATCATGGCTCGGGCTATAGGTGCAAGGAAATCTTTTGGTGAAGTTTTGGATTTTGGTTAGACGGTTTCGGACGAACTGCTGCCATGTTGTTGAGTCACCGGCAATCCGGTGTAGGGAACCTTTGGAGTCACTACAAATTTTGACTTGCATAGGAGCAATCCTTATTCTTTACTTACCGTAGTAAAACAGACGTTCTCCTAGCAAGCAAGCTGGCAATTCCAAACTGGGTAGCCTTACTCGATTAATGGACACGATGCGAAAGCGGCTGGTTAGGATATTCGTTGTAAACTACCTCTGCTCAACGGGCGTTTGCAAGTACACACACAGCGAAAAAGTACACCCCTGGACGTGTAAACCATTGTCCCAGGGCGGACTCCCCAAATGGTGTTCGTTTTACACGCGAGGCTCGGTGTATTTCGTTTGCACCCGAGGTCTCGTGTAAAATGAACATCTTTGAACGTGTACTTCGTTCTGCGATCACACGTCTAGGGGTGTTTTTTTACAATGGCGGCCGTTTGACGCAAGACGGGTTCTACGAGCGAGGCCCAGCGCTTTACACGGCTTTTCGCCGCAGCGAAAGCGTAGTTTGCCCGTGTTCGTTCGTAATCGTCCATACGTGCTGAACTACCGCAAGCATTCACCCCCAAGCGCCGACGCCGTATCCATCACGGCGATTACGCGACAGTGGGAGCGACCATCGACTGCATCCAGCAGCGTGCTTCCCCATCGAGCAGGTCTCGTTCGCGTGGCGGTTCAGCCGATCGCCGAGGCCTCAAGCCGGTTGCATTGTCACCGACGCCGGGTAATTTCCACAGCAGTTATCTTTTCGCGACCACAGACATGAACTTTATTGAAAAAGCCCGTTTGCCGCGAGCGACGACGAATAGCTCCGACACCGACCCTACCCGACCGGCGTTACCGACGTCCCGCTCACCTCTTTACCGCGAGCAAAGTTGTACGCGACGTTTCGACGTATCCACTCATATCTCGTGTGTACGCAAATTTTGCGGCTTTCCGGGTACGAATCGGCTACCGAAACGGCCAGCGAACGAAGACGAACTGAACGCCGACGCTATGCGCCATTTAAACACGCGGTTACTTTTCTACTAGACTGTAGCTATGTGGTGTGGTTCCTTACACATAAATGGACTATGTACAAAGAAAGCTAAAATAAAACTGGGCGGCTGCTTGCGCCACCTAGCCAGTATGCGGAAAACTACAAAAATGAAGGACATTTCGGCATTTGAGGAAGTGACACGCTCGAACATGGACGGCAGCATACCAACACATACATCACAGCACATACCACAAGATCAACATACAAGCATCTACATACACAAACAACGAACAGAGACACTGACAACCCGACACTCCTACTCGATTACGAGAGAAACCCACTCGGTATATATAGCAGACTTTTTGTTTCAAACGAAGGTCCGGTGACCCCCCCTGTATTTTACATGAACGTAACGATATTACACAATTATTACTTATATAGTACAGCGACATAAATATAATTTGGGAAGGTACACATTTATCTTAGTCTAGATCATAGCTAAAAGACACCCTATATTTAAAAAAAAATGTTTCGAGCTAGCCAAAAAGTAGCGAAATCTGGTTTCGTTTTCGGAAGTTCGAGCGCTCAAGGCTGGAATGCGCTAGCGAAGTGTGTGCTTGCTTCTGTCAAACTATAATCCGTTGTATGACGCTCTCAAAGCTGCTGGCTGCAGCCCCCGTCTTGGTTTAGGGTTTGATTTACACGCGCTCCCGTGGAAATGAAATTATGCGCGCTCGAGTCGATATTATTGACAGCGTGAAGTATAAACCGAATGTAAACGATTTTGCGAGCGACGAGAACAGCGACGGCGACCCGCTTCGCTGACGCTCGGTCACTCGCGCGACGACGCAAGCCGCATGAAAGCGGAACGATGTTTTCTAGAAATCCAAAAACCGAGTGACGCGACGAGCGATAGTAAGAAATCTTCGTAATACGTCGCTGACTCGTCGCTGTCGCCGTCGCTCGCTAAATCGCATTATGCAGTTCAGCCTTTATACTCACGCTAGTGCCGATTTGCATTACCCGCTGAGCCCAAGCAAGTGATAAGGATATTCAAATATGTCACAACAGTGGCGTGCATTCGCTAAGAAAACATATATCTCAAATTCCTGTAGTTTGACGTCGGGATCCGTTACTTGTTCTGCTGTCACCTTGGCGAAACGGTCACTAAAGAGAAACTAGTCAGTTTGTTTTATCAGAAATTATAAAAACCTTATCTAGCCACTGTTATGCACAAAAGCACTCTGGAATTTCATATAAATAGTTTAGAATAAACTGAACACAATCGGTAACTTAATTTTCCAAGCATAATAATAAAAAAAATCTTAGAAAACAATGTATTTTTAAGGTGTTTCAAATAAAAAAAATTGAAAAAGGAGCCTTATTTCAGCTGCACTATCACGTAAATACTTTGGGAAAAAAATATCTATTGAGAAGTAGGTTTTGCAATCTCTAATTTGCTTCTTTCAACTTTCCAGTTACTTTATGCATACTTGCAGATTGTATCCTGACACATCTAGACAAAACTGTATAAAAAGTAACAGTGTATATAAAATTTATAGCTTAATTAAATTCACATTTGTTTGATAATGTTCAATCTTAAATATGAGTTTTAAATTTCACATCTATTATTACAAATGATTGAATTACATGCTGCTTGATGCATGCTGTGCTGCCCCCCCCCCCCCTTTTAAATATATATATCCTGTATATTTGCTGGTTAGTTGTTGTAAACCTCTTAATGTCGTGTTATTTGTTTGTTGTTGTAGGTGTGTGAATGCATATGTTGTACCCCACTCCTACTTGGGCCTTCAATGGCCAGTAGTATCCTCTAAATAAAATTAAAAAAACAAGTGAGCAGTAAAAATCTGGAAGACAAAAGTAAACACAGAGCCGTGCAAAAAGGCATTCAGTATATGAAACAGATACAGATATGGGCCTCTGGCGGTCCATCGGTTCAGCCTCCACACCGCCTAAAGACGGCAGTGTTGCAATATTACGAACCAGCGCACAGGTAGACAGTTACCAAAAATCCAAACACAAAAAACTCACATCAGCGCTGTGCGAGTGCATATTTTTGTGTATTTGGATTTTGAGTAACTGGTCTACCTGTGCGCTGGTTCGTAATTATGCCGTACCAACTCGCCCAATCTGCCGTATTATTAGTGTTGCAAAATACTTAGATCAACTATAATGCTAATGACTGCAGTGTATAAAAGCAAGCTACTCGTCGGAACGAGCTTGACGGTATGAGAATAAAGAGAATGTTTTCACAGTTAAACTCAGAGTCTGTTGCACCGTCTCTTCCGTCCTCAAGATCGAAAGTGCTACAGATTGGTGACCTGGACATGATGATTGACTCCGAGCACCTGCTATCCAGGGGAATGTTCTTCGTGGCCAAGGGCACGGCAATGGCTCTGCCTTTTCGGTCGAAAATGCAGTAGGCACATATTCAACTTTCTCAGCCTCCACATCTGCAGCGCCTCCGCAACCACCTCTGCTCTGTCGCATCTAGCACCGGCATCTCCCAGCAATGGGCTGCGACCACCTTGCTTGCCCCACCGGCTTGGCAAGTGAATATTCATCGACATCTTCACACTGTTCACGAGGCATGTTGCTAGCCGACCAGGGTCTCCTCATCGTTGCCATGTCAGGCATTCGCTCTCAGTTCGGTTCCTCATCTTAGGGGATGTTGCATCGGCCCCGCAGTCGGCCGGCATCCCCCTTTCAGTCCGAGGCTGTACACTCCAAACTGATCGAGCCGGACTGAAAGCACGACAGGGTCGATTTCCCCCGTCTGCTGCCTCATTTCCTGACCTCGGCGTCAACTACCATGCACGGCTTCCAAACGCTCTCTTTCCTGCTCTCTAGTATGTCATCCTGCTTGCGGTACATGTCAACAGCAACGACACCTCTCTGGAGCCGCAATCACTTCAACAAAATCGTGCCATTCCTCACAGTGCAGAGCTGAGGGCGATAGCTCTGCGGCAGTCTATCGGTTCAGCCTTGGCATCGCCAAAGATGACAGTGCTACTCATACTCGTCACCACGAGCTCAACGACATGAGAATAAACAGAATGTTTTTATTGCTCGGAGTCGGTCGCAGCATCTTTTCCGTCCACAACATCGTATACTCTATAGGTAGTAAGCAAGAGACACACTTCAGATGAAAAGAACAAATGCTCAGATCACACATGCCGCGGGTGTCCAAAATTATCCATCATGTTGAATATTGTTTTGGTTTTTTTAATTCTAACAGAAGACAAACATCATTATCGCGCAATCAAAATGAATACTTACGAAACACCTAAGTCGCAGTGTAAGTGCTCATCGCTGAGCTGCGGCTGTGGCATATATGTATTTATTTAAAAGTGCACCGATGATAAAACCTTCAGGTTTGGCAACAATACCGAGATTACAACGGTTGTTGTCCATTATAAAATACAAAAGAAATAAAAAATACCGGAAACAATGCAAGGTACAAATCTGCACAACAGGCTTCCGAATTCAACTACTTCGTCGTACTGGAGTTTGTTACAGTAATAACAGCTTTGGATGGGCTGTGAGGACAGCATTCACACTGAACTGGGTGCCTTGGTGACTATCACCAGTGTTGAGGAGTTGCCACTCCAGAGTTGGAACGATTCCGCACTTCCACAACCCTGGAATCGAATGCAAATAAAATGGTGGCAGCACTGGAATGGAATGGGAAAGAAATTAGTAGTTACATTTTGCCCAGAATAGAGTAGGAATGGAATAGGCTTTGTTCTAATGCGAGCTGCTTAGATGCCGTCAAAGGGGCTTTCGAAACGGCATTATTGCACTTAGGTAACTGACGGTTTGGTTATCTGACTGCTTATGTTCTTTCGAGGATGAAAGTGGCAACCCCAGTGAAGCAACCCAAACTGTAGAGTTGTAGGCTGACAAGGGCAATTTACTCGATCTTAATCCAGGGTAAGGGTTTTGCACCTCAGCGTTCCAAAAACTACCCGTGCCCAGCACTTTTCAATCTGTGTTGTCACGTGACACGACCCACCGGAGTAACTCGGATCTATTTAGGTAAGATTTGGAACACAGCCAAAGTGTCGTTCCTGGTGCTGCGAGATGCAACCATAAGGCTGTTGGGACCATTTGTGATTACAGCACCAGTTGTAGGCCACCAGGCAGAGACAATGTCACACCGCCCGCACTTCGTTAATACACGTGACTCCTCACTTATTATGTATCTCGTAAAAGTGGAGGACATATACGGTTCTTTTGTGGAAAAGATGGGCGACTTAGTTTTCCTCTCTGTTACGAGGCTTTTACACCTGGTGGTGCGATCAATATCTGCAGTGCTTCCATACCAATTGCCACTAGTGCTATGTGCGACCAAAGCTCAACTTAGTAAAATCAATGATTGCGGGTAGGGTTTTGAATTTTGCAGTTGTCTACGCATTTCACAACGCCAGCTTTACGCCGACGTTATTTTCCGGTAACTTAGTACTAGCTGTCAAGTGCCATTTTCACAATTGGGAGGGATTTGGAGGAATGGAATGCAGCAGTTCAGCCATTCCAGGAGCGGGAATGGGCCCAGTTTTTCCTTTCCAGGAGTTCAAAGGAATGGAATTAGTATTAGAAAATTCCAATTCTCTGCAATGGAGTTGGGTGGAATGGGGAATCTTTTGTTTGTTTGCACACCTAGAATGTTTGAGATGACTCGAGAATCTTGTTTGTTCGAGCTCGGAACCTTCTAGATACCTACGGGCTTACAAAAAGAGCTTTGCATGGCTGCTCGAGTCAGTCGTCCTTTTGTCGCTGTCAAAGTATGTGCGGTCTTTGTTACTTTATGTTTCTCGGCACAAGTTCGCTGCACTTAACATTGATCTGAAGTTTTATTAATCAAGTTTGTTTTTGTTCATGACATATTGGTGGATGTGCAGGGTAACGCAGTCTATGCCCATAAAGCGTACCATCTGTGAACACGATAACTCTGAAGACGACGATCGTGAAGGCGACATCCTTGAAATCATCCGAGGACGACTCCAACTCTGACACCAACGACGACCTCAACTATGGCCTCGGAAGCGACCCGGACAATGAACTTGACAAAGCCCCTGGCTACCACACTTAGACGAAAACATCATGACGACTTCTACGCTGATGATGAAACGGACGACAACTCCAAAGACCAAACCCGGCTACAATGTCAACAACCAACCTGACAACGGCCTTGATGACAAACAGTCTTCAACCGTGGTGACGAGACTGATGACGACACTGATGATGACCCAGGCGAAGACTCAAACAATTTCATGGAAGACGATCCCGACTACGGCTTTGACAGTTATCCAAGGGCAATCCGGACGATGACTTTAAAGGGCAACTCCGGCCAAAACTCGAAATTAAAGAAATTACTGGTATCGCTGTAGTGACACAAAATACGACCCCAGCCAAAATATTACATCCGTGGGATGCCGCATTCTCAACTAATGCCGATAATAAAAATGTGACCCGCCGCGAGCCGCTGCACCTTAGCGGTCGGCTAGCGGGTTGCCGATCACTAAAGCAACATTGGGCCGTGACGTCAGTATCGTTCTTTTTTTCCTCCAAGCGTTACGCGGAGTGCGCTTCTTTGAGCCGCTACCACCGCTACTTGGACTTGTGATTGTCATGTTTAGCCATTGCTTTTATCTGTAGCCCGTGTAGCTTCGGTATAGCCTTTTGTTTATTTGCTTGTGAGGACTCAAAGACTGGTTTTAGCGAGCAACTCGTAGCGCCCAAGACTGCCCAGCTGTTCCACGAAGGATGCCTAGTAGAACTTGTAGTGCTGTGGGCTGCTCAAACAACCCGCTGCACAACCCGGAGGTGCTTTTTCACAAGTTTCCAACGTACCAGAAATTGAAGAAGGTGTGGGTAAACGCTGTTCGACGAGTGGACTTTGGCTTTTACGCGCCCAAGGAAAAAAGAATGCAAAAACAGACATGTACAGCCCTAACGCAGCAGCCCGTGCCGGAAAGCCTCAAAGCTTCGTGTCTGTTACTGACCCGCAGCGCGAAAGCGAGAGGGCACCCAGTACTGTACTTCACTGGCAGCGCGTCGTAGAGCAACGCCGCTCCATCCACGGAGCCCCGATGACAATTTAGGCTTAGCGACAGAGTACGGAAGACTGCACACACGGCGACAGCCGCTCAGTACGGTACTGAACGAGTTCACTCGTTTTCCAGTCGCTACCTTTTGGGTATACTAGCGACAAGTACGGCATGGCACACGCACGGCGGCAGCGGCCGCCGAGTACGGCACTGTACGAGTTTACGGGTTTTCCAGTCACTAGCGTTTGGGTATACGCACTAACTCTTCCTACATGTGCTGGATAACTACCACATATACAGAATTAAAATAAAATCAGCTTACCTCCTACCTTTAGACGGCTAGCGCAACAGAAGTAGCTGCTGATCAACCTGCATACTCGTTGAACAAGAACGATCCTGACGTCACGTTCACATAGCGGCTGATTTCTAGTGCTGACAGGGCCTCGAGCGGCTAGTTTCGGTTTTGTTGGCCATGCCCCAAACAAAACTTTGAGGTGTCCATATCTTTAAAACTACGCACAATAACGAGGAAAAAATTACACCTTGCAATTCAGGGACGCTGACTGCACTAAAAACAGTCATAATCCCAAAATTGAAAGTATGGTCCGGAGTTGCCCTTTAACGACAACCACGACTACAAACTTGACGGCGACCTTGATGATGAACCCGATGACAATACCTACTGCAAGTGTGGTATCTGTCACGAAGACGAACAGGACGACAACGCCTGGTATGTCACTCAACGAACGGAGGAAGTTTGCCAGCTTGGTAGCATTTTGATGCAAGCCAAAACTTCCTGACGATGACTGCTACAATCTTTGTCACCACGACGCCCAGTTTCAGCCTGGCTACCCACTGTGAATCTAAACACCAATTCATCGTCGCAGCAAGGAACTGTTAAAGTGGTGCTTCGACCTCAAGGTTATTCGCTACATGAGACCCAAGTTGTAAGTCGTTGGCCAATGGCACATCAACATTGTCACGCTGCCCTCTGCGACCCGTAGGCGATTCACGTCTTCCGACTCAACTGAACTAGGTATGCTCGGTAGGACTGTGAAAATCTGCTATTTACGAGACTGTATTTTAACCTAGTCTTGTTCAAGCTGTTAATTTAATTTTGTGTTGCATAAAGACGATGAGTCTTTCACAAGAGGGGAGTAATGCCACGTGCAAATAGCCGAGTCAGCAGCGTGATCGACTCACATGCCGCTGACCCCGCCAGCGCATGTCCTTCTTTCTATTGTTTGCGTGACTGGAATGATGAGACGACTCTAAATTTTTTTTGTTCGAGCTCAGAAACTTCTAGATACCCACGCGCTTACAAAAGTACCTTCGCTTGGCTGCGTGAGGCAGTTGTCCTTTCGACACCATCAAAAGTCTTTGTTAATTTATGTTTCTCAGCACAAGTTCGGCGCATTACACACTGATTTTAAGTTTAATAAAGAAGTATGTTTTTATTTGTGACAATATTTAGATGAATTTTGATAATTCAATCTTATGATATTTCAAACTAAAGTGTGTGGCTTCCAGGGCCCGTTTGCTCAAGCGCTAACCGCGGCTAAAGTTAACCGCAGTACCTAGGAGAGGGATTTTGAAATCACGTGACTGGCTCGGCAGGAATGCAGGGAAACATGGCGGTGCCCCGGTAAGTGAGCGCCGCTCGCTTTGAAACTAATATGTCGTTGTAGCTGCAATATTGGGCGCGTTAGTCAGCAATGAATGGTGCCAGAGGCTTTCGCTTTGCCTTACCTCATTTAAATCGCAAAGCATGAGCATATGACCTCGCCGCATTTTTAGATAGTCTTTCAATTCTGGCCATTCCTAAGCCTATATGAATGCGATAAATGTTAGCATGGCAATGTCTTTGGAAAGTGGATTGCCTTGACTCAATCGGCCGGGTATTAATAGCACACAAAAGCAGACAGCATCCCAATAGACCATATTAGACCTTTCTCTAAATTTCCCAAGCACCGAGGTGCATGCTACAAGTGTAGTTACACACGTTGCATGTGCTGGCGTCTGAAGTAGTAACTGTTCTAAAGCAAAAAGTCTAAAACAAATTTTGCCTTGCACGTGCGTTGGTCAAATATTTATTATGATTATTTACTTCGAATCTTTAATAAGAGGAAGGCCAGTGCGTGCAGACCGCAGAATTATACTTCCAGCGTTCTTCTCGATGCTTGGGTAATTTAGAAAAAGGTCTATAGGGATGCTGTTTGCTTTTGTGTGCAATCAATACCCGACCGATAGAGTCAAGACAATCCGCTTTCCAAAGATGCTGCTAAGCCGACAATTACCACATTCATTTAGGCTTAGGAATGGCCAGAGTCGAAAGACTATCTAAAAAATGCGGCAAGAGCCTTGCTCATGCTTTGTGATGAAGTGAGGTAAGGCAAAGCGAAAGCCTCCTGCACCATTCGTTGCTGACTAACGCGCCCGGTATTGCAGCTACAACGACATATTAGTTCCAAAGCGTGCGGCGCTCACTCACCGGGGCACCGCCACGCTTCCCCGCATCCCTACCGAGCCAGTCACGTGATTTGAAAATCCCTCTCCTAGGTACTGCGGCTAACTTCAGCCGCGGTTAGCGCTTCGAGCAAACGGGGCCTGGAGTTTGAAATAATGAGAGTCGACTGTAAAACACCATTTTTGCTACCCCAAGTAGCAATTTATTTTAGTGTAATTTCTGGAATCTTTTATTCAGACCGAACACTTCTTTTTCAATAAGCTTGTCGGCATAAAATTTAGACTATTTTTTATAGCCTAAACGTAGCAAGCGTTCAAAACAAATACAACCTAGTGCATCAGATACACAGAAAACAGAATATTAGCAAATGCTACTTTTATTGAACACATCTGGAGTTTCTGTTGGATACATACAGCGCTGTGAAGAAGTACACCATTCTTATATAAAAATAAGCTTCCCACCAGTGAAATTTCTCAAGTTGGACAGCCTTGTTGTAAGTCAGGCATGTTAAAGAGAACCCTGCTTAAGTTTTCATAGACACTCTTACGAAGTTGTTTCATCCGTACAATAGCGACTTCAAGGTATATGTGTAGAAACTTCCCAAAGTGCAAACATTATGTGAAGAAACTGCATTTCAAAGTTGACGTCCTCGCAACCCCCCCTATCGGTAGCTGCTCTACCGGCAACAATGAAAATAACTATAGAAAGACCGCTGAGGCCACATAACGTAAGACATGGTGTCCAAGATTCGCCATGGACAGCATTGTTGGTAGTTGGACTTGTTTGTGCTCACTCTTTTACCCAGTCTGTCGATTGACAGCTATTTAGAGTGCATGATAGGAACTATTTGTGCTGTAGACATAAAAACATGTACATGTTGCTTCCCCCCCCCCCCCCCCCCCCTTTGAATCTGGCAGGCGAGACCACTCGAAAATGTTTGAGAGTAGCTGTGTAGAACTGACATGTTCTAACATTCTGATGACACAATTATTCATATTAAAAGGTATGCTTAACCGAAATTCGAAGCTTGCAAAACAACAATGGGGCGGTAGGCGGGACGCTGCAAAACCTCCAAAACATCACACATAGAGCATTATCTCTAACGGATGGCCGTATTTTTGGAAACATGTGGGATTCAACAAGGCCGACGAGACATGTGATGTCGCGATTCTCATTCCCTCTCCTCTAGGCTTCATCCCCTTAAGCAGGTGAACCGAAGTGGGAATGAGAGAAGCGAGGCCGCTTCCCCTCATTCTAAATTGTACCAGGAGAAGTATGATGTCACATTTCTCTTTTGATTGTGCCCTTTCCTTTCCAAGAATACGGCCATCCGTTTGAGATATTAATGTATGAGTGATGTTTCGGAGTTTGTAGAGCTCCCATTCAAAGCTTCCGCGGCCTTATTTTATGAAATCCAAATTTTGGTCCAGCATCCTTTTAAACAAGCTTTTTCAAATATTAGCACAATGAACATACAATTGGACAACTTGCTAACTCACAACAGCATCCTCCCGATGATGCCGTACAAAGGTTCTGTCACACGCACCAACCGAGGGGATTACTGCAAGTCCATCCACCCTCAACTTTTAGTCACCTTTGAGACTGAAGAACTGCTGTATGAGGCCCCCCAGCCACTGCGCACACAAAGAGAAACACGGGAAATAACACTCAGTGACGAGCAAAGTCTCTGGGCGGAAAGCCCTCCATGACAAATGAGCACTGTTGGGTTACGGCAACGGCGTAATACACAGGTTCTGCTTCTTGGATGCCTTCACCGCTGCGGTGGGTGGTCATAGCTAGTCGTAGCAGATAGTGTCACGTTTGTTGCTCGTACCAAAACACCAAAGCCGTGTAGTATTCTTGTTGCCGAAGTTCATAAACCTACGTTCCCGGTCTACACACACTACACAAAGCCAGCCACGAGCAAAGCCAGCTAACCCCGTTTCTGCTTCGGCGACAAGCCGCCAGGGCGGTGACACCGCCGCTGAAACTTCTGCCTTGGCTCTTCAAACCAGGGACCCTCAGTGCACAAGCATGACACTTGCTAGGCTGCTCTGCCTGTACCAAGTGACACGCGCCCGCATGTTCCCTCTCATAATTCTTCTGACTGTACGTGCCCCGTATTGTACACGGCCATACTGTGCACATGGCGAAAGTTCCCTTTTGAAAGTGCTCCACGGTCGGCTTACAATGCTGCGAACACATAGCACATGACCACTATAGGTGACGACACTTGGGACACTTGCCATCCGTCGTTGTGGCGCAAAGTCGCTTTCTCAGTCGTCCTCACAAGGGGCGAGGAAAGGCAGGCACTGCATAAAAAATCAATACATATTATAACACTGGCTGTGGCAAACTAGTTTCAAAGATGATACAGTCACGTCTTCTTAATATGGACACCTCCGTACTATAAAAAGATTTTTTTCTATAATGTAAGGTGTTTATATGAGAAAATTAAATTTAAAACAAAAATTGGATAACAAGCATAACCAAACAAACAGTTTATTCAGCTAAAAGATAATGAGATGTGAGTTTGCTCTATCGCTTTAGAGCCGTTTAACATGTAGCACTACTGTCGTTTATAAGAACAGATACCCAGGCTGTAAAGTGATGATCGGCTGAATAGCAAAAGATGTTGCACTGTATGCACAAGCCGGATGTAATTGACACTTAGCTGCCGGCAGTTAGGATCCTATAATCTTATGATCGCAGACGGGAATTACATCTGGTGCCTACGGCTGGAATAATGTCTCGCTTCGTAACAGAAAAAGCACAAAAAAACACAGGATGGAGAAACCGGGTGTCACAAATTCAGGCTTCTCTTCATTTTTTTAAATACTTTTATGACCTTTTTTTTGGACCACTTTAAGTGTTGGTACGGTCAAAAATGGGGAGTGTGTTGCCACTTTTAATCTCAGTTCGTCCCGTCGTAGTTCCTTTCTAAGTCCCCAACGAATTTGCTCGTTTGCGGAATGGGTTTTTGTTAACGGGCGACGTAGATCATCCCAGGTCACAGTTTGTGGCTTTGACCTCGCGGACGGAGGGGTGCGCATGCTGGCTCGCGTATGGTGCCGATTTGACATGCAGGGGCGCCGCCGGGATACAAAGATGTTTACGCTGGCTAGCACGCTTTTTGAAGGCAGCGGCTTTGCTCAGTCTGCCGCCTGTCGTGTTCTATATATCGGCGATAATTGATGTTTTCGGACTCGTACGGGGGAATGGATGGGCACATATGTTTGGTTGTCTGAAAAATGTAATAGGTTTTGCCATTTGGGTCGTTGCTGTGTAGCTTTGTTTTTCTTGAAAGTTGACTGACCCGAAAGGCGGGGAAACGGGAGGTTGGTCGGTAGACGAGCCTATAAAAGGGGGTTCGGGAACAAAGAAGGTAGTCCAACCCCAGAGCTGGCCGGGTCGCTACTCAACGTGGTTACTCCCTGCAGATGAGTCTTGGAACGTGTAATTTTTGGCTTCTGCCCTGCCTGTCGGACAAGTGTTTGAGTTTGTTGTGCTGAAGCGTGTGTGGCTGTGTGGTGCGCGGTGTCGACCTCATCAAGCCTCTAATTGGACCGCTGGACTTCGAGACGCCGTTCTTCGGCCGACAACTCCAGACTACGGACTGCTCTGGACTCGGCACCTACCGGAAAGCTAAGCCTGGTTTTCTAGGACTTGTCTACTGCATTCTCTGGCTCTGAAGTACGAATTGTTGAATGTTGGGAAGATTTTTACACAGTGCTACTTTCTGTCGCGACTGTTTTGGGGGATTATCCCATGTGTGTAGCGGTAACGTTCGAGCTCCATCTCGGTTTGCTCTCGTTGTTAGTGTCGGGTTTTCGTCACTGTTTTGTTGGCTTATTCCGGTTTTATGAGCGTCGAGTCTTTTTAGTATTAGTTTCTGGCTCGCAGGGCTCCATAGCTTTGAGCTGGAGTGTGGTTTGTGTTGAGTGCTCTATTGCCGTGTACAGCTTAGTTTTTCACTTTATTAAATCTAATCTTTTGTTTGCTTATCCTCCCTGTGTCATCATCTTTCTCTACTGATTATACACCAGGCGTGGACCTAGCGCTAGTCAATGGTCGAACTTAGCTCTCTTGTTCTTTTCCCGTAATTTCTCGTTTATTCTCAGAGTGGATCATTGAATTATTTTTATTAAGTTGAACCCCACTCCGTGACACCGAAACAGATGGGAAAGCACCACAACGTATTAAACTCGTCGAACATTAAATGTTCTTGAATTATACCTCACCCATGCTTGCTACGTGATGAAGCCCAAAGGTTAGTTCAATGCCAATCAATATTAAATGTCTTTAGATGGGCACCTGCTGCCCGATCATGGCCTTTATTGCAAAGCACTGTTCACACATTTGCGAGTCCTGCAGTGCCTTGTGGAATGGTGGGCGATACTTGCCGTTCCGCAAGGCACTGCAAGACAGATCAGGCTCAACTTTTGAATGTCGACGTGCTTACGGAATGCTGCAGCAAACCAATCATTCGCCGAGGGAAAAAGAAAGGAAGCTGCATGCCTCCGTGTGCTCATTGCCAGTGTTTTCTGCTCTGCTATGTACCCTGCTTGTGTGCTGTGATTTGCAAGCCAGCGCGGGATATATTTCCTTGATTTGTTTGTCTGTTCAGCTGTGCGAGGTTGTGATTGAAACAACCAAGAAGTATAGACCGCCATTCTTTTCATCAAGCTAAGGCTTCGCTCATCCGAACCGGGGACGATGACTGCTGTTGTTTACACGATTTTTGACAGCTATGTGGAGTGGCTTTGTGTTTAAAATTGCAATCCTAAGTGCAAAAAGAAGTTACCGCAGACTATATTGCTAAAGGTTGATTTCAACTGGCAGGCTCTGGCTACAACCACCTTAATATTCATTCAACATTGTTTGCATTTCTACTTACCCGTGATCGCTTCATTTGCCAAACACGTTAGTGGCCGGTCACCTTACCAATGAAACTAATGTGCTGGTGTCTCCGGCGAAGAATTCCCTCAGGGCTACATGCAATGCACAACCCAGTTTGTAGCCCGTTGTGACTGAAAGCTTTCACACTGGGGAAACGTTGTTGTCACAAACGCAGTCAAAGAATGCGATAGGATTGAGGGAACAGGGGGATTGTCCAAGTTGACTGACTGCATGAGCATATGTTCCTATCGCCACCGTGTTTCCTCCACGCAGGTGACGGAGAAAACGATATAGAGACTTCTCGCGCTTGCCAATGCCAAGTTTCTCTAAAACGTTGAAATACGAGACACCCAGCAGCGAAGTGTCGATATTGCCGGAGAGAGCGGCGGGACAACGATCAGCGCAGGATCGCGGCTTCGCCACTCTTATGCGACGGTGTCTTCGGTTTCCGCTCTCTGCAGCTTCCACCGGGACGCTAGCCGTGCCTAATTGTGCTAGCTTTGAGCACCACAGTTCATAGGGTTCACAGCGCCCGAGCGAAAGCTCGCGCAAAAGAACCGGCGAGCAGTCGAGTCGTTTCCAATCGACGGGGTGGCTAAACGCCGGTTGTGTGAATCGGGCTTAACGCCTGAGCCGGCTTGCTCAAAGCAAATCTAACGTTCTTGAATGTCATGTAATAAAAATCTGAAACGTGCTACATTCTATACAAACTTGATAAAAAAAATCAAACACTCACCTTCGGCTGCTACGTCCGCCGTACCGCTTCAAGGCAGAAGCAACATGGCGCTCGACGTTTTGGGGTGTTGGGCTGGGGTGTTTTCAGTGTTGCTTACACGCCTAGTCGTGTAAACCGACACCGAAACACCAATTTTTACAACCCCAAGTAATTTTTTGACGATTTATCACTAGCAGAGCGTGTAAAAATATGCTAACGAGTGAAAATGGGGTGTAAACAGGCAAAATATTACATTTTCGCTAACAGTGTAGATTTCTGCTCTGTATGCGCGGGGGCTAGCATCGGTGAAAACGTGCGTCTCCGCCGGCGTACCCGTCTGAATCGTTAAGGGCAGGGTCTTTCGTAGTCGAAGAAGCCAGAAGAGCGATGGTAGGTCAGATTACAACGACTCCCATTCCGCTTTCTCATTTGGAGAAAGCATCTCGTCCCATGCCTGCTTGGTGACTCAAAGTGTTTGAAACAGAAGTCGTGCGCGGACTAGACAAGGTGACAGGTATCCTAGGGGATCGAAAATGCGTGAGAACGCCTGAGGAACTGTGCGTTTTCTGGCTTGATGTACTGAGAAAGAGGTTTGATTGGTATTAATAGGGACCTCATTAGCTGAGCTGTCTCTTCGCAGACCTAGCACCTTTATTGTATCGGTTTCCGTCTTCGCATTGTTATACGAAATGCCGTCCTACAGCAATGAACTCTGCAAGCGATAAGAATTCGATTAACACTTACAGAGTTTCATTCCAGCCTTCGCTAGGATTGAAGTGATATTGCGGTAAATTTGAGGGGCCTCGGTGTCTGATGTAGCACCAACAGCCATGTTGTCGACGTAAGAGAAGTTTTTTAGGTCGGGTACAACAGGTCGGGTCGCAATGGTTCAAAGAAAAGCCTTGTGAATGTCAGTGGTCAGGGCGATTTTACTGCTACAGAACCTGAGAAGGAAGTGTACGAGGTCCGTATCAAGTTCGGGGACCTTCTCCAAAACACTATTCAGTGATGGCATGTTAGGAGCGGGGGACGATGCGTCGAAAACCACGCGCAGTTTGGTTGTGACTGCGCCTTTCCGCACCACGGCGTGATGGGACAGGTAGTATACAATCTCAGGGGGTATCGAAGAGGCTGGAACGCGCTCGGAAAGCCCTTCTCAAAAATGTTCGCAAATAGCGTTGTCGTGTTGTTTCAGAAGTTCCGGATTTTGCTGAAATCGACGAAGTTGAGCCTATACCCAATTGACAGCTGTCACGCGACTGTTGTCATTGATACCAAATTCAGGAAATTTAAAAATATGTCTCCTTTTTATTTATTTTTATCAGTTATTAAAGAAAGAAATTTAAAAATAAGAGGCACCTTATAACGGTTTCCCTTTTTAACAATCTGTTCGCTGAATTGAAGCAACGCTGGGTGAATTGCAGGGTCCGACGAAGGAAGGTCGGACATGCCGATAGCGTTTAGTCGCCATATCTCAGATAGATCAGGAAGTATTTCGGCGTATGATGTTTCACAGCTGGTTGTTAACACGGCGGTGGTGTTGCTTCGGCCACCCGTTGGGCATCTGTAGTGCCCTTGTACCATATATCCAAATATGGTATGTACTGCTCTCAGATGCTCACTTAGACGTCAAATTTTTCCAGTTGCTACCACCCAGTAGACGTCGGAGCCGATAAGTGCATAGACCTCGGTGTCTACCTGTTAACGATGGGGAAGGACATCAGCCGCAGTAAGCCCTTCAGAATAAAGCTGATTTAAGATATGGTTGTCAATATGTGGTGTCTTTACAGTAGATAGTTCGTACACCTCAAGCGCCTCCATGGCAACCTTGCTTGTGCTGTATTGGCTCTGTAGCGTCAGCTTGTCACGGCGGCAGCCATAATTTGTGGGATGTTTAGTGCTTCCAAATGTATAGATGGCGGGCTCTTTGGTACCGAGAACTAGGCGCCGAAGCCTTTCTGAAGACGCTCGCTTTTCAAATGTCAGCTTGCTACCGGTGTCCAGAGGAATTCTTACGAGAGTGTTGTCAGTGGTGCCTGTAGCCCAGGCCTTCGCGGTTTGAAGCGAAACCGAAGTCACTCCCGTCCTGGTAATGCGAGCAGGGGTCACGTTGTTTGGAAGGCCTCGGTTCTCATCATACGTGATTCACTGAAACCGGTGAAGCTCGGTCTTGACTCGTTTTGCGAGAAGCGCCATATGTCACAGAGGATGGTGGTATGGCGTCCGCTACAGGTCCCGCATACCAATCGTGTTGACGTATGGCAATTGCGAGTTCCGTGGTTAACCTTGCCACATCTGAAACAACACCTTGCAGCTCTTAGTCGGTTTTGTTTCATGTCGGGGGATATGTTAATATTCCAGTCCTGCAATTGGTATTCGATGCCGGTACAAAGTGGGAATAACCCGGGCTCCGGTGCGACCGATGCAGTCGGAAGAGCAAGAACCGACGGAACACTGTGCTGGGCGATTTAAGGGCGTGTTTCCCTTCGGTCTTCTTGTGGTGGGTCAGGTGAAGACCACTAAAGTCCCCCTTAACTCTCCTCGCGGCTCTCTATTTAGATCCTCAGAAACCTCAAGATAGTTTCCTAGTGAAAATACACCACGCCGAGGGCTGGTGTGACTTGAGGTTACACCAGACTTTTTCACAGATGCGATTTGGGACATCTTCACACCAGTAATCTGCTGTTCTGGTGTGGCACCAAAAATCGCGTGTGTTGGTGTGATAGTAGCAATCTGATATTCTGATGTGACACCAGCAATCTGGTGTTCTGGTGAGACGTCAGAGCACCTGTTGACTGGGTGTTGCTTTACCCACAAAAAGGGTACAATCCCAGGCAGCACACAGTATTGGGCCAACATTGGATTTGATGCGGCAAAGAATGGCCCAACAATGGACCAACTGAGCCATATGTTTCCCAATATTGGAAACACATTGGACAATAATGGACTATCCAAGCCAATGGTTTTCCAATATTGGTGATACATTGGCATAGGCTGGTCCACATTGGACTGTCAAAGCCAATAGCTTTCTAATATTGGCTATACGCCGGCATAAGCTGTCCAATATTGGACTATCAAAGCCAATAGCTTTCCTATACTGGATATACGCCGGCATAACCTGTACATTATTGGACTGTCAGAGTCAATGGTTTTCCGATATTGAATATACGCTGGCTTAAGCTGGTTAATATTAAACAGTCAAAGCCAAGAGTTGTCTAATATTGGTGATGTCTTGGTATAGGCTGGTCCATATTGTACTGCCATAGCCAATGGGCTATCCATATTTGTGTCGCCTAGACTATAGACCCGCGACCCACTTTTTTGCATTGCAGAGGTAGGAAATCGGAAAAGAGTCATTCATGAGCTCGCTGGGGCGAGAATTATATTTAGCTAACTCCATGGGGCGTACGTGGCCGGTGCTTTATAACCGCCATCACAAATACGTCCTTAGCTGCCTATACGACTATTGCAGTTTTTTGCCGGCTGCTCTCCCTTCGCATTGCCTTACCTCGGCGTTGACAACTTAATTCCGTTTTTTAGATTTAAGTATTTTTGTCTTTTCCAATATATTTTGTGTGTATACGTAGCGTTAACCTCTTCTCTTTTTCCGTGCCCCTGCCATGTTTGTATTTCTTTCTGCGTGCTCTATTTTTTATATTTAATGTTTCTGTGCATATTTACTATTTAGCCATTGTCCACGCAGGTGTCAACAAACATAAAGCCACCGCTTACGCCGCAACCGAAGTGACTCTCAGTTTTACGAGAGTCTATCGCGCTATAAAGTCATATATTAAACTCGAGTGAAGTCTCGAGAGGGTTGCTTCGACTGCCAGTGCACATGTCATCAGTGTAGGCACAGCAACGACGTAGCAATCGCGACGCGAGAGCATTCTGCGCCTCGATCTGGCAGGCCGCGCTCGCTCTGCGGTAATTTGATCGTGGGACTCTCGAGCCCCGTTAGCTTATAGCGAGTTCGTTTCACAGCACTCGTGTCCACGCGTGCCCACTCGCGGCGTAAAGCGAGTTCGTTTCGGCAGGCACTCCACGAGTAGTTTCACTCTCCGAGTTCGTTTCAGCGGCGACACCCCACGCGTGCATGCACTCGCTGCACCGAGAAAATCGGGCGTGCGCCAAAATGCAATCCCGTCATGCCTCGCTCCGGCGAGGAGCAAGAGCAGACGACGAGGGTTCGTGTGCTACGATGTGTCACGGAACCGAAAGGAAAAAAAGTAGATTTTCTGATAGAAATCGCGTCCCGCGGGCAACGGAATCAAACGCGAGCTTGAATTGTGAGCGACTGCTATTTCATGAAGGAAGCAATTGACAACCCGTGCTTTATTTGCAGGTTTTAAGTCGCTCTGTTGCCGTACCGGCGGCGAACTATACCAGTGTATCAAGAATAGCTCAGAACAAACGCACCAGCGGCCCCTGAGATGTTTATCAACATCCGTGTGAGGGTGAAAAATTGAACATTTGTCGACAAAACTGCCTCAGCAGAAACCTCTGACTGCCATATAAGCATCAGAGAAAGCTAAACATAGTGAATTCACCCGAGGCTTGGGCAACATCATCATGTTTAACATTTACCTACGTCAGCTAACTTGCCCCGTCGTATTTTGTTCGAGAAAGCTCGCGTTCTCGATTTACTCACCAAGGCTAATAATATCTGATCCACTTGCAATGACGATCGAAATCGAAAGTCCCGCGAAACGTTTTGCTCGATATTCCAACAGATTACTTTTAAGCCGTACCCTTTCAGTGGTTCACGCATAATACCATGCTCAAACGGATCTAGCTTTTGCTCGGACAGCATCATCAGTTTTCTTCAGTGTAAACGGTTATAAGAATTGAAAGACCGCAACCACCTGCTTTGTAGACAACTGGGTGCGGAAATTTACGCCGTCTGTAACTATCTCTACGACAGCCGAGTTGCTTGAAGTCATCGAAACTATTACAGGTTACACGCTACAGGTTGCAGCGTTCAACGTCTGTAAATAAACGTTGGTAGTGGCTGCACTCTCGCATTCCCACCCATCAATCCGAACAGAAAGGCGCTAGTTTCGGTTTTTGGTCGGTACCTTTTCTACTACATAGATGGCGGCAGCACCAGTCTTCTTCACTCGGTGCATTTGGCGAGTTCGTTTGAGTCCAGTTCTCCGTGCAACACTCTGCGAGTGCGGTGCATTCAGGGAGAGAACTCGAACGGTGCGAGTGTGTGTGAAACGAACTTGCTATTACTGAAGCTGCAAGACGCTACTTTGTTGTCGCGAATCATTTGCCCTTCGAATGGTCGCGAAGCCGTTGTGCCCGGAGTACCCTACCCAGCATCTTTCAGAAACCGTTCGCGCAGCATCGCAACCTTCCGTCTGCGACCGTCGGCGATTCATCGTGTGTTGAAAGTCGGACGATGTGCTGTTCGGGGTGTCTTTTATGCGTAACTCTTTCGTAAAAAAATTTGAAGTTTAAAAACGCGAACCTAACAGTGTACAAACAATTTTAAGTTTAATGATCAAAATATATTTATATATATATTTGTGTACATCGGTGCGCAAAAAAATAGTCGCGCTTAGTTCTTCATTCTAAATTATAATGTAAGTTATACGACGCAAAACATACTGTCTTCAAACTTGCACCGTTTAGCACCACTTTTGGGCTGGACAGCTTCTTTAGAAGTTCAAAAGCTGACCTTCAAAGAGCTTTCCTGTTAAATCGGTATTGACAGCAGGGTAGAAGCTATGCGTGTTTAAGGCCAACCGTGTCTCCGGTTAGGGTCACGTGACTACAGTCTCGAAGCTGATGATAAGGCAGAGCACGGAGCCTGACTAAAGCCCAAGGTCACGAATAACATCTACAACACTATCAACCTTGGGTACAAGTGACAAATTCTCTCGCTGCGTTCATTGTTGAGATGTCCCTGAAGATTAGCCTTTGTAAGCGCACCAAACCCCCGTTCTGGGTCCCTAATCTGCACAGTTGGCGAGAAAGACGGCGAGAAATCCGGCGGCTATGATTGGCCGGCGCCAAGGTCAAGTGCGGCGTCGGCCAATCATGGCCGCCAGATTTCTCGCCGTCCTTTTCGCCAAGTGTCCAGCTTAGAGCCCCTGGCCTGCTTGCTTTGCCCTTCTCTCTTTTTTCTCTCTCTCCCTAAGCTGAAGGCGCGGTAGACGGTGCGTACTCGCCGGACCAATGAACCGTACACGTTTTATCGCTTGAATCCGCTATCTGTGCGCGGGTAACGGCAGAAGCGCGATCACGTGGTTTGACGGATGACGCATTAGCCGTTGACAAACTCGGAATGCCTGCGTCGCGAAGACCGGACCTAGTTTCGCGTGTGATGCGGCCTGCGGGGTGCGGGTCCGCTCTGGATTTCGCTTCTGGGCCCGTTTGCTCGAAGCTGGTTAACTCTAACCGCGGTTAAAAGTTAACCGAGTTTCCCTACCTAGGTACCTCCGAGTACCTAGCCGCGTTCGATAAAAACTCGATGAACAATTTCTCCGTGTTTTATTATTATGCGGTAGCTCCCGCCACCTGCCAGTCGAAGCCAACAAATAGCCTTTTAAGAAACTTTTTCGCTAGTTTTGCCTTTATTAAAAAAAAATAAAACCGACATATTATCGTAGTGTTTCTTTTTTTGCATAAAAATATATATATATACTTCAAAATATCATAAATATTTTGATGCATGTATTGTTTCGCCAAACACAGTATAAGTTTACAGCGTTGATTTCGGTTCTGGCAACGCTTTTTATACGCCTGACAAGTGGGCTCATTTTCGTCTTCTGCGCATGAGAAAGGAAGTAGTGGTGACGTCAGAACACCGAGCCCTGATTGGCTGATCGCGACCCCCTATCTCAGTGTCGTCTGCTCCTTTGCGACGTCGTCTGCTCGCAACATCGTCTGCGTCTGTCTTACCTTTCCTGCGACGTTCGGTGCGAACTCGACTTCGCCTTTAAGAGAGCGCAGACGAAATAACTCGAGCGGTACGTTGTTTTTGTCTAACAACTTGCAGACGCGCATCAAGGAGGGAAGTCAAAGGACTCACTGGCGAGGTGTCCCGAGGTGCCGAGGTTTGTTTGTTTAGAACCGAGAGGTGAGCGTGTTAAGGGCATGTTTCCCTCCTATCGTGTGCGGCGAGACCCCTCACTCTTTAACGGCGTCGGCGGGTTGGCGCAGTTAACGTCGTCTGCTTTCCGTCTGCTAGTCAAAGCGATGGCTGCTTTACCTTTCCTGCGTCTGTCGGAAATTCACCTCTTTTTCACCGGCGAGAGTCACCGTTGCCTTGAGAAACAAGGAGATAACAAGAGGAAGAAATTGACCTCTTAATCTAAAATTGAAGTCAGCGATCAAAGTATACAATACAGGAAGGGCTCACAAGGGCCGCGCGGGCATATTCCATTCAGCACGCCAGCCGGTCGTGGGCAGACGGTCGCCGAGTCGCGGAGTGCCTGCTAGGCCTAACTGCCCAGCTCGTTTGGTCACGTTCGGTGTAGCTTTTCCCGGGTGTTTGTGGATCCAGCGTTCTTGTTCGTCGTGGTCTGTTTCAAGTACTTTTTACTTTTTTCTTGCTGCTTGAAGTCGGGACGCGTGAGAAGCGCACGTAGAAAAATAAACGTCCGTGGGTCGTCGCGACGGCGACGCTGTCGGCCATGCTGATTTGATCGAGAAGTACGTAAGACAGCTTCGAAGCTGTCGTAGGATTTCGTCCTAACCTGCGCAAAACTTACGAAAATTTCGTGTCGTGAGTACAAATTTGTTCTTAAGTTTTGTCTTACGCACAGTTTTGGCGTAAGATCGTTTCGCGAATCTGGCCTCTGCACTTCCGAAACTCGCAGGAAAGGTAAGACAGACGCAGACGACGTTGCGAGCAGACGACGTTGCAAAGAAGCAGACGACGCTCAGATAGGGGGTGGCGATCAGCCAATCAGGGCTCGGCGTTCTGACGTCACCGCTACCCCCTGCGCAAGAAGCAGACGAACTTGCCCTCCGCATAGATTTGTTGTTTTGTTCACGTATCTTGCAACGCACGTTTTCCGCGCTTTAGTTATCAGCTGATTTTCACTGTTTGTCTTCTCTGCCGTTTTCCCAACCGACCCGCCGACTCGCTCGCCGACTGACTGGCAACTGATTTGCGGACGGATTGGCGAAGATAAGGGACGCAATGTCGACTGTGACGCGACGCCGACATCGAAGAGAGCGCGTGTTCGCCCAGTACGCTGTTGTGATGAGGGGACGGCAGCGTGTGTTCCGTGACCGCTTAAACCCTTTGGAGGGGTTCGACAAGGACGAACTGCAGGAGCGCTTTCGATTCGGTCGCGCAGGCATTGTGTTCTTCGCCGACCCACTGCGCCCGGACTTGGAGCGGCCGACGCCTCGCAGCCGCGTCCTCTCTGCAGAGCAGCAGGTCATTGTCGCCCTGTAGTTCTACGCCCCGGAGAACTTCCTCATCACCGCAGGGGACTAGATCCCCGTGCATGTCTCCACTGCTTCGCGGACTCTGAGCCGGGAGACTCTGGCCTTGTCACGTCGTGCCCGAGACTTCATAGAGTAAGTGGTTTGGAGCATCTCCTGGCGCGTCCCCATAAAATGCGCATGTGCATGCCAGTTTTCCAAGAAGAAAGCCTGGGCCTTGATTGGTCGATGAGCAATCACCATTATTGCAGAAACCGTTTGTATAGAAATTTTGGTGCGTGAATACCTGAGTTCGTTGAAAGTGGTCTTCTCAGCACACATATTCTGCAATTTATTTACGGCGCACCACCTGTGCAATGACCCTTCAGTTTTTGTTTCTTAATCTGTAGACTTGCTAGCAGGAATATCTGCCAGCGTATCGATCCCCCCGTATACTGGTACCTCCCTAAAGGAACATTAATAGTGTTGCTTCAGCACTCGATATTTGTTTTTTGGTTATGAACGTGACATGCAGACCAGTGAACTGAGCAGTAAAATTACACGAACCAACTGGAGTGTACAATATGACTCCCTGAGTACCTATTATTGGTGCAGGTGCAGATGCAACGAAACTACAAATAAAGTAGGAGTGCACATATTTATAAACAGCCTGGTTTCTACACTCCCTACTATGCACTTAGTGCTACTGAGCTAGTCTTGCGGCTACTGAGTACTGTCATTGTGCGGACAAGGTTTTTATTGCCCGCTATTGATGAAGATGAATGATAGGTGTGTTATTTTTAAGCATGTGATCACAACGGCAATACCATCGCTTTTGATGTCATAGTGCTACAGACTGACTCAAATTCATCTACAATGCAGGTGGCCAGGTGAAGCTGAGGGTCATGCCTTGCAACAGGCCTTCTTTGAGGTCGGTGGGCTTCCTTCGGTCGCGGATGCTGTTGATACCTGGAAGCACCCACGACTCTAGGATATTCACAGAGGGCTCGGTGTCAGGCAAGCTGGCCGATGGCGTTTACGATGCTCTACTGCTTGGAGATAGCGGCTGCCCCTGGCAAGCTATGGCTGATGACGCGCTTCTTCTCTCCATCATCAGCAGCGGAGGTCGCCTACAATGCGTCACATAGCACAACGAGGAGCATCGTGGAACGGTAAAGCCAGGCTATGCGTCCTTGTTCTATGCTTCAGGGTTTCGGCACCTTGAGGAACCTAAACTTTTTCATATGGTTGTGCCTGCACTTTACATTTGTTACCATTTTTATATTCTTGCATAGAAGTCTACGGCTGCTCAGAAGCAAGGGAAGGAAGGCGTATCTCTACTCCACCTTATTTATACTACTGGCTATAACCTACTGCCATAGCCTGTATTGTTTATTCTAAGGTTCAACCATTTGTCAGCTAACTCTATATGTCACATTAATTATTCTATTTCATTTGCTCTTTTCTCTTTGTACTCCAGAATAGAAGTTCTCTGAAACATATCCTTCCTGTTGGTGCTGTATGGCTGGGTTTATTAACCTACACGTTTTTACTAGAAGTTCATACTTAAAAAAAAATAGCAGTTGTTAGAAATGCCTAAATGTAAAGCAATTTTTTAGAAAAACAAGCAATTCTTGCGATGTGAAAAACAAATTACACATAGGCTTATGCAGTTCTTGTTTTTGGACAGTTTGAGTACAGACATATTCAAACATATCCTCTTAAATACTTCTTATCTCAAACTGCGTTTTCCTTGCAGGTTTTTGCGAAGAACATTTTCATTATATCAGTGATGCGATTGCTGCGCCTTTTGTTCCAAACTGATTACCCTGCTACCTTCTGCTACATTTAACCATAATGTGAGGAATTTGCTCCAACATACTGCCAAAACTTAATGTCATTTAATAATACTGAATATATAATAGCTCGGGCCTCGCCGCCCGGCCGGTCCGTTATGATACGCTTACGCAAGTGTTCAGGTTTTCAAAACTTTTGATTATCGTCGCAAATACCATACTATTCGATCACATTTTGTATGAATGACAGACAGTATCTGGAAGTTTCGTAATAATTTTCATTTTAGTCGTCTGTTTATTCTGGAGGGTTAGCTAGTGTCGTTGAGTGCGCTTTTCACTGCGCTTTGGTGTACTGCAGAGAAGCAAACACCACGGAGTAGGCATCGCAATTTTGCATTTCCTGCTTCGCCGCAGCGCACCTCCATGTTAAGAGGAAAGTACTCCTCCAAAGCGAGACGCAACACAATCCCTGAATACAGCTTCAGCTCGTAATTATGATAGATTCTGAGATCCTAGCGGTACCTTTATCGAATTCAAGATTTAGTAAGGGTACTTCGGTATTGCAAGAACATTTATATGTGCTCTTTTGTATGTTTATTTATTTATGCCAACTCATTTGTTTAGCTATCAATTTTCGATAGGTGTGAGTAGATTTGAACTAAATTGACAGGAGCAGTGGATGGAATATCTGGAAGAACCTGAATGAGTTCGGCGGGATTGTTTTTAAGTTTCGTTCACGTGCCGTTTTTGCTATGAAGTTCTACAGATGAAATGTAATTTATGTTGATAATCAAATGACAAGTGCTTTGCTTTTTATCTGAATTATAAATTGCAGTTTTATTAGAACCTCTAGAACTTGAAGGAAGCATCAGTTTATGTGATCAATGATATTGTACTATTTCAGTGCCATTCAGTACCTAAAATAACCATTCAAAGCAGTTTGTGTTGTCCTTCATCTCTCACCTTCTTGTCACCTTGTCATGGTGCTTCTCTATGCAACTAAACGCTATAGTTTTGTGTTTGAGGGACTCCTGCTGTGCAGTTGATGGTAACAAAGGTTTGAATGTATGTGAGAAGGCAATGTAGACATTGACTTTTAGTTGGACAGGCCGAAAAATTAAGCTTGACATAATGCTTGCATTGGTATGAATAAAAATTAATGTGTGCTTATGGTACATAAGTTCTTTTTGTTGCTCCAAAATTGACTTTTGACTGCTCCAAGAGCTGCGCCAAAATGACTCGGACCAATCACATCACTGGTATCTTAACAAAATTTGCATATCATTACTATGTTAAAATATTCCAGCAAAAATGTAAAATATTAGGCATAATACGATGTTTTCATTGGGCTGGAGCGATGATAGACATCACATGCCGACTCCATTAGATGCTTTTGTGAAACCGCTTCGAAAGGATAACAGATCTTGCTCTATTTATATTCTGTGCAGGACGATAGGCCAGCTCAAGCGTAGGTTCCACTGCCTCTATGCTGAGTTGAGGATGCAGCAGAGAGATGCTGTGACACCACTGTCGCCTGCTGTGTCCTGCACAACCTGGCCAAGACATACCCTTGCAGCATGCCAAGGACTGTCCTCCCCGAAGAGGTTCCCGTCGAGCCCGTGGCAGCGGGTCGTGATGAAAGCAATGAGGCTTGGTACGCCAACATTAGCCAGTTCATCGGTTGAGCGTAAGTATACTAATATATTGTGCATGCTGCTTCGCATGGTCTTGAGTGCCAGTGCACTGTGCTGGCAAGGTACTCCCAATGATGTAAAGTCTTCAAACATACCTTTTAGAACTTATCCTCTGTGATACAATGTTGATATATAAAATTTTTAATACACTGTACATGCTTTAGTTATATTTCATCTCACCCGACGGACTAGGGCCCATAGCAAATATACCACATAGTTTCAAACAGGCTCGTGATTGGACCCGGCGGATCTGAATCCAGAAATCTATTGACAGTTGCAAGTAAAATGAATTTTATTTCTCAGCAGCTGTGTTGGCTTTGTCATATGTAAGCAAATACATTCAAATTGCAAATTAAAAACTGCATAATATGTCAACGTTTACTCTTCTCCTAATTGTTTTTTTAACAATTTGATTTGCAAATCTGCACGCTGTGTTTCCAGTCCAATGAAAGATTTTTATAGTTTTTTCGTTCCTCTAGTAATTTTTTGACTGATGGTAGAACTCCTCTGCAGCAGTTGCTGCTGCGATCGTTGCCGTGGCAGCTTTTTTAACCCTTTCTGTGCACCCCTTCTCCAGCAGGAGATTCGCTCCCTCCAGCTGCTGCTGCCTCTCTCTCTCTCCTGCAGGAACCGCTGTGGAGCCTCCCGGCACCAACGTCAGCTGTACCGCACATTCGTTGGAGCCCGCTGCACCGCCTCCTGTGGCAGACTCTCGTACAGTACTTCCGCTCCCAGAGGGACCAGGCTGTGGATCTATTCCCCTGGAGCTGCGACAAATGCATGTGTAAAAAGTGGTCGGGTTTTGTTCTTGTCAGTATGGGCAAAGAGAGCACACTGTGCATAGTTTGTAACCCTGATAAAGATGCCGATGCTGGGCCAAAATGTATTTATACGTGTTGGTGCAGAGGACAAAGATTGCTAGCTAAGTTGCTTTATATACTGACATGCAGGCTTGAGGTCGGAGCACTGTGTCATTACTTCTTGCACAATTGCCCAATACATCGTGTGCGAAAATGCGCATTTGGTTGTGAAGAGCATTTGCAGGCATGTGTTCATACACTTTCACTGCTAAAGGTTTGAATGCAGCTGTGTAGTTATGTGATTAACAGTTCATAAAATTAGTGGTCACATTTCCAGTCAAATCTCGTTGCACTGTGCACATTGATAGGACAACTTTAAACATTACAGCACATAGTTTCACTGGCATTGATTTTACTCGCACAGGTTACCATCATGGGAGTCGTTAACTTCACAACTGAAATGAAGGTAGTGTTTTAGCCAATTTTCTTAAGTTGGTAAAACTAGCAACAAGATGGTTGCACTGTGTGTGATATTTTAATTTACATATTGAAAACCTGTTACAGTTAGCATAAAAAAAAGCCGTTTCCACTTTGTTGCATTTAATTTTTATTAGATTATGGTAAACAGCTTTACCTCCTGATTTTTCATTGCGTGCCGTCCTATTTCATAAATTTGTAGCTTCGGTAAAACTCTTTCAGCCTTGCTCAAAATAATGAGAAATGTGGTAGCGCTTTGTCTTGTCAAATCTTGGAGTGTACTCTGGAAGACGGTTTCGTGACTTATACTTCGACCCGCCTTTGAACTTTTGTGGTTGAAATAAAACTGAAGCCAGATTCCCGAAACTTTCTTGCGACAAAAGAGCTTGTAAATTTATCTTACGACAAAGTTACAAACTTTTGAGTATTCCCGAAGCAAAATGTTCGCAAGTTTTGCGCAAGTTACAGATTTCGTCGAAATGTGCGCAAAACTTAAAAACATCTTGCTTCGGGCATACTCAAAAGTTTGTAACTTTGTCGCAAGATGAATTTGCTAACTTTTTCTGCCGTAAGAATGTTTCGAAGATCTGGCCTCTGGTCTTTATATAAAAGTACTCGGCAGTAATGCTATTCAAATGGCAACATGCCCATCTTGTTATCAACATCTGTCCTCGCCTTTTAGAGCTTCGCCTGGAGCAACAGTTCTGCTTTACTATGACCGGTTCCTTAGCACCATTTACTCGTTACACAATCGGGTCTAGAAACCAGTCACCTACTCTTTCCGTGTCACCTATCGTGGCAACCAAACCCGCACAGATTGGGAACGTCCTCGCCGATCGTTGCGAGGACGGCTTCGACGAGGGGCGTCAAGACATGGGGGTTTGGCCCAGCACCTATGAATTAAGGCATAGGAATTTCGTCTTGTCTACTACTTACTCGAGTCATGAGCAAAAACAAGGGAGGTGGGGTTCACTGTTCAACCAAGTATGTAAACGAAACTTTCATGGGAAAATCAAAATAAACAAATACTGCATGAGGCATTCTTTTAAGCATTCAGTAACTGTGACATAACATTGCTGAAACAGTAGACTATGTAATCATGCAATTTTTACTTTCTTACAGTTTGGCCTGTCGGCCTCGGTTGGCCTTGACCATTGTGCTCTAAAAGTGTGTGTTAATATTGTGTCCAAAGTTTTGGGTCTTCCACTAGAACGGTGTTACGAGTTCCAGACAGCCTGTGCCGAACTTGTACATAAACTGCAATAAATGGTCTTCTGATGCTGTAACACTGCTTTTAGTGCTGTTCTTAGACGACAAGTCGACTCTCAGCAGAGGGCAAAGGTGCACGAATATACAAATGTCCACATGCACGTTGCTAGGTCTGATTGTCCATATATTATCACTAAAGCAATGCAATATTTTTTTAACTTAAGAACACAATGAACTTACCTGTGCGCTGTTCGTGCTTGTATAAGCTGTACAGCAATATGGTCTTTAAAAGGTTCTTTGAACACTGCTGTAATTGGTCTGGGGTGCGCAAACAGGCCATGCCTGTCTTTCTGTTTGGGTTGTGATCGCAGCACTGAACTTCCCTATAATTTGATATTTTCGCTTGCCCACTACCCAAATTAGTTGTAATTGTTCATCCAATGTGCAATTTCTCCGCCGTTTCATGCTGATGCTTGATGTCGCCTGACTCATTTTCGATTTCAGATTGGTTGTGATCGTCTGCTACGTAATTATGTCTCTCCTTATAATCCTAACAAAACATCTAGTTATCCCAAAACAAAATAAATTGACGAAAGACAGGCGCATGAGAAAACATGGACACTTTTTTCATGATAGAAGCTTTGTTTATTTCCCAGTTGTACAAGTCCGGCATCCGTGCCGGCAGTTTATATTGAGCTAAGGGATATTTGCTTCCGAGGAAAGTTTTTAGTCTACATCTTGCCTTCGTTGAACCGTCTCCCGCTGCAAGGGGGTCGTCGGTGCTGTGGATGCGCTGCAAATACAATACACGGCGAAGTGTACTATAAACCAGACTCCGCGATTAGAGGCAGTTTTTCGGAGGGATTTGTTTCACTACCATGCGACTGCGGCTCAAGGTAGGTTTCAAAAGTGAAAAAAAAAGAAAGCTGGACGCTGATTACAACGCAAGACCTGCTGACATGACATTTTGATAGCGGTACGATCTCATAACTTTCTCGTGAAACATCGCGGCACTCACCTAGGTAATATATTTTGAAGATCCCGCTGACTGTACCATTCATTGAAACAAGTCCACGGGCGATGCGTGAACTCGAACTTGATGTGACCAGTCAAGCGTAGCCTTGCTCCCACAGCACGCTCGCCGTCCGGCGGTGGGCGAGCTGCCGTCGACTCCGACTGCAGACTCTGTGTTGAAATGTTCCTTTTGTGTCACGAGGATGACACATCGTAAAAATAAATGTTCCCAAGCGTGACGAGCAGCCGTAGCAGCCATATTGTCTGATGCTAGGTACTATTAGACTCCGGCGTCCCCACTCTGCAGGTCACGTGACCTAAAATTCCCCCTCTTAGGGAAATCCGGTTAACCGCGGTTAGTTAACCAGCTTCGAGCAAACGGGCCCTGGGGTAAATGGTATCTGGTTCGAAAATGTCTACCCGTGTCGTATTTTTCAAAGAACCCCAAGACATTCTTGTGAATCGTTTTGTGTTCGGTTCGGCAAATGGCAGCGTGTGCTACATCGTGTTGAATCTTCACGGATCACTTCCTGCTAGTTTTTGTGTTTCAGTGGTTGGTCTGCAGTGCCCGTGTTGACATATAAGTCGGATTACATCTTTCAAGTCCGGTATTTTCAATCTAAGTGCGCTGCAACCTACTTGGTGATCATTGTCCGTTCTTGTATGGGAATCTTCCATGTAACCTCTAGAATTGGGCAGTGCCTATCTCCTGGCAGTCGGGAGAATAATTTTCCCGCAATCTTACCGACAGTCGCCTGTCATTATCTGTCTGAAATAATGTCACAACTGCAGGTAGAATTCTGACTTTCTTATTCTCCCTGCGTTTCGCAAAAACACGTTTCGTGGCCACCTCTTCGTCGACGTTTACGTTTCATCGACATTCGTTATGCCAATGGCGCGCTGTAGGGGCATTTCAACGCACGCGTATTCCTGAGCCGCGTGCTCACCGAACCAGCCCACCTTTCACGCCGCTTCATGCTAATTCGAAAGCGGTTCATTGGAAAAAGAAAGAAGGAAAAAAAAACATTGAGTTTTCTTATGAAACATCGTGTGTTGATGAAACGATCTGTCTATGCAATGTCGTTTGATGAACTGATTGCACCACCAATGAGGGGCGACTAGCGGTAGAATTTTAAGGAAAAAATTCTGCCAGCTGCCGGGAGACTGGACAGTACCAAAGAATTGCCCCGGTTGTTGTTTGCTTTGCAATCTTCTTAGTTGTATCACAGGTGAGTAGTTCCTCTTCACATATTGCAAATTGCTGAGTTTGTGCTTGTCTACAGAATAAGCTGTGTGTAATAAACTTTTAGGAGATTTGAAAACAATCCCTTGTGTCTGTTTACCTTCCTTTTTGCAAACAACTTGGCGAGTGCACTTGCAAAGAGCTGGGCCAGTGCAACGATGGCCAAAATTCAGCATGACGGCCAACATTGGATCGGGTTGCGCTTCCAGTGTTGTCCAATATTACGCCGGTCTTTGCCAATGTGGGACCACTTTGGCTGGAACCATGGTTTAGCAATTGCCCAACATTGGCACCAATGATGCTGCCGACATTGCCTGGAACGATGGCTGAACAGTGGGCCAACATTGGCACCAATCACTGGGCCAACGTTGGAAAGGGTAGCGCTTCCAATATTGTCCAATATTGAGGCCGGTCTTTGCCAATGTTAGGCCAATGTCGGACCGACATTGGTGTGCTGCCTTGGATGATAAGTTTGACAACAACGCTGCTGTCATAATTACTTTATTCAAAAAAGCAAAAAAGCACAATACTAAAGCTTCGAAAGCTTTACTGTTCTAAGGAGTTGGCCGGGATCAACTGGAGTTTGTTCGGAGCCACTGCCCTGCGTCGATGAACCGGACGCCCTGTCGTTCCGCAATTCTTGGCCCTTCAGCTTGCGGTTGACTCGTGTCTTAGTTACGCTGATCCGTTCCGCGTACCCCTCCGCGTCAGAAATTTCCTCTTTTAAGGCATCGCATTTAACAGATGGCTCAATTTCCTTTTCCAGCTCTTTCAGGGAAGACTCCTTGAGTAGAAAATAATCAAATGTTTCTTTGAACTTGCCGATGTCGGTTGGATTCGTGGCCAGCAGGACACCAATCTAGTTGATGATCTTTGTTGTGGCGGCTCGCAGGGTAATAGTCTTTCGCTTCAGGCGGTCGACGCCCTCCTCGCTCATAGTAGGCATGATCTGGCCATTAATTCCCGGTTTTCGACACCAAAATCTGTAATAATTACTAGCTTTCTTTGTTGTTTTGCTACCAAACCAAGCTCGTAGGAAGTCAGGAAAGCGCACCAACACACATCTTTTCGGCTTCGGCTCACCAAGACGAGTACTTTATTTTCTCAAACTTAAGCAAGAGTACCGGCGGAAAGGGAAAGAGAAACTTTCGAAGAGGCGAGCCGGCGAGCGCCCCAAGCTGCTCAAGGCCGCCTGAGGAAGTACTCGGGACGATGGGGACACTTCTTGAGCACAAGGGAGCCCGCCGCAGGGTCACCGGCGACCAGCAAGACGGGAGAAAACAAGGCACCACGTCGGGGGACGGGGCGGAAAACAAACTAATAGACAACAAGCTCGCGCACAGGGGGAAAGCCAACAAAAACAGAGATCTGGTGTCACATCAAACTGCGTGGTGTGCCCACCAGGCTGCCCTGTTGGCACATGAGCCCTTGTGGTGTGACACCAGACTCTCTTGGTGTACCCATCAGGCTGGTGTGCGAGTACACCAGCATTTCTGGTGTGCACACCAGGCTGGTGTGCACGATACACTAGCATTGCTGGTGGGCACGCCAGATATTCTGCTGTCACTCCAGGATTTTATGCTGTCACACCAGGATTGCCTGGGGTATTTTTCATTAGGGTTGCAACTTCGGTTGTACCTGGGACGCCGGTAGTGATCTGTATATCACCTGCTTCGGTCAGTGTCTCCTTTTCTTTTATGTTCCGTCTGAGCAGAGCAGTAAGGTCGTTGTTGAGCGATGTCATGAGGACACGCTTGAGAACAATCGCGTATTGAGTAGGTAGAACACACAAACCTTCAAGTCAGCTTGTACAAAACTGTGTTGAATCACACAAATGTCGCAGCTGCGCGATGTTGTGGCAGCCGTTAACAGGTGACAACGCCAGTAATTATTTGATCTATTCGTCCACAAGGATGCTGCTCCGATCAAATCGTTCGAGAAAAGGTTTAAGGCGAGGTCGTACCCTTCGTCCCAGAGCCTCACCCACTCGATTGCTTGTTTTGTAGGCACGGTTAAGTACATTGAAATCTGCACATTTTCGAATTTATTGATGCGTGGGAGGTTGACGTTGTCGTTAACCCTCGCCTGGATGTGGTCCCAGAAGCCTTGCCTGTCCCGCAGGTTCCCAGAAGAGGAGGGTATCAGTAACTTCGGGAGGGCGACGGTACGTGGTGTTTGGCGAGCGGGTGAGTAGGCCAGACCTCCTGTTCTGGCAGGAACTTGATCCCGGTCACGGAGGGCTGTTCCGCTGTCCACTACTTGGGTGGATTGCTGGCGATGCGATTTTAAGCTAGAGCACAACGAACTCGGGTGACGGTATGACTGATGCTCATGTTGTACTCGCGGGTGCTAACAACATCGTTTTCCAGGTCCTCGTCATCTACCAGTTCCTCGAGCTCGTTGTCTAAGCCTTTTTAGCTGTGTTGCCTTTTGAAGAAGCGAATCGAGGGTTACTTGCACGTCGGTGAAGCCGGGATCGGTGCCTCACAGTAGATCGGTCAATGCGATGAGGGTGAGGGTAACGGCCGAACAGAAGACGCCGCGCCTTCTCCTCATACGGTCCATAGATGTTGGTTATCGTGGTGCAACAGGAGCGGTCCTTCAAAATCTCTTGGGTTTGGGCACCCATGTGTGAAAAAAAAGATTCGAGCCACTCCGTGCCACTCGCATCCCTTTTATGTCTCGTAACAAAAGATTCCCCTGGTGCACTGGTCCACGAGCACGTGCTCTTGCCGGCTCCCGTGTTCTTCTGAAAATCAACAGTCCCTATTATACTTCGAAACAAAGCACTAGGACTGGGATTTGCTCTTCACTCTGCTAGCACACAGAATTGTTATTCCCAGAGTGCTCGAAGTCGCTTGAATGGCCACAGTAGTCCAAATTATGCTTTAAAGCAGAGCTCTGGCAGTGATTTGTTGTGTCTTATTTCTTAGAGGACAAATGCTTATTTGTTATCACAATCCGAATTGTCACATAGCGAAGATGTTTAGACAGCGGTATTCCAATATGGCATCTGATGTTTCTGCTGTAGATATGCTACAAACTTTTGTTTTGCCGAAGTTGAACTCTACACTAGTGATTCATGGCGCAGTGTAATATATAGACGAGCTTATACATTATCGTAACAAAAAGAAAAGTTTGTCTGCCGGCTGCCATGTCGAAAAGCCATGAAAAATGACATAAGGCAAAGAAGCGGAAAAGCATGACATGAGACACGGAAGGTCAGTCATAAACAAGAACGAAAATCTGATTTTACAGGATATGAGTGGTCCTTAAAAGTACCGTTTTTTGTTCCAAGATGTTGAACGCATTCTCTTTGATGTTGGCGTTCAGTTTCCTCAAGGGGCTCAACACCACACAGGTCGCTCTGGGATGGGGTGTCCTCTCCATCCAGCTGGATGACGAAGGGCTAGATATGGGCACTTGTTGCACCACCTCGTCTGAACTTTTCTAGAATATCAATAACACACTTCACAACATTAATCCAGTTCTCAGTGGTGACCTTGCCATCTTTTTTGTTGCGGAGTGTCCCATGTCGACGATCTTGAACTTCGTGTTTCGGGGAGCAACGCCATTCTTCATCTGGTTTCATATCAGTTCAATGTAATTAAACTCGCTGGGATAAGGCGGCAGACTGCTCACACTGCAGCCAGCCGTCTCGTGAACAGTGGCTACGCAATACTGTGTCTGCCATGGCTTCACCGATGCTGCAATGCCGAGGAGCTGCTTTTTCAGCATCTTGGGGTCCCATGAAAGTTTATTAGACGTCAGCCGCTGTCAGATATCGTCTTAGGGGAAACTCGTCGTCGGCACTGCTTGCAACAGGCGTGATTGGTAAGAAGCCTTGTCCATGACGATAACGCTCCCTGTCGGCTGTTTGTCGAGGACACCGTCGAACCACCTCTCAGAGCGAGCGTCTGCCATTTCTTCATGGTAATCACCGGTGTTTTGGCCACCTAATACATCCAGGCAGCAGTCGATCAAGGCTTCCTCGCTCCCAATGGAGGTAAGGATAAAGCTCTGGCCCATCCCCGATGGCCGCGTGAGGCCAGTCGAGAGACCACACGTAAAGGCGTCGTGAGACGATGGCACGGTTGTGTCCTGCCACACACTTAAGACAGTATGCCCTGCCGTCACCCACGCCTTATACAGGTAAAAGATCTCCCGTCCATAATGTCGCTGTCGCAACAACGCATAAAGTTGGGCGAGTTAGTTTGCATCATGAAACGGGAACAGCGCGAAAATAAGCGAGGGACGAGTAGAAGAGGTAACGACAGACACGGCCCTGACTAGCAACTGAAGGTTTATTTGTGCACAAAACACGAAATAAACAAAAAACACACAGACAACCCGTTGAACAGATTCTACGCACAAGCTTATCCGCGATCACACGAACTTTCCACAAGTCAAGACAAAATTCACCTCGCCACTCTTCAGAGCTAAAGACGGCGCACTGACGCACGCTTTCTCTCCATTCACAGATACAAAAAGGCTTCATCAATTTCCCTCGCGGGTTTCATTTCTGTGCCGGGCTATAATTTTATATCATAGAAACATGGCTCACAGTCGCATCGGCTACAATGAAGCGGGAGGTGGCCCGAGGGAGAGGAACGAAGGAAAAGGGGATGTTCCATCGCCCTTGCATTGATATACCTGCCCGTCTGTCCTATGAAAACTCTGCGGCACGAGAGAGGGATCTGGTAGACAAAACCCGTGGCACACGTGACATAGGGGGCGCGGTGGTTGATGTTACAGGCCACTCGAGGGGAACCGCGTCTATTCGCAGAGGTGCACAGCAGGGACAGCTTACGGGGCGCAGAAAAAACAACGGCTACATCAAACTTCTTGGCGACAAGCTTAACATTGTTGGACAGCACGTGGAGATACGGCACGACAGCGTCGAAACCAGTTGTTGTGCCGTATCTCCTCGCCCTGTCCCACAATGTTAAGCGCGTCGCCAATAAGTTTGATGTACTATCGGGGAAAAATGAAATGCGAACAGAGGAGCGCGTGGCTCGCGGTACAGGCTGCGCCGCCTGGAAGTGAGCCTAGGAGCGAGGGTGCGCGGCCCACTCCGATGTGTTCACGCCCCTCCATCTGCGCTCCTCAAGCTTCAGCAGTGCGCCTCTTAGTGCGCTGAAAGTTATCACCGCTATATTTGCTGGCTCAGCGCGTGCGGTGCAAAGAAGCTCGCCGCACTCGCCGAGCAGGCAAAGATAGTGGTGACAGCTTTCAGCGCACTGAGAGGCGCACTGCCGAAGCTGGGGGAGCGCCAATGAAGGTCCGTGAACACATCGAAGTAGGCCATGCACCCTCGCCCCTAGGCTCACTTCCAGGTGGCGCAGCCTGTACCGCGAGCCACGCGCTCCTCGGTTCGCATTTCATTTTTCCCCGATAGTACCTGTTGTTTTCTCTGCGCCCCGTAAGCTGTTCCGACTATGCGCCTCTGTGAATAGACGCGGTTCCCCTCGAGTGGTCTGTGACGTCAACCACCCCACCCCCGATATCACGTGTGCCACGGGGGTTGTCTACCAGATCCCCCTCTCGTGCGGCAGAGTCTACATAGGACGGACGGGCAGGTGTAGAAATGTAAGGGCGAAGGAACATTCCCTTTTCCTTCGTTCCTCTCCCTCTGGCCACCTTGCAATTCATTGTAGCCGACGCGGTTGTGAGCCATGTTTTCATGATATAGCGATTTTAGCCCGCCACAGAAACAAAACCGAGAGGGAAATTAATGAAGCTTTATTTTACATCTGTGAAAGGAGACGAAGCATGCGTCAGTGCGCCATCCTTAGCTCTGAAGAGTGACGAGGTGAATTTTATGTTGACTTGTGGAAAGTTCGTGTGCTCGCGGATAAGCGTGTGCGTGGAATCAGTTCGACGGGTTGCTTGTGTGGTTTTCCTGTTTAGTTTGTGTTTTGTGCACAAATAAACTTTCAGTTGCTAGTCAGCGTCGTGTCTGTCGCTACCTCTTCTACTCGTCCCTCGTTTATTTTTGCGCTGTTCCCGTTTCATGATGTCAGTGACGTGCGATCTCATGGAGGCACCTCTGTTGCCATGCGACGATGTCCTTCCCTCCAATCAGCCGTGAGTGTCGTTCCTCCTTGTCACGCTCAAATCCGATGTCGCGGAGATGGCGACTCACAGCTCAAGCCTTCAACGAGGGGAGCTCAACGCTCGTGCAGAGGTCGGCCGTTTTCGTTCTGACCATGGGGACCTCGTTCCGTGGAATGAAACGAAGTACGCACGATTTCAGCGCACACAACGTGAAGTCACCGTTCTCGACTTTGTGTCGCATCTTGCCTTCACTTGCTGGGCGCTTTCAGAAGGCTGTCACTGGTTTAGGGGTAAAAGCGCTAAAACACGACGGACGCGCAAGACACACACAGCACAGGGCACAACTTATAAACTGGTTTAATCTTTAGAAAAATACTCTATGCGAAACCTAGAAGACACACATCCCATTTATTTCTAATCTCAACATATCACACGTCCTTCTTTCCCACTGTGCATGATCGTAAATGCGATATCATCGATTCATAGATTGTCACTAATGGGGCGCTAACACAAGTATCCTCCTCACAATCGGAAATAATAATAATAATAATAGTTTATTTACCATATACATGTATATATGGTGGAAGCTGGGGAAAAAAGCTGATAAGGAGATTGACTGGTCCCCAGCCCCCTCACAGGAACACAGCGGTGTCAAAAATTATACATAGCAAAGATTATACACAGAAAAGAAGTCCACTAATGCAAAACAGGAAGAAAAATATAAAAAAGGAAAAAAAGGAAACGCAGGGTTGAAAATGCCAACCAGATATCAGTCACACACAACAATGAAGAAAATGGACTTGAAAAATACAAACAAAATGTGAACACGACATTATTTCAAAGAAAATATTCAGAAGTCTCACGTGGGGTTAAAGATACTATATCAACATTGGAATGCGAGAAAGTGTTGAGCAATGTAGGCAGGGTTCTTCTAATCATCTGAAGGCCGTAATCAGTACGCGATGTATCTATTATCCAAGGGTCAAGGTTACGAAGGGTATGTGTTTGCGGCTTTTTTTCTGAGGGAAGCCAAGTCAAATAAGAAACTTCTACTCTCGGTATGTAAATACGGTTCCGTTATCTCCCTTTTCTTCTTATTCTCGTCTCGTGCCGAGATAACGGTGTTGTCAAAATAAGGTATTAATTCACACCTACCACAATGCACTGCTAGATTACCAGAAAGGACTGACTTCAATCACAGGGCATGTTTTCTCACTCATTTCCCCGACTGGCCCAGTCACACCCTCCCACATGACAGATGGATTCTGTACACATACCCCCCTTTGAAGCCCACGTACGTTTTCGCGTGCTTTTTTGACACATATTTATTCGTGTTTCGTCCTTTTGCACGTCCGTCCACATACCTTGCTTAATTTTCTTGGAGCTGAGAGGAGAACCGAAATGCCATGCTTTTCCCCCATCTTTTTTTATGTTATGACTAACTCTTTATATACGGAATAACCAGGGGTCTCGTAGGCGGCTTGACACTCTCTCTCTTTTTCCCTCCTCCACTAAGCTTCCTTAACAAGCAGTCTACCACCTCCTAATGAACTCAAAGGGGAAGCCCCGCTACTCCAGTTTCCTTACCTGTAACCCGAAGGTTTCGGCTACCTTGTGTGGACAGGACATCGATAAGGACGCATTCAAGCAAGTCGTGGCTGTACCACACTTGATAATCTTGGAGTTGTTAGAATCATAGGTCAAACACCTTTCTTCGCCCTAGGGCAGTAGGCCCAAATTACATGCGATGGGAAAAGTTTCATCTTCAGATCTAATAACTGCAGTGTACCCTCCACCGGGTTCCCACTTGTGAGACGCAAGCCCGAGGCACTAATTTGGAAAATTCCTAACATATCTGATACAAACAGCTCCCTTTTTCAATGCACCTCTGAACGGAACAGAACAAGTTAGTCGTCTGCAGTTCTGAAGTCGCGAACGACGTCTGCCTCCAATATGCTCTAAATCTCCTTATCGCACTTCGCTAAGCTAAAATCACCTACCACTAGAGCCACACTCGCACGAATACACACACCTTGTATTTTTACAAGTTGTACGTCTCTAAAAGCACTACATCTGGATTCCAAATAAAAGCCTAGCAACTCTAAAAAATCTGCTATTGGAATCTCAGATTCATTTTGGAACTTGACCTCACCAAACACCTCGATAGCCTCACGAATATCTATACGAAGAGGCCGTCATGCGCTAATTCGTCCCTCGGTCGCTTTCGTCTCCTTCTTGATCTCGAGGCGCCTTCGCGTATACGGCGAGGCTGTACGAGATTCTCCTGACAGAGAAGAATCGGAGGAGTATGCAGTCCGTTGTTTCCAAGTTGAGATTCATTATGAAAATCAAAGGCCACCTTCGGATTTGTCAAAACCCGAATCGCAGGTGTTTTCAAACACCGAAATGCAGGGGTTTATGATTTTCTTAGCTTTTTTTTTTTATTAAACAAACGCAGCAAATGCACGGTATGTACCAAATTTGTGTAGGAAGATTGGAAAGCTAAAACCAACTACCCTATATGCATTACTTACAAAAATTACAATTTATTTTTATTTGCATAGCAAAGTGCGCTTTCTTTTCGTCTCTTATTGAATATAATTGCAGTACTGCTCCATCTTAGGTTTGTAATAGACGGCGATTTGTTTATGTCTTTAGCATATCTTTAGCCTTTCTTTACGTCAACCTTCCGGAGAGAGCAAATGTAGAAGCCTAAGATACATAATTTTCCTGGGCTAGGTGGCGCAAGCTGCCGCCCCCTACAACGTCTGTAGCCAAAATCCATTCATTGGAGCAGAAGGGGAGTTTTCAACGAACTATTTTTTCAACTGCGGAGGTGTTCAAAACGGGCGCATCACGCTTGTGGGTAGGAGGGAGGGGGGGGGGGGGGGAGTGGGTTGCTTCTACTATCTTCCTGACTTGCAACCGACTATAGAGACGCCCGAATACGCAGAGTTTTCCCTCATGAAGGAGATAAGGCGCTTGGGGAAAATAGGAGGGGGCCTTTCTTGTTTGTTTGAAAAGGACCTGTTTTTAGTAAGTCGAAATACGACCTTCGCCATAAGCTTGTCGCCCTGTTTTTTATCCCCACTGAGCGCAATCTTAATTTCCAAATGATGCCCACAGAACGGGCTGCGTGATCTATTGTGTCAGTCCGAATTGCCTTCTGTAGTCATTTTTCTTTCTTGAAGTGGCATTGCAGGATCCGTTTTTGACTCGCAGTGCTGCAGCACCGCGTTTGATCTGTTCTGAAGTCACAATTCAAAGGAGCTCGATAAAAGCATGCCGTGGTACTTCTGTATACTGCGTGTATTCACACTCTACGAGTTCAGAAATTGTTTTCAGTTTTAGCGCGTACAAAAATCGCCCGCCATGTCCTACTCTTTTTGAGATCGTGGGGGCTGATTTTGGGTTGTTACACAGAGCCGTGAGATTCCATCGGACGTGTTTAGCTCATAAAAGAGAGCGAATCACATATTCTTCTGATGGCTTATTTCTTTTTTCTTTTTCTTTTGCAGATCGCGGTAGAGGCTGCTCTACTATAATATAGACTTTTATTGGGCGCACACTATACTCCGTTCAAGCTTAAGCTGAGCCTAGAAGCCCCGCCTTCAGAGCGAAGCTTCTGCCCGTACTAATACAGGGTGATTCAAGGACAGGCCAGGCTCTTTAAATCGACCGCAAAATTCGGTTTCTTAACCTATCGCACTACGACTTTGTGCAGCGTTGCCCACAGATGGTGCATGTTTTTTGTGCGTATAAAATTTGCAAAGAGCGAACTTACCTGAAAAAAAAAAGTAAATAAAGGAAAAGGCTTAGCTCCTATGGAAACGCAGCGAAGCCACCGGTCTTCGAACAACACGGCGCCGTTTCGCATGGGAAACAAGAGATGGCGCAAGCGGTCGCGACGCCAACTGCCGCCAACTAACGAGCATACGACGCCGAGGGCCGGCGTCTTAGGGAGACAAGGAACTGCTGTTCCTTGTTGTTACCGTGCCTGTTTTTGTTTCTGCGACTGTCGCCGCCTGCGGAACGCGCACCGCTTTTGAATAAAAAAGATCGTCTGCTAAAGACGCCGGCTCTCGGCGCCGTATGCTCGTTCATTGGCGGCGTTCGTTGCGCCATCTCTTGCCTCCCGGGCGAAACGGCGCCGTGTTGTTTGAAGACCGGTGGCGTCGCTGCGTTTCCATAGGAGCTAAACATTTTTCTTTCTTTACTTTTTCCTCAGGTAAGTTCGCTCTTTGCAAATTCTTCAAAACAGAAATGCACCATTTGTGGGCAACGCTGCATAAAGACGTAGTGCGATAGGTTAAGAAACTCAATTTTACAGTCGAATTAAAGAGCCTGGCCTCTCTTAGAATCACCCTGAGCAAGTGTGAACCAGGGTGTCGAACCGGAACCGAACCGAACCGAAAACCGGAACAGAACCGTTATTTTTAGCCGAACCGGTACTTAACCGAACCGAAATCTTCGCCGCCATCTTGGAACTGAACCGGAACTGAACCGGAAAAAAATATAGCGGTAACCGGTTCAAAACGGTTCGCGGTATTTTTTTTTTGTCAGTATTACAAATTTATTATTTGGGAATAAAAAAAGTGGCAGCTGTATTTCTATATTGATCAAATCGTCATATACAGAATTCCAATGTATAATAAATCCTGGTTTTCTGCGGCGCTTTCTAATTGGTACTGTGATTAGCCATGTGTCACATCGTCACGTGACGTCATGATGTCAAGTAATGTCACATCACGTGACCCCGTCACGTCACGTAACTCACCGCGTAGATTCAAATTAAGGACGTCGCTAGATCTATTAACGTTGTTGATACCGTGACGTCACATGACATCACAACGTCGCACTGAGAGTCACGTGACACCATGATGTACCCGATTGTCATGATCCCGAGTTGAATGCTCTGGTTCATGACAACCAGCATCGCCAAACATTCGGGTGACGGCTCGTGTTCAACTCAAAGATTATGATGGGCCCGAGTCCCACTAGAACTAGAAACAGAAACAAACGACAGCGACAAGCCTCAGACACATGCAGCATGTTCGCGATGGTACCTTTATATGGCTTTGAGTTGTTCGGTGCTCGCGAAGTTAGCACGAGCGTTTACAAGCCTGCAAATGGTACCATCGTGTGCATGATACTCGTGTTTGAGCATAGCCTTCTTTATTGTACGAAGCCTGTCAAATCGCGAAATACTCTGGTTTAAGGCTAGCCGCTGTCGTTTGTTTCTGTTTGTCGCTTTAGTGGGGCTCGGGCATTGTAGCCCAACTAAAGTATATCTGAAGATCAGCCCATGCTCTCTGCTTTGCCAACCCTGCGTATGACTATGATAAACACTGACGGTGTGTATATTAGGGTCAGATCACGTGGCTGATAGTTCTAATTGCGAGTTGAGGAGGGGAAAGCAATTTCGTTTCTTTCTTTCGACTGTCTGCCATTTCGCGGAGGGGCAAACTAATGGATGCTTTTGTGATTTATCAACGTCAGGGATTACATCTTAGCGGTATTTATTGAACTTAAGGTAAAAAAAAAAATATGCTGCACGACCCATTTTACATGTATGCACACCCTTCAGGCTCCCAAACATGTTTTCGTTATTGCTGAACTGCCTCAAAAAGTTGTCCCGAGAATAGAAGTGTTAAAGGGTCTAAATGTAACGTATTAGTCCGACGTTACATGGAAATATTAGTGTGTACGGGAGGGATACCTGAAAAGAAAGATCCTAGTGGCCTCAGGGGGATAGCAGCCGCTCTAAGTCTCACAGGAGTGTCGTTCTCAAGTTCTCCAAGTTTCGACCGCCCTGTATTTTGTTTAAACTTCACAGTGTAGTGTAAAGTAAAACCAAGGAAGGATTACTGTTAACAAGTGACACAAATATAATTGTCGAGTGAACACCACTCAATACGGAGCAGGCGATCCCTGAGGAACAAAAAGTATCTTGAGGAGCAACTAAAAAAAAAAAGAGAGTGGGGAGGGGGGTAGTTTTATAGCATACTGTGTCGTAAAAATTCCTCTGCCCCGCATTTTCGGCGCAGACTACAAAGCGTGGCCTGGAAACGGTAGTGACAGATGGGTAGTTGGTAAAACTTTTATTTGTAAAAAAAACACTCTTCCCAGAAAGCACGTTTTCGTCGTGCGAGTTACTCGCGCCGTGCCTAACGACGATGCACCAACAAGAAAAATGTGTGCCTCTCAAATACACAGCTTGCACTGAGCGCGAAACTTTTGCAGCGCGCATTTTGCCCCGCACCGGATTTGATATTCTCAGCAAGAACAACTCGCAATGACAACCACTATCTAGTGCGATTACGTCACGTGCAAACCATGTTAAATACTTCGGCTTTCTGGTGAAGAGCGACGTTCGCAACACCAGCAGTAGACGTCCAAGGTGTAAAGTTGTGTAGTATTTATAGCAGTTTCGCGATGATATACGGCAGTCCAATGAGATGTTGGAGCACATGACTGATAAAGAACAGAGTCGTGAAGTAAGGTCCCAAAACAAGCGCACGTAAAACCTAAGATAACATTAGCCTCCCGAGGTGGTATCTCGCGACGTTTCGAGCTGAGGCAAGCTGATGCCCAAAAGTGATTTATATTAGGATTTATAAAATCTTCGTTTGCCCTGCGCGGAATCTATGTTTAATTAGGAATATCATTTTATGCATTTCTATGCAACACTTTTTGCAGTAAAGCGTTGTGTAAGAGATTATTTAGAAAAAATTGCGTGTCATCTCCTTATTTCTGCCCATTTCGTGTATTTGCCTTCCGATATATCATGTGACCACAGTGTTTTTTGGCATACCCTGCAACCCAGTATTTTACACTGCAAAACAGCTAACAAAAGCACGTTGCCGAAGACTCAACAGCTTGCGTATTTTCGAGTATCGTCCTTCCGTGTCGGTCTCAGGCGGTTATGTGAACTTCATAAAGTCAAATTTACCGGTGATAATAAAATTATACTTAATTCCTGTCTGAATATTTGGCAGCATAAATAGAAGATCCTCACCTCAAAGATGTATAAGTAAATTTACCTTTAAATTATCTGAAAGATGTTCTGCAAATCTTTTTCGGCGCTTTCATCCTCTATAGACACGTTATAGGTGATTTGGAAAAGCTTTAAATAATTTTTTTTTTAAGCTAATTTAAATAACTATGTGTTCCTCACGCATATATAACTTCTCAGATATATAGAAGTTTATTATCGCCTTTTTTATGTGTTTTTATTGTCGCGTTTTTTTACTGGAACGAATGGTGGAACTATGACGATTGCACACTTAAACTTCTCAGAAGGTGTCCGATTAAGTAGCTTCCGAATTGAGTGGAGCACGAAATACCGCTTTGTTCTATTTAACGAAAATCATCAATTAGCGAGGGTGATGCTCATTTGCAAATTAAATTGACCGGCATTTTGTCAAGAGCAAACCTCAACATCCAGGCTATTCCAGTTTATCCAATATAAGAAAATGTACACATGGGTAAGCACTGTTTTAGGTCAGATTCGATCTCAGTACGAAGGTGCTCATAGATTAGAGTGAACAATTTCAGCCCCTCCTTTTCGCATGATTCGTCGCCCGCATCATGGTGCTGAGAGCAAACAATGCTAGTTAGAAAAACAAGCATTGCGATTGTCGCTTAGTGTTTCTATAAAATATAGACTGGAAGGACTTGTCCCGTGACTTTCGTGACATTTTGAAAATTATATTGCCTTAAGCTCAGTCGTCTCGTCATCATATATATATATTGTGAAACGTATACCGTAAAACACATTTTATGGTACATATGGCAACGAGGGGCCCATTTCATGATTTTATTCACTGTAATTAATTCCTTAGTTCAAGGGCAAAACCACGATTCAACATCTGATACTGCGATACAAAGTTGTACCAATCACGGGTATTTTAGGCAACCTACTTCACTTCGCGAAAACATTTCGATTCAGGTAATATGTATGTGACTCTGGTAAACGAAGGGATGTTGAGTCGTATAAACTCGAAGTTTTGTATGTTCATGTAGATTTTCTTTTTTTGTTGTGTAGGAAAAAATAACAGAATTTTATAATTTTGGTGCCTGAAAATAAAACTGGATTGAACAAATGATAAAAAAAAAGAAAACTATATACTGTAAACGACTTATTTTTCGTGGGCTCAATATTTCGCGATTTAGGTCAAAGCTGAAGTTTTGGAATAATTCGCGGGTTGTAATTTTCTCGACCGCGGTGGAATCTCAATATTGCCGCGCGCCAAGTAGGCAGTGCGGCCGTGGCCTAACGGTTATCGCGCTTGCCTCCCACGCGAACGGCCAGGGTTCGATTCCTGGCCGCGGATACGCATTTTTATTTACACTGTAATGTGATGTTCTGGTGAATTCGGGAACCGTCTAGCTGATTCGAGGTTAGAATGTTCTACGCGTCGAACCTTCTACATCGAATGCTCCAGAAGCCAACGCGTGTACAAAAAGCGGCTCCGCCTGGCAAGCAGAAGCCAGTTTTCGCCCAGCGTTCGACTCTGCTGCTACGCCGAGTTCGACGCCCGCGACGCTCCGTTATTATCTTTTGTACCCTTTTATTTTTTGGCACAAGTTCGCCACATTAAACGTTTATTTCTTCCTGTTCATTTCTTGTTTTTTTGGTCACCACCCGTGACAATATCAATTTCAATGTGTTTACATTTTACCGAAATTGTTCGCGGGACCCATTTTTCGCGAATCGTAGGCGATTCGCGAAATTCTCAAGAATAGGTCCTCGCAAAAATCAGATCGTTTACAGCAGTTAGTTTCACGGCCTAAATAGTGCCTATTGACAGAACAACGCGGAAAATATATTCTCAATTTAGCGGTTCAAACCGGTTCGACCCGGTTCGAACCGGTTTGAACCGTTATTTTTTGCGCCCCGGAACTGAACCGGAACTGAACCGAAAGCCGTGAACCCGAACCCGAACCGAACCGATAAAAATATCGGTTCGACACTCTGGTGTGAACGCAGAGGCAAGGGCCACCAAAGCACTTCGGAAGCCAGCGTGCTCGCTTCTAGTCTCAGCTTGAGGGTGAACGGAGTGTAGACTTCCGCGATGGTAGCGGGAGCTCATGCCGTCACTTTCAGGCATAGTTTGAGCACCTGCTGCTGTGTTCTTAACTCGTAGCATACAGTCTATTAAAACATTCTAATATTGCGCTGGTCCTCTAGCCGCATGTCTTATGTGAACCATTACAGCACTTACACAGTCCACGTGTTATTTTATTATGCATGCGCTATGTCTCATACATGTTTCAAGCGATTAGGCAGTTCACAGTGCCTGTTGTACGAGCAATTTCAAATTTCTCGCGAACAGGCGAGAAGCGTCCGGTGCGCCAATAAAAGGTGTTTGGACAACGGCTGGTTCGAAGATCCGTCTCAGCGTCTAACTCATCGTCGACGGAAGTGGCCCCTTCTGAGTTCGGCCTTAACGTGGCTTTTTACGCTCAGGAAATTTGACTTCGGTCATGCTTGAATGTGATGTGTATGTATGAATATCGCCTGCGCATTGACTGTAGTTTTGTTACTTCAGTTTTACGCATTTTGTGGGGTACAGCTTTTAGTCGGAGAGAACTAAGAGAAAGGGCTCAAAGTTAGTGGCTCAGGACTAAATGTAAAGTATTGCCATGTAGTCACAGGGGTGTAAACGGAAGGGCGCAGCATTTTGTCCCAGGAGTCTGAATTCAAGGGACCAACATTAAGTTCGAGGGGTTTGAATGCAAGGGCGCAAAGTCTTGTCCAAGGTGTCCAACTTTGAAGGACTAACGGGAGTGACGCACCACTGGTTGTCTTGTTTTGATGTGGACACGTTGGGGCATAATAGACTACTTCCATAAAGCCCTGCATGCAACACGGCGCGCGTTGCACTCTGGGAACTAGTTGGCCAGGGAGGAGAGTGGCATGGTTTAGGTTTCGGTCGACACGTCGACAAGAGATTATACCCAGAGCGTGGACCATTACGGTCGTTATCTCATGTTTTCTGGTTCCGAGAGCGTCATTTGAGGTCTCTAAACTAACCTAAATGGCCAGACCTCGAAGCTTTAGCACAAGCCTGAGACGTATAGCTTGTCTTAACACATGCTTGTTGTATTTTTTGTACTTGAGCCTTCCTGTTAGCGTTCCAATCGAGGTATATGTGGACGAGCCAGTGCTGGGAATCTCGACGCTACGAAGCTCGGGGATCTTGCTTGTGTAAGAATCAACAAGCTGTAGCAACCAATAAGTATGCATACATCGAGCTTGCGCCTTTACATTAGAGTTGTTGATCAAGAAGTTTGTTTGTTTCGTGCGTCCATAGACGAAATATTACTTTTTGCAATTACTGTTTTTCTTCATATGCCTCAGTATGCAAGGTAAAACTCGTAGGCGCCATTGTAAAGCTCAATTTTAACGCACTTCTCATCTCTTATCTGTACTGACCCGCAGCACTGCGCGATGTGAAGCCCCCGCCCACTTGCATTCTACTAATATTCAACATCGCGTATGCGCATAAAGGTATCCTGCAATCATATAGGCAAATTCGCACATACAGACCGTTTTAAGAAAGCAAAAGTCGAGCACTTGTGTGAAGAATGTCGCACCGTGCGCCGGAAGTGCGCCGGGCGGGCATGAACCCCTATGTGGTGCGCCAAACGAACGAATTCAAAGCGCGTTTGACGGTTGCTAATGGCCATAATATTTGTTATCTGTTAGCTTTCTTCCTGCCTGAGGATGCCGAGATAATTTCAGACACACCATTCAGGCACAGATCTTGGGCGTCAGTAAAAGCTCGTCTAAAAAGGCTTAGCGAGGAGTAGGGGACGTTTTGGGCCTCCGTCGTAGCTAGCCGATCTCAGCGTTTGCGAAAAGTTAATCTTCTATCAGCATAAACTTTGAGTGGGAGATATATGACGACACGAGGAAGACATCATAGTAACTTTTGTGCAGTAGTGAGGTCGAATTTATAGCGTTTCCTTAAAAGTTCATGCGTAAACGCTGGGCTCAACTTTGATACCCTGTGAGGATGCGGCTTGCTTTTCACCCAATGAAGTAACAAGAACCGGCCGTTTGGCAAACAAAATACGTGTAAGGCTCCTGATGAACAAATTTCAGTTGTAGTTCACTGGTACTAGATGGGATTATTGAAATTGAGCTCAAACATGCACTCGTGGGGTGATGTGACTAAGCCACGACTTACTACGTTTGTATACGCACGCACAATATCGGGTGTTTCGGGAACCAAGGTGAGTGCCCCGGTTTTTGTTTTGTATCGGTCGGGAATGAGTGTATTGTACGTTCGTGAAAAGTCGGATACTCGAAAACGCAAGCAGCGCGTTCGGTCGCGGCGTGATAACATGAGATGCAGCTGCTCAGTCGAAACCGAAACTGAGTGGCCAACCAGTTCCCAGAGTGCACTGCGTGGTATTTCGCCGCGATGGGGCGCGTCGGTTTTGGAAGAAGTCCACTGCCGAGCAAGTTTCAGAACTTGGCTTCGGCGCTGGTTTTTCGGTTAATTCGTGGCATATTCGGCTCAAGTCCGGAACTTTGGCAATCGTATGGCCAGCCAGATAAAATTCAGAGGAACGCCAAAGCAAAGTACTCTGGCACTAACTAACGCCTTGCACCAAAACTGTATGAGGTCCAGTTTAGACTTACCCGGCAAGAAGGGATCGAACTGGTTTCGAAATGTCGGGTAAATGCTTATTAAACGTTTGGTTAGAGTCCCAATTTTTTCGCGTAAGAATCGCCAAACTTAGACCAAGTTAGGTGTTTCTCTGGCGTAGAACCAGGACTCTGTACGATGCATCCGTCACTCTTGTGTCCTTCAGGACAGAGTACGTGAGGATGACGCCTTCACGTTCTGAGAGCAAGCCCACCACTACCTGCTCAGGACTGGCGGCAGGGCGAAACTTTGGTCGCAAAGAGACCCAGTACTCCAAATGCTGTGTCTAGCGTTGGGTATCGGGATTGAAAAAATGCAACCATATCTTGTTTTATATTACAGTTTATAAAATAAAACTGCAATTTATGTCAATACCATAACACAAATGTCTCTGTCTTCGGGAGTTTGCAGAAATTGAAAAATGACACTCTGCACAAAATTAACATTAATATTTTTATTGTCGGAAACATTGGTGAGACCTATATGGTGACATGATTATTTGATTATCGTATATTAATATTTTTGGCGCTCACTTAAATAAATGGTATTTTAAAATTTCTAAAATATTGTTCCTCTACTTCTCCGGGAAACAAATGAAATGTAGGTGATAACACAACCTAAATGCCCGTCGCACAGATTTTCGTTCGTAAACGTTTGAACGATTGCAGGTTTAAAAACATATAGTTCTGGTGCTCTCTATAAATAAAATGCTTCACACGTTTCCAGCTGGGCGGCGTTTTTATTTTAAAAATCAGCATTATTTTCGCGCACTAATAATTGCGAGTAGTTTTATTTAACGCGCTACGGAGTTTCCTCAACACGATTTTCTGCTTCCGAACTTCCGCCATTCAAACTCAATATGTTGCCTGGGGAGAACGCAAACTTCAAATGCAATAAAAGTGAGCTCAGAAAAAAAAATCTAGTACATGGTGTAGCATCTACCAGTACCCGAAAACAGAAATCGTTTAAGTAAAACAAGTCGCCAAGAATCGAGTTCAAAACATCTCATATTTTATTGGGTGGGAGGGCGATTGAGTTTTTACGAGTTCTTCATTCACATTTTATGAAGCGCTGGAAGCTCCTATTTTTCTATTGCGGAAGTTAATGGCAATCCTAATAACCACAAACTTCCCCTCCGGCAAGAAAAAAACAAAAAACACCAACAAAAAAAAAAAAACACAAAAACAAATACCGCCTCGGTCTATAGATCCCTGGAGCCCGATCGACAAACGACCGGAATATCCAACATTGCATTGTCGTCACTCCGGAGGGAAGTCATTTTCTCGACCAAGCATCTTCGTTTTTTCTCACTCTTTTTTGCCTTCCTCCCGACATCCCTCCAGGCTTCCTGTGGCCGGCACCGAATTCCGGGACTAAAAGCCGCGGCCCGAGCGGCCTAGGCCGTTCAATTATTGACGTTCTGAGGGCCCCGGGCCAGATATCTCTCTGGCACCGCACCTAACTTCTTAGTCGCGGCCGTGTCCTCAACCCTAGGAATCATGTACAAAAACAAATAAACATAGATTTTAATGACATATACCCATGGACAAAACGACAACCCGATTTGAACGTGCGCACTGCGCGACAGATTCTATGCCAAAACGCGACATTGGCCTTTTTTTCACTTTGCTTGGATGAGAAAGAACCCAAGTTTTACTTTGTTTTCCGCTTGAGTAGGTGTCTTTCAAGATCGCACTCAAGGAAAGAGGGAGTTTTCGTGACAGCGTTTTAGTTCTCCGTGAACAACAAATACGAAACGGACATGGTTTGTTCGAGCTGACTTTGTCGCGCTGTTTATTTTAAGTGTTTCATGGAGGTTTGTTTTCTCGTGTAAGTTGAGAAATAAGAGATGTGCCCCTTTAGTATAAGTCACGATCAATTCAAACACTTGTTTACCTGGGGACGCCATATAATATATTCGTTCAGCTAAACTCATAGGAAATATATAATCAGGAACACAAGTCGCGTACGTAGAAAACGCATTAGCCCTTCCGTTACCGACGGCTCGAAAGGAACTCCGCGCACAGGTAATTTCCTAAACAAGCGCGTTCACCGGCGTGTCACGAGGGAACGAGATATAAATGATTTCGTCCAGCAAAGACGCCGGCTCGCACGACACCAAATAGTTTTCCGCTACTCAAATAGCTACTCGCAAGAGCGACCTCTCTCGGATGATTGAACATGTGCGTGTAGAAAACATGTTTTTTTTTTTTGTTTTTGTTTTTTTTGTAATATATCGTTCTTACTTTTCCTGGATTATTCAGTCAGGTACCTAAATATCATGGCGCTTTCGTTGCAAGAAAATGATGACCTCAATTGAAAGATGCCTATACTTAAAATATTGGGATGATTATGGTATTGAATAACTTCAGAATAAGACAAATCATATATTTTCTGAACCGAAAAAGAAATTCTAACAGCGTCTTTTTATAGCTGGAGAAACGGTTGTTTCTTGACAGATTTGGTGCGAACACTGAAATAAAAGCATAAACGTATATCTAAAGAAATATTTCGCATTATCTAAAATAAAATTAAGAGTATAAATTGGAATCGACAACTATTTTTTTTCTAGATAGTTTACCTAAGAAGCATAAAATAAAAAAATCTTTCTACCCATACAAAGCATGCAATAACACTAATACAGCGTAGAGAGATTCATATTTATTTACCAATTGTATGTCCAGGCATATTGTGGATGCCTAAATATCTGGTATGTCCACACTTAGCGTTAATGCCATGATGCTTTATGCAGGCAATAAGATGTTTTAATTGAAGAAGGTGGAAAACTAACCTAGAAAGTCAGAAATAACGTTCATGGAGTTCAAGGGCTAAATACTATTAAGAAAGTTTAGTGGATTGTTTTGAACCGCGAAATAACAAAGACAATAGTGTAAGAAATGGGAACAATCCGGAATGCGGTTTTAAAAGATAGTGTGAGGCCAATATTCACCAGATATATGTGAGCACCTATCGGTGGTGGAGATATCTTAAAATGTTATGAATGATATAATAAAGAGAAAATAGAGAAACGATTAAAGTATTCAAGTAAATGATAAGTTTGAATTAAAAATATATATGTTCTGCCATAAAACAGCAGCGAAGACGTTGTCTTAGTGAACAGACTGTATCTGCGGAGCAAGCAGTCCTCTCATATATTATATATTGCACGTAGAACGCAACAGCAAGCCCACCAAGTCTTAATTGCCTTAAAGACCAACTGTACCATGCGAACAGTTATATCTTGTACATAAAATGCACCAGCAACCCCACCAAGTGTTATTTGCCCAAGGACCAACAGTCCCATACACACAGTTGACGTCAAAACGGTACCAGTTTCGTGAAATGTTTTTTATATTGTCACAAATGGCAATTGATGAGGCGATGATAACTGAGAAACTAAACGTTTAATGGGGCGAACGTGTGCCCAAAGCAAAAAGAGAACAGAAGAATACAGCAGAGCATCGCGTGCGTCGATGTCGGCGAAACTGCTGGATCGAGCGCTGGGGCGAGGCTGACTCCGGCTTGCCACACAGAGCCCATTTTGTACACGCGTGGGCTTCTGGAACAATCGTCGTAGAAGGTTCGGCTTGTAGAACATTCTAACCTCGAATCAGCCAACAGTCTTCTCGAATTTACCAGAACATCGCGTTCGATGTTAACAAAAATACGACCCCATGGCCAGGAATCGAACCTCGGCTTTCTGCGTGAAAGGCACGCGCGATAACCGTTAGGCCACGAGCGCGCTGCCTGATTGGTCAGCTGCGCTCGCAACACAGCTCCACAGCAAAAGGATAGCAGAATCGCAAGCCACAGTTCACAGTTCACTCTTTGACGAGAGCCGAAAGTTCTATCGTTCGTAATATGACTTGAGCCGGACGACGTGCAACCCCTCGGGTCGCGGCTGACGTCTTGTCGATGGTCGTCCTCCGTCGAGAAGAACTTCGTAGTTGAGATCTCCGAGGCGTCGGATCATCTTGTAAGGCCCAAAGTAGCGCTTCAGCAGTTTTTCGCTAAGGCCGCGGCGACGAATAGACGTCCACACCCACACTCTGTCTCCGGGCTCGAAGTAGACGATGCAGCGACGAAGATTGTACCGGCGAGCGTCGACACGCTGTTGATCGTGGATTCGAAAGTGGGCTAGTTGGCGAGCCTCTTCTACTCCCCGACTGACCGCATGGGCATCCTAGAATCCGTCATCCAATGGCTCATGGGGCAGCATCGCGTCCAGCATGATTGTCACTTTCTGCCATGCTCCAGCTCGAATGGTGTAAACCCGGTTGTTTTTTGAGTTGCGGTGTTATAGGCGAACGTGAAGTATGGTAATACCTCGTCCCGCGTCTTGTGCTCTACGTCGACGTACATGGAGATCATATCAGCGATTGTCTTGCTTAGCCGCTCCGTTAGGCCGTTGGTCTAAGAATTGTACGCGTTTGTCCGACGATGGCTCAGGCACGTAGCCAGGATTTTGGTTCGGGGGGGGGGGGGGGGGGGGGGCCCGCCCATGACAAAATGCTGTATGAGGGGGAGGGGGGAGAGGAGGTCCCGGCAAAATTTCGGGGGCGCCATGTCGAAGGAGAATAGATTCGACGAAACACTTGGCGACTTCCACCACTGTTCCTGATGGAAGGGCTTTCGTCTCGGCGTATCGTGTACGATAGTCGGTCGCGACGATAATCCAACAATTTCCTTGCGTCGATGTTGGGAACGGCCCGAGTAAATTCATTCCAACCTGCTGGAAGGGCGTAGTCGGGGCAGATATCGGCTACAGGAGTCCTGCTGGCTTCGTCGGAGGCTTCTTATGTCGTTGGCACTCATGGGACGACCGTGTATACAAATAAACGGCTTTCAAGAGTCTCGGCCAATAGTATTTCTCACGAATCCGGGCGAGCGTCCTGCTCTCGCCAAGGTGCCCAGCCGTCAGGTCGTCGTGGCATGCTTAAAAGATTTCTTCTCGCAGGCTGGCAGGAACAACCAGCAGTCAGGCAGTATGGCTGGTTCCGAAGTTTTTCTTGAAGAGCACGTCTCGCCGCAGAACGAAGCTCGACAAATCTCGGGCCAAGAATTGCGGAACGGAACTTCCCTGACCTTCGAGGCGGTCGATCGCGGCACGAAGTTCGGGGTCGTCTTGTTGAAGTACTCCCATGTCGGTATCTCTAACTGCTCCGAGAAAACGGGCGTCGTCGTCGTCGTCGGTGCTGTCGGGAGGAGATTCGACTGGGGCCCTATACAAACAATCGGCGTCATTATGCTTGCGACCAGACTTGTGCACAATGGTCACGTCGAATTCTTGCAGTTAAAGGCTCAAGCGAGCGAGGCATCCTGACGGGTCCTAGAGGTCGGCGAGCGAACAGAGATCGTGGTCCGTGACAACCCGGAACGGGATCCCGTACAGGTACGGGCGGAACTTGGTTAAGGCCCAGACGACAGCGAGACATTCCTTGTCGGTTGTTGAGTAATTTTTTTCTGGCTTTGACAGTGCCCTGCTTGCGTAAGCGATCACCCTCTCTGCTCCGTCTTGTCTTTGGACGAGTACCACGCCTAGCCCGGCGTTGCTGGCGTCCGTGTGAACTTCCGTTTCCGCTGATGGATCTAAGTGTCCGAGGATAGGGGGCGAGTGCAGCTTTCCTTCAGTTCGTTGAACGCCTGTGCTTGCTCCTGCCCCCCTGGAAGTTTACGTCGTTCTTCATCATATGCGTGAGCGGTGCAGAAATCTTGGAAAAATCGCGAACGAAACGTCTGTAGTAGGCGCACAGCCCAAGAAATCTTCGTACCGCTCTTTTTCTAATGGCTTCGGAAATTCGGCGTCAGCTGATGTCTTTATTGAATCCGGACTTATACCTTGAGCACTCACGACATGGCCCAGGAATTTGAGCTCACCGCAAGCAAACCGACATTGTGACGGCTTCAGTGTCAGTCCGCAATTCTCGATAGCCTGTAGAACGGCTCGCAAACGTCTCAGGTGCTCGTTGAAGTCGCTTGCGACTACCACGACGTCGTCGAGATAGACGAGACAGCTTTGCGATTTCAAGCCGGAAAGAACGGTTTCCATTACGCGCTGGAACGTCGCCGGTGCTGTGCACAGTCCGAACGGCATCACTTTAAATTCGTACAGCCCGTCCGGCGTGACGAAGGCAGTCTTTTTACGATATCGCTCGTCGACCTCGATCTGCCAGTACCCACTCTTCAGGTCCATCCACGAAAAGTGTCGGGCGTGGCGCAGCAGGTCCAGGGTGTCATTGTTGCGTGGCAGCGGGAAGACGTCCTTTTTTGTTACGGCGTTCAGTCAGCGATAGTCCACGCAGAACCGAAGAGTCCCGCCTTTCTTTTTCACCAGGACGACGGGTGAAGCCCACGGACTGCTTGAGGGCTGAACAATGTCGTCATAGAGCATTTCTTGGACTTGCTTCTGGATGAGTTCTCTCTCTTTCGCAGGGGCACGGAACAGCGACCGATGAACAGGAAGCGCGTTGTTTTCAGTGACAATTCGGTGTTTCGCAACGGTTGTTTGGCGCACCTTTGACGACGTGGAGAAGCATTTATTGCACTCGGCGAGAAGGTCGCTGAGTTTTCGTCGTTGTGAGTGGGCAGGGTTGGGTCGATGTCAAACTGCGAAGGCGGCGTTGTCTTGGGTGGCCACGAGGAGAGGTCTTCTGATATTACGGCGATTGCGGCTGAGTCCGGGAGTTCTTCGGGGTGACCCACGGCGGCGCTTTTCGTACGGTGCTGGGCCTCCTGTCGGAAGTTCGTTACGAGTGCGACAGTGTGTACGTCTTGGAGCTCCGCGACGCCTCTTGTGATGCCGATCCCCCTTTCTAGAAGCAACTGGAGGCTTCCTTCGAGCAGAGCCTCGCCGCAGACAGTCTCATCGAAACCGACGGGTACGAAAGCACTCGACCGCGGCGGTAAGTTCACGTGGTTTGCGAGGACTCGTACCGCGGATGACATCGCTTTGGGCTCCTCCGGTGGTGGAGCAGGTTTTCGTAGCGTCAGCCGGTTTTGTTCCGAGGTCGATGACGGCGCCATACCCGCAGAGAAAGTCCATTCCGAGGATAACGTCTCTCGAACAATCTTGCAGAACGACGAACTTGACATTGCACGTCTCACCGTGGATTTTGACTCGAGCAGTGCACCTCCCGACAGGCCTAATGAGGTGTCCTCCAGCAGTTCGTATCTGGGGCCCTTCCCACGGCGTCATACTTTTCGAAGGCAGCGAGAGAGCCTCCCACTCAAGACGGAATAGTCTGCTCCGGTGTCCACGAGTGCCGATGCGTCGTGGCCGTCGATAATAACGTGTAGGTTGTTGAACACCGATGCAGGCGCGTCGTTGTGATGCTTAGCGTCGGGAGAGTGGGAGCGCACCGTCGTTGTTGAAGGCTCTTCGCTTCGGTCGTGTTCAGCAACGCCACCTCCTGGCGTTGAGCACTTAGTTTTGCCGACGAGATAGGGGCGACAGGCAGGAGATAGGGGCGACAGGGCGAAAGAGCACGTCGAGGCGAAGGCGAACGGGAACCTCGGGGTGGAGTCCGCACCGGGGACAGGGGTCGTCGGAGGCACTCCTCGATGTCCCTTTGTCGCTCCCCAAGGTGGGGTCGCGGGTCGCTCGGCGTAAAGCCTCGCAGACGCATTTGTTGCTACGGGCATATCCGGTAGGCGTGATCGGCCTCGCCGCAGTGATAACATAGCGGTCGTTGATCGGCCGTGCGCCATACATCCGTCTTCCTTGGCGCCGGTTGCTCAGTTCGGACGAGCTGGGGTTGCCCTTCCCGACGTCGGAAAGTCTGTGGCTCTAGTAGGACACGTCGACGTGGAGTTGAATACTGCTGGGTAGCTGGCGCGGTCTCCGAGCTACCGCGGCGTACGTCAAAAAGGGCTCCTCGGGTGCTGCTACGCTGACAGGGGCCTCAGGTTGGAACGCCCGCTGGACCTCCTCGCGGACAACTTCGGCTGTTGACACCGATGCAAGCTGGTGGGTAGCAGGCAGGAGCTTCTTGATTTCCTCCCGGACGACGTCCTGGATGATATCGCGTTTGTCCGGGGTGTTGCTGGTGTACGGCGAGAGGGCAGCGAAGCCAGGAAGTCTCTGATAGTGGGAGGCGCGTGCTTAAAGGGCATGTTCGATGTGTGTTTCCTCGGTGATGAAGTCTTGGACGGTGATAGGCGTGTTCCGCACAAGGCCACCGAAGGTGGTTTCTTTCACTCCTCGCATCAGGAACCGCAGCTTCTTCTCTTCAGGAGCGTTTGCGTCGGCGCCGCTCATGAGGCGGAAAACGTCCTCAAGCATTCGAACTGGCTCAACCAGTCGTCCACATCTTTATGAAGATTGCCCCTGAAATTCGGCGACGTCCTTGGTGGGGCCTGCACGCAGACAATGGACATCGGTGGCGTACCGTCTGGCTGCGACGTGGTGTTCATCGTCGGCTTCGGTAGCTTCTTTATACTCTCCGGCAGTGGTCCAAGTTCCGGGGGTAGGCCTTGGTTGCGGCGACTTGATCGGGTCTCGGTCCTCTCTTCGTCGGGTCCTCGGGGGCTTGGAGTCGGACATGCACTGCGGGCCCTCGTAGGTGTGCGCTGAACGGACATGCGTACCCCGCGCCTCCAGCAAAATGTCACGAATGACAATTGATGAAGCGATGATAAGTGAAGAAACTAAACGTTTAATGGGGCCAACTTCTGCCCAAAACAAAAAGGGAACAGAAGAAAACAGCAGAGCGTCCTGGGCGTCGATGTCGGCGAAAGAGCAGGATCGAGTGCTGGGGCGAGACTGACTCTGGCTTGCCACGCGGAGCCCCTTTTGTACACACCTGGGTTTCTGGAACAATCGGCGTAGAAGGATCAGCGTGCAGAACATTATAACCTCGAATCAGAAACACGGTTGGCGAATTTACCAGAACATCACGTTAGAGTCAACAAAAATGCGTCACCTCGGCCAGGAATCGAACCCTCGCTTTCTGCGTGGAAGGAACGCGCGATAACCGTTAAGCCACAAGCGCGCTGCCTGATTGGTCAGCTGCGCTCGCGGCAATATATTTACTTATAGTTACTGATAGAGAGATTAAGTGTTTATCGTGCTCATTCCTAACCCAGTTAATCTTACACTAGTTAACCGTACATTTTCCCAAATAAGCTTACTTTTCTGGGAAAGCGCTTTTCAACACGTAAAATATGTCGCATCCTCTGAGAAGTTGGCTAGGATGATATGGTCATTTCCAATTGAACAGTTTAATGAATGTCGGGTAATGTAATATGAGAAAATGAATGCACTGTAAAAGAGAAAGCCTGCCACGGCGATTTAAAACGTTTTTGTAGGTCAGCAGCAACTCGAGCTTTCACACCGTAAGAGCTGGCCATATAGAGTTCTCAAAATAGGTTCTCCCAAAGGAGGAAGGAGGACCGCTGGCAACGCAGGCAAACAGACACACTGAGTTTTAATAGGTCGTTTTCTGATGCATATTGTGGCGATAAACGATTCGTTAGTTAATTTAACCGATATAAATAAAATCACATGGGTAGTGTCTCTTGATAATTAGCTACCCTTCTTGTAAAAAAAAACAACGAAAAAGCTTTTGTGGAACCTTGTGCACTTTGTATTCCTTAAATTCATATCAGCATATTTTCAGATGTTACAAAATTCAGCGCCATTGGCCAGGACTCTTTGGGTACGTCTGCGTTCGCCTTGAGAAGACTATTGGGATGATAATACTCGTACTGTAGATGACGCGGGATAAGTTTATTGAGAGGTACGTAAAATAGCCATAAATTAACTACACAAAAGGGCAGTTAATTCATGTTCAATACAGTCGACACCAACTAGCCCAACAGCAAGGTTTTTTTACGAAAGTGAAGCTTGGAGTCAATGTAACTGTGCGCCTGAATTTTATGTTTGACGGTTCAGCAAAATTGTTTCCTTTGTCTTTAAGTAGTTTTCGTGTTTCATGTACTCCCGTTTTCTTTTCATATTTCCCACCGCATCAATGGTGCAAAAAACAACGGAAGCGAAGCCCAGCATTATTACTGACGACGCGATCCCTGCCAACCAGTTCCTGTGCAGTCTCCTTAAAGGAAAGGGATGTGAGACAAGATCAAGTTCAGGAAGAGCTCTACGACGACGTCATTCAACCTTCAAGAAGTCCGTGGGCCTCCCTAGTCGTCCTTGTAAAGAAGAAAGACGGAACCCTGAGGTTCTGCGAGGACTATTGTCTACCGAATGCTGTCACAAAGAAAGACGTCTATCCGCTTTGCGCATCGACGACACGTTAGACCAACTGCGCCCCTCCCGATGTTTCTTCGTTGATGGACCTAAAGAGTGGCTACTAGCAGATTTAAGTCGACGAATGCGACAGCGAGAAAACTGCCTTTATCACTCGCGACGGACAGCACAAGTTCAAAGTGATGCTGTTTGGACTTTGTCAAGCACCAGCCTCCCTCCAGTGTGTTATGAACATCGTGATGGCAGGTCTAATATGTCAGAGCTGCCTCGTCTATCTGGACGATGTCGTGGTACTTTCACGGGACGTTGACGAACACTTCAGACGACTTCAAGCCGTGCTGCAAGTCATCGAGACCACCCGCCAGTCACTCAAGCGAAGAAAGCGTCGATCTGCCAATGGTGAACTAAAGTTCCTTTGCCACGCCATGAATAACAAATCTGTTCTCACTGTTCTCGAGAAGACTCGGGTCGCAGCTGCATTTACGCCGCCGTCTGAAAAGAAGGCTGTAAAAAGAGTTCTCGAAATCTGTGCCCACCACAGGCTGTTTGTTCGGGATTTCGCAAAGCTGTTGGCACCGCTGACGCACCTCACGAAGGCCGCCGTAAAGTTTAAGGGGAGAGAAGAACACCAGGCGATAATTTGATGAGCTCAAACGAAGACTACATGTGTCCTGATGCTTGGCCATTTCAACCATTTCGCTGAAACAGATCCACATGAACGCCAGTAACACCGGACTTTGCGCGGTACTAGTTCAAAGCAGGATGGGGCAGAGCGAGCCATCGCATAAGCAAGTCGGACTCTGTCTAACGCGGAGGAAAACTATTCACCGACTGAAAATGAGTTATTTGCTGTCGTCTGGATAATAAGAAAGCTCCGTCCATATTTCTATAGAAGTCCTTCTCGCGTGTCACAGACCACCACTCGCTCTGCTGGCTTGCGAATCTGAAGGACCCATCCGGACTTCTCACGCAGTGGAGCCTACGAGTGCAAGAAATCGACATGGCTGTGGTGTGCAAGGCCGGCCAGAAGCACAATGACGCCGAAGACCTGTCAAGTGCCCCCGTCGAGGCTGGTCCTGCCTGCACCGAAGGCGACGACGATGAGTGTTTCCTCGGCGCTCTAAATGTCAGCGAGATAGCAACACTCCAACGAGACAATCCTGAGCTGCTAGCACTCATCGAGCATCCTAGAGGGATAAGCGAGTACTGTTCCCCGTGCTTTCTTACGAATCCTGTCTACCTTTTCGATACGGCAAGGCGTGCTCTGCAATGAGAACTTCGTCAACAACAACATAGAGTGGCTGTTCGTTATTCCTTCTAGCCTTTGAGGAGAAATCTTCAAAAGGATGACATGACGACCATACGGCGGGGCACCTCGGGTATAGCGGTGTACTTGCCAGAAGCCGTGAAAAATACTACTGGCTCAAGCTGGCGAAAACCGTGCATCTCTACACTCGATCGTGCTGCGAATGACAGCGACGAAAGACGCCTACGAAGACGTCGGGACTTCTTTAGCCGATTCCGCCGCGAACTTCAGCGTTTCAACAAAGCGGAATGGACTTGCTAGGAACGTTCCCCAAATTTACGCAAGGGAACTTGCGGATAATCGTCGCCACATATTATCTCACATGATACGCCGAAACCAAAGCCCTTCAGGCGGGAACTGCAGTTGAAGTTCACAGGTTTTTAATCGTGCTCATAATCCTTAGGCACGGCACTCCAGAGGTTTTCATTACAGTTCGCGGGTCGTCGTTTATGACGCAGCTGACGACAGAAATCCTTCGTCTCTGTCATACCAGCCATCGTCGCACCACGGCGTACTACCCGCAGACCAACCGACTGAAGAAGAGACTCAACAAGATCATCGCCGACATGATCTCCATGTGCGTTGACGATGAGCGCAAAACGTGGGACGAGGTGTTGCCGAACGTCACGTTTGCCTACGACGCGGCCGCTCAAGAGACCTCCGGGGTGACACCATTATAACTGGTTCATGGTCCCAAATTAACCATGATGCTGGACGTAATGACACCCCACAGACCAGCTGTTGGCGAAAACGACGACGCCCAGGTGATTGCGCAACTGGTAGAAGTCCCAAAGCTCGCCAGACTCCGGATTCAAGCCAAGAACGTGTCGACGATGACCACTAAAACATTCGACGTCGGGACGCACACCGAATCGCCACCGCGGTCTTAACGAGAAACTCCTGAAATGGTACTTGGGGCCCCACAAGGTACTTCGTCGACTTGGAGATTTGAACTACGAGGTGATCCGCGACGGGGAACAAGAACATCATCCCGCCGCCCACCATGCCCTAAAGTCGTCCACGTCGTGCACCTGAAGCCGTACTACGCCTGGTAGCAGTTTATTTTACCAGACTCTGCATTTTATAATTATATTGTTTGTTTTGCTGGATTTTGTTTTTTGCACGTTGCAGCCAGACGATGCTCTTTTTAAAGGGGGGAGTCATGCCACGCGCCTATGCTAGCAAGCGCGACCGTGTCGAATGTTTATCGTGCTAGTCTCCCACGCAAAAGATCGGAGGGTCGATGCCTAGCCGCGGATGCACTTTTTTGTTGTTTCTGGAAATTCGAGAGCCCTGTTGCTTGTTCAAGGTCCGAATTTTCTACGCGCCGAACCTTCTACGCGGATTCTTCCAGATGGCCACGCGTGTAAATCAGTAGCTTCGCGTGGCGAGCCGTAGTTATTCTCGCCCCAGCGCTTGATCCTGCTGTTTCGCCGACATCGCCGCCTGCGACACTAGGATATCTTTATTTTGTTTTGGGCACAAGTTAGCCCGATTAACCATTTAATCTCTCCAGTTATTCACCTTCTCTTCATTTGTTCTTCGTGACAATATATTCTTGCATGTCACCTTTCTCAACAGCGACCAGTCGGACATAATGGGCGTGTTGCACGTGTATACGGTAGAAGAACAGCTCGGTGTTTTGCATTTTCTGTGAGCCAAAGGACTGGAAGAAAAGGGAGGTCAAAGAAATGGTTGGTGTCTATGTTGGACAGTAGATATTAAGACAAATATTGTAGAGCTGAGCGAATGAGCATCAAGACATAAAGGTAAAGCCCTTCACATTGAAGATACAATCATGGCCAATATACTGTGCGTGGAAGAGATCTGTGGTGACCGACGTGTATCGATAAACGTGGCTGGTTGTGTAGCGTTCTCTCGTAAAACTGACTCCAACATTATACACGAAGGGCTAAAATTATATCATGTTTTATTTCGTTTTAAATGTGGCATACTGTATTACCTTCGTATATAATTTTATCTTCTCTAATAATTCATTTCAGATATTTTCTATAAAAATAATACTACATTGAAAACTAGTTGAATGCCATTTACATTTTACAAAAAGGTGCCACGAAAAATATATTGTCATTGTCTCATAGATTGATCGACTAAACAGGTACAATCAAGCAAGTCGACCGACTTGAGCGTCATAATTTCATTCACAAAATAAAGAAAACTGAGAAGCACAATCCCTTATTAAGATTTTTGGGCTGAAAGAAAACTCTTTAAATAAACAGTCTAGTTTCATTTACAGACTTTGCGTAACTTACAACACAATGGATATTGTTTTTGTGCACATTACAGCACCAACGTATTGAGCTGAAACTACGATGCAAATTTTGCCATCAAGTGTTTCACGAAATCGCCTTCATTAAACAAAGTTCAACCGCGTCTGCGAACTGTATTGCTCGACTAAAATGCTATGTATGTTAGCTAATGCCTACTCATATCCCTCTCATTAGTTCTAAACGGCAAGCGTGTGGTTTTACCTTCGAGATTCTTCATATTCGGATATTCGGGACGCGCCTCTCCTGCATTTATCGTGCAGCAAAAGACAGTATGTATTGTTTCGAACCCCCTGTGAATCACAAAGCTGATTCATAATCAGGTTGGAGAGGATTGAAGCTAGCGATCATATGTCAGATTAAGCCTGAAACCTGAAGGACGGCGAACACATTTTATATACATGAAAATGTATGTAAAGAGCAAGTGCTATAGTCCGTTGTACCCTAACTCGGAGCGATGGGAACGCTATGATTCCATCTAAATGACGGCATCGGCATTTCTTTGTACGTGTGGTACCATCAGCTTATTCAATTTAATGTGTCGTGACATTGTGTGCTTAGCCTGTGCGTTTGCGTTTGCGTTTGCAACTAGCTTTTCGCCCCGCTCGGTCTTCAGATCAAACGCGGATTATAGCGCGCACCTGAGCAACAGAAATCAGTGGAAGAAAAATATTCCCATTAAGAAAAACACTACATAACGGTGCCTTAGAATATCAAAGTTTATAGAAATTTATGAAAATTCATGGAATCCATGAATCTTGGATCCATGAAAATCGTCACCGTCCACAATTTGTAGACACCATGGTTGGTACGACAAAGGCTTACGACATTATGAACTGAAAAGCTCCGTAGGTCGATTCCGGTTTCCACGGTTCGCAGGAGAGGCGCTTCCCAAGCATCCGACTTGAAAATGTGTCTGAAGAATCTCCAAGGTAAAATCACACGCTTGCGGTTTAGAACTAACGTGAATATAATCAAGCATTAGCTTACAAACAGTGCGCTTATTAACATCTGCTAGGACACGATTATAAAGCACGTGGACAATACATAAGAATATTAACAGGTGTCTTACATATGTTTTCTTTTTGTCCTGGACTCGTATTAGACGTTTTTTCGCCAAAAAAGGAAGTAAGAATAAAATATTTTAGTTTGAATTAATATCACATCCTAATATGATGTGTTCAAGTTTCTCACTTTGATAATTATGTGGGTTAATGCTTACAACATTAACCCACATAATCATTCGACATGCCAAGTTGAATCAGCTGTTCGCTGAGGGAACGCGACAGAACAGCACACGACAAAATAGCACGCGACAAAACAGCACGGTCAAAACAGCACGCGTCAAAACAGCACAGCGTCAAAACCACACGGCGACAAAACAGCAGGCGTCAAATAGCAAGCGACAAAACAGCACAGCGTCAAAACGGCACGCATGTAGCAACTTCGAGCGCGCTCTTCACCTCTCTCTGCACGAATATTTTCGAACCTCCTTAACCCTTTCATTTATTGTCGCTAGGTTATAAAGGATTTTATTGCCAATTTCATTGCTAAGTCAGTGTCCGGACTGGTGCTGCTATGTTATTGCTAACTGCGCTGATCTCTGAAGAGATTGGGTAGTTAGAGGTGATATCTTCGCGTCAATGTTGGACGCGTGTCTGTTTTTTTATTCATATTTTTTTTTTTTTAGATCTAACGAAAGACGAAAAGTTATTGTGAAGACGAAATCCGTAAGTTCAAGTTATGAACCGTCTCGTTTGCGGCGATCCGGTGAGGTTCCGCAGTACTCGTCGTTTCGTAATTACCACCTAAGCGTAAAACGTCCCCCCCCCCCCCCCCCAAAAAAAAAAAAAAAAATAGCGGGAGATGCATTGATTACACCGATTACCGCGACACTAAAATGTTCCGGAAACAAGCGGCTGCAGCTTGCAGGCGAGAAGTTGTGTTGAGTTAAATTCACAGATTATTGCCGACGAAGGCCTCGACCGAGTGGAAACCGGTGAAGCAGAAACATGTCACAGCCTCAATGCTGTTGCCGTAAAGCACGGGCTAAGCACATTGTTGCCGCACACACTTTGCTTTTCTTTTCATTTTTAACAACTAACAACAGCACATTGCCGTGCGATTGATACATTTATTGTAGACGACATAACCAGCAAACTTGAGCGTCAATATTAGCAGAACTTCTCGAGAAATAGCCAGAATACGCAACAGCGGGGGCTTCGGTACTGCCCAGGGAGCCTTCATGTGCGCATCGAGTATACTCCCCACTCCCAACTTGCTCCCATGAGAACGGAATCGACAAATTGGCCGTCGACGAGATGACCTTCGAGGAATTGGCCTAGACCCTCCATTCCTTTACAGTGCCTACTTTGAGACATGCATTTTTTAACTCCTTCGCTATATTTAGGGTTCAGCGTTTTCGGGTTAAACCGAATATAACTGGTAAAAGTACCACATCTTTTTCAAAAATTAGGTTTTAACTGAATAAGGTCAGTATTTTCGAGGGCGTTTGGAGGGGTGGGTGTGGGAATGTGCTTCATTATTGACCTTATGACCACTTCCTTCCGCACTTTTTAGCCTTTCTCCGAGATCGGTTCATCTTTCAACAAAAGTTGAACAGACGCAATGGACTTCAGGACGAAATGTGGGTTTTTTACCTGATAGGGATTTGTGTGCCGAATTCTTTGTTCAAAGAAGAGAGCTTAATCGTGAACTGAACAATAAAATTAAAGTGCATCCGTAAATGCCGCACATTTTTTTAATACCCCTAGCTTCCGTCTACTAGAGGAGGGCATACATACGATTGATTTATTGTCGTTTCTTGGACTGCGCGAATTAACAACCTCTCGCAGTCGTGAAAATGGGGAAAAACGCACTGAGTACAATGCTTGTAAATGTTTAGATTTTGATATTTGCCTCTCCGACCGCAGTAGCAATAAAGCTCATGTTCGTCCTGTGTACAAATACGAGCCCACGATGATAATGATAGATCACGATAGGGCCCCGGTGCGTCTTGCAGAACAGGTCGCGTCGGCTGCCACAGACAGTAACAAACATGAAATCCAGTACCCGGTTTACTCACAATTCATTTTAAATAAACGCCTTTAAATATTGCATTTTCGTCAGTATACTGGTTTTCGTCAATAAATCGAAAAGGACTGAAAAGTTTATGAGTCTACAAATTTACTCAGCAATAAACGGAAAACTTCTGCTTGAAATAAAAACCGAAATATGTACGCCGAATTTCAAAATAATTAAAACAATTAAAGCCGAAAACGATAAAACGTAGTTCTATTGTCAATGTCCTGTTTTGACGTTGTGCTGTTTTGTCGCTGTGCTGTTTTGACGCCGTGCTGTTTTGGCACGTGCTCTTCTGTCGTTGTGCCGTTTTGACGCTGTGCTGTTTTGTCGCGTGCTATTTTGACGCGTGCTGTTTTGTCGTCGTGCTGTTTTGACGACGTGCTTTTTTGACGCGTGCTGTTTTGACCGTGCTGTTTTGTCGCGTGCTGTTTTGTCGTGTGCTGTTCTGTCATGGTGCCGTTCGCTGAAAGTAAATGACAATCAGTGATGGTACAGCAATATGATGATGATGCGGTCAGGATGACACCCCATTTCCCTTTGTTTTCTATTAAGGCAACAGTTGAACTATATTGCCCCCAAAAACAAACAGTGGAACACCTAAAACAAACTTAGTAATGCTAGCTACACCGATAAAATTGCGGCCTTTTCACGGGTCGACCAAAACGCGTGACGTACGTGCCCTGTGTACCGCCCTCTTCTTGAGCTGCTGAGTCAGAATTGAGCGCGGAAGGCTCCGTCAAATTCGCCTCGTTTTCTGACTCTCCATTTTCCCCTTCCCCGGAATCCTGCGGAAATTCATACAGGGAACCGCTTGTTTCGTGTGCTGGTTCCTTATATAGTGCCAGGCCTCGGCGGTTTCTCTCTAGCTCTGCTCCTGTTTCTGTTTGCACCATATAAGACCTTGGCCGGGAGGCTGGTCTCAAAACCGTAGCCCGGACTCGACAGTCTTTCACCCACACCTGGTCTCCAGGTAGCAACCGTGGAAGTGGCCTGGCCGCATGGCGGTGGTCGTAGTTGCGCCTTTGTTTGTCGCGGAACGCCTCATCCTTCCTTCTGAGGCTCGCAAGGCCTCTTGCGGTGCACAGCGTCAACTCTTTAGGGTGCACAGGTAGCGTAGAGCGCAGGCGTCTGCCCATGAGCAATTCCGATGGGCTTTTTCCGAGAGTGCCTGAGGTGCTTCTGTATGCCAGAAGTGCCAAGTATGGATCCGCCGATTTCTCTAGCAGCCTTTTCACTGTCTGAACTGTGCGTTCCGCTTCTCCGTTAGATTGCGGGTACCGAGGGCTCGACGTCACGTGACAGAACTGGTAGCTTTCTGAGAAAGCCTTGAACTCTGTAGATTTAAATTGACTACCATTATCAGTTACAAGAAGCTCCGGAATGCCATGGCTGGCAAAAAAACTTTTCAATTGCACAATGACAGCGGCAGACGTCGTTGACGTCAGTAGCGCGAGCTCAGGGAAAGGTGCGAAATAGTCAACCACAACGAGGTACTCTTTCCCCCTAAAATGAAAAAGGTGTGCACCTAGCTTTTGCCACGGCAGAGCGGGGATTTCTGTGGGCAGCATCGGTTCCGCTCTTTGAACACAGAGCTTTGCACATTGCAGGCAGTTGTTCACCACAGACGCCAGCTCCGAGCTGAGACCGGGCCACCAAACCGACTCGCGAGCTCTAGCGCGACATTTGACAATACCCTGATGACCTTCATTCAATGAAGCCACAACTTCCTTTCTGAGCTTTGAGGAATCACAAGGCGAGACTTATACATTAGCACGCCATCACAAATAATAAGGTTCGCTCTTTCTGACCAATATGGCCTTAACCAACTGCTCACAACCGTGAAGCGTGACCAACCATTGCGACAGTAAAGCAAAAGTTGTTGGCATGAGGTGTCCTGCTCTTGTGCCAACCTTATTTTGTCGAGGTGCGCCGACAGTTTCCATTCACTGACGCAGCCGGCTACAAAACTAGAAACGTCCTCAGATGACAGTTCCCCCAAAACAAAATCGGTTTCTTTGCGGGGCGCCCCAGAGAGGGTGTCCGGAGTAACAATCTGCTCTCCGGGTACGTAAGAGATTGAGAAAGAAAAACGCATGAGCCTTAAGCGAAATCTTTGTGCTCTCGGCGGAAGCACATCTACCGGCGATTTCCCAAGTAGCGTCACCAGAGGCTTGTTATCAGTTTTAAACTGAAAGTCAAGACCATTCAGATAACATTCCAACCGTTCCGCTGCCCACGTCAATGCCAGCGATTCTTTTTCTATTTGAGCATACCGCTGCTCGGTTTGCGTTAATGAACGAGAAAGATATACAACTGGCTGTCTTTGACCGTCTGGCTGCACCTGCGCCAATACAGTGCCGATCCCAAACGATGATGCATCGGCTGATACTACAGTGGGAAGCCTCGGATTAAATTTCGCAACACAATCGGCCAAAGAAATAACCTCCTTCAATGAATCGAAAAATTTTTGCTGACCCGCCCCAGCACCAATATTTATCCTTCAACAGCAACTCCCGCAGTGGTGCAGATATTTCAGTGAGATTCGGCACAAACCTCGCCAAGTAATTAACCATGCCCAAAAATCTACGTATGTCTGCAACTGACGAAGGGATGGCCATTTCTGTTATGGCCTGTACCTTTCTGGGGTCTGGTCTGATACCCGAGTCACCAACAACGTAGCCCAAAAACGCCACTTCGCGAACCGCAAACGAGCACTTAGCCCAGTTAAGGGTGACGCCGGCAGTGCTCAACCGTTCGAAAACGGCGCGCAATCTGTCATCATGCTCAGTCTTTTTGGCTCCAAAAATTAAAATGTCGTCCATCATGTTTGCTACTCCCGGAAGCCCGTCCAAGACTTCGCCCATTCGGTTTCGAAAATACTCTGGTGCCGAGCTGATTCCAAACGGTAATCGCCGGAAGCAATAGTGGCCATACAGGGGGATGAATGTTGTTAACGTCTGGCTTTCCCTTGCCAACTTTATCTGGCGAAACCCAGAGTTATCGTCCAGCTTCGAAAAATACGTAGCTCCCGCCAACTGGACCAAAGTATCGTCCACTGCTGGCAAGACAAAGCGTTCGCGCAGTACACTCCTATTCAACTGCGTCAGGTCTACACAGAGGCGAGGGTTTCAGTACAGGCACTATGCCTGCACACCATTCTGTTGGACCATCTACCTTCCGTATCACCCCATTGGCTTCCATCTTAGATAACTCCGTTCTAACAGCCTCCTTTAAAGGAATGGAAATGCGCCTGGGTGTGAAAATAGCGAAAGGTATCGCGTTGGCCTTCAACTGAATGGTGTACTCATAATTTGCTCATAATTTTCATCTTCGAGCACATCTACAAATTTCACCACACCGAGCGCATCTATGGTGAGAGGACCTAACAAAATTGCATGTGCCGATTCTACGACATGCAGAGACTGTCGTGTGGTTTAGCCCTTCCAAAAAATGTCAGATTCAAACCTGCCTTTCAAGCGAAGGCGCTCATTTCCTGCGCCAGTCAGCTGTGCCGACGAGGGCGTTAACTTAGGCGGTGCTCCTGGGAAGCTGGGCGGAACAACTGACACTTCTGCCCCAGAGTCTACTTTTGCGGACACCGGCACGCCGTTAATGGACCCTTGAACAAACCTAGCTTTCGAAGCGCCAACTGGTCCTACAAAATAGGTAGGTTGGTCCCATTCGAGCGAAGAAACGCCTACCTTCGACTTCTCAACCTTGTTACGGCACACCGCAGCAAAATGTCCTCTGGCGTCGCAGTGGTGGCAACGCGCATAGCGTGCCGGGCACTGAGTCCTGAGGTGGTTCGAACGTCCGCAATACGGGCAGAGCTGGTGGTGCTGCTCGGAAAGCCGCCACTGATGCTGCTGCTGAAATGAAGGCAGCCGACTGTGCATGTTGCCGGGTGCTCCAGTGCGTCCACTCCGCTGGCCCACGGCGTTGACTTCCCCCGAGGTCGCTGCATCTGAGTGAGGACGCAGCTCCTGCTGCTGGCGACGAACAGCCTCCTTGAGGCGGGCCTTGGCTAGTGCCGACTTGAGAGTGAGGCTGGCATCCATTTGGAGGGTTTCGGATAACTTTGCATCGGCTTGTCCCACGACGAACCGGTCACGGATCATACGGTCTCTGAACTGTGCGACGTCGCAGCGGTTAGCGAGCACTTGGAGGTCGGTAACAAACTGGTCGACACTCTCCCCGCTCTCTTGCTTGCGGCGATGGAAACAATCACTTTCGTAAACCACGTTCTTTGTGGCTACGAAGTGGCCGTCGAACTTCTTCCTCACTGTATCGTAACTTTGAGACTGCGTTTCCGAGAGGCCAAACGTCTGGAAGATTTTCCTTACCTGCATTCCCATGGTATACAGCAGCGTCCGTACCTGGGCTTCCACCGACCTCTCGTTGAAACCCACGGCGTAGCGGAAATTGTCGAATTCTTGAATCCACTCCGGCCATTCTGAAGTCCGGTCGAAGTTGAATTGTTTGGGCGGTGGAACTGCCAGAGGAGGGACCGCTGGAAGTACTTCCATCTTGCAAACCGAGTGCAAGACGAGGGCCGCAAAAACAACACGGGCGAGAAGCATCATCCCACTTCTGACACCATGTCGTGTGTCTCGCGGCACGATGAAGGAAGTGACAGCCAACCAAGTAGTTCCCAGCAGAACAACCCCCAGCCTTTATTCCGCGCGCGTATATATCGCCAACCGCCGTACCACTGATAAGCGGAGAGCGAGGCGAGTCACGTACGCAGGTCAGATAGTGAATGACAGTCAGTGATGGTACAGCAATTTGATGATGATGCGGTCAGGATGACACCACAAAAACCGAAGTAGTTCGAAGATTTACTTCTTTGAGGTTATTAGAAAACTTTTGAAATAAAATGTAAGCCTCCCTATATTACGGTCATCCCGCAGACTAGCAGCTGTGGCCTGCAAAAAAAAGCAACGGTAAATTCGCTGAGCATATAAAGCTGAGTATGAAAAGTACAAACTCATCTCTCTCGTTGAAAAAAAAAATGAAAGCCGTTTACAACTCCCTGTAACGCCGAATTAGAGCGCAGCTCTTGAGGAGGAGGAGGAGGGAAGGCTACTGAGTGTCACGTGTTTTCGGGAGGGGGAGGGGTCACGACCTTAAAGGAGCGGGGGTCGCGTGGCCTCGGGGGTCGTCTGACCTGGGGGAGGTGTCACGTGACCTCGGGGGGGGGGGGGGGGGTCACGTGACCTCGGAGGAGGGGGTGGTCGCGTGACCTCGGGGGGTCACGTGACCACCCTCCCCGAGGTCATAGAAGGTACCCGAGGTCCTCCTGAAGGAACCTGAGGTCCTCCCGAGGTCCTCCCGAAGGAACTCGAGGTTCTCCCGAGGTCCTCCCGAAGGAACCTGAGGTCCTCCCGAGGTCCTCCTGAAGGAACCCGAGGTCCTCCGAGGTCCTCCTAAAGAAACCCGAGGTCCTCCAAGGTCCTCCCGAAGGAACCCGAGGTCCTCCCGAAGGAACCCGAGGTCCTTCGGGAGGACTTCGGGTTCCTTCGGGAAAATGTACCCATAATGCACCGCGCGGTTACGCCGACGGCGACGGCGACGCCGACGCCGCTCCAGCCGGAAACGGGCGCCTAAGAGCTGCGCTCTAAAACACAGAACAAAAAATACTCTGGTAGGTCTTGGCATTTCCGCACTTCGTGCACAATTTGAACATGGCCAAGTCAAATGCATCCCTCAACAGTCTCTTAAAGTTTCCACGACAAATATCCATCGAGTTTGACAGTTGCGCAGAACGCCGAAGACCGGAACCTTACTCGCACGATCCTCGGATATACAAAAACCACGCGCAGCATCACAACTGTTAAGAAGTTACAGATTTAGGAGGTGGGAGTTGCCACGCCAAGGGAAGGGGGGGGGGGGGGGTTACTTCCGGGGTGCCGGTGAGTCGGGCGAGGCTCATATAACCTCTGCCCGGTCGGTATTTTATATCTGTTTCAGACCAAAATTTAAATAAAGATAAATTGATATGTGAAATAAATTAAATTTTAATTTCACAGGGTGGTGAAAACGTTTTGTTGAAATTATGGCTAGCAAAATAAAGTTTATCTTTTCATTTTTATATTAATGAGAGCCCCCACCACCGAAGCACTGCTGGCGGTAGCTGCTCTTTTCACAGCACCGCCCATGGTGGCGACGCTAATGTCAACGCCGCGAAGCTCGACTGTGACTGGGGTTGGGCAGCTATCCCAAACGGCAGGTCGGGTATTGGCCACCGGCGCGCGTGGGGTCTTCCGAGGATGTCACCTGGTGGATGTGTTCGTGGGCAGGACGCGGACGCCGCAATGGCTGTCGGCGGCACCACCACAGCGCGGTGCTTGCTACACTCCTATTGTTTGGACGTATGCCCTTGTAAACCAGTTATACTAGTTATATATAAACTCTAGATGCTGCTTCTGACGAACTGGACAGTTTGAAACGACTATGCGCATATATTTATGTATGTTACAACAGAAAGCACTCTAAACTAGGTTTTGTGGAGGGATTTCTAGGTGACTTTAACTGGACCTCAAAGTCATTGCAAATACAAAACAAATAAGAAAAAAAAAAAACATTCGTTTTGAATGCTACGTGCACTTCTTTCGTAGTCCTTAAACCCCCATCACACTGTCTAGCCGCAGTCGGGGATAACTTTTACGTTTCTCTTCGCATCGCAAATGTAGTTTCGATTTGTGAAACCCGAGACCCACGATGTTAGACGAGAGAAATCCGACGCTCAAGCGGAGTGAGACTCTTTTTCCTAATGGGGCTGCTCTTTGATCCGCCACCCGTCCTCGTTTCTATTTTGTTTTCGCTTTTTTTTTAAGGACGCATCAGTTTACGATTTTGCCCGGGCAAAGGGGCGAGTGGGCGTCCCTATTTGTTTTGCGGGACAGCGCGGAAAGAGGGGAAGAGCTCCGCTCAGTAATGCAGTTGATTACGCAGTATCCGGGGTCCCGCCATAACTCCATTAGGGAGATATCTATGACCACACTTGCGCAAAGGGGCAGGCGAGTAAATGTCCTCATGGCAACGGCGAGTTCAGAAACATGTGCGTTTTTTTTCGGTTCTGTTTGTAGTGATGGCCACGGGTATGCGAGGCGATGTTATTTCGCACTCGAGCTGGAGCTTGGGTCAGAAAGAGTGTAATGAACTTCTTTGTCTAGCTCAGAGTTTAGCGAAATGGAATTCGCGGAATGTCGCAACGGACACCCGTAAACCGGGGAAACGCAAGCTACATCGATCGCCGGGGATGTGAGTCCTGCTGCCGAGATTGTATAGAAAGTGCTGCGGAAGGTAGCGAAAGCAGCAATTCAATCCGACAAATTCAGCAGGGCTTCTTTGTTCCGGGACTATCAGAGCTTGGTTTCAAACATATATTAAATCTCAGTGCCAGCAGAGATGTGCAGCTTTTTCTTTAACATAAGCAGTTGAGTGAAACTGCCCACAATGAAGAAAATAGGTACAAATAGGAAAAAGAAACGAAAAGAGAACAGCCTCAAATGTCCCTAAGTTCTCGTGCGTTCCTCTTCTTTGTTTCCTGTCTGACTCAGATAAAGGCCACTTTAAGAAAGATCTCAAGGGGACACTTTGCAATTCTAACATAATGTTCGTCCTAAACGTAATGCTATCATGTCTGAAGTTTAATCAAATTTGTACCGAAATTGCTTATTCCATGCTTTAGATTTTTCATACGTTTCTTAACTCTTTGGTTAAAATTTCGCAAAACTACAAAGTATATATATATATATATATATATATATATATATATATATATATATATACACGGGGTGTTTCAAAAAACGCTGGCTAAATCGCTCCTGCGAAAACTACTAATCGCAACGAAAAAAGGCTTGCGGCGTTTTGGTTCTGGGCCAGGGGCCCATTTAGGAAAATTATTAAAGTTCGGGATAATTAAGTTGTTAATCATTTTTGCGTAATTAACTTTTTTTAATATTGTGCTTAAGGGCATGGTTTCAATTAGAAAATTGTTCAGCATCATCGAAAAACACTAAGTCAACAAATTGCAGAACGGTAGAAGGCACGCGGAGCATTTTACGGCTTTCTGAAAAACCGCAGCAGAGACAGTGCAACCAGCCTCTGCTGCGTCGCGCGATGACGGCGCAGCAGAGGTTGGTTGGACTATCTCTCCAACGGGAGCGGTGCCGCCGGGGCTGAGATGCGTTCTGATAGCAAAGCGAAACTTAAAAACCCGTCGATTTTATGCGGTTTTTCAGAAAGCCGTAAAGTGCTTCGCGTGCCTTCTATCGTTCTGTAATTTGTTGATTTAATGTTTTTCGATGATGCTGAGCAATTTTCTAATTTAAACCACGCACTTAAACACAATATTAAAAAAGTTAATTACACAAAAATGATTAACAACTTAATTTTTCCGAACTTTAATAACTTTCCTAAATGGGCCCCCGGCCCAGCGCCAAAACGCCACAAGCCTTTTTCTGCTGCAATGAGTAGTCTTCGCAGGAGCGATTTGGCCTGCGTTCTCTGAAACACCCTGTATATATATGTATATATATGCGTGGCAAAGACTCGTCATAGAATGATGTAAAGCATTCTTTCAGGGGTGACACGTGAAACGTTTGATAAATAAAGTCCCATGAATGGGCAGCTTCAACACAGACCTGCACTCCAAGTCGATAAATTTACTCTTTATGCCCTGTGGTTTGCCTTCATGATCACATAATCATGCATCAAAGGTAAATTGCAAAAAAAAAAACCTATGTGAGATGATCTGCAAAAAAATAAAAAAAACTCCGAAACCAAAAATCAAATAGAAAATTGGCAGCGACATTCATCCCAAAGTTATAATGCTTGCAATGCAGCATTTAGAGAGGAATTGTTTAAATTTGCATGGAAGACATTACACTGTTCTTGGAGGGACAGCAAAACACTTTGTTAACTCCTTTCCCCGCTAAACTTAGCAGCGAAAATGATGGGGCCTCGGTGATCTGAAATAAATTTCCCCATTATCATATTTGGCGTGGAAACTGAAGATGCGTATAGGTCACCTGACGTGAGAATATGTATTGATAATTTTCTTGCTAAATTTAGCGAGAGAGTGATGGTGCATAGATCACGTGAGATCATTTTCTCCACCAAACCTAGAGAAACTAAATTGGTGTAGGCGTCCCATAATATCAGTTCGCGCGCGCCAATTATCCAAATTAGGCGGGGAAGCTGAATTGGTGTCAAGATCTTGTCACGTTCGTTCACGTGATATTAATTTTCCCGCAAAACTTAGCGAGGAAACTGAATTCGTATTAATGTCACGGGACGTAAGGTTTTTCAATAATTAGAAAATGGAGATTAAGCTGTTATACTGATTGCGTTACGTTCAAGTTTCCCGCTACATTTAGCGGAAAATTCACGGGCGAATGGAGGGACGCACAAAACTTTGGTACTCGGCTAAAAAGGGGGGGGGGGGATTTTGTGCCTTAACAATATACATCACTGGCGCTGCGAAAATAATTAGTTAAGCTATTGAAAACAGATGTTACCAAAGCGCTCTTGAGTTGATGCTCATGAAGCATACCCAGATATATGTCATCAACCATTCAAGGTTGTTGACACCACTTAGTAAGTTGTTGCAGTTTTGAAGATCCCAAAAAACAATTAACCACCAAAAAAGCTCTCGCATTTTAGATTTAACCGTTATATATAGTGAACAAACATACTTACGAATATCTATGGACTTTACAGGCCCCCACGCAAGAGTATTTACGAACTGTAGCGTTAAAAAAATCTAATTGGTACTTATTTACACACTTTTCCGGTAAATCTCTATGTAATAAAACCGACTGCCTGAAACGGCAATTCATATACTCTAACGACTTTTTGAACGAGTTGGCAGCTGAAAACATTAGTTAATTTCCAGGCAGACTTTAACCACACAGTCAGGAAGAGGGTCCTGCAATTTGCCCAAGTAACTTCGGTCACATTTACGTTGAAGTTGTAGGAGCACTGCACTACCTATTCTGGCGTCGTCACTCGCTTACAATATTTATGCCTCTTCAACAATGCCTGTAAACATCGGTACCGAATTACTCAGAGATGTAATAGTTGCCGAGGATTAATGCAACCTAAATTTAAGTAGCCGATGCTTGTGAGCAGCCTTCACATTCGGGACATCAGGAAACAATGAAAGGAGGCGGAAAGGGGTGAACAATAGGATAAGTATCTAGGTGTTAAATTTTCTCATAATTTGTCATGGAGCGCACACATCAACTTCGTCACAACAAGGCCAACCGCATGCTAGACTTTTTGAAAAGTAATTTCAGGGACTATTCCCAAACTGCGAAAGCAACTCTTTTTAAGACTAACGTTAGGCCGATACTGGAGTACGCCAGTGTCCTCTACAGAGCAGGGCTGCGAGATTTGTCACAAGAAACTACAATTACAGAGAAAGTGCTACCGCTGTTAAAAGGCAATTAGAGTGGGAGCCGCTTTCCTCCAGAAGAAGACGTCTTCGCTTGAAGTTTCTTCACGCAATTTACCATGATCAAACCGGGATTAATAAAGCAAAGTTTATTCAACCCCCCAACTTGGTATCTAGGAGATTAGATCACTCGGAAAAAATGAGGGAATGGACAGCCCGAACCAACGTTCTGAAATATTAATTTTTTCCCAACACTATTAAAGAGTGAAACGCCCTGCCAGATGACACCGTTTCTATCTTGTCGAACTCACTTTTTTTTGGCAGACTGTCACGTGACAGCTGGCAGACTAACATGACTAGGAAAATGTTTTGATCCTCACGATGCGAATTTCGAGTGATACTGTAGTATGATTAGTTGTTCCTACTTCGATTACTTTATTATTCTTTGAACGAAGTTGATAAAACTACATCTGTGTGTGTGTGTGTGTGTGTGTGTGTGTGTGTGTGTGTGTGTGTGTGTGTGTGTGTGTGTTTTATTGCTGTGTCATGCGGCAAGTGAGAGTTATTTAATTTTTCTGTTAGCGCATATTTTCCTCAGCTGATGGTTTTATCTGGCACGTACCTGGAATGCGAGTAACCGATGTTTCTTTTATCATATTCTGGGCTTGTTTTTAATTGAGTGCGTTTTTCTGTGGGCTTGCGTTTTTTCTCGTCTTTTTTGGTTCATATGCACGTGTGTATTTCTACCCTCACAACTATGTACCCCCCCCCCCCCCCCCCCGCCCTGCAATAATTCCTTCGGGCGCTGCGGGGTAACCTGAAATAAATAAATAAATAAATAAACAAATTTGAGCGAAGTTGCTAAATATTTGAAAGAAAGATGACTAAAACGGTGCCCTAATGACGGTATATAATAGCCCTCTTGGATTCTCTGACATCTATGCAATAAGCGCGCTCTATTTTCAGTCTGATCTATAATATTTTTCGGCCGAAACACTTGGTTTCGAATGCTCGCCTAATCAGACGAGCAGAAATTGAAGTGCCAGGTTTACCGCTAATTTGTATGCCTGAAATATGAAAAAAATGTGTTTTACAACTTACGTGACTGATTCACGCGTTGAACGTAGATATAGTGTCGAAGAATTTATTTAAAACAACCATGCGTCTGAATGGGCGAACATACCTTACTATTTTATATAGAACATTTTTAGAGATATAGGTAGACAGCACTTGTAGGCTACCACATTATAGCTCCTATTTTTTAGGGTGTTTTGTGGGTATTGATTTTGACTCCGGGTAACTGTGTTACTGCATTTGTCCCTTTTTCGCAACAAAGTCCGCAGAAGCTATATATCGGGATGGTTATATGCAGTTCGATTCACGCGCCGCATCTTTCCGCAACTCAGCTTTTATGTAAGTTTTTCTTTTCTTAGAAGATTTTGTGGCTTAAATAATGTCTGATCTGCAGAAGTTTTAAAATAAAGTAAGTAAGTTAAGTTGCTGATTGGTAGCGTCAAAAAGTAATTCGAGCAGAGAAGAAATTGCACGTGTCCAAGTATAATTGCATAAAATAAACTTCCGAAAAAGGGAACCAGTTGCGTATGAAGTTTATTTATGCCTTTTTATAGTAACAAGAAAGGAAAACGTGTTGTTAGCTGTTAACGATATTCCTTGAACCTAGTTTACAAAAAAAAAAAAAGAACTTTCTGGGCTGTGTTTTTACTAAATTCGTTAGTACATCGTGGAAGAAGTTGGTTTCATGAGTTCTTATCTAACATGTTTGCTCCTGCGTGCCTTTTTCTTTTGTCATGTGGCCGCTTTTAAATATGACGCGCGATAAGATTTGTATGTTTTAACGTACATTGCGGAGGTACATCTGCTTTTATATCATTTTTTTCTCTCTGGGAATTTGTTTGCATTTACTTTGTTTGCTTGTTTATTGTTTTTTTATCGAAATCTTTGTGAGATTTAAAGGTTTTTTTTGGACGTTTTTGAGTACTTGAATACTTGCTATATCCGGAGATCTGCTAGGAATGTGCAACGCAGATCCTTCGTGGGCATATAGGTAAGGAGCTTCTAGAGGTGACATGACGTTAATAGAAGTGAAGCCAGAAATATGGTGAAGCATGCTCCCAACGATAACCAAAACAGCTGTGGTTTTGGTCATTATTCGAGGCGCGTCCCTCCATCTCTATCTCAACGTGGCTATAGGCATTTTTGCTCCGGTTTCCGTCCTTGTCTCTCACCATCCGCCAAAATCTTCGCGAAAACTACTTTCCTAAATGAATGTCCCAATATGTGCCTTATCGCCAAAAAACCCAAACTCAACCATAAAAAAAAAAAGATAGCACACAATTATTTATGTACAGCACAAGAGAGAGCAAATAACTTTTATTGTATAGCTTGAAATCGGAGATTATCACGCGAACTTCAAAGCAGAAGCCGCTTTTTGTTGCGGCCTTTGGTTGAGGATGTACCTGCGTTATGGACAAGAGTTCCAAGGGCACGGGGGGGGGGGGGGGGGGGGGCGTAAGCCTTAACACAACGACAAGGCCTCTGGGGCCTGGGTCCCACATGAAAGTGTATGTGTATCGAGTCCGACTCTAGATATTTTGTACATGTCATGGTTTCTAAATTATAAACTTTGAAAACTGTACGTACCCTCTAGAATGAAAAACATACAAGTATTTTGCTGGTTTGTTCAAGTGAGCGCTGTTTAATTACGTGCACTAACCGGAGATATTTCTAGCGACGTTTTTAGCGAATACACGCCGCTATTTAAATTGGTGGTGAAACAAAAATATAAATAAAAAATGCATTACAAAATAGTTTAAAAGAGCCTGGCAGAATTAGGAAACATGCATTTCTCGGAGGCCTGTAAATAAATAAACATTAGGGGTGTGATGATTACAGCAAGTCTTTCATCCGCTAGCTTCGTATATCTCAGGTATGTTTACTACCCTCTTGCAGGATCCGCTCTTCTTTACTTATTATTTTCTAAACCTGACTGGAACACATCACTGGTAGTAGTAACAATGTACGTTAAAAAAAAAGAAAAGCAAAATAAGAACATTTATTTCGCTTCCTGAGCGAAGAGTCCTCCCTGAGGCGTCGCCTTCCAAGGTTTCTTTTCGATTAATTAAATTGCTCACGGCCGTCAGTCAGGACTGATGGAGCGTTTCCTGCGCTGGATCCTTTCCTCAAATAAAAAAAGCGAGAAGGCAATTTAGAACGAAAAAGAGAACTAAGTGGAGTTAACCGGTAATTGCTGACAGCGTGCTCCTGCCCCGCTGCAGCTGAGCTCCCGCTCTCGGAATTCGGCTGAGTGCCTCGGGCATTCTTTGTTCACAGCTTGACCCGGATTATTCTCTTTTAGTATGCATTTCTCTAATTCATTTTATTACAATGATCAACCCTTTTGCTGCCAACACAAATGTTAGTTTTAACGTATTGCTATAATTTACATTTTGATCTAATAAGGTTCGATGCACGTTTAACTGCTAGCTACTTCGTACCAAAATTAGGCTTTCACTTCTTCAGTCACAGGTAAATATTCACAAACTTACCAGCCCTTAAAATTCCCACAACACACCGATAGGGAAGGGAAAAGCACAATGCGAAGCAAGATATATTCTCCCGCATTGCTACGTCTATATAGCATCCTAAGCAGCTGACGTGTCTTAACTGCCCATCTAGGGCAGTTATGGCGTAAAAAGCGCCTAAAAGGCGTAACAGAGGCGCAAAACGAGCTTTAATATGGAATGTGCATGTGAGTTATATGGCGGTATGAACATAATATAGGAGTATAACTTTTTCACTATAAATTATTGATAAACTGTAATTATTACTTAACGTTTCAATTTTGTGTTATCTGGGTCATGATCCAATGGCAGTATTGATGACAGTTATAATTAGAGGCTAATCCACCTTAAACAATTTTCAGATTGCGAACGTGCTTCGAGATATCCATCGACCAGTTTTTTGCGTTTGTGTAAAAATATATAAACATTTGAGAATCATTATGAAGGTTTTGCTGCAGCGTATTTTCGGTGTTAAGATGTATGAAATGGTTATAACTTAAGTGGAGAAATTATGTGACGCGGCATTTGGCTCAAATATTTTTTTTATACATACTGCCAGCCGTGGCAGATATCAAAGAGGGAAGTAATTTATATGCACTGATTATTTACCCTATCTTTTTTGAACGAATTCACATGGGTACAGTTGACCACACATCAAGGGAGTTTGGTCAAAACATCTATACATCTCACGAAAAAGAAAAGTGTTTGAAGTGATCTTTTGTGTACCAAAATGGCTTGACATGGTGATTGTGTTGTGCTTTCCCGGGTATAGCTCCAGATATAGAAATATATTGAGAGCAATCTATCCAGTGGTGCCAATAGATTATTTTAAAGAAGAGTTTCATTCTACTCATTTCCATTTTGAATTTTATGCTGGTTAAATTGGCTCGGGCCTTGAGTTCGGAGACAGAATATGTTGATCTATGACTATCATAAATAAATCGAACGAGTTTGTTTTGAATTCTCTCAGGATTGTGGATGTTTTGATTTAGCTGTTTTGATAAACAGTTAAATAAACCTCTAAACCTGCATGTTCCAACTTTCTTCGAATTATCCACAGTTTCAGAAACGCTTTCTTAGATACCCGCTGAACATGGAAGTTCCAGCTTAAGCCTGATGTGAGGCGGACTACGAAGTACTTATACTCGGTTACTTTATTAGGTGGAACACTTTCAATACTATTTTTATATTGAAATATATCTGCCACCAATCAAGCCACGCCGCTATTTTACGCAAATGTCTTTACAGTCATTGCTGGTCATCTAGTGAAGACATAGTACAATAAATTTCTGTGTCATCCGCGAAGTGTTTCAACGTTATCGCAGAATCGAAGCCGTCACCAATGTCGCTGATTTACAAAATGAAAAGGGGCCCAAGCACTGAGCCCTGCGGAACAGCATATGTTAGTGGCAATGGACCAGCTCTTACTTCCTTTAAAGAAACAAACTATTCTCGCTCTGATAAATCTGCTTCTAACCAATTTATAATCTCATTGTTCTTCAAAATATGACTTGGCTTGTATAATAATTTCAGATGTTAAACTCGATCGAAAGCCCTTGTGAAATCTCATAACACGACATCCGTCTGCCCTCCCTTATCTGTGTTAATGCTAAGGTCATGGAAGACTTCTATAAGCTGAGCCTCGTTTCCGCAGGTCGCCTTCTGATGACCCAATTTATTTTAATGAAGATGACGCGTGTTGAACCTTTGCTGAACGGCTGGGAGCTGTGGACTTCTTTATCAAGAATCGGTGTGAACTGGTTCGCGCATGGTGGAACCGGTAACCAAACCGTTATTTCAAAAGCCCCACTGAACCAGAACTGAACCGGAACAAAATGAAAGCAACCCGAACCCGAACCGAACCGGAGTAATGACCGTTTCGAACGCTGCTTTTAACCCAGCCGACCTTCTAGTCCCTGAGTGGAACACGAATAAAAAATTGGATTGCGTATGTAAAGAAATCTCAAGAATCGTAGAGTGGGCACGGAAGCAGCCTAAGAATACCTTCGTCTAGCCATGCTGCGTGCATCTTTGTGCGGATTGCGGCATGGTCCGCTCGTCTTGCCTGATCAACTATTGTCACCAGTCATCGCCACGCGTGCACCGATCGTCAGGCAGTTGTACGTCATTCCGGAAGAAATCGGTGGGCGTTTCGGCGGTCCCGCCGATTGGACGCAGGGGATCTTCACCACACCGTTCGAGAAGGCAACAGGATCAACATCGCCATCGTCATCCGTCTGTGGCCTGGCTTTAAAACCAGGGAGTGACTGCCTTTTCTTCAGTGGGCACGGAAGTAGCCTAAAAATGCCTTCGTCTAACCATGCTGCGAGCATCTTTGTGCAGGTTGGTGATGGTTCATCCTTATACGCAAAAAGATGTAACAATATTTTTCTTTCGACGCTTCCGTGCCCAACCGTTATTTCGGATTTACTTGTTGAGTGTGTTGATGTTTTGGGGCACTGCTGTTACTGTCAGGGGACATAAAGACCGACCCTGGCCCCATCTCTGATGCCCAGTCCAAACAGTCTGCGGAGATGTTTCAGCTTTTCAAAGTCTCAATACGCGATCTCTGAAATCTGAGGAAGGGGAAAACGACCTAATCAAAACAGTGAACGAAACAAAACAAACTCAGCAAAATATTGAAACGAACATTAACACAATGGGCAATCGACTTGCACTAGTTGAAACCAAGGTTTCCATGCTTGAGGTGGCTAACCACGAGCAGCAAGTGTCTCGCGACCTTACTGATGCTTTGCGGAACGACAACGCACATTTACATAGTCGGCTGAATGAGTTAGAAGATCGTTCACGGAGAGATATTTTAATTATCTACGGTATTCCTGATGTCTCTTCTGAAACGTGGGAGGAAAGCGAAAAGAAAGTGCTCGAACTGGTCTCTAATTCTCTGCAGCTTCAAGCACCCCGGAGTGCATTGAACGCGCACATCGCATCGGCTCTTTTAGTGCTACCAAATGTCAGCCCGTCCTGATAAAACTTTCGTCATCAAAAGTCAAAGATTAGAGATATACTATTCACGGCTGAAGTTAAAAGGGAGCCAAACGTACATCAGCGAAGGTTTCCCACCGGCAACGCGCCTCGCAAGAAGGAAACTGGCCGATTTCGGAAAAACTACAAATAGCATTTATCAATTACGGTACAACAAACTGTACGTCATTAAAAGGTGATATATGTACAACGCAACAACTGATACTGTATTTGAGCTTAGTAGCGGCTCCGATGTGCGCGTGGCTGAGGGCAATGTTGAATCTCTTTCTAATCAACAGCAAACACCATTATCATTCTATTAAGTCGTGAGGGGTGAGGGTTGTTATGATAATGGACGACACGTGTCCCTACTTTTTACTAATATTAGAAGTGTTTTACGTCACAAGGATGACTTCAGTTTTTTAATTGATTCTTCTGTTACTGATATTGTTGTCTTAACAGAAACGTGGTTACCTTCGAGCGTTAGAAATTCTGAAATTTTTTGTTGTGAAAAGCGGCTTAATTTTAATCGTTGCGATAGGGGCGAAGATCAAGTGGTGGTGAAATGATAGCTGTAGCAAATCATATAGAATCATTTTGTGTGCGTTTGAGTAGTGACTTAAAAATAGTTTGGGTTGCTTTGCATTTGAACCACCATAATATTGTTCTGGGCGTATGTTATCGTGCACCGTCTTGTAACTCTTCTTTCGTTGCGAATCTTCATGACGCCATCAACTCCTTGCTAGTGCGGTTTCCATCTTCTCCAATTATCCTTCTTGGCGATTTTAACTATCCTAATATAGTATGGACAGACATTAATACCCACAGTCAACCATTCTCGTCAGACGCGCTTGAGTTTATAGACTTGTGCAGCGACTTCAGTTTCACTCAGTTGGTCGCAGTTCCCACGAGAGTCACTACAACCTCCGCTAACATTAGATTTAATCCTCGCAACGTCACCTGCTTTAACCTCTTCAATCAGCTACATGCAGGGTCTCAGTGACCATTCCTTAATACATTTCTTTAACGATGTGCCTATTAGAAACTCACCAAAGTATACTAAAAAAATACGTGATTATGCTAAAGGTAATTTTGAGGCAATAAACAGTGAACTTTGCATTTTTCTTGACGACATTTTACAACAGTTTGCAGGTCGCTTTATCCATGAAAAGTTGGACTTATTTAAAAACCAGGTGTCATATCTCACAAATGTATATACACCATTACGTAACACTCGGTGTTCCCCGACTCTCCCTGGTATAACGCCACAGTAAAAAGGCTTTCCAACAAAAAGAAGCGTAAATTTCGAGTAGCGAAATCTACAAACCTTCCTGAAAAATGGGATGATTACCATATTACTTACCAAATTTACGCAACTGCTATTCAAGATGCCAAAGCTACTTTTTTTTCCGTAACTCTACCATCACTTCTAACAAACAACCCGAAACAGTTTTGGAAAGTAGTTACTAATGAAGAAAAGGCCCATTTAGCCTTGTTTACTCCTTCTGGTGACCCTGTTCTTGTTAGTGAAAGTGCATTTATTTTGAATTCCACATTTGTCGCGTCATTTTCAGACGTTTTATCAACAACTTTACTTTCATTACTACAATATGACTATTTACTAATGAACCCTATTTTTATTGATGTTAGTGGCATTGTTTCTGCGATTGATAACCTAAAAGTATCTTGCTCATCTCAGGTAGACGCTATTAATTCTAAATTTCTGAAATATACTAAGGAATATTCTTCAATAATACTGGCTAAAATATTTCAGCAAATTGTTGAACAAGGATGTTTACCCGACGACTGGAAGGTGGGGAAAATAGTACCGACACATAAAGCTGACGATAAACACTGTCCTCTTAACTATGGTCCCATATCCTTAACAAGTATCTCATGCAAAATTCTCGAGCATATAATTTATTCACAACTTGTAAAATTTCTGGAATCAAATAGCTTTTTTTCAGCCGCACAACACGGTTTCCGTAAATTTCTTTCGTGTGAAACGCAGTTACTAACGTTCAGTCATGACCTTCACCTTATTCTTGATCGTAGTTCACGTGCTGATTGTATATTTTTGAACTTCGCCAAAGCATTCGATGAAGTATCGCATAAACTACTACTTCATAAGTTAAGTACCTTTAACATTGATCCTTCATTACTTTCATGGATTCGCGTTTTCTTAAATAATCGCTCCCAATTTGTATTTGTAAACGACTGTTCCTCCCATTTAGTACCTGTAACATCCGGAGTCCCGCAAGGATCTATAGAGGCCGTCTTCTTTTTCTGATATTTATCAACGACTTACCCTCCTGTGTCAGATCTTCAATTAGTTTGTTCGCCGATGACTGTGTTTTATATCGTAAAGTCACTAATGACCGTGATGTTTCTTGTCTTCAATCTGATCTTAACCGTATATCTGAATGGTGTAACCAGGGGAATATGAAGCTTAACACTAACAACTGTAAAGTAATGAGGGTCTCCCGAATGACTGCTAATGTCTCATGCCTTTATCATACTTCTCTACAACAAGTGTCATCTTACAAATATTTGGGCGTTAATATTTCATCTAACTTATCTTGGAAACTCATATTCAGTAAATAAGGAATAATGCTAATCGTTCGTTAGGATTCATTAAACGAAACTTATCATCAGTTCTCTTATCTCTCAAGCTGCTTCTTTACAAAACGCTCGTGCGCTCTAAGCTGGAATATGCCTCTTCAATTTGGGAACCTTGTCACTAACGTATTGATATCGGCTCTTGAAGCAATTCAGAGCAGATCTGTTCGTTTCATCCTTACTAATTATTACCGCACTGCCAGTGTAACATGAATGAAACTAAGCTTGAACCTACCTAACCTTGCATTATGAAGAAATCTTAACAGTTTGTCTGGTCCACAAAATTTATTACCATAATTCTCTGCTACGTGACAAGTTACTAATACCCCCCTTTTACATCTCGTTACGTCTCAATCATCCATAGAAGATGGGCATTCCTCAATGTAACACTACAACTTTTTATATTTCATTTATACCTCAGACCACGGTCTTATGGAACCACCTTCCAGCGTCTGTGGCATCCATATCCGTTTCATCGCTTTTAAACAATGCCTTAACAGTGTTAACTCTTGGCATCTCATTATTACGTTTTTTTTTCCTTCTTACGATTGTTGCTTGTTTGCTTTTGACATCTCCTTGTAACCCACTCCCCTCTGCAATGCCCTCGGGCCCTGAGGGTATTTGAAATTAATAAATAAATAAATAAATAAATAAATATGTGAACAGTCCCTTTTGTTTGCGCCGTATACCGATCGCGCTTTTTCAGCAGTTTTCTGTTCTTGCCGCAGTGCGTTGAGATTTGGGGCAGGCATATCCGGCGTCGCTTCTATCAACGGGTTAGCGGTGCTCTTGGGCACGTATTCGAAGCAGAGAGCAAGGGAGGTTCCTCTTGTGCCACGCCAAAACTTGACATTTTTAAGGCGTTATCAGGCATAAAACAGCGTAAACAAGTATATGTGGAGAGTATACGGTTCGTTTGCGAAGAATATGGGTGGTTTTAAGTTTTGGCGCCTGTTATTTTGAACTATTAAGCATTATACGCTTGATCACCCGATTGATGCCTGCAGTGACACCAAGTGCCACAAAGCGCTTAGTGCAACCACCGTTTTGCTTAGTAGAATGAGCGCTTTGAAAAATCATCTGCATACTTTTGCAGACGTCTCCACGTTTGATAACGCCTCAGCTTTATGCGGTTTTTTGTGTTTTTTTTCAGTAACACAATGTGAGTGTCAATGAAAATTATTTTACGTTTCGGAATTAGGGAAATGTAATGGTGGAGTTCAGTCATTCCAGGAGTGGGAATAGGCCCATTGTCTTCATTGCGAGGTGTTGAATTGGAATAAAATGGGGGTGCCGATTCCGCAACACTGCACTGCACTAGGGAGTTTTCGAATACTGTACGCAATAGTAGCGCCGAGAAAGGTTCGCGCGTCGCAATCAAGTTGCCGCTGATCGTTGCCCACCTTACTGGGTTTTCCGAACCGAGTGCAATGCCGTCCCGTATAGAAGATCGCAGTCGCCGTCGCCTCACGACGCCGCCAAAGCGGCAGCAGCCTCGATACTGGTTGCCGCCATGTTTTAACTGTGCTCGTCTTGGCTTTAGCCAACTTCTCATCACAAATTCTCCTTGAAGAAGCGCAGACTCTTTGCGTACGCACGCTATTTCCGTGAAATATCCTACGCTAAAATAGCGCACCCAAAGCGATAAACAGGGTTAGCGTTCGGTGCATGCGCAGTGGGGACGACACTATTATTGGCGCATACAAAGCTTTAGCGTCCGCTATTCTAAAACTCCCTAGTAAGTAAAGCACCATCGTACGTGCTTTGCTTCGTGTAATTACAAGTGAGCATTTTGTTCCCGACGCTTTGGTGTATTCTGTTTTTGTTCTGGAAGGCATAAAAGAGCACCTCCCTCCCCTGTACGAGCTCTTGACATTGACGTCATTTTGCTTACGGCGATTTCTTTGTATTTTTACGGTGAGCGCGTGCTCTAGGCATCTTGTTCTACTAAGAATTGCATCACCCTCAACAAAAAGACGTCGAGACACCCTGTCGTGCATATGCTGGTGGTGGAAGCGAGTCTTTATTTACGAAGTGACTTCTATGTATACTCTCCCAATCTTGATACCAGCAATTCGTGCTGGTGGACGCGTGCGCACTGCCAGAAGTGCCAGGATTGAATTCCAGGCACGGGCCGGCGGAGTCTCAATCTCTCATTTTAATTTTTTGGAAAACCTGCACATGAGGCCTAGGCAGGGCACTTAGTGCGACATTCGGGAATTCTGTCTTGAGAACGTGCACCATATCTGATGCACACTACACAACTACTGTGAGAGGCCCTCGGAGATTAAAAAGAGTTGCATGGTATTTGACGAGGCCTCCAATCCCATTCCAGGCGTTGTTGCCACGCCCAGTAGCGAAAAATAGCCATTGAACCGACAGGTACTTGATTTTCGTGAGCTCATAAAGTTGATCCTGGTCCTTAAAATGACTTGACGCAACGTCACTGACGTAGATCAAATGCACGTACAGCGGGGCAACGTCCTCGAGCCAAAGACGACAAGCGAAATAAGACACTTAAGACAAAGGGACGACGGATGCTTGGAGGGAACGAGGATTTTGGGACGGCACAGTAACAGGTTTTGCAGAAAACTTATAGAATTATTCGGCAAGAATTCAGTTAATAATAATATTTCGGCGCCTTCAATAATTTAAACTAAGCATGAGATACAATTCCTTCTTCCGGAATCGGTATAATTGAATTTCATCTTCTATCCGGCAATGTAATTTTTAGGTCACTCTTATTTGATCCCCGTTTATTCTGCGTTTTATGTATCGCGTTTTTCTTCTTTTTCTTCCTTCTGGGAAGGAGTTGGTCCAAAAATACTCCGCTAGGAGATTCAATGTATGTGTGTTGTTCCGAGTTGAAATAAGAAGTGTCCGTCGCCCTTTGTCTAAAATGCTTTATTCTTTCTGTCGTCTTTGTCCAAAAACAAATACGCTCCTAAGTTTATACTTTTTTCTAAGGCCACTCGTGAATTTTCGCAACGATGTAGCAGGCATGGACGGAATCATGGTTGGTTTTACCGCTGATTAGAGCGCAGCTACGTGTTCCTTTTCTGGTTGTCACCACACATGTGCACACATGTGAAGGTCAAAACATGCGTCTTCTGTAGTGATGTGACTGACTTCTTCAGACAGTTGAACTGTCCGGTTTCCTGCGAAATCAAAATGAAGCCCGACATCACTTTTTTCTAAATATTGTTTTGCTTCACTTATTCGCTTTGCCCTGCTCGCGTCGAATATATTCATGATGCATCCATTTTCTGAGGCACTCTCCAAGGTATTTCACAAACTTAACAGGATTCACTTATTTTCTTATCAGCTCTCCTTTCTCCCAGGCTGCGTACGACGATTCATTATCATCTGGGACACCTAGACCAGGCGCAGTAAGAGTTTCAGCCGTTGGGCATGAGCTGCACTGGCCTAGGAAACACTTCGTAGATGAAGGGTGGCATATAGTCAGTTCGCGACGGTCTCCAGCACTTCTTTTTTTTTTACAGCGGCTCTGTCTAAGGCACAAACACTATGCATTATGTTAGCGCTGTACGTGCACACTCATACTTCGTGCAATAGTGTGTACTCCATCCACTTTCGCCTCAATAAGTAGAACTTGGTGAGCAGTATCAGACGTATCATGATGTTTTTGAAATTACATTATTGTTCTCATGTATTACCTTCCCTCCAATATTAATTTTGCAAACGCCTTGCTTTGTTCTATGCGTCACCATGCTTAACTGTACCTTATCATGCAAAGACGTAACTAATAAAATACGATAGTTACTATAGCTTCCTAATGTTCATTAGAATGTAAATTTATATCGCTGTCCATACATCCCGATCACGTATGCCAGCTGGACAGCGAAACGGCGGGACCAACTTAGCGTAATCGAAGCATCTATGCAATTTCACGCTCCAAAGATGCGCCAAACCTCAAGCAGACGACGATAGATGCCATTGGCGCCTAAAGGCCCCTCACTCAAAGGCATTACGAGGAACTAATCGCGAATTTCGTAATTAATTTAGTGCGATCGTTGTCAGTGGTTGAAGAGATGACTTCTTTGAAATGGTCAAATGCTTAGCACCAAGCTGAACGCCTGTCACCAGAATAATGCTCGTAACGCGACTGGATGCTAGGTACACCAAAACAAAGGAGAAGCTGCTAAAGAGTTCAGCAAAGCAAAGTTCGTTGCAGCGACCGCAGATTGCTGAAAGACTTTCAACCGGTAAAAGTTATACTGCTGCCTTAGTAGCATCAATGCTTTTATGACAAACATGTAGCTCCCCAATACCTTCCTGGGAGTAACCGCGCTGTGGTTGGACGCCGAAACGCGGGAGCGAAAGGTTGCAGCTTTGTGCTGTCGCCGCGTGAGTGGCAGTATAACGTACAGTACGATTGCTGAGGAGCCTGAGAACGTCTTTGTGGAGTTCAGAATCCAGCACAAGGATACCAGAGTCGCGACAGATAACGGCTCAAACTTCGTAAAGGCCTTCCGGTTAGTGTCCTCAACGACGTTGGCCACTTTTTAAATGCATTCTAAAATGTTATGAGCGACGCTCCTAACTTGGGGCATGATACGCTGCGCTTAGAATCTTTGGCGAGAAAGACAACGATTGCGAGGAAACGCAGCCGGTTGATTTATCCTCTGTGCTCGAAGATGAAGAGCCGTTCCGTCTTCCTTCTCAATAAAGATGCGCAGCTCACACTTTATATCTGCTAGCCACCGCTGACGCGAAAAGGGCTGAGAACGACGCAACGTACTCGCAACGTTCGGCATGTGCCAGGCTCTGTGGGCACGACAGAATCAGTCAACTCTCGCAGCGGACGAGATTCACTCCCTGTGTGGAAGGTACTTTTTAACAAAAAATATATTGCTCTGCCGATTCATCACGGCGCTTAGTTCAGGAATTGTTTTCTATTTACTGGTGAACATAATTATACACGAATTTTGGCCGTTTAGGTACCTGGTTGTCGCAAACGCCACACGGTGGAATTTACACTTTAACGCCATGCAGTGCATTAAAGGTCTGCTAGAAGACAAATTTGACAGCCGGGAAGAATATTGACAGAGACAAAAACCTCCAGTCAAGCGGCGCATCAGGGATGTGCAGTTCGTCAAGGAATGCTGCGAGGTGGGAGGCTCTGTGCATTTGGTTCTGTTGGCAGCACCAATAGTTTATATTTTTTTATATTCTGGTTTACACATCACTCTCTCTTTTTCGGTGATTAAACCCCTCCCAAAGGCCCTGGATATCATCAAGGCTGACAAGAATATGTTGCTCAGATACTCGCTCCCCACCATCACAGCGCTGAAGCACAAGCTCGCGTCCTTATCTGCAATTCATATCTGTGAGCCGCTTAGACTTGCTGCGATCGCTGGCCTTGAGAAAAGCTAAAGTTGCGTTTTATTATCCGTAAATTTTTGCTTTAACACATTATAGTGGCCAGAAAACGATAATTCCTATTTTGAAATACTTCGTTTTCTGCAGGTTTGGCAACGTGATGAAAGAAAAGACCGTGCTTGTCAGCGCTGTTCTCGTGCCTCGGTTCAAGCTGCGTGTGCCGGACGGTCAACGGGATGCAGTGGTCCAGCTAATGAAGGACAAAATCGCTAGATTGCCGCAGTCGTCTACCCTTACAATAAAAAAAAACAAAAAAAACGTGATCTTCCGCGGAGCATGATAATTTTTTTTTAGGGTCGGTGGCTACGGGCTCTCAAAGTGAGGATGGACAGGAGTTGTCATGATAACTGCAGTCTAACGACAGAAACAAAGAAGTGGCTGAGATTATCAAGTACCCCACTCTTCATGAACTATTCCTTCGGCACAACGTCGCGGTGCCTTCGAGCGCGTCCGTCAAAAGGCTATTGAGCATTGGCAGACATGTGTTTAAAAAACAGTGGCAGACTATCGGCCACGAATTTCGAAAAGCAGCTGTTCCTGCGAGGGAACAAAGCCTTTAGGGAATGGCTTTTTGATTTTCATTTTCGCAAGTGAATAAAGGTTGATTGAATTACGTTTTTATTTTTGTTTCATTCATAGTTACTCAAGCCTGAGTGGCAGCCAAAGTCTAGCTAAGAGATTTCCAGGAAATTCCATAGTAGCTAAGAGGAAGAATTTTTTCTGACTTCGGTTATACTTGACGATGAATTGCAGAGAGAACTGTAACAATAATAATACTACTAATAATTATAATAATTATAATATAATAATAATATAATAATAATATTTATTCATGAGAGAAGAATTACCAAGTTCAGCTTCGGACCTGGTCAAAACCGGCAAGGGCTTGTGGGACCAGATCCAGCAAGAGAAGAATCAAAGGGCGAGCTCGCGTATAGTCACAGAGTATGTAAAAATAAAAGAAGAGAAGAAAACACACAAAAAATTGTCATTGCTCCCGCAGGACGGACAACGGAGTTAGCCGCGGGGCCAGCAGATCAGTCGGAGCACTAAATAAAAGAAACGGCACTCATCAGCGCGCACACACACACACACGCACGCTTGTACGTACGTATTGAAGAAAGGCGAAGCAGAACGTCAGGACGAGCAGACCAAGACTGTAGTTACAAATAGTGTAGGGCACTAATAAGAAAAAGAGCACCAACGCAAAAAAAAAAAAAAAATCACTGGGCAAACTCGCAGAGTTCTTAGGGCCTCACGATGATGCAGATAAAACAACAATCTACTTCAGGACACAATTGAGAAATGAAAAGGAAAATAATATCGCAAAAAGAATAGTCAACGTTTCACCGATATCATAAAAAGCTCACAGTCACTGTCGCGATACGTAAGAAAATGTTGTTTTTAGAGTTTTCTTTACTTTCTTGTTTGAGGTAATGGAAAATATTGAGTCTGCTAAATCATTGAACACTTTTGTCACATAAAAAGCGCGCGTACTTTCACGATATCGCGTTCTCCCTCGTGGTATGTCGAAACGAGAGGTAGCCCTAAGTTCACGCTACGAATCTGATGTGACCTTAAATTCGCTCTCCCAGAAGTGGCGCCAGATCACCGTTTGGAAAAAGAGGGAGTGGAATGAGGGCAGTTCAAGCGAACCAAACAAGTTAGCGCTTGACGAAAATGGTGTGTTATACGTGACGTTCTTGAGGATTGCGCTTAGAATTCGGTCAATTCTGGAATGCCAGAAGAGTGGACAGTTAAAACAAATTGTGATCCCGTACCTTAGTATACCGCAGGCTAGAGCGTGCACAACCCTTTTCCTGATGGAGAAAGGTAGGAATCTTTTTATGTTGTATAGCATACAAGACACTGACCTCAGCCGTTGACAAAGATGCATCATATGAGTAGTCCAAGAAAGATCGCAATCAATGTAAATGCCTAGGTATTTGATAACAATAATAATATTAAAACTAATAATAATATTAATAAATTTATTCAACAGGAAACCAGTAACACAATACAAATACGGGTCTTTTAAAGACATAGGAGGCTTGTGGGACATGACCCGGCAAGTCGAGCGACGAAACAATGAGCGTTTTGTAAAAGAAAAGCACAGAACAAAACAAAAGTCACAGGATGCTGGAAACACTGGAGCTTCAGCAACGTTATACGGATAAATTATTTAACATGTTTTTTAATTGTTTCTTCGTGCTGGCTTTGATGACGTGCTCTGGAAGGTTGTTGAGGATGAAAGGCACATAATATGATCTAACTCTTTTTCCGTAACGCGCAGTACAACGAGGGGTTATAAAACGCGATATGTGGCGAAGGTTCCTGTGGCCTACAAAAGGAGCCTTGAAATCGTTACTCCAGATGTGGCGGAGTACCACACACTGCACAAAAAGGGAAGAGAAGTTCGATATCCGCAGAGATTGAAACACCATCAAACCGGAAGAAAAATCCAGATGATACCCGACGCTCTTCAAAAGGGCCCTCAAAATGCGGACAATTTTTGTTTGCCACAACTCCGAACAGTTACCAAATAACGTGATACCATACCATAGTATATTCTAACCAAGGGCATGCGCGACGGATTTCCTTACAAAAAACGGGATAAACACTCTGTGACTAAAAAGTAAACAGCTTATGCAACGAAGTTTACCACAAGTGTACGACAGGGGAGAATTCCACGACATATCTGAATAAAATAAAATACCCAAATACTTCACCTGATTTACATACTCCAGTGGGAAACAGTGGCAGTCAGGACACCTTGAGGTGTGCAAAGTCACTGGACAATCAAGGACGACATTTTTTTAGGGGATTTCTAAAACAGACTAATTTTGTTTTCGATGAGTTGATTGTGATAGTAATAGTAATATTAATAATCAATCAATCAATGTTTATTAAAGTGTCCAGAAACAACCAATGGGTCTTAGTGCTGGCACACTAAAAAAAAAGCAAAAACACACACATACAAACACGCATACACACCACTGCATAAGGAGAACGTAGTTCACCAGTCTGAGAATAAAAATATTAACAAGTATGAAAAACACTCAAATCAACAAGGTAAATCAAAAGCGCAAAACAGAGACATCACCAGGTGTGAGAGCAAAAAGTAAATACTACATAAACGCTTCAACTGATCAGCCCTTTTCCTGCAAGAGGAAGATTCGAACAGCATTTCCGAACTTGCTCTCGCATGAGTTAAAAATATCAATTGAGTCAGAGTGGCGATTATAACACTCAGCCGACCTTTGGATCGGGTTTAAGTGGCTAAAATCTCGACCTATATAAAAAAGATGATTGTAGCCGTGTAGGCACACGTGGAACTCTAAGGCTCACTTCAGACGGAAGGCTGGGAGAGTTAATCGAGCCGTGCAGGATCTTAAACAAAAACAACAAATCTGCCTTCACCCGACGCTGGTGCAGGGTCACCAAGCTAACGAGTTGCGACTTACACCCACCGTTCAGACAAGGATCACCTTTCTCAAGGTAACAATATTTAACGATAAAAATTAATTTGTTTTGGACTCGTTCGACAGACAAACTGTTACTTTTCGAAATGCCGTTCCAAACAACCGAGGCGTACTCTAGCTGGGATCTAACTAAGGAACAACACTGCGTAAAAAAATCGGACGGGCTTTTGAATTCCTTCGTTATGCGAGACACGGCGCCTTACATGCGCAAGCCCGATTGAACCACTCTGGTAACGTGAGTGTCAAACCTCAGGGTTGAATCAAAGACAACTCCAAGGTCCCTTAGTTCACTTACACGTGACAGCAGTTTGCCATGATAACTATATGGAAAAAAATATATTATGGGTCTTCCGAGAATATGTCATTACTTTTGCTTTAGAAGGATTTAGACGGAGGTCATTGTCTAAACACCAACGACCGAAGGAATATGCGTCATTCTGAAGCGCGATGCAGTCCTCTAAGGTCGATAATTTTTTGTAAAGCTTTATATCATCAGCGTACTGCAGAAATGAAGAAATTAATATAACTCAAGAGACATCATTTACAAAAATATTAAAAGGGAGGGGGACCAAGACTGATCCCCGAGGCACTCCAGAGCTTGCGTTGTACAAGGACGCGGTAGTATTGTTGACGAGGTCGTAGGCTTGCCTATCAGACAAATAGCTTTTTAACAAATTGTATACCGAACCACATACTACGTACGAGGAAAGCTTGTATAAGAGGATGCCGTGGTTGACTACGTCGAATGCCTTACTCAGGTCGAAATAAAAAAAAAAACTTCAAGCTGACCTCTATTACAAACTACTTCAGAGACAGCAGACGTAAAAGATAAAGAGATTGGTGGATGTCGATCTGCCGGACATGAAGCCATGCTGATTTGGAATTACTATACTACGAAACTTGAAGGAGAGGAATGGATGGATTACCATTTCAAAGTGTCTGGAAAATGCAGAGAGAAGAGAAATCGGTCTGTAATTAAGAACATCACCACTATTTCCAGATTTCAGGACCGGAACAACCACTGCCAGTTTCCAGCCGTCAGGGAATATTCCTGACGTTAAGGAGTTATTGAAAATCGTGCACAGTATAGGCGTAAGTAATTCATGATTACCCTTGACAATTGCAGCGGGTATCCCGTCATGTCCTGCAGACAATGTGGGTTTCATTTTCTTAATGCATAGCCTAACACATTCCGCATTGACAACTACAGAACCTAGTGAGTCATTAAGTACGTCCGAGTGAGGCAATATAGTTGAGGAGCAGTTATTATTATTATTGTACACTGACGCAAAGTGATCCGCAAATAGCTTAGACATGCCCTTTGCACTGTCGCTATGCTGATTCAAGACGATTTCGGACTCAATATTCTTCCCCAAGCGCGATATAGCGTACCTCTAAAATTTCTTGGGATTTTGTAACAAGATCTGATTCTACCGAGTCACGATGCGCCTGGCGATCACGGTTTAAAATTTTCTTACATCGCTTTCTGCAAATTTTAATTTCAACTTCCCACTTTGGAAGACCAATTTTCTTAAACCTCCTGTGCAAAAAATCTTTCCGTTTTAAAAGCGTTCTGAGTTCACGAGAGAACCAGATAGGCAAACGATATTTTTTAGACGTTTTAAGAGGCATATATATGTCCATGGCCTCCTGAACAACAGTTGTGTGGAGATATACTTGGCCGTTGACATCAGAGGACTCCAAGATAGAAGCCCAGTCAACACCCAAAAGAGGATGATAGATTCCAGTGTACTCCCCCGCTGAATATTTATACGATGTGTGAGAGGAAGGACCATTAGAGGAACTGAGGACCGGAGGATCGAAAACAGAAAGAATTACATCAAGAGCAGGATTATATCTATCCTCAGGAACCATAGAAAGTTAACTTCGAGCCACACGCATACCGTCCGTGTTTGAAAATCATAAATCTAAAGCATTACCTTGTTCGTTTAGAATGTTATTGTGCTGTCTAAGATCTAAAAAGGAAGTAAAGTTGAGGAGATAGTTTCACTTTTGTTTCCAATAAAATTTGCCAGTAAGGACATTCAACTGTGTCCATTAATACCTGGAGCGTTAAAATCCCCCAAGATTAAGATATTGCTCCCCTGTGAATTATTGATTGTATTTTAAATGCCAGCGAGACATCTTTGGACATCATCTGGTGTCGTCTGAGGAGGAAGGTAAAACATACCTAATAAAATACGTTCTTTCTTAGAACACTGAATTTCCACCCACAGAGACTCGATTAATCTTTCCAAATCCTCACGTCTTCGTGAACTGTATTGTTTGTTAACCGCGACCAATACACCGTCTCCTACTCGGCCCGGGAAGAGAAATCACGATCGTGACGGTAGACATAAAAACCAGGCGGAACGTAGTCGGAGGAAATAACACTAGGACATAACCAACGAACAATTGAGTAATTAGAAAGAGTAATGTTGGCAAAGAAACATTCAGCTTTCGTCCGCAGGCCACGGACATTCTGGTAAAACAAATCGACGTTACTCATCTTTGTACTTAGTGTTGGGCTTGTGGGCTTCTTCAGACGAGTGAGGGAGTTCTTGACGAAGAGCGCCTATGAAAGGTTTAAAAAGACAATCCTTCGGCCACAAAGCAGGGTCAGAGAGTTTCTCGAAGTCTTCGGCAGCTATAGAGACGTGAAAGGAGGCGTATGTATTGTGGCGAGTCTTCAGTCGGTGGCAATTCAAGCTTTCCACAGCGAGCGAACACAGATGCCCCACGATGTCATTAGAGGTGGTGACCGGATCCAGCTTGGTTACAAACAATGCCCTCCGGTGAGAAGATTAGGGGGGCAACTCTCAGCTTGCACGCCACGGACGCTCCGGCTTGCGCAGGGATTCGAGTCTTCGGGCTGATCAGATTGTGCTTAACAGGCAGTGGATCATCTTCCGACACCAGGCTCAGCAGCTCAGAGACCGGTGTCTGAGGGCTCATGGCTACGGCTTACCAGGCAGCGCATCATCTTTCGTCGTCCCGTTCACTAGTGCAACTGCACACTTTGCAGAGAAACCCGAGGCAGGAGGGAAGCGCAGGGCCGCAGCAATTGTTTTTCCTCCACAGGGCCCTGCCTGACCTTCAGCATCAATTCTTGCACGCTTGCGAAGCACGTCGCGTAAGCTGCGAACTTCTGCCCGCAGGCAGGCGATGGAGCCTGTCTGGAGTTCCGCCTGCTGTTTCTGCTCACGACGGAGACGGGCGTTGTCTTCACCGAGGGAAGCAACCTCCTCGGTGAGGAAAGAAATTCCTTCAGGATACCCACCTGTAACTCTAGCGAACAATAAAGGTTTTCCAATCCAAATCCAGCGCGTCGAGGAGAAGAGACCGCAAGGGCTGAAGGCTGGCGTCCCCACGTGAGTCGAGGCCATCGGGAGAGGAGGCACGCAGCGTCACCGAACGAGTAGGGGAGGCCGATGGCGGAGGAGAGCGGGCGAACTGGTCGTCGGGGTCACTGGAGACCACGCCGCTGACGTTAGTCCTAGCTCCACCGTTGATCTTGGCACATTTTGGTTCTTGGCAGACAAATGAGCTCACCTCACGCTGAAAAAATGTGCGTTCGGTCTCCGGAAAGTATACGCACTTCGTATGCGCGCGAAGTTGGCACTCAGTGCAGCGAAGAAATCTGTCGTTCGTAAAAGCAGCGAAATAATAATAATAATAAAGTATATTGCTCCTCTTTGAGACTAGTTAAAATTAATGCAGGTTCGTCAAAGCCATCGAGGGCTTGTGGGACAGAACCTAAGTTGAAGTGACATGGAGTGAAGTATTATGAACAGAAATGTTAAGCATCGCAATACCATCAAGAAAAGTATTATAAAAAAAACGGGAGCTTCGCATCGGCATCAAGTGAAGAAAAGAACATAAAAAGCTTGAGCGTCGCAGCAAGAGTAAGTGTACAAATGAAAAAAAATGTCAGCTTTGTCACAACTCTTGAGAAAAGTTCGTGAAGTTTCAGAGGTTGGTCATGCGACACAGAATGTCAAAAGTTTTACATACAAACGGTATGTACTCTGGAGCACTAATCAGTATGATCAATTAGCTCTACTATATACATACCTTTCAGTCTTCGGCTCTTTCAAATCACAATAACTTTACAAAGTTAGAAAAAGTAAAGAGTAAAAGAAAACAATATGCACAATAAATAAAAATAAAAAAATGTTGCAAAAGAAAAGCAGGGATGTTTGGTCTTTTAAACACGACAAAGAAACCGCACCAAAAAGCCCACAAAAAACAGGCCTTTTAAGGGGTTTCGTTTAAGGAAGTATAATGACGTAGAGCTTTCCTTAGTTTCTTTTTTGAAGTCAGGTCTTCAAAGTTGGATGGTAACGAGTTAAAAATTTGAGGAACATAGTAACATCGCATGTGTTTGCCATAACGTGTATAACACGTGGGAACATAAAACCGAGTGTCTAGTTGTAGTTGACGGGATGTTGGACGGAGTGTTTTGAATTCGTCATTCCAGTAGGGGGTGAGCACGATCGTTTCAAACAAGAGAGACTGAAAATTAGGCATGAAGAGGGCTTGAAAAGGATCGGGACAAGTTGTCGTGGGTTTGTAAGGTACATGACGCAGGATTCCTTTTAAGATACTGTTCACCATTTTTGTGCCATACCCGGGAGCAGTTGCTTCGGGTTATGGCAATTCGCAATGTTGAATAAATTTGTATTCAACACCGCAAATATAACCACTTGAGTTTCGGGTCTGGTCAAAGCAGCAGAGGCTTGTGGGACCAGATCCAGCATTTGGTGTGGCAGACCGGATATTCACACGGACTCACATTGCGTGAACATAGGAAGAAAAAAAAAACACACACATTCAATGTTTCATCAGAGTACAGGCGAAAAGTCAGAGTTTAATAATAATAATAATAATAATAATATTAATAATAATAATAATAATAATAGTTTATTTTTTCGGATGCGACGAAGTATGATTCGGGTCTGCCGAAGCCTGAATTGGCTTGTTTGGCTGAACCACCAGTATTAAAGTTATAAATCAATTAATTTCAACATTGTGAAGAGTGCATCAGCACATAAAACACACACACACACATACACACACACACGCACACACGCACACACGTTTTAAGAAAAACAACATTGAAGCATTGGTAAAGTTAGTGTCCAGAGTTGTTGATATGTGGATAGTCACATAACATGAAGAACACACACACAGACATCAAAATATTTAAAAAAAATGAAGCACAGGTCATGTCAAGTTGCCACAGTACTTGGGTTGTAATAAAGATCACATCACTGGCCTAAGAAAAAAAAATCATTAGAGCACAGTTGAAGACGCCCAGAAGATGAATCTGGTTCGTGCAGGCACACTTGATTTAAAATAGGTCTCGTAGGGCTTGTTTCAACTTTTTCTTCGAATCCAGGTCCAACACTCTTTCAGGAAGACTGTTGAAAATGTCCGGTACATAAAATATTCGCTGTCTTCTGCCATACCTCGTTGACATTCTCGGCACCTCAAAACGAGTGGTATGTCTGAGTGCCCGAGGTGCAATGTGGGGAACTTTAAATTTGTCATCCCAAAAGTGTCTTAAAACAACCGTCTCAGTAAACAAAGCATGACATAATGGAAGGTTAATATGATCAATTTTTTCTTGTTCTGTTTCGGTATCAGTGCCGTATGTAATACTTCTAAACATTCCAGTCAAAATATTGTGCATTTTCTTTTGCCATAACATAGAACAGCCACCATAAACGGTTATTCCATAGCGAAGAACACTTTATGCCAAAGCATTGATGCCCATCTTTTTAACATATTGTGGAACAAGTGATCTCATATTATAAAGTAGACAGGAAACACGTCTAAGCTTTTTACATACAGTTCCCATGTGCGTATTCCATGAAAGGTCACTATCGAATTCAATACCTAGATATTTCACATATCTAGGTAATAATAATAATAATAATAATAATAAACTTGTATTCAGGACACATTCATGAAAGCATACAAGAGTGCGGGGGCAATCAAAGCCAACAAATGGCTTGTGTGATGCCGCCCAAAAAATTAAAAAAAAACAAAAAACAACTGATATGTCCACGAAAAAGCAGTGTAAAGTTCGTCACACACACATCAGTAAAACAAACTGAAAAACTTTAGGATGCACAAAACTGAATCAGTAATTAGGCACACACACACTGATACTAACAAAATATGCACACGCTAGGCGACATCTCATCCCAGTAGGTGAAGTCTCAGCATTCTCTTTAGTTGACGCAGTGAATTCGCTTGTAGAATTTCAGAAGGCAGATTATTAGAGTTCAGGCACGTAAAATTCGCGTGTACACCGTCCATATCTTGTTCGGGCGAACGGTATCTCGAAAGTCTCTTGAAAACGAAGAGAACGAAGAAAAACGTTTTTTCTTTTGAATTGATCTGTCCAAAAGTAACGTAAGATAACAGTTTGAATAAAAAGTGTTCGGAGGCAGGGAAATTGTAAATGTTGAAAGAGATCAGTACCATCGGGAAGTTGCATGCCATAAGAAACACTTTTCAAAATATTTTTTAAAATGCAGACAATTTTCTCATGCCAGAAGCCGGAACAGTTTCCAAACACCGTAACGCCATATTGTAACACACTATATGCAAGAGCATGGGTGACTAGTCTGCGAACTGAGAGAGGCATAAGTGATTTTGTATTATATAGCAGACAGCAAGTACTCCTTAATTTTTTACAGAGGGACGTGAGTTGAGCATTCCAAGTTAAACCGCAGTCAAACAAGATTCCTAAGTACTTTACAGATTCAACATATACTAAAGGAACACACTTGCAAGATACACAGTTTGAGTTATGTAAAAGGAAAGGGAAATCAAGACACACATTATTAAGAGGATTATGAAAACAAATAAGCTTAGTCTTGTTTACGTTAACGTCCAGAAGATTTCGTTGAAACCAATCCATGACTACAGTCGCAGCGCATGCAGTGAGCGGGCAGCATCTTCGAAGTTAATATGTCTAGTAACAATTACAGTATCATCCGCGTATTGATAAAGTTTGGCTTGGGAAAGAAAAGTAGAAATGTCATTAACAAACAAATTAAATAGGAGAGGAGATAGGATTGAGCGTTGTGGTACACCTGCCCTTAATGTTGTTCGCGGGCTCCGTGCCCCAGCTGCAATTACAAGTTGTGAGCGATCTGATAGGTAGTTTGAAAGAAAAGAAAAAAACGGACCACGAAATCCGTAGCTATAAAGCTTCTTCAAAAGGATTGAATGGCTAACGGTATCAAAAGCTTTAGATATATCTAAAAAGAGAGCACAGCAAACAATATGTTTTTCAAAATCAGAAAATAATAAATCGGCAAAATCTTCAAGAATGGCTGGGTTCCCCTTCCTTGAACAAAACCAAACTGACTCGGTGCAATTACATCATGCAAATCTAGAAATGACGTCATAGTATGGAATACATGTTTTTCAAGAAGTTGTGCAATAATTGGCAAAATAGAAATTGGGCGGTAATTTTCAATCTTACTCCCTGCGCCGCCTTTGAACAAGGGCCGTACTATAGCGGTCTTTAGTTCGTCTGGAATAATGCAACTCGTAATAAAGCCGTTCAACATATGAAGTAGTACATGCTTAATAACCTCATAATTTCTACGAAGATCAGTAACTCGAATGCCGTCGATGCCTGGTGATTTTGATGGTTTGAAACTGAATAACAATGAAGAGAGATCTGATTCTATCATAGGCGGAAGGAAAGCGGAGGTCGTTACAACATTTTCGAAAGTCATGAAAGAATCTCGTGTCGTACCTGAAAAGGTCGCAAAAAAACTGTTAAAATCCCTTACAACCGTTGACAGATTAGAGCCAAAGAACCTTTTTAATACATTATCGATTGAATTTCGGGAGGAGTGACCACGGAATTCGTTAACGAGAAGCCACGTTTTGCGTATGTCTGAGCGAAATTCTGATAACTTTTTACAAAAGTATCTGCGCTTAGCTGAACGAATCATCGGTGTAACCATATTTCTACAAGTTTTGAAGTTTGATTTAAGCTCTGCATTGTTAGGAGCGCGCCTATGCCGAGCCCAAAGTTTATTTTTTTCTGTTATTGCTGCCAGTATATCTGCATTCAACCAGTAGTGGTCAGGCCGGCGTCTTTTAACGTATATTTCTTTTCTGGAGGAAGCATCAAATGCCTTCAAAACCTGCACAAACTTTTGGTAAATATCAGTGGATGTAGATGATTGGAGAAAGTCGTTCCAGTCATAGGAAGAAACAAGGCCATCAAACTTAGAGGAGTCAAAGACTGATTTTTTTGTGCCCGCCAACCTATTCAGGGGAGAAGAATTATCACAGAACCAACGACACCCAACAAAATTGTGATCAGCTAGCTTCTGTGTAATAACCGCCGATAGGACTTTTTCTGAACAAGTTCTTAGATTAATGTGGTCTAAGCACGAAGCAACCAACCTGCCCAAGAGAGTCTCTTCTAGAGTGGGAGCTGTTATCAAGTTGGAAATCCCATTAGCAGAAAGAGTGTTGAGGTAGGTGCATACTGAGGACTTTGACGGGGTTAAGGTATCAATGTTAAAATCTCCTAAAACGCATAAATGATCGTAAGTTGCAAACTGCCGAAGTGCAGTATCAAACTCGTCCAAAAAACATCGGACGTTTTCCGAAGGTGGTCTATATATTGCTAAAATGCAGACAGAGCTAATCGAATTCGTGATATTGAGCGCAATACATTCAGCATGATTGAAGGTTACTGCAAGGTGAGTGACGGACCAGGTGTCGCGAACGAAAACTGCTATCCCTCCACCTCTACGCGATGGTTGAGTGGTGAATATGCTAGTGTATCCTAGCAGAAAAAATTGAGTTGTTGCTTCTGCTACAATATTAATTTCAGAAAGAATAGACGCATCAACTAAGGGGAAATTTCCTTGCAAATTATTTTGAATTTATTCCAGTGCTTATTGAGGCTCCTAATATTTACATGTACCACTGTGCAAAACGTCTCTTGTGGATCTTCAAAAAAATACAGAGGTCGTTAAAATTTGACACTTCAGCAAAATTCATCGTGAGTCTATACAATCTTGTCAATGTCAGTTAGCTGGTTGATACGGACCAGCTCAGAATTCTCGCTTTTTTGGCAAATATTTTGGCCCTTTTCACCCATACGAATTTATAGCCTTGCACCTTGTCTTTCTGCCTCGCTTGCCGAAACAGTTCTTTGTTTGTTCGAGTGAGGTTGTCATTGAAGTAGAGCTTAGGTAGGCAACCCTTCTGACTTAGCAAACGAAGTGTACCGCGCTTAGCCATCCAAGTTTCCTTCATTTTAACTGAAGAAAACCGAACTAGGACTGGTGGAATTCCGTCACGCTTGGCTGGCAAGCGATCGATTTCATGGATGTCAGAATGGTGAAACGAGTTATCGATTGACAGCTTACTCGCAAGCTCAACTATGTAGGTAATCAGGTTCTCATCAGAAGAGTAGGGCAAACCGTGCAGCTCTAAGTTTGGAAGACGAGAGTACTGCTCACTGTCAATTTGTTCAGCTTGAATCCGTGAGATCTCTGTAGCTTGAGACCGAACTGTGGCTTGGGGGCCCGAGATTGCATGTTGAAGAGTTTTCACCGCTAGTTCATTAGACGTTGCCGATTTCAGGAGAGAGTCATATTGTGCAGAGAAGAAGTCTACCGACGCTTGGAGGTCTAACTGTTGACTTGAGTTCCTCAACAGTAGGCATAAGCAGGAGAAGCTCATCAAGCTTGGCGGGGAGCGTTTGCAGCGAGTCGACGCTGACTTTCAGGGAAAGTAAGGCTTCCAGCTTCACATTCACTGATGCCAGCTGAGTCATCAAAAAGTCCGTTTCCGGGGAGGAGCTGCATGGTGGTGTACTGGGATCCCCTTGGCTATCCTTGCTGTGACATGATCGGCCGACCCATTTTTCTCTCTTTACCGTGCCCATGGTGGTGAACGTCGAATCGCAAACTCCGGCGCAGAGCTTTCCAAGATGGTAAGCGCTCCTGCAGTTCGCACAGACCAGGTGCTTTCCATCGGCCTGAATCACTTGGGCGCATTTAGCGCACTCAACCGTTAGGGCCATGGGGATCGCGGCTTCAGTCACAGCGTAGAAAGTTCACGCACGTGGAGGTGTGGAAAAGCCTACTTATAGACCGCGTGCGATGTTAAAACTCACCGCGAAGATTGTCTTGCTAGGGGAGCTTCCGTTGGGCGATGTCGCGAAGACCCAGTCGAGTGATCGCCGAGGCCTAACCGTGAAGTCGAGGTTATTAATAAGGATGTAGGGTTAGGCAGGATCGATGGCTGGTTCCTCGACGATTCCTGGGCTTGAGCCTGAGTCTTGTACTTCAGCTTGAGTCTCGTACTGCTTGCCAGTTGTTATTACTCTTAAAACATACGAACAGAGCAATCGAAAGAGCGATTGCTCCCGGTGACTTCTTCTTCGTCTTTATCTTTGTTTAATAATAATAATAATATTAATCTTTTTATTCACACAACGCTTTCGGTATGTCAAATAACGGGTCCGTCTGAGAAATGCGGCGACAACTGGTAAAGTCGTCGGAGAGAGGGCAGAACCAAGGTCGTACGTCGTAGAGATCCCGAAAGGACTTCTGGTGAGAAACAAATGTCATCTCGCTCCGCTGCCGAAAGACATAAGTGAGCAGACACCTCACCCACTGGTTTCGGAGTCAAGAACTACGCTGCCAGACCCGGCTTCCAAGGGCGCCGAAGTACGAACAAGGCCCGGTCGGATTATCAAAAAGCCAAAGAGGTTCACAGAGTGACTCCTTTTAGTGCTTAAGTGTATATATATGTATATATGTGTGTCTTCGCTAGTATGCCCCTTGTGTCCGCAATTTGCTGGTTGTAGCCTCTATAGGGGGAGGAGAGATGTAGCAAGAGGCATGGAATAAAGAAGAACGAAGCGCCGGCGACTCACGCGCTTCATGTCTAGAGCCCAGCGGACATGGCCTCGTCTCGTCCTTTCTAGATATTGCTACATGATTATTATTATTATTATTATTAATAATAATAATAATAATAAATTTATTTGTACATTATGGGTGCAGTGATGAAGCAAGGCCGGTTCGTCAAAGCCTTCAAGGGCTTGTGTGACTGAACCATGGTAGCACTGGTGACGAAATATTCTCAAAAAAAAGGAAAGAAGGAAAAAAAAAACGAAAAGAAAACAATGGAGGATTTGAGCAAAATGACGTCAGTTGTCACGATAAAAAAAGAACAATCACAAAAACTGAAAGTCACACTGGAGTCACGTGAAAGTCACACGAATGTCACATGAAAGTCACAGGAAGGTTACACCCACAAGCCGAAAGCTTTTGTCATGGACGCGTGTGTTATTAAAAAAAAATAGAAAAAAATATTTTAAGATGCAGAACAGCATCGACAATTCAATTAGCGTCGAAAGTAAGAATAAAATGGCTGAGGGGAAAAAAAACGCTTATTAACCCAGAATGAAACTACGCCGCTCCCCCCCCCCCCTTTCCCTCCTCTTTCTCGCGATAGACAAAAATTATTTATGTATCTCCTTCATTCCAATATACATGGCGTAGAGCTTTTTTAAGTTTCTTTTTGGACGTGATGTCTGAAAAATGAGGCGGGAGAGAGTTAAATATTTGCGGAACATAAAATGAACGAATGTTTTTACCATACCGAGTGTAGCAACTGGGAACAAGGTACCGTGAAACCTTGCGCAACTGCCGTGAGACCGGGTGATGCGTTTTAAATTCATCATTCCAGTTGTGATTGAGTACCACTGTTTCCAAGAATAAAGATCGAAAATCGGGCATTAAAAGCATTTGAAAAAAATTTAAATCGGAGGACGTAAGATTATAGCATACATTTCTTAGAATTCCCTTCAAGATGCTGTTCACCTTTGTTTGCCACAAGTTCGAGCATTGGCCAAAAATAGTTATACCATAGCGTAACTTGCTGTAAGCTAAAGAATAGGCAATATGCTTGCGAACACCAAGAGGCATAAATGTTTTGATATGATAAAGCAAACAGGAAACACTCCTTAGTTGAGAACATACTTTGTAAGATGAGAGTTCCATGATAGGTCTGAATCTAAGAGTATTTCAAGGTATTTTACGGTGTCTGAATAAGGAATTTGATCACAATGGCAGAGGATACATTCTGATGTGTGTAAGAAAAAATGAACATTTAAAGAAATAACTTTTAGAGGATTGTGAAAGCAGACGAGTTTCGTCTTAGAGATGTTTATATCAAGTAGATTGCTATTAAACCATTCCATTAGTTGATTTGAAGAACGTTGGAGCATCTCTATTGATTTTGGATAAGAGAGGTGACGCGTAAGTAACAAAGTGTCATCAGCGTACTGGTATAGAATGCAGTCGGAAACAGCAGTGCACATATCATTGACATAGATATTGAACAATAGTGGTGAAAGGATAGACCCCTGTGGGACCCCAGATTTCAAAAATATTTTAGAGCTATGCACGCCGTTCACCGAAACCATTTGTGAGTGGTCAGATAAGAAGCTCTCTAATATCAACAAGAAAGGACCACGCAAACCTATAGCTGAAAGCTTTTTGAGTAAAATGGAGTGACTAACTGTATCAAATGCCTTTGATACGTCAAGAAAGCACGCGCATGTACATAAGTTGTGTTCAAAGCCATAATTTATGTCGTCCGAAAGAGCATCCAGGAGAGGTTGTGTGCCTCGGCCGGCAATAAAGCCATACTGATTTGGAGACATTAAGTTGTGTTTGTCTACAAAGGAAGACATGGTGATAAAAATAAATTTCTCTAATATTTTAGCTAGACATGGCAAAATGGAAATAGGCCGATAGTTTTCAACCTTACTACGACATCCTCCCTTCAAGATAGGTGTAACAACCGCGATTTTTAGATCATCAGGTATACAACCGGTTTCAATTATAGTGTTCAACAACAGAAGAAGTGTGTCCCGAACATAATTCCAATTCGTGCGTAGATCACTCAGCCGTACAGCATCGAATCCTGGAGATTTACTCGACTTCAAGCTAAAAATTATAGATTGTAAATCATCAGCTGTCATCAGTGGGAGAAAAGCGGAAGCAGAGTTTGCGTAAGAAAAAGAAAGGGATAAGGTGCTTTTCCGGAGTGTACCGGAAAATGCGGCAAAAAATCATTAAAAAGATTAGCAGTTATGAGGGAATTATGCCCAAATACATCTTGAATACGTTTTTTTTTGTATGCCCGGGGAGACACCTCGCAGTTCGTTAATGAATGACCAAGTTTTAGCGGAATTATTCCGAGAATCAGAGAACTGTTTCTGGAAGTAAATGCGTTTAGCCGAGCGAATAAGCGCAGTAACTTTGTTGCGGATAATTCGAAATTCGTGCTGCAGTCTTTGATTATGAGGTGAACGACGGCAACGCTTCCAAGCTACGTCTCTAAGTTTAATAGCGGACAGTATGTCAGTGGATATCCAACGTATGTTTGACTTTCTTTGTTTCAGAAATATTACTTTTTTTGATGCATTATAAAACTGCCGAAACAGCTGGACAAACGAAGTATAGAGTTCTGAATGGTTTACATGTCGCTGAAATGTTACCCAGTCGTACCCAGAGACATATTTATCAAAAGTCTTATTATCAACAATTTCAATTCGACGGATATCTGTATTTTTGCCAGTAGAAACCTGTTTTGGAAATTCGATCTGACACGCTACGAAATAGTGATCTGATAATTTTTGTTTTATAATTGCCGATTTAATTGCTGACGATGATGTCCTCAGGTTAATATGATCTATTGATGAGCTGACAAATCTGCCACACAGAAATTCTTCTCTGGTTGCTCCGAGAATGTAAGGTTCCACTCCGTAATCAGCCAACAACGTAAGATACTCGCAAACTAGTAATTTAGAGGGTTTTGAAAGATCAATGTTGATGTCTCCTGTGATGCAGAGGGTTGCATTACCCGGCAAAGATTGAATGCAGTGGCGTAGCTCAGAGAGAAAACCTGGAACACTTTCAGAAGGTGGTCTATAAAAGGCGAGCAAGTAGAGGTCATAAACGTAAGTAGTAACACGGAGTGCCAGCGACTCGCAAGAAAGAAATGAAGTGGTTATTTCTGAATAACCCGCAGTAGCTTTTAAGAAAACTGCAATACCACATCCGCGCTTTTTGTCCCGAGTATAAAAAAATCTGTTGAATCCAGGTAGCGAAAACCTGTCAACCTCGTCATTGTAAATATTAATTTCTGTGAGAACAAATGCATCGGCGATCGGAAGTACGCAATCTACGGCTAGTCTAAACTCATCCCAGTGCTTACGTAAACTTCTTATATTAACATTAAATAAAGTAAAGGAACTACCAGAACTTGACTGGAAGTTTTTTGAGCATGAGTGTAGGTCCGTAAAGTCGAAAAAAGTGCCCATAAAGTCTACACAATTTGCTCCAAAGAAGCAACATTAGTGATTCGGAGTATAGAAGAGCCTACGTTTTGTTTCGCAAAAATATGACCATGACGAACCCATCCGAACTTGAATCCTTTCTCTTTCCCTCTGGTTCTAGCCATCCAGAAGAGCTTTCTGTTGCCGTCTGTCAGATTGTCGTTGAAGTAGAGTTTGGGCTGTGATTCTTCTCTTGTGAGAGAGCCCAAGCGGCCACGACAGGCCATCCAACGCTCTTTCAGAGGAACTGACGAGAAACGGACCAGAATAGGTGGTACGACATCACCCCTTGCGGGAAGGCGATGCACTGCCTCAACTTGTGATGTCTGGAAGTCCTCCACTTCGAGTTGCCTAGATAAGCCTTCGAGGATGCCGCCAAGGTTTTCACGAGAAGCAAAGGGTATTCCGTGAATTTCCATATTACATTGGCGATTAGCTTGTTCAGATTCGTTCTGGACGGCTTTCAGATGTTGGATTTCCACTGCTTGGTCGGATATCAGTGACCGCAAGGTAGTTGTTTCTGTTTGAAGTGCCTTGATGATCTTGTCTTGAGTTTGTGCTGAAGCTAGAAGGGAATCGTACTGAGACGACACAAAGTTCAGGGACTCTTGCATCCCGGCCATTGTGTCGCGCATCGTATCGACTGCCTGCTTCATGGACAACAAGGCACCCATTTTATTTTGGGGTGCAGTTCGTGGAGTGAGTCGACGGTGTCCTTCCAAGATAGCAGACGATCGAGTTTTTGGTGCACCGTTTCTAGCTGCGCCAAAAATGTAGTGGCTTCAGCTTGAGAAGAGGGAGGGTTGGTGCTTAGATCCGACTTCGCTGAACCTCCACGGCAGGCGAGGCATCGCCACTTCTCGAGCTTGGCAGTGCTCATGCCTTTAAAGGTGCCGTCAGCGATGCCAGAACACCTTTTCCCCAAATGATACGGGCGAAAACAGTCAGCGCACTTCATGTTCCTGCCGTCCAATGGCACAGGTTCAGAGCAAACGCCGCATATTTCAGGATCGGCCATGATATTAAGATGAAGACGACAAAGAAGATTCACAAGAAGGTAGACAGTTGAGATCGATATAAAATAAATGCACAGTAAGTGAAGGGTTCCAGGCTCAACCGTGAGAACAAATGCGCTGAATGAGGAGATGATTCTCGTCGCCGACACCGTGAACTTGATTAGTCGTAAGGGTAGGAGTATTAGGATTCCAAGATGGTTGTTGGGACTTGCCAGGTGGAATGATGGTGACCCACTGTTGCAGTCAAATCCTCCGTAAGATGTTGAGCGGATGGTACTTGCATGGAGGCAGAACTACCGAGAGGCGATCCCTTACGTCAAGGTCATCAAAGAAACTGATTAGAAGATTAAATGAGGCACAAATTTGGAGCCGCAAAGATGCCAGCAACCGAAGTCGCGTCGTCGTCGTCGATAATAATAATAATAATAATAATAATAATAATAATAATAATAATAAATTTATTTAATAAAACTAGCATATCCACGTCACAAGTCAGGTTCGTCAAAGCCATCCAGGGCTTGTATGACTGAACCTATCTGCAGTGGCCTCAAAAATAACTATGCCACGTACTAAAAAAAAAAGTTTGAGTCAGTTCCAATAACATTTGTGACACTTATTACACTTAGACTCAAGGTAAAACACGTATACACACACCTACACATATGCACAAACACGCAAGCCGGTCATTGTCACCATTGAAGAAGGTCTTGATAGATGTTATGTTCTTCGTGTTGTGGTTCTTGAAGCAGAAAGACTGGGTGTTGTAAGTCGTGTTGATTTGCTCAAGCATAAACCAAATAAAATAAAAATAATAAAATCTGGTGTTCAACATTCTTTATAGAAATGAAAAGGAATTGTGAAATACAATTGTGACGGATTACAGGGCCTCGTTGGTAGATAAAAGATGGCGAAGCGCTTTTTTGAGTTTCTTTTTGGACGTGTAGTCGAAGAATTCGGAAGGTAAATAATTGAATATCTGAGGGACATAAAAAGATCGCAGGTTCTTGCCATAGCGGGTGTAATATACTGGAACAAGAAACCGTGAAACCGTTCTCAGTTCTCGTGAATTAGGTCGAGGTGCTCTAAAATCCTTTGTCCAATAGTGATTTAGTATAACTGATTCCAAAAACAGTGATTCGAAGGTGGGCATAGATAAGTCCTGAAAAAGATTCACGTTTGAGGTTGAAAGTTTGTTATTAACCTCTCGTACAATACTTTTCAAGATATTATTTACTTTCTTATGCCATAATCCAGAACATTGGCCAAAAACTGTAATGCCATACCGAAGTATACTATATCCTAAAGAGTAGGCTAAGAGCTTGCGAATTCCGAATGGTAAAAACGTCTTAATCTTGTAGAGTAAGCATAGAACGCTTCTTAGTTTTGAACATACTATTGTCAGATGGGAATTCCATGAAAGGTCCGAATCAAAGTGGATGCCTAAGTATTTTACCGTCTCTGAGTAAGGAATTGGACTGCAATGACATCCTACACAGTGTGATGTGTGAAGAAGAAAAGGAATATTTAGAACCACAACTTTTAAAGGATTGCGAAAGCAGACAAGCTTTGTTTTGGAGATATTTATATTTATAAGATTAATTTCAAACCATTCCTTGAGTTTATGTGTACATTCCTGAAGCATTTGTATTGCTGTATGATAAGACCGATGACTCGTTAGTAGGAGTGTATCATCCGCATATTGAAAAAGGGTACAGTTTGATACCATGCTGGACATATCATTCACATATATATTAAATAGAAGAGGAGAAAGAACTGAACCTTGAGGAACACCCGCTTTTAATAAAACTTTGGCACTGTATACACCGTCGATCGAAACCACTTGGGATCGATCTTGCAGAAAATTTTGTAATAGACACAGGAAAGGTCCCCGGAAACCAACAGAAGAAAGTTTTTGTACCAAAATCGAATGACTCACAGTGTCGAACGCCTTCGCAACGTCGAGGAAGCATGCACAGCTAAACAGGTTGTGTTCAAAACCTAAATTTAGGTTGTCAGAGAGTGTTTCGAGCAGTGCTTGTGTACCCCGTCCTGGAATAAAACCATATTGAGAAGAAGCTATTATGTTATATTTATCAACGAAAGAAGCCATTGTTCTATATATAAATTTTTCCAATATTTGAACTAGGCATGATAGAATAGATATTGGTCGATAGTTTTCTACTTTATCTCGTTGCCCTCCCTTGTAAAGCGGTTTTACAATGGCAGTTTTCATTTCATTTGGAATAGACCCAGTCTCGATTATTACGTTAAACATAAGAAGTGTGTCCTGTATGTACCTTAAATTTCTGCGAAGATCAATAAGACATATATTATCGTGACCTGGAGCTTTATTAGGTTTGAGCCCTGATATGATCGACTCCAAGTCATTAATGGACATTTTAGGGAGAAATGCGGAAGTTGAATTCGAATTTGGAAAAGATGACGGTGTGGCATTTGAGCGTGCTCTGGCCGAGAAGGAGGCGAAGAGGTTGTTAAAGATATTGGCCGTAGCTTGCGCACTATGTCCAAAAACACCATTGAAATTGTTTGCTTTTAAACGAGGCGATGTAGCTCCGCGCAATTCGTTAATTAAAGACCAGGTTTTAATTGAGTTGGATCGAGAGTCAGTGAATTGCTTCTGAAAATAGAGCCGCTTCGCAGATCTAATAAGCGCACTCACTCTGTTCCGTAATGTTCTGTAGTCATCACGTAGGCTGGTGTTATGAGGCGAGCGGCGACATCTTTTCCAGGCCAATTCCTTAAGTTTTATAGCAGATAGTATTTCGGTATTTAGCCAGCGGATATTTGTTTTCCTTTGCTTTAGCATAACAACCCTTTTTGAAGCTTGCGAGAACTCCTTGATTAGTAGCACAAAGGATGAGTAGATGTCAGATTGAGCTACAGATCGTTGAAAAGTATACCAATCATGAGTAGATATTAAGTGATCGAATTTTTTTGTATCTACAAGTTCAAGACGACGAAGCTTTTTGGGGATTGGTTCTGAAGCGCAAACTGAAAATTCCAAGTGGCAGGCTACAAAGTAATGGTCCGCTAGTTTGTGCGATATAACTGCCGCATTTGTTGTAGTGGATGAAGATCTTACATTGATATGGTCAATTGCCGAAATCACTAACTTGTCTCCCAAGATTTCTTCCCTTGTGGGCGCAAGTATCAGAGGTTCAATACTGTGATCGGCCAAAAGAGTAAGATATTCACAAACCAAAGATTTGGAAGGTTTCAAAAGGTCGATGTTAAAATTGCCTACAAGGCAGAGCGATGCATGATTCGGCAAAGTTTGTAGGCCTTTATGCAGGTCAGAGATAAATTCGGAAATTTTCCCAGAAGGCGATCTATAAAAGGCAAGTAAGTAGATTTCAAAGACAGAAGTAAAGATACGCAGTGCTATTGTCTCCGCTGAGTTGAACGATAACTGTACATCCGAAGAAAACAACGCGTTCTTTAAGAACACCGCAATTCCACCACCGCGTTTCTTGTCTCGTGTGTATAATATGCTTTTAAAACCAGGCAAGGAGAATTGGTTTACATTTTTGCTGTGAATATTAACTTCCGTAAGGACGAAGACGTCAGCTATGGGAAGTACGGACTTAACGGCGATAAGAAATTCATCCCAGTGCTTATTAATGCTTCGGATATTTACATGAAATAAATTGTAGGAACAACTTGAGTTAGGGTTGAAGATTTCTAAGCAAGATTGAAGGTCTTTTAGCTGAAAGAAACTAGTCATCAAAACCTAGTTGATTAGATCCAGTGCATCACTGTCAGCGATGCGAACAACTGTTGAGCTTTGATTTTGTTTTGCATAAATTTTGCCATGCCGAGTCCATATGTATTTGAAGCCTTTCTCCTTTCCTCTTGTGCGTGCCATCCAGAAGAGCTTCCTATTAGCGTCAGTAAGATTGTCGTTAAAGTATAGTCGAGGATGGGAATCCTCAAGGGGGATGGATCTTAAGCTTCCCCGAGTGGCCATCCAAGTTTCTTTTATTGGGACTGAGGAGAAACGAATCAGGATTGGAGGTATTGATCCTGTTTTGGCCGGCAGACGTTGACGGCAGATAATAATAATAATAATAATAATAATAATAATAATAATAATAATAACATAGCACGGATAGAGATAGTAAATCACAGTGGACCGGTAGAAATATTATAGACATATGTACAGGTACATATAAAGATACACACAAAGTATACATATAGATATATACATGCCACGGACAAAGATATTCAATCACAGTGAACCGGCAGAAACACTATAGAGATATATACAGGTAAAATAAAAAAAAAATATTCCGACAAGGATGTTAAAAAAAAGGTAAGGAAACATTAACACTTAAGGTAGAGTCCAATCAACAATACATTTTTTAGTTTTTTTTTTTTAGGTAAGCGTAAAAAAGTCATCAGGGAGCAAATTAAATTTTTCGGGACATAAATATCACGAGCACCTTGTCCGTAGCGAGTATAAGAGCGAGGCACGACATAGCGAGGACAATCTCTTAGAACTCAGGTGAACATGAATGTTTTTTTTTTTAAATCATTCATCCAAAAGTGGCGCAAAATTACTGAATTCACGAACAACTTTTGGAATGTAGGTAAGCCAAGATACTTAAAGATACTTCCGCATTCTGTCAAAATCAAGGTTATACGCCACGCTCCTCAGTAAGTTCCGCAGAATATTATCGATGCGTACTTGCCATCTTATGGGACAATTAGAAAGAATAGTAATTTCAAATCCTAAAACGCCGTATGCAAGACTGCTGGCAATAGCTCTGCACACACATATAGGTGCAAGGTGTCTAATGGTGTACAAAAGCGAGGCAGTACTTCTGGGTTTGCTACAAATATAGGACAGGTGGGTGTTCCAAGCAATGTCGCTGTCAAATAGACGCCCAGGTATCTAACTGAATTGACATAAGAAACCGCCGTACAGGAACAAGACGCACAATCAGAGGTATGAATGAACAGATGAATGTTTGTCACAGTTTGTTTTAAAGGATTTCTAAAGCATACTAAACAAGTTTTTGAGGCGTTAACTTTGATACGGTAGCTTTGATACCTTTGATACATAATAATACTATAATATTATTAATAATCAATCAATCAATCAATCAATTTGTATTATACAGAGGCCAGGAACAACCCTGTGGTCTTGGTGCTGGTACACTGGTGGATAAAAAAAAATACATTATACACATCTCCGCAGGAAATAAGATACATTTTTAAGCATAATGCTAGCCAGTACACGAGTAATTAGTAGAACGAGATAAAAACGAGGCAGTAACAGTAAACAAGGAACACAAGACCGTGGGATATCAAGTGCACAACCAGAAAACACGCCATGGAGATGACGAAATTCAGACATCAAGCCATTCAGCAATGCTCATCTTGCACAGGCAAGTTTTTAATAGAAAGGACAAACGTCCTGTAGCAAGGGTGGAAAATATCAAGTTTGTCCGAGTAATGGTTCAAACGCTGTATCATTCTCACAATTGTGTTTACCGGACTAAACGTTCAAGAAACATAAAAAGATGACAGAAGACGAGTGGGCATAAGTGGGACCCTAGGGCACAGTTCAGATAACAGGCTCGGAGAATTGATGAGTCCATGGAGCGTTTTAAACAAAAATAGTAAGTACGCGTTCTCCCGACACCGGTGCAAGCTAAGCAAATCAACACGCTCTAACGCAGGCTCATATCCCTACTGAAAATTCTCATTTGTATGAGAAATTTCTTGTGTCCAATAAACACATATGAATCATACAAGATATATAAGAACATATAAGAACAACTAAGAACCGTATAAGAACCATATAAGAACTATATAAGAACCATAAAAGATATATGAGAACATAGAAGCACCATATAAGAAACTAGTGGGAACTTTCTTATAAGTTTCTTATGGGGTTCTTATATATCTTATATAATTCTTATATAATTCTCATATAATTCTTATATGGTTCTTATATGTTCTTGTATGTTCTTATATATCTTGTATGATTCATATGTGTTTATTGGACACAAGAAATTTCTGATACAAATGATTTTTTTTACTAGGGATGTTAAACAGTGAACACCCTCCTTTATGTAGCGCTGTTTAAAGATAGAAACAAACTTTTTTTGCACACGTTCGATCTCCAAGGAGTGACTTTTAGAAATTCCATTCCAAACAACTGAGGCATACTCTAACTGCGACCTGGATAGCGAACAGTATAACGTGATAAAAGTCATCGGGTTTTCGAACTCCCTGGTTAAGCGAGATGCAACACCCAACATACGCAATGACGAGTTAGCCAGCCTACCAACGTCATCAGAGAAACGCAACCCAGAATCAACCATGACTCCAAGATCTTTCATCACACGTAGTCGAGACAAAGTCTCTCCTTGAATATTATATGCGAAAGAGATATTGTGAGTTTTCCGAGAGAGCGTCATGACCTTGGTTTTGAACGGGTTCAAGAAAAGGTCGTTTTCAGAGCACCATTGGTAGGAAGAACATGCATCTTCTTGGAGCTTAGCACAATCATGTTCAGTAACTATTTCTCGATAAATTCTTATATCGTCAGCATATTGCAAGAATGAAGAATTTAAAACAGCAAAAGAGACGTCATTTACAAAAATTCTGAGCAAAAGGGGTCCTAAAACAGATCCCTGAGGAACGCCAGAGCGAGGCCTGTATAACGAAGAGTTCATGTTGTTGACCCGGACATACGCCTCTCTCTCTGACAAGTAGCTTTTTAACCAGTCATGTACTGAGCCATATACTCCATAGGAGGAAAGTTTGGATAAAAGATTAATGTGATTGAGTACGTCAAAAGCCTTACTTGTAACTGACCTCTGTTACATATTACACGAGATGCAGCAGATATAAAGTTGATCTGCCGCTCATAAAACCATGCTGATTGGGAATTGCTAAGTTTCGAAATTTGAAAGACAGGGATTGATGGACTACCATTTCAAAGAGCTTAGAAAATGGAGAGAGAAGAGAAATAGGTCTATAGTTACAAATATCACTTTTTTTTCCCGACTTTAAAGGGGCACTGCAATCATATTTAAGCGACTACCTTTTTTGCGGTTTCCACGTTCCTTGAGGTTCGGGCAAGCCAGCGGGTGCAGAGAGAGTAACTAAATGTCAGTGCTTCATATTTTAACCGGACGACGCGGAAACCGCCTCCACCGACGAGGGCGACCCGCGGTACCGAAAGCGCGCAAAATGTGACGTCTTTGGTGCTGGGCTTACTACTGGTCAGAGCCGCGAAAAGCATTTTTTTAGTCGAAATACAAAATATAAGTGGCGCGAACCGTTTCAATTATTCATAAAAGTAGTTTTTGTTCTGTATTTTAGATCAAAAAGTGAAAGCCGTTTACCACTCCCTGTAACACCGAATTAGAGCGCAGCTCTTGAGGAGGAGGACGGAAGGGTACTGGGGGGTGAAGTGACGTGGGGAGGGGGGGTCACGTGACCTTGGGGGGTCACGTGACGATGCCGATGATGTCATCAGTGACGTCACTGATGACGTCGTTCGTGATGATGACGATGACGATGCGGATGCCGGTGACGTCATCAGTGACGTCACTGATGACGTCATCAGTGATGATGACGATGACGATGCGGATGCCGGTGAGGTCATCAGTGACGTAACTGATGACGTCATCAGTGATGACGATGACGATGCGGATGCCGGTGACGTCATCAGTGACGTAACGGATGACGTCATCAGTGATGACGATGACAATGCGGATGCCGGTGAGGTCATCAGTGACGTCAATCATGACGTCATCAGTGATGATGACGATGACGATGTGGATGCCGGTGACGTCATCGATGACGTCATCGGGGAGGTCACGTGACTTCGGGGGTCACGTGACTTTGGGTGTCACGTGACCTTGGGGGTCACGTGACCCTGGGGGAGGGGTCACGTGACCTTGGGGTGACCTTGGGGGCCACGTGACCTTGGGATGACCTTGGGGGGGTCGCGTGACCTTGGGGTGACCTTGGTTACGCCGACGCCGACGGCGACGCCGACGCCGCTCAAGCCGGGAACGGGCCCCTAAGAGCTGCGCTCTAAAAAGAAACGAATGCAGTTCATAAAGTACGGAAACAAGGTATGACCCGTCGACATACCCGCCACCAAGTGGTGGAAAAGGCGGCGCATACTAGAAAGGAGTAGTGGAATCAGGCCGCCGACACGGAAAGGTCTCGGATGTACACGGCGGCGCCGCGGTCGTACGGGCAGGAGGATCCGACCGGCTCCGAGCGTTCCGGAGGACTTCGGCGACAAGCTTTGTCTCGCGCTTTGGCCGTTTCGCGGTATGGCAGCGCAAAGTAGCTCCCATTCTGAACTGATCTTTACCCCGTGTTTGCTGTCGTTTGTGGTCAATGAAGTCTCACGCCGAATTAATGTTTAATCGCGCAGCGAATGCAATGAGAGCCGCTCTGGCTGCCCGCTGCATACAGCCTATCCAGAACACGCTTTAATGACGCCCTCTCGCGCCGTCGACACGGAGTGCGGCAGCCATGAGAGCTCGATGAGCTCACTAGTTCTCCTCTAGTTCACGGCCACTCTCAAGTAACCAAGGACGTCATGAGGGAGGTTATTTTTTGCTTGTTTTTGCAGTTTTCATTTGCCTATAACTTTTAAAATAAAGGGAATTTCGAGAAAAGAAAAGTTTCACTAAGTTACTACGTTCAGTGCGCTAAGGTTCGGTGCAAAATAAAAATTAGTAAAAAAGTCATTACAGGGCCCCTTTAAGACTGGAACAACAGCAGCGGCTTTCCACGTTTCAGGAAAGGTTCCCAACCTTAACGAGTTGTTAAATATAGAGCACAGTACCCGCGTGAATATGTCGTGATAAGTTTTGAAAATTGCAGAAGGAATGCCGTCGGGCCCTACTGATAATGTTACTCTCATTTTCTTAATACAGGATCGTACGCACTCCTCATCAACATTATTGCAACTTAACAAGTCACCAAACCCATCTAAGTGTGGCAGCGCAGGTGCAGAACGCTGCGTACTATCCCTGTAGACGGACCTAAAATGCTCAGCAAATAACTCAGGCGCAGGCACGGACTTCAAATCGCTCTCGTAATTATCCAGGACAATCTTCGACTCGATATGCCTCCCAGAACGTGAAGTAATGTACCTCCAGAATTTCTTCGGATTATTGACAAGGTCTGATTCCACTGAGCAACGATGAGCCTGGCGGTCGCGATCTAGGACCGTCTTACATTGCTTTCTGCAGTTCTTGAATTCTACCTCCCACTTTAAAAGGCCACTTTTCTTAAACTTCCTGTGAAAGAAGTCCTGACTTTTCAGTAGTGTTTTTAGCTCAATTGAAAACCAGTTAGGAAAGTGAGATTTAGTAACTGTCCTTAACGGAATAAAAGTATCCATGGCCCCCCGAACTGTTCGCGTGAAGAGCATGACCTGGCCATTCACATCAAGCGACTCCAAGATCACTGCCCAATCAAAACTCGTGAGGTAGTGATGCATCCCGACATAGTCCCCTGCCGACAAATTATATGAGGTGTGCGGCGGGGAACCACCAGAATGAGCACAAACAGAGAAATTTTCGAAAGAATGGACTATATCAAGTGCAGGATGATATGTATCCTGAGGAACTAATGGCAGTTCACCCCGTGCTACACGCACACTGTCCATATTTGAGAAGCATAAATCTAGAGCATTAAATTGGTGATTCAGAACATTATTGTGTTGTGTGAGATTTAAGAAAGAAGAAAAGTTTAAGAGCTGGGTGCCTTTCTGCCTGCAGTAAAAGTTGTCCGTAAAAACATCAAGCTGCGACCAGTTGACTCCGGGAGCATTAAAATCCCCCAAGATTAAGACTTCGCATCCCTGTAAGTCCTTCACTGTATTCTCTATGCCAACAAGACAAGTATGAAACTCATCTGGCGGTGTCTGGGGAGGGAGGTAAAATAAACCGATTAAAACGCGTACTCCCTTTGCCGCCTCAATCTCGACCCATACGCTCTCGGGAAATTTCTCTAAGTCTTCGCGTCTCCCAGATCGGTAGCGCCTGTCGACTGCGACCAACACTCCACCTCCCGTTCGGCTCCGCGGGGTAGAATCACGATGGCGACGGTGCACCTCAAAACAAGGAGGGAAGTAATCGGAGGAGCAGATGCTAGAACACAACCATGTTTCAGTTGAACAAAATATAGAGCAATTGGATGAGGTAACATTAGAGAAAAAGCAATCGGCTTTTGTACGCAATAGTAATAATCTTTATTTTGAGTGACCCAAAATAACCATATCGCTCTTCCCTTACGTGTATCAACAAAAAAATTAAAACAGCAAAGAAACAAGAAAGTACTAAACACACATAAAGTTAAAGGGGCGATGGAAAAATTTTTGTACTTTGCTCAAATACGGCTTAAAACGGATCCCTGACGTTAATGACCTATTAAAATCGCGTTCGTTTTTCCCTCCACGCAATAGAAGTTCCAGAAAAAAATTAAAGAGAAACGAGCAGCGTTCACCCCCTCAATTCGCAGCCAGAACAAGCGGCCACGTGATCTGGAGCCGATTATATGCCGCCAATGTTGATCATACCCACGCGCTGGGGTTGGCAAAGCACAGGACACGCGCTGAGTTCTAGACATTGTTATGGCTCGGCTATTGTCGCTGTTGCAGCGATTGGACACGGGCCACTGCCCGAATGCATGTCGAGGCATCGATTGTCACGAGCCTATATTGAATGCGCACGCAGTCTTCGCGTCCACTGTGTGAGCAGCATTTGAATATCGTCACCGCAAAGCTCGATGACGCATTCCCGGGGATTGTACTGTTGCCATTGTCCCTACAGCTCTGTCATCAAATTTCGCGAAGGCCCAAAAGGTGGCTTTGGAAGGAAAGACTGAAAGAAAAGCTCCGCTTTCATCCTTTGAATTCCGCCGCGACGAAGACACTTCTTGGTCAGTGGTGTTGCGTTCGAGTATTCTTGGGACCCACTAGTGCCAGGAAGCTGGTGTAAAGTAAGAAATATTCCTACCCAATGTCGTTGCACAGCCCCTATAAGTTAAGAGACCAATGTAAGATTATCCAAACGGCGACGGTACATTGTAACACATTTCGGAAAAACCGGAGGCGACATACGAAAAAGGGGACAAAACACAAAACGAATCAGCGCTTGAGACGTTTTCTGTGTTGTCTCCTTTTTCGTTCGTCGTCTCAGGTTTATCAAACATATGTAACATCAACCAGCTCGCCTGCCTACTCACTTTATCTGCAAACATTCTAACAGCTGCTGATATATCAAGGTGGGGTGGCCAATGGCGTTATATAAGGACTGAATCCGAGAGGGAGGCGAAGTATTGCACATTGTTGACCGTTGCATAGTGAGTGAAGTCATACAAAAGCGCCATAAAGATTCTTACTTAAAAACCACCGTCCGCGTCTGTGCCGCCAAATTGTTTCTTCCTGGCCACCCTCGACTATTTTTACACTTTGTAAAATAAGAAATTTGTCAAATATGAGTATCTACACGCCCTATTCACGGTACTGCGATGGTCTCAATTTGGTGATATTTCTAGCTTTATAAATTTATATACACAAACGCAAGGCAACATGTTTCTGCATATTCTGTTAGTACCTATCATTGGCCTTAATGTGAGAGAGTTAAACAATATCGAAGGTGGCCTTTTTTATTTGAGTTTCAAAATGACTCCTAATTATTGAAATAAACCCGTTCGAGCATTTCTTATAAATTTGTTCCGTGAGCCAGCGCAACAATATGCAGAACTAATATTAACAAGACACAGGACAACAGGCTGGCAAAGGTCGAATTTTATAAGCCATTTATTAATACGCAAAAAAAATAAACGTTGGTATTTTTGCAGAATGTGTCGTGTTTCGATTTTTCTCTGGAAATTAACATCGTTAATAGCTAATGGCATATATTTTGAGTCTATTGTTCTTATACCTAGTTTGTGCGTAAATATTTTTTTACTCGTAGTCATGACAGTTTCGTTTGGGAGAGGTGCCCGAAATGCCAACTTCGCGCAATTCTAGGAAAGCGCTTTGCACTAAGTGCAATTTTTTTTTTTTAGCAATGTTATTTTTTTTTTTTTTTTGCAATACAGATTTTGATTTTGTTTTGATGGGAAGTAGGCCAACAAAATATATATATATATATATTTTTAGCAAAAATTAAAAATGGTCACTGGACATGGTCGGCCCGAACTTATCTGAAAACACACTTCAGAAAGACTTGAAAAAAATTTGTCTTGTTTTTTTTTTTATACTTGTATTTTCTTTCTTGCTGACCGGCTGTGAAATATACCGCAAACCGGCCACTTCGTTTTTGTTTTGTTTTTTGTTTTGTTTTCTATATATATTTTGAACACACAATGTCCGGCAAACAACGAAAGACGAGAATAAAGTTAAAAATAAAACATTTAGCGAAAGCTCAGTGCCTTCGACGTCCGCTCTACTGTTTGCCCGTCGCATCTTGTTTTTGTGTTGTTTTCAATATTTCTATTCTTGTCACCTATAAAAAAACATTTTGAACATTGGTCATACGCTCCACGAGACAGTTAATTCTACATGTTGTTTGTTAAATAAATAAAAGGTATTTTTTCTTGTTTTTTTGTATGAAGCGTGCACGCCTTTGGTCCAATTTTGGTCAAATAACAAATAAATAATCTCAAATGCACATGTATATATAGAGCACAAAAAACAACGAGGACGGGACAGAAGTGCACTAGAGGAGCGCCAATTCTCTGCCGTCTTTGTTGTTCTACGCGCTGCTTCACACATTGCTTAAACATGAACCAATTCGCCCAAATCGCGACTCCAATTCTGCCCTTAAAGGTATCTTACTTCTAAGCGTAAAATAGAAACTAGTAAGGATCCGCATAAAATTAACACGTTTTCGCTGCAGTTCTCGAGGCGCCATTTAGTGTAGTACAAGTGTTCCGCGATTCTCTCAAAACAGGGCAATCTTTAAGTTACCATTAGCAGGTCATTACATCTTACAGAGGCGGGAAAGTTACTCTTTAATAAAAGAATAGTCGTTAAATAAGCTTTCGTTACAGTCATTGAAACCTCTATAACGAAAGTTTATTAAAACACTTAAATAATTTGGCAGGGCTCGGAAGTTCTGTTCACACACGTCAAGAGTATTTGTAGAGCCATATGCGTTCTTTGCAATACAAAACTGCCATATATATTTGCTGTCGCAATTATGCGGCGCTCATTAAAAAAAAAAGCTGTTAGTTTAGCAGAAGTTTAGTGGTATGAAACGTGATATTTGTTTGTGTTTCCCTGCTTGCTTTCGACAACATGTCCACGTCTGAGCAACATCTACGGAAAAAAACCTTGATCCTAGGAGACATCTCTCTTTGGCGGTACTGAGCTATTTAGAGCTTGTGAAGCCTAGGAGGATTAGCGCGTCAAGGGAAGCTTAAGAGCTGATGTATCTTCTAATTCACGGGCCTTCTAATCTTCCTCTAAAATTTTCCTAGCCAGGAGCAACCTGCATTAAAACATATAGTTGTTGAATGCGCAGATAATAATGAAAAATGTAAAAAAAAAACGCGCATATTTTTCTGAAAGTATATGTTTTCAACTTGAGCAGATTTTATAAAAGAAGGTGTGTCTTTCACAAAAAAAGTATTGTCGTGACCACGTATTTGTAGGGTTCGAAGTGCTTTAGATTCAGTAGAAAAATATTTTTTTTTAGTTAACTTTCTATATTTCACACACACACACACAAAAAAAAAATAATTACGTAGCCAGAATTAAAAGCTGTTGCTGTTGCCGCTTGAAGGCGTTCTGGTTTCCGGGCACATATTACGAAGAAAACAAAAGAATATGCAAAAAAAAGACTGGAAAATTAGAACGAATACAAATTCTTGCATTTGTAACAGTACACATTAAAAAAAATATATATATATAGTTAAGAAAAAAAAGAATTTTACGTCAATATGCGATTTAATATCCTGAAGAGCAAGCAACAGTGACAAAAGTCTTAACCCAATGTTGCTGAAACTTATTTTTATTCCCCGAAGTTGTTAACATGATTATCTTAAAAAAGTGGAAGTAAACATTTTAAAGTGGATTTCAATATGGCATAATTCAGATGTGGTTTTGCAAATTGCAACAGCACAAAAAAAAGAGACCCAGAAATTTAGGCTTGCTATTTTTCTTTGAAAAATTGTTCATTACCAGTCACCTGAACGAATGATGGGCAGTTCCGTAAAACGATGTAGGAAATCTTTATTGGAAACAACTCCAGGAACCCTCTTTTGGGTTTGCAGCAGTCGATCTAAAATGTCTTGGGGTTTGCACCTACGTGAACGTAGGCGTATCGCAGACTTGATGTGACTATTTGTTTAAATTACGAGATATTTTTTTTCTGAGAATTGGTTTCACTCAAGAGGGAAGCGTGATCGGATTATTCAAATCATCACAAGCTACACTCCGGTGGGTCCATAACTCCGGGATAAACACGCTAAATGATACAAAGCGCGTTCATATACATTTTGGTTTAAGAGAAGAAAAAAACACACAAAAAACATTATATTAAAAACAACCGAAAATGTCGTACTTGTGGTTGTCGAACAGTCGCACTCTTCTGATAGGGCAATTGATACTTTGTTTAGATAACCGCTTCATTTTCTTCCTAATCTGATATGCCTTGTTTGAATTCGGTGCACACTTCGTTCTTTACAGAATCTCGATGTCGTTAAATGCGGGAGCACATGTTTGTCTGCAGCAAGGAACGACAAGATGGACAGACGGGACCACTCGCTCAGCTGCCGTATGCTCACTGGCACGATCGTTTAATATGTACGCGTCTGGCCAATACACGCCAGAGCAGAAGTCAGCGGAACTTTTATTTTACTCGAGTGGCGCATTTGGCGAATTCATTGAAATATTCCTTTGCTCCGCCTGTTGATGGATGCATGAGAGGTGTTCATTTGACCAATTGATCTGTGGGGGATTGTCCAAAGATTAACCTGTGTAGAAAAAATTTTGAAAACAATTTCATAATGCGCTACTGAATTCGTGCACAAAAACGGGCTGATTTGAAGTCTAGAATAAATTGGCCAGAGGGGTAAGCAATCAAACTATTGTGCATGTGAACATGCAATGGCTGCGCGAGCGAGGCTTTCTAGTCATCTTGCTATTCATTGTAGCAGATACTTGTGTCCCACTGTTTCAAGACATCAGAATTTTGCGAAGTACCAAAAACTACATTTCAAGATAAAAACAACAGCCATACTGTGTCAGGAACGAAGGCCAAGAATATGTAAGTGAAACTTCCCTAGCCGTACTAGAAAATGAGTACAAATATATTAAACAGGGTTCAAATATTAGTCATTAGGAACTTTTCTGTTTTTTAAAGAGGTAACTTTGTAGGGCCAACTTGCGTCAGGATCAGTGTGAGCATAAAACATGTAGGTCCGTCAGCCCGTAGCCGCTGAACGATCCTGAATAAAAACAAAAAAAAAACTTCAACCGGTGTTTAGGAACGATCCCCCGTCACCGGGGTAGAAGCAGATTGAGTTGCTGTCTGAGCTGCGGCTCAGCGAAAAGGATCAGGATGAGCAGAAGCAGGTGGTGAGAAAGCGCACGGAGCCGAGAGGGATAGAAATGACAAGAAAATTAGGAGCAGAAACAGATGATGCAGAAAGCGTGCACTGAACGAGGAGAAGTGGAAAGGGCAGGGAAGCGTGCTTTCATCTCTCGGGTATCTCCAAATCATTAAGCGCAAAGGTTCTGTATCCAGGCGCGGTACTGAAAGGAAGCTCGCGCGGGGTCACAAAGACACAATGGTGTGACGTAATCTGTTTTTATACAAACCCATGCAATAGGCACCGCCTGAACTAAGAGCATCACCCACCCCGGGCACTGAAAATATAAATAGTCATCCTGCTCTTGGCATCACCACCAAAACTAAGAGCACCACCCACTCTATGAAGCTACCGCATTTAAGCGCGTTTGATAGAATGACCAAACATGGTGTCATTTCGATTATACGTGTTTCTCTCAATACATTTCAGTCGCGAAGCTTTCTCGTTAACCCAATTTGTTGCGGTTTTTTATCGGCGCTTCTTTTAAACTTCAGTGTGAACTAACTGCTCCAATAGCCAGTTTTGCCACATTAACTTTGTAAAAGGTCGATTTCCACGGAACCTAAATAGTTATCATTAATAAAAAAAAACAGCTATTAGTAGATTGTCTACGCACTCAAGCTTGCAAGATGAATTCTATGATTTATTAAATATGATAACATTGCTATTACATATATTAAGGGCAAGGTACACATATGAGCTATTGATTGTGTGCATGAAAGCTAATCGGTTTGTTTACCACGGTGAACGATTCTCGTCAAGCCACCTTTTAAAAATACCAAAGCTAAAGTTGCTAAACACTGGGATTATTCTCTTGTTGGAGTTAAGGCATGCGTTCATTAATTACCAAGGCGCGTATCAGCCCAAACACACACACACACACTCACACACACACATATATATATACATATAAGTCAAAGATGCGTACTGTCGGAGTTACTAATTCGAAATTTATTACGACATTTCGAGCGGTCCGCCCGAAACGTCTAATAAACTTCGATTTAGTAACACCGACAATACACATCTTTGACTTATTAACCTCTCCCGGTCCATTGTTTTTATATTTACCTTACTTACACCATGTAAGTAAGGAAAACTTTCACTTACACCATGTGCAGCCAGGTAATTACCAAGTGTCCATCTTACAAATATCTGGGTGTTCACTTATCTGACGATCTCTCATGGAACACGCATATAACACACGTCCTGTCTAATGCTAACCGCTCTCTTGGCTATCTTCGACGGAATCTGAAACTAGCACCATCATCAGTTAAACAACTAGCCTACACTACACTCGTAAGATCGCAACTTGAATACGCGTCATCCATCTGGTCCCCTTGGCAACATTCATTGATAACAAACATAGAGGCACTTTAAAATCGCGCCAATCAGATTCATTTTTTTTTTCAGATTACTCACGAGACACCAGCATCATTTCTTTACGAATGAGAGCTAACCTTGATCTCCTCTCAACCAGATGGAAATTATCACGCCTGTCTCTTTTTCACAAGATTTACTATCATAACCATGACATCAGAACTTCAATATTATCCCCAGCCACTCGCATATTTCCTCGCATTGATAACGTCTGTAAAGTTCGTCCAATTTTCGCCTCGTCAATTTCGTTTCTTAACTCCACCTTGCCATTCACAATAACGGACTGGAATAGCCTGCCTAACAATATCGTGACCCGCAGACAGATTATAACACATTCATATCCCATCTGACCATCCATCTGCATTTGCACCAATAGCAAAGTCAACTCGTGTTTATAGAAATGTTTTATTTGGGTATTTTTCTGCTTCATCAGCTGTATTTCCCTAAAAATGTTATGAGTGCTTTTTCATGTTTTTGCTGCTTTATATAACAATGTTTTCCAGCATGTAACCCATTTCTTTTTTGTTCCTTTATATAATGTTTCTTCAGCAGTTACTCCCACCTTGTGTAATGCCAGCAATGGCTTTCAAGGTTTAATAAATGATGATGATGATGATGGCTTCACCTATATATATATATATATATACATTTCAAAGCTCTTGGCTCAGAGGAGGAATTTTCAGTGTTTTTCAGTTGGTCATGTGCATGTTATGGATACTGCAAATAAGCTAACGGCAAACACGTATCCAGGGGAGGGGGCATGGGGCCCGAGGGGGCATGGGGCCCGGATCTCGCCCCCCCCCCGCCCCCCCGGAAATCTTCCATTTTTCTAGAGCTTACTCTCCCCCCTCCGCATCATAAAACATTTTGTCACAAGCAACCCCCCCCCCACCCCACCTCCGCATCATAAACATTTTGCCACAAGCAACCTCCCCCCCCCCAAAAAAAAAAAAAAGGAAAAAAAAGTTTTACGTGTTTGAGTAACGGGATAGGGTGAGGGCAATTTAGGGTCATAACAACGAGCTAAGTGGAAATCCCAGGAGCGTCGTTTTTGAAAACTGAAGCCCAGATAATTATTTAACTTTTCATGCAAATATTGTGCCTAAAATTGTAATATTTTTTTTTTTAAATTTGCACTGAGAGCACGTTTGTGATCTTATACTATAGATTGTTAAAAACAATATTTACATCAATCGTCTAGTCTTAAACATTTTAATATTGTCACGTAGATATTCAATTATGATTAATAACCAACGAAATGAAACTAGCCAACGGACAAAAACTGCTGCAGTAATACTTAAACTGAACTAAGAAAACGTAATTTTTGTACCACACCAGTTCAATATACATGCTCTGATGATAATAAAAATATAAAAAAATTGTTGCGTGCGCTTCTCGCTTCAATAAAAATATGTTCAGATATTTGAAATTTGAGGAAAGCACCGCAGAGGGCACAAAATCATAAAAGGATTAATGAAGCTCAGCTTAAAAGGCATGATCCCCGCACGTATAGCCGGCAAACCAAATTTGGTAAAATCTATTCAAGGGCACAAGAAATTTCTAGAACATATTTTAATCAAATGGAGTATTTGTGGGCTCCTTTGTTACTTTATTATATAAAAAATTAACTTGGGATTAACATATATAGTTGACATATATAATTGGGAGTAGATGTACTTTCGCAAATTTACACTTCAATTAATAACAAACTAGATGGCGTAAAATAATTCGCGTCGGTGGAAATATTAATAAAATGTAAAATTGGTGGAACATGAAAGTTATGTATGCAAAGAAAATGTATTTATTTGACTAAATACTCTTCCATTTTATATTCGGCATAGTATAATATTCTCACCATATATTTATCTTTTGGAGCTTCCTTTCCTAACGAATTTTGTGCGCGTCTGAATCCCCGACCTGTTACACTTCACACTAAATCTTTCCCTTCAACTTTAGGCTTGTTTTATTGATACAGGATTTTCCTTTTTCTAATCAGGTTTGTTAACATGTTGATTTTAAAGGGTATATTTTCCAGGTCACGGTAATCCAAAAGCACTCTATATATTTATTTAAACATTTGTGACTTTAATCAATGAAAGTATAAATAATTAGTCATGAATATGCATTACAGTACACTTTTACTGACTTAACTTTTCTATTTAGTGAAGATTGTGCAATTTTTGCTGCAGCCGTTAAATGATAGCATTCGCGCTAATATATCTAAAATAAATTGCGTTGTAGCAAATTTTTATCAAGTGTTCAAAATAGGAAAAAAATCGTTATTAGGCAGGCAAAACCAAAACAAATTCTTACGAAAAAAACGTCGCACTGAATTGACAGCTAAAAAAATATTTCTTGAGCAATATAAAAAAGAAACTAACAAAACTGTCAGCAAGAGGTACCCAAATGCAAATAAACTCATCATATTTTTATGAAAGATAATAGTCAAGAACAAAGGTTTCGCTAAAGGAACTACGTTCGTTTTTGTTTCATCGAAAATCGGTTCATAAATACTATATTTATTATTTCTTGCCACTCCAAATGACCTGCCTATCTTGATGTTGGGATGACAAAGCCAATTCCTACCGTGCTAAAGGCTTTCGGTTATTATCGCAAAGTCAAGTCATGTCAAAAAACAGATTTTTTGATTCACTGTCCGGTTTCGTAATGTATACCTTCCCACGTGCCAATAAAATGTATACTTTATTTCAGCTTAAGTCTAAACGCAGCCGACGCTACGTGCTAATGGGACGATCAAGCAGCGAGCGCAAAAGCGCAAGTCACTAAGCCTGTTCTGGTTATGATTTGTTCAGCGATGACAGAACACGTACAGAAACATAACGAACACAATGGCGGTGACCTTTTGAAGCTGGTTTTTTTAATCCCATCAGCTCGTAGTGTCGGCTGCGTCTGGACTTGAGGTGAAACGAAGTATGGGAACCCACTCCAACAGTACAATCACCGTACTTTTTGTTGTCTTCGCATCATATAGGAACAATTATCAATATTCTCGCTTTATCCAAGATGTGTTGTCCCGTCCCCTGTTTTTTCGTATATAACTCTTTCTAAACCTACATCATTACCAACGCGCTCACTAAGAAGTTTCCAAGAGAAAGTTCGCGCCATTTTTTGAGGCGCCAAGAACGCGATGGTAGGAGTAAGGTTCTTGTTGTGGTGGGGAGAGACGTCAGCTGTCGAAGATCCTCTCCCCGATCGCGGCTGGTGACTTCTATGGCGAGGCAGTGGCAGCGACGATGATTTGATGCTTTTTAACTATACATTTATTAACAAAGAACAAAGGGCCTGCGGACGACACACGTCCGCGACCGACTCCGGGACCTCTCCCGCTCCAACCCCCCCAGACCCCGTTCCTCCGGGGGTCCGCCTACGTCCCCCAAGGGGACACATTCCTTCCGCGCGGCGGCGCCTCGCGCGCTCGCGGAGGGGCCATTTGCTCGCTCTCGCGCACCGCCAGCACCCCCTCCCCCCGAAGAGTTGACCCTCTCGGCAATGCTGGCAAGCGGTGAAAGACAAAACAATACTAATTCAGGAAAACATACGCTCTGATCCTTACACCTCCCCACTAAGAATAGTTTTGGGGTTATGATGCTCCAAACAATATTAAATACCAAAAAGGATCAGAAAGGTTTTAGGACAATCAAGTGCCAATCTGGAGCTGCACACAGCAAAACATTACAAAGCGCTCCAGAAATGATGAGCTCGCCTTTGCATACTGAAATTCAAGTAATCTTTCAAGTCACCACAAAGAGCAAAATGTTCCCGCACAATGGAACACAGCAATTCAACAACTCCGCCGAAACGATGCACGCTACTACGAGGAGACAGCAATAGAAATAACGGCCAGTAATTATCAAAACTGTCGAAAGCCCGACTCCAAAATTGTAATTACTGAAACTGTCAATCGCACGACACCAAAACATTGATCGACGCCAACCGCTGCCCTAGCAGCAAGAACAGTGCCAATGAGCCAAAACGGAGAAAATCAAGTAAACGAAAACACCCCTCGTGCATATCAGCTTCACACATGCATACGGGCACGAAAACTCGCCGAAATCAATGCAGTGCTGTTCACAGCGCATACAAAAATACAAAAAAAAAGAAAGAAAACAAGTTATACAGACAGCGACTTATGTGCCTCAGCGCACCCGCCAACGTACACTATCACGTCGGCCTGGGTGCGACCGCTTCTGTATAGCCATCGTTAGTTCACACAACAGGTCTCCCAACAGGCTGAAATCCCTTCGCTCCCAACCTCCGAGCCCGCGGCCACTCCTCTCGTGGAAGGCTGCTCTAAACTGCCGATGCAGCCGTGCCGGCTCCTCCTTGAACCTTGTCTTCCGAGATGCCCTGTCCTCGGGATCGGTGTTTCGTCCAGTGAAGTCACCGACCTCGCTCGTCTCGGGAACGTCCAGGGTTCTCGTCTCCCTCCTGGGGTCGACCACCGGACACTCACTGATGAGGTGCCCAACCGCTTTACAGGCGAAACACTTCCGCCGCTTCTTGTATCTGGATTGCTTCGCTCCAGCTTTCTCGGCTACCTTTGGCTTTTCCGGAGCATGTTCGGTCTTTAGGCAAATTCGCTTGGTCTCGTCAAAGTGTTCCAGGCACCTGGAAAGCTCCTTCGGCTTCATCCAATCGCCACACTCCGTCAGAACAACGTGCCTTGCCGCCTCTGCTGTCGCCATCACCTTAATGCGATCAGATATCAGAAGGTCCTTGAGCTCCTCAAATGATTTCACCTTCCTACTGTCCAGGTAGGCCTCCAGAAGCGTTGTAACCCGAACAGACGCGGACCACCATGTTTCGTCTGGAAGTTTGACAGTTTCTCCGAACAGCTCGCGGAGACGATTAGCGGACACACCCAGGTACTCGAACACATGCCTCTTCAGCTCGCTGAATGAACGCTGGCCCCGCGTCATGAGCCTTGCGGCCTCCATTGTGCAATCCCGCGACAAAAACTGCAAGAGCAACCTGCCCTCTAGTGCTTCAGGAACCCGGTAAATTTTGAACACGATTTGGATATTATCAAACCAGAGAGGCAATTCCGCCACCGCCTTCGGCATCTCAGGTATTACACCGCGCATTAATTTCAAAAATCCTAACAAATCGTCCAAATCCGTGTCCACACAAGAGTTTTGCTGAACCGCCATTACGGTTTCGCCACAAAGCTCGTTCACACAGAACTAACCTTGGCGCTGTCCAGCACTCGGAAATAGCAACCGTTCCCGCAATCCGCTCAGGCCCACCCTGACCTTGGAGCTGTTCGGTCGTTCCGGGCCCCCGCCGGAACAATGGTGTCACTACACCGCTTGGAGCCTGAGTCGGTCGCCCTCACCACCACTCGTCGCGCCTGGAGGCCTCCGGACGATGTCCCGCCGCAACGCAGTTCACGTTGTCGCACCCTCGGCGATCGGGAGCAGGCACCGCCCGGATTCTCTGACGCCCGCAGCTGGTGGGAGCAGGCCGGTAGGCCTGCGCTGCGCCCAAGATGGCTGCCGTCCTCCACTTGCTCGTCGCCACCGGGTCCAGGTCCAGCCGCGATCCAGTCGACTGCGCCAGTAAGGTTCTTGTTGTGGTGGGGAGAGACGTCAGCTGTCGAAGATCCTCTCCCCGATCGCGGCTGGTGACTTCTATGGCGAGGCAGTGGCAGCGACGACGATTTGATGCTTTTTAACTATACATTTATTAACAAAGAACAAAGGGCCTGCGCACGACACACGTCCGCGACCGACTCCGGGACCTCTCCCGCTCCAACCCCCCCAGACCCCGCTCCTCCGGGGGTCCGCCTACGTCCCCCAAGGGGACACATTCCTTCCGCGCGGCGGCGCCGCGCGCGCTCGCGGAGGGGCCATTTGCTCGCTCTCGCGCACCGCCAGCACCCCCTCCCCCCGAAGAGTTGACCCTCTCGGCAATGCTGGCAAGCGGTGAAAGACAAAACAATACTAATTAAGGAAAACATACGCTCTGATCCTTACAGTAGGTCAATTCGCTCGGCTACATTTTGTTAAGTTGTGGGAGATTACTTAAGGTCTTGTGTTCCGTATTTTGTCTTGACCCGAAAATTATCACTTTATCTTTTAAAACAGCGTACGCACCACGCCGAACAAAACCGATCTTTCAAAGACAGACACAATTCAGTCCCTCTAACTGCTGAGAGAAGCTATTAACCATAGACTGACGACTTGACGCTTTAACGGCCCTCTAAAGACAGGAGGGTGCTATTCTTCTTTTTAGAGGTATCGATTAGGTCGGTTCACAGAAGTCAAATCTATTTTCAAAACGGCGGCTTGATGATCTACAGACGTCTCTCCCAATGAACTGCAGCCGCAGGTCTAAAAATGGCAGCATTATCCAATGCAAAACAACCTATGATTTTATTAAAGTTTACTTTGATAATACCGGCACTTCTTAATAACAACCAGCAAGCCGTCCAGAAAATTCTCCACAAAAACAACCACAGAAGGTTCCAGACAACATGTTCCAATCGTCAGAATTATTCGATGTTTCGGAAACATCCGTCGACATAAGAAAAGAATTCACGTATGAAATTGAGCCACTGCTTCAAGTGCAGCTCCCGTCGTTTTGCACTTTGTAAGGTTTGTCTAACATGCAACATGTAGACTGTAGATAAAGCCTCTAAGCTTGCAATAAGTCGCAAACACGCTTCCCCCGCTCACTTGGGAAATTAATGACGGTTTTTTTTTCTCAATAGGCTCATGCATAAAAAAATGTCAAATCGCGAAGTAAAAAACCTGAACATCTCTGTCACGCCGCAGCATCATTGAACATATCATCGTAGGTAAACTCAACATCATTCTGTGAATGTATTACTAGGAAAGGATAATTAAGTCTACGTTATCTAGGTGCGTTTAATAGTATAGAAAATTGTTGTTGTCATATTCCGCTATAATAGCCCTTGAAGCTATGTCTAGATTATAAGTCTTTCCGGAAAATGAAATTTTTTTTAATAAATTCCTGTGTTTTGATAAATACTTATGTCAGAAACATTAATTTAAAATAAACACCATAATTATTCAAATATGATGTATCTCCGCATCGAACTATTAATTATTTAGAGCGGTATCTGGATGCGTTAATTTTTAAGACGAATATGAACACTTCGTAACTTTTACGAATTTCCGCCTGGAAAATTATGCGGACTAGATAGTATGCACAAATTTTCAGTCGAGTACATTGGAAGGAATACAATTTCGGCCTGTCTTAGCTTCATCGAAAACATTGTGCAATATAGACAAATTCTACTGTCATAAAAATATAAAAAATGGCACTTTACCAACGTTGCAATCGGATGCCGCAAATAACCTAGGGAAATTGTAATTTAGGAAACAGCTGGAGGAGAGATTAAGGAGACAAAGTGAATCGTTAAACTAAGGACGACAGCCACATCTAATGCGCGTCATTAAAAGACGCTTCACAACAAGGAAAGTGCCTATTCTGTTAATGTCTTGTTTGGAAAGGCTATTAGATACATCGTTTTGCTTTTATTGTTCATTATTAAAGTTTCTTCTTCTTTATTATGCTCTTGTTATCCCAAAAAACTTACATTTGGAAGCAATTTCTAAATCTCTAATGGTATTGGTAAGATTTTTTTGTAGTTTTATAGCTGACTTTATCAGTGAAAGGTCCAGTGCAATCTGTTTTTTCCCAGCGTTTTTTTTTTACTTTTTATGTGTCATCTTTGGTGTTGTCAGTTCTTTTGTTGGTTTGACCCCATTGTTAGAGGTCCGGTGTCGTGTCTTTTCTGGAGAGAGTTGGTGTCGTACCTTTTGTGGCGAGAGGTGATGTGAAGAGCGGTTCGCTTTCTTTCCCTCTTTTTTCAACCCCATATAAAGGGTTCTTTTCTCAATAAAGGTTTAGCTGTGTGTTTGAGACGTTCTCCTTCTCTTCCTTGTCGTCGTCTGTCATTACCTCAGTCTGGGGTTTTTCACTAAAATGTTTTACATTTCCGCATTTCCGGCATGCGCAATTAGCGGGTCCCACCTGCAATTAATGTCTCGCTAATGTTGACTAATGTGTTACTCTTACTATCTTCTCGAACAAACGGTAGACGATGCTAGACGTAGCGGGGTAGCTGCAAAATCGACAACAAATGCGCTCTTGATTGGAGCGTTCATCGTTTTCCTGCCTGAACGTGAGAAGGTATGGTCCTCTCTAACATAAGAACAACCCAAATAGAATAATCAACGCTCTTGCAGGTAGCTCGACGTCTGAAGGTTGTCGTCTATAGTTGCTGTTTTTCTTTCTGACCTGCTGTGACTGGCATTGTGGTCCTTTTTTGCCAATGGGGTCCGGGAAATGGCCCACTTGTAGTTTGTAAAGGGCTGTATATTTACCATGATATTTTCAGTGCAAGCAACCAATGAACAATCGAAGCCCATTAGTTGGGCGAAAGTCGCATGTTTCCACGTTGTTTTGTGCGTTTTATTTTTTCCACCCTGTAGGGTTCCATTGCTTTCTCCGACTCAATGGTTCGTTTTCGCTCATCGTAAAAATTAGGAGACACTCGCCGTACGTTTGATATATTTCTTTACAAAATCAGACCTGCCTCGAGGTTAGGCATTATTGCATTCGATTGGTAAAAAGAAAAAAAAAATTTAACATAACTGCAATAAAACAAAAAAATCTCAAAAGGCGACTTATTTATTCATCCAACACGACTGGAAGACTGAAAGTGCTATTTATCAACATATGCTGATTAAGTATTTCACACACAATTTTGAATATAAGAAAACGTATCGCTTGCAAATATTTAATTATCCATAGTCATCTAAAAAAAAAGTGAAAACATTGCTGTTAAATAAGTAGGGTCGAATTTTGTCTTAGTGATCCGCTCTTCCCAACATATAGGATGGTTGAAATCTACACATTAATTTAATTCTCGTTTTAAGTTTCGAAATACACTGTTCTCCAAGGACACACTTAAAAGCAGACCACGAGCATTCCAAGTGCCTTCTGATTCAGATATGTACAGAATACAAACACAAATTAAATGTGATATTTGAAAATTATGGTTTCAAGATCTCCCGTGGCTGTGTCATATTCCTCCTCTAGTTAAAATTTCTTTTTCAGGGGCGCCGCAGAAGACCACAACTTTGTTACGCAGCCGTTAGATGACGCATACTCTGAGTCCGACCCTCTCAATATCAGTTGTATGGTAGCTGTGCTAACGGAAACATGGTCAAACTTGAAAACGCGCCGTGTTATCAGGTTTTAGAAGAGGTATACGGAGCGAACATGTCACAGAAGGGCGACAGACGACAACGCCCGACCAAACTCCGTCAACAGCACGCGTGCACAGTCCCGACAGGGCACCCAGTGATTTCCATCTCATCGAACCACTGAAGAAGCACCTGGACTGTAGGCAATCCACGGTACGAAAGGTCTGCAAGCCGGCATGACGAGGCTTCAGGAACTTCACGCAGATTTTTCCATGCCGGAATTAATGCATTGATGTACCGTTGAAACAAATGTTTGGGCAAGCATGCGGGTTGTGCTGAAAAGTCATGTGTACTATTCAGATACCACTCTGTCTATCACTGCGGAATAATGTTTGCCCATGACATTTTTAGTTACCTTACTTTTCTTATAATAGCCCTTTTTATCTCATTTGTAGGCAGTAAGATGAAAAACAAAGTGTTAAGAGTATATTTAGCTACACTGGATATTTATCGACTACATTGTTTTAGCACATAATATACGCTGTATATGTATACATGCGCGTCCTGGCTTTCTAAGTAAAATTAAAATACATTCAGGTTTATACTGGTGCCGAAGGAACGGACTCGTAAGTGTATATACGATTTTTAATAGCGTTGCCGGAACTGTCTCATGGTCTGCATCTGCTTGTTGCGTAGAAGCCGCCACATTACACAAAATGTGATTAAGCCCCCAGCTGCCTTTATATGGGAGTGTATGGCATCACGCTGATTGAGGCAGCATTTTGATTCCGTATTAAGGTTATGTGATTGCCTGAATAGATCTTCTCATTTATGCTCTCTGATTACTCATACGTAGCACTGTAAGCATTCTTTTTGGTATCATTCATCAGATGCGTAAGTGGAGCATTTATATTTATTTAAGCGTTTTTGTAATGTTGCGCTCATCTAACAGAAACGAGCCCTATGACACATCTTATATTGAAAGTAGCTAAACTCAGTTATTGAGTAGATTCGGCAATAGTAGTTTATGTTGAGTCACATCATTGCATAGCAAATTGAGTAAATTACGAACTACCACAAAAGAGCTATCCGTTGCATGCTAGAAAATAACTATTATGCTACCAAATACAGCACGCAAGTTTTCATCCGAACTCGGATACTTATCTCACTTTATTAGCTCTGCCTTCAAACAGAGAATTGTGGTGTTGTTTTCGAACGTTATGTATAATTTATTACATGAAGTAATGACTTCTGGCACATTATAAGAGGTAACTGTAATGGACAGGAGTGGTGCTTGTGTAAACGTTACAGCGCGCCCGTGCCACAAGAATATAATATATAATAATAATATATCTGTTATCTTTGAAAAAATACATGTGTAAGCGTGCTGGCCCACGAACGTAAAGAGAGTAACATGATAGAGCCTGATCTCTGGAAGTGAGGCATGCAATTATTTATTACAACCGGGTTTCTATAACTCTTCTCTAAGAACCTAGACCAATTTATTTCATACATGTTTACCGGCAAATTAAAAAAAAAAGCCTTTACATAAACAACACAGGTTTGAAAAATATCCTGGGCAGATGAGGATAGACAAAGCAGCCTTATTTCAAAGTATATCTGCTTTGTTTATGCTAATGGATTCAGGACAGCTGTTCTCAAACTTAGATTTTTTGCATCCTTAAACATTGAAAGTTTCCATGCCTGTCATTAAGCACAGAAAAACAAGAATCGGTATCGCGTTGCAAATAACGTGAAAGAGGGCGGCGTTGTTTTCGAACCAGTCTCGTTCGTTATGCAGAGTACATAGCAACGCAGGCGTACAATACCGAGAGCCTGTTCATCCACTAGCCAGCAATTGATCGGTACCATCTGCCACATCCTCCGTGCCCCTCTTTCTTCTCTCTTGTAGCGGCCGGGCTTTCTGCAGAGTTGCTGCTAAGCCTTTATTTGAGTGACCATGTTCAGCGTTCAAGTCTCGTACGTCGTGTCGTTTAGCAAACTTTATAATTAAAAACTGAAGTGTACGTTCATTCATCATTTACGAAGAGAATTTAACCTTAAATAAGATTCAAATGGTGAGCACAATTAAGGGCGCCTGTGCAAACAAAAAGTATAGATATGATTGCATAATAATAGCGGACAGGACAAATGTAGTTCATTCAAGCGTTGAGTTGAGTAATATATATTTTTGAGGGCCAAAAAAATATTCGGAAATCATTCTGCAAATTGCTGTTAGCTATTTTAATACTATTTGGACGCGTAGCATCAGATTTTATGTTTTCAAAGAGCGGCCTACAAAAAGGGTTTCCACGGGGAGAAACATCTTTCTCGCCACCTTTTACATTTGCCCCTTTCTCACTGCTATCTTGACAGCGGCGAACCACTTTTGTTGCTCCCGCTCGGTGGTTGGATAAGTCGGGACAAAATCCCGGCCTCAACATGGCTTGCACAGACGTCAGAACGCATACTTTTGACCGCCATATAAGAGGAGGAGAGGGAAGCTACCTTTCTAAGAATATTGATATGTGAAGGATTAATCTTCTATAATATTCTGGGGGGAGAATAGCGACGTCTGCGCAAATCCGGGAGGCACAGAACAGGATCCAGGTAATAGGGAAGCTCCTTCTTCCCCCTTCTCTGGGGGTCATCGGAGCGCTCTTTGAATGACGTCACGTGCAAGCCATGTGTTCCTCCCCAAGAGGCAGCAACAAAAATAGTTTCCCGCCAAGATAGCAGCGGGCAAGGGGGAAATGTGATAGATATCCCGAGAAGGATTTTTCTACCCTGCGGAAAACGTTTTTGTAGGTCGGCCTTTAAGAGGGACAAGCTCTCCAGCGTGGATGAAGACATTGTATCTCCTGAAAACAGGTGGGTCAGTTGCAAAAAAATAATGCTAGACAAATAATGATCTACAAGAATGATGGTACCAATAAATTGAACGTTAGGAAAAGTGCGTGTGTTAGCGGGTGTGTGCGTGCGTGGAAAGGGGGCCGATGCAGATCAGTGAGATGCATTTTTTTCTGTAGTCACCAAATTCGGATGTATACCTTGAGAAGGCCAAACTCGCGAGTTAGTTTGAATATGTAGAACAATATTCTACTCATAAGGTAAGTCAAGCGGGTCAATTCTTCAGATAGCAAGGTTCAAAATTGTGTTTGTTTAAATTGCAAATAGCGCTAGGACGAGGACAGACGAAGAAGTGGACAGGACAGGCGCTAACTCACAACTGACGGTTTTATATACAACGTTAAAGAAGAAGGTGAAGGAAGTGTCTGGGGTTGAAAAAAGAAGAAAAAATAGGTCTTTTTCTAACCGGGCGCTCTAAGAAGATTGTTAGACTAGAAAGATTAAAACACAGCAGACCAAAACGAAATTAGTAAAAATTAAACAAAGGTAATGATTTTGAACTCTATACGATACTATTCTGAAGGCTTAGAAAATAACCCCGGACCGTGGGAGACAAATTGAGAATAAAAAATTGGATAAAAAATTAATAGATAAAAAGGGTGATCGTCCAAAGGCCGCCGATCAGTAAAAATTGGATAAAAAATTAATAGAAAAAAAGGGTGATCGTCCAAAGGCCGCCGATCAGTAAAAATTGGATAAAAAATTAATAGAAAAAAAGGGTGATCGTCCAAAGGCCGCCGATCGGCGGCCTTTGGACGATCACCCTTTTTTCTATTAATTTTTTATCCAATTTTTTATTCTCAAATTGTCTCCCACGGTCCGGGGTTATTTTCTAAGCCTTCAGAATAGTATCTTATAGAGTTCAAAATCATTACCTTTGTTTAATTTTTACTAATTTCGTTTTGGTCTGCTGTGTTTTAATCTTTCTAGTCTAACAATCTTCTTAGAGCGCCCGGTTAGAAAAAGACCTATTTTTTCTTCTTTTTTCAACTCCAGACACTTCCTTCACCTTCTTCTTTAACATTGTATATAAAACTGTCAGTTGTGAGTTAGCGCCTGTCCTGTCCACTTCTTCGTCTGTCCTCGTCCTAGCGCTATTTGTAATTTAATTATGTGTAACCAACTAGCCCGCCAGAATGTTTTAATTGTGTTTGTTTAAATGGGCAATTGGTATGTCTGTTCGATTTCGAACGAATGTTTAAAAATAAAATTCGCATATTTGACGCCTGTGTATAGGCTATAATCAAAATCAAAATATGTGTTATGATTTCGATAAGGGTATTTCATGCAATGGTGGTCCCGGTCATATTTTTGATTATGTAACAATAATATATGCGAAAGTCACGTTCGTAAGAGGAGCATTTAGCTATATTTGCAAGCCGTTGGAAATTTTGTTTTGCAGGTATAAACTTTCAAAGCCTGAGGCGTGCGAATTGCCAAGGTTTCACTCTGGTCATTTTCGCAGCCGTCAATTTCACACCGAAGATACGCCTAGTGATATTTATTTTCTGTTTGGTTTGTAAACTGCTTACAACCTGTACACAAAATGGTAAACTTGCTGTAAAAAGTATGTAAAAAGGGTACAGAACACATCAAGTAAGCACATTTTAGTCACATATTCGCAAATCCTTTACCAAAAGGTTTCATATATAACGAGTAAAAATATACCAAAATGTGCGGCTTCAAATGTTTGAATTAATTTTATGAATATGTAAAAAAACATGCTTCACTGATATTGTAGTTACATTATTAACGCAGAAACGCAAATTTTTTTTTAAAATGCGGCAATATTGTATGTAAATATATATATAAACACTTTTTATTTATATTAAACTCTGCTTAACCGTTTGCAGTGACTTGAGCTAAGTTGTGATGGCAAAACTTTGAGTAGCACATTAACTCCAAAAGAGAAAAGAGGAAATACACATTCAATCAAATTAATTTAACACGACTTCGTTTTAGGGACTCTGCGCACGTGGTCGGCTTCCAAGATATATTCTCTAAAACCGACAAGGACAAAGAGCCGCCAAACCGTAGGCTGTAAGAAGCCTTATGCTGTCCCTATACTGGAAATGAGTTAATTTTCGTGGGGACATTATTTGCGCGAATTTCGCGAATCACCTACTGCTCGCGAAAAATATGTTTCGCGAACGATTCCGGTAAAATGTAGGTACACTGGAGTCTATATTTGGGAGTTCTAGAATAACGTACGCAGTTTTAGCGCACGCTTGCGCTAAATTTAGCTCTTGCTTTAGCGCACACTACGCGAGAGAGTTTTAAAATAGCGTTTCTCCGCCGCGACGCAAAAGCGTGCACAAAATTTTTTTACCGCACGCTCTTTTTCTTTACATTTGTTTAAACATGAGAATACGACGCGAGCGGTCGACCGGTTGTGTCCGCTTGCGTCGCCTCAGCAAGAGACGTCTCGCGTTTTGACCTTCGCAGATCGTACCTTCGCCGAGAAATGTTCGCACGTCGCAAGCATCAAGTTGCCGGTGGTCGTTGCCAAACCAAGTGCAATGTCGTCCCGTACTGAAAATCGCAGTCGCGAAGATGCCGTCGACGTCGCACTCATGACGCGGCCAAAGCAGTCGCCGACATCGTCCTGGAAACCGCCATTTTTTAACCGTGCTCGTCTTGGCTTAAGCCAACTTCTCATCACGAATCCTCCTTGGAGCAGCGCAAAGACCCTTTGCGTACGCACGCAATTTCCGAAAAATAGCGTGCGCTAAAGTAGCGCACGCAAGCCGCAAAACGTGGTTATCGTTCGGCGCATTCGCAGAGGCAACGACGCTATTCTTTGCGTGCGCAAAGCTTTGGCGTGCGCTATTCTAATGGCTCTGTTATACTCCGACGTAACGCGTGCGCGCATGCGAGCGCGTCACAGCGACGTCACGTCGGCGAAAACCCGACGCTCTGTACTCCGGCGTCGTGGCGTAACCGACGCGACCGGCAGCGTTCGACGGAGCCTGACCGCCTCGACGCCAAAATGGAGCATGCCGTATTTTGCGCCGGCGGCGCCGCAAAAGGGGCCCTATTCTGGACATTTGGCGGAAAAGTCAGCGAGAAATTCGGCGGCTCTGATTGGCCGGCGCCAAGGTCAAGTGTGGCGTTGGCCAATCGCGGCCGCCAGATTTCTCGCCGTCGTTTTCGCCAAGAGTCCAGCTTTGGGCCCCAGGATGCATCACGCGCTGGCTCCCGGCAGCCCTCGCGCGGGAAGCGCGGCGAATACGAACAATAGCAGACGACGGGAGCACCAGTCCTTAAGGCGTCATGTTTGAAGAATCGGACTCGGTCGGTCGAGAAGCTGATCGAGGGAATTCGTTTTCACCCGTGTGTCTACGACACGAGGAAGCTTGAGTACCGTAGACCGTGCGCTTGTCAAAGATGTACATTGACCGGCTACGCTTGCGGCGCAGGCGGTGCACCAACAGTGTAAGCGCGAGTTTTCGTCGTGCAAGGTACGTCCACGCCATCGCTCGAACTTGGCGCTCAAGAAGCGCGAGAATTTTCGTCTGCTATTCGAAACGAAAAGGAACTGGAAGTGGCGCACTCTCGCAGAAAACGTGCCCTCGTAGTCAGATTCTGCGCATGCGCCGCGCCGGCGGCCCACCGACGCGCGCGGCGGGAGCCGCTAGGGCCGCCGGAGTATTCGCGACTCCAGCGACCTATAGGGGGCGCCACCACCAAACAAACATGGCGGCTGAGTCCAGGTCGCGGCGGCTCGGCCGGGCCGCCTGAGCAGGTGGCGCGTTCAATTTAACAGATTTTCTTTTGTTTAATGCCCAATTTTATAGGTATTTGAACTGAGACGGTTAAGTAGCCGGTGCAGATAAACTTGCAAAGCATAGTTTTGTTTTGCCGGTGTTTTTTTTTTTTTTTTTTTTTTTTCGTGTCGAACTTTCGTTTTGGAGATTTCGTTCAAAACCGAAACTATGGGTTCCGGAGAGACGGTAATATACTAATCAGTTTTGATCATCTAAGGAAAGCGGCGATGACTATAGAATTGTTCCACAGAGAGTAACTTTTCAGCTAACTCGCATGCCTGGACCATGCGACTTATCTGTCCGCGAAATCGAGCTTTCGTGCGTGTCCGCGTTTACGAAACAGCTCCAGTCGTCTGCTCGGCCAACAACACAGGCTGCAGGAAAGTTATAAAGATTAAGCAACCGCTTCATGAGCCAAGGACCATGTTAACCCGCCGGCACCCCACTAAGCAGCTGATGCTCGTATTTCAATTCAGGTTTTAGTAGCAATCGAGAAGTCATTTTGACGAGCGGGTTATGTATTGTATTACGTACTATGGGGGGGGGGGGGGGGTCCCACTAAAGCGATATTAGTATATCCTTCGGGTTAAAACATGAGCTTAGTTGACTAGCTATTAGGTGAACTGCTGAAGATCCACGCAGAACCTCTCTGCATTGAACTTTGCTTCGAATACTGAACGGAGAAAATTAGTATCTTTTTGTGGCCGGTCAACCTGACCAATGTAGACGAATATTGCTGCTGGCTTCGACGTCCTCGTAATATAAATATTGGAGGCGCGATAGGTCAAAATGCCGTGACAGCATCTAACGTTGCGAGACGTGTCTCCCACCTTTTGAAAACAGATAATTTCCCTCATTCATCATTTGCAGCGAGCAAGTTTTCCTGAATCAAGTAATTGCGAAATCAGCCCAACTCCTTGAGTGTGGTCCAGAGGATTTTTCGACGAAAAGCAGCCAAGATGAATAGCCAACGCACCGACCGGCGTGGGTGGCTCAAACTTGAAGCTCACCGAACACAACCAAACTCAAGAAAAGCAGCTATCGAACCTTCCCATTCACTTGACTGCAACATTGATGTTCCCTCCAGTATCAGTTACCAAGCAGTCGTCACTTTGAATGCGATTCGAGACAGACAAGAAATCAAAAAGTTTTTCTGTGATTCCTCCCCATCCAAGAAATCGAAAGCACGCTACCGTGTGCTGTGGAGTAAACGGGTTTTCAAACACGTAATAGAAGAAAACAATCTACTGAGGCTTCACCACATTAATGATCACTCAGGCAAACTTAAGAAATATTCGGACCTTTGTCAAATTACATTGTTCGCCACCGCGCCGACAACACGTCTCCGCGAAAGCCACCAGAGACGCGGAGGGGCGCGGAGCGACCTGGACCGGCTGGTTCCCGGTTTTCCCGCTTGGCGGCGTCCGTTTTGCTGGAGTCGCGAATAAAGTGGGTGAATTTTTAACGTGCCCGGCGCGACTGACGTGACGTAGCCGACTTCGGCTACCGTTCGCTGCGCGTGCGTTATGTCGGAGTATAACAGAGCCTTTAAGCTCCCTATTGACGTCCCACAGCGTCACGAAAATTAGAACCCGCGAATAATCCCAAAACTTCAGCTTTGACCTAAATCGCAAAATATTAAGCCCGCAAAAAAATAAGTCCTTTATGGTATCTCTGCGTTGCCTTGCGGTGCCTTCTTTAATCGATCCCAGTAGTGAACATCACTAATGCTTGACTCAACAGGTTCTCATAAGGATCAGTACCAGCGTTGTACACGTTCCCAAGAAAAGGGAACGGAAGCTCGTTCCTCGTTCCTTCTGATTTTTGGAACGCGTTCTCGTTACAAGTTTCATATGTTAAAAAGGAACTCGTTCCCGTTACAGTATAAAAATGGAACGTATTGTTACATAAAAGTTACATTTGTGTTTTGCTGATTAGCATATTTAGTTAGATCGAGGAAGTTTGTTCTATCTATCCCATTAAATGGGAATATACACATTTGAATGCCCTGATGGAAGAGCACCAGGAAAAGAAAAAAAGCGGAAGCAGGGTTTTATTTGTTGATATATTCATCTTTAAAAATTTCAGTTTTTAACCATATTCATGTTTTTAGTGGGCGATTCAGACGAGCCAAATCTACTGTTTTCCCATATTGCATGTGCATATTTTATACGGGGAAGGCGTGCGCGTGAGCCGCGTGGAACACCAAGTTCTGCATTTTCCTTGATACTTGGGTAATATAGCAATAGGTCTATTAGATAGCAGATTCCCCCGCACTGACACCAGGGTCGCTAAACTCGTCGAGCACAACTTTGTGCCCGAAGTTTGCGCAACACGCTAATTGAAAACTCGCGACGCTGACGTCGCGCCGAGCGAGGTGTCAATTATTAGAATGCTCATTTCATTGAGAGTGGCAGAATGTAGCAAAGTTCATCGTGGGGCGCGTGTAGCGCGTCAGAGGCGCGAGGCGCCCGCTGGTTGAACGGCTTCGCCGATGACGCAGTGCCCGTTTGTTCCTACATCCCTTCGCCAAGCTAAAATTAATGCATTGCAGATTGTCGCTAGGCGACCTGTTGAGGCTCCAAATTCCTCCAAAGTTAGTGTAAAAAAAAGTGATTAGGAACCTCGTTTGTCGGAGTTGTCGCTGACGTCAAAGTCACGTTTCCGAAATTTGCGAGAGCCGTGGTCTGAGCTCGAAATCTTCGCTTCAGATCGAGGCGAAGTTAAACTTTGTACACATGGCGGTGCCGTACGCTGCGGCCGAGCTTATCTTCCGCCACTGTTGGCGTCGCTACACTCTAAACCCGGTAGCGGATGTATCCGCTATTTATCCACCACTTTTTTGCAAATTCGTGGTGGATATATTTGTGACGAATATATCTGGGTCCGCTTGAAAATGTTTTATCTGGGTTACCTTGGAGAACTTTTATCTGGGTCACCTTGGAGAGCTTTTATATGGGTCACCTTGGAGAACTTTTATCTGGGTCACCTCAGAAATGTTTTACCTGGGTCACCTTGAAAATCTTTTATATGGGTCACCCCAGATATTTTTTACCTGGGTCACCTCGAAGACTTTTTATTTGGGTCACATTAGATACTTTTTATCTGGGTTGATTACAGAATAGTTCACCGCTACGAACCTTATTCGATACAAATTAAACCATTCTTTTAGGGTTACTAACGTCATTCACAAAGCCTTGAACATATGTTTCCAATATAGTGATGCAGTCGGCAGCAAGGATAGTATGCATTTAAGTGTTGAGGACGGCACTGTAAAAAATTTTCACCCCATTTTACGGACAAAAGTTGCTGGTTCAATATTGCCGGTATGGTTTGCCGTAATCTAGAAACGGGACTGTCTGTAAAAACAAGGCATATAATTTCGTAAAATGACGAAACGTCCGTAGCTCACTTTACAGAGAGTTATCCGTTTTCCATTTTACGGATAAAAGTTGCTGGTTCAATATTGCCGGTATGGTTTGCCGTAATCTAAAAACTGGACCGTCCGTAAAAACAAGGCATATAATTTCGTAGAACGACGGAACGTCTGTAGCCCACATTACGGACAGCTATCCGTAGGAAATGTGAAAGCTATTTGCACTAAATACCGAAGGACTATACCTTTCCGCCTTATAAGGCCAAAGCCTCGTGCCATCCGTACCTCCTGCACCTTCGATACATCATGAGACTCACCTGGCAGAGCTCTAGATCTGCCAGGGGTACGTATCGGAGGTGCAGGACTGGTGCGGATGACTCGTAGCTTTGGCCTTATATAATTCGGAAAGGTATAGTCCTTCGTTATTTAGTGCGGACAGCTTTCACATTTCATATGGATAGCTGTCCATAATGTGGGCTACAGACATTTCGCCATTCTATAAAATTATATGCCTTGTTTTTACGGAGAGCCCAGTTCAAAAAGACGTAAAGGTCAAGTGCTTTATTATTTAGTGCAAAAAGCTTCCATATTCAAGCAAGCCTAAGTCACATGAAGCTTTTGGGGTAGATTGGTATGGAGAGTTCATAGCTCCGTCATTTAATATATGAACTTGAATAATCTTTCATCCTCAGCCAAAAAGTTCATGTTTTGCAAAAGAGAAAGAGCACACAACCGGTACTTCTCACTGCCAGGATTTTGTTTGTGTGAGCTCGGCTGTTCCTATAGATGACAGCTCAACAAACGAACCAATTAAGAAGTTTCGCCACAATACCTTTATTGGAAGAAGGCATGCCTTGCTTTAACTTTGGAGAAAATTTACATTAGAGTTGTCCTTGTGCTGGCCATTTAGATGCCCCTCCATGCTTGCGCTTGAAGTTGTCATTCAATTGAAGACCTCCTCGGTATCTTCATGGTGGATGTAAGAGCAGCTTGAAATAAAGAGCAGAAGAGGATTTGCATTCAAACACAATCGCAACAAATTGTATATGACATGCACGGTTAAAGTAAGTGAGCAACGTGCTTACCAACTAGCCTAGCTCCTACTAAACATGACATATAAAATAAACCCCCCATAAATTGAACCAAAGTAAAAATTTGCATTGATTTGAATACCGAACATATCAAGTGCTTGAAAAATAAAACTAGGCAATTAAAATCGCACCACTATTCAGTGATATTAAGCACATTGGATTGAGCCAGATCTCCCTTAGTATATACAGTAGGCTCGCGATAATTCAAACTCGGATATTTAATACTTCTGGTTAAGTCAAACAAATTTCAAAGCTTTGGTTGACCCGCTATGTTTTCAATGTATTCATAAGCCGCTTAACTCGAACAATGTTTTCGTGCATACTTTTTGTTCTCGCAGCACCGTTGAGCGCACTTCTTTCGGAGCACCGGTGCACTGCGGAGAAGCAACACCCGTGGAGCTTGCTTCCGCTGGTGTTGCTTTTCCGCAGTGCACCGGTGCTTGGTAAGAAGTTTGTTTAACGGGGTTAAAGCAGAGCAGAACCGTGTATAAACTGTCTTACTAAAAGAGTGCGAGAGATAAAAGGGGAAAGGGCTACCGGCGCTTTCCCCCTTGCTGGAGCGTTAAAGACAGTGAAAGCCTCAGGTGAGAGGCTTTGACGGTGTTCGGTGTAAGCATTGCCCGAACTTCGTTCGTGTTTTGTTCTCTGTTTTAAACTCCCAAACTTAATTAGAGCCACGGGCTTGGATGGCAACAACCCCCCGGTCATCAAGGCACCGTTGCTCAGTTATACGGTGCACGAATAACGACAGAAAGCATCGAATACTGTCCGAGAGCCTGTGTAGTTTGCACGAAATCCGGCAAGGCGAGTGCGACTGCAGTGTCTTTAAGCTCCATCGCTTTCCACATGACCCCGATTTCCGGCAGTAGTGGCTTGCGTCCCTAAATCAAAAAGACTTTTCCCCAACGCCATCCTCTCGACTGTGCTCGGAACATTTTGTGAATGGAGTGGGCATCACATTTAACGCTGTACCGTCGATGAACATGGGGTGCGCTCGCAGGGTGTGTGCAAGTTTTCTCCTGATATTTGCTTTCAGCTTGTAACATTTTGGAACTGAATTTATTTTAATATAGATATTTCGAAGTGGTGACATTGACTCAATTTTATTATCTACAGCACTTAGTTGAAGGCTGATTTTCGTCGCCAGGTGTGGCTAGCGATTGTCAAAAAGTTAGTTCTGTTGCTTTGCCTGAATCGCAATCTCCTGTGCAATACCAGAGAGCCATGAGCCCATGCTGACCGTCACAATGCGACTAGATTCTTCTTATTTTCAAAATTAGTACATAATGTAGCTGGAAAGAAACCTTCAATTTCTGTTGCTTAAAGTTGAAACATGCTCATGCATCACTGTTTATAAACATAGAAACATGCTCATGCATCACTGTTTATAAACATAGAAACATGCTCATGCATCGGTATTTATAAACGTTTTGTTTGAGGATCCCATGCCAACGAGTGTGTCTTTTGTTGAGAACAGAAAACAGCAAAGTCGAGATGGGCCTTTTGCTGGAGCGAGTCGGTCAATGATTCAACGATTCGAAATTGATGCATGAGCATATTTCAACTTTCAGCAACAGAAATTGAAGGCTTCTTCCCGGCTACATTATGTACTAATTTTTAAAATAAGAAGAATCTAGTCGCATTGTGACGGTCAACATAGGTTCATGGCTCTCTGGTATTGCTCAGGAGATCGTGATTCAGGAAAACCAATAGAACAAGCTTTTCGACAATTTTCAGCCACACCCGGCGGCGGAAATGAGCCTTCAACTCAGCGTTGTAGTTAATAAAATTGAGTCATTGTCAACACTTTGAAATATCAATATTAAGATAAATTCAGTTAGAAAATGTTACAAGCTGAAGCAGCAATTATCTCGAGAAAACTTGCACGCACCTTGCGAGCGTACCCCATGTTCATCGACGGTACAGCGTTAAGTTTGGTGTGCGCTCCATTCACAAAATGTTACGAGCACGGTCGAGAGGGTGACGTTGAAGAAAAGTCTTTTCAGTTTACGGAAGCAGACCACTGCCACCGGAGATTGGGGTCATGTAGAAACAGCCGCACTCACCTTGCCAAATTCCGTGCAAGATACATAGGTCTTCAGACAGTATTCAACGCTTTCTGTCGTTATTCGTGTACCCTAAAACCGAGAGGTGCTCACCTGATATGCATCTGTGGAATCAGGCATTGACTAGCGATGACTTATTCCCCCCAAACTGAAGAGTTGGAAGAGACAAAAGATACTGTTGAAAATCAGCAACACTTCTGATGTGCAAACTTTACTGTTCAAGGCTGCTATTAGCAGTTTACGGCACTGGTGCTCAATCAAGACAATTAGAGAAAAGTTGTTTCTTTAAAGTAAAAACTTTATTTAAAATTGGAAGTGACTTTTACCTTCAAAGTGCTATAACGCATGAAATGAAGTATTTAAAAGGTAGTTTTTTTTTTTGTTCATTTTATTTTAAACTGAATGTGTGTATAGGCCACATGACGTCAGATCACGCGACATCAATTTTTCTGCCAAATTTAGTGGGAAAGCTGAATTGGTGCAAAGGTCACGTAACATAAATCGCTCTGCTAAATTTAGCGGGAACCTTACTTTGTCTCTAGGTGACATGACGTCAGATCACGCAATATAAATTTTTCTGCCAAATTTGGTGGGGAAACTGAATTGGTGTATAGGTTCCGTGAAATCAATTTTTCCGCTAAATCTAGCAGGTAACCTGAATTTGTCTGTAGGTCACATGACGTCAGATCATGTGAAATCAATTTTCCCACCAAATTTAGCAGGGGAACTGAATTGGTGCATAGGTCAGATGACATCAATTTTTCCGCTAAATTTAGAGGGAAAACTGAATTGCTGCATAGTTCACGTGACATCCATTTTTCCGCTAAATTTATCAGAGAGCTTGAAATTGTCTGTAGGTCCTGTGACATCAATTTTCTGCTAAATTTAGAGAGGAAACTGAACTTGTGCAGAGGTCACGCAACAAAACTGTCCCCACTAAATTTAGCGGCAAAGCGCACAGACGGATGAACAACATTTTGGGATTGGAGGGCAACGTTAAAAAGCACCTCATGTTTAAGAGAAAAAAAAAAAAAGCCGCTCACCTGATGGGCTTTTCTGGAAACAGGCTTTGACTAGCAATAAATTATTGCCTCAGGAATGAAGCGCTGCTTCAGTAATGGTTCCTGCACAAACAATTCAAGTGTAAGAACACAAGCCCCAAAATTTTCTTGCCATCCTCCTCCCCCTACTTTTTTGTGCATCTAATTAATTTTATCCCTTGGCAAATCCTAAAGATTTCGAAGTGCTTATCCTACGTCTTTCTCTTAGAGCCTAGTTCATGTTGCAGAAACTTCGCTGAGTGGATTAGCTGGAGCATTCATTGTTCATCGAGACACTTTTTCTTTCACCCCATCCTGTTCTTGAAAGCAGAAACTCCTCTCCCTTGACCACGGTCATTACGGACTTTTTACAGATCATACACAGGAGGTTGGCATTGCCAAGACAAACTCATGTCTTTACTTTGAGCATGGAATAAACGTATGTCTGATCTACGGAAAGTTCCTGTTATACCAAGGCTCGTACTATTCCGTTGTCAAAGGAGCAGGCATTGTTTATAAAAACTTCCTTTCATTACATTGTTTCAGAGAACAATTGTTCTTTTTTTAATAAGGATCAATTAATCATATTAGGACAATTGTCAAATAATGGCAGATTGACGCGATGGATTGAATCGCAATTTTCATCCGTGGACCATTTGTCACGTTACCATCATGTCGGCTATTCCTCCGATTTGCACCTCGTCAGCAGGCGCCCAGACTTAAAGGGGTACTCCACCGATTTTTCTAGCTACCTCAACTAACTATATTTTCTGACTCCCCGGCCTTTACTCTCTCCGGTATGCTATTTAGAATCGCGAAATTCATAATAGTTATTGCGAAATCGGCAAATGAAAATGATGCAAAAACCAACACTCAAATATACGCGCGCTTTTCAGGGCCGTGACGTCAGTGGCAGGCAGGCTTGCCAGTCGAGCAAGCAGCCAAAAAATAGAATATGCCAATCATTTGTTCCGTGCTGGAGCGCGGGTACTGCAGCGAGCTTCCCAAGCATTCATTTGACACTATGAAACTGCTTCGAATCAGTTTAAAACAAAATCTACAGCCCAAAGAGTGAACCCCTGCCTTCCACTGACGTCACTTTTTCATTGTTGCCAGTAGAGACTTCGAGCTTGAAAAACACGGTGAGGACCAAAACTGTAAATTCAATAACTTTGCGAAAAAACAATATTTTGACCTAATATTTGGGACACTATTTTCGCGATGTTTGTTGGTTAGTTTAGCAAAATTTCAAGCAAATCGGAGACAATGAAAAAATCGGTGGAGTAGCCCTTTAAGGGCAAAGTGCCCTTCCATGCCCAGATTTTTAGCGGGTGAGTAACAGTAAAAGCGTTTACGGTAGAGCACCAACAGCAGAGCAATATTTTTTGGTTTTCGAATGAGCCAAACAAAGATAGTGCACTGTACTTTGTCCATTCACTGTTTCATTTTGTCGAACCATTCTTATTTTCCACTCGTGAAAGAAGCTGCAAGAACTTTGCCCAGCCGACAAGCCGCAGGTTCTGATACTCCTCCGGGTTGGTGTTAAGAAGCTTCAGTGAAAACTTGCCTAGCAAGTTGCAAGCTTCCCTGCATGTCCACCCAGTTTTCAACCCAGCCAAGACCTTTCTTACGGCTGTAGTCTGCTGAAGAGTGGTGCACAAGCAAGCAGTGCGTGAAGGCATTTCCAAATGCCCCTCCGCAACACCAGGACTTCATCACTTAGACGCTGAAGCCTCCTGGAGCAGGACGATACTTGTGTCATGTGGTTAGTAAAGCTAGTAGCGCTTCACGCTAAGCCTGTCATGATGCTTTGTCTCGCTCGGTATGTAACAGCAGCACACAATACGTTTTCATAATAGCACAGTGATCGTAGTCGCAAACATCACTTCTGACCTTGGAAAACTGTGCCACAGTGCGATGTTGGCATTTTGCGGAAATGCAGGGCCGGGAATAGGTTCAGTTTGTCCTCGCTGTCATCTGCTCGTCTCCTCCGTATGGATGTGCTTGGGGGACTGATGTTCCGTGGACGTCTTGTCACTTGATAAATTTATCTGCGAATAAGTTCATCATGTGAATTGGCCATAAGTGGACAGCGGAGTCTGCAGTGACTTAATGGGGTTATGACACGAAAATTAAACGGATCCATTATTCTTGAAATGGATTGCTCATAGACTACTTAGTATATACACCAAGTTACGCAATTTTAGAGCTCTGGTAATTGCACTATTCAATTTACGAATTTGTATCATTTTCATCTGGCGACCAGGCAACACTGCCCAAGTTAGTCACATCATGGTGTCCCGTTGACCTTCCACCCTGCGTGCGCCTGCGAGATATTCCCGGGCGACAGTGACCACAACAAGTTCGTCTGTAAGTCGCCGTCACTGGAGTTTGTCGCCAGCGGGTCGCAGTCAAAATGAACAGCTTTCAACATCTCTTGATAGCAATCATACTACTCATCACTGCTGCAATCAATGTCGAACACTTTGACAAGGCGAGCAATGTCGTAGACGTAATCATCACAAACCGCATGCTCGAAACGTGGAAGGTAAACGAGAAAACTGAAGCTCGAGACGCCAAGATAGCTAAATCTGTGAGTGCGTGCAAGGAGACATCGCGCTGGAGGCTGGCTACAAAGCCAGCCTCCAGTTCTGCTCGGATCCGCCCCTCCGAGGGATTTACATATAAGTGGATTTATCCATGAAATTATCGCGCCATTCTCAAAACAAATCTAGCAGGGTTACAGGAACATACAATGGGTCCTAGCAGTATAGCTATCTTATATTGTATTTTTGGCGTGTCATTTCACGCCAAACATTTCTGTTGACGTTGCCTGCAAGTCATAAAAGTGTGTCTCGTATCCAATTAGACATTGTCGAAGGAACGAGGAAACTGCATAATAATGTCACACACTGTTTACCTTAACCGTTTTCTTTTTTCTTCAGTTTTTGACCCTAAGTTGTTTTTTCTATATTTGTTGCACGTACGGCCCAAGCTGCACATGTCTCCACAATCAGTCGCCACCCTTAAAAATGTGTACAATAAAAAAAATACATGCTGCCATCTCTGAGCAGCACCGCAAACTATGCTCGGAACAAGCCTGGGATGTCCAAAAAGAGCCAAAGGGCAAGGTATAGTGCGCGGATGAGTTAAACTCATCCTAAACGGTTTAGGAACGGCCCTAGGTGGACGAGCGAGGCTCGTCCAAAATGGGTTAAGGTGCACCAACACCTTCCATGTCGTTGAATCTTATGTAGTAGTATATGATCCTAAATTACCAGACTAGGTTACAGAAAATAAAGAGTAAGAGGAGGACGGGACGTCATACCTTTTCATGTTCTCATTTTTTCGCCAGTCCTGTATTAAAAGGTTTTCATAGTAAAAGTGACGGTTGTATTTTATCTACCCTTTTGTTTCTCGCAATCTCCTGCCTACCAACTCAACCAGCAAAGTAATGCCCTCCCCCCCCCCCCCAACACACATCCAACCCACAATAGATATTTTTGGATAGAAGATGCCATGAATGTGCTGCGCATGTGAACCAAGCTGAAGACAAATTTGCGGTCTGAGGGAATAAAGAGTTACAAAACTGACAAACATGGCAGTAGCATACTTTTCACTTTTGCACATGTACAGGAACCGCTAATTTTTATTAGAAAAGCGGAAAAGCCCAAGGCTATCAGGTTGCTCACCGACAGCAACTACCAGAAAGAGAAAGGGGGGGCGGGGGGTCATGATTGTGAGGGCAGCTGGTCTGTAATGCTTGTGCTTTCCTGAAAGTTGCAAGTAAGACTTTTAAAGAAAAATGACCTAAACTATTGTAACAAAATATTCTTTCATTTCATTTCTCATACCAAAAAGGTTGGCATGAGGAACTTTGCCCAACTGACACGACGCAGAATCTGGTACTCATCTGCGTCGAAAAGCTTCTGTAAAGTCGCGTCTACCACGCCGCAATCACTTTGAATCTCCAATCAACCTTTCACCCAGCAAGCCTTTTCTTGTGGCTGTAGTGTACTGAAGGCGCAAGTGCAAAGTGAGTGAAGGCATCTCCAAATGCCACTTAGCGGGCCCAGGACTTCACCGCCTCCACGCCAAAGTCTCCTCGAGCAGGACCATGCTATGGTTTAGTTTAGTAAGGCTAGTGGCGCTTCGCACTAAGCCTATCATGCTGTTATGTCTCACTCTGCACGTAACAGTGGCGCGCAGTTCTTGTTCAAAGCAGCAAATGTCGATTTCCATCTTGGACAACAGTGCCACAGTGTGGTCGCAAACAGGTTCGGGTCGTCCTGGCTGTCATTTGCGCGTCTGCTCCTTCCTGTGGATGCGCTTGGGAGACGGACGAACTGCGGATATGATCAATCCGTCTGTGGATCAGTTCGTCGTGTGAACCAGCCATCAATGAAGAGTGCTGTTCATTTTGAACTTGATATAAATAGCCCTTTTGCAAAATCCCCCAAGCACGAGGATTTGTGGGAGAGACTGTCCCTCGCCTAGCCGCTCTGCCTTGAGGTTGCATTGCCTTGTCGCTTGCCTCCTCTTAATCCTCTGTTTTTTGATTCGATTACCTGTTTTTATCTATTCCAATGTATTTTTTATTGCTTCTAAGCATAGGCGTAGACTTCGGGGGGGCATCAGGACTCGTGTCCCCCCTGGTGAGATCCGCGGAGGGCAGAGGGGGGCAGGGCAGGGCCCCACCCTCGGGCCCTGCCCCCCTAAGATACAGCGGTGTGCTGCATCTTAGTTAAGTAAGCGGCACTCGATACATACGCTACAGTGCGAGTAAATGGAGCGAGCGTGGGTGGCCAAATCACAGCGCGCTCGGCTCTCGCGTCACGATAGTTGATTCAGAGCTGTGTTTATCCCTATGACACGCGCGCGGGTGTTCATAAACGGCTCCTCTTGACTGTACGCGGGTCGAATTGAACCAACACAAACAGCTAACAGCGTGATAGGAATCTGTAGCAATGGTAGTACTCATCCCGGGAAACGACGCGCGAAGCGGCATGTTGTCCGTCGGCACTCCCGTCGAAAAAGGCAAAATAAAGCCACAAATACTATATACGTATATACAAGAAATATTGTGCACAGAAGAGAATAGAAACCCTTAGAAGCGATAAACAATACACTGGAATAGATAAAAATATGTAATGGAATCGAAAAACAAGATTAAGAGAAGGCAAGCGACAAGGCAATGCAATCTCAAGGCAGAGCGGCCAGGCGAGGACAATCTCTCCCACAATTCCTCACGGGCGGGCCGGGGCCCTCGGGAAAATAGCGAATCGTCTATTAACTGAGCAGCACCTTTCTGTAGGATGGCTAACCTAACCTAAAACCCCTGGATATGTTTGTGTTAGTTTCTTAAGTGGTGTCAAAGTGCCAGTGCACGAGGCCCATGCAGCACTTGGACGCAAATGGCAGTGTAGCCCTGAAATGAAAGGCATTTGGAAGTGAGTTGCATGTGTCTCTCGCGTTCATACAATTCAAGCTGAACCGTATGTATGCGAGTTAGCGAGCGACGGCAATGAGTGACGGAGAGCTCTCATTGCCCGGTTTTTGGATTTCTAGAAAGCTTTGCTCATCGCCTCGGTCGCTTGCTCCCGTCGCTTTCATGTGGCTTGCCTCGTCGTGCAGCTGATCGAGCGATAGCAAAAAGGGTCGCTATCACATTTCTTGTTGCTCGCTAAATTGCTTACATGCGTTTTATACTTGTTGGCACTTGCCAAAATGTGAAGCATGCAATTTATTAAGGGCGTTGCCCTTGCTGACTCTCAGACTGCTGGGATAACTTTGGGTTCCAGTGAAATACGACCACGTGATTTCTCCCTTTGCTTATGAGCTGAGGAGGAAGTAGTTTAAAAGACTTTTTTTTTTTCTGTTTCTTTCGACACTAGTCAATGCACGTTTTTTTTTCTTCTCCTAACCTTTAGAGTGAAGTACTGCCAGAGGGTTAGTAAATAAGTGCACCATATACAGAATTTTTTTTATAAGAAGTCAGTGCCCCAGTTGAGAGAGAACTCGTTTATACTCTTCACAAGCAACGTCATCAATACAGACCTTACTTCTAAAGGCGCACGTCACGCAATGTTTGGAGTAGTTTCCGAGGACGAAAATCGAACTTGAATCTAACCTCCCACGGTGGAAGCGAATACAAGCGCCATCACACTAACGGGTACCTTTAGCAGTCATTGGTTCCGCAAAACACACCGCCTAGCTATCTGGTACCAAGCCGCCACCCAATTTGCAGAAATCAAGCTCCCTGATACACTCACCAAGTGCCCCGCTTGGCCCCCCTTGCCTCCGGTGGGACCTTTGCCTTTGGTTGCGTTCCCGCAATCTGAGTGCCCGTGCAGTGACACGTCGGTTCCGTGGCTTTCTTGGCAAAAGCTCGAGGGTCATCCAATGCGGAAAGCACCTGTGCGACAAGGAACCGCACACGTTCGCTTTCACGCCGACTGCACACAAAAGGATCACGTCATAAACGCTCCGAACAGAAAGGACTCAAAAAGTAAAACGAGTGAGCGAGCACTCACCAATTAGACTCACATCCACAGCTGGTTTTATGGGCGCGCCGGCACCTAGGACACTTCCCTTTTCCAAGAACGTTCTTCGATGTTTGTTCCTAAAGTCTGAAAGCGCCCGAAAGTTGCGAAAGTTTTGAAACTCGCGACTCGCTTCGTTTTTGAAAGTTTTTGCGTTTTGTTACGATGGCGATGGCGATGCGGCGATGCTCGTTAGTTCCGAGTTCTGACCGAGTTTATTTCACGCAACGTGAATTTGCTTGTTTTATTCGACTTAAATTAAAACTTTAAGATACAAAAAAATTGTTTTAAGATTTATAAAATTATTTGTAATAAAGCATGTCGAAGCGCATTGTGTACTAAACTGGAGCTTGGCTTCGTCAGCTTCGTTTCAATTTAACATGGCGGCGACCACTATTGTGCCGTGATACGATACCGTGTTCGACCTATTTGCTGTGCATTGGTTGTCTTGTTATCCACCTCCTGCGATCCTCATCAGCCCCAAGCATGCTGTCTAAGTGTTGTGTCCTCGCCGGAAAGAATATCCAGTCTTCTTGGAAGCGTCGCTCGAATGTCGTCGGCACCCACGAACCGACTCGGCAAGCCTCACGTCGTTGCTTGGTTCCTCCGCGTTTCCTGCGATGGATCCCCCAGCCCTGGCCTCAGCCCTACAGGACGTAGCCGGTGAAAAACAATCTACGACAACGCGGTGTCTTTGGAATGCGGTAGCTACGATCAGTGGCTCTTAAAACCTCAGTAGCCCCCCTTCAATAGTGAACTCTTCGATGTGAACGCCCTTACCTTCAGTGTCCGGAGACTGCTGCAAACCTCCGACGAGAGCGGACGTCTTCTCCGGGCTCCGCAAACCCCAGAGAACTGTACGCGCCTGTACGTGATCCTGGTATAAACATCGCCGCGCTCCGTCGGCCCGCCGCAGCATGTCCGCCGAGAGATCGGTTCGCTCGAGTCTCGTTCTGCGAGCGGCACGCCCGTTTCTGCTTCGAATATGGCTACAGCCGATATCGCCGCTTCGCAGCTCACCAATATCTTTGAGTCCATCCTGAGCCAGGACATGAAAATCTCTCTAAAGCGAGACGACCAAGGTGGGAAATGGATCACCCCTGGAAAGCCCCGCAAATCTCGCCTTCCGGCCGACTTTGACCCCGAACTTCACGTAGTTATAGTGCATTTCCCAGTCCGTCCTGCTGGCGCAGCTGCGCTGCCCCTTGACAGTTTGCCGGCGTTCTTGCAAGCCGCACAGCTCCCTGCTCATACATGTACCGACGTGTCGCTCCACCTCCGGCAAAATAACCGTCCTCCGCACCCATCACGAAGCATCGTCAACTGGCTACTTCGCATCACCAATATCAACTCACAAAACACTTCCCCTCCCGTCCACTCCTACCTAGCCGCTCCAAACAACTCCTGCCGAGGTGTTTTACGTGGAGTTGCTTCGGAGGCCACCCCCGACGAGATCATCAATGATCTGGAGTCTTATCAAGGTGACATCCTTCACGCAAGGCGAGTAGGCACAACAGGTTCAGCCATCATCACCTTCATCGGAACCCATGTCCCTTACACAGTGTACTACCGCCGCCTTGAATTTCGCTGCCGTCCCCACAAACCTCGAGCCCATCATTGCAACAGCTGTGTCGAGTACGGACACCGCACTCTGGCCAGCCCGGGCAACCAGCGACGCTGTCCCCCGTGTTCCACCACCTTGGCCCGCCCAGACGAACCCCATCCCTGTACTCCCTGGTTTGTGTTGCTTCAACTCTCAGTGTGGTTCTCAAACAGGGCACTTAGTCCCGAATAAGCTGCTGCACCTTCACTCACTCCATGAGACGCATCCCTGAACAGTTCTAGCGGCATGTAAAGTGTGGATGCAGGATTCGGTTTATGGCAGTCACCTTGTCAATTGCTACAGTGGAGCACACTGCTTACGGAAAGGATCGTGCTAAGAACTGTAGGCTCACTCCGGATCACTCACTGCTTTGACATTGGCTAGAATTCTGGCCCTTCACTGGACGACCAGAGTTGATCTCAAGTGTGGCCCTCCAGCGGGTTGTCTTATTATGCCTCCTAAACAGCGTTGTGGAACTGCAAGTTCATGAGACAGCACTGAAGGGAGTTGTTTGCAAGAATTGTGCTGGTGCCTTTCAACCGTTTCGTACTGTAGAGCAACAGCCTTCCTTCTTGGTGTGGTCTTCACTGTTCTGGCAATCCCTTTATTTGCACTCACGCAGAACCCCCCTAACAATCATCACAAGCTCGAAAACATCTGTAGACAGGAAACTCGCTACCTTCACTCCCACTGAGGTAGAGCAGTGCCTATGTGCTTTAACGTGAATTGCAGACTTTTACTTGATTTCTATTTTGTGTTTCCCCCCACTTTTATTTGTTCCTTTTGCAGGGTACTCGGATTTCTTGGTATAGTCTTTGGCCTCTTTACTATAACGAATTGCTCTTAGCAGGGTGAGACGATAAAAGCACTTTTAACGCTTTTATCTTTTACTATGGTACTCTTTGGCACACAACTGTACTATTTTATTCAACCTAACGAAAAACGAGTTTTATGTCCGTTAACTAAGAAACGGACACACTGTCCGTCAGAATTACGACAAAGTGTTTGTAAAATTACGGAAATTTTTTACAGTGGGCGCTAGTGACGCTAAAAATGAATGGAGCTGAATTATATCTACAGCTAGAACTTTTCTTGCACCTATAGCACGGGGTTATCTAAAAGCTTCAAGAGTACGTGAGTAGCAAGAAATAGATAGTACGGTTTTTCACATAAGATGCTATATTTTTGCATCTAACATCATGAGAGGGACATGCCTCGTTGCTACATTAGGTCATTTAACAGGCGGCTGATGGCAGTGAGCGCATCGGATCGTTCTATGTCACCTCAGACACAATATGTTGCTCTATGTAAACTCCAGGACACTGTGAGCACGGCTACGTCAGCAAATTTTCGTACCGGGGCTGTTTTTTTTTTTTCGACTTGCGACGAATTGTGTGAAGAAGAAAGAAGCGATTAAAAATATTTGCGTATGCAGATTGCAGATACATGCTCTAGCCACTGTACCACATAATCATGGCATATATTTAGGCAGCCATTATGACATTGCACAAGCTTTCGTATGCACCCCACTTTACAACTAAAAGGGGAGGGCATACGAAAGGGAAGAAGCATACAAAAGCTCGTGCCACGTCGTAATGACTTCTATGTGGTTAATATTTGTAGGAGTATCTCGAGTAGGTATCTACATTCTGTGCGTAAAAAAAAATATTTTTAAGCACTATTGTCTTGTTACTCAGTTCTTTGGAAGGGCTGACAACCCTGGCGGAAGCCTCCTTTGGGGAGGTCATCGAAAAGTTTGCACCCCGTCATAATAACAGCCTTAAACATTACGGTGATTATGTAAAAAGGTAGCCAGAGTACATAGCTACTATTAGAGTATATTAAAATATTTTAATCACTATTGCTTTTTTTACACATTTATTCGGAAGTAAAAAACAACAACAAAGAACTAATACTTTATAGGGAAGTTTGTGGGTATAAAATATGAATGCTTAGGTTAATGCGCCCCAAAAACAATTTTCCACCAAACTACTAGTTTTGAAGACAGCCCCTAGGCTTTAAGAAAGACAAAACAAAAAAAAAAAAAAAAACCGCGATCGCATGTTCGCGCAGTGTACTTAATCAGCTTTCTCCAGGCACTACATTAGGATGTCTACCAATATGACACTTTCAAATTCTACGACTTTTTCAGGTTTCCCCTATTCTATCATAATTCCCTGCTGGGTTCCAGGGGGGAGGACGTATCTGGACCCTTAAGCACTGTTTATATGTGAAAAACACTGGTATATCTGGCGGCCAACGAAGCGTTGGCCAACCACTATATCATACTACCTTGTCAGTCTATTCTTTGATATTTCACCCAAAATAAATCTTTTAGCGCGAGCACAAGGAAAGCAACTCATCTTAGTACGAGCACAAGGATAGAAGCTATAGTGCGAGCGTTTCAAGAGAATGCGATTGGAGTTCCAGAGATTTGCGTCGGCACGCCAGCCGAGTTGCATGCAATTATGCCACACCACACGCGCGTGATTTTCGGTCGCTCAGGGAAAGAAAAGCTCAATTTCCCGGACTGCGAGGTGTATATTCCCCGACTTTTCAAACTCGCCAAATTCGCTGACAATTACAGGTTTTCTGTTTGCCAGGTTGGTAGACAGCCTGTATACAAGGTAGATCATAGGGATCTTCAGTGTTTGTGTAACTGTTGATAGCAGGCACGTAGCCAGGGGGGAGGCCCATGGGGCCCGCCCCCCCCCCCCCCCAAAAAATCATTCATTTTGCTGGAACCTCCTCTCCCCCCTCACCCTCATACAGCATTTCGTCATGGGCGGCCCGGCCCTCCCCTCCTCCTCCTCCTCCTCCTCCTCCTCCTCCCCCCCCCCCCCCCCCTGAACCAAAATCCTGGCTACGTGCCTGGTTGATAGCCTGTTTGCAATAGAGAGGTACTGAAAAGTAAGGCATTAAACTAAACCAGCCAAAAGAACGTAACAAAAAGATACGTGAAGCAAAGGTTAAACAATGGGAAACGTATTTATTTGATCTTAAAATATTGGCATAAAATATATCCTGGTGAGCTTCCAGAAATTTGATATGCCTATAAGGAAATGTGATTAGTTTCAAAAACTGTATAGTAACGTCTATCAAGCTTCTTCACTCTTTCAGGATGTCAAAGATTTTAAGAGGGCCTTCAGAGGCACCCTTCTCCAACTTTGGCGAAAGTTGGCGTCGCCCGCCACCACTATTTGGATTAGTGGCAGGAGCTGAGAAAACGCCACTGGGGTTATGTTTCTTGCATAATGAACTCCCAGGCATAGCACCAGTGCTCGCTCCATCGATGTTGTCTTGAGGACGATCTTTTGGTCGCTTGAACACCAGATGACTTTTCGGCCAGTGCCAAAAAATAGTTTCGGCCCAGGTTCCACGACGTTGTCCTCTGAACATTCTAGCTGCGATATTGAATAAACATTCCCACTCACTTATACCGTATGCAAAATGATCTCGTCAAGGATGAGTCGATTCATAATTTACAATAATATTTTTTAAGCTGAATAGCAAACAATGTGGTTTACCAGACTGATGAGCTCAAAACGGGTGTTCTAAGGCCTCATATGCTTGTCGATGCTGACAAACGAGCTGGATTCATTTCCTTGGTCTCGTCGAAACACCGAACACCCCTTTAAGCCAGAATGGCACAATAAAGACGTCTCTCTCTCTCTGTCACCCAGTCGACGGGTTCACGCAGTTATGAAGACAACGAACTCTCAATTTTCCAGGCCGTGCGGACCTCCGGAAACGCTTTAGAACGGGCCCCTATCGTTTCATCAAAACTCGTTTCGTGCGACTGCATTTCGTGGACAACTTTTCATAGACACTTTTTATGTACACACCTTTCGTCGACACTGCATGGTTTCGTGGAAGCTCGTTACGTGAACACATATCCTCCTGCGACAAAACGTCACAGGAGGCTATGTGTTCACGAAATGCGACCGTAATACACATTGCAACGAACTGTCGCGAGGAGTGTCGAAGAAACGAACGCGGAAAGCCTTACGATAAAACAATCTAACGAAGAAACGTCGCACGTCAACGAATTGGCGATGACTGATTTCTCACCGCTTCAAAACAGGTCCAACTAGTTCACTTCATTTCCACAGGCGCGAACGGATTCCAGAACACTAATTACTTATATCCGCCAGACCTTCGCTAGGCGAGAAGGCAGTTCATTTCTACAAACATACTTGCAAAATCAGAGGTAAAGAAATGAACTGTGAAAACTTACCGAATTCACGGTGCGAAACCGGGCGGTCCCAGCAATCGATGCAAGCACCGAGTGGAATGTCCGTTGCAAGCTGAACTAACTCTATCGTTCTAACGTTAGCGGTCGCACCGACACTCAGCACAGTTACCGCGCAAAGCGCCGCGGAGGTCACGACTTGTTTTGTCTAAATATCGCTTCTCTCTCTTGGTGCATCTCCCGCGCTTTTGAAAATTCATGACTTCCCATTGGCTGAAGTTCTCCCGGGACCGGCGTCGGGTTGTAGCGTGGTTTTGTTTTTTCTGTCGTCTTGAGGCTCTCTCTTTACAGCCAACTCTTCGTCTCCCTCCTTCTCCCTCCCCTTCTCCCGACGGTGCGGTCAAGGATTCAAAAACAAAAACGAAACAAAAACCAAAAAGAAAGAACAATTGGCCGCAGATTTCACTTTGTTTCTTCATTTTCGTGCACAAGTCAGGGTTCGCCATGGGCTTTGCTGTGCCGTATAGAGGAGGCTATGGCTGTGCGCTCCGAGATTCATCCGCTACCGATCTATTTTAACCAAAACGCAAAATGTAAAAAAAACAAGGTCCCTTAACCTTGAAAAATCCTTTCCGCAACAGCGTGGGGAAAAAATATTCGCTACGAAAGGATTATATCTTTTTTGATGGATTCATTCGCTACGCACCTCTTTTTGTATGTTAGGTTGCTCGACATTTTGTTGGTATCTTACTTTTTTTGTGTCTGTAGCGAATACAGGACTGTGGAAGCCGGCTTTTTACCGCTGTTGTAGCGAATATATTCGCTACGAGCGCTTTTATTCGCTATATATTCGCAACAGAGATTTAGAGTGTACCGAGACCACCGGGACGCCTTTCAACTCCCCGACGACGACTTTCGGCGATAGTACTGGCTATCGAAAGCCGTTGTGCGTTGACTCTTCGACGAGCTTCGTTCGGCGACCGGAATTCGAGGTGGCGGACAATCACGTCTACCATGACCGTGGAACAACAAGTTCTCTGCGCTCTCCGGTTCTTCGGAACCGGTAGCTTTCAAGGCATGGTGGCGAGTGACGAGCACCTGTCAGTCTCCCACATGACTCTGAGCCGGGCTGTCAGAGTTTTTGCGACTGCCATCATTTTTTTTTTTTGTAATATCCGAATAGGTACTACTAAGTTGGTATACAATCTAGAATGTTGGAGAACAAACAAGAACCGGGGTAATTCTTGGGTAGGGTCGAGTCTCCCGGCAGCCGGCAGAATTATTTCCCCGAAATCCTACTGGCAGTCGTCACTCATTGGCGGTCAAATCAGTTCATCGAACGACGTGTCATCGACATATCGTTTCATCGGCACTCGATGCAATCACATGAAGGAAATTTTCTTCTAAGACCCTAATAAGTGGAGCAATAGACCTTATAGAAAAATGTAAACCTCACACCCTTAAAAATGTGTGATTTTTTAAACGCGTTTCTTGAAACATGTCATAATGCACTACACCTTTTTATAAAGATGCATTGCTGGGGTCGAGCGGCACCACCGGCAGTCATTGCTTGACACGAGCTAATGCATGCCATAGGAGAAACGGGAAAACTCAATTTTATTACGTTAGCGGGTTGTTCTCGACCATGAAACTTCCATCGTGGTTTCCGCAATATCAGTTATTACTGTGGGCAGGAATATTAAACGCGTTAGAATACCAATCTTTTTTAAATAAACGTTGTGTGGTCCAGGGCGACTTTGTTGGGCTTTAACTATGATGTGTTTAATGAGACAAGGGTTACCGAGAGTTATTCAGGAGTCATACGTGATATCGGAGTCATCAGAACTCAGCGAACGATAAGTTAGAAGGCCTTTACTGCATGGGGACATTCCAATCGTTTTAACCGCTTGTACTACATAATACTTCTGGTCAAAAGCTATTTCTTTGAACTGCTGTGAGAGCTTCCGTGACAAACTGAAACTCGGAGTGTGCCGTTCAGTCGCTGAACGTGTCATTCATTTAGCAACCAAAGCAAGCGACCTCGGTAAAGCCGGCAGTGCTCCGGTCGTTTTTTTTTTTCTTTTTATATCGATGTTTGAGCGTTTGACGAATCTTCATTTGATCTCCAAGCACCCGATAAAATGATCGCAGCACGTCATAAATACTCGTTCTCGAGCACCGCGTACAAGCTTCCTACTTTTGCGTGTTTCTCCCTTAGAGTTGCGTGTTTTGCCTGTTGTCAAGCAATGGCCGTCGGTGATACCAATGACGGGCTCTCGACTTGCGATCCAGACTTGCACTGTGAGAGTTCTAATGGATTGCACCCGCGGAGTGCTGCACAAAAAACCGGCCCCGAACGAACTTGCCGAATGCATCGAGTGCAGATTGATGCTGTCGCCGTAAATCTTGTAGAAAAGTACCGACCTCAAACCGAAGCTAGCGCCTTTTTGTTCGACGTGATGGGTGGGACTGCGAGAGTGCCCAGTCGCTGCCATCGTTTATCTATAAACGTTGGTTCCTGCAACGTGGAGCTTACATTTGCGATGAGCTTCAATTAAGCAACTCGGCTGTCAGAGATATCTACAAACGGCGTAAGTTTCCGAAACCCGCTGTCAACAAAACACCATACACTTGACACAATTGATGGCACTGTACGCGCATGAGCTTGCTTCGCTTTAAGCGTTGGAATATCTAGCAATACGTTTCGTAAGACTTTTCATTTCCCTGGTCAGGGCGTTGAGAATGAGTGCTTTTATCATGCAAAATACGACGGGGCAAGATAGTTGCCGTTCAAATATGACTTTGCTCAAACCTCGGGCAACGTCTCCAAGTTTAGCTTTCCCGGACGCTGAGTGAAGGCGTTACAGGTTTCTGCTGTGGGAGCTTTTTCGGCAAATGTTTCATTTTTCACCCGCACTCGGATGATGCAAGATCTCGCCGCCTCTGGGTTTTGTCCTGAACCATTCATTACACACTGGCAGGTTTCAGTGTCTGTAGAACAACATAGCGGCTCAAATTTTGCAAATAAACCATGGGTCGTCGATTCCTCCCTTCGTAAAATATCAGACAGTTACAATTCAAGCTCGCGTTTGAGTTTGTGACCCGCGGGACGCGATTTCGAGCAGAAAATCTACTTTTTCTTTCGGTTCCGCTGTGCGAATGCATTATCGTAGCAGACGAACTCCCGTCGTCTGCTCTCGCTCCTCGTCTGAGCGAGGCATGACGGGATCGAATTTCGGTTCAACGGCGCTACAGAGCCCAAGGGCAACGCACAGCGAGCGGCGTGAACGCTCGCCTTCCCGCGCTGTCTTGTGCTCTCGTGCACCGCCTAGGGATCGCGGGGGATTTTTCGTCAAAAGTTGCGAAGTTGAGCGCGCGCAGGGAGGAGGAAACTTTGCGGTGTTCTTTTGGGCACTCCCCCCGCTACTTCAAAAAGCGAAGAATATTTAGTTCCACGAGTTGAGCGACCCAGTCATGACATCTCCTTTTGATCTTTTCTTTTTGAAATAGCATGAGTGAGCGTGCATAGCTTTGACAGGCGCAGAAGATGCGCGAGAGCGGAGATTAAAAAAAACTCCTAATATGACGTCACGCCCTGGAAAGGACGGGCTTCAGCGCTACTTTGATAATTAATTTTTGAAGCCTTCGTGCACCGACTTCAAAAACAATTTCGATATTCGTGATCCTGGAAGCCAAATCAAGACAATTTTGATATTTTTCCTTAAATACCGAGCTGTTTCATTTTCCATTTAACAACAGTTGCTTCTCGATGTTGCTGTCCGGAAGACGAGCAAGTGAAGAAGAGGGTAGGTCTCTTGGAAAGTCAGTCTTGAAAACTACAAGTCCTTCTTTGTGAGGGTTGGATTCGTTTTTCAGTTTGTAGGTGTGGGACAAGGGGAGATTGAATAAAGGTTAATTTTTGTATATCTTTTAAGTGACCAATGTTCGGGATACAAGGGTGTGTTCGATGTCTGGTAACCTGTTCATTTGTTGAAACTGTAGGTCTCTTTGTGGAAGTTCACTGATGGTTGTAGTCGGCCTTAGATTCCTGAGTGTGTAAGGATTTGTGGACGCAAAGAAAGTAGCTGAGCTTGAAACGGCCCTCTTTCTGTGTATTTTTCTTCGTCTAAAAGTTTTGCTTTTTGTACCGCAGTCTTGGACACTGAAAAATGAATCGATGTCCGATAGCTCTCCTGCTCCCGACTGTTACCAAGCGAGGACCACACAAAATAAACCCTTATATAGGTAACCAAAAAGATAACGAGATCCTGCTCTTCATAAAAATATTGTTTTTATACACGAACTCAACTCGGCTACGTCACGCCGCGGTGGTGGCGCGTCGGACGCACTTCCCGTCTGGGGCGGTGGGCAGAAGTCGCCGTGGAAGACATGCATTCATGTGTTCTTTTGGGAGAAACCAGACAGAAAACCTACCATCTCGTCAAAATTCTGCGACGGGGGCTGTACCAAGGGAGTCTGGAAAGGTTTGAAGATCAGTTTTCATGTGTTTCTGCCCCTCCGTTCGTCCGAGAACGTGGAGAGTAGCCATGAAAAGGGCAAACCAGACGCTGTCGAACTACGATTGCTTGTGCGGGCAACACTTTGTGGAAGCCAAATGTATTTGTTTTGTTCCAACATGAACGAGATAAAACCGCCACCACCCGCGGGTTCGTTGCGTCTTCAAATTCAAACGGCCGCCTGATCGTTCAAACTTTCGTCTGCTCTTTCACACTTGCCTGCTTTTTGTCATCTGCTCGTTCAAACAAAAGCTGCCCGTAGACCAACCTTTGACCCGGTGATTGCAATAAGAAGAAATGGCAGGCCTCAAAAGACTTAAGTAGGCTGGATGGAAACAGTAGATACGAGATGTTGATCATTGGTACCAGTGGCCATCACCGACTTTTTACGCTTGGTCTGTTCACGCGTCCGATTTTCAGTATCGACGTCAATCGTCGCCGCTACCTTTTACACCTTTGCAGCACGAGCGACGTCGGGACCTAAAATAGCTAGAAGAATCTCATCATGGTTTTGGCGTCCATTCTGCGGCGTTCATGCAAATAAATCGCCGCACGTCAAATTATTTACGCAAAGTTTAGCGGCGTAACGAGCCTTGATAATTTCGCTCCGGCGATTAAAGTGGTAAGACATTGCTATGAGGACGTAGAATCGACAATTCCAATGCGAAAAAGAGTAAGCAGACTCACACAGATGCCAACAACGTGACATTTCAATGGTTTGTTGACGCGGGACGCGGTGCTTCTTGCCCGCACTCCATTGCGCATGCGTTCGAACTGTCGTCTGCTCTTCCAAATTTGTCTGCTTTTTGTCGTCAGCTCGTTCAACCGACACCGACCCGTAAACCAAACGTTTACCCGGTAATTGCGATAAGAAGTAAGAGCAGGCCTCAAAACACTTTTGAAGAAGAATGGTTGGGGTCAGCAGGCTAAGTGTAAACAGTAGACCCAAGAAGATGTTGATCATTGTTACCAGTGGCCATCACCGACTTGTAATGCCCGATTCTACTTGCGGTTTTTGTATCGACGTCCACCATCTCAGCTACGGTCCACGCTTTTGCAGCCCGAGCGACGTCGCGACTGAAAATTGCGAGCAGGATCTCATCGTGGGAGTCAGGCTTTAGCGCCCATTCTGCGGCGTCCACGTGGAATGAATCGCCGCACGTCACATTATTCACGCGAAGTTTTGCGGTGGAACGAGCCTCGTTAATTTTGCTGAAGCCGCTCAAGTAGTCAGACATTGTTAGGAGGACGTAGAATCAACAATTCCAATGCGAAAAAGAGCACGGGGACTCACACTGACGCCAACAACAACGCAATTCAATGCTTTGTTTAAGGGCGACGGCGAGTTTCTTGCCCACCGTCCACCGCGCGTGCGCGGCGCCAGGGGCGTCCGCTAGGGGCGCTCTGGTTTGTTTGTAAACATGAGTTGGTGTATACTTTTGAAATTTGTCTCTTAGAAATAAAATAAAAATGACCTCACTGGACGGGGACAAAAAAGGCCGTTCCTTTTTGCGTTTTAGTAAAAATGTAATAAGTTCCCGTTCCAGTTCCACCAATGCAGAATGGAACGGCGGCATTTCTTCTTTCCTCCTAAAAGGAACGCGTTCCAAGAACGCTGTTCCTTGGAACGCCGTTACGTACAACACTGATCAGTATCCCTTTCCTACTTTCCTAGGACCTTAAGGCAAACGTCTAAAGGAAGGAAAAGCGAGGTACTGGAGCAACTGAGATATTTAATCAATGCCTCTCATAAGCTAAATACATTGTAAAAATATCGGTTGTAAATATAAATAAAAGCGCATCGCATCGCTGCTTTCTTTTAGTGCTATCACTCTACGCTTGTTTTGGGCACTCTTTTTTTATTTTTGTGCCCTCTTCAAGACATAGGCTCTGACATATTATCATGTTATTAGGCAAAAGTCAAGCTTCGCGTGGATAAACAATTGCAGAAATTCACTTCTAAGGCCAGCGGCGTGCTCTATTTTTTGCGCGGCCTTTCCAGAAAAGTTTCAGCTCACTTGAAATAAACCCTCTACTTTCATTACGTGCTTCCAAGTTTGGACTATGCCTGTCTTTTTTGGGAGCGGAACACGCAAATATGTACAAACCAAAAGAAACTAATTCAGAATCAGGCAGCCAGATATGAACTAAATAACCATAATTTTCAAGATTGTATTTCTTAAGTACAGCTCCACCTCAGATGGAAACAGTTACAACTAAGAGAAAAGTGCCTCTGTCTCAAGTGTATGCATAATCTCTAAGACGGTAGCATTGGGATAGAGAAATCAGGATACCTATTGGCACTTCATTGTTTCTCTTCGGACTAGCAATAAAAAAAAGGATCCGATAAATTTTAACACGTACTGACTTTCCAAAAAATTAATCTCTCCTCGAAAAATCATTTACTGGAACATGCTGCACGACTCAGTGGTCGTGCAGTCTATTTTGACGGTTCACTTTGTTCGACCTCTACTTGCTGTTGATCGTGTTTTCATAACATTTTCGTATATATTGGCATAATTCTCATGCATAATTCGTTATCTTTCGTTGCTTGTTCTGCTATATATTTGATTTTATATAAATATTTCCGTCCTTTCCTACTGTAACGCACACCGGGCGATGTAGGTTCTAAAGAAACAAGTAAATAACTATGTGGTCCATGTAGCTCTTGGCGAGACAGAAAATAGCAATGCTTAGGTCGATCACACGAAAGGATTTTTGTCTGAGATATAAAACAAAACTATAATTTGAACCATACATATGGAAATTACAGCTCAATATAAAACAGTGGAAGGTGAAATTACTGCGCCTGATTCACGATCTTTAAAATGCCTAAATCCTTTGATATAATATAATTGTTATGGTGGGTGAAAGGTTAAAAGTAAAGCGGAAGCTCCTCGTGCCCCAGGCCCGTAGCTGGAGGAGGGGGGGGGGGGGGGGGGGGGGGGAGTCCTAGGGGCCCGGGGCCGCCCTCTCCCGAAAGTTTTCTTGTGAGGGAGCAGGCACATGGCAAGCCTGCTCTCTCCAAGTATGCGCTGGTGTATGCCCGAAGGCGGCTGATTAATCAACCAACGATGACCTATAGCATGACGTGACCGCGTACTCAAATAAGATACGAATAGAAATGTATAACGAGCTTACACTTCTTAATATATTTATTAAGTATCAAAAAGTACATATGAAGATTTCGGACCAGAAACTCAATCGAAGATGAACACAAGAGGTTATCACAGACAACAGCGGAAAAACAACAACAACAACAACAACAACAACAACAACAAAGTTGCAGACGACCCTCCATATGACCGGGCATAGCGTAGCACACGAGCCGGTGGTAGTCAACGACGAAGCGAAGGAAAGAAAGTAAAAACTAAGCCAAACGCGGCAAAGCAAAATATGCGATGGTTCGAACGTCTAATAAGCACAAGAACAAAAAAAAAAAAAAAAAGAACGCAAACAGAAGACATAAATGCAGGAGGAAGGGAAGAAAGACCGCTGCGATGTAGCGTCGCTTCAAACATCGAAAGGAAGTAGACTTTGAAAAATGGAAGGAGGTGCACGACCGTCAATCGGGTGTTCTTTTTTTGTAACTCCGCTTTTATTAGTTTCAGTAATAGCGTCAAATTTGCATGTGCACAATCGTCTTCTTCAAGAGCAGACCCGTATGGAAAACTTATATCTGGGCCATATCTGGCCATATCAAACATAATATTATTATATATGGCCTATATACAGCCTTATCTGGCGTATATATATACTTATCTGGCATATATACAGGCTGATACGGCGTATATGCAGACTTATCTGGCGTATATACAGACTCATATGGCATATACACAGCCTTATCTGGCATATATACAGCTTTATCTGGGGTATATACAGCTTTATCTGGCGGCCGGTTTTCAATATATGAAAAAGTTAAAAAGTTAAAAAAATGTTTTGTTAGCAAACTGTGAATGACTCATTGTTCGCGAGCTAAATATTATCACTAATAATCCCAAAATTCAGCTTTAACAAGCTTAAGTTTAAGATTATTTGTGCTAATTTTCACGAGGATTTCAATGTAGCTTAATTATTTCAAAGTGTTAACATTACGCCCGAACAGACAATTTGCCAAATCCCCAAGCGCATCGGCCCGTACTCGAGGAATCGTGAGGACGGTGTTTCTTCAGCTGCCTAGTGATCGAAATTTTTGTCCAATTCTATAGTTATACAGTTTTGAGTGTAATTGGGAGTCACCCTGAACAATTGAGCCCAAGTACCTGTCATACCACCTTTAAAATGTCCCGCCAATGTCAGTACTGTGCATTCTGTCCAACCTTCAACCTGGATGAGCTGCAAGCATATCTCTTTCATTATTATCATTCTCGCACAGCCTCAAAGACGCTGATATTAAGTTAGAAACGCTAAAAATTCTATAAACAGCTCCGCTGAATCCCAGCTAAGTACCGGTTTTGGTTGTTGTGATTTCTCGGCTTTTAAGTAATTCCTGCTAAAACAACAATCACGAGAATGATAATATTGTAAGAGATTTCGGAGGCTCAGCCTGGTTGAAGTTTGGACAGAATGCATAGTATCCTAAACGCTGCCATTGACGAGAAATTTTAAAGTGATGCGACAGGTCCTTCAGTCCTATGGGACGCTTGTTCAGGGTGACTACAAATTACACACGAAACTGTGACCATGGAATTGGTCAAAACTAGCGATCACTAGGGAGCTCAGGGATCATCGTTTCCATAATTCCTCGAGTGCGGGCCGGGGCACTTGGGAAAATTGTAGACTATAAAAATATATAAAGCGCTGATTTCAGGCTTGTGTTCTTTAGATACGCCTGGCCAAATCTGAAATTTCCTTACTTAGCCAGATCTGGGATTTCCATACTCTGCCAGGGGTATCAGGTTATATCTGGCATTATAAGGCTATACCTGGCAGATATACCATATCAGGTTTTATGTGGCCAATTTTTGATATGGCCATATCTGAGATCTTCAGATCTGGCCAGATATAAAATTTTCGTAAGGGTACTGACATCGCAGTCACGTACGTGGTTCGAAATTCCCTTTTCCTTCTTCATCCGGAGATGATGGGGATTAGCGAGCTCGCCTATTCGACGACACGGTTTTAAGCAATACATTCATGAGAAATTGAAATTGCAACAACAAAACGAATTGATGGATATGAACAATAAAGTTGAAACGTAGCAATGTTCTAAATTTTTTTTTTTTACATTGCCCTTTTCAAAGAAACACTGCGAAGGTACATTCGTGTTTTGCCTGGCTTACGTACGTTTGACAGAGTGTTTTCTTCAGGAGAGCCCGAAAATTGCACCCTACAAGCTGTAACATCTTTCCCACGCGAAGAAGATGTCCTTCACTCATGAGGCGGAACCTACTTTTCAACATTCCGAACAGAGAATACCCGTGACAATTTTTTTTTCATTGGTCACCTCGCACGGGGATAGGCAACACCAATGCGTTGTAAAGAATCCATCTGCTAGCGGAGACTCTGAAATCGCCAGGGGCGCTGCGATCACTTTTCGCCCGCGATCCGCGGGAGTTGCCAGTATAGGCAACCTGCAATGCAGTTTGGCGCTACACGTTGCGCCATCTAGCGGCTGCAAAATAATGAAACTGGGTAGCCCAGGACTACGCGGGTCGCGGGGGCTGCGGGCAGGCGCATCCAGAAACCACGTGTGAATGTTGCATTTCGGATCGGCGTGAGTTTTTTTTTTGATCCGTTTTTCGTAAAAGTAAGTCCCAACTTCATGTCTCTATAACCTCACCGGGTTCCTGTGACATCTCGCCTACTCCTGGAGTTCTTCCAAAATATAAACATTGCTACGGCTGCATGAAAGACGGCCACAGTCGCGAAGGTGACTCAAGGATCAAACTTCACCGCTTCCCCAGCTTCCCTTCGAGATCTTGGGAAGCGACACGGCGACAGAAGTGGATTACTGCAGTGCGACGCAACAAGTGAATTTTACAGAAACGGTTGGGAGGGAAGTGAGCGAAAATATATGTGCAGGCTTGGAAAGTGGTCGGACGAACTCATTTTGCGGACTACTCGGCAAAATAAAATTTATACTAGTTGTATTACGAGTCGCTTTGACAGCCACATTTGGGAAATACGATAGGAACATTCGGGGCGATTGTTGCTTCGCTGTGGCGTCGAGAATCGGGCGATCAGGTCTTCAAGCGAAAGGCTCGTCGGCCCGTTCCGGCACTGTTCGGCACGCGTGGTCGCAACCAAAACCTTCCAAACCTGCGAGCTTTGAAATAGTGGATTTTTGTAGCACAAAAGTTTGTTTGTTTCAGCAACCAAATTTAATGCTGAGTCTGGTAACAATTGTGACGGCATGCAGAAAGCAGGATGCTAAAGTTTTTCTTTAGAAAAATCTCATGCGAAGCGTAAATATCCTTTTTACGCGCACACTTCGTTGCCTGTCGCCATTTTACACCAGGCTTTGCAATGTACGTACGGTTCTGTAGCATGCAGAGTTTGGTTTAATTACCCAAATTTTATTCTAGTGTGTGTTGGCGTCGGGAGGAGAGGACGGCCGAGCGAAGCGCGAGCGGGGGCCAGCCGGCGAGGAAAGAGGAAGAGCGTGCTGCGCGAGGCTGGGGCCGGGCAGGAACGATAGACTCGTTCTGGCTGGTCTGGCCCATGGCGATTCCCGGGAGCATTCCACCAGCGAAGTTCGAATCAGGACCGGCGGAAGCGGCGAACCCTGACCATACTGGCCTAGTCCATGACGATCCCGGAGTGGTTGCGCTGGCGTGGGAAGGGCGATCCGCAGGCCTGGACACGGGCCCCGATTGTGAGCTCTGACCGACGGGCGACAACTAGGGTCGGCGGGTCCGGAGTGCCGGCTCTCGAAGACGGGCAACCGGGATGTACAATAAACCCATTTGTTGTATTGTGTCACTTCCTGGGAAACGAGCGAAGCACAGACCGATCGGGCGCCGGGCGGCCACAAGTAGTGAAGACAACTCAAACTGGCGTCCAAATGACGACTCTAGAATATTCCCTCAGCATTTGGACCTAGCAAGGCTTGCGATTAAAAAACCGCATAAAAGAACCAGGGACGCAGGTACACACGGGGACTGCTGAAATCGGGGTCGCCGCCGCTCGCAACGGCCCGGCGGGAAAACTGGCCGCCCCATTAACGGGGACGCCTCCGCTTGTGGCGCTGAATGCAGTGCTCTCGTGGCGCCGCGTGGCCATTGCCGGCTGCCTATTGGCTTACATGGTATTTGGTTGCACGTTGGACGTGCCTCGTGCATCGACGCACCTTGCGCTACTTTTGAAACATGAAGGGGCTTTACGCGCAATCGGAGACGACACCGCTGCGACCGCCGTGAACATCCACGTGCACATGCGCGTGGACTACTGCGGACCTCCACTCCGTCAGGGCTGGATTCGGCGCTGTAGGCATTCTGTCTAATGGAAATGAGCGAAATGGAATGTATTCCCCCTAGTAAAGTATTTGTACGAAGCTTGAAAACAAGTTTCTTCCTTGCGCGGGCGTGGGTAGGGGAGAAGGGGGGGGGGGCACCCACACCCACGTTTACAGTAATTCCGAATTGTAAGAAAGTTTACATCGGCAAGACTGGTCGCTGCATTAATGATAGATTACGTGAACACGCATGTTCGATTAGGGCATCTCCGTCAGGGAATATCGCGGTTCACTGCGACAGATGTGGTTGTTGTCCGGTTTTGGAAGATACCACGGTCCTGGGAAGACACGGTCACCAACGAACCACGGAGATAACAGAGGCCTTTTACATTTCCAAGTTCAAAGACAACTGTGTCAGCGTGCCTTCGATAAATCTTTATGATTGTGAGTTGGAATGTTTGAGGGACTTTAACTTGCGACCATCATGTGACGGTCATGTGCCGTGATGTAATTGTTTGGTGTGACTACCCCGTTAGGTATTTCTTTAAAAATAAACAGTTGACAGTCAGCGCTCCGTCTGTGTACATCTCTGTCCTGTGTCCTTGTTCGCGCTGTTTTACCCGTCAACATAGAATGAGCTGTCTCCACCAAGAGAAGAGCAATCTCGGTGGCCCAAAAGGTAACCTGCGGCTGCTGGATGACTTGACGTAAACGGACCCGGAATTCGCGGGCTTGGAGAAAGGTGCAGCAACTATGTGATATTAAACTGAAAAGTTAATAATCTCAAATCATTATCCAAGTTAAGAATACATTTTGAGTACCAAACTGGATGCTTTGCTTATGTTTGAAAGGTTGCGAAAAAAAATGCCATACTGTAATTGTGTCAAAAGCAAAGTGTTGTAAAAATTATGTGCATGATTACATTCTACAGGTCGTTTTACATGTAAACACAGCATTCTATTTGAAATCTAACAAAATTTAAAAAAAAGGCCGTGAGAGTTATGTCAATGTCTTCTTCACTGTGTTTTGGGAAAAAGGGTCAGTATAGTCCTCCCTGAAGGGAGGAACGCTTTTGACACATATGTTCCTTCAGAAAGGGAGAAACTTTCGTCCCTAAAGCAGGGGAGCAAAAGTTCCTCCGTCACCTGCCTCTCATTATGGCGGCCACAAATCGAGCAAATCGAGCTCAATAAGGCTTAACGAGAACACTAAGTCTATTGTACGGAGCGAGAGGAGCAGCAAATAAAAACATAACACGAGCTTTCCGCGAACTGTATTTATTTCCGAAGCCGGCTTCCCCCTGCAGTTAGAGAAACTTAAGCTTCGAAAGCATGCAGTCACTTAGTTCTCTAATCGTCAGCACTGCGATGTTAAACGGAGACAACCGACACCCATTTCGCGCACTTTATGTCTTACCTTTGCTATTCCTCGAGCCACAATTCCTTCGTCAACCGTTGCGTCAACCGCACATCACGGAGGAGTGGTAAACCATTCGCCCGCAAAACGAAAAGCCGCTCTCAAAAAAAGCAAATCCGAAGCAGCCTCTTCGCTCATTTCAGCACGGTAACACGAAATTATGGCGTAGCCGCGTAGCGTAAAAGGAGGTTAAACCGCTTGCCACCAGATGGCAGGGTCAAGCAGAGTAATCGCAAGTAGCTAGGCTAGGTGGCGCTAGGCACCGCCCAATTCTTGTTCGACAAAAAATATTTTTATATTCTCACGCGACCATTGCGCTTCGGGAAACTCTGTTATACACACACACATGTACACACATTACGCTTACAAGGCAACAGCTGAACATATATTGAGAGCATACCCAGGCAGCACAAGGTGTTGGGCCAATATTGGAAGAGCATTGGCAAAAAAAGGTCCAATGATGGTCCACTTTAGCCAATCTGCACCCAATATTGTCTATGCCATTATATAGCATCTTCAGTGATGGCCCAGCTTCTCCAATGACCAACCAATATTGGAAGCACATTGGCATAAAATGGGCAATCTTGGCCTGTCAGTTCCATTCACTTGCGAATATTGGATGAACACTGTCAAAACATGGACAATGTTGGCCTGACAGTTCTATTGGCTTACGAATATTGGATGAACACTGGCATAAAATGGACAATGTTGGCCTGTCAGTTCCATTGGGTCGCGAATATTGGATGAACACTGGTATAAAATGGGCAATCTTGGCCTGTCAGCTCCATTGGCTTGTGAATATTGGATGAATAGTGGCGTAAACCGGACAATGTTACCCTTTGAGTACCCTTGGCTTGCTAACATTGGATGAACACTGGAATAAAATGGTCAACGTTGGCCTGTCCGTGCCGTTGACATTCCAATATTTGATGGGGACTGAAAATGAACACTGTTGGCTTGTCTGCAGCATTGGCTTGCCAATGTTGGATAAACACGAGCTTCTAATGGTTACTGTTGTCCTATTAGTACCATTCGCTCATCGTCATTTCGAAAACACAGTGGCATATAATGGTCAAAGTGTGTTAGTCTCACAACACCATTGGCCTAATAGTGGAAGCATGTTGAAATAGGCTGGTTTTGGCAAATTTCGTTTTACCTCAACAAGTTGAAATTGCTCGAGCGATTGTCAATTTAATATTATTTTTTCAAAGCGCGATTCAGGTGGTTTTCTGCAAAGCAAACAAAACAATAACAACGTACAGAACTTAATGGCGATGTTTTGCTCCTTCACTGTGCATACTAAGGAGTCGCGAGCGATATGGGCTCATCAGGACCGCCCACTGGGAAAAAAAAAAGAAGAATCGATGTGCGCGTTATAGTCACCATAATAGATTATTATGTTGACTTTATGATCTCGACAGAAAAGCTTCGTACTCTGACTACGGGCTTGTGGGCTTCACCTCGTGTCAGGTGAAGAACTTCTTTGCGATTGATTGGAACAAGACACTATTCTGAAATGTGGTTGTACAATGACGGCTCTATGACTTTACGGCACTACTGGTGCTACAATAAGAGCCCTAATGCCTCCTACATGGCGCCAAGGCACTGATAGCAGACGACAATGTTGGTTTGATTTAGAGTCTAGCCCCTTTTTTCCGCATTTGATTTATCACTGTCTCTTTTCAATTTTGACATTAGGCTCCGAGCTGATTTCAGAGCTTCCTGTCTGTCAGTCCTTCTCCGTCCTCTTGCTGTAGAGTTTATCATGTATAAGCAATCTCTTCTACATTGGTTTTTGGAAACCCGGATAGCAAATTCCAGCAGAGAGAAACGAAAGAATTCGAGAGAGAGAAGTATGCAGGGGAGGGGTCGCGCCGACGGCCTCGGAACTATATCTCCGTTCCACCTTCAGTCCGAGCGCAGTGGACGCCGCGAGCTATCCCAGCCGATCCACTGCCAGGAGAAAATCGCGTGACCTGCAGGTTGCGCAGAGCGCCACAGGGAGCTGAAGGTCACACGACACCGACGACACTCTCTCAACGCTGGATTGGCTGAGGTGGCTCCTAGCGTCCGCTGCGCTCGGACTGAAGGTGAAACGGATTACGTCCCTGAACGGCTTCCCCTCCCATTTTCCCCACGCCGTCACTAATCCCTCCTTTGTGGGTGAAGCGGACTCGGCGACCTTGAGGGAGGAGGACACTGCGCATTCCTAAGCTGACAGTGCCGGGGAAGCTACGCGCCGGCCGGACCAGTCATCACCTGCACCGCTCTCTGCGCGTGGTTACGGGAGAGAGTGTGATCACGTGAATAAAAATAAACCTGAGATTGGTTCACCGAGCTTCTTAGCTTCCTCTGCACTCTCAGCTTAGGGGTGATGGAGTCCAGACCGCGAAACACACGCACACACGCACACACAAGCACACAGAAAGTGGGATCGCGAGCACCAAGGCCACACGATAAGGCAACGACTGGAAGGCGGTGGGGACGGTCTCCTCAATTTCCAACACGCGCATCCGCGAACTGCAAGTGGGCAGGTGCGCTTCGCAAATTATGCATGTTTTTTTCATCTTTATTTTTTTTTTTTTTTTGTGGCAGAAATAGCTTTTTTCTCGAAGGAACAAGAATGGAAAGATAATCATGCTGATACAAGGACACCGTGGGTCCGTTTCCAGGTTGTCCGAGTGCATTCGATTGCTTAGCAGCATCATCGGGCGAAGCGGCTCGGCATCTCCGCCATTCATGGGCAAGAACGGTGGTTCTAGAGTTCCGATCACCAGTAGCGCATTTCGTCTTAGTGCCAAGTGCGATCTTCAACATGCGGATTGCCAAGACCATGGATATTCTTTCGGCAGCGCCTACATACCGGTGATCTTCCTTTGTTGTGGGCATACATGGGACCACTAGCTTCGACGGACCGAAGACACGACAGACCACTTTCTCTTCCATGTGAGTGACAAGGAGAGGCCCTTTTAACCATTGGGGATGGGTATTCTTGCTACGCAATGTACGTTTTGTCACTTTCCGATGAGTTTGAACCGTGTCGCACTCTGCGCCAGGGATCTCCGACGAGTTCAACGCGGAATCCACAGCGATCGGCCCGAAAAGCCCTGTACAGCGCTATTTGTAGTGCTTTTTATTCTAATAGACCGCGAGAGACGTTCTGATTGGTTATTTCTGTGCTCGAAGTTTGTTTGTTTCATTTTTCTTGTTAAAATACGGCTGTCATTCTGGCGGCAGATGTGTGCTGCAGTGAAAAGCCCTCCAGGTATGTCCAAAGCCGAATACCACAAAGCGTTGAGTAGTGCTTATTTGACAAGGTTCGGCTTGTTGGGTGCAAGTTGAGTGTCAGCTATGTCACCGCGCTCTGCGAGTGCAATTGCCACTAATTGTCTTTACACGGCAAGCTATTTTATATGCGTAATTTTTTTTTTGAATTCTTGATTGATTTAAGCATAAAAGTTTGTTCAACTGTCATGTTCTTACGTGTAGAAATATCGGTGTGAACTTAGATGGCGAGACTATAATTCTTAAAACTTCTTAAAGTTAGATGAAAGGTTAAGGGACGCCATGATGTTGCAAGATTAGAGCTAAGCAATCGATAAAATAACCTTCGTACTATTCGAATATTTTTTTTAATCACTATAAATATTTGAATCTAGATCGATCGAGCTTTGAGTAAGGACAAGTCGGACGAACAAAACAATAGTAAGCGCCTGGGCCGTCTTGCTAGAAACAGCGTCTCAGCCGAGACGGGGGAAGAAAAAGCACTGTCAAAGCCAGCGTACGAGCTGAACGGGACTCAAACCTCGACTGAAGACGCTCGCGCGTTCCAGCCTTTACAGTGCTTTCTTTCACCCAGTCTGAGCTGAGACATTGATTTCAGCAAGCTGGCCCGGTGTCTTACCTGCGCATCTATTTATTTTAGAAGGCAGTACTGAGTTTTTTTATATACTAAATAATAAAAAATAAATTACTGGAAAAGGAACTTTATCATATAAAAAAGTAAAATAAAAAAGTCGGTAGGCTTTTCCGAGATTTTATACTTGAAGAGCAACTGAACCGATTAATCGAATAGTTAATTAAAGGGCACCGATTACTAATGAAGCTATGTTTTATTTTGATATTCATTACTGACAGGCGTAAGAGAACTGAGAGCCTCTGAAACCCTTCACCTGAATCCATCCCCCGCTTCTGTCTCTTTCAGAATCCTGTGGTCATGCCCCTGTGTGGTATCCCCTTCCTCGCCCAGCCCTCTGCCCTGTCCACTACCGAGCCTGCCGCCGACCCTGCCACCAAGTCTGCCCAGGCCCCCGTGGTTGCACAATGTTTTAAATATATTTATTCGATCTAAATAAATTATGAACTGTCAAACGTTATGAACAATTCCTTTGCATGCTTTAATGATTTCTAATGTGCCCAAATATGATCAAATTGCCGCATTTATTAGATTTTAGTATAAGAAAGAAAACGGTGCTTCAGAAAAAAGGGAAACATACTTGCTTGGTTCTCTGCACTGTTTTTGTGACACTGGTTAGAACACTGGCTGAAAAATAGCATCTAATAATGTCATAGACAATGGATGCAAAAATTTGCCAGTGTATTAAACTGGATGCCAATATTGGAATAGCCATTATTTAAGCCAATGCTGGAAGAGCCAGTGTGTAAGGCGTTGGATGCCAATGTTGGTTCAGCCAACGGTGAAACTTCTATGCCAATATTGGATAAAAAAGCGGAAACCACGTTGGTCCAACGTGGGCTAGAACGTTGCCAAACCAGCGGTCCAACATCGGCATCAATGTTGGACCACCATTGGATCAGGTAGCGGTTTTCGAAAATGCCAACGTCAGACCAATATAGGAACCATTTTTTGCCAACATTGGACCAACGGGGGTCCAACAATGGTGTGCTGCCTGGGTACGCATACATCGCACATACAAACGTCAATACACCACCACACTAACCCGATCACTACACCCTAGCTCTGCGTTTCCGTCTTTTGTACTGGTCGCTTTAAACTTACGGAATTTCTCGGTGACTCCCTAAGCAATAAAAATATTCCCAGCATGTAGACTTTTTTCCAGCAATGTCATACATCTGAGAGTATTTTTAATGGCTCAGGGGATGAATCTTTTATCAAAAGGAAAACGCTGGATCATGCCGTAATTATTTGAAAGCCAATATATCGAGCCGCTCCAATGAGGTTCCAAGCCATGAGTTTGTTTCGCCGCACGGCACTTCGTAGCCAGTATTTCTATTGTAGTGTTTGTTTTTCTATTTGTGTTGTTCGCGCATGGCTGTATTGCCGTCTTGAATTAATCTCTGTAGAACGGATATTTACTCAGCTGGAAGTGATTCTTCAAGGGCAGAGAAATCGCTTTTCGATCAATTCGAATGCACTCAAATGAAGCCTCGATTTTCGGCAGGTGTTAAGTGCACGGAGCTCCGCCGTGGCGAGCTCGATTCTAGCGCTCATCCCAGTGTGACACTTGGAGGGCAGTTCCTCCAGGAACCGTAGTACGTTTAGACAGCAAAATAAGGATAGCTTTTTTTTAATGCTAAAATTTTATAGTAAATATGCGAACTTTTCGTAATAATTTCGTACTGCTCAGTGTTTCCCCCAGAGCGCAATCGCTTTCGGGGACCGACAGTCACATTGGCCACTGTACGATAGGAGCTTACCGATCAGATCAGCGTTCCAACATGCCTATCCGCACGTCGATCGACTGCACCTAATCCCTCAAGTGGTCTTAAACTCTTTAATGTAAAGCGGAATGTCAACCTGCGACACCCCGCCCCCTCGGATCACGGCCCGACCAGCGGCATCAATGCCCGACAGTTTATGTCATCTCATCTTGTCGTTACACCACTGACACGCGAACACACGGTCACATCGGCGATAATTCCGGTCTTCTGTTCACAACGCACAACACTGCCATCACAATATTGCTGCTATGCTGCTGACACGCAGAAATACACACCCACGTTGATTCCCGGTCGGCATTTGGCATCGGAAAACCTAACCGAACTCAGCACAGAAGGCACCCAGGCACCCGGCAGGAAAACCTGCCCGTTTTGGACGCAGTTTCCGCGATTTCCATAACGTCGTCAACGTCGACAGATTGTTCCGCGTGGTTTCGCGTGGGTTACGCAATCCGGAGACGGGCATCTCAGCCCAGTGTACGTAGCGCTGCTGACATTGCTCCGGAACTTCGCTGTTTCTAACGGCTTCGTTTGCTCGTTTGATAAAATTAGTGGTGAAAACATCAATGCAACCGAAATGTTCCCACATTTGGTATAGAAGACGAAATTACAGACGGCCTTCGCTGCCGCTTAAGCTCAATCAACTCAACAACATTTATTAAACAACGTGCGCGACGTGCTCGAAAAACGAAACCGAAAGAAGATGAGTTGGGAGGGTGAAAGCTTTCTTCCGTCTGTCTGGTGAAGGAGGAAAACGTCTCGTTCTTTCCTTCTTCTCGTGTCCGCTTGGGGGCGCGTCATTAGAAGGGAGGAAGGCGCACTGTTGCTACCTTTTTCCTTCCTTTTTTCTTAAAGTGTGGGACTCGGCGGACATTAGTAAAGAGGATAAGCGTCACAGTATGTTGACTAATTGACCAAAATCTGTTATCTTTGTAATTAATGGCTTTATGGGCCATGTTGCAACTGCAGTGTTAAAAGCCAGTCAATATTAAAGGCTATCCCGATTTAAACAATTCACAAAGAGCATAGTAGCTTCGAGATATTCATTGTCCAACTTTCGCGTTTTTAATGTCAGATGCAAAAACTGCGCTCAGTTTGAGCTCAAGAATTCGTGCCATTAATGGTGGGTAGAAGAGTGACAGTCCTACCAGGCACGTCGTCACTATTTCGACAGTGTGTCCTTGGTGGATGCACCGGAGTCATACTTCCAAGATAGTGAAGGTGCGTTCGAAGCCACCCCATCCGCACCACATCCCGAGGTCTTCTGAGCGCAAGATTTTGGAATTGGGTGACGAAAAGGCAGATTTTTAGCACTGAATATCTCAAAACTTGTTGCATTCAAAAATTGTGTCAACTGGGTGAGTCTTTATATTCACTGCCTTTGAAACTAGAATTGAAACATCCCCCATAAAATCATTAATTAAAATATGATGAAAAAAATTTGGTATATTAGTTATGATGAACATACTGTGACGGTTATCCCATTATCTGATATCCTTCGAGCCCCATAAACACACAGTGAAGGTGGCATCGAAGTAACGCTCACGCCATTTGTTTTAAAATTTCGCTCGAATCAAAATAGAAAGTTTTGTATATATGTATATAAAATACCGGGTGCATGTGCATGCAGCCGGGCACCATCCCACTATAGAGGTCCACTTTTCCCTTGCGTAAAACCGGATCAAACTGGACAAGGCCAGTTTTACGTAAACCCCCAGCACGGCATGTACTTAGGGCCGCCAGAAATGATTGCTCACCTCATAAAACACTCTGTACGGCTTGAAGAGAGCGGCTTGCGGTCTTTGACGGTTGGGTCTACCCACTTGGTTCAGCTGGGACGTGCAACTAATTTTGATACAGCTTGTCATATACCACAAAGTAACAAAGAGAAAGCGAGCAATATATAAGCCTAGAGCACGACATGTACCAAGGACCGCTGGAAATTCTGGCTCACTTCACATGCTCACATGTGGGCACTGCAGCACTGCCAACACGAGGGCTAACAACCCATTCGTCTTTCTCGTCCAGATCCTGCTTGACATTGTGCTGGTGCCGGTCAACGTCAACGAGCTGAACACAGGCAGCGATGCTGCGCGCCGCGACACGCCGTTCTCTTCCGTCATCGGAGGAATTGCACCGACGCTGCACGACAGCAAGCATCTTATCTTCGAACCTGGAATCAGTCGTTCGTTTTTTTATGAACTTTTATCTCCGACTGTGACATCACCGTTTCGGGCTATAAAATGGCGCAGCGAGACGCTCCTCGACATTGGACACGGCAGCACTGCCATCATGAGGGCTAACAACCCATTCGTCTTTCTAGTCCAGGTAAGCAAACGATTTTGCAAGTCCTACCGTAGCAATAATATTTGCTTGATTTTGCTGCCGTGCCCACGGTCCTGTTACTTCTGGTTGTGCGATGTGTTTTTCTCTCTGAAAATGCTACTTTTGCTGAGTGGGGATGTCGAGGTCAACCCTGGTCCAGAAACAGGCGCTATTTTACAAAAACTGAAAGAAATCGCCCGGGACATACAGGAAATTAAAAATGAAAAGGGTATAACAAATGACAGACTTTCTGCGATCGAGCACAAACTGGAAAGTCTCAGTACGCTTCAGAAGAACGTCAGTGCATGTCGGGAAAGAATAACTGAACTTGAAACGACTGTTAAAATTATTACCAGAAAGGTAGACGACTTAGAAATCGAAGTAGACGGTCGAATTTGATTGTCTACGGAATTAAAGAACAAGAGAACGAAAACAGTCAGACACTCGAAAGAGTAGTCGTAGGTGAAATTCTCGAGAGAATTCTAAACGTACGAATAGCAGGCGTCGAAAGAATTCACCGCCTCGGGAAACAGGCTGATAACAAGATCCGTCCAGTCATACTCAAACTACTGGGCAGTAGAGATAAATCAATGATACTGAAAAACTGCGTCAAACTGAAAGGAACACATTTTTCAATCTGTGAAGATTTCTCCCGACACGTACAGCAAATACGTAAGAAGCTTTGGGACCGCACTAAAGTAAACCGAGATAAGCGAGAAAAGGTTTTCTTACCATATGATAAGGTTCGCATAAATGGGCATCTCTATGCGTGGGACGAGATAAAACAAGACATAATTCCCGTGGAAAAAAACGATGTTCCGGACGAAAACTAACCGAAAGCCACATTCTGCCATCTAAGCTTACAGTCGTAAATATAAATGCAAGGAGTCTTCAAAATAAAGCATATTCATTGGAGTCCCTTCTCTTAGAATTTAATCCACACATAGTTACAACCACAGAAACGTGGTTACATCCCTTAATACATGATAGCGAAAGTGTCCCAACAAATTACATCATTCTGAGAAAAGACAGAACGACTAGAGGTGGCGGAGTAGCAATACTTCTAAAACGAGGTATCCCCTACGAACATATGCCTGATGTGAAAGATGTTGAATCTTTATGGTGCAAAGTGTTATTCGATCATTATTCTGTTGTTGTAGGTGTCGTTTATCGGCCTCCAAACTCCGACCACAAGTGTCTGTACAACTTATATGATTACATGCAACAACACATTAAAAATCAAAGAATTATTATGGCTGGCGATTTTAATATACCTGAGGTAAACTGGGATTCCCTGCAACTTGGCACTGTTACTTCTGATGCATTTTATTTGCGTTTAATCTGTCACAAATCGTCAGAGAGCCAACACGGGTGCAGGGAACGTCCAGCAGTCTGTTTGACCTTGTATTTCTTAGTGACCACTTCCCCCAGAGGGAAATCGATTTTGAAGTAGTAACGGGCATATCCGACCATAAAGCAGTTATATGCACCATACCTATACGTGCATCTAGGTTGTCATACGGTACCATCAAAACTGTACTTGATTTGAACAGTGCCGATGACGCGTGTATATTAACGTACCTTGCCCATAGATTTTATGATTTCCGTGAACTTTGTGATGAGATAGATGTCAGTATTGACGACATATGGAACGAGTTTGAATCAATTATCACGCACTGCGTTACACAGTTTGTCCCAAAAAAACAAAAAATAACAAGAAAGCACAACCCATGGATCACGCGAGAAATTATCCACCTGAAACGCAAACTCAAGTGGCTAAGGAAATCATCTAAAATACACTCTATCCAGGATAACACCGACTACAAAGCAAAGATTTCAGAGCACTCTAAACTTCTTAAATTAAAAATTAAAGAATCCAAACATAAGTACTACAATGTGACCCTCCAGGAGTTCATGAAAACGTCACCTCGGAAATTTTGGAACCACGTTAACCCAAAAAAGTCTCAAGTGAATTGTATGAGCTCCATAGAGAAACAAAAAATGGCAAATAAATTTAACAATTACTTTAAGTGGGTATTTACAGCTGATGATGGTAATGACGGTTTAACTTTACCACAACGCAACACTGCTGAAGAACTTGGAAGCCTAATAGTTACGGAAACAGGCATATTTGCACTTTTACTCAATTTAGACACCAAAAAAGGTAACGGTCCTGACGAAATTCCGAATATGTTTCTTAAAAGATACGCCGAATGGGTAGCAAGTATTTAGTGTTAATTTTTAACAAGTCTCTCTTCCTTTCTTCGGTACCCGCCGAATGGAAAGTTGCGAAAGTAATCCCTATACATAAATCTGGCGATAAGACTCTAACTTCTAATTGTAGGCCCATATCGCTTTCTTGCACCTGCTGCAAACTTCTCGAGCATATTATTCTTAAAGTCATGACATCATTTGTAGAAAACAAGAATATCTTATTCCCATATCAGCATGGTTTTAGAAGTGGACTATCGACCGTTACACAGCTAATTGAGATTCTTCACGCTTTCAGGATGGGCATAAACAACAGAAGTCAGGTAGATGCAGTGTTCTTGGATCTCTCGAAAGCGTTTGATCGTGTTTCCCCCCACAAACTGCTAATAAAACTTAAACATGTTATGAGCGAAGGGCCGATAACTGCATGGATTGAAGACGACTTAAAAAATCGCTTCCAATTTGTTTATTACGAGGGACAAAGTACGCGACCAGTTGCTGTAGTATCCGGCGTCCCACAAGGTTCCGTTTTAGCTCCATTTGTATTTCTTCTTTTCATAAATGACATAGCCGATGGCATTGATGTTTACATAAGATTATTCGCTGACGATTGTGTCATATATCAAGAAATTAAGAACCAAGACGATCACATCCTACTAAACAAATCTCTTAAAAAGATTTCCGACTGGTGCGATGACTGAAAAATGGTGATTAACAAAGAAAAAACAGTCCCCATGAGTTTGACGAGAAAGAAAAATAACGTCTCCCAGTTTCAATATAGCCTTAAAGATGAACCTTTGCATAGAGTCACCGAGTATAAGTACCTAGGAGTCTTGATGACATCTGATCTTAACTGGAAGGCACACGTTAAATATGTATTTAATAAAGCTCTCACGAAATTATTCTTTCTGAAGAGAACCTTAAAATATTCGTCTTGTGAAACAAAACTCCTAGCATATAAAACCCTTATACGTCCAGTGCTTGAATACGCAAATATTGCTTGGTTCCCTGACACAAATATAAACGTAAACACACTTGAAAGCCTCCAGAGAAAGGCAATTAGGTTTGTTTATCAAAGTATGGTCGTTTTGACTCCCCCACAGCGCTTCTGAAAAGAGCAAGTTTACAGACCATTACTGACCGCGCAACAATAAATCGTCTGAAATTTCTCTACCTTCTTTTGCAAGGCGCCTTTAAGATTGACTCATCCAAGTACGTTCAATTGTCTAACACAAGACCGACTAGACACAAGCACAGCCATACACTTGTTGACTATTCGTTTCATAATAACACTTTTAAACACTAATTTTTTCCCTCTGCCATTAGAATCTGGAATAGCCTTGATCCACACGTGTTCAGTCACGGCGCTGTTGAATCATTTATCAATGCAGTCGAAGATGAACTTTTTTCGTAATTATTGGATGTTTTGAGTGACGAGAAGTGTTGTTCATTCGTTGTTAAATGCCTCACATGTATCTTTTATTATGTATCAATGCCTGCAATAATCCCTTCGGGGATTGGCAGTATTTTGAAATAAATAAATAAATAAATAAACTTCATGCGACAAAACCCTGCATTAAAGACCGTTCGAACATAGTATAAATGTTGCAGAAAAATAAGGATCTGTATTCAGCTGCATCAAAACACGTGATCTAACGTAATAATTGTATGATCTTATAGAAAACTACTAAAATAATTTTGACTAAAGAGAATGACCACAACTTAAGTATATACTGAAAGAATCAATAACAATTATGAAACCTAGAAATCTGTTGAATGCCTTCCCTGTGTTTTGCCATTGAATGGAAGAAGTTTCTTGGCCTATATTTATTTTAGAAACAGGCATCATGATCGCCTGTATTTTTTTTAAAATCTTAATGCTGTGCATGATACTTTCTATTTTCTATAGGTTGAAAGCTCAAGGGCATTCTCTGTTGTTTGTTTAATCAAATTTACACAGGTGTTAGTAGGTTGCTTCTTAGCGTTTACTGTCCTTAAATATATACTAGGGGTTTTGAACATTATAACGCTCTGATGTCCAGGAAGAAATTCCCTTCGTAGAGGGGTGGATCAGCAAATGTGGCCTTTGGAGCAACCAAAACAGTGTTTTGGAGCAGTAAAAGTGGCTTTTCGAGCAGCCAAGACAGTGTTTCGGGGCAGCAAAAGTGGTTTTCGGAGCACATATTCTTAGAAAAATAAAAATATTCGTTTAAGTAGTGTACAAATAAAGGGCACTTTGTGTTGTGAGTTGTGTAGTGTTCTAATGTGACGTGTTGTGACGGAACTCGCTGCCTGTGTTTAGTGCTGAGACAACCCACAAGTGTACAGTGCTGTAGGCGTTGCCAAGCAATTACGAAAAACCGCTTGCCACCGTTTTACTGGTTCCGGACGCACGAGATTTTCATCAAAAGTAAGCAAACCTAAGACAGCGGATTGCAAGCGTCCGGGCTGGTGCCTCTGTCGTGTAATCAAGTTCGCAAACACGTGAGGGCAACTTCAGCAGGCTTGCAGTTGCGCGTGCTTCGTCGCGCGAGCGGAGACAACAGCTGTTTGATCGAAACAAAAACCATGGCACTCCGCTCCGTCGCGAACTGATTCCTGAAATTGTATGCAAAATGTAACTGTCGAACATACGACAAAAAACAGTCCAGCGGCGCGTTCTCGTCAGGCGGGCAAACAAGGTACAAGCTAAACACATAAAAAAAGCAAACAGAAACTGAGCGCATCGATGTAAGACATCGCGAGCCAGAGTCAAAAAGTTCTTGGAGCGCTTTGTGCAACGACTAAACTCGAGACAAACAAGCGCGCTGTGCGGGTTCAGCGCAGACAATGCCTTCTTTGCTTCAGCTCATTTCTCTTCACGAACTTTCTTATCCCGGCAGATATTTCACGTACCAGGGTCCCTATCGAAAGAAAGCCCACCGAGAGAAACCTACGTAATCAATACTTCGACAGACCAGTCCTTGAGTTGAAGAGGGATTTTTGCAGTAACGTATGATTTAAACAAGGACAGGAATGTTGATGAACATGCGGTGGTACTTAGTTTCATTTTAGAAAGCGCCATATCTGCAGCGACGTGGGGACGGCAACACCCGACGTCGCGCGACCACGGTGACTGGAAGGCAGGGACCAAATATAGTTTTCCCACGGCTGTTGCTTTCAGGAGCGAGTGCTTCAGTTCACAAATTTGTAACTCCCGCCGAGCAAAATCGCGGTTTCGGTTCACAGCATGACGGCATGGTGGTACCCGGTACGCTATAGCGTCGGAGCCTCCGCACGCACCGGCGTCTATCGTTGAGAATATTTTAAAAAAGAAAAAAAAAAAGTTTGCGAGACGATACACACGAGATGACGAGAGGGCGAACCGTCAGATGGCGGGAAAACATGCAGGACCGGTCTGACAATTGATGCAGGGTACTTTGTATCGGTCGACCACTTGCTCCACTTAACACACGCATGCTCAACTACGGTGCTTAGTTTAGTTTCGGTTTTGAATGGCGACCGAAACTTGTTTTTTGTCGCAGGCTTGGCGCAGATCACCTACATTTCGGCAAAATGTAGAAGGATGTAGCGGGGTTAGCCCCTTGGCGCTGTTAGGCGAACTTGGCGCAGCAATCACACCACTGCTAGGTGCTGATAATTGGACCAGTTGGTAGCCAATAATTTAAAAAAAAATCACGAAGATTATGGGAACAGAAGATACGAACGCAACACAGCGCTGTGTTGATCTCCTCCTTGTCCGAGCGTTTCACACTCCGTGCTTTCAATAATACATTTTTTTAAATATTTTATGCTTGGTATCATCTATATGGGGGTTCACATGAACGACCCACCTGCCATCGCATTCACTTTAGGGCAGCTCCCCCTTCCTCATGGTGCCGTCGTTGAGGAAGTGCTGGGCGGGCGTCACTGCCACTCTTGTGGTGCATTTCCCTAGGCTCCTATAGGTTCCAAGCTGCTAGCCAAACTGAGTCAGGCCTGCCAGCCCTGCAGGAAATGTCAATTCCGCTCAATTAGGCGTAGACACCCACATTTTGCGTGTACTTGAAAGAAGCTCTTACAAAGAGGAAACAAAATGATTGGCGCTTTTTGAATGCATCTTTTTCTTTTGATGAGAACATACATACAAGTTTTTTTTTGCTGGGAACATAGATACAAGTCACACGCTATTGTAAATTCAGTGCGCGGCTTAATTTATGAAGAGCATGTTTTTATATAACTTCGAGCTCTTTGAGAAACAATTCAATAGAATGGGTCGGACATAAAGGCTGCTATGAACTGTCCTCTACATTTGCACATTGCTTGACATCATAAAAAACAGCAGAGCAGGGTAGGGCTGTACTGCATTAATTTCGAATTTGTAACCAATGAATAGCTGGCATTTATTTATTTATTACTAATGGCTATTAGTCTTTGACAGAAAAAATATGCGGGCGAGTTGCTACCGTGGTAGTCTTTCAACTCCATCGAATATTCAGGTTTGACATTAATTAGCGTTTCAGTTAATTTTTTCCACCTTTTTCATGCTTTTCTATCTGCTCTGCTCTTTGTAAAGGCTTTTGGTCGCCACCACTAAATAAGATGACATTCAAACTTTTTTTGTTTTTTTTACATCACACAATCGTAAACTTGGAAAGTGTGCCGGTTCGGCAAACCCGAAGAGACCGCACGTCTCCACGGCACAGGCATTAGCTTAGGCAAAACAAAATCATGCTGCTCGCTCTTGTAAAGTTCGCTGAAAACTATGCTAGAGTTCAGGAGACACTGAAAGAGCTGCTACAAGGAGAATATTCGATTGCAGACAACAGCAGGGCCATTTTGAAGGGTTATGAGAGGCTTTTGAAAAGGTCTGAAACGCTGCTAGGAATAAACATTCCTATAGCTTTGTTCGGTCTATCTGAAGAACTTGCAAGGCTACTGCAACGTTCAACGTTTCACGCCGCAGGTATCAAAGAGGCTGCAGAGACTCCCTGTGAGGCAATGTCCCGTCTGCGATCTGAAGTCGCGTTTGAAGAGCTGTAGGACTGCACGAGCTCAACTGAAATGTGACTAGGTTTGAAGGACCCTCGCAGCGCAAGGCCGACAAAACTGCCAATAAGGTTTGAAATGAGCAACAAACCTCCTCCGCCAGTTCTACTTGATTGCTAGGCAGCGTTACGGAAGGAGTACTTGGCCGCTGTTGACTGCATTATGAGCGAAACGCAACGGCGGTTTGAACAGCTTGATAGGAAGCAGCTAG